>NC_140768.1:244516384-245941664 GCF_044657685.1 Stegodyphus dumicola
AATGTGTGGGAATTTTCAATAAATGTGTTTATTATCTTTAATATTGTATGTTTTTTTTTGTGTGTATTAATTGTGGTCTACTGTAGGTCACCCATGTGATCCTAACGGAAACATGGTTTTTCAACCGAACCTGGGTAATTATATTGCGGTAGTAGAAAAAAATTATTTTTAGTTGGTGACTATACGATCGGTTTGCTGAATTTATTTTGATTTGAAGAGTAGACTTCTTAATTGTAATTATATTTCCCTGGTGTTTGAAGAGATCTGTGATATTTGAAATGTTAAGAGTTTTAAGGCTATCTCTAGATTTTGGTATTCAAATTTATGTGTTTTCAGGTTGGAGATATAAATTAGTTTTAATTTAGTGAGAGATAGCCTGTTAAAGATTTCGTTGTGGGTGTGCATAATTAATCGTGATTCTACCAAAACACCAGGGAGGATATTTTTCTTTGATGTCTTTTTAGATTTAAAAGTTTTGATTATTGTATGTACTTACAAAGTTTAGTAGTTTTTAGTAGTAGTTAGTTTGTTTTTGTTTTTTTGTCGCGGCACCAAGCAGTCAGTTGTAAAGAGATAAGGGTTAAATGAAAAATATTATTTTTTTTTTCCTACGTAACAACTGGTGCCGTGACCTCGCGACTGGTAGACCACTGTATGTAAATGTGTATTTTGAATTATGTTTTGAATTTCTATTTTGTGTATGCTTATACTGTGTTTTGAGTAGAGCTGAATTTTTATGTTTGCGTTTACCTAGCTCTCTGACTCACCTTTTGCTTAATTTAAAGTAATGTATGGTATTGGAATTTTTCTGAATTCCTTGTGTTAACTGCAATTTTTTAATTGTTTGATTTGGTTAGTTCATTTTTCGTGAATTATTTTTTAATGTCAGAACAATTGTTTGTTTTAATTTAACAGTGAAGTTTTTTTAAGTTCGTAAATGGTGTTATTGGATTAGGGAATTTGTACAACAGATTTGGATTTTATTTTGAGTTGCTTTCTTAACTTTAATGCGCGTTAGTTTTGTAAAGTTGCGAGGGACCAGTGATAGTCTGTTTAGAAATTTGACTGAATTTTTTTAGATTTTAGGGAAATGTTTAGTTTATCAGCTTGAGTGAAGTTGTTTAGCTTTTTGTGTGTTCAATTATTCTGTGGTTGTGGTTTGGCTTAATGAGTTGTACAAGTAGTAATTGAGATTCCACCTAATTTCTGAGTTTTGTAGTTTGATGATTAGAGGTTACTTTTTGGTGAGAAAAGTTTAAACGGTAGACTTGTAGTGTTTTAAGACAATTTTAGAATTGTGAGTTATGAGAATTTTGAGAGAAATTGTTTTGTGAGAATTTTGTGCGACAAGGTAGAATATTTTTGTGTTGTGATAGTTATGAAATTAGGATAATTACTCTTCTATACTCATTGTGTAAGTGTTCAGGTGTTTAACTGCTAGGTCTGGTGAGGAAATTAATAGTGAGTTGTGTAATATTTGTTTTTAACTGAGTGTTAAATTGTTAATGAGTAATCTATTTGATTTTTATTAGTTTTTAATTTTTTGTCACAGGATTTCTGTTCTTGATTGAATTTGTTGCAAACTTATGGTTTTAATTCTAATTCGGTATTTGAGTTTTGTGCTGGTTTGGATCATTGGTGTGAAATGAGAATGAATACCTATACGGGAGACTTTAGGTTGCTGGAGCAGTTTTTGTGTGGAATTTGATATTATGAGTTTTTTTTTTTCATTAGTATTATGCTATGCATTTTCAGTTTTTTGCCATTGTTTTAAACTCACAAGACTTCTTGTTGCTTTTACTTGGGTAGAGACACTGCCAGGTTTCAGTGTTGATTTTTACTTGGAGCTTAGGGTACGCATTTGTGGAGTTATTGATTTTGAGTTGAGTTTGAGTTATTTTGGAGATTTTGAGTTTTAAAACACTTCCTCCTTGTTTGAGATATTCACATTTATTTCCTTGCAGTTATTATGCACTTTTGTCCTGAACAGACTGCTGTCTCGTTTTCTAAATTGGGGTTTTATATGTTTCATTTTTTGTTTACTTTGGGCGTTTTTGTATAGATGTTGCTCAATACTGCATTTTCTCAAATCAGTGCACATTCCCTAAACAGCTTTTGTAGGCAAATTTTATGTTTCATACGGTTTAAATTTTAAGGGTATTTTGAACACTTTTTGTTATTTTGAAATTTTTATATGTGTTTTTAAGCTATTGCTCGGTTCGGTCTTGATGTAGTCCTGGTAACAAATTTTTTGTCTAAATTTTTTTTTTCGGTAATTGATTTATTATTGAGTTTTGATTCCTTACATTTGTCTTGAATTTTCTTTGGCTCTTTGAAGAACTTTTTTTTAAAGTTCCGAGTTTATTTAGTTGGTTTTCACTCTGTTGGTGGTATGCGCATGTTGAGAGTTTTCTTAGTTTCGGTTTTAGTTCGTGACTCCATAGTGGTTTGCGTTTAGGAATTTATTCGGCTGGTCCGAATTTTTCATTTTCCTGGTTCAAGTTAAGTTTTCAAATTTTTTTTTCCCTTTTGTTTCTAGTTACGCGCTAGACGTTTTTTGGCTTAGATTTTGGTCAAGTTACTGAATTCCGTTTCTGGAGATTCTCTCTGCGTGTGTGTACTTCCTTTCTGTTTAGAGGTTATTTCTGATAAACGTTTCTGGTTCATGTTGTTTGCTTCTGTTGTTGATTAGGATACTAAAAGCTTGTATTTATTTACTCACTAGTTGTTTGGTTGTTTCTGGTTATGAGCATTGTGTTACCAAGTTAGTAATTTAAGGTATCGGTGACACTTCACTCTTGCTGTCTTTGTAGCTACAAATTGAATTGTATTTAAATGTTTTAGTTGAATTTCCTTTTCCGTTGGTTTAAGTGAAGGTAAATTTTTAATAGTTGTGTGTACTTATCACTGTTCTCCGTGACTACTTCCAGGTGTGTAATAATATTTTGCAGTTGTGCATAATCTTTCTGAAATTATTAAGTCGTGTGTAGAAAAATTTTGTTTCTCAAAATTTTTCTTTTTCCGTACCGTGGGGAATTGTTATGGAAAATTCTTATGTATTTTTGTTGTATATAATTAGTTCGTATTATTTTGCTGTGCATAATGTATTCTTAGTTATTATATTATTTTATTGTGTTTAATGAATTTGTATTGAGCTTATTTTAAATTAATGTATAATATTTAATATTGTTAAACTTTACGGCAAAGCTCCCTTAAGTTTGGCAGAATATGTGTTACAGTTAAAAGGGCGCGGTTGTATTTCCGTTTCTCACGCGTAGGCTTCTTTGGAGGTTAGAGGTCACTGTCCAGCTGCATTTTCCCCTTTTTTCGCGGGGGTTGAAAACACGTGTTTTTCTCGTTCAGAGGGGAATAGTTCTAAGGGGCAGCGATATTTTGACAGAGTTATAGGTTGGAAACATTCTTCTGTTGCGTGGGAACGAAAGGGTCTGTCTTCTTGTAGAAAGTTCTGAATTTCCGAGAATTTCAGTGGCGATTTATGACCTTTCTTTTAATTGGCGAAAGGGAATTCTAAGTTTCCTTAAGATTGGCTAAAAATTTAATTTTTGTATTGTTTGAACCAATAGTAATTTTGAGGCGTTTCTTGGCGTGGGTAAACCGAGGTTTCTTAAGCCGTTGCACGGAAGGCAGGGAATCTTTTTTTGGACTTGAAAAAAAAAGCGATTTGGAGAGAAGACTTTGAAGAGGTTTTTGGAGCCTTAGGGGTTTGCTACTTTGACGGCGGCCCCTACGGGGCCGGCCGCGGTCAGTGAGGTGCTGAGATGGTGCGGAGGAAAACGCGGCGGTTCTGCCGTGGTCGACCGCGGTATACAGTCAAGTTTTTATCTCCGAGATTTCTGGGTACGGAGGGTGACGGCGGCAATTCTTGCGGCCTATTATTTTCAATTTCGTCGCTGAGATCTCTTTTTCCCATTTGTGGAACAGTCTGAACTGCTCGTTCGTGCTGGAGTATCTATTTTGCTTTAGAAAAGGGGGAAATATGGAAAGTCGTCATCGCCTGAGGTCTGCTTTGGTCTTTTGTCTCCAGTTTCGACCTCTTTCTCTTATCTTCAGTGGAACTTCGAAAACGGGAAGATGTTTGAGTGAAAGTGCTGCTTAACGGAGGAATTTGAAAACTTTAAACTGGAACAATGAAAAGGCTCCGGTTCCGGAAAACAACGATGAAGATTTGGATGTTATTGTTTCGGGATTTGTAATTTAGATCGGGGCAGCTCCCTGAGTCAAATTGAAAACTATGAACTATGAAAAGGCTCCGGTTCCGGAAAACAACGATGAAGATTTAGTAGTTATTGTTTCGGTGTTTTGAAATTGGATCAATGGATTTGGGCAGCTCCCTGATTCTCTCAAAGGTGGTACGCCGATTTCGTGAGTGACTTTTTATTTTGATACATAATCTTTTTAAATTTGGAAATGTTTAATACTAAAGCAAGAGTTGACATGTTAAGTAGATAAAAATTGAATATTTTTAACAATTTCTAGCTGAGAAAGTAATTTTTTATTTAATGTTTAATAGTCAGAAGTCAATTGAACTAATTGGAGGAAGTGAATCTTTGTTTTAATGTTTGAGTGCTATGTTCAATATGTTTTATTCTAAATTGGTTTTTTAAATGAGTTTAATATTCTTGAGTTCCTGCTTAAAATGATTAAGAACTGTGACGTGTTTCCCTATGATTTTTGAGTTAATGAAATAATGTTTAAATTGAGATTCTTATGAAAAAGAAAAAAACTATGAGGACGTTAAAAGATTTTGTAGGGGTAGTCTGGCCAGCTATCTTAAGTTATAATGTGTGGGAATTTTCAATAAATGTGTTTATTATCTTTAATATTGTATGTTTTTTTTTGTGTGTATTAATTGTGGTCTACTGTAGGTCACCCATGTGATCCTAACGGAAACATGGTTTTTCAACCGAACCTGGGTAATTATATTGCGGTAGTAGAAAAAAATTATTTTTAGTTGGTGACTATACGATCGGTTTGCTGAATTTATTTTGATTTGAAGAGTAGACTTCTTAATTGTAATTATATTTCCCTGGTGTTTGAAGAGATCTGTGATATTTGAAATGTTAAGAGTTTTAAGGCTATCTCTAGATTTTGGTATTCAAATTTATGTGTTTTCAGGTTGGAGATATAAATTAGTTTTAATTTAGTGAGAGATAGCCTGTTAAAGATTTCGTTGTGGGTGTGCATAATTAATCGTGATTCTACCAAAACACCAGGGAGGATATTTTTCTTTGATGTCTTTTTAGATTTAAAAGTTTTGATTATTGTATGTACTTACAAAGTTTAGTAGTTTTTAGTAGTAGTTAGTTTGTTTTTGTTTTTTTGTCGCGGCACCAAGCAGTCAGTTGTAAAGAGATAAGGGTTAAATGAAAAATATTATTTTTTTTTTCCTACGTAACAACTGGTGCCGTGACCTCGCGACTGGTAGACCACTGTATGTAAATGTGTATTTTGAATTATGTTTTGAATTTCTATTTTGTGTATGCTTATACTGTGTTTTGAGTAGAGCTGAATTTTTATGTTTGCGTTTACCTAGCTCTCTGACTCACCTTTTGCTTAATTTAAAGTAATGTATGGTATTGGAATTTTTCTGAATTCCTTGTGTTAACTGCAATTTTTTAATTGTTTGATTTGGTTAGTTCATTTTTCGTGAATTATTTTTTAATGTCAGAACAATTGTTTGTTTTAATTTAACAGTGAAGTTTTTTTAAGTTCGTAAATGGTGTTATTGGATTAGGGAATTTGTACAACAGATTTGGATTTTATTTTGAGTTGCTTTCTTAACTTTAATGCGCGTTAGTTTTGTAAAGTTGCGAGGGACCAGTGATAGTCTGTTTAGAAATTTGACTGAATTTTTTTAGATTTTAGGGAAATGTTTAGTTTATCAGCTTGAGTGAAGTTGTTTAGCTTTTTGTGTGTTCAATTATTCTGTGGTTGTGGTTTGGCTTAATGAGTTGTACAAGTAGTAATTGAGATTCCACCTAATTTCTGAGTTTTGTAGTTTGATGATTAGAGGTTACTTTTTGGTGAGAAAAGTTTAAACGGTAGACTTGTAGTGTTTTAAGACAATTTTAGAATTGTGAGTTATGAGAATTTTGAGAGAAATTGTTTTGTGAGAATTTTGTGCGACAAGGTAGAATATTTTTGTGTTGTGATAGTTATGAAATTAGGATAATTACTCTTCTATACTCATTGTGTAAGTGTTCAGGTTGTTTAACTGCTAGTCTGGTGAGGAAATTAATAGTGAGTTGTGTAATATTTGTTTTTAACTGAGTGTTAAATTGTTAATGAGTAATCTATTTGATTTTTATTAGTTTTTAATTTTTTGTCACAGGATTTCTGTTCTTGATTGAATTTGTTGCAAACTTATGGTTTTAATTCTAATTCGGTATTTGAGTTTTGTGCTGGTTTGGATCATTGGTGTGAAATGAGAATGAATACCTATACGGGAGACTTTAGGTTGCTGGAGCAGTTTTTGTGTGAATTTGATATTATGAGTTTTTTTTTTTCATTAGTATTATGCTATGCATTTTCAGTTTTTTGCCATTGTTTTAAACTCACAAGACTTCTTGTTGCTTTTACTTGGGTAGAGACACTGCCAGGTTTCAGTGTTGATTTTTACTTGGAGCTTAGGGTACGCATTTGTGGAGTTATTGATTTTGAGTTGAGTTTGAGTTTATTTTGGAGATTTTGAGTTTTAAAACACTTCCTCCTTGTTTGAGATATTCACATTTATTTCCTTGCAGTTATTATGCACTTTTGTCCTGAACAGACTGCTGTCTCGTTTTCTAAATTGGGGTTTTATATGTTTCATTTTTTGTTTACTTTGGGCGTTTTTGTATAGATGTTGCTCAATACTGCATTTTCTCAAATCAGTGCACATTCCCTAAACAGCTTTTGTAGGCAAATTTTATGTTTCATACGGTTTAAATTTTAAGGGTATTTTGAACACTTTTTGTTATTTTGAAATTTTTATATGTGTTTTTAACTTGCTTCGGTTCGGTCTTGATGTAGTCCTGGTAACAAATTTTTTTTGTCTAAATTTTTTTTTTCGGTAATTGATTTATTATTGAGTTTTGATTCCTTACATTTGTCTTGAATTTTCTTTGGCTCTTTGAAGAACTTTTTTTTAAAGTTCCGAGTTTATTTAGTTGGTTTTCACTCTGTTGGTGGTATGCGCATGTTGAGAGTTTTCTTAGTTTCGGTTTTAGTTCGTGACTCCATAGTGGTTTGCGTTTAGGAATTTATTCGGCTGGTCCGAATTTTTCATTTTCCTGGTTCAAGTTAAGTTTTCAAATTTTTTTTTCCCTTTTGTTTCTAGTTACGCGCTAGACGTTTTTTGGCTTAGATTTTGGTCAAGTTACTGAATTCCGTTTCTGGAGATTCTCTCTGCGTGTGTGTACTTCCTTTCTGTTTAGAGGTTATTTCTGATAAACGTTTCTGGTTCATGTTGTTTGCTTCTGTTGTTGATTAGGATACTAAAAGCTTGTATTTATTTACTCACTAGTTGTTTGGTTGTTTCTGGTTATGAGCATTGTGTTACCAAGTTAGTAATTTAAGGTATCGGTGACACTTCACTCTTGCTGTCTTTGTAGCTACAAATTGAATTGTATTTAAATGTTTTAGTTGAATTTCCTTTTCCGTTGGTTTAAGTGAAGGTAAATTTTTAATAGTTGTGTGTACTTATCACTGTTCTCCGTGACTACTTCCAGGTGTGTAATAATATTTTGCAGTTGTGCATAATCTTTCTGAAATTATTAAGTCGTGTGTAGAAAAATTTTGTTTCTCAAAATTTTTCTTTTTCCGTACCGTGGGGAATTGTTATGGAAAATTCTTATGTATTTTTGTTGTATATAATTAGTTCGTATTATTTTGCTGTGCATAATGTATTCTTAGTTATTATATTATTTTATTGTGTTTAATGAATTTGTATTGAGCTTATTTTAAATTAATGTATAATATTTAATATTGTTAAACTTTACGGCAAAGCTCCCTTAAGTTTGGCAGAATATGTGTTACAGTTAAAAGGGCGCGGTTGTATTTCCGTTTCTCACGCGTAGGCTTCTTTGGAGGTTAGAGGTCACTGTCCAGCTGCATTTTCCCCTTTTTTCGCGGGGGTTGAAAACACGTGTTTTTCTCGTTCAGAGGGGAATAGTTCTAAGGGGCAGCGATATTTTGACAGAGTTATAGGTTGGAAACATTCTTCTGTTGCGTGGGAACGAAAGGGTCTGTCTTCTTGTAGAAAGTTCTGAATTTCCGAGAATTTCAGTGGCGATTTATGACCTTTCTTTTAATTGGCGAAAGGGAATTCTAAGTTTCCTTAAGATTGGCTAAAAATTTAATTTTTGTGTTGTTTGAACCAATAGTAATTTTGAGGCGTTTCTTGGCGTGGGTAAACCGAGGTTTCTTAAGCCGTTGCACGGAAGGCAGGGAATCTTTTTTTGGACTTGAAAAAAAAAGCGATTTGGAGAGAAGACTTTGAAGAGGTTTTTGGAGCCTTAGGGGTTTGCTACTTTGACGGCGGCCCCTACGGGGCCGGCCGCGGTCAGTGAGGTGCTGAGATGGTGCGGAGGAAAACGCGGCGGTTCTGCCGTGGTCGACCGCGGTATACAGTCAAGTTTTTATCTCCGAGATTTCTGGGTACGGAGGGTGACGGCGGCAATTCTTGCGGCCTATTATTTTCAATTTCGTCGCTGAGATCTCTTTTTCCCATTTGTGGAACAGTCTGAACTGCTCGTTCGTGCTGGAGTATCTATTTTGCTTTAGAAAAGGGGGAAATATGGAAAGTCGTCATCGCCTGAGGTCTGCTTTGGTCTTTTGTCTCCAGTTTCGACCTCTTTCTCTTATCTTCAGTGGAACTTCGAAAACGGGAAGATGTTTGAGTGAAAGTGCTGCTTAACGGAGGAATTTGAAAACTTTAAACTGGAACAATGAAAAGGCTCCGGTTCCGGAAAACAACGATGAAGATTTGGATGTTATTGTTTCGGGATTTGTAATTTAGATCGGGGCAGCTCCCTGAGTCAAATTGAAAACTATGAACTATGAAAAGGCTCCGGTTCCGGAAAACAACGATGAAGATTTAGTAGTTATTGTTTCGGTGTTTTGAAATTGGATCAATGGATTTGGGCAGCTCCCTGATTCTCTCAAAGGTGGTACGCCGATTTCGTGAGTGACTTTTTATTTTGATACATAATCTTTTTAAATTTGGAAATGTTTAATACTAAAGCAAGAGTTGACATGTTAAGTAGATAAAAATTGAATATTTTTAACAATTTCTAGCTGAGAAAGTAATTTTTTATTTAATGTTTAATAGTCAGAAGTCAATTGAACTAATTGGAGGAAGTGAATCTTTGTTTTAATATTTGAGTGCTATGTTCAATATGTTTTATTCTAAATTGGTTTTTTAAATGAGTTTAATATTCTTGAGTTCCTGCTTAAAATGATTAAGAACTGTGACGTGTTTCCCTATGATTTTTGAGTTAATGAAATAATGTTTAAATTGTGATTGTTATGAAAAAGAAAAAAACTATGAGGACGTTAAAAGATTTTGTAGGGGTAGTCTGGCCAGCTATCTTAAGTTATAATGTGTGGGAATTTTCAATAAATGTGTTTATTATCTTTAATATTGTATGTTTTTTTTTTGTGTGTATTAATTGTGGTCTACTGTAGGTCACCCATGTGATCCTAACGGAAACATGGTTTTTCAACCGAACCTGGGTAATTATATTGCGGTAGTAGAAAAAAATTATTTTTAGTTGGTGACTATACGATCGGTTTGCTGAATTTATTTTGATTTGAAGAGTAGACTTCTTAATTGTAATTATATTTCCCTGGTGTTTGAAGAGATCTGTGTGATATTTGAAATGTTAAGAGTTTTAAGGCTATCTCTAGATTTTGGTATTCAAATTTATGTGTTTTCAGGTTGGAGATATAAATTAGTTTTAATTTAGTGAGAGATAGCCTGTTAAAGATTTCGTTGTGGGTGTGCATAATTAATCGTGATTCTACCAAAACACCAGGGAGGATATTTTTCTTTGATGTCTTTTTAGATTTAAAAGTTTTGATTATTGTATGTACTTACAAAGTTTAGTAGTTTTTAGTAGTAGTTAGTTTGTTTTTGTTTTTTTGTCGCGGCACCAAGCAGTCAGTTGTAAAGAGATAAGGGTTAAATGAAAAATATTATTTTTTTTTTCCTACGTAACAATTGGTGCCGTGACCTCGCGACTGGTAGACCACTGTATGTAAATGTGTATTTTGAATTATGTTTTGAATTTCTATTTTGTGTATGCTTATACTGTGTTTTGAGTAGAGCTGAATTTTTATGTTTGCGTTTACCTAGCTCTCTGACTCACCTTTTGCTTAATTTAAAGTAATGTATGGTATTGGAATTTTTCTGAATTCCTTGTGTTAACTGCAATTTTTTAATTGTTTGATTTGGTTAGTTCATTTTTCGTGAATTATTTTTTAATGTCAGAACAATTGTTTGTTTTAATTTAACAGTGAAGTTTTTTTAAGTTCGTAAATGGTGTTATTGGATTAGGGAATTTGTACAACAGATTTGGATTTTATTTTGAGTTGCTTTCTTAACTTTAATGCGCGTTAGTTTTGTAAAGTTGCGAGGGACCAGTGATAGTCTGTTTAGAAATTTGACTGAATTTTTTTAGATTTTAGGGAAATGTTTAGTTTATCAGCTTGAGTGAAGTTGTTTAGCTTTTTGTGTGTTCAATTATTCTGTGGTTGTGGTTTGGCTTAATGAGTTGTACAAGTAGTAATTGAGATTCCACCTAATTTCTGAGTTTTGTAGTTTGATGATTAGAGGTTACTTTTTGGTGAGAAAAGTTTAAACGGTAGACTTGTAGTGTTTTAAGACAATTTTAGAATTGTGAGTTATGAGAATTTTGAGAGAAATTGTTTTGTGAGAATTTTGTGCGACAAGGTAGAATATTTTTGTGTTGTGATATTTATGAAATTAGGATAATTACTCTTCTATACTCATTGTGTAAGTGTTCAGGTTGTTTAACTGCTAGTCTGGTGAGGAAATTAATAGTGAGTTGTGTAATATTTGTTTTTAACTGAGTGTTAAATTGTTAATGAGTAATCTATTTGATTTTTATTAGTTTTTAATTTTTTGTCACAGGATTTCTGTTCTTGATTGAATTTGTTGCAAACTTATGGTTTTAATTCTAATTCGGTATTTGAGTTTTGTGCTGGTTTGGATCATTGGTGTGAAATGAGAATGAATACCTATACGGGAGACTTTAGGTTGCTGGAGCAGTTTTTGTGTGAATTTGATATTATGAGTTTTTTTTTTTTCATTAGTATTATGCTATGCATTTTCAGTTTTTTGCCATTGTTTTAAACTCACAAGACTTCTTGTTGCTTTTACTTGGGTAGAGACACTGCCAGGTTTCAGTGTTGATTTTTACTTGGAGCTTAGGGTACGCATTTGTGGAGTTATTGATTTTGAGTTGAGTTTGAGTTTATTTTGGAGATTTTGAGTTTTAAAACACTTCCTCCTTGTTTGAGATATTCACATTTATTTCCTTGCAGTTATTATGCACTTTTGTCCTGAACAGACTGCTGTCTCGTTTTCTAAATTGGGGTTTTATATGTTTCATTTTTTGTTTACTTTGGGCGTTTTTGTATAGATGTTGCTCAATACTGCATTTTCTCAAATCAGTGCACATTCCCTAAACAGCTTTTGTAGGCAAATTTTATGTTTCATACGGTTTAAATTTTAAGGGTATTTTGAACACTTTTTGTTATTTTGAAATTTTTATATGTGTTTTTAACTTGCTTCGGTTCGGTCTTGATGTAGTCCTGGTAACAAATTTTTTTTGTCTAAATTTTTTTTTTCGGTAATTGATTTATTATTGAGTTTTGATTCCTTACATTTGTCTTGAATTTTCTTTGGCTCTTTGAAGAACTTTTTTTTAAAGTTCCGAGTTTATTTAGTTGGTTTTCACTCTGTTGGTGGTATGCGCATGTTGAGAGTTTTCTTAGTTTCGGTTTTAGTTCGTGACTCCATAGTGGTTTGCGTTTAGGAATTTATTCGGCTGGTCCGAATTTTTCATTTTCCTGGTTCAAGTTAAGTTTTCAAATTTTTTTTTCCCTTTTGTTTCTAGTTACGCGCTAGACGTTTTTTGGCTTAGATTTTGGTCAAGTTACTGAATTCCGTTTCTGGAGATTCTCTCTGCGTGTGTGTACTTCCTTTCTGTTTAGAGGTTATTTCTGATAAACGTTTCTGGTTCATGTTGTTTGCTTCTGTTGTTGATTAGGATACTAAAAGCTTGTATTTATTTACTCACTAGTTGTTTGGTTGTTTCTGGTTATGAGCATTGTGTTACCAAGTTAGTAATTTAAGGTATCGGTGACACTTCACTCTTGCTGTCTTTGTAGCTACAAATTGAATTGTATTTAAATGTTTTAGTTGAATTTCCTTTTCCGTTGGTTTAAGTGAAGGTAAATTTTTAATAGTTGTGTGTACTTATCACTGTTCTCCGTGACTACTTCCAGGTGTGTAATAATATTTTGCAGTTGTGCATAATCTTTCTGAAATTATTAAGTCGTGTGTAGAAAAATTTTGTTTCTCAAAATTTTTCTTTTTCCGTACCGTGGGGAATTGTTATGGAAAATTCTTATGTATTTTTGTTGTATATAATTAGTTCGTATTATTTTGCTGTGCATAATGTATTCTTAGTTATTATATTATTTTATTGTGTTTAATGAATTTGTATTGAGCTTATTTTAAATTAATGTATAATATTTAATATTGTTAAACTTTACGGCAAAGCTCCCTTAAGTTTGGCAGAATATGTGTTACAGTTAAAAGGGCGCGGTTGTATTTCCGTTTCTCATGCGTAGGCTTCTTTGGAGGTTAGAGGTCACTGTCCAGCTGCATTTTCCCCTTTTTTCGCGGGGGTTGAAAACACGTGTTTTTCTCGTTCAGAGGGGAATAGTTCTAAGGGGCAGCGATATTTTGACAGAGTTATAGGTTGGAAACATTCTTCTGTTGCGTGGGAACGAAAGAGTCTGTCTTCTTGTAGAAAGTTCTGAATTTCCGAGAATTTCAGTGGCGATTTATGACCTTTCTTTTAATTGGCGAAAGGGAATTCTAAGTTTCCTTAAGATTGGCTAAAAATTTAATTTTAGTGTTGTTTGAACCAATAGTAATTTTGAGGCGTTTCTTGGCGTGGGTAAACCGAGGTTTCTTAAGCCGTTGCACGGAAGGCAGGGAATCTTTTTTTGGACTTGAAAAAAAAAGCGATTTGGAGAGAAGACTTTGAAGAGGTTTTTGGAGCCTTAGGGGTTTGCTACTTTGACGGCGGCCCCTACGGGGCCGGCCGCGGTCAGTGAGGTGCTGAGATGGTGCGGAGGAAAACGCGGCGGTTCTGCCGTGGTCGACCGCGGTATACAGTCAAGTTTTTATCTCCGAGATTTCTGGGTACGGAGGGTGACGGCGGCAATTCTTGCGGCCTATTATTTTCAATTTCGTCGCTGAGATCTCTTTTTCCCATTTGTGGAACAGTCTGAACTGCTCGTTCGTGCTGGAGTATCTATTTTGCTTTAGAAAAGGTGGAAATATGGAAAGTCGTCATCGCCTGAGGTCTGCTTTGGTCTTTTGTCTCCAGTTTCGACCTATTTCTCTTATCTTCAGTGGAACTTCGAAAACGGGAAGATGATTGAGTGAAAGTGCTGCTTAACGGAGGAATTTGAAAACTTTAAACTGGAACTATGAAAAGGCTCCGGTTCCGGAAAACAACGATGAAGATTTGAATGTTATTGTTTCGGGATTTGTAATTTAGATCGGGGCAGCTCCCTGAGTCAAATTGAAAACTATGAACTATGAAAAGGCTCCGGTTCCGGAAAACAACGATGAAGATTTAGTAGTTATTGTTTCGGTGTTTTGAAATTGGATCAATGGATTTGGGCAGCTCCCTGATTCTCTCAAAGGTGGTACGCCGATTTCGTGAGTGACTTTTTATTTTGATACATAATCTTTTTAAATTTGGAAATGTTTAATACTAAAGCAAGAGTTGACATGTTAAGTAGATAAAAATTGAATATTTTTAACAATTTCTAGCTGAGAAAGTAATTTTTTATTTAATGTTTAATAGTCAGAAGTCAATTGAACTAATTGGAGGAAGTGAATCTTTGTTTTAATGTTTGAGTGCTATGTTCAATATGTTTTATTCTAAATTGGTTTTTTAAATGAGTTTAATATTCTTGAGTTCCTGCTTAAAATGATTAAGAACTGTGACGTGTTTCCCTATGATTTTTGAGTTAATGAAATAATGTTTAAATTGAGATTGTTATGAAAAGAAAAAAAACTATGAGGACGTTAAAAGATTTTGTAGGGGTAGTCTGGCCAGCTATCTTAAGTTATAATGTGTGGGAATTTTCAATAAATGTGTTTATTATCTTTAATATTGTATGTTTTTTTTTGTGTGTATTAATTGTGGTCTACTGTAGGTCACCCATGTGATCCTAACGGAAACATGGTTTTTCAACCGAACCTGGCTAATTATTTTGCGGTAGTAGAAAAAAATTATTTTTAGTTGGTGACTATACGATCGGTTTGCTGAATTTATTTTGATTTGAAGAGTAGACTTCTTAATTGTAATTATATTTCCCTGGTGTTTGAAGAGATCTGTGTGATATTTGAAATGTTAAGAGTTTTAAGGCTATCTCTAGATTTTGGTATTCAAATTTATGTGTTTTCAGGTTGGAGATATAAATTAGTTTTAATTTAGTGAGAGATAGCCTGTTAAAGATTTCGTTGTGGGTGTGCATAATTAATCGTGATTCTACCAAAACACCAGGGAGGATATTTTTCTTTGATGTCTTTTTAGATTTAAAAGTTTTGATTATTGTATGTACTTACAAAGTTTAGTAGTTTTTAGTAGTAGTTAGTTTGTTTTTGTTTTTTTGTCGCGGCACCAAGCAGTCAGTTGTAAAGAGATAAGGGTTAAATGAAAAATTTAATTTTTTTTCTACATAACAGATAAAAGGGCTTGGAGGTTTGCTATCGATTACAGAAAACTTAATAGTATTACTAAATTCCCAGTTTACCCTTTGCCGGTTATAGAGGAAATTATTAGAAAGATTAAATTTACTAGATACATGACTACTTTGGACTTAACGTCTGGCTACTATCAAATAGCTATGAGACCCGAAGACATACATAAAACCGCGTTTATAACAAAATCGCGCACTTGTGCATTTTTACGCATACCCTTTGGGTTGCGTGTGGCCCCATCAACATTCCAGAGAGCTATGGACATTGTTCTAAAACCTGTCCTAGGAAAATCGACTTTAATCTATCTATATGATATAATTATAACGAGTAGTACGTTGGAACAACATATTAAAGATCTAGAAGAAGTTTTTAAATTATTAAAAGAGGTCGGTTTTACAATTAACGCCTCAAAATGCAAGTTCGCAACTAAAGAACTTAAATATCTGGGTTATAAAATTTCGCAAAAGGGTATAGATACTCAAGATTCAAAAATAAAAGCAATCAAGAATTTCTCACCTCCCAACACCGCCAAGAAACTTTCTTCTTTCCTCGGGTTAAGTTCTTATTATCTGTCATTCATAAACGATTTTGCTAATATTGTTGAACCCTTGTTAGTAATTAAAAGAAAGAAAAGTAAATTCACGTGGACAGCGGAAGCAAATACCGCATTTGAAAGATTAAAGAAGCGCTCATCAATGCCCCTGTTTTGAAATTCCCGGAGGAGGACGAAAACCTGGAAATTGCAGCAGATGCGTCGGACTATGCTGTGGGTGCGGTTCTTATGCAAAATGGCCATCCTTTGGCTTTTTTTAGTAAAAGGTTGTATCATACACAAAGGAATTATACAGCTACAGAGAGAGAAACATTAGCCATATTAATGGCTGTACACAAATTTTGAGTTTATTTCGGCAAAGCGCCAGTAACAGTCTTTTCGGATCATGCGGCTGTTGGTAGACTTTATTCGGAGAAAAACCTAACGCCCAGGTTAATAAGATGGGCTTTAAAACTCCAAGAATATAATCTAATAATCAAATATAAACCGGGTAAGGAAAACAATGTAGCTGACGCACTTTCTCGTATAAAACTAGACGATGAAGGCAATGAACTTAAATGCGCTGTGTTGACTTCAAAAATTTTAGATTCTAGAGATACAATTATTGCTGAATTGAAAGCTGATCCTGAATTTGGAAGTATCTGTGCATATTTGAAAGACCCCGAAAGCTTTGAGCACACAGATATCGATGCAATAACAAATAGAGCAGAAAACTATGAAATAATAGATAATTTATTATTTTATACGAAAACAACAAACGAAAATCTCGAGTACAAACCAGTCATCCAAGCCTCGCTTCGATTAAACATTTTGAAAGAATTACACGACGCGAAAACAGCGGGTCATTTAGGGGTCAGAAAGACTTTAAAAATGGTACGCGAGGCGGTATATTTCCCGCAATTTTACAAAATAGTAACTGCGTATGTCAGGTCCTGCAATCAATGTCAGTTAATAAATGATATTAATTACAGCCCGGCCGGGTACTTAAATAGTATTCGCGCTGCATTTCCGAATGAAATTTTAGGCATAGATCTTCTTGGTCCTTTCCCCCAGAGTGAGTTAAATAAAAATCGTTTTCTTTCAGTAATTGTAGATCATTTTTCAAAATGGACAGAAATTGTTCCACTTAAACGCGCGTCAGCCAAAACAGTCGCAGATGCATTCTTACACAGATACATTTTAAGATACGGTGCACCGATAAAAGTCATTAGCGATAAAGGTAAACAATTCGTTAGTCAAATATTTGAAAACATATGCACTGGACTTGGCATACGCCATATCAAAATGGTTCCGCATAGACCACAGGCAAACATAGCAGAAAGAGTTAATAAAAACATTGTAAAAATAATTCGAAGATATGTTAGCACACATCGCAAGCGCTGGGATGTCTACATAACTGAGTTAGCTTATGCTTTAAGAACGGCAAATCACGATACTACGGGAAAAACCCCAGCAGAATTATTTTTAGGACGGAAGTTAATTACGCCTTTTGATAAATTATTCTTTGTGCAACAAAGAGAGCAAGAATTTAAACAAAAAGATGTGCAAAAACTTATTGACCAGGCGGTTAAAAGCGCGGATACGGCAAGAAATAGACAAAAATTATATTATGATAGAAAACGCCGTGAAGCAGATTTTAAAGTTGGGGATAAAGTGTTGAAGCGGAAGTTTTCTTTATCAAGTGCCACAGACAATTTTACTGCAAAGTTAGCTCCAAAATTTGAAGGCCCCTATGTAATTCAGGAAATCAAGGGAGTCGTATTGTACCTTAAAAACGAGAAAGGGGAAATCTGTAAAGCAAGTCCTGACCAGGTGAAAAAATATTATACTCAAAATGATTTTGAAATCCTTACAAGTTCCTTGCAGGACTCAAGCGTAAAAGAAGTAGAAGGTCCAGAAGTAACGTCACCCGTTCCACCACCCAAGAAGCAGAAAACTAAAGAGAAACCTAGCCCTTCTCCAACCCATGCGACGGTACCGAAAAGAAGAAATGAAAACTTTCAGACTCCAGCATTTAAGAAATACAAGAAAGTAAAGCCGCCGCGTAAAAAAACTTTGGTAAAGAGGAAAACACCACTTACAACGTATCGCAGTAGAAATTCTACATCGAGGAGAACGCTTCCAGGGCCAGAGAGTCAGGTGCAAACAAGGCCGCCGTTCCCGAAAACGAAAAGACAGCAGGAGAAACGAAAAGACCACCACCAACAGAAGAAATTCAAGCATGACTCCAGACCGGAGGACGCCAAGACCAGCCGTCCAGGGGAAAAACGGAAAAGACAGCAACCCGACGACTACCACTCCAAGAGGCCAGCATGCAGAGGGCGAAAAAGAAAAAGTAACGTGGACGACACTCCGAGGACACTAAGGAGAAGACTGACATCGATGAAACCTATAACGTGGGAGCAGTTCTGCCAGAAGAGGATGTCGGAGTTCCAATCATCGAAAACTCAAAGATAAGTTAAAATCTATATTTTTTTTTCTTTTGCTCCGAAATGTTATGCGTAAATACGAAGTTTTATGTTTTGACGGAAGTCAATGTGTCTCGGTTGAGACTTAGTTTTGTTTTACTTTACTTAGCTAAGGCAAAAGTATTATTTTCTTTAAGTATAAAATCTAAGAACAAGCAGTTTCTGTTGGTCGAAAGACTAATTCTGTTATGTTAAAGCCAAAATTTGGCCGAAGATAAAAATAACTTCGTATTCTTGTATTAATAAGAACTTTAGTTTCAGTGCCGCCAGCTTGGCGAAGAATGAGTAAAGTAAAAATTTATTTTTCTCTTATTCATTTTATGGTAAATTGTAAAAATCATATGTATTAGAATTTTGTAAATATACGTAAATACTTGAAAGTTATGTAAATGTAGAATTTAGTCTAGAAGCATTAAATTTTAGATACTAAAAGTAAATGCTCAAAAGCAATGAATTCAAATTTAAGTATTAAACTGTAGATAAAATCATGCTTTAGAGCGAAAGCCTGCATATCTAAAGATGAATGAGGGGAATTTAGAATGAATGTGTTTTGTAGGGTTCTCCACCTACACTTGAATTTTTAAGAATGTTAAAGTAGATCATCGAGTTGTAGAATGTCGAGTAAGGTGTGTCTATTTGGTCGTTGAATTCTAACAAATCATTGTGGTTAGGGGAAGTGTTGTTGCAATGCTAAAACACGAATATTCCCGTTTGACACCACACATGGTGGAGAGCCAGGGTAAAGTTAAATTCATGTTTGAATACTTGAATGAATGTGAATTAAGCAGTAACTAAGGAAAATAAATCGTTCAAAATCAAAAACTTATTCAGTGTCAAGAAAGTGTAAAATTATAATGTATTTAGAAACATACTGATACTTATTCCTTTCAGCTGCTGGAAGGAAGAGAACAGATTGATTGCTGAAGTCCAGGAAAAGTTGCTGTAAGAAGAGAGAATTAAATACGTATATACAGAAATTTATCCTACCTTTTGTGACATAACAGATTTTTTTTTATGTAAACGAGTCTCTTAAAATTTAGTTCAGAATTGTGGAAACTTTTGAACAGGTCGTTTCTAGGACCTGCTTCCAAGTTTAAAAAATTCTGGCAGCGGCAAATGTAGGGTTTATATTTTAAATAATGTTAGTTAAAATAAATAATTTATTTTAACTGACATTTATTTTAAGTTTAAACTATCTTTCCTGTCAAACCTTACTTTCTCCTGGAATTGCCAATGCCAGAGTATGTAAATTTTAGTAGAACGCGCAAGGATTTAAATTGTCAGTGGAAGTATCTGAGTTAAATAGAAGGGAAACGAGTTCGAAGGTGTGCTTTCTGACTTCACGAGCGTGGAGGTGCCTAGTTAGAAATTGAAGAACCACGCGTTTCGGCCTGTATGCTTGCCTCGGCAGTTTGTTAATCTTTCAACGTAATATTCAGAAGTTTGCTGAACTATCAGCGGTATTTTAGAACGCGGTGAGGTTAGTTACGTTTAGAGAGCCTCGTAGTTAGTCACTTGTTACTATTCTTTTCTTAGTTTCTTATTTTTATTTTACCGCCGGGTCGGCGTAGTTTGTGAGCGTCAAGAGCACGCATTTGTAATTTCTAAAGTTGAATAAAAAGGAATTTAAACCCTTCTCAAGGCTTTGGTCTCCTTTCCAGTTCTCAGCAGTCACCACTATTGTTGCGTGCAGGTTGGAAGCGCGCAACGTTACAAACATTAATTTTGGTTAGGTTGCTTTAAAAGTTTTCTTGAGTTAAAGTTGTTTAATTTTAATTTGAGTTTAGGGACTTAAAATTTTTAGGTTTTTGTATCTTGTTGTTTTGACCCTTAAGGTTGTTTAACTTTTAACTTTAATTTTTTTAAAGCCTTGCTGTTGCACTTTTGGTGTGTTAAATTTTTTTTCCTTAACCTTAAGTAATTTAATTTGTATCCCTCTTTCTTTTAAAGTTAAGCGAATACATATTTTCTGACTGGCGGTAGGATAACTTTTTTTTTGTATTTGGTATTTCAATTTGCATAATATGTGTGTATACTTTAATTGTGGCTGAAGAAAAAATTTTTGCAGTGCTGACTTTTTTATTATGAATTATAATGTTGTGTAATTAGTAGTTTCATTTTTTAATTTCCCAAAGTCATTTTTGTATTAACTTGGTTCAGAGATTTTTCACCCCTTGCCCTCGGCTTGGATTTCCTTCTTGGAAACTCTTATCAGCGGTTTTACTGCACCCCAAAATTCCTTTTCCCAAGCGAAACACCACATTTGGGGGGCGAAGTTGAATGGATATACCATATGGTGTTTCACGAAAAGAGGACCCTGTTTTTCTCGACAGGCAAGCATGGAGATGTTCTACAGCATACTTATGGTGGGGGAAAATATCCGTTGAGTTAGAAGATCTGCATTAGCGACTGGGACCCTCGAGCGAGGCTAGTTTCTTCCCCCCTTTTTTTCGTCTGCAGATCTGATGACACAGGCCTTGGAAGTTAAATGATGGAATAGCGAGAAACGGCTCGTCTGGTAGTCGGGAAACCCCTTCCCGTGATGATTCCTAGCGTTGGGTTGCTGGTTTTTGGCTTCCTGCTGATCAACATCTACTCCAAGTTTTCAAAAACGCGCCAACTATTAAAGTGGCTGCGCAGTGTTTTTGGGAAAAGACAAGGAAACCATTTTTGAATGACGAATTACTTTTGAAGGAAGGGTCCACAAGAATTTTATTTTTGCTGTTTTCGATGACTTCCAAGATGCAGAGAGGGGACCAGCCGACGGCGTACCATGGCAGTCTAAGAAATTAGACAGTTTTGCCCGACGAACGCAGTGGTAGCACCTGAATCGCAGAATGGCCAACATCTTGGTGATGACCGGAGTCCTGCCGGACGGAAGCGGCTGTGGGGCGGAGACCCTGGCCTCCTAAATTATTTTCCATTATTAATTTTGCTTCCTTTCCAGAAAACCTCTGCCCAAGAATTTTGTTATTTCCAGCTCTGTTACAAGAACCCCCCAAAAAATGTCTGATGCCTCTGCAAGGTGAATTTGTAAATTTTGGTTGCAGGTATGTAAATTTGTTTCTTCAGAGTAAAGGCCGACCTGCTGCCACCATTGCTAAAAATGAAAATGATTCATAAAAATTTTTCTCATTAATAAAAGTTAGATTGATTTTACCTACTTAGCCTTGCAATTATTGTAATTAACTCTTTACACTGGACCTTAAACTAGAATGGGTTTTTGCTTATACACAACGCATTTTTGAAATTTAGAACTGTTTGCATATTTTGTTTTTATGTTACACTTATAACTACTCTTATACAGTTTTGTGATTGATACAATATTGGTTGAAATTTTCTGTTATGTGACATATACACACAGTTACCTACCTCATAATCTAGTATGAACATTTACAATAGTTATTTCACAGAAATGATGTTCAGTAGTAAATAGTGCGTATGAATTTCTATTATGCTATAACATTGTAACAACTATCGCAACGTTTCCCCGTCTACAGTACAGACGTGGTTTGGCTATTTGTATTTCCTTTGATCCCCCTGCTCAAAATGCACTTCAAAATGCATCACTTCGGGACAACTTACATCACCAGGAAGTAAAGAAGATTATTTAAACATCGCATCTGAAGACTACGGCAAAGAAGAACGGAACCAAAGATGTAATTCATTTTTTTTTATAGTGACATACATTTTGAACGTGGTAAACAATAATTCCGCATAAGTTCAATAAACTATTTTAAATCATTCATTCATATCATTTCGGGAACAATCTGTGTGTGTTTCAGTTTAAGCAAAAGTAGCATTGCTGCCGATACTTAGGATTATTCTTCCAATATTCTGCAATAAAATTTTGCTCTACTAGCAAGTTTTCTAGAGTCTAGAGCAAGTTTTCGAAGATAGCTTATGTAAGTGTAATGAGATCTAAGCAAATGATCGGTTAAAAAACGTGCAAACGTAGCTTACATTTTTATAGGTTGTCTAAGTAAAATTAATGTAAAAAGTGCTGAAAATGTGTAAATGAATTGTAAGCTAATACTTGATGCAAATATTGCACCAAATATGAATGCAGTTAAGATCTTAAAGTTTAACTGCATGGCCAGTTTCAAATTAACGATATATTTGGTGATTCTACCTGGCGTCCGATTTTGCCATATGTTTGGTAAAAAGCAATTTGACTATAAATTTTCAGATGGATACTCATTATTAGCTCTTTATTAAGATATAAATAGCTAACCAAAGTCAACTTTCTAATCTAGCCCAATTTACAACTTGAAATTTAATGCTCTAAGATTTGTCAAAATAGAGATGGGTAAAAAGGAAAAAATGTAAAATAAAACTACGATCAAATAACCTTACAAATTTATTTCACAAAATTAACACTATTTCCGTTCATTAAGTAAAACCGCTACGACATAAAAATAGCTTTTAGGTATTAGACATCGAAATTGTAGCATTTGTGTCTAGAATGCGATATTTTATTAATACAGAGGTCTGTATTGCAGTACTTCTTAGAAATATTTGATGTAATACTTATTCAGGCATTTTAGAAATTTCGTTTGCAGTACAGGTTCTGTTAATTTTCATGAAGCAAATATTTAAATTTTAAGTAAAATATTTTTTTTAATCTGCGTACTAAAAAATTCCCAAACAAGCGAAACTGCGTTGAGATAGGACAGGACAATAGTAATATATTTATGCTCACTTCTTGAGCGCATATTTCTACTCAGCTTTAGATTTGCGGTGTAAGCTAGTGCATTGTCATCGTAATTTACCGCACGTTGTTTGATAGAAAGTTTGAAAAAGGTTCAGATACAAAGTGTGAACAATTGAGAGAACCTAGCTCATCGATGACTTTTGACAAACAAATTACCATGAAGTTAAAAATCAGTATTCTCCTAGCCTATTGAACAATAATAAAGCTCAAAGCGTCAAATACTTACCTCCATGCTTTATTCTGAATATAATGTCTTTCGGATATTCATGCGCAAATACTTAAGAAAACGGTACGATGGTGAAATTGCTCTCATGGCTTTATATTTACGCTTTGCGCTCTTGACTCAATTGAAACCAGTGTTCAGCATAGACGCTAGTAATCAATGGTTTTAATATTCCTCCATCGTACACTGAAATGTGACGTTTACTCATAGCAGATTTTTTAAAAATGGACAAGTTCAAGCGAGTTAAATTTCTGTTATAATTTGAAAAAAAAAAAAAAAAAAAAAAAAAAAAAAGTTGTTATTTTACGTTTGTGGTTACCTTTCCTTTTAGCTCCTTAATAGCTTTCCACGTAACTTGCTCTTAATTAGGTATTACTACTGGTTAAAATTTTTCACTTTTCTATGTTTATAGACAAGAGTCTGGAGAGCGTGACCATCAGAAAACACGCTATCTTGATAATGGCTCATCGCGTATAATTTATGCATTTTCGAACTCCGGTTTGTACCCATGTATATCCCTTAATTCTTATTGTTCGAAGCTATTATGTCTAACAATATTGAGATTTCAGATCTAATATTATGTTGCATTACCCTAATGATGCTATATCTAATGCTATATTCGTCAAAAGTCTCATTTCATTGTTAAACCTCTGTATAATTTTTAAACTAATAAAGTTGAGATTCACTCCAAATAGTTTGCTTTAATACTTAAACTAATCTCTGTAAGTTTGGAATTTATTCAATTAAAGGGACTTTGCTTACATTCTGAGCTAAAATCGATTTACTTTTTTATATCTAATTAATAATTGAAAATATATTTTATTTTTTCTTTGCTAAATATTAGTTTTCTTATTAATTTCTAGATAAGAAAGTAAAATGATGATTAATGTTCACAGGGAATCATGATAACGAAGTCTACCTATCATAGCATCTTCACGCCTGGAGATTTACTTTGCCAAAGTTTATAAAGTTTCATCCTAAATTTGGCATAAAATAAAAATTTTCAATAATCATCATAACGTTTGATGTTAAATTAGTTTATATAGATTTACGTGCGCATCAATATTTTGCCTTAAGCGAAGCAATTTCGGATAATGATCATCGTCTGAAACTTAAAATTCGCATTTTAATTTTTATACAACCACAATTTTTCATATTGTGTAATTAAAAATATTGAAACTCAAAGTACGTTCTTTGCTGAATGATGTTCAAGAAAGAATCATCTTAAAAAAGTAATCATCTTCCAAAGACTTTGGCTTTTAAAGGAATTTTTATCATCATTCTATAGAATTTGTTTTTCTTTTTTCGTTATAGTTTATTCACCTAACTATTATTAATTAACTAACCGATTTGAGAAAGATATCGAGATAATGAGTTTCGGAGTAATAATTAATGGTTTTTGTATTAGTTACTTTCGCAATAAAAATTAAGCAGAAGACGAGAAATATATTGATGAAAAACTGAATGGCGTAATTCTTCACGAGTTGACTTAAAAGTCTTATTACATACTTTAGTCATCAATTTTTAAGGAAACAGTACGGTTGAAAATTTCACGAAAACGAGGAGATCCTACTTAGCGTAATCACTGGTAAACATATTTCGAGAAAGAAAGGAAGACTGCATAAATAATATAAATAAATTATGAACGCCTGTCATAGTCGCATTTTAATAAAGTAGCAAATGTATTATTCAATATTATTTAAAGAGTTGCATTTCCATATTTTTAACATTTTTTCATGGCAATAATTATAATGTAAAACGAATAAACTTTACAATAAAAAAGAACCTCTTAGTATTGAATATATTTTTTATACAAAGGTACTTTCTAATACTCATTTCTAAGCATATTTAAGTCAAATCACATGAAAGTTCTCAATGCAATGGCTAAATATAAATTTCCGTATCATTAATTCATTCTTAAGTCTGATTTATAGCTAATAATGCCAACTTTTTATCTCAATCTAATCTACGAATAAATCATACCGTAATAAAAATTTAGATATTCCTATTCAGTTTTTAATTCCTAGACCTAAGAAAAGTTAATCTTTAAATGAAGAATTACTATTCATTTTCAAAAATCATTGAAGAATATATAATTTAGAAAATTTTATAAAACATTGCATTACTATTTTAAATTATGTTGTGATATGCAAGATATTAAGTTTGTTGCCGATGCGCAAGATTAATAGAGAGGCAATTAACATATTTTAACTGAATTTTAAGCAAAAGGAGTAGATCAAATGTCTAAAACGCTAATTAATTTTTTAACTGGAAAATGTAGTTAAATATGACAGAATTTCACAGGAAATTAATAATAAGGCGCGCAGGTCTAACATAAGTATACAATTTTGTATATATATATTAATATAATGTATACTTATATTATTAATATAAGTGTACACTAATATAAGAATACATTATATAATTATATTTTATCATACAAGGTGGGAATAAAAATTAATGGGTAAAGAAGTTTTCAGGCGTTACTATTAATTCGGAAGCAGCAAAGCGGTAATATAAATTGGCTAATAATTTCCATCTCTTTAGCCTTAATATTTCTAAGTTGTACAACGTTCAGATCAACAGTGTCGTTCGGATGAAGTGCTAAATTTACCTAAGAAACTGGTGCACCTAGAAAAGATACACCATCAGACAGGCACTAGATCCTTCACGGAAGATTAGAGCTGCAGAAATATGGCTTTTGAAATATTCAGGAGAATTCTGTAAGTAATGAATATAAAACGTATTCATAATGTCTTTCGAGATTTTAAATCATTTCATAATTTTGTTGTATTCCAAGATTTAGGATCTCAGTCTTGACAATATACAGTCTGTCTATCATAAGAAAAGCTCTCGCCGGTTAGTCTGCAGCTGTCTGTTGCCGCATTAACGAGCCTTGGTCCATTTTCCGTAGGGGTGTCTTGAAGATTTACTTTTCAGTTTGCATCTTGGCGCATTTAAAGATGAATTGACAACCTTGGTTTACTCCATTTGAAATATACTAGCCCTGTTGCTATAGCTACCTCCACTAGCAAGACATTGTGGCGGGAGCTCTTCTTCTCGTAGACAGACAGTACTGCATGGCATCCTACGTATGGTCGATAATATGTCATAACTTAGGCACTGGTTTCAAAGTGGCAACCCGTTCAGCAAGGGATCCGCGAAGAAATTTTATGCAGCCCTCGGAGATATTTTTATTATGGGTTTGTAATGATAGCAAAATTTTAGTTATATATGAAGTTCGAATTTACGTTATTTTCATTTCCATTAAAATCAAAAATAAATAATAAACCAGAAAATGAAGCTAATTAATGTACAGTGTGGTATAAATCTTCTTTAAAATTTGGAAGATAGGGATTTTATTGATTTTCACTCATACTTGTGAAAAAGTAAATGAGCTCAGTTACGAATTTTTTCACTGAGAATAGTCGCTTTGTTTGGAGATACATGAAGAGATTATCTTTGTAGCTGAAAATTAATGACATAAGAATCAGATGAACCAATAAACGTCTACAGTCTATGATGAAGATAATTTCTAGTGATTTCTTTCTAAAGTAGCATACTTTATAAAAAAATCGAAATGCTATCAAGTGTCAGGCTGTAGCAAGAAACATAAAAATCTAAATTTGTTTACATAATTTGCATGCATTTTAGTAGACGCCTAGGAAAAAAATTAATACATAAGTGAAAAGAGACCCGCTTGTTACCATTTATTCTCGAGTTTTATCCCAGTTGGTAAATTTTCTCTGAAAACTTAAAAAACGTTTTCATAGTTTGTTTATTTTTAGTTTGGGTTAGTCAAACACTTTAGAATAATTTGAAAGAAATGTCAATCTAAGAATTAACTGTTTAGCTGTCAGTATATTTGAATTACAATAAAAAGTGCCCTCAAAGTATCCGATATCCTCAAGGATCTCCCCAGAGACTATCCTCAAGATAGAAAATAAATATAAATAAGAATTTTTGCCCCTTTTGATATTATTACTATTTTTATGCATGTTCTAATAAATATATAGTAAGCTATATTTAACATTTATTTATATTTTTTATTTTGATAATAAAATTTTTCATTTTGCGAAGAAAAAATAAATAAAAGAGACGAAGAAAAAGAAGGAAAAAAATCTGTCCTGTCATTTGTTTTCACATGGTGCGTTCGACCTCCATGCAGTTTGAGTTTGAGAACACTGTCTTAGATGTCTGTTAGAAAAAGACAAACACATCGTGATGAATATTGTGCATGAATGCGTGTACTCATTAGAGATGATGAGAAATAATTTTCAGCTGTCGGAAACATACTACACGTTGTCGGAGATCCGCTGAATACCAACAAGATAAATCTTCCACTTATAAGGTATTTCTCCCGCTTTCATAGTGTGGTGTAGTGGTTCTGCACGCTGGGCCGGTATTCCAGAGGTCTATGATTTGATTCCCGGCGAAGGCGGTTGCTAAATTTCATCTCTTCTGTTTCCATAAAATACCTAATGTCTCTACACACTATTATAGAGTAGTCACAGAATGTCCATTTTTCTACTGATATCTAGATATATGGAATGATGAACTTTTCCATCCGAGCAGAGTAGTTGGGATTACGAACTGGTCAGACTGGAGTACTCATTTCCTGTCGTCAATTATCTAGTGTCTAAATTCTGAGCCCAGGTGAGCTGAATAGATCTGTGTTATGCTCAGGTTGGGGTTCGAGTCCTAACATCCATATTACGGAGGGAACATTCCAAATTTCTCAATTTGGTGTTTACTAAAGCCTCCACATTTAATTCCCCGTTACTTACGACAGTGCTGTATTCCTGATGCATAAAATGACTTTTCCCAATTACTGTTGGTCATGTTCGTCGCAGTCCTTTTATTGATAAGATGTTTTTCATAATTCACAGTTTTGCCATATTTCTTGTAGTCACGATACATGAATTGCTCATGTGAGAAACTCCGCATGTTACCTCTATTTCTGAAATGGCCCATCTATTGAGCTTCAACAATTAGATCATAAAAAATGCTCAAATTATAAAAATTTGCTATTTTGAGAACGAAAACAGTTCCAGAATGTTTATCACGTGCACATGCATGGATGAGCTCAATTATTGGCATGCATAATCATTTCTTGATTTGTTCAAGAATTTCAAACAGGAAATAAAAGTTTATTAGCACATCAGCTGTTCGAGTCGTCCAAGAAGGGTGCTGGCATCGAAAAAGTCAGTAAAATTTCGGGAAACATTCATCGGCTCAGATTTCCGGCAATGGCTAAATTAGTAAAAACTGATACGGGTACTATTGAACAAATTTTATATAATGATTTATCTATGAGAAAATTTCGTTTTAAAATGGTTACTTCTCAATAAATGGAATTCGAGCGAACATTTACATCGGTATGTTTTAAACCATTGGGAATGTCCGAAGCTTTTTGACAATTTTACAATCTTCGATAAATAGTAGTTTTTTTTTTTTTTTTTTTTTGTTTTGTTTTTTTTTAAATAAAACCCTGAAATTTTGCATCAGTCAATGCAGTAGAAATTTCCTTTTTCTCTGAGGCCAAATGATTCAAGTCAATGCAAATTCAAATTAAAAAACAATGATGATCTTTTATTACCTCCCTCCAATATCTGAAATATTGTTCGTGTTTAATGGTTACCTGAAGTATAGAATGATTAATCAAGTATTGTAAATATATTTTCGAATTTTTCGTGAGGCAAGAATAAAACAACATGAAATGGAGAAGAATAATTCATGAATTCTTCGCCATGATATTGAGCGTATCCATAACTTATATGTCAAGCCTTTATTAGCTAAACATATGATCCCAGTCTTTGAACATACACTTTTCTTCCCTAGCCAAGTTGACATTTTTTCCTTGTTTTTAAAAATTCAAGGCTGCATATTTTAGACCATTGATGCAGTGAAGGAATATATGAGAAAGCTCATATCTAAATTATCGCAAAATAACTGCAACATTGCTTCCAGCAGGGAAATATTGTCAAGATATGCTGAAGCAATCAGCACAAGGATTGCATTCAAATGACAATATTTTTTGATGCGAAAGCCCGGCAATATAAAATAGCGTAATAATAGTACATGAATTTTAACCGTTCCTCGTCTAGTAGCATTCGTTAGCTAAATTTGATTTTGAAAGCTCTAGTATTTACATCAAAGGTACATGCAAAACCTTTAAAGTAAGTCCGCAGATTTTTAATTAGTTAATTGTTTTGCACATGTGCTGAAACTTGCGCTTAATAAATAGTACGGCTATGCTGTAGCAAATTTTCATTTAAACTCATTTTGCAACTGTCTACAGATAACAGATTGAGTTTACCATACGAAGATAAAATTCTCAGTGGTGTATAAGGAGTAATATGTCTTAATTTCATATGTATCTTTAGCTGAAGGAATATGAATTATGATATTTGTCTATAGGAATAACCTTTAGCTTTAAATACATATATAATTAATTTTTCATTCTTATCTTTTTCATTTGCAAATATTTACTTCCTCTTGTCTATACTATTTGCAAATATTAGTTTACTGCTTTACCATTTGAAGTAATCACTTTATATTTATGTGTGCAATTGCCAGTTCTAACCTCTGCCTTCTCATCAAAAAATCTCACAAACAATTTAAGATATAGACAAAACATTTTTTTTGCATGGTTCTATGGCTTCGATAATCGATCTTGCGAATACTGTAGTAAATACTTATTCAATAACTTTAATGTTTCTAAAAGTTATTTTCCACGAGGAAGCAAATATTTAGCTTTTATATTTAAAGTCTGACTAATCTCTGTATGGGAAGAAAATGTCCCTGAGTGACAATGAAATATATGCGAAGCACATCTCCCCAATACTACCAATTAACATCGGAAAAGTATTATTTGTAGTACTTTTTTAAGGCACAAATAATTTGTTTATATCACAAACAAAACTTAGATTTAAAATGTAATAATATTTTCATAGTGCACGTTAATACTGCTGGCAGTATTCAGTCATTCATACCTTCATATTAAATAATATTATGATATAAGCAGGAATGTTACGAGTTTTAAATTAATTTCTATGCTAATAAATGCCTAACCTTATGCTTAAATAATCTTCGGCAAAACTTTAATTTAATTTGTTCAGATATAAAAATATTATACCTTACCCTCTTTACCTGACTCTACATTAAAATCAACATGAAGATCAGACCTCTGCTGCTCAGCAATTTCTACCTCCAATGGATCACTTGTCATCCGTTTGACTTCAGACAATGTAGCGGTACAACGTAATCTCATTTCATTCTTCTGGAAATGACGAGATTTGACTTCGAATCGGAGCCCCAGAACGGTGGATACTTCTCCATTATTATACTCGATGGGTAGTCGATGAACCAAGCTATCGTTGCGTACCTAATATAAAGTAAAATAAACAGGAATAATAAGATCAGCTGTAACAGAAACAAGTCAGGTATAATGACATATCGTAAACATTAACTATGACTTGGGTTTCTTAGTTATGATATTTTTTACTACCTTGATTTCTTGAGAATTTTTCAGTATGATTTATTGATACCAGAAATTACACCTTGGTTACCATCGAACACTCTGTCTTTTTTAAATAATGCAAAGCAGCAATTGCAGCAATTGTGTTTTGGCGTATATTTGAAATAAAACTCAAAATAATTTGATATAAAAAATGGATGTATTTCTCTTAATATTTGACTTCATTCTTTTTCCAACAACGTAAGAAAAGTGAAAAAGTGAATATTATTACCATTTAAATACTATATTTAATGCTAGGAAGAACTAAATCTTTGATTAAAACAAAGAGAATGAGAAGGTTCTCCAAAATTAGCATCAAATCTGTACTGATATAAAGTTTTGTTTCCTACCTAATTTGGCATTTACAATAGCTTATTTGTTTCCACATATTTTATATATAATTGTTAAAGGAATGTACAGAGAAAGGAAGAAAAAATATATTTCATCTGCTGTTTAAAATGCTTCAAGTATAATTTTTGCATTCATGCATTTTTGAGCAAGAATTTATTAAACAATTTTTACAGCAACGCATTAAAACTTGTGTATATCTCTTACATCTGTAAATATATTAATGTTAATCATATACACTAAAAATTTCTCATTCGTCTACATATTTTTAAGATTTGTTTGTTAAATTCTTAAAGATCAAAACATTGTGTACAAGCTTTTCCTTAAACTGCCTAGTTAATCTTTCTGCCAAATGCTGAACTAGGACCAAAATATGAATGTTTCTGAATTGTGGCTTAGTAAAGAAGTTAAGTAACACTTCAAATAAATTATTAATTAGAATTATTATTAATTTAATTAAAATTTTGTTTTCATTAATTTACTTTTTTTTTTCAAATTTGGTCTTTAAAATCCAAATATGCAGCTTCAAATTCTTAATTTAATAAATTTCTTTCACATGAAACATGAATCTGAACAAGATCCAACTATCAGTATACAACCTTAAATTTAAAATTTACCACCTACAGACTATACAAACACTTACCACCTACATACTTATACAAAAACTGTTATAATAATAAAATACGAGGATGCGAAATATAATCATACACTTCACATATAGTATAATAATTCATTTCATTAGAAGTCAAATCAAACAGTTATTATTTGCAGATAATTCGAAGAATACCTCTTTAAAATCAACAACACATTAACTAATTTGCATAACCTTATCCGGAGTGACTTCTTCTGCGTACAAATGAATAAATGATACAATAGACTCACCTAAGCACTTCATATTCTCCTTTAGTTCTTGAGCATACTAAATCAAAGTGGACGAGACACGGAGACAAAATCGCTAAGATTACAGAACAGATTCTACAAATGAATCATCTAGAACCGGTATATTCATGGCTAATGTTTGAAATGTTTACAGATTTGGAATTAATTTCAAACTCTGACCTTTACATATGTCGTAAGCAAAATACTTCGAAGCACTACTTAACAAACTGTCAATAATAACAGAAGGATTTCATAGCAACTGTTCGCAAGCATCCGGAAGATATTTAATTAAGAACCATCATTTAATGTAGGAAATCTACAATATAATAGTTGTGCTTTTTTCTCAGCAGGAAGAAGAATTATATTACGCTGCGTAACAAAATGTTTTACGACGAAGGAATTTTCAATAACATCTAATTTATAACAAAACACTGTTTTCTAAATGAATAATACATTAATGTACATTTTATATGTAAAAGCTTAGAATCTCTCTAGCACAAAAGACATGTGAGCTGATGTGATTTGACTCATGATGTTTCATGTCTTGAAAATGAACTTTTGTACATTTTCCACACAGTATGCACTTTTATACTTCGTAAATTAAAAACTTTAGTAATAGCTTCATCCCATATTTAGTACCCAGTTCTACTGATAATTAGCACTTTGCGCATAATCAAGGAACGGATTTTTTAATATACTCGTACATCTATGTATTAGCTATATTTATGTAATACACTAAACCTATTTTTGCTTTAATGTGAGAATTCCGTTGCATTTTATTGCCTTACATAAATGCATTCTTTTCTATATTACAATATTTAATTGTATATTATCATGTATAAAATCTTTGTACCATGCAGTGTAAGTATGTAGCATACATTATTATATCTTCTAACTGACATATAAACAACAGGTAAGCAATTGTAGATATATAGTGTCTTTTGGTCACGAATTGCAGATGCTTGCTCGCTAATCGGAGCTCTCTCACTCTACTGTGCACATGGGGGAAAGCCAACTAACCTATCATAAATCGGCGGTGCTCACGTACTCCGTCAACAACATTTTATGCAGCTATGGTTCTAGAGATATTAGGTTATTTCGAAGCAGGAAAGATGAAAAATGAGCAATGCCCTCGCTGGGACTCGAACCACGGAACTCTCGAATACACGCCGAGCGTGCTGATCACTAAACCATGAAGGCCTGTTAAGAAGGCGGGAGAAATACCTTGTATACTTCCCTTTTAAAGGGCGACTGAGGATTAGGGGACCCAATCGCATAATCCTGGTGGTGGAGAATCATCATCCACTAACCTTTTATTTCGGGCACCACTGTAGAGACATTAGGTTACTTCGAAGCAGGAGAGATGAAAATTGAGCAATGCCCTCGCAGGCACTCGACTCACGAACCTCTCGAATACGCGCCGAACGTGCTGACCACTACACCACGAAGGCATGCTAAGAAAGCGGTGAAATATCTTATACGATGACCGACAATTACTGTTGGAAGACGCTTCGGCATTGTGAGAAAAAGTCTTATGTTGGAAGACGCTTCGGCATTGTGAGAAAAAGTCTTAAGATAGGTGCTTAGTTTATGTCAGTCCATGATGATTTCACAAATTCATTTGGTATAGGCGTGGGTGTATGTTGGGCCACCCTTTTGCCAGTCAACGACCACACATATTGGATAGGCGATATATCAGCACGGGCAATCGAGCTGTGACACTGAAGTGACACTTTGGACAATGAAGAATTAGTTGAATGTAGCAGGGTTCGTGAATTGTCCTACTGAAATTTGACCGCAATCATTCTTGAAAGTAAAGAATACCTAACGGCTTCAAATGGCGATGCATAATATAAGGATCAATAATGCCACGAGATTGGGATACTGTCGTAATGATGCATCCTACTTACAGTATCATTTCGAGATTCGTCAGAAAAGATCACAGCAGTTTGTCAGAAAGGACAAAACCACATTCGTCAGAAAAGAAATGAGATTCGTAAGAAGAAACGATTTCAAGCCTCTGATGACTTTATGTGTATTGTTGAACGTAGAATTTTACGGCTCGATTTCTGTGCTGCCGAAACAATAATCGACTTAATGACAACCCAAGATAGTATGACACAATCTGAGAAATCGTGCAGATACCTGTTGTTGTATAGCACACCAGTTTCCTCACCAAGGCTAAAGGATGTTGCAAAATCGTTAGATATTTATTGTGTTAAATGGCATAAAATTGTGCAATGCTCTAGTCGGTATTCGAACTTAAAACCTCGTGACTTCTAGCCGGATGTACCAGTTACGCCATGAAGGCACACATTACCTTTACCGCGAAGAATACTTAAAATGTGCTTCTTTATTTATAATAATAATGAGGACAATGTGCCCATAGTATAGGGCATTGCTGAGTGAGGTTAATAAGATCCTGAACATTGGTCTGTGTGGCCCTTTTGAACCCATCGATTGAAAATTCTCATGACAGAGAATCGATCTCCACCGACGCTAGTAGCAATTGCTTGGTACTCTAATTCGCAATAGCTGTAGGCTGCAATTCTCTCGCGATCGAGTTATGAGACGTTCTGATATGGGTTCTTTTTTTTTTTTACTTCAGGGATACCATGACCTTCAACACAAAAAATAAAGTCTATTTTCGAATGAAAAATCAGCATTTCAATCTGCCATTGTATACTATTTCAAGAGCGTGTCGCCGGCGCATATGATTTGCATATGCGCTGCACGGATAATCATTTTCATGCCCGATCGAGACCAGCGTATGATGTAAACTTCGAATCTGTTAGATGCTTTTTCCATGATACTGCATTTTGGGTGACCAGCAATATATTATTATAACATATTACTCAATATAAATCAAACATATATATGTATTTAATTTTTAACGGATTAGTGAAATTTGTTTTCCGTTGCTTTTACTAATAGGTTTAAGAGCCAGACGTCATTAATGTAAAATGACCTTTTTACATTTCGTTAGCTATTATTCAGTGTAAATATATAGTTCGACGTTCATTTTATATGCATTTTACTCCAATATTTGACGGAGATTTCTAAGGGTTGAATTTTTTTGTGGGTATGAGATTAATACAATTGTGCTATTAATACTGTTGATAAAATCATTTGTGTAGGATAGCATCATGACTACACTTGAAGAAACCTGGGTACAGTATGTATCAGTTACCACGTCTGGCTTAACGTTTACCGAATCTGTACTAAGTTTGGTCGAGAAACCTCTAGTAAATGATATGCAGATGTCTCATATCCCTATTCCTGTGCCAGTGAATTCTCGAAAGAACTGCTGCCGGGTGGATTTTAAGTAATAATATTCGACAAAGTTATGAAGGTTAAATGTCGGTGTCTTGTTTGGGACTTTTTTGAGACCAAATCATTCAATGTAGTACCTAGGCCTGTGATAGCTAAGGCACTGCTTTGTTTGCTAAATGCATTGCTTTGCTCCGAAAAGCTGGTTGTTCACTTGACATTCGACGAAAAAATAATTTAATAAGTTCTTTTATGCTTGTGAACTTTCGATCCCAAAGCTCAGTCAGTTTCTGTTTGCCACTTCAGCTCCTTGGATTGGATTCTTGACGAATTGATATCAATCACATTAAGCAAGCTTCGAAATTTAGAAATTCTTATTAACAAGGCTTTAGCTTCTATACAAATGCTCTGACTGGCAATTTCAGCGTCAATTGATGAACGTATTTCAAGATTAAAGATAAATATAAAGCAACTGGGTTCATTTGCAGAGCTTCGAAATCAATAAGGGTTATTACTCCATCGCTAATAACATTTAAGAATATAATTAGATATTTGATATAGAAGAAAACTCCTCTCAGTTATGAAATGCTTAATCAAACTAGAGCCTTTGAAATGGATCAAAACTCTATTCCCGTCAACTACAGGGAATAATTACACCTTGGCATATAGTGGATTAACAGAATATTTCTAAAAATTAACAAAATATTCCTTAAACTACTAAACTCAGTCGTCTTTTGACATTAATGTTCGTTACGAAAGAGATTTTTCTTATTAACTTATACTTATTACATTTTGTCGCGGACTTTTGTGTATTCTTTTTAATTCTAATTAACTGGATATGAATAATTATTTTACATAAATAAATCGGACTTGGAATTCAATGCGTTATTACTCTCATATAAAAGGTAATCTCTGGTTACTTACAAGGAACATATTACATTTTGGGGTAGGGATCATGTACTTAGTTGTTTATAATTCTCAGAGCATTTTAACATTTTAATAAATTGATTAAATAGAAAAATAACACTGTATTCGTTATTTACTTAGTTAGGGTTTTATTATGTTATAAATGTTAATAGTTATTTATTCCACAGTTTAAAAGTGAACCCTCTCAATATAAAATCCTTTACTATTTTAATTGCAAAACTTCAGAATGACCTTAGAGCTGGTGTCCTTGGCTATTAAAGGCGAGTATGGTGTTTGTCATGGGTAATAATGTAAATAGTGAAGTTATTGCCTTTAAAAGTTTATGAGACCTAGTTTTGAGTGCGCGGTTTACATTACTGTTAGACATTTTCAATTGATATAAATGAAAACGAAGTTATAATTCTTTACAAATAAAACCTACTGGTTTGCTTAAAAACTTTATATTATTCTCAAAACGAAATTTCTTTGGTAACCACTATTTGTATTTAGTTTTATATCTTTGCCTATTGTGATATAATTCTCAGTTTTTTTTTATTATCAAAAGCCTAGCCATTCGTACGACACACATTCAGTTTCTTTAATTCTGTTCGTCATCTTGATGGTAACATTTTTAACTCTCTAGAAAGAGGTTTTGGTAGCGATACTCGCCTTAATAGTTATTTTGCCCAGATATTTTACATTAGTTATTCGTCTTTACTTTTGGCTTGTCAAAGTAAATCGGGCCGAAAATAAATTAAGCCAACTATTGGTTAGACTGTTTGTTTTAGTGTGCATTTTGTTCAGTTAAATCTTTTAATAAAATTATTTCGTTAAACATTTCCCTGACGTAGTTGTTATTTTGTAAACGGAGCGATTACTCGCTTTCTCTCTTAGTAAAATTGAAGAACATTAGTTAACTGATAGAGAGTAACACTACAAAGCTAGTATGTTACATTACTCCAAAAACCCAAATCATTCCGAGCTTTTCATTTCATTTTCCTGCTGAAAACACTGTAAAGAGGTTTTTAGATGGCGCTATGCGCAGAGAATATTTGTTTATGTTTTGATTAGTGGAAAAGAAGTTCCCGGCCTGTAATGGCAGGAATAATAATTGCTCGCCTAAAATAAATGTTTTTATTTGTGTGTGTGAATCAAGTTTCATACATGGTTCACTTATTCACAAATACTGCGGATTACTGCTATTAAGAAAGAACTCACTCCGGAAAGATCTGAAGAGAATACAACAAACAGATAACTCTCCTTTCATTATGCGTGACATCCACCTGCCTTTATGTTAGGTTTCTCCTTAAGGAAACGTTTCCAGACATATATTTTCCAGACGATTCAAAGCTATACTGTTTTTACAAACAGAAAATACTTGTTGATGAATCTAGGATATTCTATTGTCTGTCTCTCATAGGAATATGACCTCCTTAATGTTCCTTTATGAATCTAGGATGTTTATGGTCTATCTGTTATAGGAACATATTCCGACAGAATGTCTATCGCTTGCTCTAAAAATATGCCCTCAGTTTTTTTTTTCATATAATTGCCTTGGAAATACGCATTTAAGTTTTCTATCTTGGTGTACTTTAATTAGAGATATATGATGAATCAATGGGAGATAAATTATTTTTGATTTTTGTTTTGAATAACTTACTTCTTATAATATTATTTTGCCTTTTCTATGTTATAAAAACATTCGCCTATATAACATTAGAACTTTCACCTGACTCACCTCTGTTTGAAACGCGTAATGGCTGTTAGTTATCATCATCAGTTAAGCATAATAGCAAACGTATTTCTCGTAATCAAAAAGCAGTACGCATTTCTCGTAATCAAAAAAAGCAGTACGTATTTCTCGTAATCAAAAAGCAGTACGTATTTCTCGTAATCAAAAAAAGCAGTACGTATTTCTCGTAATCAAAAAGCAGTATCTATTTGTTGATTTTATAAGATGATGTTACGCTTACAAAAACGAGAATAACTGTTATTGGCCCTTCATAACGGTTTGACTGAATTACATATTCCTGTCCAAAAAGGCTTACATTTCATTTTCAGTCCTTAGAATATGGAGCATGATAACTATTTCTTTCACAGATCTCGGTTCGCTACCAACTGATTTGAAGAACATTCCACTAATTATTTATTAACCAGTGTTTGTTATCTTTGTATCACTATGATTTGACATCATTCAACCACTAAAACTTGCAGTACAATATGTTCTGTAGGAGGAAATTGTAAAATAATAATCTATTTATATTACACTGCAGTTGATTGTACAATGGGGTATAATTGAATTAAGATATAATTTCATTATAATTGAATTAGTTTATGCAAATGTGGTAGAGCTGCTGCCTCATTACTGTGCACGTGAGTACGTTGATGTAAGATATTTACAATTGGAAATTTAACCCTCTCTAAAATTTTTTTAAACTAAAATTATTGGTAAAATTTGTGAATCAGATTCCTTCAACTGGAGAAAAATAATAGATGTTCGGAATATTTGTCCTTCAATTTCATAAATAGTTCTAGTGCTTTGGTTATCTTGCTTCACAATGTCAAGAGATAGCAAGAGTAGACATATATCTGAGAAAGAAAGACCAATTGCGCAAACTTCAAGGGACAATCAACCTTGAATGATCACGACCTTCTAAACCTCAGCCGCATCATACGTAGCCAGTGGCACCCAAAGCTTAGTACAAGTGAGCACAACTGAATGAAGGGTGTAATTGAACATGTAGTATACGGACAGTGCAGCTCTCTCTTTTCTGTACGGACTTCTGAAGCCAAAGACTCTTGAAAGTGCTGCTTCACACTGCTCGTCTCTGCAGCTTCTTGCAGAGACCACAGAACTCCTTGATTATAAGCACGATTGGAAGCGAGCATAATAAAAGTTAAGCTATCACTTATTCGTTGTTAGTTGGTTCAGAGTTTTGCGCCAGCACTATAATGCATAGATCCTAGATGCCAGGCAGAACAGCACAATATCACGGGTGTTCAGGGGTGTTTTCTTTTGACAATGTTTAGGGTTTTTCATACCTTTAGCAAAGACCCTCATTGCACCTAAGATTATAAATCTGCCTTGGGTCACGTAGATCATTCATGTTCTTTTGATATCCGGATGGAATGCATTAGCAAGATAACTACTCCTTTCACAGATCTCGGTTCACAACCGCCTGATTTGAAGAGTATTCCACTGATTATTTCCTATTTCCTAGAAGCATTAAATTAAATTCCGTTGAACGAATTTTGAAAATTCTAGAAAAAGGAGTGCATGTCTGTCATTCTCCACTATGGTCTTTAAGAGATTTACTGGAAACTCTATAAAAAGTGTGACATGTCATACCCCTATATTCAGTAAATTTGTCGAATCCACGTCTAGCAAAGAATCAGCAGTCATTACTGGTTACAATTACCCTTAATTCGAAGGCACTTCTTTGTATGACAAGTGAAATCATGGAATTAAAATCCGCCCTATACTTTATATTTCATTCTCACTTTAAGTCAGCTGTTCTAATTTTTCTAAATAAAGAGTCAGAGTCTTTTCTTTGGTTTGATCATTGCGAAATTAAAAGTTTTTTTTATTACATTTTAATGTATTAGTCGAAAATAAAATTCGAAGTATGTATTTGTTGAGTGTAATTATTCAGGATGCCTTATATGAAAAAGAAACAAGGTTGTTTTTGGTGTTGTAATCGTTATGAAATATTAAGCAGGTAGTTTTACATCACTTAAGTCACGCGTCATAAATCTACTGTATCTACGGGTAATAGAACACACCGGAAAACACTTTTCACCTTAGAATGTATTATTACAAACACAATGGGTGTTCGCTGAACCGCGCCTTATATTTAGGAGCACATACACAATTCGAAACAAGGGATGAACAAAAAGCAGCGCAAAATATCGAACCAAAGTCTCACTGAACACAAATAAACTTTAGTAACGAACCAAATAAACTTTAGTACCGAACACAAATAAACTTTAGTAGCGTAGGACGAAATAATGCAATGAAAATTCGATGTGTTACAGAATTAGAACAAAGAACAGAAGTACTAATGAAATCACATGCACAAACCCAGCAACTACTGAAATGAAGAATTCTTAAATTTGTTCCAAATGGGAACTATTACTTTTCCTGGAAACCTGGTATCGTCAACCTAAGAGTTCCTAGTTGGTTTGAAAATTACCAGTCATAGCGTTGATTTCTGCGGTAGCTACTAAAAGCCAGGTAATACGACCCTCATTGAACTCAATGAGAATCTGGCACGTGCAAGATTTCAGATGTCTTCATGAAACGAAATTGAGAGGAGACAGATCGGGTGTGTCAGAGAACCAAGTTATGGTCGCCAATCCATTCGCCTGGAAATGTCACATGTAGATGAGCGTGCACCGCCATGTTGAAATGCGCTGTAGCGCCATCGCCCTACAATCACGTTTTCCGAGTGCAGGTTTTTTTTTTTTTTTTTTTTTTTTTTTTTTTTTTTTTTTTGTATGCACATTGGCCATTCGCAATCGCTGCTGGACCTTCCTAGACCTGGCAAGATTATAATATTTTGCCGCAGATATTGCATCAGCGCGACGTTTAAGACACATCAGCGCAACTCTTAAGACGTTTAATGCCATTTTACACTTTCCCGTAGGACGATATCCACATAAATCTGTTCTGAGAGGGTGGCATAAGAGAAGAACGAAAACGTTATACGTTTTTGAAATTATTTAAAATTCTATTTTATTAGCTGAAGAGTAAAAATGAAGGAGGGTCTTGGAAAAGAAAGAAAAAGAGTGTTAAAAATTAAAAGAGGATCTTGGGAAACAAGAAAGTGGGAATCATAGTGCGGAAATATAGTGCAGAACACGAAGATTCTTCGCGTTTCTAGACGTGTCTGACTGTGATAACCAGCGCGTAATAGCTGCATTTGTGACCGTTTATTCTATGGCGAAACGTTTTTGTTTCTGTGTGCTCTATAACTCATATACGTTTGTTGGATTCGTTTAGAAAATAAGTGGGTATTTAAATATTCATAGATTTATATCATACTATATATCGCACTTAAATCCTCTAAACTTATTGCTCGTAGCGTTTGTTCAATTCACTCTACAATTTAAGAGCAAAATATTATAAAATAATTGTAATGTGTACCTCTTTATCATTTATGTACCAGTGCAGCTCTGCAGGAGGTTGGGATCTAGATGCTGTGCAATTGACATCAACTATTTCACCTACTTGGTATTCGTTCTTCCCACCTGATATAGTAGGGCCATCTTTCATTGAGTCTGTAAAGAAATAAAAGAAAATTTTAATTTATTTCATTGACTTAAATACTATTGCTAAAAATTTCTTTCAAGGAATAATAATTAGCACTCTATCAGTATAATTTCATGTGCATCTCGTTACATACAAAAGGTTATCATGTGTAATTTTACTAACAATTTATTTTTAGTCCTTCATAGAGCACTAAAAATGATTTAAATCAATATAAAGTGAATTTTGTTTAATATTGCATTTCTGTCCTTATTTTATGTTTATATTTTCTACGTAGACCAGTTTATTAATTTTTCAGGCATACGGGATATTAATTACAAATTTTGTATAATAAAACAGTAAAACATTTGTTTAGAAATGCATCAGAAAAATTACATGCTCTCTTTGAATACTGACAAAAAGGTATGAAAGTAATTAAACCAAAGCTTTAGGCACTCAAAAAAAAATCCAGCTTGTTTCTTTACAGTTGCTTAAAGGAAGAAAGAATAAAAGACAACTCTAATTAATTACTTTTTAAATAGAAGATTAGGTCGAGGAACGGTGTAAATGGAAGATGAACGCACTATTGCATAAATTTATAGTTTAAAAAAATCTTTGTCTAAATAAAACTCTATCCGTTTCAATGGCGAACAGACACAGGTCCTTCTTTTCCAAACAAAAATTATTTTTGCAAACTACGAAGATCAGAAACCATTTGTATGTCAAAAGCAATGAGTGGAACAAACGGAATCTCAGCTTAGCGTCATCTGTCGAGGAAATCAGTAATGAAATGTGAAAGAGTAAGTAGTAGAGCTCCCTAAACGATATGAAGAACTTCACTGGAATTACTGTCATTAGTTAAACAAGATACGAAAACAGTGACGAAAGGTAAAAGACTACGATTTAGAGTTTTCTAAAACCTTATGAAGGCCTGCATTGAATTACTATTATAAGTTAAAGAAGATGTATATTTTCGTCAATGTGTAATGTGAGAAGGAAATTCAGTACACCAACTGAAAAATCTTTATAGATAATAATTGCAGAACTAATGTCAAAACTGTGATTTGTACAATTAATTATAGTTGGAAAAATCACAGTTTTACTTTGATATTAAATTTTCACGCTATTATCGTTTGTGCGATATATGACAAAATATGCAATACCCGAACGCTACACAAACGTGAATTGAACTTAAGTCAGAGATGAGATCTTTTAAAAATAAATGCTGAATTTTGCTGATAGAAAACGGATGTTGAACAAATGGAGAATCCGAGAGATTTTGTTGCTGATAGAAGAATGAAATAAAACAACGACAAAGTTATTATTGTCGGTAACTGCATGTCTTTTTTGATGAGAAAATGAAATGTTTTAAAGGTCTTTATCAATCACTGTGAGAGAAAATCCAAGTAGCTACCGATTTCAAATAACTTTCTTGAGAAAGATTCTGAACTACTTTTAAAACACGATACACATAAAAGTGAAAAAAAAAAAAAAAAGAAAGAAAAAAAAAACTACTTTTTGTTTAGTAAGGTGACGTGATTTCACACTGGAAAACAAACAAGTAGAAAATGGTTTATTGTTAAGAGAAGTTTTGAAATAAAATTCACTGGATTAAAAAAAAAATTGAATAATTAGATTACCCAGGAAATGAAAGGAATAATCAGATTCAGTTTCAAAATTAAACTGGAGGGTTGTATCTATCGAATTCATAACAGATAAAATTTTGGTAAAATCTTCTTTATTACTGTCAAAAAGTGTGAATATGTAATCATCATGGCGATTCAAAGACGTAATAAATATAAAAATATTGCGGTTATTCCGTTTCATCGTACAATCAGAAAACGGAAAACGCTGCGATTCTCCATTCAGATTTTAAATTATTTTCTATGTATCAGAAAAGCTCTCTGTTCGATTGTTTTTAAGATCCCACATCTAATTTTAATTCTTGAAGAATTTATATCATATCTTAATAGTAGGGTTTTTCATACGTCAGCCAAACTAAACTGGCATTCAAATTTCGCTCAAACAAACATGAATCTTATGTTCGCAAAAGAGAAATAAATTACATATTTGACAGCTAATAGCTATTGAACACTTATTCACAGTTATGAATTTGGTTTTGCAAAAAGATATCTGTAAAACTTCCTTCGGTTAGTGAATCGAATTTCTTTAAGTTTTCATATTCAAGAAAAGTTATCATATTTATATAATAATATAAGTTAAAATCCAATCCTTCCTAGTATTTTCAAAACTTCAATAAATTACTTTTTATTATCAAATTTTATTACTATTTTCCTCAACAGATGCCGCTACGTTTCAGTTTGTTTTCTTATACCGTAGTTCAAAATGAAAATGTGTGTCGTTCTTTCCATTCTGCCCGGGGGGCGGTGAACTTAGAAGAAGGAGCTGTGTTTGGTTGCCCTTAGAAATCTATACGGCTATATTGTTTTACTTAATAACTATGATAAACGTGCAGAGATATTATGTTATTTGGAAGCAAGAGATGAAAAATGAGGAATGCCCTCGCCGGGACTCGAACCACGGACCTCTCGAGTACGCGTCGAGCGTGCTGACTATTACACCACAAAGGCATGATAAGAAGACAGGAGAAATACTTTATAAACTAATGTAATTGTTTTACTTAAAAATTTTAACGAAGAATAATATTAGAGTTATACAAATGACACACGAATTTGAAATTTTTAGGTAAATTTAATTCTTTAATGAGAGAATATTTTTTACACGGAAATAGTTTAAGTACTAAACCATACAAAAAGAAATCCATGATGATTATGGTATTTTTGTGAATTATGAACATTTAAAGCTTTTTAATTCAGAATTTAAAAGCATTCTTAATGCAAAATTTAAGCAAACTTTTAGTCGTCCTTAAAAACGAAATATGATCTAAAGAGTGGACAAAAGTTGTGATATTTTTCTAATAATTCGATACTGAAATTACTGATATAAAAATACACTTAGTTGAAATAGGCATGACTAGAGGTTGTTGAAATAGGTAGTTGAAATAGGCATGACTAGAGGTTGTTGAAATAGGTAGTTGAAATAGGCATGACTAGAGGTTGTTGAAATAGGTAGTTGAAATAGGCATGACTAGAGGTTGCTGAAATAGGTAGTTGAAATAGGCATGACTAGAGGAATTTCTCATAGCCTCTGATTTGTTTCGCGGCGGTAATGAAGGAAACTAGTTCTTAGCATTAATATTTATTTACAAGAAAAAATATCCACCTTTTGTTCAAAAGTTCTAATCCGTGCTTAAATATAAAAAAATTAAAAAACATTTAAATCTGAAAAGTTTCAGGCTTTAAATTACGTCCAAAGAGGCGTTTTTTAACATTGTTTGTGTTACCTTTATTTATTAATTATCATGTTCTTCGCACTTCATAAAATTCAGTTCAAGAGTAATATTGCAAAATTATTTTTAAATGAGCATATCTTTGGAATTTCCGATACACAGTCTCGCGCGCTGGAGATAAAAACTTTTTTTTTTTTTTTTTTTCTGTAGAACGTTGCCATTGCTCGCTACGAAATCCTTGAGTTTTTTTAATAAAAAAATTCGTTACAATAAGTTTTACAAATATGAAACTGATAGTAAACCAAATTCCAAATTTCAAATTTGGGCTTCCAGATACTCATATTCGCATGAAAATTACGTTATTCAAAATTTGTATGACTCTAGGTACCGTTGTTTTATCACAATGCGAGAAACATGAATACATTTATGAAGATTCTTCATTATTTAATTTTTTAAAATATAATACAGGGGGATAGTATTAGGTGGCAACAACCTGAAAAGTGAAATAACGCTTGTAGTGAATCGACGCAAAATGTCAAAACAAAATTATTAGTCCTTCTGAGCAAATTGTCCCTTTGGATTAAAAAAGTCTTTACAATTTGAGGATGAATATAATTTCTGTCTCTATTAACTTTTGAAAATGAAACTGAAATCTCTTCTTTTACTTTATATTTTAACAATATATGAAGAATTATCAAGAAAAAAATATCAAAGTATAGACGACATAGTATTGTAATCCTCCTGCAGATTCATTTCCATTGCAAAACAGCCGCTATCATTATTGTATTGAATAATGAAAATGGATTCTTTGAAATTATTCTTCTGTTCTCAATCGAACAAACTCAAAACCTGCCTTCCAGCTACTAACTGAATAATTTAATATTCTGAAGATGTAAATTTTTTTTTCCAAATTATAATAATAAAATGTGTTCCACCTACGAGAAAAGTTTTCATTTAAATCTGGGAAATTCTCATGCCATTTACCACTACGTGTGCAGACATACATGCTCAATCCGAATCGATGTCTTATGAAGGGCTCATGAGAACGGCATACACAAGAGCAGCACATAGTGTATGAGAATGGCATACATACAGTAGCACATAGTGCATCTCCCAACTTTAAATAACAGTGAGAATGATTTAGCAGCTTTATACGACTATCAGATAACAGTACACCCATAAAAATACGAATAACATAGAATCAATGATCCTTGAAGTTAATGTCCTTTAATGGTCATCCCGTTTGATCCGAAGCAACGCAGGAAGGTATCTATGTTGCGTCTTAACATATGTTGTGGAATAAAGTCGCAGTATAGCTGTATTTATGCGTCCCGTTGCGCCGTCCTGCGGTGGAACTAAATTATATTCTTCAGTTATATTTTCAACAATTCTGCCGATCCAGCTGTCTAAGCAGAGTTTCGCCACAATACCCATTAAACGTCTGCTCTAATGAAGACTCACACTGCTGCAATCCCCACTTGCCAAGGTCTGTGGTTAAAAAAATTGACTTTTAGTTCTCCATGGAATTAAGTATGCCACACATGCGCACATGCATTCTGACAGGGTTCACGACTCAAACTGGTAGATATAATGTGCATCATCCTATTATTTTACCTTTTTCTTTAACTCCTAAAAAGGTGATGAAATTATTCTATAACAATTGCTTGATGAATCAGAATATAAAGAATCACTTAATCAGCTAGTAAAAACGTTTTCTTGAATTCTTGTCAGATGCTGTTTTCTGTCTCTTACCACATAATTGTGTTTCTCAGAGTGTCAAAAAGTTCTAACTACTCTTTGTCGAATATTTAAATTCTTAAGCTTAGGATGCACAACATGGATCAAATTGCCATTTAATTTCCTAGTTCTTGCAAGTTTTCTTCATCTACAGTTGAATTACAGCTACAGGTTTTTATGTTGTTTAATATGAAGTTTAAAGTAAACATAAAATTTTCGTTTTATCAATAATTGTTTTTTCAAACGCTCAAACAATGTCCTGTGCGTTACAATACACAACATAGCGCAGCATCAAACTCATATTTTAGTTCTTAATGGCAGAAATAATTTTTCAAAGTATAAATCAGAGATTCTGTAATACTTTTGTTATTCTGTAATATTTGTTGTAAAGTATTTACTATTTTATTTTACATTTTTATGTACCATTATATTTTAATATAGTAATTAATTTAAGACTGTATTACGGATATGGAAATTTCGGTATTTTATGTCAAGATATATAGCTAAAAATTCGAAACTTACGGAAAGAGAATTTCTCCATTTGCAAATATAACTTACCAATGGATGCAAACTAAAAGTGCCAAAACATTTTACTCAGAAATTAATTATATAGCCTACCTTTCAAGAACCAAGCAAAAATAATGACAACTCTGATGATAGAGAAAGTTGAAATGAAAGTGAATTTACTCAGCTTTACAAACTAAGGAAAGTTCGTTTCGAAATTGAAAATTATTAGTACTCCAGATCCTTCAAGGTTTTGACGCATGTTATTCGAAGTTTTAATAAAGCTAAAAAATCTGGAAAATGAAATCCAAATGTTACTTTCAAATATTTTATTTCAGAGAATAACTAGAAAGATAAAAGTATCTATTTATCAAAAAGAAAGGTAAAACTATTGTCTAGCAGAAGGATGCAAATTAGAAGTGTGCTTCCAAAGAACTACAAGTATTTGTTAAAATTTTATTTTTACTTAAGGTCAAAGAAAAAACTGCGTTTCTATCCGTGACATATTCAATATAATCGAACGCTTTTTTCATTATACAGCTGCTTTCTCTTCAAGAAAATTCGAAAGCATAATACATTACAAGTTTTGATGGCAAATGAAGAAACTCTGGAAGAAAAACCAAACAAGATTGTGTTTTCATACATACAGCGTGTCCAAAAACGTTCTTACTTCGGTCTTTCTTCCACAATTGTTATTCATAGACATCTACGTCTAACTACAGACGTGCTTTATCAAAATATTCATATTATGACATTTTAAATAAAAAATCAGTTTCTTAAAATAACGAAATCTAATTTTTTATGCGGCCTTCTAGTTTCTGTAGTAATATTTTGTAAAAATTATACCCATTCTAAAATAATAACAGAAACTATTAAACTAAGCAAAATGTAAATCAAAGTTTAACATTATTCGTTATTTTAAACTTGACAAAACAATGACTGAGTAATACATAAACATGCTTCAAAACATTTTAATACGCATTCGACTCAGAAATATCCCATTCTTTTTTTTTATTGTGCTAGGTGTAGCAGCAAGATCGAATACACAATGTTCAGCATGAAGTTTATTAAGGATCTAAATCCTGATATAAGACATTTACTAGAATGCTTGTCAAATGAGCTTATTACTCCATAAATGTCAAAATAGAGCTCATCTTTCATCTCTGAAAGTATTCAAAGCGATGTAAAGATATCATTTTTCGGAAAACGGCTTTCAATCAATCTTGTGGAAAGATGCTGTATTGTGTTACTAATGTTGAAAAGAATACTTGTAAAATTGGTATTGTTTATTTGACGTTTTAAAATAGTTCTGAATGAATGCTTGTATGCATTTTCTGATTATTTTAATATTATTGAGTTGTCTGAGTATGCAGAAAGCTCGATATTTCTGAAAACAAAACGTTTTGAAAGCTGAAAATGAATATATTTATGTTACTTATAACATGTCGTAATTAAAGATTCTAATAATTTCTATATTTGATTTATTAGGGCTCTTAAAAGTTTATCAGACTAAAAGAAAGATGCAATTTTATGACGAACTGATCATCCCAGTGTTAACACAGATTACATGTAATATTGCATATAATTCTAAGAAACTTTATGTATGCAAATGAATGGCCACACTAAATATTTAACTCTCAAACGCCTTCAATATCTCTATTAAACAAAATGCATATTTTTGTCTATCTGTCTTCGTAGATTAAAATAGATGAAGCGTGTGAAGCGCTATTCGTGCTTGGAAAGAAAACATTTATCAAGTTTTATATCGATTAAAAGAGAACTACACAACGTGGCAAATTACTCAGGAACTCATATGGTTGGAATACAAACAATTTTGAAAAATTCAAAAAAAGTTATGGAACTGCAGTTACTTTCGCAGCAATTTAAAACAGCTTAGCCCACTCAGCTGTGTAATTAAAGCTATGTTGGCACCAACAAAACATATACCATAGCAACTCATTATACATTTTGCATTATAATTAACTGAATGTCCCCTTAAAATTCTATAACAGTATTCACTGCTTAAAATTAAAGTAATTCATTCGTAGTATTACATGACTCTAACCCTTAAGAATTAGTGAACGTGTCCCACTAAATTCGAGCAATTTTTGTTTATACGTACATGTTATCTTTATATATAAATCATTTATTTTTTTAGTATGAAATGTATTCCAGGAAAGGAAGTGCACAGTATTCAATTTACGTACGTTAAAATGTATTTAATTTCTTTCACATTATGTACTCGTTAACATTATTATATTATATTAACGCTGAAGCGTAGCTCGAAATTCTGAGAAATAAGATGGAAAATCGAGGTTCAATTTCTCTCAGTACTCTAATCTCTAAGTGCATGTAATGAATTTTCACATTCTGCCATGTGTGTCTTTGTAACGTAAGTGGTTATCATGTCCAGCTAATACGTCAGAGATCCATAGTTTGAATCCACTTCGGTTAATTTTTCATATTCTCTGTTCTAAATGTTCATAATCTTTATAGTGTAAATGGTTGCATAAATTAAATATGGCAGACGCTATTTGGTCACTACCTGTATTTAGTCATCTAGTTAGCGTGATTCTTAGTATTTTCATATGCCTTATATATCTCTAATACTGTCGTTTGGATTCCCCCTGGGGGCCAACTTCCGGCGTTCTGGCTAGGATCTGTACTTACACAGACTCCAATTCTGTAGTAAATAATCAAACTTCACAATGACTAGAACCGTCGTTTATATGGTGGTAGATTCAGGCTCGCCTGGGACCGCACTGGTACTGCGATGTTAGTTGTAGGGCCGTTACATGGTTTGATATCAAAGGTTGTCCTTGGAGGTTTGGCTCTCTTTGGTAACACTGGGGGAGTCTACAATGTAACTAAGTTCTCTTTGTTGGTGGATGCATGCCGTCCACTGACTTGAGATCTAATTCCCAGACTGTGTGCATCAAAATTGTCCTCCTGGGTTGACCGGGAACATTATGCCTTCTTGGATTGCTTCTGGGGTTTGGGGCATTATAACCGTGTAACGGTTTCTCGAATCGTAAATCCGGTAGCTCTTTCTCCATAATGTAATATCTTAGCACACAGTGTAGTTAAGGCATTCAATCAATAATAAGAAGATGCATGATTCGAACACTGAGTTTTCATATTTCTTCCCCCTAAATGTTTAATGACTTCTACATGGATGTTATTGAAGTTCCAAATAATGATATTTTTATGATTTATTGCTTGTGTTTTAATAATGACTGAAATTTACATCACTGATGTCATGTAATTGAGATTAAAAGCTTGAGAAAATAAAATGTAGTTAAATAAAGGAGGGGAAAGAAAAAGGAAATCTGAAACGAATCTGTGTTTAACGTCGCATTGGAAGGTTTGCTGAGTTTTCTTATGTCCCAACTGAATTCACAATCTCCTAGTCTGCTCTTGGACTCACTACTGCTAACAGATTTTTTTTTTTGGTCTTTTTAGCTCTATTATTAAGCAACGCTTTCTTCGCACTTACACTCCATACAGTTCAACAGCAAAATCACAAAGTTATTAATAGCAGCACAGCAGTGTACGTTTAGAATTTTCGATGCTGGGTTAAGTGTTGGCATATATTTCTCTATTTTTGTCCAATGTTTTCTCAGTTCATCATATCAGTATTCTTTTTTCTCAGTAAATGGTTTAAAAACGATTCTTTGTCTTTTTATGACCAATCTATTGCGTGTTGAACATTATTTACTAAATATTTTTTTGTATAACTATTCGTATATAAAATTATATTTTATATGCATATTTATTTATTTTTGCTGCCATACTGAAATTTAAGTCGTTTTCAGCAACATTAGCGAAAGACGAGTAATATATAAGTAATAAAACATAAATGAATATTGATAATGAAAATATGACAACTTGCATCCCCCATGTAAATTATTATAAGCCATGATTAATTCGCTATGGGACTGTCTCCAACATTTAGATCTCGAATGCATTTTTGGCAAATAATGTACTATCAGTAGTGTGAAATTTTGGGAAAAAGTACAATAAATTGAAAGAAAATAAACTAAAATCTACTTTTCTATGGAATTTCAGTTGTCTTTCTGCTTTCTTAAAAGTATTTTCGTTAAACAAAATTTACACCAATAGTTAAAAAATACCGATACCGTCATGGGATTTGAACTGAGAAATTTATATGTCATCTGCTTGCATGCTTACGGGGTTTGTGTTTATATTTTAACAGTCATGAGCGCTTACAGAGAATGATGTGGATAATGATGATTAATAGGAAGATGTATAATCGAAGAAATCACGATTTCATCCCATTGCATCAGTAAGAGAGCTCGCACGTTAAACTTGCGCAAGGAATATTTCATATCTGGCCATACCTCAGGCGGAAAGACTTGTTACATGGTTGCCTTTCTTTGGTTACACATGGAATTTCTCAGAGTTTAATGGGAATATGACCCAGCTTCTCTTAAAGAATCCTCCAGGAAGATGCATTCAAGGGAGAATGGTGCTTTGTTGTTTTCAAATAATCATATCTGGCTAGAGTGTACACTAATTCAAGAGCAAAGGGTGTGACATTCTGAAGAATATTCTGTGAAGGAAGCACTTAGAATTATCGTTTTTATATACCAAGCACAAAGGAGAACTAGAATGTTTATGATGTTCTGTTATTTTATTTCTTTGCATATGTAAGTAACACATTTTTATGCATGCATGTAACATGTGTTATATTTTACAAAGCATGTAATAATGTGCTTTTGTTGGTGCAACTGGTAAATCTCACCAGCTCCTAGACTTAAGTTCATATTTTAGTTGTTTATTCTATTTTAAGTTATTTCATGTAGTAAGGTGGTAGTTCTACTGCTTAACGGGACTGATTTAGGCCTTGGTTTAGATCTCAATGTTTCTTTAATTAAATAGCTCCACTAAGCCCTTTTAAGCCTCTAATGGCGGTACAGGAAGTTCAACCAGTCATACCAAGCACTGTCTGCTTATATTTATCAAGTACTCTCTGCTTGCATGAATATTTTGGCTCCTATATGACAACTGTATACCTTAGTTTACTTGAAATCTATTGTGAAAAGCTGCATCTTTCGACAATACTTCATTCTGTCAAGAAGGTTATTGAATGATTCTTGTAATATGAAGAAGAATGTTTTGCTATTGTCATGGTTCCTTGTTTTCTTGGAGCCCACCAGCGGCCGAGCAGTACACTGAACACTGGTAGTTCGGTCCAAGGTACGAATCCTGCGAACGGGCTGGCTGCATGAGTGGTTTCGTGGTTTTCCCCATGTGAAACGTGTATACGAGACAGTTTCCCTTAGAAAGTCCTCCACGAAGGCAACCCTACCCTTAGGTAGATAGCCCTCGACGCTTTGCCGTAATTAAATAACCTAACCTAACCTAACCTTGTTTTCCTTGATCCACTTGGGAATTTGTGGTTTACAGAACGATTGCAGAATAGCGATCATGCAATTATAGAAAGTGAGGTATATTATGTCGGGATTATAATAATAGATATCAAAATACCAAACTATCCTTTCTTCGAGTCTATGCTTTATCATGTAAAGTTACAATTAGTTTGTATTAGTGAGTTATTTATATTAATTTCAGCCTTTGCTAGAACTTTTCCTTTTCGTTTGCTTACCAGAAATGCAAGTAAATTAAAAAATATTGAAGATGAGGTTTTTTGAATTGTAAGACAACGTGTTTCTGCCTCTCGAGACCATGCTACTTTAGTTCCACCATCTCGTTGAAATTTGCAATTACTCGGCTTGGCCCTTTTTGTGGTTGGCATTTAAATTTTGACTCCAGATAGAGTTTTGAGTCAATATTGATTTAAATTTATTAATGTAATCTTTCATACAAATTATAATTTAATTTAAATTTGATTGTTGTTTTAGTTACATCGCCAAACTTGGTGTCGATCCTGTTAGCACGAGACGTGCATGTATGGTTAAAATTTGTGTTTAAATAATATAAGGTATTTCTCCCACTTCCCTAGAGTGTCTTCGTGGTGTCACGGTAGCACGCGGGGCTGGTATTTCAGTGGTCCGTGGTTCGATTCCCGGCGAGGGCGTTTGCTAATTTTTCATCTTGCCTGCTTTCAATAAATACCTAATGACTGTACAAGCGGCCCCCTAGGTTGCCTTTGTGGTGTAACGGTAGCACGCTGGGCGGGTATTCCAGAGGTCCATGGTTCGATTCCCGGCGAAGGCGGTTGCATATTTTTCATCTTTTCTGCTTCCAATTAACCTAATGACTCTACAATAAAAATGTTATTTTGAAACCTTTCCAAGACTTTTCAGTTAATTTCAGACATACCTATAATTCGCTCTACGTTTGTTAAGAGTTTATCCTTCTAAAGAATGTCAAACTCTATAAATAAAAAGGTTCTTTTAGCAGCGAGTGGAAGACCGTCGTCATAGTATAGATGTCATTACATTTTTCAAAGTAGGAAAATTAAAATTCAACCGCACCTCCTCCAGAATTCCAATTACGAATCTTATAAATGTTAGCTCGAGGGCATATAAAAAGTAAGAATATTATAATTCTTCTTCAGTTGAGAGAAACCCACTTAGAAGTGACTGGAAATCGGCACGAGACTTAATGGACGAAATCTAAGTTGTTATGGGTTATCACCGTCTACATTCTTCTTTTAACCATCACTGTACAGAATACTAACTTTTTCAGAACAGGAAACGTGAAAATTAACTCTGTTCTCGCTGAGATTCAAACCACGAATCTTCCACTTCCTATCTAGAGAGGAAGGAGATAATTATTTACAATATTGGATAGGGGATTTTAAAAATTTACCTGGTCAATGAAGTGTTGAATACAGTGATGAAAGCTTTAACGTTTTCCTAAATAAGCATAATTTGAAATTTCTTTTGATATCTTACGGTCACTAAAAGCAAATACGTTATGGAGAAACTTTGAATTTACTCACCGAATCCTGCATTAGATGCCGTGGCTGCTTTTGTAGTATTATTAGAGATGGTAATTTCTTCGCTCCTAAGTGTATGAGCTTGCGAAATGATGGCTTCGCACTGTATTTTCATTTTGCCTTCATAGAAATGCTCGTGTTTGGCATAGAACCTAAGCAATAGTATGGAGGTATACAGCCCCACTGGAGATTCCTTTGGCTGGTATCTTCTTATTTGGTCATTACTAGCCTAGTGAGAGACAAAAAAGGAAAGGTTTGTTAAGATTTAAAAATTAATTTTATATTCCACAATTTATTTTAATTCCAGAATGAAAGTTTATTTTATATTATTATATATATTAGTTTTATGTCGAAATTAATTATGTATTATATTATTAATTTTATATTACTATATATAATGGTAATTTTCTCCAACAGGTTTCGTAAATTAGCTATTTGTTGTAAAACATTTTAATGCAACAGATTGCTCATTACCTTCCTAGTTGCTACTTACAAGGCATATTGAAAAGTATAAGAAGGATTAGTACATATTATTCATTCAGTTAATACATTAGTGTTAAGCTCAGTAACTTTAGTTATACCATATTAATGTTAATAATTTCACCCTTATGCCATAAAATACAGTGATTAAATTATTAATTATATATAATTTATTACTTGCGGAATATTGTAGTGTAATGTAATATATGACTGTGCTGCAATCCTCCTGGCCAATAATGATTGGTCTCATGATAATGTAGTACACTCAACATAGCCACACAAACAGCGACACAAACAAAAATACAGTTAAAAAAATCAAACCAAAATTACCAATTTTATACTTTTGCCATCTAGAAATTTCGCCAAATTCTTTGCAAATCTAAACTGTTTCCTATGCAAAGAGAATTCATTTATGTTACCATGTTTTTCCCTAACATGTCACAATAATACTCAGTCTTCGACGAAATGTCGCGCATTGCCTTCAGCACTTCAAAAACTACAAAGACTATTATTTTGAAAATTAAATCTTTTCAGGTGCTCCGGGAAATGCCTGCGTCCAGTAATTATTTGGATTGTAATCAATATCACATATTCTTAGAAACTTTGAAGCTCAACAAAATATACTTTCCTTTTTCCCGAGACGTTCCATTTCTCTTCCCAGCAATCATGATAGAAATCCTTTATTTTATCAATAATAATTCTATTTGATGCCTTAATATCGAAGGTATCCCTGGCTTTGACCCATAGCATCCTCTTTGGCCAGTATGTCGCGCTTCTCATTGCCCATAACACCAATATGGGCTTTCACCCAGTTCACTTTCACTTCATGTACTTTTTCAACTTTCCCAAGGAGATTTTTCAAACCAGATGAAGTCTGTATATATTTCAATATATATTTTTACAGTCAGGGTTTCATAAATCCATTTATGATAACGAGCAAATATGGCCAATTCGGCTTCAAGCCGAATTGTAAGGTTCATGTCTAATTTTGCTATAGCCTATTTCTGTAACAAACAAGTAAACCACATATGCTGCACCAATTTCATTGTCATAACCCGACCGTCAGTAAATATATCCAATTATACTCCTGATACTGCACTTATTTTCTTAATACAGGATGTATGCTCTTAATATTAAAGGCAGAAAAACATGTATTATATGCACTTAAACCTTCGTAAATAATACAATCAACATTTTGCGAACGTAATACTGCATAATAAATTGCAAAATATTGTGTAATAAACATAATTTTTGGTGCATTTTTCAATTTCTTTAAAAGTAAATTTAGACTTTGGCTTTGTTTATTCTTTCCTTTATTAAAACAATGGACTTCATGAAATAGTGAAATAATACATGTCCTCTTTTAGCTTAATTTGTTAGGTCTTGATACCTTAAAATGAAAGCCACGAACCCCTACCAGTTATTGGGAGCAACTGTAAAATATTTAATAATTTTAGTTTTAATATAGCAGGAAGTAAAAGGATATTAGAAAGTTAGAACAAAATAAAATAATTTCAGATATATTACGAGAATGGACTGACTGTTTATTAAATATAATGCATTTATATTCGCGTTACTTAAAAATGAAAAAAAAAAAAAAAAAAAGAAAATTCTAAGCTGAACACAAAGATAAATAAACCATTCTTGAGACATAAATGATAAGCACAGCGTTGAGGTTTATGCTTATTTTTATAAGCTTTTATTAAGTTTACTCATAATGGTTTACTGTGAGTGAAATTTTGTCATTGATATTTAACCTATATAATAATCTATCGAGTTCATATTCTGCATACATACTACTTGTCGATGACAATACAATGTGGTGATGCGACTTTTTCAAAATTCGATTTAGATATTTTTAGTTAATGGTTAACGATTCCCATAGAGCACATATTGCACATCATCATCCCCTCCCATATTGCACTTCATCATCATCATTCCATATTGCACATCATTGTTTAACGAACAAACTAAACAAATCAAAATTTTACTACTTGCAGCGTTGAATAGAAGGGAAAAGTTCTCTTCAGTGAAACATATATGAAAAATTTTTAATTTAATTTCTGAGGTTTAGAAAATCGCTCAGTGTTTTAGACTAAACGACATTTGTTATTTTAAAATTTAATGTTTTAGACTAAACGACATTTGTTATTTTAAAATTTAATGTTTTAGACTAAACGACATTTGTTATTTTAAAATTTAATGTTTTAGACTAAACGACATTGACGGTTTTAAAATCTCAACATCTAAAAATTTATCAAATATAATGTGAAATTATCATAGTTAATAAAACAAACTTTCCGCCCTTTTTTAAAATAAGAAGGATAAAAAAATATTAATAGATCCAATTTTTATATGTTTTTAAAAATGTATTGCAGACTGAAACAGAAAGAAGAAAAAGCGTTTTTTTTTTTCAGAAAAATAAATGCTTTTGGCGCACTTAATGATTCGTTTTTTTCATTTTAAATTTTATTATATAATTAATATTACAGTCGTGTGCAAACGTTTAAGACCACACATGGGAAAATCAGATTTATTGGAATTTCGCAACATACACATATGTTATAAATGGAAAAATAGACTTACAAGGTCAGTATAGTCAGTATTTTGTCGAACCTCCTTTATTTTTTAATCACTGCTGCAATCCTTCTAAACAAGAGACTGAGAGACTGGCAGTAAGCTTGAGAAATCTCTTTACACCACACATGCTTTGTTGCTTCAACAAGTTCTGTAGCACTGGATGGTAGCTTCTCCGCGGCTTTATTTTTCACAATACACCACATATTATTTATGGGATTCAAATCTGGGCTGCTACCTGGCCAAACACTTGGATTTGAGTAGCTCTCAGATAGTCCTTAATATTCCTTGCCCTGTGACACGGAAACCCATCATGCATGAAAATTGAACAATGGGAGGCGAATACATTTAGCACGTGCAGAAAATTGCTGCACACTTGACTCATCGAAAAATAACACTGTACTCCACTGTTGCTCTGTCCAATTCTGATATTTTCTGGCCAAAGTCAGTCCTTCCTCTTTCATACTTTGTGTAAGTCGAGGTTTTCTTGCAGGTTTAAAGGAAAATAAACCATAATCTTTAGTCAAACATTTTGAAATAATACTCGAAATGACGTTTGTAACTTTGCAGGCAGAGAAGCTCAGTTTTATTGCAGGAGGTTGTTGGGCATCGAGTGATCATCCTTCTTATCACACGATCATCACATACAACAAGTTTTTCTTGCACGACCGCTTCTCTTAAGCTTCGTATAATTATCCGAAATTTTGAATTTACTGGTAGCTTGATGCATGCCTGTCTTGCTGACATTTACCTTCAAACTTATTTTTTGTTCAGAAAAACCAACATCTTGCAGGGCCGCTACTTTTGCCCGTTTTCAACAGTAAGTGAAGGGGTTTTACCCGTTACAAGAATTATACAACAGCACTATGTCCCAAAATGCAATAACGAACTACTGATAAACGAGACCACGTTATTTTTATAGCAGTAGAAAGCGTTTGATGCAATCAACGCATGAGATAACGCAATCACCAGCGAAAATGGTGCAATTTGCTAAAATACAGGAAAACGGCTAGTAGTCTTAAAATTTTGCACGTTACTATACGTTCAATTTCCGAAACTGAACATTCAAAGAGTTTCTCATTTCTTTAAGTGACGCTAAGTTACTTTTCTTTATTTCATAATTTTCTTATAATTTATTACTTGCATTTTATTAATGACTAAACGTTTCATCATTGATATCGCGTAATTGAGACTGAAATACCGAAAATAAAATGCAATTAAAAAAGGTTTTTGTCTTAGATGATGTTATTTAAAACGGATAAAATAATTAAAGCTCTAAAAGGAGAAAAATATTTTATCGTTTATTGGAAAAAGCTTGGGGAGTTTAAATAACGAAAAATGTTATTTAAACTCCCCAAGCCAAATCATTCTCTTTTAAAGTTTTCCCTGAATTTATTTGCGTTATCAAATGAATCATGCGTTATCGTTTTAAATGTATCATGATAAATGTATCATTATAAAAGCTTATTGTATAAAAACCTTTTTAATTGAATTTTATTTAAGTTAAGTTCAGTGTAACAATAATTAAAATGTCTGATATCTTATGATAATTACCCAAAAGAAACGCACAGATACGAAAATTTTAAGTGTGGTTTAAAGCATGACGTTGGTCAACTGGTTTAATGTTGTTTACAACTATAAAGCAAATACCAAAAGCCTTCGATTTATACACAGTTTGTGGGCAAGGCAATAAATCCAAGCACAATAAAACGAGCTTTGGCTGCATCTCGTCACAGTAAACAGTAAAATATAAATCTATGTCATCAGAATAATGGAAAGCAAATCTATGCGAATAAAAGGGCCATTTTGTGGGATACGTAAGTTAGAACAGTTGAGATCCGAAAGAGGCACATGATTCCTTTCCTTTCTAAACCTCAATTGTAAATTTTTTTCGTCTGGTTATTTAATACATTTGGTAAAACTTTCCAGGTTACCAGAACCAATCACTATCAACAACATGTCTTCCCATGCTTAGCCTAAAAGTTACCAAAATTCATTTGAATTCGAAGTTAGGACGAAATGTAATAAATGAATTTTCAAGACCAGAAGAATTATCATTACCTCTTATCTAAATATCTGCGTACAAAAACAAGATTAATTTACTGCTTACTATCGTCATAATATTTATTCATAAAGGACTTACTTCAAGACCATTTATGAACCACTTGAGAACTGCTGCAGGTCTGGATGGTGCAGATATGCAAGTTACATTGACCAATTCACCTATTCCGTAATGTGGTTTGTTACCAGTTATCTGTGGCTTAGTGCTAGGATTCACTGAAATAAAGTAAAAGAAACTGGTAAATTGTAACTCTAATGAAAATTTAAAAACAATTAATAAAGTTACAAACATTTACTTGCTGCATTTAGAAGAATTTATGTTTTTGCATTCTCATTTGGAACACAAGTAGAATGAACATTAAACAGGTTTAAATGACCCCAGATTCCTCCATTATCTCACGAGTCTTACATATTCTGAAGTCTAATATTTTTCTTAGAATTTTAACAGAAAATCTATAATAAAGAGAAACATTTACTACTCGAGTATAGCAGTTTTTAATTTTTAATCCACAGAACAATGTATAGAATAAACAATGTATGTTAATAAATGATAGATTATAAACATAAATTATTATAATGTACTAGGAATTAGACTGGAATAATGAATTGGAAATATTTTCAACGATTTTTTTTTAATTTCTCCGTGCTGCTGTTGAGGATTTCATAATCTAAATGAAAAACAAGTGGAATGAAATAATAAATGCCTCTAAGGTACACCCCCCCCAAAAAAAAAGGTCAGTACTATATCTCTATATCTCCCCTTTTACCGGGCCGATTGGTGAAATTCATATTGTGGTTTTCATCATTTAGGATATATATTAGATTTATATATAGCATTATTCTAACATAAGTATTTTGACACAAAATCGAACTTTTTCTCAAATAACACACCAATTTTATCCATATTTCGATTCTACGGCTGAAATTATGCCTAGATACTAAAATTTGTAATTTTTGGTGAGGCGTTTATGGAGAAATTTAAAAATTTATCTTGGGGAATTTTTTAGCTTGCTCCAAGATTGGTGGGGTTTGGTTTTATTAGATTACGGCAAAGCACTCGATGACTATCTGCCTTAAGGGAGGGATGCCTTCGCGGAGGAATTTCTAAGGGAAACACGTTACATATGGGGAAAACCACGAAAACGCCCATGCAGCCAGCCCGTTCGCGGAATTCGAACCTCGACCCGAACTACCAGTGTTCAGCGACGTTATCGCTTGGCCGCTGCTGGGCCGCTTACGCCGAGAATAAGTCAAATAAGTCACTTTGCGAAATTCTTCATTTATAGCAACCTATTTTCCTTGGCCTTTTTCTTTGAGCATAAGCGGGAAAAAATGTCATCGTCCATACTTTCAAATAATTTTAACAAGGTGCGAAAACCACGTTACATTATTATCGCTTATAAGAAATAGGCTAAGTTTCAGAACGGGCGAAAATGTTAATTCACGTATATCTTATGAAATTTTGAATAAAAAAATCTCATTTTTTTCCAGGTATGCTTAGACATCCATCTGCTTTAAGATGATGGCAAACATTTGATAGGTCATAATACAAAAATGTTTTTCGAAAAATTTATAAAAATCATTTTAAAATACAAATTAAAAAAATAAATCATAAAAAATGCTCGGATTTTGTTTGAAATGTATCTAAATTTCGAAATATGAAAGGAAGAATCAAGTAAGTTTAATAAAAATAGAGATATTAATAAATATATATCAAATTCATTTAACATGGAGGTGCTAAAATTTTGTGAGCTAATTTTTTAAAAACTGCTTGTGCGATTTTTACAAAATTTGCCAGTATGGCATAACTTGAGTCGTAGAATCGAAATATGGAAAAAAATTGGCATGTTATTTCAGAAAAAGTCCGATTTTACTATAATACTTGTGTTACAACAATGCTATATATAAATCTAATACATATCCGAAGTCGCGCTTTAGAGACATTGAAAACGCAATTTGAATTTCGTCAATTGGCCCAATAGAATGGGAGATATAGAACTGTCCCCCCTTTTTTGCGCATTGTACATTAAAAAGAAAAAGTACTACGTTATATATACTCGTAATAACGTGATGATATGGGTTGCGTGCATTTGGGTTCGTAATAGATTAAATGCACAGGCCCTATATTAGGTTAATAAAACTTATTTTTATCAAAATAAAGTGTTGGAATTCTCTGCAGAAATACTCGTACAGGTGTCAAAGTATCCACAGTACAACCAGTAGTTACGCTTCGAATTACTAAAAAAAAGTTAAATAGAAAATAATAAAAAGCACATCTAATAAGAAAGCTACCTCGAATATCTCAGTTCAAGCGGAACTCACAAATCGCAACAATAACTAAGTAACTGAGAGCAGATGCTCTCTCTTCGACTTTAAATAGTTTTCAACCGTACGCGAGATATTTCTTGTACTTTCTGTTTCTCGAAATTATTGGAAAGCAATACGAGGGTGGAATTACGGTTATAGCTAACATAGTGGCCAATTACTTTTATTCAGTTTCAATAAGCATTACTGTGATACAGAGGCCGGAACAGAATGTCGCCAAATAGTCGCCAAATCTGGCGACTATCATCGATTTTAATCTACTTTTTGATAAACTACAGAGTTCGAATTTTGTGCACAAAGTGGTTGTGGATGACAATGCATTGTGGCGAAATTTTTTAAAGTTAATATGACTTTTGATACATGAACTTCGTTTGGCAAACATACTAAAGATTTCAGAAATTAAATGTTTGCACCATTGAATAGAGTGAAACAACCTCTTTTAAACACAATTTGTATGAAATTTGACACACAATTTCTGATCTTTTGGTAATTTTTCGAAAATCACTCAATTTGAGTGATTTCATGCCTATGATTTTTAGATTTTAAATGCATCGCACTATATATATATGTATAAAACTAAAAATGAAATATCGGTTCTTCAGTTTCACGGTTATGATGTCATTACGTCACGCTATCTTCTTCCTTCCTTGGCCCGCTGTAAAGAATTACTATCGAGTAATTAGATAGTGATGATTGCAGTGAGTTACCAGTACTTAATAGGTACCCTTTCTTTTTGATTACAGCTTCACATCGACGTTTCATTGAGCTGACAAGAGTTTTAAGCTCTTTTTTCGTTATTACATGATACCAGGAAACAATTATAGCCTCAATTAGTTCCCTTTTATTTGATGGGCGCCTCATTCGGACAAGAGTTTTCAAACGGTGCCACAAATTTTCGGTAGGTTTGAGGTCAGGACTGTTTCCTGGCCATGACAACAATTTAATGCTCTTTGTACGAAACCACTCTTTCGATATTTTGGCCGTGTGGCAAGGAGCAGAATCCTGCTGAAAAATAAACGAAGTATTGTTGGGAAAGAGATCTCTGATGGAAGGTAGAAGTTTTGGTTCTAGAATAGTGTCAATGTATTTTCTGGCATTCAGTGTCCCATCGATGACATGAAGGCGACCAATAACATCTGTTGATATGCATGATCAAATCATAGTACTAACTGAGTTCTTCACAGTTGCTTGAATGCAATCAGGATGTAGCTCTTCTCTTATTCTACGTCTTACAAATTTTCGCCCATCACTACCGAATAACGATATTTTAGTTTCATCACTCCATATAACTTGTGACCACTGACTTCTGTTTAATTAATGTGTTCCTGTGCCCACTGTAGTCTTTTTTTTTTTTTTTTTTTTTTTCTTTTCTGAAAATTAAGATAAGGCTTTTTTTTGTGGAATTCTACCTCTCAGTCCAACATCTGTTAATCTTCTTCTGATTGTTCTTGAACTGACAGAAACACCAGCATCATTCAGATCACTTCTGATGGCCGCTGATGACATTTTTCTATCTTGGAGACATAGTCGTTTTTTTCTTCTGTCATCAATAGATGTGGTGCACCTTTTTCGGTCTTTTCCTTCTTTGTTTTTTATTGAATTTGTCTCCTGATATCATAAACAAAACTTTGGGACTCCAGATGTAGTCACTGAACCCCCCACCTGTCTTGCAATTTCAGTATAGGAAAGACAACTTTCTCGTAACACAATAATATTACATCTCTTTCTAGGTGTCCAATATACTCTTTTATTTGATGTCATTGCTTCTTGACTAAATATTAAAAATTTTTACAAAAATTCCTACTTGTAATTGCAGTGTATAAGAAACAGGTCCTCCTTCTACAGAACAAAGCAAAATAATGAATTGTTTCAAGTGTAAACATGATGTCAGCTTCTACTGGCAGTTACTAACATTTGATTGGTTCTCAGAACAAGAACAGTGATTGGCCAGGAAAGCTAGACATTACAAACTACTTCATAACTGTGTTTTTTACTTATATTAAAGTACATATATATTTTTTTTTGTATTGCAAATAAATGAATTTTGTGTTTTGTATTGAATTCAGTCATAAATTCTCTTTAAACTGATATATACAATTTGCATTTTGCGAAACGTAACATTTTCTATAAGCATACAAATTTCAGAAACATAAAAATTTCCGAAAATGTCCACAATTTTGGCCACTACTGTATACGGTCTGACCATTTCACTGTGCTAGTTAAGAAGTGTAAAAGAAATAATTTCATGCATTCTCTCTCATTTAAAAATTGACTGCACAGAGGCACGAGACTCAGTCAAACCAAAACAAGATGCTGATGAATTACCTTTCACCATTTTAAAATTCTGGCATCACTACTGAAATCATTAGATATTTTGCATTGGGAAACATGAAAACCAGCAGTGCTCTAGCCAGTATTCGAAACAAGGATCTCCTATTTATTAATAAGAAGTGCTAATTATTCAGTGATGAAAGCAGATACAGGAATGCTTCAATTCTCATCGACTATGCTGTATTATATGAGCTCAAGTTAAGAAATTTTGTAGTTAAAATACATAATAAAAGGCTTAGTTAAGATTGAAAACGAAGATAATTATGTTTTTTAATAAAGATGATCGTAATGATATATGAAAGATATCGCCATTAAGGAATATGAACTAATTATATATCAGTTCTATTTATATATGAACTAATTATATATCAGTTCTATTTATATATGAACTAATTATATATCAGTTCTATTTATATATGAACTAATTATATATCGGTTATATATTTGTCATGAAGCGAAGCAAACATATGGTAAGAAAGGAATAGTTAGCAGAGCTCAAAAGTATGATTAAAAATTAAATGCTACGTAAAAGTTGAAAGCCTAAGAAGGCAGAAATGATTTAAAAAGTACATTAATCTATGCTGATACGAGAAGAATATGTGCGCCATTAAAATGATTGCCTGGCACTTAATTGAATATGGACTTATGCCAGAGTTGAATGAAAACAGTAGTTAGAAGTTTCTGGTACAAATAGAAGCTATTTATGATAATTTCGTCTGAGAAACTATTTATGAATTCTGTCTCTAAGGCAGGGGTAGGCAACGCGGCGCCCCCGATCGATTTTTAATGCCCCCTCTCTGGACTAATGTAGATGTTTGATAGCCAGAGCGATTTACTTACTCTTGTCAAACGGCGATATACAGCAAGTACTGTCTGACCACGTATTCCAGATCTATGTAAACATCCGGTTTGGTGCGGAAGTGGGCACATCTATCCGTTATGTAGGGGTGAGTGCAGTAGCCCGGTAGACACTAAATGTCCCCTGACCTTCGATTTCACCCATACCCCTTCGACCTTCGAGAGGGAAAAATACCCGCGCTTTTCGCCCACACACCCCTTCAATTAAACTGACCCATCTTGGCCCTCAGCCAAACTGCTCTCGCTAGCGTGGTTAGACGGGTTAGTCAGTTGAGTCGCATAGATTAGCAGTTTGCTAACCGTGAGCGTATCTAATAACACGCCCATATTTTTTGTTAGTTTGTGATCGTATTTCGAATAGACCACGTGTAGACCGTGCATTTAAAACTACCAAGTAATCCGAAATAATTCTTTTCTTTCAAAACCCTTCATGGATAAATGTAAAAGAAAAAGAACATATTATTTTAACGATGAATGGGAACATCTATATTGTTTCGTTGATCACAAAGGGAAGTGTATTTGTTTGTTGTGTAATAATAGTGTGTCGATTCCCAAGAAAAGTAATATTGAACGACATTTTAAGACCGTTCATACCAATTTTGATAATGACTATCCAATGAAGTCTGAAATTAGAAGAAAAAAAAAAATATTTCTTTAAAATCTTCAATAACTAACCAGCAAAGTTTTTTCACTAAACCACTGCAACAACATAAAGCAGCAACGATTGCGTCATATAAAATATCGCATTTGCTAGCTAAGAATAAAAAACCATTTACAGATGGAGAATTAGTGAAAGAAGCCATGTTAGAAGCTGCTGATTCACTTTTTGAAGAATTTAAAAATAAGAAGGAAATAGTTTCAGCTATAAACATGTTGCATTTATCAGCACGAACTGTTACTAGAAGAATTGAAGTAATTGCGGAGAATTTGGAAGCAGAATTAGCAAATGATATGGAAAATTGTACTTTCTTTTCGCTACAGATGGATGAATCGGCAGACGTGACAAATATATCACAATTAGCAATTTGCGTGAAGATGGTATTTTCTGATTTACAACAAAAGAAGAATTCCTTAAAGTTCTGCCATTAAAGGGAAGCACCAGAGGAGAAGATATCTTTTCTACTTTTAAAAAGTATATAACAGATGTAAAATTACCTGTACAAAAGTTATCGTCAATTACAACAGACGGGGCACCAGCGATGACTGGTAAGAAAAAAGGATTTATTCCTTATGTAGACAGGATTCCTTATTCCCGAAACTTATTTCTTATCATTGCCTCATACATCAGGAAATGTTATGCGCAAAAACAATCGGTTTTCAACACGTATTTACGATAGTAACAAAAATTATTAATTCCATAAGATCGGGAGCTATGCAACACAGATTGTTTAAGTTACTTTTAGAAGATGAGAACGTTCAATTCACAGATCTTCTTTTACATACTGAAGTGAGGTGGCTGAGCAGAGGTAAAATACTTGAGCGGATTATCATGCTTTTGCCACAAATAAAGGAATTTATTGCATCAAGAGGCGAAATTTACGAGCAATTAGAAAATAAGGATTGGCTAATCGACCTCGGATTTCTGACAGATATAACGACAAAGTTGAATGAATTAAATTTAAAAATACAAGGGAAAAATCAGCATATCGCTGACATGATTAGTGCAGTAAATGCATTCAAATGCAAGTTAGTGTTGTTGAAATCCCATCTATTGAAAAAATCATCATCACATTTCCCAAATATAAAATATACTGTTGAGAGTTTAAATTTGAATAATGAAAATTTTACTGCTACATCATATTTAGAAATTATAGATAAGCTAATAGAAGAGGTTTCTTCTAGATTTGAAGATTTGATAGAACCCGTTCTAAGATTTTTCATAAATCCATTCAATGTTACTGAAGATGATGTCCTTGAAATAGTTTCAGTGTATTTCGAGCTTCATAACATCGAAGACCTAGAATTAGAAATAATAAACTTGCAAAGTGATATTATTTTAAAAGCTCATAGTAATGATAAAATATTTTGGAACTTAGTCGATGAAAATAAGTATCCTATTTTAAGGAAATGGGCGCTAAAAATTTATTCATATTGTGCAACAACATACAATTGCGAGTCTTTGTTCTCAAATATGAAATATTTGAAATCAAAATACCGAACAAAGCTTAATGACTCACATTTAGATAATTGTTTAAGGACCGGGAACTCTAAATATATCCCCAATTATAAGGAATTAGCTGAAAATATGGACACCCAAGTTTCACACTGAATTATATGAATCATTATGTATACCAACAAAATAAAGTTATAAAAAATCTGTTTTTTTAATGCCTATTTATACCTGTTGATTATCTGTAAAATATGCGCCCTCGGTGATTTTCAAATTTAGTATTGCGCCCTTAAGGACAAACAGGTTGCCGACCCCTGCTCTAAGGTATTATTACGGTTGCCACCGAAACTCCCAGGTAATATTTTCTTCTGGTGAACTTTGTTAATGTTTTTGTGCATGCGTCTACGTTTCCGTTAACGTTTAGAATTTTTGCAATCCTATCATCGATACTATCGCTTTATTGCATATACCTGCAAACACTGGGCGAATATCTCTATATTCAAGATGTCTCTCAAGTCAGAAAATGTGGTTACAGTAAGTACTTGTGGGATAAGGGAAAACAAATATTACCTTTATTTCAGGGTAATAAATTATAGTATCAGTTGCATTGTTTATTTGTTGTAAATTTTTTTAATGTTTTGCGGAATAACTATGTATTGCCTATGTATATTATTAATTTTTTTTATAATATTACAGATTCCGATATATATTTAGTTCCAATCTGTAGGTTAATAAGGCATAAAATAATTATTATTCAGACAAATTAATTTATTTATCCATAGGTAGTTTCCATATTTCTGTACTTGTAAACCTAAAAAGCATGATCTTTGAAGAAATAAACTGGTCGAGCAATAAATATAAAAATTTCTTTCAGAATAAATTTATGTTAGACCTTTCAGAGGAATATAGCTTATTTGTTGCCGTTCATGTCGAATAGCAACAGATTGCTCTTCTTAGAGATAGTTAGACGTCAGTATTCTTTATTTTAGAGAAGGTTAGATGCCAGTATTCTTTATTTTCTCTCTTTTTAGGTATTCATACATTTCGGTAAATCTTTAGAAATCTGCAAGTCATTTTTTGTTTCAGGCAAAGCGTAGAATAGCAGAAGGCTGTGTATCACCAAGATATTTACTGAAAGAATATGAAATGTAAGAATAAGTTTACCTTTGCTGTCAGTCAAAAATATCTTAACATAAGATAAGCTTCCAGAGGATGTCGACGTCAGAAATAGAGGATGTTTTGACGTTCCTTTGCACTTCAGACGCGAATATTTAGCTTTCAGACACAGCAGAGACATGTCTGAATAATTCTTTTGATATATATATGGGCTAGATATTTGACAATTCATTCTTCTTCCTTTCCAGCAAGGGAATAAGACTTAATAATCAAAATAAATACTTCCTCATCTAAGAGGATGGTACAAGTAATAAAATGTAAGAAGGAAGAGCAAGCGTACATAATATTCTAATATTTAACATTAAAGTCTAATTCCCCAGTTATCATGGTTAAATTCATCACAGTGTCATGTGAGTCATCGCTGTTACACAATTGAAAAGTGATCAAGTAATCACAGAATTGAATATAATATCTAAAATGTTAAATAAAATCTACCTACTTTTCCAATGAAAAATAGCAATAGTTTAAATTCCTTAGCCAAACAAGGTATTACTTGCAAATTATTTAGGACAACGAGCATTACCAATTTTAAATCTAAGCTCAATGGGGAAAATACTTAATTAAATTCTTCATATTTTTATTAATTAGAACCTTCAACTTGAACCTTCAATTAGACCCTTGTTTCTGTATGGATTCTTTAATAAATGAGTGAACTATGCTCACTGTGATTACCGAAATGATTTTTATCTGATATTTGGTGAAATGATTCTGCAGATACAGTGTCTCACAAAAGTGATGGGACACTTGTGCTTTACAAAAGGAAACTGTAATAAAATAAATTAAAAAAAAAAAAAAATGTAAAAATTTTTTGTGGGTGTTTTTCATACTTAAATTTAGTAACAATTAGTACGTAACATACATTTTCTCAAATTTTTAAAATAATAATTTAATAAAAATACAATTGTTTAGAACGGAGCAAAAAATGGCTCACAAAAGTGATGGGACACGATTAGATACTACTACGTACTACAATAAAAGTATTTTTTGCGGATTTTTATTTTTACTCAAAAGCAATTAGCAATAATTTATAAAATCGTCTGCAGTCTTTCTTTCCAGTTTGTTTTGGAATTTTTGTATTTTTTAGCTGTGCAGCCATGAATGCTAAACGAAAAGAAACTTTGCCTGAAATTCGAAAATTAGTTACTAATTTGCATATTGAACGTGAAAAATCTATTAGAGAAACTGCTGAAACAGTTAACATGAGTCATTCAACAGTTTTCAATATCATTAAACGATATAAAAAGAATCATATGATTCAGGATAAAAGAAGACCTGGCCGACCATCAAAGCTATCCAATGGAATAAAGCGAATTATCGTTCAAAATATTAAAAAAATCCAAGAACGAGTGCTCCTAAAGTTGCTGCTGATTTACAAGCATTATATGGAGTAATTGTTAATCCTGAGACTATTAGAAGAGTAATTTGATCTGCTGGATATCACGGTAGAGCAGCCAGGAAAAAATTCTTCGAATTCTTCGTGAAAAGAATAGAAAACTCAGACTGGCTTTCGTAAAATCCAACATAAATAAGAACTCTGATTACTGGAATGAAGTTATATTTGCTGATGAGAGTAAATTTAATATATTTGGTTCTGACAGTATAATCTTGGTGTAGAGAAAACCCAGGAAAGAATTTCGCAAACAGAACTTGGTGCCAACAGTAAAACATGGTGGAGGAGGAGTTATGGTATGGGGGTGTATGTCGTCCGCTGGAGTTGGTTATCTTGTTTTTATTGACAGTATAATGGATCAGTACAAGTATATTGACATTTTAAATCAAAATTTGAAATCTTCAGCACGAAAATTGACCCTTCATAACGATTTTAAATTCTACCAGGACAATGACCCCAAGCACACTGCTTTGAACGTTAGACTCTGGCTGCTGTATAACTGACCTGAAATAATAAAAACACCACCACAATCTCCAGACTTAAATCCCATAGAGAATATTTGGCAAAAATTGGAATCAAGAATTCGCAAACACACCATTTCTTCAAAACAACAATTAAAATCATTGCTTCAAGAAGAATGGGGTAAAATCACTCCAGAAATCACAAAAAAATTAGTCGAATCCATCCCATGAAGATTAAATCACGTTTTAAAAGTAAAAGGAAATCCAACAAAATATTAAAACATTTTAAGAAGTAAAATTTTTGGATAAATATTTGATGGAAAAGTAAGTGTCCCATCACTTATGTGAGCCATTTTTTGCTCCGTTCTAAATAGTTGTATTTTTATTAAATTACTATTTTAATATTTTGAGAAAATGTATGTTATGTAATAATTGTTACTAAATTTAAGTATGAAATACACCCACAAAAAATTTTTACATGTTTTTAAAATTTATTTTACTACAGTTTCCTTTCGTAAAGCACAAGTGTCCCATCACTTTTGTGAGACACTGTATACTAGAATAAACTCTTTTCTATCATGCGGGGTTTTGAAGTACTGAAGAAAATATATTTTCCATACCAGCGTCTTATTCAAAGCGCTTTTTTATGGGCCTCGTCGTTAGGCTGAACACTTAAAAATCAAAAGGCAATAATTCAGGACTGTATGGAGGATGATTCCAGCTAAGTTGTGGGATTTTAGTGTAGTGTAAACTGCTATATGCGAACTTGTACTTCTCTCTTAGTAGCAATACCATGAAGCAGCGTTCGCAAACCTTATTCTCGTAATCGTCTGTCTCTGTTCTCCTTATTTGTATTAATCTCATATTATTTGTCCACCTCAAAATTCCAGTGTTTATTAACAACTGGAACGGATCATTGTCACGCCTTTCGTCTCCTAGTCGATGAAGACAAGTCCATGACGATAAAAGAGAAGGGTCAACTGAAACTTTTCCAGTACTGAGGCAAACTGTAATTTTTTTGTTGATGGTGATGCTAAATGCTTTTAAAAGTGTCTAATGAGCCTCGATTCCGGATCGAAGTGGTAATTTTATATACTTTTAACCAACTCTCACCTGTATCGAACTATCTTTTGAACGTGAATGTAAGCTACTCTATTTCATCTCTCTTCTCAGAATTCCTTGCGCCAATGAACCGCTATCATAAGCGGAAAAACTTCTTTTGTCTGCACCGAATTTGACGACTAAACTCTGCTGATTGCACACTTTCATTTCAGATGGAGCAAATAGACTACGCTGTTGCGCATATCTGAAGGAAACCATTGCTGCATGTATCCCTGTCTGAAAGCCGTACATCTTCTTGTGAAAAAAAGAAACGATGACTTACCATATACATTTTACATTGCCAATAAGTATATGCGTCAATAAACACTCTTGGATTTCTCCTTCGTTCTATCTACACGAAAAACATATGTCACGTATTTAAAAAACAGTCTTTATATTAATCTAGCCAAATTTAAACCTAACTCGAATACGGTATCTAGAGACGCGGTCGTCAACCATTAGAACTTCACGGACCACTATATATATAACTTATATATAACTTGTACGGAATATTAAATTATATGCATTTTTTCTTACATTTCATTTAAACTTTATTGGATTGAATTAAATCGACTTCGTCGATAGCACAAAAACCACAATAGAATAAATGCACTCTTTAAAATTCACTATATGTGTTCAACATAGCGACACTCTGACGCTAGATTCACTTAACAGCGTTACATTTCTCATATTATAACTCAGAATGCACAAATTTTATATCATTTGAAGAATTATCTAATCGTTGCCAGGTTCTATTCAAATACTATAATAAACCTAAAACGATTTATAAAAGAAATTAAGCAAACTGAACAAAAAAGAAACCTTCTTCACAGACGATTCAGTATTTCTCATTCAATTAATTAAGTTCTCACTTCCCGACAAGGCAAAAGTACATAAAATTCAATTATCTACGAGTATATTAAAAATTACGAAGTAAATCTGAAACACTTATTTCCTAGTATAAATTCCAGAATGGGTTAAGCATGGTTTAATTCGCAATAATAAAAGAAGGCGTTATCTTTGTTGTTGCGAAGCTTAGTTTCTCTAGATTGGCAACAAATCCACTATTCTGCCAAATTGCAAATGTAATCAAACATGGCCGCCATCGCAAAAGCCTCTTAGGCTTAGCCGTACTTAAAAAACTTTTAAATTGTTGATAACTCTAAAAATATTGCATGCCGATTTACTAAAAGCCTTAACCGGAAGATAAGAACAACAAAATTCAATCATTTTGAAAGCAAAAAATGCCCAATTTACAAACATATAAGAGTAAAGAAACTGAGATCAAAGAGCCGCGTAACAGAGTGGATATAGTATATAGTATATAATCATACAGCATTTTATATATACATATATTTATATATGTTTAGTGTGACCGATTGCAACCAAAATGTGCAAGTTATGCGAGATACGTACAGACGCCACGAAAAATTCTCTTCAGAATTAATTTTAAAGCAGTTTTATAATTTTTTTTGGAGGAAACGAGTCTTATTCTGTCCTTACGTATACAGATGTCACGCCAAAAACATCGTTCAATTGCATTCGATAGTGGTCAAAATGCATATTTTCGTTAAAATATGATGCCTGAAACTTTTCGCAATGACAATACTTCCTTTTTACTTCGTACAAGGAAGTAAAAAGATAAATACGAGTACATTTATACAATAATAATCAGCAAAATTTTGTTTCATTATTGTGAAATGCACTCATTAAAGGTAATAAGGTTATAGACAACTATTTTTCCAGCATATCCATGGATGTTAACTCTCACTTTCAAATGTCTCTTGATACACCCGCAAAAGTAGCTACAAAGTCGCTAAATTCAGAAGGAATTTCGCTAAAAGTAGTAGCTGAAATTAAAATAAAAGTGTAATCCATATTCCATAATAGGTTTTGTTAACCTTCATTTTTTGAACTGAATTTTCATCAAAATATAAATAATGTCTTAATTTTTCTGCGGACCATCAAAACGTTTTCACGGACCACCCGGTTGGCGACCGCTGATCTAGAGCATACGTAAAGCTATATTTTGGGACTCCGGATCTAGCAGATAACAACTATGAAATCAATAGCATTCTCAATGCATCTCTATTTTACTATTAATTTATATAATCCCTTTATGTATGTTCCTAAAAAAATAACAGTGTCGGAAAGAAAAGACTTGAATAAAAAGTGATAGTTTTAGTTAAAACATGATACCATAAGCTTAAAAGTAGAAAGGCAAAATTGTATCATTATTATTACTTTTGATACTTAGTAAATCCATATTGTTCAGAATGTCATATATTATCCGATAGATAAAGATTTATGCAGCTTGCATCATGTTAGGATATATAATGAAAATTAAATTGTGTATGACAAATAAATAAAGAACCGCACAAAAAAAAAAAAAAAAAAAAAAAAAAAAAAAAAAAAAAAAAGGACTCAGTTCCTGCTACAGAAATTTCAAAAGGTCTGATAGCAACTGATTCTCTGAGGATAAGCATTAAAAGCTACAATTTTATCGGCCAATAATCATATGAATAAATCCAGAAACATCTGTGGATATTTTATTTACTTTTGTCTAGATAGCGGTCAAACAATCCAAGGCCAATTGCGAAATAAATTATCCACGATTGTGATGCATATTATTTGAACAACTAAATGTTTATTAAAGAATACTTGACCTTTCGCTGTGAATTCTTGGTGGATACCATCTTTACTGCTAGTTAATCTTTTGGTCTTCTAATGCTACTAACTTTGAATGGATGTCTAGGAAACATTGATATCAATACAATAGCTGTCGTTTCATTTATTGCAAACAAAGCTTCATGATTTATTTTATAGCATTTACTGACGACAATAACAACTTATATAAATCTTGATCTTCGCAAACGATGTTTTCATGAGCCTAGATCGCACATATCCTATATCTGCGATTTGTTTCATCATGGGATCAGTCATAGACATTGTCTGCAAAGAATATCCATTATTATTATTGTTTCGAGAAAATAAAACTTCTAGTAATGCAATTTTGCTAACTTTTTGAAATTATGCTATATTTTAAATCAAATATGATAGCTTTTTTGACGCAGAATTGTCAATGAGCTACCAAGCAATAAAAAACTTGCTGTGAACTTAATTCGAAGATATTATTGCGAAGTAAATGTTTTCGCAGTTTTCTTTGGAGCTTCACAATCTTGAATTATGCTGCCTTAATTACTTCGAAAATTTTGACAATTGGCTTTCTGTGGATCAGTGATTCCCAACGGAGTCGATACTGAGACCTGGAGTCGATATCATTTTAAAAGATGTCAAGGATGATAAAAAGATCGATAGCCAAATATGCACGGGAAACTGATTGACAGAATAAAGATCCCATTTATTAAAAAAATATTAATATTGTAAAATTGATAATGAATTTTTTAATGTTATACAGAGATATCATGCAGAAAGAAATAAATCACATAAAATATATATAAGTGAAAAAGTACACTAAAATTATTTATTGAATTTTTTAAATGAATAATATTTTAAGTGTATATTTTTTTATGTAGAAACTGCAGCATTAAAAAATCAAACGTAAAAATACAAAAATATATAGACATAAAAAAATGCGGAGAACACAAAACTTCCTCAGAAGATATGTTGTTATATACAAGCGGTTTGTAAAATTAAAAAATAATAGTAATAATAATGTTTGCTCTAAAAAAGACGCTCAAAATTTAAATATACCAGGATAAGGTGACCAGATTTTAACATTGGTAAAGCGGGATACCATTTACTGGGGGAGGGGGGGTTCTTGATTAAAAATTTGGTCTATGTGAAGCAACACAAAAATAATAAGAACGCAAAAATAATATTGTAATATGCATTTTTTAATTTCAACATAAGTACAATTTACAAATATAATACATTAAAAATTACGTATAGTATTATTTAATTTTGGCATATTTCTCATATTAGTGTATTCTTTTAGTAGATTGCTGTCGTTTTTCGTTGCATAACTTTTGGACAACTTATGATGTACAAGATCTGAACGAATGATTGTGATTATTAGCAGGAAAAGACATAAGTCCTTCTGCTAATGCTAATTTCTTTTCTTCGTCTTCATAAATTGTTTTCTGAAAGAATTCCTGCATTTTGGAAGAAGATGCAGTAGTATTTAAATATCTTTTATGTTTCTGTGTCCCCGAGTGCTTTGAAATATCATTCTTCCATCCGGGGGAATAGAAAATTCACCATTACATTCCTCACATTTTACCATGTAATTGCTTTTCGTTTTTTTAAGAAAAGAAAATTCACTTCTTAGATCATCTTTGAATTTGCATCCTCTGTTCTTACTCATTATGTTAAAAATCTAAAGAAGTAATTTTATAATTTATATTATAAATTTTGATCTATATATATATTGCTTAAAAACACAGTAAGTAGGTACACAGTTACATGAACATTTTTTATTGTTAGTTTAAAAATTAAATTAATTTGTTTGGTTTAATGTAAATATATTTTTAAAATTATTTAAATTTTAATCCTATATTTCTTTCTAAATAATAGCAATACTAACTTGTATTATTTTTCCTCTGAATTTGCTGTAACGTAAGTTGTAAGCATCACTTTCAAGGCCGAAGCTAGACCTTTTGCCGACCAACATAAAATATAAATAATAAGAGTACTGTCTGCTAAATTCAAGAAATTCTATGTGTTTAGGAAATAAATAAATTACGTACCTAAATTAGCTGATTTGTTGACATCACTTGTTTAACATTAAATAGCACTAGCACGCAGTATGATGTGTATCGTCTGAGAGACAGTCACAAAATGTTTTCGCCATTGCCAATGCCACAAAATGCCAATAAGTCCAAACAATAGTGGTCGAATTCTAACAACTGATCAACAATGCGAATATTAAAATTTAACATTATAAAAATTAACAAAAATAATATAAGACTCATATCCTGGCGAAGTTAGCCACATGGCCGCCGAAAACCGTATTCTTCCACCGTTCCCTAGCTTGTCGTGCATTCTTTCCAAAAAATCGGGACTTTTTTTAAAACGTCGCGGGACAAATTGTTAAAAATCGGGACTCCGAAAGCGGGACGTCTGGTCACCTCATATTAGGATACAAGAAGAGATGATTGCATTGGATAATTGCACTGCATTGGTTCAAGCAGCTGAAAGAAGTGTCCCAAAACAAAGCTTACCGACGACAGATGTATTATTAATTTCGCTCTTCTTAAAAACACACTTTTAGTTAAGGCAATCATTTACTATTGAAAATAAGAAACAAGTTAAATATTTTTGAATGCCAATCAAAGTCGAATATTTGTGCAACTAGAACCTGCAATTTATTTTTTGAAAACTTATTTATACTTTTACTACTAATTAAAATTAATAATATAATTAAACCAAAATCAATAAACCTTTAAAAAGTTGTTTGTTCATATTTTTAGTCTAATTGTTATCTTAAACTTATTCACGTGCAATTATTTGTTATCTGATTATGCTGTATCCTGGAAATCGGTGTGGTAGCGAATCACCCTGTATATATATACACACACGGTCTGATTCTGCAAAATTGCAATAAAAACGAAATTACACAACTAGATGCTATAGCAGTCCCAAATGCAAAATTTCGACGTTTTACGGCTAATCATTTTTGAGTTATTCGAGGTACATACATACATATATGCGTACGTACGCATGTATAGAAGTCGCGAAAAAATCCCATTTGAATTCATTTTAAATCCATTTTACAATTCGTTTTGGAAAACTTCATTCTGTCCTTGCGTATAGATGCCAAGCTATAAATCGTCCAAGTGGATTCGTGAAAGGTCAAAATGGATGTTTCCGTTAAAATTAAAAATCCGTTGAAATACCCGAAATTTGTCGGGATTACTATACTCCTTTACAACGTACAAATAAATAAAAATCAAAGCACTACATTTAAAAGTACGATTAAAAGTTATTGAAAATCATTTGGAATCGTGGATTTTTGTCTTAAAGAGGAGGATATATTATTTATTATTGTTGAAATGACAGCAATGAATTAAAATACAACCCTTTTGAAGGAAACACTATGCGAAAACGGTTTGAAAGTAAATTTTTACAAGTACAGGCGGAAACATGATTAGCTGAAGGAACAGTTTTAGTTTCTTCTTTTAAACATTGCACATAAAGCTGATATTGTATTCGGCGTGAAATAAGTTCTCTTCATTTACTTATTTTCTGCTATATTTGCTTTCAGAAGGGAAAATTCTTGTGAAAAAACATATTTTTATAAATTCAGCACTTTCTTAGAAATCCGATCAATAAATGAATAGCACATTGACTTCAGAAGTGTTTCCAAATAGACCTTTCTAAGTACCCTTTTAAGAGGCATCCTAAGAGCTAAAGAATAATTCAAGAAAATGAGAATGAGGATATACATAATATGACATTTCTTTTTAAATTTAAGGAGGAAAATACAATATTTTATTGTTCGCAGATACTTGATAATGCTTCGAGAAACCTTCAGATAACTACAATGATATATCAAATACCAAACAACTGTTTTAAAATTAAGGTTTAGTGCCAATATCGGCAAAATGTAAGTATTGGTATTCTTAAAAATTTGCTTGAAAATACTGTACTGTATTCTATACTGTTTACTCGTGTTGGCTATCAAATACAAGAATAGTGACTTAATATTATTGGGATACCATCCTCCGAGGTCTTAGGATTACAAAAATGTGGCAGGGAAGGCAGAGTTGTCAGATTTGGCGTGAAATCGCCATCTGGAGATATTCAGAGACAAAATTCGCGATATGTCACAGACGGAGCGAAAACATTAAAGAAGTCCTTCTAATCAATCCTTAATTCTCAAAAAGATATACAATCATGATGTCTGATTTAAAAGTCATTCAGTATTTAACATTTGATTCATACTAGCGACTAACATCTTGCCGTTATAAATGTGAGAATCACTTTTTGGAAAATCGATATGGTAGCTCTGAGATTGTGTTATGCCTTTAATGCGATGTACTGGCTGAAATAAACTCAAATGTGTCCTATGCTATCTTCAGATATAAACAAATAATGACATAATGGTAGTCTAGAATCAACGTAAACAATTTTAGAAAGTTTCTTTCTGCATTAAAATTCTTAGGCACAAAAGGTACATTTTCACTTCACACCTACTAGATCACATATTTTTCATAAAGAACAATCAGTTTTAGATACATCACTGCATTTTATGTTTTATTAGACTGTAACAGTAAGTTTATTGCTATAAAATTCAAGACTGATCTCGCAATTTGAAGATTTACATCATATATTTAGCTGTTGGGAAGCAGCAAGCTAAATGTTTTCGCTTGTTATAGTGTAAAGCCTCTTACAGTTTTCGAACGAGAAATATGAAAAATTAATTGTATTTTCACAAGCTATCGAACCACAAATCTTCTAATTTATTAGATAAAATTCGTAAGAATTTATACACAGCATGAGCGTATGGATGGAGGTGTACAATAATTCTTCACATTTTTCTTCCTTAAAATGGTACTGGAAAGAGGGGGCACAAGATTTAATCGATCAAATCTATGAAATGCCGCGTTATCGTCAATAGTTTTGTGTTTCGAGCGCTAACCTATAAATTATTACTTTCTGAAGTTCATAAACAGGAGACATTAACTGTGCCCTTAACCGAATACAAGTGATGATATTACAACTGCTAACTGGACGCTCTAGCTGAGCATAATGACGACATGCACGGTGGGATTTCATAGTGTCTTATAATGCAAAAATTCTCTTCCTTAAAATTATTTTTTCACATAAAAATCTTCACAAAGTTTCATAAAGTTCATAAAATTTTTCTAATATAATGGTGCGGAATTCTTCTTAGAAAACTGTTAATCTTGAAATTAAATGCTAAACCGACGTAAAATTCAAAATGCAAAAATTCACTTCTTTAAGAGCACATAAAAATATTCATAAATAAAGGTTTTTTCTAATATAATGATGCAGAATTCTTCTTAGAAGACTGTTAATCTTGAAAATAAATGCTAAATCGGTAAAGCAAGATAATTTATTATGGTAACTCAATCTTTTGTTTATTATAATTCTGAAAAAATATGACTTAAAGTTAGACAAAAATACAATCATAGATTGGCATAATATAAGCCAAACTAAATTTTTCTTGCTCAGTTTTATATTTACGCGTTTGACTTAGAGAAAGATTGCCTTGATAAAAAAAATTCTGAAACACATTCTTAACGTTACCTATGGAAAACATATTACATTATTATTAAGTCACTTCGTTCAGTATTTAATAAATAACTCGGAGACACGTTTTCATAACGTTTTAATAACGTTTTATAACGTTCAAAGACCTCCTGTCAACCATCAGAACTGGAATTTCGTTCATTTACAAAGCTGATAAAATTTTGTAGGTCATTGATGAGCTTACTGAAATATAATACACGACTCTCTGAGCCACTACTGGAAAACATACCCTCACAGTAAATAGCTGCTTGTTCGAAGTTTGCTTTCTGATGATATACAGAACTATAATTATGGTAAATGACAACAATGCATTTGATTTAAATCATGACATCACACAAAATCTTTCACAAAATCAATTAAGAGTGCCCATATGTTCTTTATGAGTTGCCTGCGAATTAAGGATTAAAAGTATGGTTCCTAGATACTCATAACTCTCATTTCCCTGACCACAAAAGTGAACAAACAAGCATTGGTTACCTACAAGGCCTGTAGTTTTAAACTTACTTATGCAAGCGCTAGAGTCAAAGAGTTCATGAAGGAATTTAGTTGCAATTTCAGCTCTTGTCTATTGACTTAAATTAATGTTAGACAACAGTGATAATCCGTTAAGACCGTCAGTTTCTTTTTTTTTTTTTTTTCACGAGGATAAATACAGGTGAAAGAAAGCTGTTAAGCTATGATATTTGTTAATAGTCAACCAGCAGTGTTCGTTTAGAAACCTACGTTTAATTTACATTCATGTCCATAAATTAAGGATAATTCAGAGTCACGCGGAAATCGAACTCTAAAATAAATATATCACCAGTAAAATCACTACACAACTTCAAGAATCATATGCAAATTTCAAGACGTAAACAGATGACACCGATGGTACGTCACAATGACGAGAGTGTAAGAGAGTGATATATAAGGAATACAGGCAAAGAAGTAAAATTGTTCGCAGGTGCTTTATAAGCATTTCGGTGCAATAACCGAATAGTTATGACACAAAGGACGCATTTGGATGATTTTTTACGTGGTAGAATTATCGGCCGTCTGGAATGCGGGCGTACCCAACTGGAAGTATCAGACGAACTTGGAATTGCCCAGAGTGTCATCTCCAGGCTTTGGAAACGATTCCAAGATGATGGTAATGTGAGTAGACGTTACAGCACAGGTCGCCTTACTGTTACAACGCCGAATGTGGACCGGTATTTGGCAGTTACTGCCAAAAGAAACCGGCGGAGCACAGCCTCAGACCTGTCTCGTCAGCTCTCTTCAGCTACTGGTACGACAAATTCAAGGCAGACCGTATAAATACGCTTAGGGGAGATTGGTCTATATGCTCGTAGACCTGTCAGATGCGTTCCACTTACTCCAACTCTCTGTCGCCTGCGGTTAGCCTGGAGTAGAGAGCATGCATTGTGGACACCACAACAATGGGCTTGTGTGATGTTTTCCGACGAGTCCAGGTTTAGCTTGCAGTCTGATTCTCGCCGGACTTTCATATGGAGAGCTCCAGGTACCCGTTACCACCAAGAAAACATCATTGAACGACACCGTTACGGTGGTGCAGGAGTGTTCGTTTGGGGTGGAATTATTCTGGGTTCCAGAACTGACCTGAATGTTCAAATTGGAACCATGACAAGCCAAATCTATCGGGACGTCATTCTGGAACAACATGTACGTTTGTTTCGGGGCACCATGGGCGCATAATTTGTGTTTATGGGTGACAACGCCCGTCCTCATCGTGCAAACAGCGTAAGCGAATGCCTTCAATCGGAGGATATCACCCGTATGGACTGGCCAGCATTCTCACCGGACTTGAATCCAGTAGAGCACGTGTGAGACATGCTTGGCCGACGAGTTGCAGCCCGTCAACCTCCTCCTACATGTCTACCAGAACTTCAGAGTGCATTCCTTTTTGAGTGGTGTAATATCCCCCAAGATCAGATCGATAATTTGATACTCGGCATGCCTAGGCGTTGTACGGACTGTATTGCATCGTCTGAAAGACATACAATGTATTGACAATCATACCAACCATGTAATATTGGTTTTTTGTAAATAGGTTTTTTTTTTTTTTTTTTTTTTTTTTTTGTAATTTGCTCCAGGGAGAAATAATTGCTAATTTTTTTAATAATATCAACATATAGCATCTTTTTTTGCTCTTTACCTTTTATTTAATAAATAAGCTTTACAAATAAGTCAAATTTGTTTTGTTTCTAACTCTTCCTTTGCCTGATTTTGCATTATCCTTAATTTATGGACATGAGTGTATAAAATGGACTCTGTTATGTATTTTTCTCTAGTAGGAAGAAGCATTTTTTATTAGGTTGTCGGCGTTCTTTCTAGTATGCTTCTGAGAGGTCTAGAGCATATTGCTGGCAGGCTAATTTATCAAGATTCTAAATTCGAAGTTGGATTCTGCTGAATTCTGTTCGCATTTTGCTGAATGCGGAGAGACTTTTAATGTTGAAAATATGTAAGTAAGGGACCACTTTTGAGTTTTTTGAAATAAGGAAAATGACGTGTAAAGGTATATGAACAATTATATTTTAGTTCAGAAACGTTAAAAAAGTGAATACATATAGGTCATATTTATATTTGCGATGGATTCATGTAATTATCTGTATTTCTAAATTCTCTAACTTTTTCTCAATTGAACATAAAATCAGTTTCAAACGTTACCATTGGTTGCAATTTGACGTAGAACAAAATAAGTTTATATAAATAATATCCTTACCATATATCCTCATTTCTTGTTCTCCCTTCACTGTTTGGAAAGAAGGAGCTTCTGTGGAAACTTCGCACCTGTAAATTCCTTCTGAATTGACATCCGTCGTCGGCATGTAGATGTTGCCTTTGCTGCTTTTGCTGAGCTGCAAACAAAGAACAGTTTTAGAGAGGTTTACTTGTTTCTTTCTAGAAATCTGAAATGATTAAATATTAAAAAAAATAAGAAGAAATTAATATTTTTCATACAGCTTTGTTGAAAAATATACTAAACAGGAATAACAGGAGTATTGTTCTAGTAAAATGCCTAGTTTAAGGAAAGATAAAGTAAAATCAAAGTTTTGTATTTAAAATTTAAACATAAATACATAAGATAAAGTATTCTTACTGTAATTTAACTAACGTAATTTTTATCTCAGAATTAGGTTTCGTTGGAAAAATGTGCAAAAGTTTAATAAGAATAGCTCAGGACTTGCACATACTGATATTAATATTAGCAGTGGCGTAGCGAGCATAACCGGCGCCCGGGGAAAATTACCTTTTTAGCGCCCCCCAAATAAAATAGTAATATTATGTATAGAATATATTCATAATAAGAAAATAATGCAAATAATAATAAAATGGTGAATCTGCCATAAAATACTCTAAAATATATTGTTTCGTTATTTTCTTCCTTCACTTTCGTAAGAGGTTCGTGTGGATTTGGAGTGAATAACGACGGCAGCACTTGATGGAATATCGAAACACACTTTATTTACCAATATTAATCAGGACAGCTCCAAAACACTTTTAGAATCGTCGAAGATCTACTATAAACACGCTGGAACAATCAGAAACACAGCCTTCACAATGTCAGGCAATAATGGTGGAGACAGCTTCACTGCGAAGCACTAGAGTACAGCTCCCGACTCTGCTCGGTCCTTCTCGGAACTCCCCGTACTCTCGAGACTCTCCACACTACAGCTCGCGATGCACTCGACGACACACAGAGCACAGCTCCCGACTCTTCGATTCAGTCGTTCCCGGAGCACAGCACACTCTCTCGACGATGCACTAACTGCGATACACTAGAAGATTCTTTCGGTGCACTCGACCACCGAGTCGCCACTCGCTGACCGACTGTCAACTCGATCGACTCCACACGGAGTAACTGACTCGATACTGACAAGACACACTAACTAACTGACTGAGGACCACCAGGGCTTATATAGCTTTCGGCTTGTGTTCGAGAACATTCTGGGCTAAACCGGTAAGAATTCGTTCCAGAAGGTTCTCCATCCGTTCATGGCATATCGCCAATTTTGTCGTCAAATCTCACCAAATGGGCGATTTCTTGCCAAATGTGGCATCCTTGCCTCCCTTGCTCTTTTATGCAACCCTAAACTTCTTTGCGGGGAAGCCATCTTACCGCGCCTGTACATTTCGTAACAATATTATTAAGACTAGTCACTACCTAACTATACTAGCAATGGATTCGGAAATATATCTGTGTCAGCGGAAAAATCAGACATACGATGATTCAGAATTAGTTAAAAAGGTATTATCTGTTTTACATTATTTTATAATTGTTTTTAAAAAAAGTACAATTTTAAATAATTAAAAGTTTAGTATATATTATAGATAAGTAGATATATTTATTAATAATAATATAATAATACATTAATACAAGTAATTACTGTGTATGCATTTTTCTTGCCATTGGATGAAGCAAATTTATCAATTACTTCATCATAATCGATCATTTGAAATTTTTCTTTTTCCACATTTAAAAATGCTAGATGACTTAGGGGATCTTGTCCCGTCGCCAATTATAAATATGTCAAAATTTATTTTAATTTTCTAAACGAAAGTTCATAGTTAGAATTTTATAATGAAATAGTAAGGAATATTTGAAATGCGTCTCTTATGTTTGGAATAACATTTTCTCCGTAGATCTGTAATAGCGTTTTAGATTTAGTTTCCTTTCTACTACGGAGTAACATTTTGCAGTCACATTCCCTGCTCAAAACAATTAGGGGATATTATTATGGTATAAAATAACCATATAATCGACAACCTTTTTAACAATAGGAAATAGAAGAGATTATAAAGGAAAATTATAACGTTTACGAAGCTGGGAATGTGAAAACTTAGTCTGTGATGATGAAAACTTTGCGTTTTAGATAAGGAGTAAAGAGCGACGTGCAGCATTTTTTTTCTAGAAGGAGATTAAAAACAATTGACACGCTTTGAATGCTTTGGAGCAGTGAATATACGGTATCTCAGCAAGATGACTAATCGGTAGTCAGTAAGGCCATCAGTCGTTTACAGAAGAGTCAAACACAATCCATTCTAGCGGAATCTTTAGGAGTTTCCCAAAACGTCATTTCCAGATTATGGCATCGGGTTTTGGAAACTGGATATGTTTGAGAAATTCGGAACAATGTCGTGTTATCGTTTTAGCTATACGTACGTTATAAAAAGCGGAAGCTATACGTGCATTACGTTTTTTTTTTTTAAACTATATCTCTATTCTTAGAGAAATAAAGTGGTCAGAAAGAACATTTTGTATGCGGAGATATTTGGTTGATGTACTGAAAATATTTTATTACCCATTTTATCAGACAAATCGAGAAAATAAATAATTAATTAGATTACAATAATTATTAATTTTAAATATTTTCAAGAAATTGATCAAAATAAAAACTGAAATTTGTTTGGAAACTGAAATTTGTTTGGAATATTGTTTGGAAACCATTTGGCGCCCCTCTGAGAGCGGGGCCCAGGGCATCATACACCCCCTTGGCCCCCTCTTGCTACGCCACTGAATATTAGCATGTCTATAATATTTGAAATTCTGAAAAATACACTCTGTATTTTTCAGAAGCTGCCCAGCTGCAAAGATTATGCCATGATCTTCCGCAAGGGCTCAAAGGTGACTTAGTTGATTCGATGCTACGCCGTGTTTCGGCTGGTATAGCGGCCAGAGGTGGCTATGCTACTTAACTGATTTGTAGCCTTTTTCATGCCATAACGTCTTAATAAAAACCATCATTTTTTTTCTGAAATTGAAATCCTTTATTTACGTCCTCATACACTATATACAAGTTAAGTTTCGTGGTGTAGTTCGTTTCCTTCTGGATGCATATATTTTTTGTGACAAAGTGTATTAAGCTGTCGTTTAATATGACAAATTAGCAGCAAAATATACTTAGTTTTTTAAAAGATTTTTAATATTATTATACTTATATGCATTGAGGGTCAAGGAAAAATTAAAATTTTGACTCAGACATCGGCTCAGTGTTAAAATTTTGTGCTGAGCATAATTTCAGAAATAATCATGTTCTTGCATTGATTGCTGAGTATATAAGTATTTTATCATATTTGAAAGTGGTTAATGTTCAGAAATATTTATAAAAACGTGATATAAAATTCATAAGAATATAAATTTTTGATAGTCACAAAGCAGTTGTCGTAGATGAATTAGCAGGTATGTATTGTAGAGCCATTTAAAGCGGGGGACATGAGAATTGGGAAGTGCCCTTCCTGGGAACCGAAGCTGGACTTCTCGAGTACGAGTCGAGTGCGGTGTGTTACACCCCGAAGGCATGCTGGAAGGAAAGAGAAAATACATTATATAATACGCCTTTTAAAGGGCTCTATTGGGGATCAGGAGACCCAGTTGTCAAATGCTAGAAGTGACGAATTTCTGTTCACTACGTTTTAGTTCGGGCCCCGTTCGCAGGTCCATTAGGTTCTTTTGAAGCAAGAGCCATGAAAAATGGATATATGCCCTCGCCGGGACTCGAACTTGGACTTCTCGAATACTCGCCGAAGGGGCTACCGTTACACCATGAAGTCGTACTGGAAGGAGATAAAAAATACCTTATATACTCCCATTTTTAAAGGGCAACTTGTGATTAGGGAATCCAGTCCCCAAATGACAGTGGTGACGAATTATTGTTCACAAATTTTTAGTTCGGGCGATCTTTGTAGAGTCATTACACTTTTTTTGGAGCAGTGGAAATAAAAACTGGGCAATGTCCTCGCCGGGACTCGAACCTGGACCTCTCGAATACGTACCGAGTATGCTACCATTACACCACTAAGGCATATGTTATGAGAAGGGAGAAAGAAAGTTGTATATATACATTAGAAAGGGGAAAATATCATAGATAATAAAATTTTCCACGAACGTTTTAGAGATTATAATATAACACTTTATCATGACTAAATATGATGTTCAAATAATAATTAAAACTACAGTTTGTAATCATATTTTAAGTCACGAAATATTTCTTAATCACATTAAAATCATTTTGAATTTAGTTTTTTATAATAAATTACAGATATAGATTGTACTGCGTTATTAAACTTCGCTAGTGAACCAACCATTAACTACAATTTACTGAAGTGTAATAATAGAAAAAAAGATCAGATGAGCAAAACGATGCAAGGAGCAAAATGAGTAGTATTAATTTCCGATGCATTTAACAGAGTTTTTTAGTTTATTTATTGCTTTTAAATATTAAGTACTTCATTTTCTCGCTTTTTAAATTAAGTGCGAAACACTCGCAGTGTTTTGGAAACATCTAATAGGTTGCCAAATTTTAAATAACTTAGTTAACTGTAAGCTTATTAACGGTACTTAAAATACTTCCATGTTTCAAAATAATTAAAGTGTTAGAAGTAACAGAACTAAGGCAACAAGAACAGAATCCAATAAACATCAGAGTTAATCGATATAGCATAAGCTTTGTGAAATTCTATTTGTGGTTGTTATCACGTTTTTACTGATGCGTCTCTTCCGTAAGCAAATTTTTGAATTTAAAATATTCTGCTCGTTTTATAAGAACTGTTTAAATTCCTTGTCTACTGTTTTAATTAAAGCTGCAACTTCAGGAGAAACATAATTTTTATACATGAAGTTTATTGAAAATTCTCCCCAAAAGGGCTCATTTTCAGGAATCACTGATGGTAAGTTAAGGGTAAAATCACTAACAGAATTCCATATAACCAATGCTATAATACATTACTGAAAGCCAAGCTATCGAAATATGTTCATTTATATATGGCTCTATAGATAATTATGTTTATATGAATAATCATGATATTTTCGATTGTGAAATTTTCGATAGTTTTATGGATTAGGAATTAACCTAACATGTGAGAAGCCTTTTAACCCTTAAGAGGAGTAAGACCTTTTCAATAGCGAAAGACGTTAAAATTTCCCTTATTAATAATCTAATAATGTACCTACTTTTAATTTCATTTTTTAAGTCTGTTGCTTCAAAAAAACCTAATCGCTCTACGATCTTATTATTATCGTAGTGAAATTCATTGCAGATTCAAAATATTGTATTTATAGAGACTGCACATAACTATTATTATGTTAACATAAAATTTTTATTTTTATTCTTAATATTATATTTTTCGAAAAAACTCTTGACAGGTCCTTGAAATGACAGATGTCAAATAAATGATGCCACTTAAACAGATATAACAATTTTTATGCACAGAATCACTTCGAATTTGCATAGATGTTTGCATTTATATTCCAAAATTAAAGTGAACCTGTTGTTTTTTCTAACGCATAAAAAATTTGAAAAACAAAATTTAACAAATTTTGAATTCTTAAAAGATTTAGCGCATTTTAAGCAAAGTACGGGTCTCAATAATTTCTTCTCAAAGATGAATTTAAATAATTTGGAAGTAACAATATGGAATAAAATTTAATATTTGTTTTATGAGTCGGTATTTAGAAAATTTACCTATATTTTGAAATAAAAAAAAATCATTCTGGCAGTATATTTTCTTCTGATTTTTTTTTATCTTTTTGCACCGTAATTCCATTGTAATGATGGCCGTTCAGCTTCCCATTTCCTTATATTTTGTCATTTAAAGAGTATTATTTTATGAGGGATGATATAAACCATTGTTTCAATTTTAAAAGAGTGGGTGATTTCAGTCCTTCGAAGTCTCATATACGTATTATTTACATCTGTATTAAATTTCCAAATTCTTTAAAACATAAAACTCATATAACTCTTCTCTAATGTTCAACGATTTTACACCAAAAATCTGTTTTTAAAAGCTTTGATCCAATCACGCATGCTGTCAAATTAATGATTTTTCAAACTCTAATCTTTGCAAAGTATTTTTGTTGTCAACAGACGTAATTTTTAATACAGTGCTTATGCATAATACTGTTAACATAAACAGTGAATGATAATTAGAAAAAATAGTGATAAGTCTCAGTGGCTTCATTTATATTTTTCTCTTAATTTACAAGCGTCTAGTACTTCAAACTTAAACATGGCATATATATGTTTGGAATCAGAAACATTTGAAATCAAAATGCAAAAAATCGATTTTTTTAAAACTATAACAGTGTTACTCCCTTTAAACTAATGATATATTACCTTTTAATTTGCATATAAGAGTCTGACAAACCTTTTACACTCTATTTTATAGATGATACGAAGATACTTTATGTATGACTTCCTTTTATAAATTTATTTATTTTTCACCTCATAATTGAGAGAATACATAAAGAATTTCCTATGCCCTAAAGTCTAAATAATGCCGTATTTACTAACAGATATATGTAAGCCATCATTTTAGCCAAGTGTAAACGCTGAACCTTATCTAAAAGAGATGGGAGTGGTATTACTTCAAACTTCTGCCTTGTTTGGGATGATGATTGGCAGAGACTGCTGTCATTTATTTGGGCCTGAATTCGAATTCCGGTAGAGGCATGGATGTTGGTCGTGTCTTATGCCCTCTTTTCTAGTGTAATGTCGGTCGCCTTACATGTTTCACCTTCGGCAGCGTTTTCTATGAAATGAATGCTAAATCTGGTGGATGATCGTTAAATTTTGACTATTCTCGATAAATTCTTAACGAACAGAGGATAAAATTATCCCAGTCCAATTGTGACTAACTGACCATGAAAAGTCTCTGAATCTACCATTCTTTATTTCTTAAACTAATTTAATATCAAAACTGAAGTTAATGTTTTCTCTAGTTTTTATCAAGATTATAAGATACGTAACTTGGGTCAAACAACCCACGCTTTATTTTCTTGACGTAAAATTAATTTTTTCCATACATTTATTTGGAAAATTTCATACTTCGTTAATTAAATACGAGAAAGAAACGCCAAAAAAGTACGTATATATGAAATTAGTGTGTTTACTGCATTGTGGTTTATATATTTGGGAAGGAGGATCCCAAAATTTTCTTTACCAGAAAGACTGCCATGAAGCGGACATAACTCTTTTGTACTTTCTTTCTTTGACGTTCGTTGGACACTCCTGCAAAGATTTCTTTCAATAGGGCTTTATGAGGGAAAAAGTGCAGTGAAGGACTGTGAATCTTTGCAGATCTGGCTGCCTGAATTACAAAGGCAATTGGTCAGCTACAAGTATAAACGGAACACCACCGATATGGGATACCATGATTCATCATTCGTAGCCCAGCCGTACTAGCCACTTAGCTTCCGGATGAAAATTCCCCGGAAAAAAAAGAGCGGTCGAAGGGACTTCCTCGCCTTTTCCCCTGCCACCAGCTCCACGAGAGGACTTTCGGCTGGGCATGTATTTTGAGCTTACCCCCCCCTGGTAGCACATACATTATGCACTTACAAACACCCATGCCTTCTCGGGGATTTGAGCCCGAACCCAACAATACAGCAGCCAGGAACAGTATACCGTTTAGGATGGCAAGCCGATTGGACAGCAGAACTCTTCCCACCACTAATGTCTTCGGAAGTGTGGAAATGAGATGAGGTATCGCTTACATAACGCTGTAGCTGCAAATTACTCTCACACAGAATTTCAGTAAATTTTTTCTAAGCAATTCTCCCCATCAATGTAAAGCCCAATGCAATGCAGCCATTGAATCCAAGTGAACTTGTCGTTCTTTTCCATCACTTCTTACCTTATTACCCCGTGACATTATATGTCTTTCTAAAACAGAAAATCTTTTTTTTTTTTTCATTGATATTATGAGTATCAAAGCGTAGTTCTGTATTAAGTACCACGTTGCATAACATGCGTCAAGCACGATCAGCTTCAGCGTATGTATCCCTTATGTGATCGATGAAGCATTTCATGTTAATGTTAGAAATAAATAAGAGTTCATTGATTAATTTTGAATATATTTTCTAAAACTTTATATCGAAGATGTAAAACTATCTGCATCTTTTGAGAGAGAATGCGAAAACTACACTTACATTTTCAATAGAAGTAAAAAACGCTTTAATGCTTGGAAGTCGAAAGCAAAATAAATTTTTATAAACAAATATTGAAATATCTTTTTAAACCCTTTAAAACGAAGCTAGTGAAGTTAATAAAAGCGATAATAATGGTTTTGATAAAAATCAAGCAATTGTTTCTAAAAATCAGGAATGTTTTCAAGTGCAGATTCTTCAAAAGAATCTCGAATTTTGAAGATTTCTTAACAGTTAACGGTTGTTATTTTAAATTTCTTAAGGTTTACTACTACATAAATATACAGACTGAAGAATTACTTCGAATATATTATGATAAAGAACATTATCAAAGAAATCATTACATCTGAATAATAAATTTCTTATCTAACAAGAATATAATAAAATAAAAATTGACCTCCTCTTGTCTCGAGTTCGAGGGCTCATGGGCTTTCAATATTAGATTACTATTAGCAATCTCAATTAGCATATTCTCTTATACCTTAGTGTACATATTTTAAAAATTAAAAAAATACTTGTTAAGTTTTAAGATTACCTAATAATAACATTCGCAATGCCGTAGTATGTTCTACATGGGGTAGAGCCTTGCCTGTATAGTATTGTATTGTAATGTCATTGCCATCAGCAACAGTATCTCTCAGACATGCTCTATACCACAAGTTCTGTATGCCCTAATGATAACGTTTCAATTAACACCGATGCGCGGCGTAAGTACGCTCTGTGGAGGTGTTCTTCTTAAGAGGTTTGTGTGAAGGAACGACACCAGTTCTGCCAATGGCGATGTGTTGGTGCTTCCCACACTTAGTCCTGTCCTGTCCTGGAATACCTGTTCAGCGTGCAGAACCACTACACCACGGAGGTATGCTAGGAAAGCGGGAGTAATACCTTATAAGGGTAACAATGGGTGAATTATGGGCAATCTTCAAAATTTAGAAATTAAATAAACATTACTCTGCGAACCACTAAATTGAGAAACACTACTTTAAGGAACCCTCCAATGGCCGAATAGAATGGCAAAGAGGAAATTATGCTTCAGGTTTTTCTACTAACGTCGACAGAAGCAGTTTATCACGGCATATTAAAAGTGTAATAAAAACAATATTTAGTAAACTGAATTTTTTTAAATATTTTAGACCATGTATTAATTTTTCAAATACAATATTTGATATTTTCATTGGCCCTCAAAATTATTTACTTATCCTTTTAATTAAAACCTGTTTCTAATTACTTCTTTAGAAAGTAATGAAATCAACATGTGTTCTATTTAATCATTTATACTGCTTTAATAAATCGATTCAAATCCGTTATATATAAGTAGATTTTATGCAAATTTTATCAGTAATTGCATCATTCAAATAACTATTCATGCCTATTAAGTAAAAACAACTTGAATACACACAAAGGTGAGCATAATTTAATGCATAAAGTACTTTTTTAGTTATTAAAAATATAGATATTACCGTATTTATGCGAATCTAATGCACATCCCCATTTTAAAACTTTAAATAATAAAAAAATTGTTTATCGGCGAATGTAATGGGCATCAATGATATGAGGAATTTATTGAATCTTATTTTATACAACAATGGATTTGTATATAAACTATCAACTAATGGTATGACAATTTTATTTAAATTTAGATACCATATTTTATACAACAATGGATTTATACATAAAGTAGCAGAACATAAAATTAACCTATTAGTGGGCTATTGTCATGTGAAACAATCATTGTTAATTAGCACTACCGTATATACGGTACCTATCGTAAAATATGAACATGAAATAAATCGTAACATTTCTATCTAGCTAACAGTTTCTACAATCAGTGATTAATAGTAAACGTCTTTATTCACTAATGTTTTCATCACTGGAATCCTCGCAGCTCTTTTCGCCAGAAGCAGATTCATTTCTTCTTTCCTCATCATCGTCATCGTCATCCTCGGCGTTCCAGAGCACGTCATCGTCACTGCCATTCAATGAATTTGAACAGCATTTCTTGAAAGATTTCACAATCATTGGTGCTTCGATGCTTTTCCAGGCAGCAGAAACCCAGTGTGAAACAATGCGCGGTGCAGCACGCTTAATTTTTCCTGTCGGGCTCAATACACTGTTTGCCTCACAAAACCATTTTTCGTACTCCGCCTGAATGTACCCCTTAAAAGGTTTATTTATACTAACGTCCAGGGGTTGTAACACAGATGTAATCCCTCCAGGAATGATAACAAGATCACTGCCTAGGCTGTGCATCTTCTTTTTTACGTCGTCGGTGAGATGACCACGAAATGCGTCCAGACAAAGCATTGATGGTGGATTAGAGAGCCCACCGGGATGGCGTTTCCATACATTTCGGAGCCAATCAAGCAGTAATGATTCCGTCATTCACCCCTTCTCTTGGTTTCGAATCAGGACATCATCTGGGAACAGCTTTTCATTCTTCGGAGTTTTAGGGCATGTTTTCCGTTTGAAGATTAAGAAAGGGGGAAGTTTGCACCCGTCTGCTGTTATTGCCAGCATCACTGTTACGCGTTGTTTTTCACATCCTGAAGTTTTGATGATAACTTCCTTAGTCCCCTTATCCGCAATGGTGTAGTTACGAGGCATATCAAACCAAATTGCCGTCTCGTCAGCGTTGCCAATTTACCCCATTGAAAAATTATTTTCCTTCCGAAGTGTGATAACATACCGCTGAAATGTTAGTAGTTTTCCCTCAAAATCTGCAGGAAGCTTTTGGCATATTGTTATACGGCGTCTTAGAGATAAACCCATCCGCTTCATAAACCGATCCACCCATCCACGGCTAGCCTTAAACTCTTGTTTCGGTATTCCAAGAACTTCAGCCTCCTCTTTTGCTTTATTTCATATGGTGTCACTAGTCACAGGTTGTCCATTCTTCCTCCTTTCACGTACAAATTCCAAAACATTTTCTTCAATTTTAGGGTGTCTTCCTTTGCGAGGGCCAGTAAATTTCTTTCTACTAGCTTTAGTTCCAAACAGTGCCAATTTCTGTTGCCGCCACAAGCGAACATTGCTCTCAGCTACGTTGAACTCTCTCCCTGTCTTTCTATTGCCATTTTTTTTGAGCATAAAGAATTACTTTACGTTTGAAAGTAGCGTCATATGACATTTTTCTCTGTTTGCCCTCCATTTCGTGACTACGTACTCTGCAGTTTGTATCCTCTATGCAATAATGTGTCAACGATAAATGTAACGGTAAATGTAGTCGAGAAATTTGGTTGACGTCATCGGCGAACTTTGCACTCGAATCTAATGCGCCATCGAATCTAATGCGCACCCCAATTTTGAATACTACATTTGGCCAAAAATGATGCGCATTAGATTCGCATAAATACGGTAAATATGTATATAAGAAAACCGTTCTTTTTGTTTTAAAAGTTATAAGTTCACTCACAATTGATCAATTCAAAAACAGAAATTGTTCTTAAATCACTTATCACTATTATTAAAATGAAATCGAAACACTTTCTATGCTGTATTACAATATTGTTCTTAAAATCAGTTATACACGAATTTTTGTTCAAAATCCACTGACCTCACAAAGTGGAGTAATTTTTCACCAACCATATATATATATGCGTTGTTACAATGCGCTTAGAACAGTCACTATCTGCACTAGCTTCTCCGGCTCGACGGACCAACAATAAATGTTCTTTACTTTAATATGTTTCACAAACAAAAATCTTTTAACACATGGACTGTATTCCTTCACTTTTATTTCATTACACTAATTATAACTAATATGTCAGCGATGCGAAATAATTGATACAAAATAAGCGAGCCATTCTACATGGCTGTCACAAAGACAATTCTAGCAATCACTTATCTTGTAATGTAAATATGTATATAAGAATTTCAAAAGTCACTTCTAGTTTTTAAATTTGCTTAATATATATATAAATATACATATATAGTACGTTATTTTTAGTTAATTTAAACATTAATTAACATGGCATTAGCTGTGTAAATATGTAAAATGTTGAAGTAACTGTTTTGCAAAAGAACATAGATATTTTTAGAGAAGTGCTTCATATGTTTTGAAGAAGCATTTTTCTATCCTAAGCTGTCTTCTAAACGAAAGAATTTCCCACGTAAAAATGCTACTTATGGCAGATAAAGGGCTCATATTACATACTTTAAAAGACTTAGGGTCTTATTTTTAAGCCTTTAGTTTAAGAACAGCTTGACAGCAAGAAATAAATACTACAGAAGGTTTTGAAATTATATGCTTGGCAGAATACATAGCGGAAGAACTTTTTATCTGCCATATTAATTATAAATAATCCTCACAGAATTTGTAATGTATTTAAGTAGGATATTAGTGGATTTTCAAAGTATTTTCTTTTGCTTGAAAATTAAAATCTATGTAATATAATGGGATACTAAAATATCTGGCAACAATGTAACGGCAGATAGCAAATATCGCAATAAGCAAATTTTGTAAGAGAATTTGCGTGTAGAAATGGGGTGTTTATGTGAGTATCGTTTGCTTCATTTTATTGTTGCAAACAGCGTAAATTTCTTTTGTTTTTCTTCCTTTAGTTTTGAACTTTATGTGTGGCAACAAGATAAGTGATTGCTAGAATTGTCTTTGTGACAGCCATGTAGAATGGCTCGCTTATTTTGTATCAATTATTTCGCATCGCTGACATATTAGTTATAATTAGTGTAATGAAATAAAAGTGAAGGAATACAGTCCATGTGTTAAAAGATTTTTGTTTGTGAAACATATTAAAGTAAAGAACATTTATTGTTGGTCCGTCGAGCCGGAGAAGCTAGTGCAGATAGTGACTGTTCTAAGCGCATTGTAACAACGCATATATATATATGGTTGGTGAAAAATTACTCCACTTTGTGAGGTCAGTGGATTTTGAACAAAAATTCGTGTATAACTGATTTTAAGAACAATATTGTAATACAGCATAGAAAGTGTTTCGATTTCATTTTAATAATAGTGATAAGTGATTTAAGAACAATTTCTGTTTTTGAATTGATCAATTGTGAGTGAACTTATAACTTTTAAAACAAAAAGAACGGTTTTACGCAGGAATGTTACTAATAATGTAAAGAAAATTGAAACTATTTTAATTGCAGCTGAAATTAATTTAATAGAACTAGAGGAATGTGTCGAATTATTGAAAAAAAAATTGAGTTAAGGAAGCTCGATTCTGAAATCGAAAGTTTAATTCCAGATACTAAAGACTAATTCAGAAGTCAAACAACAAAAATCAGCGTTATATGTTCAAAATTTTCACAGGACTAGTTTCGATGGTTTTACCGAACCGGTTTATCCTCAGCTGCAAAACCGCAAATGAACAAGATAGGAAGTAATGATTAGATAAGATAAGAAAGCCTGGACAAGAATAAGCAAGTGGCGCCATCTGTTGGTGAAACCAGAACTAAAACATAATTTTTCTGAAGGCCGAAGGCAAAGATGGATTGTAATTAGGATCCTTAACTAGAACAGAAAGATTTTTTTGAATGTATAATGCCTCTAAAAAATCAAGTTCTCCAATGGAATATGTTTTTTGAATAATTTTGGCAGCAGAAAAATTGAAAGTGTGATTTTCGGACCAACAACGTTGAGCAACAGAAGACTTCTGTGTTTCCTTTTTTTCTAACATATGCCTCATGTTCCTTGACGCGAAATTTTAAGGCCCTCCTAATTTTGGCCAATGTAAATCAAACCACACTGGCAAGGAATCTTATAAATACCACAATAATTCATATCCGGAATGGATTTCAACGAGGGCCAGGATGTTTTTGTGAGTATCGTTTGCTTCATTTTATTGTTGCAAACAGCCTAAATTTCTTTTGTTTTTCTTCGGTCTACAGTCTATGTGTTAAAAGATTTTTGTCTGTGAAACATATTAAAATAAAAAACATGGGGTGTTGAGGTTGTCTTTATATTTTCCCTAGGTAATAATCACTTTATGTATATGTCTCTACATATAATAAAAGGAAGAGCCTGTCTGTATGTGTGTGGGTGTGTTGTGTAGATAATTGTCTGATCGCGTTATAAAAAACTTAGGTGAATGATTTTCTGATTTAAGAAAATCTTAATTTTATTTGGTTCTGAATTATTTATTTTAATGCTTTAATTTTGGTGAAAAACAGATCTTTCTAAGAATATAATTTAGTTTCAAAGAATATTATTTATTTTCCTTTTATTTGCTATTTTTGTCCAAGCTTTGATTCATTGTGAAAAGAAGCAGGGAAGGGAGGAGATTTTGCTAAGTCCTGATTTCGCGCGTTTTGTCCTTTAGAATGTTCTAGAAGAAATTTCTTTGTGCAATTGGCCTTTAGGACAGGAAGTACGTGACCGAAGGGTCAGAGGTTGCCACTTAACTTTCGATGTAAGTCATTCTGGTTTTGGCGATCGGGGGTCCGGTTGTTGGCTAAGTGAAGAGGGGCGCGCATGTTTGATCACCCTAATTCTATCATTCGGGGAAAGAAACGCAAATTTTGTCCAGATTAAGGGGGCGATAAATGAAGCCATTGTGGGAGCCCGTGTTTGTGAAAGAGACTAAGAAAATTTGTGTTTGAATCACTTTTGGGACTGACTTTTTGACTAAGATTTGGAACATTGAACTTGCTCTTGGGTTGAGCGATAGAAAGGAGGAGATGTCATTTCGTCGTGAGATGTGCTTCTGGCGGGGAGAGGCAATTATGCTCCCGTTTCGCAAAAATGCGAGGGAGAAAGAAAAATAAAATAAAAAAAAATTAACAGAGACTTTACTTTTGGACCGACTTTTCGACGGTGAGGTAGTGTAATTGAATTTCTGGTGATGAATAAAGGAGGGTAGTTCGTCTTCCAGTTGTGCCTACGGCAGGGAACGGCAGTTATGCTATCCAGCCGCAGATTTGCTCTATACCCTTATCGGAAAAACCAAGGACGATGTCTTTCGGTCTTGTATTAAAAAAATACCTAGCTTCATAGTCTACGATTTTCCTGATGGTGTTGAGAGTCTATGCGGGCAGCCTTGCGGGGACAGCGGTTCTCTTGCCTTCCAGAGTAAACGGTGCGGGGCCAGTGGTTCTCTTGCCTTCCAGAGTGAAAATGTTTCGTCTATGGAAACCAGTTACCCGGCCGCGTGTTTCGCCAAAAGTGCCAGGACAGGACGATGTCCTCTGAAATTTCGACTTGTAACCGAGGGGCAGTGCCGTTCGTCGAAAGCCTAGAATTAGGATACGAGTTCTCCACTTCAAGATGTCTACCTAAGATAAGTTCTTTTCTGTGTTTGATGTATTCCTATGAACTTTAAGTAAAGTTCCAGAAACTTCCTTGGAATTTTAAAACCAACATTGAATCTTTAAATTAATTCTAAATGACGAAAATTTGCCTCTCTTTTTCCCCTTCTTAATTTACCGAGAAAAAACAGGAAAGTCTTAATAAGTAATTGTGGCACAAAAATATAATTTATTTTGTGAAATCATTTTTAGAAGAGATGTTGAATTTCAGATAATGTGTTTCTTTTAACATCCTAGAAATTACAGCAGTAGTTCAAGATAAATTAAATGAGTCATAAAGTAGATTTGCAATTCCTTGATGTAAATGTTTAATTAATGATAAATTGAAGAATTCACTTGTGTAACTAAAAAAAGAAAATTGAGTCTCGAGTTCTTAGGATGTGAAATTTAATTTTAATTGTTGAGGAATTTGAATAAACTTGTATTTTAATCTGGAAACCTATTTCTTATGTTTTCCTATATTTTTTATGTGTTTTTCTTATATGTATATTGATTTTAGATCTTGTTTATACGATCCTCTCACGGCACGGTCCCGGATGCATTTACACAACGCAATGCACTTTATTTTCACTTATACGATCACTAGAAAAGTGTGGAAATTAGCTAACTCTTAAGAGTTTAGTTCTCAGATGATATTTAGTTAGTTATGGTTTCACCTGTCTGTTTCTGCATTAGTTTTCTCCCTAAGAGAAAGTAGAAACACAACAGGTGTGTATCTTTCGTTCGTAGTGCGCGTAATCTAATAGACCCAAGGCTAGAAAATTTGGTACATAGGTGCATCTAGACAAGAGCCAGCGCACCTCGAAGCCAGGTTTTCAAATTTCGAATAAATTTTTTTTTTTTTTTTAATTTTAGGATTTTTGAGGAAATCGCATCAAATCGATACCTTTCTCTCATTATATCAGCAATGTTGCCACTCGGAAAAATTACGGCGATAATTGTGTAAATTTTTTAAATTTAATGTTTCTCGTGGATACCGGACGTTTGTCGAGAGAAAAGTGATAAAATTCCATCAATTTATATTTAAGTTTTCCGAATGTTTTCCTAGAAGATTCTTGAAAGAATTTTTTTCGTAGAAGATTCTTGAAAGTATGCCTCAGCTACTAATAAAAAAGAAATGCTTGCGTGTAAGGCGAGCAAGTGATGGGGAACGTGGAGAATCATCCCGGGCAAATGAAACATCCGAAGAAATAGAATCGAGACGAGAAAAGGATAGGACTTATAAAACAGCACGCAAGGGAAACGCCAAAGAAAGAAACATAAGGCAAGAAAATAATAGGAGTGCTAAAGCATCAGAGAGGGCAAGGGAAACGCTCAAAGAAAGAAGAATTGAAAATAATAAGTGTAGAACCTATTGTTTTAACCTATTATAAGCTGCAGTAAGAACAAGAGAAACGCCGGAAAAAAGAGAAACAAGGCAAGAAAATAATAGGAGTACTACAGCAGTAGCGAGAGCAAAGGGAGATGATGAAGAAATAGAAACAAGCGAAGAAAGGAATAGGACTTTTAGAGCAAAAGCAAGGGAAATGAAAATGACCAAAGAAAGAGAAACAATGCAAGAAAGGCGTAGGACATTTAGAGCAACAGCAAGAGCTCAGGAAACACCTGAAGAAAGAGCAAGAAGACTAAACCAGGATCCAGAATCGATTTGCTACTGATACTGCTCGGTTGCAGATATGGAGTGAAAAAGAAAATGCAGCATTCTCCTATAATCCAGCAGTGGATTAAGCTTCTGATCCAGCATGCGACATTGGATCAATGTCAAAACATGCCAGTACTGTGCGGCCATAAAGTGGAAAGGTGAAAATCAAGGTATGTGTTGCAATGCTGAAAATGTTCAACTGCCTTTATTAATGGATCTTCCAGATATATTATGTAGGTTGTTGACCGAAGACTCCAAAGAAGCCAAACGTTTTTAAAGACAGCATCCGACATCATAATTCCTGCTTCTAAATGACATCTTTTGGGACTACAAAAGAAATCAGAGAATGTGGTTCCATGCCAACATTTAAGATACATGGGTAAGTCTATCATCGTATAAGAAGTGTACATCCTTTACCAAGCGAGAAGCCTAAATTCTTGCAGATTTATTTTATAATAGATGAAAGGAAGGAAGCATAAGAGCGTTGTAGAAATGTTCCACAAGGAAAGAAGGGAACTGGAATTCCAACTCCAAGAAATATTGCATCGGCAAAATACTTATATCACAAGTTTCAAATCGGCCTTAGAAAATATTACACCTGAATTAAAGTTGGTAATTTTGGCAGACAGAATCCCACCTGGTGAACATCAGAGAAGATATTATCTTCCAGAAACGTCAGAATTTGCAATTATTATGGAAGGAACAGCACGGAGGGAGAGCTATAGTTGCGGAATTGCGAAACAGTAATGTTGTGAAAATTGCAGATACACACAGATCATATGATGCTCTACAATACCTTTTAATATTTTGGCAGAGAGCGGATGATTACCATTTCGAACTCTATATAATTAACCTTACTACTGGATTAGCATCACAAAAATGGATGTCTGCGATGGATTTTTATGCGTTCAGGATAATGGTGCGGTCTTGAAATTTCAATATAATATTGCGATGCCAAACCCTTTTCCAACAATTTATAGTTGAAGTGTAGGCAAAAATCGGAAAGGTTAAGATACATACGACGTAACCAAAAGGCACTGAGTGTGGACCAGAATGTTCATCTTAGAGATGCTGTGATTACTGATGGAAACAACACTGACATCGGTCAACTTATCATCTTGCCATCTACCTTCACCGGAATTCCAAGATATATGCATGAAAGAACTCAAGACGCAATGACTTATGTGCGTATTTATGGTTAACCTAATCACTTTATTACCTTCACATGTAATCCAGCTTGGAGTGAAATCAAGAATGTACTCTTTCCAAGACAAAAGCCGCAAGACCGCCATGATTACCTTGTAAAGTTTTTTCACCAAATGCAGAAGAGCATGATGAATCTTGTCAAGGCAAAGATTTTTGGCAGCTTTCAGTGTCACATGTACACAACTGAATGGCAGAAACGAGGGCTCCCTTATGCCCACAATCTGGTAAGGCTTAAGGAAAAAATACACGATCAGAGAGTAGATAAATTTATTAGTGCAGAAATACTGAATCCAGACGAAGATCCACATTTGTTTAAATGTATAACTACACAGATGGTTCATGGCCGTGTGGTAATAATATTAATCCTCATCATCCATGCATGATGGATGAAAAATGTACTAAAAGATGCCCACGTAATTTTGTAAGAGAAACCCGCACAGGACAAGATGGATACCCACTTTATCGTCTGCGGCAGCTAAAGAAGGGGAATTTGCAGCGAACATCAGTGTTCGAAGGTCTGGAGTGTTGGTAGACAATAGATGGATTATTCTCTATTACCCTCTTCTCTCCATCTAGCCCCTGCATGGCTATGTAAACTCCCGGTGCAGCCTCACGGGGCTCCAGCGAGTTGTTTCTTCGAGATAGTGGAGGACGTGGGACATATGCCTATTTACCTATGTTATACGCCAGGCGTCTCTGTCACCTTCCCCTGTCCTCGTCTCTCAAAAACTTTTAATGCTCATGTAAACGTTGAGTATTTCAATTCAGTGACGTCCATAAGTTACGGCTGTAAATATGTAAACAAAGGATCTGACATGGCTGTTTTTGACATAATTACTTCTAGAAATGAAATGTTCACCAATGTGAAATGAGAAGATATATCAGTAGCAATGAGGATGTGTGTAGAATTCTCAACTTTCCGATTCACGAGCGTTAGTCTACTGTTAGTCCATTTAAGTACCCACTTTGAGAATGGGCAACGAGTATATTTCACTTCTGCTAATGAAATTGAACGGGCCCAGGCTCCTCAAGAAACAATTCTGACCTCATTCTTCCGCCTTAGCATTGAAGATGAGTTTGCACGTACATTACTGTATCATCAAGTGCCAAACTGTTACACATGAAACAATACAAACAAGAAATGGAACAGACGTAAAATTGGAGCCAACGTACCTGATCATCCTGAGAATCAAGTCAAGTGATGCTATCGGTCAAATGTATGCCGTACCTCCAAACAGTTGGGAATGCTTTCACCTGAGATTGTTGTTGCACGAAGTTCAAGGCCCCAAGTCATTTCAAGAATTGCGAAACGTTGAAGGAAGTGTGTGCAAAACTTTCAAAGAAGCCTGCCATGTTAGAGGACTTTAGAAAATGATGAACACTGGAATGCGACATTGGAAGAAGCTGCTGTGACTCGCTCCCTACGAATGCTACGAAATCTGTTTGCTGTTATGTTACAGACATCTGGCATGTCAAATCCTTATCAATTGGGGTCAAACCATAAGGATAGCCTGGATGGAGTCTTACTGCGTCAATCAAAACTTCAGCAGAATAACGCGAACCTTGCTTATAATGAAGATATCTTCAACACAATTCTTATCATGGTTGAGGACAAAATACATTTATTAGGTGGACAAAACTTTAGTTATTCGAGTTACCTGAACCCACACGAAATGTTGAACCGGCAATACTCAGTGAAATTTGCCATGAAATGAGTTACAATTTTCAAGAACTTACAAAATAAAAAACGAAACTGGTTCCAGATCAAAAGGAAGCATTTGAAACAATTACGACTACAGTTTCGAATCAGGATGCTGGTATTTTTTTTTAATTGATGCACCAGGTGGTGCTGTAAAAATAATTTTCAGTCATCAACATCAAATTTGAATAATAAGGATTCCATCAGAAACTGCTTTAGTGACATTTTAACGAATTAACATATAGGATATAGAATTTAGAATAGAAAATTTAAGACTTCGGGTATTAACTCTTCCGCATCGAGAGAGGGCAAAATCTCAATTCCCCAAACATCGAAAACGCCCGTATCTAAGAATTTCACCTGGAATGCTTTTCCTTCCCCCATGACAAGTTGAATACTACAGCGCTAACAATAGCCTTACTTAAGCAAAGTGAGAACTTCTTTCTTCGACGCTTTGACACTGTGTGAAGTTCCCCCTTGGGACGGGATTGCAACTTCGGGCATCAAAAGCTAAACACTGACAGTAAACAAAGGAAAGGAAGGAACAAAGGAAACAAGGAAGCTACTTTTAGTAGCTTCAAAAGAATGATTGACATGTGATTTAACAAAACCTGAAAGCAATGAGTAATGCAGTAACGTGATGGGGGAAAGCACTGGGTAGGAAATTATTCAGGCGTTTCGGGAGTCCAGCCGATGTCTGAATGCTCAGGCGTTTGGGGCGACTTCGATGCGAAAGAGTTAAATTTTTCAAACAAACACGTTATTAGTGAATTAATGAGAAATTCTCTGTTGTGTACACCACATGACTTCCTTGCACGGAATATTAAATTATACGCATTTTTCCTGCATTTCATTTACACTTATTGAATTGAAATAAATTTACTTCGTCGTTAACGCATAAACCAAAATAGAATAAATACACTCTTTTAAATCTCACTATATTTATTTACCATAGTGACACTCTTTAAATTTCACTATATTTATTTACCATAGCGAGACTCTGGCGCTAGAATCACTTAACCGTGTAACATCTCATTCATTTTATAACTCAGAATGCGCAAAAATTATATCGTCTGAAGAATTATCTAATCGTTGCCACATGTTATATTCAAATACTATAATAAATTTAAAACAATGTATAAAAAAATAGACAAATAAAAAAGAAACAGTTGTTGTTGCGAAGCTTAATTTTTTTAGATTGGCAAAAAATCCACTATTCTGCTAAGTTTCAAATGTAAGCAAATATGGCTGCTATGATAAATATATTAGGCTTAGCCGCACTTAAACAACTTTTAAATTGTTGATAATTCTACAAATATTGCATGCAGATTAACTAAAGGCATAACCTTAACCGGAAGATAAGTAAAACGTAATTCAATCATTTTTAAAGCAAACAAATGCACAATTTATCAACATATAAGAATAAAAATACTGAGTTCACAAAGCCGAGTAACACAGTGGGTATATGTGTATATATATATATATATATATATATATATATTTACTTTTGGAGCGGCCGATTGCCACCAAAAAGAGAGGTGCAGAACTACATCTTATAGTTATCCTACACACCAAATTTCAAAGTTCTGAGGCTACTTGTTTTTGAGTTATACGAAATATCTTCTGAATCCATTTTAAATCAGTTTTATAATGTTTTTGTGGAAAAAGAGTCCTTTTTTCTGTCCATACGTACAGATGTCATGCAAAAATACCATTAAATCGCATTCGATAGTGGTCAAACTGGATATTTGCGTTGAAATATGGAACCTGGAATTTTTTCTGATTACAATATTTCCTTTACTTCGTTCAAGGAAATAAAAAGACACATGTTTCATCAATAGGACTCAAAAGTAAAGACTTTTTAAACTTTTACGAATTGAACAGCAATAAAAAGACAGTGTGCGTTTTCAGATGCTATAAAAATGGCTTGTTTCGTTGACATTTTCTATAAAAATAATATATTTTAAACTCGAGATTTAGTATTATGACTACTACAGCAATTAATGTCGCCCAGACTGTGAAGTGGTTAGGGGAGCCTATTACGATACTGAAGGGCGGGCGTTCGAATTCCCGAGAAGGCATGGATGTTTGTACATGTATTCGTATAGCGCCTGTACGGCATGGAGGCACTCTAAATATGCGGTGAACGGAAAGTCCTCTCGAGACGTAGATAATAGGGAAAGATGGATGGGAGACACTCCTACGCGTTCCCGTGGGATTCTCTGATTCAGAATAGAAGGCGGACTGAGCGAAGTCATATTGTCACCTGTATAGTGTTCAAGGCTCTTGCCAACGACAGGCGCAATCTTGCTGTCCTTCCACGATGAATTTCGAGGGTTTGTTCTGATGTTACTGTCCGATAAGCGAGATAAGTAACAACAACATAGCCCACACACATTAATTAACTGACCATACTATTAAACATTAACGCTAATGAATGCTAGAAACGTTTGCAGAGACATTAGGTATTATTGGAAGTAGGCAAGATGAAAAATTAGCAACGTCTTCGTCGCGAATCGAACCGCAGACTTCTGGAATACGCGCCCAGCGTGCAGATCACCACACTGCGTAGGCACCTGCGTAGGCACCACACTGCGTAGGTACCGCATGGAGTGCCTCCATGCCGTACAGGCGCTATGCTAGGAAGGCGGGAGAAATACCTTATATATTCACCTCTAGGTATTAATAATGTCTTGAAACCACGCTGCTTGTAAAATGCGAAGTTATCGTACTCTCAGCAAAATAAGCATTCATGCAAATAGCAAATAAGAATGCTGAATAGTATGTAACATATTTAATGCCAAGAGTTCTAGATGCTTTCAAATGGCAAAGGAAAGAAAAAATGACCAACTGCAAACTTTGGGAATTTGGAATGAGATAATGTGACACCCTCTTTCAGAAAAGTAGGTTTAAAACAAGAAATGCTAAATGCTGAATTTATCTATGACAAAATGGCTCTTGAAACTGAAAATTGTTGTTTAATGAAGAAAAAATAAAACTGCTATTCAAATTGCCCGATGTTTTTCAAATGCGCCCATAGCACATGGATATAACGCTCAAAAATACTACATTATCGAATTTCCTGATGTTTTTCGAATGCGCTCATAGCACATGGATATAACGCTCAAAAATACTACATTGTCGAATATTTTTCTCCTGGCGATAACGCATATCATTAATAACGCCTATAAAGTATAAAACGCTTATAACATATGCTCACTTTAAGAAAAGCAGTTAAACATTACAATATTAACTCTAATGATTATAACACTCAAATATAAGTTGTCGCATGTATGCTTTCGAGACAATAATGGTATCTCTTACAAAGTTTATAAAACTTGTAAATTATATAAAGCTGATAAATTATCCAAATTTTTAAAAAAGAAGCCCACAATTTCAGTATTAACTCTTTAAATAACTTTATTAACATGTATAACGCTAATTAGGCTTAAAAATGTCATGTTGTCGAATGTTTGGTTTTTGGGCGATACCGTATATTACTTATAATGCTTATAAATTAAAAAAAATAGAAACAAATTGCAGTATTAATTCAGAAGTCAAACAACAAAAATCAGCGTTATACCTACAAAATTTTCACAGGACTAGTTTCGATGGTTTTACCGAACCATCATCTTCAGCTGCAAAACCGCAAATGAACAAGATAGGAAATAATGATTAGATAAGATAAGAAAGCCTGAACAAGAATAAGCAAGTGGCGCCATCTGTTGGCGAAACCAGAACTAAAACATAATTTCTCTAAAAGCCAAAGGCAAATTTGGATTGGAATTAGGATCGTTAACTAGAACAGAAAGATTTTTATGAATGTGAAATGCCTCTAGAAAATCCAGTTCTCCAATGGAAGATGTTTTTTGAATAATTTTGGCAGCAGAAAAATTGAAAGTGTGATTTTCGGACCAGCAATGTTGAGCAACAGAAGACTTCTGTGTTTCCTTTTTTCTAACATATGCCTCATGTTCTTTGACGCGAAATTTTAAGGCTCTCTTAGTTTGGCCAATGTAAATTAAACCACACTGGCAAGGAATCCTATAAATACCCCAGGAATTCATATCCGGAATGGGGTCCTTGAGTATAGAAGTTGGAATTTTATTGATGGGAGAATAAACAACCCGAAAGTTAAATTTCTGCAAAATATGTGCAACTTTATAGCTAATTGATGGAAAGAAGGGAATGACAACAGAATTTTTATAATCTCCTAAAATAAGAGTGTGGCTTTTAGTGTGTTGAGATGAGAATTTTTTAACTGCTTGATTAATAATTTGGGTGAAAAGCCCCTATTATTCCTATTATTACCCTATTATTCCTTTTATTCCTATGTTTTCCGTGCTCTTCAAGTTTGCTCCTCCAAACTAGCCCTTGATGAAGAACTACATTATTTAAAAGCAATAGCTATTGACAGGGGCTTTTCACCCAACATTATTAATCAAGCAGTTAAAAAATTCTCATCTGAACACACTAAAAGCCACACTCTTATTTTAGGAGATTATAAAAATTCTGTTGTCATTCCCTTCTTTCCATCAATTAGCTATAAAGTTGCACATATTTTGCAGAAATTTAACTTTCGGGTTGTTTATTCTCCCATCAATAAAATTCCAACTTCTATACTCAAGGACCCCATTCCGGATATGAATTCCTGGGGTATTTATAGGATTCCTTGCCAGTGTGGTTTAATTTACATTGGCCAAACTAAGACAGCCTTAAAATTTCGCGTCAAAGAACATGAGGCATATGTTAGAAAAAAGGAAACACAGAAGTCTTCTGTTGCTCAACATTGCTGGTCCGAAAATCACACTTTCAATTTTTCTGCTGCCAAAATTATTCAAAAAACATCTTCCATTGGAGAACTGGATTTTCTAGAGGCATTTCACATTCATAAAAATCTTTCTGTTCTAGTTAACGATCCTAATTCCAATCCAAATTTGCCTTTGGCTTTTAGAGAAATTATGTTTTAGTTCTGGTTTCGCCAACAGATGGCGCCACTTGCTTATTCTTGTTCAGGCTTTCTTATCTTATCTAATCATTATTTCCTATCTTGTTCATTTGCGGTTTTGCAGCTGAAGATGATGGTTCGGTAAAACCATCGAAACTAGTCCTGTGAAAATTTTGTAGGTATAACGCTGATTTTTGTTGTTTGACTTCTGAATTAGTATTTATTCGGCGTGTTATTGTGTCTTAATTAAATTGCAGTATGTAAGCTTATAACTCGTGGACGCTTATAACGCTAAAAATATGCTTTTAGGAAGGTAACGAATATCGCGTATAATGCTTATCAGGATTATTACGCATATAATTTTTATAACGTTTGTAATCCAGATCTTAATATTTAGGGCTTATTTTTAACTTATATCCTTTTATCTGCTTAAAAAAGCATATAAAATTTGCTGTATTCAGTCTTTCTCAGAGTACCCAGCTTGACAATTTCAGATGAACTTCCAACGATTACGATGCCGCTTCATTTCACGCTCTTGATTTGACGTAAAAGATATTGTTTGCCGATTTAAATCCGACTTCTTATATGTAATCTATTGCTTTGACCACATAACAACCACATGCAGTTTAAAGCATTTTTACCGTTAAAAGCCTCCATTTGCGACTTAATTCTATTGGCCAAAACGAGGATCTTATCCTGAGGTTACTTTGGAGTACACAGATTTACACTTATGGAAAGGAGCGACTGTCCTAGAGAAAAAGAAATCCTTCTGGTGTAATGATTTACAAGAAAGGCAAGGGGATCGATAAACATATAACAAATATTAACAGCATTCAAATAACTGTAATCTGTTTGAAAGAGAATGTCATGGTAACTTCCACTTACAAAAAGCTGCACCCTAATGTCGAAAATAAACTTAATTTCATCGGCGGAATATGAAGTGGTATATAAAAATATGTAGGCCAGAGATTTCAAGATCTATTTCGATTCTTCGAAAGGAAGACGATTCGCCAAAGAACTTATTAACCTCGATTTGCGGAGGAATACGAACCACTCTACGACCTAAAGATATACTATTACGAGCGATGTAGCATTTTCAAATCTAAGTATAAAAGAGGATCAGCAGGTATCATAATTTTTTTCCCATTTTATTGGGGAATAGAATAATGAAATAAATGAGTTAACAGGACTGAGTTCAAGAACGGATTGGTGGACTGTGAGCTCAATGAAAGCATACAAATAATTTTAAAGAGAAAGAGAGACAGAGGGGGGGCGGGGGAAACCTCTGCTACGACATTAAAATACAAAGCCTTTCAGATTTTGCTTTTTTAAATACTGATTGAAAATATGAATTACTAATTTAATTATTAATTATATACCTAAGAATTGAGGTAAAAATTTCGTGAGAATAACTCATTACAGAATTATTTTCGGTACGAGGCGCAAAAAAGAAAGATATTGAGATTTCTAGATGGATTTTTCGATGGATTCTCGATGGATTCAGATTTCTCGATTCGTGCTGAAAGTTGAATACATTGAATTTAACTCCTCCAATTCTTCATTTAACAATATGACAGGTTTTAAATTTATCCTAATGTATAATGAGTTTTAAACTTGATTTTTGCTGCTTGTTACTCATTTCACGATATTCAGTACCCATTCAGTGCATTTAGTGCTCATTTCACGACAATTTGAGTTGGATTCAATCCTTAAACTACCTCAACAATCAATAATGAAGACATTACGTATTCTACGAAACTCACATTCCAAACAGGTGTATTTGTTTACATATGGCATCATCTAATCACAAAACAAGGACAAAATAGGCAACGGTATCCTGAAAGAGAGACAAGTTTTATGGGGAGAAAATAGCTTTTTATGTAATTTCACCGCACACTTACTGAATAATTGTTTAGAAATTAAACTGAATTCTCGTTGCATCTTACTTTCAAATGGAAAACATAACATCTCAGAATAACGTTTTTGAGTCAAGGGTATCCCACAGATAATCATCATAGCGACTGTAGGATGCCGCTACTCAGCAAACATACTTTGTCGTCAGTTTTCAAACCATCGGGTGAATAAAAAAGTGTATTCCTTTCATATATTTCAAAGAGAGACTCTTATTTACTTACGTCTATATGAATTCCTGCAAGCTCGTATTCTTGGCCAGGTGGTTGATCTTCTGGTAAGTACCTATAAAATTCCACGTTATTCTTATGCCATTTAATTGAATACAATTTCTCTTTCTCTAGATCGTAAGTGCAGTTTAGCCAGACATCATCTCCTTTGATTACCACGGCGGGAACCTTTACCTCCCGTAGTTTCAAAGATAAAGACTCTGAAATTGAAACAACGTATAATGAATATCATATGCAATACTTCAAACTAGTAAACATTTAACTAACTATTTCAATAAACACTGATGTATATATCGCGTGGCAAAGATTATGTTTCAGAAATATTTAAAACATGGAGTTTAAAAATTGAAAAATTAAGGAAAAAGAAGTTTTAAATAAATGATATTATGTTGGTCCTATATGGCAACTTACTTCCAGAAACGCTTCGAGCTTTTCTAAATTTTTATTCTGCATATTAAAGGGCTTTTGCACACGCAAATTACGTATTATTTTATCAAGTACTTTAATCATTTTAAAAGACTAGATTTAGGAATTAAAATTTCATAAAAATAATGTAAAATATAATTTATAATCTTTATAGATGGGGTAGTTAATCTTTTCTTGAGCTTTGGAGCAGAGATCAATAGGAAACAAATATATTATACCTAATATGCTGGAAAAGTGAAACCTTTCAGGGCGACCGCCTCTGAAAGCGATCAGTATTTCTTAGGACTTAAAACAATATCAGTATTGAGCATTACCTTCCTGAATGAACACTTGTTTAGAAGGCTAAAATCGCGAATGGTAGTCTTAAGAGTGTTTCACAGTGTTTTGCTCAAGCGCAAATAGATTTATATAAGAACAACTTCATGATAAACTTCAGTTGAAAGAGTTAATACGACACCTGAAATAGGCCTCAGGTTAATAAAAGGCAGAGAAATAAGAATATTTCTTCTTTACATAATATAAATAATTCCTCTTTTTCTAAACAGACATGACGTACTAGATAAAGAACTTCCAAGAGAAAACGATGGAAATAAAAAATAACAAAGGAAAATTGAAAATTGAAATTGACAATCGCTGAAAACACATACAAACTTAATTAAGTGAAAACAGAGATTTAAATTTATTTTAAATGAAAGCAGATGTCAAGAGAAATTAATTCTTTACACGCCGTTTTCGGTTATCGTGTAAAATGCCAAGCGAAACTCTGAGGCTGTTTAAATGTCATCCTAAGTCTTTTAGTTTTGTAGAGAAACATGAATTTACAAGGAAGCAATTGTTATCTCTAAATCAGGCCATATTGTTTTTAAAGAATTATTTCTTTAACAGGCTAAATATCTCAAGAGTATAGTTCAGAAACGTTTTTACATTAACCGTCTAGCCTTAGTTAATTGATGTAGCAAAAAGATACAAGTTAAGATATAAATTTATAAAATTTGTTTAAAAATGTAAAGTGTCTAGGAAAACACATATTTAATTAGCAGTGATAATAGCAAACCTGAACACTTATTTAACAAATCAATTTATACATTTACAATGTACCAAATGTCAAATACCAGGATTTCTTAGTTTTTAAGCTTTTGAGAACGCTTTTGCGGATCCTAAATCCGGTAAAGATATAACTTTCAGATAATTTGCAAGATTTATAATATTTCTTCGGTAGAACTTTAAAAAAGTAAAAATAAAATAAAATAAAAAAAAAAAACTTTTAAAGAGAGAGAATGAGGAGGAAAACTAAATTCATTAATAAAATATCACATAGCGATGTGACATTTTATGATTATAAGTATCATAAAGTGAGTTCAAAAAATAACTTTGCCTTATAAAATTTTACATTACCTGTTTGTTTCGTAAAAGTTACAATTCGAATATTTCTACTACTTCCGATAGTCATCGTCAGATTAAGGAAGCTCAGCTATGTATTTTAGTCTACAGCTATTTAATATATTATAGCATCCGACGTTACAAATTAATACCGATTATCTCAGACTTTAAGGGAAAATGCACAGGTAAAGAACCCATAACGCTAGACTTCGAAACACTATTAGCTTTCTTCTATAATCATATTCTAAATGTTACTGGTGAATTTCTTCTTTACTCAGAACCTGCTCTCAGAAATTAAAATATCCACTTAAGTTTAAAGTAAAATTATAATATTTTATTAGTATGTGTGCATTGCTGAAATGCAAATCAAATATAACTGTAATTGAAAAACTTATGATGAATTTACTGTTAATCTAAATTAATTTTAATAATATAAACTTTCACGCAAAGCTTGTTGAGTCATTAAGTTTTTTTGGAAGCCAGAGAGATGAAAAATTAACAACCGCCTTCGCCGCGAATCGAACCACGGACCTCTGAAATTCCGGCTCAGTGTGCAGAACCGCTACACCACGAAGACTCTCTAGGGAAATGGGAGAAATACCTTATATACTCCACTTTTTAAAGGGCGACTAGGGTTTTAGGGGACCTAGTCGCCAAATCCTGGGTGCGGAGAATCATCATCCACAACTCTTTTAGTTCGGGCGCCACTTGTAGAGTCATTAGGTTTTTTTGGAAGCTAGAGAGATGAAAAATTAACAACCGCCTTCGCCGGGAATCGAACCACGGATCTCTGAAATTCCGGCTCAGTGTGCAGAACCACTACACCCCGAAGGCTCGCTAGGGAAGTGGGAGAAATACCTTATAAGCTTCCTTTGCTTTTTTGTAAGTAAGTACTTTAAATGTGTCTTATTATTCTCCCGATTCTATATAATTATTACAAATAGAAAATTTGAACATATTTTGTAAGTAATTATCGCATTCCACAGCACATGATCTCATGATGTAAGTATATGTATGATGTAATGTTGAACCAACGCTTTAACTATCATAGTGAAATACCGCTGCTAGAAGCCCGCCCTTCAAATTTGTTTTAAAAGATGGTGTTCCTAGAAAATGTTTGGCATTACCTTTGAGCTCTTCGGCTTGATAACAATATAAATATTTAGCACGTCTCGTTAGCATATAAAAAATATGACTCTTACCCCGGTTAAAGCACACTTGATTTTTCATGCGTCCTGGCTCGAAATGTCCAATGGTGTCTAAGATCTAATTCCAAGAATCAGTTGTCTGAAGGTCCTGTCAGCGGTGCACAGAAGTCCAGCAGGTCCAGAGAGTATCTTTTAGCTTAACATCGATCCCAAAATTTCCCCAGTATTTAAGACCCGTGGACAGCTGCAGTTTGATCTAGGCTACAGTACTGATAACAGGCCAGTAATTCTGCAACAATTATCATAGTGATTGGTGACGCTGACTGACGTAGCAATGCCCGGAGAAAGTCTATAGTGTAAGCCTATAGTGTCTGTGTGGAAAGGGACACTCTAAATACCGGGTAAGTCAAAATGAATATAGCGATTACAAATGGCTATAACTATTTATTGAGAACGAATTTATCTTTCAAATTAACACATAATGTACACGGAACTTCAAAATTCCGTATACATACTTCATAGATGTTCTATATGACTTCCCTTGGTCACACGGACAACATATGGGCTGTAGTCCATTTCACACCGTACGTTCTGAAGCATTTGTTCAGTCACATTACAAATGCATAATCTGATGCAAACACATTACAAATGCGTAATCTGAGTTCTTCAATTCAAAAGTTAAAAGCATGCGTAGGCTTTCGCTTCACTGCATCTGCGCCTTACGTAGAGAAATTATGTAGTTCCGTCTACATTCTGTGTTACTCTTATTGATAAATTCTTTTCTATTTAATAGTTTTAGCCGTTTGTAACCGCTATATTCATTTTGACTTACCCTGTATACTGCGAAGTGAAATCCTCTCGAGAGGTTGGTAATAGGAGGCGAAGTTTAGAAAACTGTCAGATTGTACCCTGCCGTATTCTCCTTCGAAATTCCATCTGGGCAGAAACTTAACAATTTGCAGGGCCGAGCATTACCTAAGACGTATACCTGGATGCAGAGGCGCCCTACCTTGCTTCAGTCTGTCTCTTTACTTAAACCATACCCCACACGAAGCTAAAGATTATGTTAACAAGAATAGTTTGAAGTAAAAATAAAGATCTTTGCCATGTTCGCGGTATAAGTGGTTTAGCAATACTGGCTACCCTATCAGCGTGCCAGAACTTTAGAGAGAGCCTGTATGCTCGCAAGTATATAAATCTTTGAGGTATAGGGATTAAAAAAAATATGCGTTGAGCCAAAAGTCTTCTGGAGTGGCTTAGTAGCAGGAAAAAAGAGTGGGAGTACTCCCCAGGACACGACAGGACTAAGTGTGAGAAGCACCAACACATCGCCATTGGCAGCACTGGTGTCGCTCTTTCCGACAAACCATCTTGAGAAGAAAACCTCCATAGGGCCCACATACGCCACGCATCAGTGTTAATTGAAAAGTTATCATTAGGGCATTCTGAACTTGTGGTACAGAGCATGGCCGGGAGATACAGTTGCTGCTCTCCTTCAAAATTTATATGGAACGCAGGAAAGTCACGGTAAAACTTATAAGATACCCCAGTAGCTCATGCGAAGGACAGAGGCGAAATCCTGCTCTGCTCGCTACAACAAAATTGGTGGACTAGTTCTAAAGTCACTGCCGCGCAAATGATATGAGTCACAGCAACAAAAATATCAACTCTATTCGTCATAACTAACGTTCTTACAAATCCATGTAGGGTCGAAGGCTAGTCAGATTAGCCACTCGATTGCATAATTTATATGATCGACTGTGACCTTTAGTTAACCGAGCGGTAATCAGACTTAAGTATGCGAAAGTGAGAGCCAGAGACATTAAAGTAAAAAAAAGAATTACTTATAACTTTATAACTTTAATATATCACTTTTTTGCAGTCGAGAAATAAATTTGATGATTTGTACTGTTTTTCTGAACAAATTTATCAGTCTCCAATTTAACTTTAGTAATTAATATTTTTTATCCAGTACAAAGGTCAAATGCCAATAAAATTGAATAACCTCGCCGCAGGTTGGATCATACAAATATATATATGCTGCGAAAAGCATGAAGAAAGATGAATTTTTTCTGTTCAGTATGTTTTGTGCTTTTTATAATATGTACTAAGTGAAAGTCAGTTGCGCACAGTATAAATTTCTTAATTAATTTCCCTTCGATAATAACATTCGGAAATATCACAGGTTTACCATATAGTGAATAAAAAAAAGGAGTGGGCTTGAAAATATCAGGCATTTTAAGCAATTTAGCAATTTAGAACCATTATTTTGAAAAAAAAAACACCGTGTGTCGCAGATTTCCAAATATAAGATAAAAGGCAAATTTTTCAGAAAAGCTTTAAACATTATTAGAGAAACAAATTAAAAATAGTTTGAGACTTTATTTCAATCTGAATACAAAACGCAAAGGTTTTTGGAAATGCATTTTCCTTGTTTGCGGCAAGAAATCAGCTGTCTAAGCGAAATCCGAAAGGTTGAGTCAATAAGCTTAAACTTATATTTTTCTTGAAGACAACTTCTCCTTAAATGGTTAAGGCATCTGAAGGAATGTTACATTGGTAATGGATTGTGACGATATTTTAATTATATTGGTAAATAACGTAGACAAGCATTTCATTAATAAAATGTTAATATTTAAAAAACGTTTTAAAAATTTAAACTTACAGCAATTTATTTTACAATTTGTTTTTAAATTTATAAATATATAACAGCATTATTAACCTTTTCAGAAATTCAGGAAGAACAGATGTGATAACTTTTAAAGATGTCTTGTAGGCGTTTTCAGCTGAAAAAGAGTCCTTAAATTTTGCAAAAAATTATTATATAAGGTATATTTCGTAATATGAGTATATCAAGCAAACATATCCTAGCAAAAATAAAATGAAAAAAAATTAGTGCTTTTTAATGAATACACACAAGTTCAGATGCAACAATTTGTTTTTACTGATTTTAATTAGCAGCTGTATTTATATTTACATTTATGGCTTGCAGAAATGATAATTAATGCTAAAACTGATTATTGTCATTTTGAAAGTTTTAGATTTTTTCGATGGCTAAATCCTTATCTGTGGTTTCAGGCTGAAGTTCTGTGAATTTTCCTAACTTTAAATGATGTATGATACATCATTATCAGGCATTCTTCAGTTATTAAAAGAGAAAAAATCTACTGCATACCTATTGACTTTACAGCTACCATTATTATATATAAAGCAAGCAAAAATGTTTCAAACGATCGCGTAAGATACTGTTTTTAAAGCAATTGCATTTTGTTTTTAATTTTTGATTCCGTAGTATATAAAACATACTTTAAATATTATATTATTGATTTTAATTACACTCTTCAAAGTGAAGAATTTAGACGTTTTCATAAGAGACAAAAATCCTGTTTCAAGTATTAAACTCTGGATAAGTAAAGAATTAAATCTTAAGAAGTGTAATTTTGTTCTTGATGTTATACTGCAGAGGATGTGAATGCTAACTTGTAGAGACATTAGGTATTTTTTGGAGGCCGAAGAGATGAAAAATTAGCAAATGCCTTCGCCTGGAATCGAACCACGGACCTCTGGAATACCGGCCCAGCGTGCAGAACCACTACACCACGAAGGGAGAAATACCTTATAAACTAATAAAAGATTAAGAAAATAGTTATCATTTATTAGTTGGCTTTCTAATAGCGTAATAATATCTAATATTTCTTTGAAATTATATTTTAGAAGTAACCTCAGCATACATAAATCAAAAAATGTTTCATAGGCAACTCAATCTAAAAATTGTAAAACTGAAATACCTTTCATTTACAAATAATGCGAGCTGTCAGGAAACAAGTTCACTATTATCCAATTTTTAAGTTATTGTTTCATTAATATTGTGCTTCTGAGTCTGAAGTTTAATGAAATCGAAATGACTATGTTTTCTACTTTACATAAAAATGAAACAATAATTATTTTCTGCTCCTAAAGGAATGTTAATTGGACAGCTCTATAAGAAGTCATATAGCTTATTGGACACTTTTCGCGTGTTCTCTGTAGTCGTTTTTGGTATCAATGTGACAGTCATTCGCGCTTCGTTGCAGATTTCTTTTCTGCTGATGAAGAGGAGCTTGTTGCTTTGTCTAAATATTTTTATATAGGAACTGTTATACCTTTGGTGAAATTTACTCAAAGCAACTGGTCTCGTGTTAATTTAAAGAACTGGGTAATGAAAATGAGGTCACATGACAAATAGAGTTTAAAATTTAGTTGAATAAAGTGATAAGATTTAGTAAAAGACAATATCAATAAAATTTAACCGACTAGAAAATGCTGTGGGAAAATGTGAATAAAATTGCATTTATGGAAATCTGACCCTAATCATTTATTTGTAAAATAAAAATTGAAAGCATTTTCAAAGAAATTTTTATTTTCGGTTTTCAATGAAGCTCACGCATAAAAAATGTGAGTTTATAATATAAAGGGAATTATGCTTACTTTACAATCATGCAATTTTTTAACTGTAGGATGAAGTAAATTAAAAGAAAATGCGAATTAATACAGAATTTGACACTGTTTTTATTTCTCCAGAGAAACGATTTAAGATGCGGTGTTCCGGAAAGTTTTATACTAATTCCCTTGCTCAGTAAAATTAAGTATGTGCATTCGTTTAAATAAATTAAATTAAATAAAAATCACAGAAGCTGCATTATAAAAACTTCAAATTACAAATGAACGCCTCCAAGAGCTTATCTTTAAAGCTTCAAAAATCTAAGAAATAGTATTTGAAAATAAAGAAAACTGTACCGAAATTTCAATTAATCTTGATAAACAAATTTCAGGTTAACACCTGAAACAATTTTAAACTAAGCATTTTTGACACCATAAGAGGTAGTCTTTTAAACGTTTGGAGTAAAGGAACATAAAATCATATGTTTACAATAACTGATTTCAAGTGGTTCAAGATTGCACAGCCAAACCTAGAAAAATAAACTGTAATGAAGGCTTGTTAAAGGCATATATACTTTTACCCTACATAACAATTACCAGTGTACATATATTTAGAGAAGAAACCAAAGAAAGAAACTGTAAGAAAAAGTCTATTCCATCTACATTATTTTTCTGATATATTAATTTTCGTGAATGCCGAATACAAAACTCCCTTCTTAAAGTTCTTATCTTATCATACAATAATCCTTAAAAATACCACAGATGATTCACATGTAACACCATTCCAGTAAAACATTTCGTACAACTAAGGTTCTAATTTTTCATAATTGCAGATAAAAATGTATTCTATAAAAGATTTTTGTGTATTTTCGAGGAATGTAATTTAATGAATGATGCCAATTATTACCATTTCCAAAATAGCAAACATCAAAGATTTTCTTACCCACTCAGAGTTTCCTATATTGCACACTGTTTTAGTTTAGCATCTTAACTAAAACAGTGTGCAATATAGGAAACTCAACCTATCTTACAATTATTTTTTTAACGTTCTAATATTACAAACTACATGCGAAATAATCATGATTCACTGTGGAATATCAGAATGAGGATGAGGATAATGATTCATATGAAGATAAAAACTTTACATAATTTTAAGTTACCTACCAGAATGTCTTGCTAATGATAACAGCATATACCGAAGAAAACAATTTTATTTGCCTGTACATAAGTCTTACTATGCGTGTGAAAAACCGATGTTCGTTTTATTTTATCTGATCAGTATACACATAAAAATCCTAAATCACTTTGTAATAGTATCACCATTTTCGGTAAATTTACACCGATTGAAATAAATTTAATTAACTTTCAAGTAGGATTTTTATTTACTACGTGCATATATGCTTATATATTAAAATAATCCCAAACAGTACCCTAAAGAATGCGACAAAATACCCAATACCCAGTTAACCTCTAAAGGGCCGTTTCCACTGGGATTTATCTGAGCTAACGAACACAACTAACGTAGTCGACCCATCTCCAAAAACAGTTTTTTCTCATAGGGCAGCAAGTTGAAAAATCTTAACTGCAGGCACAGCGGAGCTAGTCGGCACATGGAACTGACTCCGCAGCTCAGATAAACAACAGTGGGAACGGCGCTTAAGAAACTCCCATTCTTTGGAAATAGTAAAAATTTGCCTACAATTTTTAATGAAGATGTTTTGAGATTTTATGTATTATTGCCTTGCCGCGAAGTGATAACTGAATTAGTTGAATGAGTAATATATCTTTAATTAAATTCGAGGAAATAAGTTTAAATGAAATGCATTAAAAAGTGTGCATAAATTAGTAAGCCGTACAAGGAAGTAATGTGGTGTCAACATTAGATTTTGTTTTACATTGGGGTGATTTTTTTTCCAAATTGGCATACAGAATAAATAAGCTTCGCGTAACTCTCGTATTCAATGAAATTAAATAGTTCAAAAGAAATGAATACATTTTACAAATGCATTTAAATTTTTCTTGTATATTCATTCCTCAGCGAACTCAGATCTAAGTGGATCACTAGCAAAATACATTCCAACCATATGCAGGTACTTAATGAAAATATGTAATTTAAAAATCTCGCAAATTCGCTGAACCATTCTTTTCTTACTGTTAAACTTTTGGCTGATAATAAACAGCATATCTAACAAAAAAGGAATCCCACTGAACTTTAGTTGACATTTCTTTTCAGAAAGGAATTTCTCATCTGGAGATAATTCTAACTAATGCTCTCAAGAATTGAAGAGATCTGGCTTTTCTCTTCCGAGTGTGTTTTCCAAGGATATTTTGACGCCTCGCAGGTGAACCCACGGGAAGTGGCTTTAGACAGGAAATCCTGTATTGTCCTTCGTACTACAGTTCAAAAAGAAAAAAAAATTCTCAGTATTTGTCTGACATTTTAAAGCTTTTTTCTCATAAGTTCTTATCTACAGCACTTTAAAAGAGGTTTCTATTTTTTCTCAGACAACACATTAAATTTCCGAATGGTTTCCTTAACTATGTTTCGAGTACTTTTCAGTGAATGTAGTTATGAAGACCACAGATTCTGGAACTGATATTCTAACTGAGTAAATCATGTTGGGGATACTATATAACTTTTTTTTTTATTTTCAGCAAGTGCCCGTAAGTGCCTGAAAACTTAAATTGCTTCAAATAAATAGCAATTTCGGGACAATATTTAAAAAAGCAGTTTCAGTACTTTTCCTAACCGTCTGAGGTCCAATATGTTTGAAGCATTATACTCTTCATGATGAAAAATGAACAAATAAGTAAAAACGAAACATAGTGAATATGTTAATTGTTTTTCAGTGTATACTTTCTCAGATATTTATCAAGCATAGAAATACCTATTTCTGTTCCGTTTTCAGCTCTGAATTGATTGCTATTGATCTGGCTTTGGACTATGTTTTAGAGCGACTTTTATCCGGGGAAACTCTCATCCTTACGGACAGCCGAAGTGTAATCCAATACCTAGATACTTGGAGAAATATTAGAGACCTGAGAAAATTAAAGTAATTTGAAATTTTCAAGACAATGCCCCATTATTCTGTCCTGGATCTACAATGGACACCATCTGATGTAAATCTAAAATATAATGATATAGTAGATACGATTGTCTTGGTGCTTTTCATTTTAAATTGACTGAGCATATTCTGTGTCTCGCCTAATGACCTGATAGTCAATGACTTAGCATTTGTTTAATAATAATTGTTTTAATGATATCGAACTTTGACGTTTGGGAAGATAATTAAAAGTCGTCTATAGACTGAATGGCATATGGCATAGTAGTAAAACAACAAAAAATTAAAATTTTTAATGACATTTCCAGACAACCACTGTTTGAAAGCAAATTTGTCCAGTGTTTGGATACAACATAAATACTCCTAAAATATTTTTTTATTAAATGTCGAGTACCAATATACACAGGTACATATTCGGCTAATAAATATTAACTAATGACACGAAGTTGAGAGTTTTATTTTCTTATTTTTCAGTATTTTGTACCTAATATATTTGCATAGCAGCACTATTCGAGAACACATGTGTATGTTTAACAATGGCTAAATTTTAAATCAAAAGGTGACAGCTGGATCATTATCGAAATTATGAAAATTAATTCATGTTATTTCGTGTCTTGGCTAATTGTGATTGCAATTAAAAAACTATAATTTATTAAAATTGAGGTTAGACGTTTTTTTAAATATTTTTTAACTTAACGCATCATTTTCTAAAACTGTTACGATTATACATTTAGTTCTGTATTAAAGGTAATGTTTTTGAATAGTAATGTAAGGTCAAATGTAGAAAAGAAATAAAAGCTAATCGCATGCATTTCATCTCCAGATATAAAAAGCTTCGTACCTAGCCATAATGAACTAAAATCTCCCTTAAACATGCATATTATTAATTACATCCATTAAATTAATGATTTTATACTAATAAACATCACGTGAAGAAATGTGTTCAGTTCAGATTATGATTTCATTTACACACTGTTGTGTAAATGAAGTCAGTTATCTTGGAACAGGTTTCCTTTAGAATTATGTAGAGAAAATACTAAAACTACTAAAATTATAATGTCTGAATAAATAAAAATACATGTAAACAAAACATTTGCATATACGATCCGCTAAACAAACAGAAATTTTCTAGCCCTATTTTTTTGAAGAAATTATATTAGAAAGAAAGATGGAAAAATGAATAGATATTTGAGTAGGAAAAATGCATTTTTGAATTCTATTGTTCATTGTCTTAGATTTTGATTTTTTTAAATTTTATTGTCCGAAGATTTTTCCTATTTCAATGCTTCAGATGAACTATGAAATATCAGAACTCTTTGAAACCCAAAACATTTCCAACATTGTGAAAAAAACTGTATATTTTACCTGATTTGATTTTTTTCCATTTATGCGAAAGCATGGGATTGCTTCTAGGTATGAAAAGGATTTCGTCTGTTTGCGGCCTATTTTTGTTTCGGTCGTTTGTGGCAATACTTCATTTTGAGAGCACATTATCTTGTTTATTTTTTTTACGTTACAAATACTGCTTATTTTAAATATCTATAGTAATGAATGTGACACTTATTTCGAATTTAGTATTTCAGGTATCAGTAAGGTTACGTAATTTAAAACCATGGAATCGTAATGTTAAAATAACTTTGATTTAATTTAAACTCTGGTCTATCTGTCTTGAGCTGCCCGGTCAACTATCATCTAGTTTTCACCTTCAAGCCTAGAATGCTAAAAGTGACAACTGAGTAAAAAGCAAAACTAAAGCACCTTTTTCCATTTCGACTCGAACTTACAGGAGAATAAACAGTAAGAAAATTAATAACCGTTTTTTGTAACATCTGTTCAGGCAAACGGTTATTCATATTACACATAGTGAAGCAAAATTACAATAGATAATTTGAAAAAGAAATAGTTTAAACATATAGAATAACAAGCTGATTCAGCTACTCCTGTAGTAATTATGAAAACAATTCAACGAAGAAGAGAGTAATTTCAACAAAACAGACTGAGGTTACCAAACTCCTTCTCTAAATTTGTATTTTCGCTCATTCTTTAAATTAATTTCATTTGCATTTTTGGGTGAAGTTGTCAAACTAACAGAAATGCAGAATAAATTGAACGTATGAAATAAGATATTAATTTAAACAAACCTAACAGATTAAGATTTTTCTGAATTTCATTTTCAATAAAATTAGTATTTGAATACATCAAGAGCAGAAATATAAAAATCTGGCTAAACTGTGTTATTATAAAATCGTTTTGGACAAATATATGTTCGAATATAATGTATTGTATAGCAGAAATATGCAGATTTAAATCGTTAAAAACGTTTGCTACTTAAATCTTCGGTAAGTTAAAAAAATTTTTATTTAAAAAAATTCCCTAATAATAATATAATCAATTTTAAATTCATAAATTGATTTTTTACTCTGCATTTACGTCAAAAAATGATAATAATAAATGACTATATAACACAATTAGGATTAAATCAATAACTATGGTTAATAAGGAAAAAGTTAAAAGATATCGAATTTCGATAATTTTTCATTATGACAAACGATTGGCTGAAGATCGGTTCCACATTTTAATTAATTTATTGAAGATATTTAGCAGAGATCAAAATTAATAATGATATGAATTGCATTAATTAAAAACATAGGCTCTTTTCCCAAGTGTTGAATCAAAAGCGCCGGTTATAGCATGATATCCATCATCTTCCTTTTCTTCTTCGTCTCTCTCTCTCTCTTTTAAAAAAATTCGGGAGAAGAGAAAGAATATAGTCTCGTTCTTTTTTTAATGTTATTATTCATATCAGTTGGTTTTACTGCTGAATCAATTTAAGAGCATAAATGAGGCGCGTGAACCTAAAGAATTTACTTTTAAATTTGTCTGTTAAATTTCCAAGTAACTTATTATACTTCATTAAAACTGCAATGCAAGAAGTTGCATTTCATTTATTAGTTGAAATCATAGAACAAAAGTGACTGCAGCCATATGCAGAGATAGATTTTGTTATTTGCATGACCAGTGAACATTACGCGACATTTGGTGTTCTCAGAATCATCACAAACCCACGACGGTCTCACATTTGGGGCAAACAAAAAAGTCAAATCCTATTAAAGAAATCCTTCCTTTCTTAGTTAAAATTTCATTAAATGTCGCCATGATTACACGTTTATCAAATCATCCTTAGTTATTATTACTCTCTGTAGCGCAACATTGACTCAAAACGTTCTGGAATTTTTATATGAGAAGTTTCCAGCGTATTCTGAGTACACTTTATAATTCATATGGTTTCACTTATCCTACATTAGGAGTATATATTGATCAAAAAGTAAACGTGTTAACTGTATAAGGTAATTATTCTCTCTCTTCCGCATGCCTTAATTGGAATCATATGGGAAGCGTATGCTGAAGGTCCGGAGTTCGAATCCCGGCTAGGGCTTTGCACTAATAAATTCTTATATGTGTTTGAGTAAACTGTTAAAACATATAAAGGAATTTATTTTGTATATGTTCTTCCTTTAATGCTATTTATATCTATGGTGTTTGCCTGTTGTATAATTTATTTGGCGTATTTGGCTTTAATATATTTTAAATTTATTTTATTAGTGTTTTGGGTAGTGCATAGGAGTTTCATATTTGAGTATCACATTCACGCTAAGTATTAATTACTAAATCATTAGTCTCTTCATTACTTCCTTGTACAAAGTAAAAGAAGTATTGTAATCGGGAAACATTTCTGGTATTATATTTCAAAGGACATATCCATTTTGACCGTTCAGGAATAGATTTGGAACATTTTTGTTTCGTGACGTTTGTATGTACGAACAGAATAAAAAAAAGATTGTAAACAAAAAAGATTCCCCAAAAAAGATTGTAAAACGGATTCAAAATTAAATTGAAATGGAACTTATCGTGACTTCTGTACATACATATGTAGGTATGTACAGAAGGTATGTAGGTATGTATCTCGCATAACTCAAAAACGATTAGCGGTAGAGCATTAAAATTTTGTATACGGTACTGCTATAATATCTTGTTGTGCACCATTCGTTTTTATTGCAGTCGGAAGTACAAATTGTACATACATGTATATATATAAACCTACCCACTTACCCGCCTTAAAAGTCCTTACCTGGCCTTTATTTTCGCAGTCGCTGGTCGTAGTAATATATTTCCACTTACAGAAGCGTTTTAAATGAAGAAACTATTCGTGTTTTGGCAATGTATCGTAAAATTAGAAAAAAATAATTTTCGATAAATTAAAAAATTTAACTTTTAATACGAGCTCCCGGTTCCTATGCTTATAATTAGGAACGTTTTATACTCTTTGTGAAAAAATGGACTCCCGTAAGACAAAAATTGGTGAGGATATTTAATTTCAAACTTTCCAGTCTTTTATGTAATTTTAAACTTGTTTTAAGGGATCGGTTCATTACGTTAGATTAATTCGAGCAAATAATTTTAAATGAAACAAAAAATGCGTATAATTGAACAGGCCGTACGAGGCAGACATGCGGTGTCCATGTGATTTGTCTAGACTTTTTCATACAAAGAACTATAAAAATAAACCGCACTATTTATTTCGTTTGAATCCTTATTCATAAAATCTCCTCACCAATAAGTTTTAATAGAATGTAGGAAATGCATTAAGTGAATATTTTTCGAACACCATGATGTCGAATAAATAGTTTTCAATTTCCGAACGTAATTAAGTATGTGTTTATCTTAAGAACGTTCTGGAGGGTTTAATCATAGAAGGATGTTAAAACTTGCGTTGTTATAGCGAAAATAAGAACACCATAAATTTCGCATAAATATTTAAAGAACATATTTGTAATTAATTAATTCTTTCCGGGATTAATTCTAATTAAATCATTGAAATGAGAATGAATTTGGAAATAAAAGAAGAAGAAACATCTACAAATATCTTTACCAGGATGCAAGATTATAATTTAAAATATTTACATAGGCCGCAACATGAAAATGAGATACCAGATTTTGGGTTCGGGTAAGACGCAATAAATTTATTATTTCTCCTCTTAGGAATCATTGCATTTTGGGATTATTTTACGTTTCCGTCGGATTCACTACATATTATATTTTATTGTTCTAAATTCAGCAGATTGTTAGTTCTTACACTTTGTTATGCAGAATTTGTCTCTTTTTAAACATAATTTATATAAAATATATATATACTTTATATAAAATACTTTATATAAAATAATTTTTATTTTATATAAAGTGCTTTCATATAATTATTCAGATCATTCTTACACAAAGATGATTAATTCGAAACGAAAAGAGAAACAAACATATATTTCAACTGGCAGACAAATGTGATTTTGATGGTAAAGTGTTTCATTGTAATAGATAACATATCTTGAAGATTAAATTAGTGCAAGTTTTGTTCTCGTATAATATGTAATGCATACATATGACGAAATATAATGTACCACTGTTGTGGTTAGTACACCACACTGTTGAATGATGACATGAAAGACCAATTACGCCAATTACTAGATTTGTACTTGTAAGGAACTATCGAATTTTCTCATGCATGCTGTTGTGGTGTAAATGGTTAACATGTAGGCGTAACATTGTGAGATGCATAATTCGAATTCCAGCCGCCCAACCGGGACAGTGGTTGCTGACTGTCTAACTGAAGTGTCCGGGTTTGAATCCGTGAGAAAGCATGGATGTTTGTAAATGTATAGTGTCTGTGCTTCATGGGGGCATTTTAAATATGCAGCAAGCCGAAAGTACTCTCGAGAGGTTGGTGGAAGGGGCAAAAGGGTGGGAGATTTTTGAATCAGTCCCCCCTGGGGAGCTCTTCATCAAAATTAAGAGCGGAACTGAGCAAAGTCTCATCATCACCTGCATGGTTCTCAGAGCTCTTGCCAACGAAAGGCGCAGTCTTGCAATCTTTACTACGATGAATTTCGTGGACTTGTTCTCATGTTGCTGTCAAACAAGTGAGATAAGTCACAACAGCAACATAATTAGAATCAAAATTTCAAGCCTACAATTGACTTTTTTATGTTTTCTACTCATAAAAAATAATAGGTGTAACATACAGCTCGAACGGAAAATGAAGTGGAAAACAACTCATTACCATTTAGATTTAAAAGATCGCATCTCTAGCCGCTCCACAGTTGTTTCTTAAGTTGGATGAGTTTTAATATCAGGGGCAATCGTAGCATTTCCCGTTTGTGTGTTGTAATAACTCTTAAGTTAACAAAAGGACATATCTTTCATTTGCATGCTTCTTTCCTATTTAGGATTTAGAATTTGTTTTAAACAAAGAACCGTATAAATGCAAACGCAGTCCTTAACAAAGCATTCAACTAAAATATGTCCCTCAGAAAAGTTCAAGAAATCTGCATTACGAATGTTTCAGAACTTTAAAACCTATTTCAATAACAAGTAGTAGTTTAAGTAGAATGAAGAACCATCATACATCGGTACAGGCGCTATTCTGCCATCACTTTACAGAAGAGAGGGTCCTAAGCTGTCTTTTTCCATCTGCATGGCGGCCTCTCTCCTCGAATCAAAGCTTGCGACTTTAACCTGTGGGCTTATTTGAAGTCCAAGGTCTACTTTGGAGGGATTTCGACCTTGATGACTTTGAACAACCAAGCTAGACTGAGAATGTTTCGTGATCTCTTACATTCGGCCGTCGAGAATGTTGAATAAAGGATGCAATGTATAATCCACGAGAGGCATCAACATATAGGAAGAAGTCTATGCTCTCGTTTGAGAAGCGCATTCAGAGAATAAAATAGTATGCTGCATTGAATTATCATCTCTGGTAACACTTTGGGAAGTTTGTTTGTTTCGTTAGAAGCGGTGTTGCACGAAAATCATTTATTTATTATAAATTTTTATGATTCTCAGCTGTGTAGACTATAAAAGACTCACATTTTCCTCTATGGTCGACTTTTGGAATTAATTTTTATCATGAAATATTTCCTTCCAGCAGCTTCATTAGTCTCCATACCAAATGTGGCTGCACTTCAGCAGACAGATTGTACTATAGATGGCTCTAAGTAGCATCAGTTTTAAAAGAAAACTCCTGTATTTTTCTAAATACATTTCTCGTAACGTTTGCTTCAATATTACTTTCTATATTAAAAGAAGCACAAAATTATCCCTTTATATTATATCTTTTAAAAAAGGCTTTGAATTAAAATTTCGAGACATCGTCTGAGGTGTTTTGAAATCAAGATTTGTTCAAATGATTGTAGAGACATTAGGTATTTTTTGGAAGCAGGAAAGAAGAAAATTTAGCAACGCCTTCGCCGGGAATCGAACCGCGGACCTCTGGAATACGCGCTCAGCGTGTAGACCACCACATCATGAACGCATGCGAAGAAGGCGTGAGAAATACCTTATATAGTTATGAAATTTGGTTTACGTTAGGGGACTGAGTGTCATTTTGTTGCTGTTGTGGTCTAACTCATTTATCTGAGAGTTATATGGGATCGAGTAAACACAGTTTATTCCTAAGCAAGAGGCAAAAATTACACCTGTGTTTGACTTATAATATTTATATGCAAGTATTGGAATAATAATATTTCGCTACGTAGTACTATAATAATCTTCCAGAATCAAAAACAATGTATCGGTTTTGTTTTTTTACTGTTGATGTCATTCTTCGTGTGAAGTTAGTACACTACAATCTGAGATTTGAAAACTAAATTTTAGAGAATTTTCTCTTGTCTCCTATTAATCAAAATATTAAATTTCGTGGTTGACCTGTAAATTTTGTAAGTGAAAATTTCATTCACCGTTGCACTGAGTGGTAATAAATTGTCGCTTATAAACTAAAAATTCAAAAACTTGGAGAAAAGAGAAATAATAAAAAATAAGAAATAAAAATTGTTTAAAATTTTTTAAAACCAAACCACCGACAAAATTCATGCTTTCCTGTACCTTTTGCGAGTTATAATGAGCGTGGTGTTCCTTGAAGCACATATCACTGCTGTTGACACCAAAGAAAAAAATGGCCAAGCGAATAATATTCATAAATTTTCCATCCATCTTTGTAACATGTTCGCCGTTCTTGAGACCAATTGAGTGCGCGCCAGTGCGCATGAGAAATTAATATTCAGGAGACGTTGCTCTGGACCTGTCAAAAATACTTTCCCGTCTCATAAAATATGCATTTTTTGAAAGTGCTCTGCTGATAAAGTAGAATGATATAAAAAGCTACATTCACCGTAATAGAGGAAAGGGAAGACGGATATTTTTTGTGATACCTGAATATGTATAGCATACAGTTGCATATTGTCTTGCAAATATCACATAAAATAGCCAAATCTGGACTATATCTCTTGACATATTCGCTTATATTGCGTAAAGCGAGACCATGAGACCATCCAAATTTGAAATCACTTTTCACAGTGTAAACGAATACGTCAGGTTTGAGAAAAACTCAAAAATACTCATTGATATATAAATATATATATACATATGTATATTATAGAATTTGACTTTGCTTTGGGAGCATATATATATATCAAACCCTAGCAGGCGTTAAGCTAATTATCGCTAAGCCTTAAATGAACAATCATATCCAGGAAATGTTTTAAAATAACCTTTTTTTTTTTATTTAAACACAAACTTTGAACATATATACACTTCTTGTGCTTCCAACATCAACCACCACTTGTGGTGATTCTCAATCGTATGAATTCCCTGAGCTTAGAAAAATCTCTACTCTCTTGCAACATACAAAGGTTTCAAAGCTAATGGTGTAAACTGCAATTGCAACTGCAACTGAGTACATAAGGTATTTCTCCGGCCTTCTTAGCATGCCTTCGTAGTGTAGTGGTCACCACGCTGGGCGCGTATTCCAGAGGTCCGTAGTTCGATTCCCGACGAGGGCGTTGCTCATTTATCATCACTCCTGTTTCCAAAACACCTAATATCTCTACAACCGTTACAAATGATTCCCTATTTTTATAATAATAAATATGAGATTTTCTAGACTCCTGAACAACATATTTCGGAATAAAAAATCATTTTCATGCTACCTAACAATGTTTTTTATTTTACTCTGTATAATAAAGGCTCCTTAATTATTATTACATTATGTAGTAAATTGGTGTTTACAGAGAGAGAGAAGATAATTGATATGTAAGGATTAATTGCGTAAAATCCGTTCAACAAATAATGTATGAATATGAAGGAATTTGGAGTATTGGCAATTTACTGGAACCTCAAATAACAGATAATAATACAAAAAATGAGTTTCATTTAATAAACATTTTAGCCTTTACGTAACTTAAAACAGCTGAATTAATTATTATTTTTCAAACATTTTTGATAATAAAAATCCTGAAAAATAGTCCCTATTTAAAATAGCATAAATACGCGTAAACATAAAATCCACTCTTAACATTTACCTTTTTTCGATAAAGATATAATGCTAAATTAAATAGATAATGTGCTAAATTAAAAATGAGAGTTACAACTTCTCCAGATTTCATCCCTATTTGAAGAAAATATTTATTGATTAAATAAAAAATACATTTCAAAATTCATCTGAAATATTTGGTCCCAGATCTTCAGTAAATTAATTTTCAAATCTACTTTACTTTGTTCCTATATTTTTCATAAAATATCACGTAATTGCTAATCTTTTAAGCCAATAATCTTTTACGGGACATAAAATTATGATAAAAGGAATCTTAAATCCTTATTTTTCAGATTTTATTCAATTAATTTGTTTAAATTAGAACATCGAGGAACACGCTGTCACTTTTGCAGTACATTTGTTTGATTTTTAAAATTATGTATGTTATTAAATAATTAAACTGGATTTAAATACAATGTGTTCCAAATATGCCCCTTTTTTTCTTCAAGATTTAGTAATTTCGTATGTTCTGATTTGATCAATATATTGATTTTCTCTTTCGAATTACTAATACGTTACATCGTTACAATTTTACTACAACGTTGTATTTATTAAATTTAATTTGATACGTTATATTAGTCTTTTAATAAGTTAAACAAATGTGCGGGTACGACGCATAAAACACTCCTATTTAAATTTGAAACTTCTAAATTTTTTTTATTTAAATCATTAATTTTAGATTCAATTATGCAATGAATTTTAAATTTTCTACAATTGGTATATTGTTAAAGAACGAGTTTTTGTAACTTGCCAGAAAGCTGTTTAGTTTTGTAGACATTATCTACCTGTACGTTAATCTGTTAGATTTGAGTAAATGATTTTTTAATATTGTACCTTGTAGGTGTAGAAGCCATACTAACAGAGAGTAAATTAGTTAAGCACTGAGGATATTTTTGCTGATTTCTATTTATTTTAATATTTTAAAGTCTGAGACATAGAAAGTAACTATGGCTCGCTTTTGCTAAATTTGAATTATGTTCCAAAATGTATCTTTTAATAAAAGTTTTATTATGTTCTGCAGTTGCCTGTGTTCTTGGAATTTAGGACATTCTAGAAAGTTAAAAGATAACTCCTCTCTAGCACATGCAAGTGAAATAACTCTAGTGTAAACACCTAATTAACTTTAATCTCTCAAGTCTATTGCCAAATTTAAGGACGGTTTATAGATGCTGTAATAAATAATATTTCTAATAGAAATTATTTGTAATCCTTAAAGATTCAATGTATATAATGTTAAATATAAGGAAACGCAGCACGGGAATAATCGCTCTGTATGCTGATTACAGGTTTCCTTAAGACATTCAGTTATTTTAGTAGTTTCATATTGTCTTCTTCTGTCTGTTTGCTATCTTTGAACTGCAAAGGCCACATCGAAATCCTATCGCAAACAAATAAATGCATTTCCGAAGAATGTAGTTATTTCCACACTGTTAGGCCTTCCCATTCAAACGGGACTTCCTATTCAAAAATTCCCATTCAAACAGGACTTCCCATTCGAAATTGAAAGGATATTTTCGAAAGCTGCGATAATCCAGCACATCTATGCGTTACCTAGGTTTTGCTATGATCTTTAAATTAAAATCTATGCGTTTATCATTTTAATGCATATCATACTGAATCTTGTACAACTGGTTTCAAAAAGGGCTCCCTTAGTTCCGAAAGGGCTCTTCTCTATGCATCTGTTTTGAGATTTGTTTTTTACGGTGCATTCATTTCTCTTCATCCTGAAACTGTTAGAAATTGTATAGTATTATGCTTATCAGATAATTCTAATACACTGAAATAATCACTAAATAACTTACTTAAACTAAAAATAAACAGATGAAAAAAATTACCGAGAGGAACAAGAGCTTGAGAATAAGTAATGGCAACTTACTATCTTTCTTTCCAGTATTACATTTTTATATGACGCATGCAAAGAAAAAGCGCATATTTTTATGTAAATGACTTTTTTATTTCTTTCTACAACTCTCAGCCTCATAGTGTTTCGATTTTTATAAAGTTTATAACCTTTATGAAAGTACTAGAGAAATATATACTAGTGATATATTCACCGTAATATATACTAGAGAAAATTTACCAGAAAATATCACTAGAAGCTATAAATGTTTATTGGTCAATGTGGTTTTATACTTATTAATTTTGAACTACGAGAAAAAATCTTCATAAATAAATATACTCCCATACAATGCGATTAATCTTATAGCAAAAATTCATAATTGGGTGTATTAATTTTGGGCAAATTCAAATAGAAATTAATCAAATCTTTGAATTAGATTTATGTTACAGCATAACTTATATGGTACTTTACTCAAATTTGCTTTTATCAATGAAATTAATGCAAAATGAAACTACAAATGATTAAAATCTTATACGTTTTTTCAAATTCCTGTTCTAATAATGTTAATTAATTTATGAGAAATGCTATTTACAAGCAGCCATTTTGAGACCACTTCTGTAAACTCTTTTTAAAGTACAGGGTGGTTATAATTAAAGTTACCCCATTTAGACCTACTTACAACATATTCTAATAGACACGATTCCTTGAACATTTGTATATACGGTATATCGAAATTGGGAAAAAGAAATCTGCAATAAGAATAAATAGTTCAAATTTCGATCGACAAATAGCACTTTTATGCAATGTCGAAAGGACAGTATATAAATTTGGAGTGTTTTAAAAAGCCAGGAGTCAGTGCCGTAAAATTATTCTACATAATACCTTTAGATCACGATTTACTGATCAAGTAGTTTTATTAAAATGGCATTAATTTTTCATTTCTACTGCGAGAATATCGGTGCTTGAGAGGCTTACGTAAAGGTCCTATGTTGAAACAGGGTTTGAAAAAGATGATTACTAAATTTCAAGAGGGTGGGGAGTTGCATGAGTTGCGAGGAAGAAGATGGAAACAGATTTCAATAGTGAAATAATTCACCTTCCCTAGGTCGAAAAAATGTCCATTTCCCAATATTCTTCAATAAATTCTCGAGAACGTCTCAGGTGATTTGTATACTCTTGGTCGACAGCACGAAAGATTCGGCAATCTATCGTAATGTAAAGTTGTATCCATATAAGATCCAAGCTCTGTAAGAGTTGCATTCTGCAGACTTGGATAAATGTACTGATTTTGTTAGCCTTCTTTTGGCAGAATACCTGTTGACAAAGTACAGAATTGGAAACAGTTTTGGTCGAGCGAGTCGCGTTTTGCCATAGAATAAGCACTTTAACACTTTAATACAGAAAATTATCGCATATGGGGTACTGCAATACTTAATAGTGTGCATGAATGGCCTGGGTACCCTGATTACATTATTGTATGTTCAGATGTGCTGCATCACGGGTAGCCATTACTGCATACTTCTTTAGCAGCAAATCATTACTCCCTTACAAGAACGAGAATATTTTGAGACTGCTGTCTTCCTGCAAGATGACATTGATCCACTGGATATAGTTGGACTAGTGAAGGCAGTGCCCACTTTGGAGATGATCGGATAATTTGAGAAGTTTTCCGACTTCCAGCCTCTTTCGTTCTCGAAGGCTTGAGACTTGCCAGGACTCTTGAAATATCGTGTCTATGAAGGCAGCACACGGACTATGCCTGAACTGAAATCAAACATAGCGTTTCATATTGCTGCAACTCATCAAGAATTCGATCGCGATATTGTTGAGCACGCTATATCACGCTTCAAGTGTGATTGATGTAACTGCAATGCACATTCAAATTCTGTGATTAAATAACATTTTGTGCTTCTAATCTGTGTTTTTGTTCTTCATGTGCCTTCCTGTCACCTGGTGATCGAAATTTGAGCTATTAGTATTATTATTTACAGCTTCTTTTTCTTCTATTCCATGTACGTATATACCAGGTTTTAACGAAATAGGTCTACCAGAACCGTCTCTACGTAGGTCTAAGTAGGGTAAATTAATATATAACCACCCTATTTGACATGCAGTAGGGAATAGTTCATGCGTCAATATATTGCAATTATTCAATGAAATCCTTAAAAATTGTTAAGATATTTCTCGAAACACTTATTCTTGAGTTAAACTTTAAAAAATACATTCAAAAGAATTTTGATTTAATTCATGCCTTGAATTTTGTAAAATACGTAAATTCATTTCAAATTTATAAATTTAATATCTTTTAATTTTGTAAAACGAAAGAAACAACGAAATTTTTCAAATGAACATATTAAATGATATTTGTTGAAGGTGATGTAAAAAGTATGAAAGAACCATGATTTCAGAATTTTGATTAAAATAAAGTAAATTTGACAATATTCTTGTTATTGGTGCTTACATTTTCCTTTAATAACTTCCAAGAATAACTTTCGACGTTTACAATAATAAAGTGAAAATATTTTTATCACAATGTTAAAATAACAAAGCAGAATGAGATAAAAAATAATACTGAATAACAGCAAGCACGCTAAATCAGAGTGTAATCAAAAATCAGAATGTAAACACAAACGGAAATGTTGCCAAATATGATACTGAAATTTCGAAAGTAATCTTGCTTCCAAGCACATAATAATAATAATACATATATTTCAAAATCATCTTTTAAATATCTTCAACAGTATTCAAATGAAATATTCTTGTTTAGAGCAGTTTATGTCCCTTAAATATCAACTTCCGGCCATTTAAACATTAACTTCCGGCCTTTTAAACAGCAACTTCTGATTCATGGTGTAGAACAAAAACAGACATAACTCTACTTCTAATCACCGGAGAGACAAAAAACAAAAATAGTTTTTAGAAGCTAAAAATATAAATTTTAAATTAAAGTGATAAAAATTATTTGAAAAATTTCTTCAAAATTGACGATCAGAATGAATTCGAATACTTTAAAACAATCTTTACCAAATTGAAGTGCCGGTAAATTATCTGTAAGGCAAATGAAACCGATTTTTGAGTTTTGAAAGCAATGAATTAAAACAAAATTATTAACAGAAACTGTTATATTCGTTTCATCGATTGTCATAGAAATTAAATACTGTGTCCCTTAACTGAATTAAGAGTTTAAAGTTCTCCATGAAAGTATACATTTTCTTTTTATTCTTCGACTGTTACCGAATTCTGTGATTCGATCTCAGGCACTCAAGAATATCAGCCAATCACAGCAATCGGTGAAATCGGAGTCATTTAATACTTTTGGAATTTCAGCTTTAACTTTTTTCCGCGTATTTCAGATATCATTTGTCTTGTTTATCGAAGAATTGAAAGACAAGGCAATAAATCTATGAATGTGATAAGATTCGTCAGAGTTCTGAACAACAATTTCTGAATACGTACGGCGTAATGTGTTCTAAATATAAATGGCAAATTCAGATATCCTATAATCGAAAGCGTTCGAAACTCAAATAAATGAGTACATTGTTGAAATACGGAACGTTAACTGAAAATATTAATGTGATATTGGGAAGTTTCAAATTCAAGATTGCATATTTATTTTAAGCAGTTTCTGACCTGTTAAGCGTTGAAAATATTAATGTGATGTTGGGAAGTTTCAAATTCAAGATTGCATATTTATTTTAAGCAGTTCTTGACCTGTTAGGCGTTTAAAAATAAACGTTTAATGTGTTAAACGATTAATTAGACATTGATGGTGCATTTAATTATGACAAAGCACATTAGGCCTATCTGCCTAAGGGGAGGGATGCCTTCATAGAGGACTTTCTAGGAGAAACTGGCTTGTATACACGTTATACATGGGAAAAACCATGAAAACACCCTCGCGGGATTTGAACCTCGGACCGAACTACCAGTGTTCAGCGACTTTACCGCTCGGCCGCTGGTGTTCAGCGACTTTACCGCGAGACTAATTAGACGTTCAAAAACATAATCTCGAAATTCTAAATTTAAAAAAGAGTAATACTTTTATATAAATTGTAGAATGAAACCAGCACAACAAAAAGTACAATTAGTCTCAATATGGTTCTTAATTATTGCAATACATAATGTTTTGTAGATAATGATTAAGCTCTACAGGCAAAAATATATTTTTAAAAAAAAATCAATGTGAAATTGTAAAGCAGAATAAAAAGCTTTTTTATTTTTCAAAATTTTCGCCCTTAGCCTCAGTTTAATCATTCATCGGAATAAAACAACTTTTAAAACATGTACGCCATTAGGAAATATTTCTAAGAGAAATTCCTGATTTATAGGTTTCAAATGCCCATTTTGAAAATCTTAAATAAATGAAGATTTAGCTTGAATCTGAATGCTGGGAATAAGAAACATTATTATGCATTACATCTGGCAAAAATGGCAATGACTTACCAAATAATTTTTTTTCAATGTGTTAAATAGTTAAAAGTTTAAAATGTCGTGTAGAAGCTTACCTCGTTGTAATGCAGAATGATCCGATGCTTCACCTTTTATTAGAGTTTAGGGATTAATTTGGCAAACATATTGTCATGTACTAAACAACATGTACTGTTCTACGATCCATAGATCAACGGATACAACATGGCAGAGAAGAACCAAATGTTTTTCTCGAACCTCATCGTACACAAACCATTTCTTAAGGATTTTCTATTTAAACTATTCAACCAATTACTTCCCTCTCTCTTATTTCCTTATTTACTTTTATTACAAGTTCGTAAAAATGAATTCACTTTAAAAATAGTTCTTTTAATATAAAATTCAGATTTAATGTACCAACATTGAATTTTAAGGTATTTGTCAGAAAACACAATTTTGAGCTCGAGTTAATTAAATTTTTCAACCTTTAAAATAAAGATAAATTTGAGCTCCGACTACTTAACGTGCACATAATCAATTTTTTTTTTCAATTTCTTTATCTGTGGCATGATAATTTGAAGTGAACATTTGTTACAGAAAATAAATATTTTCTGATATCACAGCAATACGTGACCGACCTTCACGGACTTCATCACTCAGATTACTACACCTATACGGAATAATTTAGAGCTGTTGTAAATTATTGCTTTAGATGTTACTTCATTACCAAAAGTCGAATATATTCAGTCAACGCAACTGCAAATGCTGTGTCAACCCTCTTCGAAAATCAGAATAAATGATAACTCAAAATCCCTTTCGATTTATGTCGATGGTTTATAGCTGTCTTTATCAGCTTCAAAATGATGTCATAAAAAGAACTTTATAGCATACTTCTTTCTTTAACACCCAATGTTAAGATTTTTAAAAAGTCATATGCGCTGAAAGCTGTTATTTTTGTTTTTTCAGCTTCTAAAACCTTATGAACTAACTGGCTCTCGTTACACTCGATCTACAGAATACGTGGATAATGTAATGCGTAAATTAAATAATGGAATTACTATTATAACAAACGCCAGCGTTCGCACTAAGCACATTAAATATCTGATTTTTTTATACTTTTATGGTACTGAAATTAATTTTAAAATCATAGTACAAAAGCAAGTTAGTTAATGAAATTTTAACTCTAATTACTTTCATAAGATAAAGAATTGCTTCAAGATCTATAAATCTTAAGTATGCAATTTTAAAGACTTCGGCACTTATTGTTCATTAAATCTCCAGTTTCTGCATTCTAGTATTCCAGTTATTTAAGCTAATTCAATCTTAAATTTGTATAGTCTGTAATTAAATTTGGTTCACCAAAGCTAATAATCCATCAAAAAATAATACATAATGTAAAATAAAATTTAAAATTTTTGAATTATTAAATTATAAATTTAATTTATATAATCATAAAAAATTACATTAATCATAAAAAAAAATTTGAAAACAGGAAAAGTTTTGCTTTTTTTAACAGACAATCACATATCATTTAAAAATCGAACATATTTTAAACTTAGTTTATCGGATTTACGTAAACGTAACACATTCAGGTACCATTTGATTCATATTATTTTTTTATATCATTGATTAAACACTCTGATTAAAACTTCATTAAAATTGAAATTAATTCGTTATTTTATTCAGAGCCAATTTCCGAGCTCTTTCCGAGCTTATTGACCGAATAGTTGCACTCTTTATTGACCGAATAGTTATCTATAGATAACTATTCGGTCAATAAAGAGTGCAATTTTATATTTACACAATTCTTGCTTTATGTGCCGGATTATCCGCTTGGCGATTGAAACCAAAATTTTACTACTAGGTGGTGCTTTGAAACGAAACATTTACACATTATGATATGTTTCTTCCAAGCAAATCAAAAAGTATTTTTATGTATAAAAACCAAATCATCGACGCTACAGAGATATACGTTTCTTTACACAAAAACTAATAGGCTCTGCTCGACTCGAAAGGCAACGTTAGCTCAATTGCATTGCGAGAATGTCGTCCATCTGCTACTGTCTTTCGCGAGCAATTTTCCACCCTCAATTTCGAACAGGTTCAATTAGCAGAAAAGCGGACAATATGCCATTATTTTAAGAGCTAATATACCTTTAGCTGATAACGCCCAGTCTAGGGTCTCCAAGCTTTAGAAGTCTACAAGTCATTTTAGGGAATGTCTTCAAAACAGGAAAAGTGTATTTTGGAACTCTTGAATGGACCTAAGACTTCAGACGTTTCACTGCGCTCAGACCGAACTTAACTGATTTTACCTTGAAATACTGATATATTGAAGGGCCTTTTACCCAGTCCCTCACATATACACGTACGTTATGAATTAAGCAACACAAATAAATTTTGATATAATTAATTTACTATATCATTTCACACAATATATATCAAAATAAAGCCGCATAGAGATCTTTGTGTGGAAGGCCTAATTATTCGATTTTATGATTATTAGGCTCTGTTTTATATAAAGGATAGCTAAAATAAAAGAGTTCTTATCCACAGTTTTCTGCGGTCCTTTCTAATGAATATATGTTAAAGGAACATTGAATAAATCAGAACATAATTCGTAACATAGTTTAGGCTATTGAAAAGAGGAATTTACAAAAATAAATGTAGTTTATATTTTCATTATTAGGTGGCGTTTAGTCTGCTTATTAGAGAAGAAAGAAAGCACTTCACTCCTCCTAAATGGCAGAGTTTGTTCTTATTGTTCAGTTGCACTGAAAGAATATGATCAATTGAATGTGTTACAAAACGAGCATATATGATAAGACATAGAGAGGTAATGAAAACATTTGAATAGATTGAAAATTTAAGTATGGAGAAAAGAAGATGATCTATTAAGCAAAAAACGTTTGAAAACATGACCGCTGCTGCGACTGACAGGGTTTCCCATTTCTCAATATTCCTGCCACAGATGCTCATATAGAGAAGTGCAAATTGTGCATTCACTGGTGAGAACAATGCATGGTTTCATTTTTCAATGTTATCTCTTTAAATTCAACATTGGAAGCAATTAAAGTCACATAACGCTCAAAACTGTGTACATTATCCCAACCGATTTCTCGTAAGAATAGCTGTTGATTAAACGGGATCTTAGATCGTTCTATAAATTAATTTTTGCTGAAAAGCGCTACATTGTGGCGATAGTTTAAACTGCTTTTAGTTTTATTTTATTTCACTTCTCCGCGGTCTAAATAATCTAGATTCTAAGTATTCTTTACGTTTGCGCATTATAATGGGCTGCAAGAAGAAGTCTGTATATGGAAATGGGGAAACATTAATCAACCTATATGTAGAAATAAAATGTATGCTTTTGAGCTGTGTTCATAATTCATAAAATGAATGTACTAAAATAAATAAAACATTTAATATTCCTTTTAAAATTTCCTTTCAGAGAAGTAAAAGAAAAAAAAAAAAACAGATATTAAGGAAAAACTCTTTATTCTTTTTAATACGGAATAATTCTATCCCATTTTTAAAGTAATTTTCTCTATATAAATTTGCATCTAAAGAGCTGTTAAGCAGTGCGAGCTGATTGTTATTCCCAAAGTCAAAAGGGCAACCATGAAGAGAAGTCTCGCGTCACTGCAACCGCAGCGAAAAACACATCTAATAAAGTGGCTTCCATTACCAAAGTCCTAGCACGGTTGCTTGTACGGGTCATTTCGTCGAAATACGGACCCTGGCCATCGCGAGCTAGAAATCGAACGAGTCTTGCTCTTAATACTGGCACGAAATTGTGCGTGGCCAACCTTTTATTACGTGTTTTAGTGCTGCCACTCTGCAATTTGCATTCAAAGCAAAAACGGACTTCTATTATAAATGGAATACTTCGTCCACTTTTCGTGCCAAGTGGTCATGTTACTCTCAAATAAAATACAAAAGAGAAAGATTTAGAAGGATGGGATAAGCGCAGGGAATAATATAATTTTCTCTGATTTGCATTTATGTTTCGTGAAGCTTTCTCGGGAGTCTTTTAGTTGAAGACCATAAATTTTATCCGGCCAGAACGAAATATAAAATTTCTTGGGAAACAAAATTCTGCTTAAAAAGGAATAGATTGGTCTTTTTTAAATAAATTAATTTTTTTCTGCTTTATATTGGTAAATATTACACTAAAATCTGAATAAAGCAAGAAATTCTGATACATATATGTTAGTTAAGTAATACACAGAAAGTCGTGACATGATGAATTTTTCTGTAGTCTTACAGAAGACGTTGCATGTTGAAATTGAGATGCTGTTTTTTTCCCTTGGCAGCTAACTTGCGTGTAAGTGTGTTACACGAAAGTTGCATACGAGACATATTATTTATATACAAAGGAAGAAAATTTATAAATTATGGGGAAAGAGAATTGTTGAGCCATTTTGGGTATGTAACCACAGTAAGTTTCAACGAAGTATAAAAACTAAGCGCTTTACTGTCGAATAAATCAAAGAAACAGAAATTTAGTAATAGGTCTTTTATTTTAAGGGAAAGTACATTCAAGTACACTGGGTATCATTAATTAAGAAAATATTGCAAAAATGACGAGTTCTCAAAAATTTACATGTAGAATTTAATTAAACTAAACCATAGTGTACAACACATAGTAAGGTATAGCATTACATGAAAAGAAAATTACTAGAATATTATCATGTTATAGAAATTAGCATTTGTATAAAATGCACAAACAGGATGTGTCAGTTTGGCATAGGAAAATTACTTTCAATATGGAGTTTGATCTCTCATAGAAGCAATACAGCGCATATAGAGATGTGTGGTGCTCTCAACTAGCCTCAGAAAGTCCGTCAATTTAATGTACTTCTCTAACGGTCTCTCAGTTCCGTATAAAGTGAAAGCCATTGTTCTTGACAAGAGTTACAAGGGTCTGAACACTAGGATTGAAAGAGCTATACATCTTGTTAAAGCATACCAAACATGCTCGATAGGATTCAAGTCTGGTGATAGAGCTGGCCACTCCATGCGCTGAACTGTTTGCTACTGAAGATAATACCGCAATAGCAGTCTGTGCGATCTAAAGTTGACATCCTGTAACAGTAAAATATTACATATTACCTTACATAAAGCCAACATAAGCATCAAGGATGCCCTCTCTATAGGTCTGAGCATTCACGGTTCCACGTGGAAATACATGGAGGTCTGTCCTTCCGCCCAAAGCGATACCACCCTAAACACAGACACATGCCTCCTCCGTGTGCATCTTTATCAGGAATTTTTGATGGATGATAACGGGCTCCGTGTCCTCTCCAAATCAAATAACGCCTACTATCGCTTTGGAGGTTAAACCTGGACTCACCTATAAAGAGAACAACTCTCCACTGTCAGCCGTTCAGTGGATATGTTAACGTTCCCACCTGAAACGTTCCCTTCTATGACGTGATGCCAGCGATATGCAGATGGTTACAGACTCGCGTACAGACCTCCTTCGAAGCCTTCTACTCACAGTTGACGTTGACAGCAACCTTCTGGTAGCTGCAGCAATGGAGGATCTGAGTTGAGACAGAGATGCGGCTCTATTTCTTTGTGCATATAACAACAAATATCAATCATAGGCGATCGTCGTAGCGATTGGCCGCCCTTGGCTGAACCTCCTGGGAGAAAGAATTTGTGGTTAGAAATTGTTGCCAAAGTCAGACAGAAGTCTTCGGTCTTCGGTCAGTCTTCGGTCAAATGATGTCTGGAGGTCATTGTTACGAATTGGCTAACTCATATTTCTTATCTCAGTATTACAGCGAAATTGACGGACTTTCTGAAACATACAATTTATGCTAATTCACATATTGAATTTTATTCAACAACACTCTTATTTAACAATATATTCAAATTTTATACGGATTAGCTTATTTTTGGACAAGTTATTGCTATTTGTTAGGTATTTTCCTCAATTTTTGGGAACCAGTGTATATCAACATTTTCATTGAGAAGTTTTATAAGCATGAGATATATAATGATCATCATACAAAACACATCCAGTGATTGTTAAGAGATATAAAAAGCACATAAAAGCGTTATAATATAAGAAAGTTTAAATAAGAATACTTTGTCTTCTGTATAATTTTAAGTCTTTAATTACAGCTCAGTATCGTAAAACTGTATTAAAACTCAAACAGTTTTTTTTATTTGAGAATATATGTATCCGTTAAAAATAATTAAAAGATTTATACTAAATTTCACACGTTCATTCCCTTTTTTTTTCCAGATGACACTTTGGAAAAAGAATAGCTAAACATTTTAATGCCCTGCGCAAGTAATCAGCTTGTTCCAGGACCCCCGGTGTTTAGTCCCCAAGAGAACGTAGTACTCATTTTCTTGACCCACTCAGACGAAAGGCTGAGTTAAAATTGCACAGCGCTGGGATCGAACTTGGACATGTAGGGCAGCTGTGTGACGCACTAGCCACTTCGCCACCGGGCTGTTCTTTTGGCATTCAGTTAATATAAATATTAAAATAAGTTCTTCAAGATCTTCCCCAGTAATTATCATGTGATAATAACTATCATTTCTTTAGTCCAATATAAGTATTTCAGAAAGTTTATTTCACGCTTCAGCCGAGCAGTGAATTTTATGAAAGTGAAATTAGATAAGTTACCTAAAATTATTGTCTTATTATATTTTTTCTAAAATTCAATTCGCTTCAGCACTGCGTCTGCATGAAATTTAACTGATCATCCCTACATGATTTATTGTAGTGTTCTACTTTTTATGCAAGATATTAAGTCTATCAGAAGAAACTATTTTAAGTGAAACAGTATTTTGCAACATGAGCATAATTCAAATAATTCTGAGAATTTCGGTGGTACCTGAATTTTAAATTTTTTCCTTCCATATGAGTCTTATTTCATAATTTATGTTTCTTTAGAATACTGGCTATATTCAAAGGCATATAACGTTACATTTTACATAATACTTTGCTAACTTAAATAATGAGAATTAATAATCTTAATTAATGAGAACGTACTTTTCAAAGTACGTTCTCATTAATTAAGACTTTTGCATCAAAAATATATTTAAAGTTTTGTATTATCAAAAACAATATAATATATCATTGCATTTCATTTATTGCAATCCTTCCCCATTAGCTTCGTGAATGTTAAGGAATGTTTTTTAAAGTTTATTTAAATGAAGCTTTGAAGCAAATACTGCTTCAGATAAGCTTTAATCTACAGCATTCAACATGTCTTGCGTTTGGTATGAATGTTATGTCTGGAATTTTAAATCTAAGAACTCTATTTGTTACATCATATTACAAGAGATATGTTTAAAGCTCATGGCCAAATTACGTAATTCTTAATCTTCAGGATAACGTAATCTTGGAACGAATACAAACATATCTAGCATGTTCACTTCGAGAAATTACTTTATTTGACGAAAAAATTCCCACCCACTCCCTTTTTTTAGCACATAGAGATTTGTCGGAGCAAGAAACGTGAAATATAAATTAAGCTCTCGCCGAAATTCAAATCTCGAGTCTTCCAGTGCCAACTACATATGCTTAATCACTTACATCACGAGAATATCAACAGAGGAATGCAATAATTCCTTATTCTGTTACCATTTTAAGGCTGAATAGGGAGAGCCACGGCTAATTAAAGAGGTGATGAACTATAGTCTACTCTAGTTCGGTTCGAACTCCATTGAAGATACATTAAAATTTCTTATTCGGGGCCAGGAAATCTGAAAATCAATCTTTTGAATCACAGATCCTTCAGCTGCTCAATATATGTGCCACCACTTACAATACGAAAGCGCTCATAGAGGAAATGTGGTAATACCTTGTAAATAAAATATCTTACTTCCAATAATTATCACATAGCACTATTAAGTTTTTATTGAAATATTCAGATTTAACTTACTCATAAACGTTTAAGCTCTTGATCTTGAAATTACAGGGGCTTTATCTTCTCTTAAACCTTTTCTACGATGACGCAGGACCGCTCTGCTTATGTAAATGTAGTTAAAATTTCAGAATTATTTCAGCAACACAAAACACTTTCAAAACTAACAACATAAGAAAATGTAGAGGGGAACCGATATATACATATATATATATTTTCTTATTAATATTCACTAACGTAATTCAAGGGAAACTTTTGAAATCAATATACAGAAGCAGCCGGGATCTTCCTGAAATTCACATAATTTCGTAGTAGAAGCAGCTGCTCCCAGTAATTCAGTATAGCCCAGAAGGTATGTAAGTTGAAAATATTCGTTCTTGCATAAGCCGCAGAAATCTCAAAAATGCAAAGGAAATGTACCAGGAAAAAAGGCGTATAAGCTTTTACATTATAAATTAATTTCTCTTATTATTATTAAGTTTGCTTCACATTTGTTTTCAAAATTTAAAATTCTATAATTAATAATATGCCTGTATAAAATTTGAGACTTATTTATTGCAGATTACGTTAAGAGAAATATGCATGAAGAAAAGTTTTCGACTTTCTGTCCAACCCTAATCATAAATTAAATAAGCATGGTAAGAATTTAAGGATGGATGTTGGTAATAACTGAATGCATATATACCTTTAGAATTGAAATGATTCTAGGGACTGATTCGGCTAACTTTTGTACATGAATAAATTAAAGAAGAAATATATCTTAACATACGAATATTGCAAGAATATTACCTGATGCCCTTCTAATGCGCATTTTTATAAACAACATTGTAATAACGCTTTCACACTAAAGTATACATAAAGAATATAAATAGCTTCAATTAATAAAATAAAACTTTTTCGTATGCTAACCACATGTGTTAAAATAAAAATATGCTCGTATGTTTTTAAGTAAAATACAAGTCGCTAATGCGCTATACGCATAGAATATTTCTTTCTTTTATGTATATGTAACCTATTCTTGAATTTCTATAAAGTTATTTTCAGTGTGCTATATTAAATGTTATTTTCTGAATGACTCACAAATTTTATAATTAACTAATTTAGAAAGCAAACTCTTGCCTAAATGCACAGTGTATATCCGAATGCCTTGTATAATTTCTATGGGAAGTTATAATTATGGGTTTTACTTTTTAACCTTTATGTTACGTACTAAGAGGAAATTATAGATCTGGGTAATATTATCAGAGAGGGAAAATAAGCAGTGCAAAATATTGTGAGCTTTTAGTAACATCAGTTTAATTAAAAATTTTTTCTAATTCTAAAATTTCTTCTATTACAGATTATTTTAGTTACGTTCAGAATAACGCTGAATGCATTCTTAACATTTTGACTACTTTTATTATAAGTTTTTCTCTTAATTCCTGAATACTTTTATCACCAAACGGGTTATGTCACAAGATTATTTAATGAGCAAAGTTATGTCCAAGTCAAAAATGAATTAAGATATTTGAGTTATTTATATAACGAAGAAATGCACATGGGCTACCTGCCTAAAGAGAAGGGACTGCTTCGTGGATTCTTTGTTAAGGTTCATATGCAGATTAATTATAGAAAAAACCATGAACATTCTCTGCAGGTAGTTCGTTTGCTAGAATTTGAAACTTGGTTTAACTGTGAGTGCTCAGCAATCTTACCGCTTGGTAGTTGCTTAATAAAATTTACAATGACCTCAGGCTTGAGCATCGCACTTTTTAAATGGCTAATAATGTTGGTGTTATTTCAAAATTTACCAATGTTTTATTCACTGCAAATTGAGTTTATAATGGATATTTCAAAACTGAAGGATGTTTTCTTTTGATTAAAAAATAGCAGTGCCGTTAAAGTAAAAGTAAGACCACTTAGAAAAGTGATTAAAATTTAACGAAAACTCTCTTACACTGACAAGCCAAATAATTATGACCATACCTACATTTTTTAATGAACTAGTCTGGATGGCGTGGAGACGTGGGCACCATCCCTCTACCAATACGGTTAATCGGTATAGCGCCACGTCCACCTTTATCTACTGCCTAGATACATGATACATAAGAACATACGGTGGCTACAGGTAGACTGTGCAGAAGATACATATATATTCAGATGCCTAAATACATTATACGTAGGAACATGGGGTGCATGAGATGTACAAGGGGACATTCATAAGAACATATCTAAGGTGAAAAACATTGGGTGGCGTACACATACTTATGAATATAAGATATGCAGGAGCAGAATCAGTTACATGTTACAGGATGTTGCGAGATATATGATACTGGCGTGGAGGGCACGGGATTAAGTGCAATGGTATTTAACTACTGCTGGACAAAATAAGGAATAATTTTTGCACTTACTTCTGCGAGTGATAGGAAAAGCTGACGATCTAAATGAATTTGATTGAAGGCAGATTGTAATGGCCTGAAGATTTGTAACAAATATCTCCGAAACTGCACGACTGGTAGGTTGTTCACGATTTGCCATTAGTATTTACACAAAATGGATAAATGACGATGAAACCAGCAGAGGACGTCAAGGTGTTTGATGTCTACACGTCATCAAAGAAAAAGAATGACGTCGGAGACAGTCCCGCTTGGCACAGCAGAATAATCGCCACATATTGGCTCAACTGACAGAACAATACAATACAGGTTCAAGTGCAAGTGTTTCGGAACACACAGATCAGCGGACACTACTGGGCATGGGACTGCGCATCAGACGTCTACTCGTGTGCCTCTCTTGACCCAGCGTCACTGTAAACTACTGCTATAGTGAGCCGAGGAACATCGAGATTGATTCATGGCTAAGTAGGAAACAGTTGTCTGATCGGATGAATCACGATTTCTCATTCATCACGTTGATGGTCTTATCAGGAAAATTGCGGATCAGTTGCATGCTTACATAGCGTCTGTGTACCCAACTGGAAATTGAATTTTCCAGTAGGATTACGCCCTCTGTCACAAGACTTGAATTGTGTTGGAGTGGTTCGAGGAACATAAGGATGAATTCCTATTAATGTCCTGGACACCTAACTGACCGGGTCATAACCCGACAGAGCGCATTTTGGATGTCATGCAGCGCAGCTAAGAATTCAAACACCAACATGTCAGAATACACAGACTTAGTATGACCGCTGCTGGGACATTTGGTACTACCTGTCTCCAGGCATCTACCACGAAATTGTGGCATCCATGTCAAGGTGAGCTGCAGCTTTTTTGCAGGCCACAGGTCGTGCAACGCCTTACTGAGTAGGTGGTCATTATGTTTTGGCTCCTCAGTGTAATAGGCTTATCAAAATTTCAATTACCGTGTACTTCTATGTACAAGCCGAGAATATTTAAATATATTTGAAATTTGGAGGTTGGCCTACATGCAATTCGAAACAATTTATGAAATATTTGATCATGAAAACAACAGTTTGAAAGTTACATAACTTTTTTTTTAAATTTCATTTAATCTTAATAAACATTATTCATAATTCACAATATCAAAATCCGACTTAATAGTTTTCTAGCATTTTCAGAAGTCGCTTGCTTCAGGCCTTTCGGGGTGAATGACATTCCATTTCTCTCTTAACATATTCTCTTCCGCCTACCAGCGGCCGAAAGATAAAATCGCTGAACATTGTTAGTTCAGATATGGGTTCGATTCTAGGTGAACGAGCTAGATACATGGGCGTTTTTGTCATTTTCACTAGTTTTACGAGCATTTTCCCTTAGAAAGTCCTCTGCGAGGCATCCCTCATCTTAGGTAGAAAGCCCTAGATCTCTGTCGTAATTAACAAAACCGAAACCATTTTTTCATCCGCCTACGAGGTAATATTATCTTCAATTCCGCCCGTTTCATGTTGATAAAATACATTTGTAGAATCAGACGGTAGTTTAAAGCCTGCTTTTCGGAGGAATGAGAACTTTTAAAGCTAATTTTCAGTTTACTAATTTACAAATTGATATTATTTTCTAACACTCGCCGTTAATGATGCATGTCCGATAGTTTTAGCGGAATCAGATGTTCCGCTCCGAGCTTTTGGGTGACATATAATGGATATTTATAGGGCGATTTGAAATTCGGTTAATCAATCAAGTTTGCAATTTTTGGTGAAAATATATATAAATGTTGCCTCTAGATTGATATACGGATATGTTTGTACTCGGAAACATATTATCATTTGCTTTGGAAAGAAAGTTTCCCTTCCTTATGAAAAAATCTTGTACCTTGAAACTTAAATATCAATTAACCTTTTACACGCCAATAATCCATAAATGGAACATCGAATTTAAAATTTTATAAAAAACACAATTTTATTAACATTGCTTTGTATAAATTATTACATGGAGAGTAAATATGGATTGATGTTTTAGTAGCAATATAATTCTTCTAAAAGAAAAATTATCTTGATAAAAAAATTCATTATTTCACCTTTTTTCCTTCTTTTCTAAGATCAAAATTCAGAAATTCATATAAAATTAAAAATTCAACAAATGTTTTTAAAACTCAATGAGGATATTTAAAAAGGATCATTTTATGCATAGACTGTAAGTTATCATAGAAAGATGATTATTGTTTTTTACTTTGAGGTAAGAAATATGGATGTTCCAGAAAGGGAACATTGGCGTGTAAAGGTATATTTTTTAACATGATGAAATTACTTTGATTGCCGTGAATAGAGGCATGGAGAATGATTTTCCAAATGTGAAAAGTTCCAGTAAGTGTGGAAAACAGATGTTTATGACTTTTAATCTGTTTTTGACTTCTGTATATTCCCCTCCTCTCCTTTCACACATTCCCATAAGGGTTTTGAAGTGAGTTACTCACAGCTGCTAGAGAAAAGCACGTAGCGTTTCTTGATAGGCTAGACGCTAGAGGTTGTTTATGACTCAGTGAAAAAGGCGCATATTTTGGAGTGTGGATTTCATTATTTTCCCATTGTTTGCATTTTTTTTTCAGTTTGTGAAGTTACGCTACGCTGATAAGATGGGTCATTCAAAACCATTTCAGTCTATTGAAGAAGCATTGGAATATTTTTATACGTTATCAGATGATGAAAAGTGTATTGATATTTGTCAACTGCCTACAAAGGAAACCGGATGTTTGACAGGTGAGAAAGATGTAAATGAAGATATTTTTGAGCCTGTTCTGCCAGCGGATGTATGTCAACAAATCGAAATTTCTAATAAAATAGATGATGATGAAATATCTCAAGAAATTTTATTTGATCCTCAAGAACCTTCATCTTAAAAGGGAAGGAAGAATTTGAAGCCAAAACTAAATGCGAAAGAGAAAAACATTCAACATCTATGGGGCAAAAATTTTTATTTTAACAAAATTCTAAAAACTGGCAGCATTGAAAATATTTGCGAAGTGTTTCCTGAACTAGTTACTTTATCTCCAGTTGAAATTTTTCACAAATTCCTAACTAGAGAATATTTGCTGCATTTAGCAAATATGACAGGTCTTTACGCAATGCAGAAAGGAGAAGTTTTAGCAGTAGATGAAAACGACATTAGACAGTTCTTTGGATTACTGTTGTTTATTGGGTATCATGAAGTACCCTGCGAAGATTTATACTGGAGCACTCAAGAATATTTATCTGTCCCAGTAGTTTCTTCTGCAATGCCAAGAAATAGATGTTTAAAACTGAAAAAATATTTTCATATTATGAATAATACGAAGTTGGCATTAGGAGATAAAACAGGAAAAGTTTCTCCTTCTTATGAAGAACTGGAAAAAAACTTTCAACAGTTCGGCATCTTCCATTCCTGCAGTGTGAATTTTTGTATGTATGGAGATTATGTGTTACTTGTTTCTACAACTCTTTTCCTTGTTTCAGTATAAACTGCTAACAATTAATGTAGAATTCGTTTATAAATTCTTTCTTATCAACTTTATTACGAACACTTTTTTCTGTGGAAGCTTCATATCTTTTCCTAAGAAATTTTAGTGGAGTAGCTTTGCGGTTATAAAGGTGTAGGCTCCCTATTTTTCGGCTTAATCTATGTTACTTCCGAATAACGTTGACAAATTCACTTGCTAATGCTGAAAAAGTGCAGACAAAAATGAAGCTTCGAATTAGAATGTCGATAATCATGTTTTACAAAAATCATATAAAAAAACTAACTGTTTCCCGTCAATGTTCATTTTATGGAACATGTTATAAATCATTAAAATTTTTTTAATTATTTTTTTCCTTTTTCATAATCCTTATTTTTGAGTTTTAAATTGATTTTTCACAAAAAAACGTTTATTTTACTTTCGTATCATAGTTTGGTGTGTAAAAGGTTAAGTAATTAAATATTAATTTTTACTTCATACACAAAACGACTGTGGATGTTATGTTACACAAACTAAGGACAGTGAGAATTAATTCTCTTTAGACAGTTGTTTGCTTCTGAATTCAGAAGAGGTACTTCTGAAATCTGGGACATTTTCCACAATCACAGAAAGAAAGATAGAAAGAGTGATAAGGAATTGGACATTTTTCACGAATAATGGCCTTTGTGGTTTTATTGACTATTTAAACAATGAAAGAAGCCTTGCCATTGTCCTTCGTATCCTGAGTTTTCTATTTAAAGAAATTATTTGAACAAAAGATGCGCCCTTTCATTTTCTATTAAAGACATTAGACTAGCTTTATTGCTTGAATTTACTTCTTTGTCAGCAAATGCGAAGCGTTATTATCGTTGTTCACATCAGCTCTTTCAAATTACACAAGGAAAGTAAATATGCATAGACAATAAATTTTAGCTTCTAGATGTTAACTGGCAATTGAAATTTAATTGATAAACTATAAAACCTAATTATTGCAGAATTAAAAAATACAGTTTACCATGCTTCATTGAAAAAAAATTTCGGCAATAATTCATCTCTTTCTCAATACGTGGATTCTGGAGGTAAAGGATGCAGCGTTTACATTTGTTAATAATGTTGCTTAAGTTTAAATAAAGATCGTTTTCGATTTTATAAAGTTTTAAAAATTGAAATCTTATCTTCAGAAAGCTTGTAATTTTATACAGGTGCAATAATTTATATAATCTGCTGAACAAGTTACGATTTTGCACTTTTCTTCTTTTTGCGCAGAGAAAAGTAACCCTGTCAGCTTGTTTTCCAGATTTATAAATCTATAACACAGAAATATTTTATAAATTTATATGCAAAAGATTCAATATTGTTTAGATTGATCTTTGCTTTAAGACAAATGTTTACCTATTTTCCATTTAAAACAAAAAATCCTGAATAATTCGTAATAAATAATAATTAATAATTTAAATAGAAGACATGAAATATATAAAAGTTTTCATAAAGAAGTTTGCTATATTTTAAATTTAGTGAAAACTTCCATTCCGAGAAAAAAAGGATTAGAAGATTTTCGGTACTAAACCTTTCAGAAAATTCTCCGCATATCTTCCTTTTTACTACTTGATTCTACAATAATACAACTGCGTGATTAAGTGTAATTATATTTAACTTAATTACCAAGAGTGTAATCTTATGACGTCATTTTGATTCAAAATAATGATAAAAATGAATTAAATTTTAGATTATAAATATAAAATCATTTAAAATAATTAATTATTTTAAGAAAGTAGAAAAAGTAATTTAATCTTACTGGGAGAAGTAAATACAAAATTTCAGACAGGATATATCAAAACAAAACACGAAACAAAACGAATTACCCAAGCATTACCAAAATAGAGAAACTCACAATACACAAAGCATCAAAAAATTTCCCTTCATAAAAGCAAACAGATAAAGATGCGCTATTAAAATCAGAGTAATGAAGATGTGTATTTACATGTCATCAGCCAGACAATGAACGAGACATAATTAAAAGCAGAGCAATCAAGAAGTTTATTTACATAGTATCAGCCAGACTGGGATATTTAAATCCCAGTAAAGGGATTCCCACTCAGGGTTAGTAAAAGGAAAGTGTCTTGCATCTTCTAATGCAATTATTACAGAAACTTACAGTTTTTGTAATTTGATTCTAAAATTAGTAAAACTAGTATTTGTTTAGGCAAAAAAATATTAAACAAGTTCTTTTTCTAGAATTGTCTGTTTCAGACATAGTTAATCATTTCTTTAATCTTTCTTTCTAAAACTTTAACGAATTTTTTATTAACAAACTCAACGATTTAAAAGCGAGTAGCGGGAACACTCTACGGGGAAAAAACATTTTTATCTCCAGCGCGCACTATCGGAAATTCTAAAGTTATGATCATTTTAAAATTATTTTGTGACATTGCTGTTGTACTGATTTTTATGGTTTAAGTGCGAGGAACATGATATTTAATAAATAAAGGTAACACACAAAACGTTAGAAAAACGCTACTTTGGACGTAATTTAAAACCTGCAAACTTCAGATTTTTATTTTTTTATTTTTATTAGATTTGTGACAACGTATTCTAACAAAATAAATGCTTGCAAGCATTTATTTCGTTAGACCCTGTAATTCTGAATAAATAGAAGCTTTAATTAAGAAAATAGCTGAATTGGAAGCTAATATAGGGAAAGAAGCTTTTGCTCACATTTCCGCAAATTTTGTCACCAAGTTAACGATATTTGACCATTTCTAGCTGATGTGGAGATATTCTCGACGATTTAAGGCATTTTCAAAGCTCTTAATGAAATTTGTTTTGGAGTTTATAGAGTTACTATACAGTCCTACTAATATGGCTGTTTTAGCAGCCATCGTATCAGCTGAATTAGTCAGTTAAAAGCTTTTAAGCTTTTGCTCGCTGATTACTGCTTTAAACTTTGCTCTGTTACCATGTCCTTTACGTATTAAGAATCTTGTTATGTATTTTTGCTCTACTTGAGCGATTTAACGAAAATATGAACAGATATGTATTGCGTAATTAATGTTCTCCTTGTTAATGGGTATAAGTGTGATAGATCTTCCTGTGGCGTTGTTCATAATTGAATCAAAGGTACTGGAGCAGGAGGGGGAAATCATGGCCAGTTTCCCTCTCCTGCTCGTTGACACTGCTGTTTGCACACCTCGTTTCAACTGTATAGTTTTACGGCCTGTATCTTGTATTTTTGGCTATTGATTCTTAAAATTACAGGCCTTCCATAAGAGTTTTCTTTTAAACTGTATCAGATAGTAAACTGAATACGAAGGTAGGATTCTTTTATTTTTATTTTTCCAATTTTTTAGCATGCCAGGAAAAGTACGCAAATATTAGGAGAGGCAGTTTCTATAGAATTTTTATTGTCAGGTTTTATTTTGAACCTCACATCGATGATGCTTAAGATCATCTAATTATCTGTGAGGTTTATTTTAATTAACTTATTACCTATATTGAATAAATACTTCACTAATATTATTTCATTTATGACACCAGAAAATGCAAATTATTATCTGACATCAGCTTTTACGTTACGAGCTGTTAGTATCTTCGCTTAAAATTGAATTAGTAATCTTGAAATAGCGGACTCAAGTTGTGAGATTTTAAATTAAAATTTGATTTGTAAGTGTTCTACATCATTGTTATTTTTAGACGATTTGTTTTAGTTCCATAACGTAAATTTAAATAAATATGAGTTCTTAAAACCGCTTGTCTGCTTTGCCTGAGCGCCGTAAGGTGGGTGTTTTCGAGCCTCTTGATTTACTCTTACGCTGTACGGGCAATCTCATTTCTCTGTTTTTGATTTCTCATTATTTCTTTTCCCATTTTACCCGAATCTTTCCTATTTTCAAAATCAAATTAGTCGTATAATTGGAAGTAGATGCCCATTATGTGGCAGTTTAGTTTATTTTGTTCTATTCCGATTGGTTCAAAAAAGAATTTAATTTACATACATTGTACTGTTTTTATGAATAATTATCTTTCAGTGTTTAGCTTTTTTGCATGTATTTAACTGTTGCTCTCATAACTTTATTGATGTCGTAATAGTTAAAACCTTTTTTAACAATAAAATAATGGCTGATTGAAAATGTATGCAGTTGATTCCTTGCAATTCAAATAGCGGTTCGTACTTAGAATCTGAAATATCTGTAAATGAGTCTAGGAGTAACGAAATTTCTCTAGATGACTTCGATACTAGAGCGAGGGCGCTGCAAGCACCGACTACGAAACGCCGGGCTATTTATCGCTTTCTCCAGGTATACGATTTTAAGAAATTGATAAAGCACTAGGCTGGGAGATTAATGGTTGTCCGGTCTAACCTCACAAGCAGCAGAATTCCAGATGAGCACCGCACTGCACAGGCACACTCTATTGGCAAACGTCACCATTCAAATAACTTTCTAAATCTAATAGCGGAGGAATTAGTTCACTTCACCAATCAGAGAAGGCGTCTCAAGATCAACTAGGTCAAATAGCAACCAGCGGCGACGATAACGAGCGACCTTATAACAACTAGTGTAAAAGAGTGGCAGTAAACCTACGAATGTACAGTTTCGATTGGATATTATCGTTTAACAGATTGAAAGATATGTACCAGTAAAAGATAAAAGAAAGGTCTTTCTGAATGTTTATCAGATCTGCTAAAGGCCAGTAGAAAGACGTTTTTAGAGGTAATTTTACCAACACAAACACACGCACAAACACACCATCACAAAAAAAAAAAAAAAAAAAAAAAAAAAAAAAAAAAACCTCTCGAACACGGTGTTATATGTGTTCATTGAAGAGAAATAGCAATAAAAGAATTAGAAAAGAGACTGAGTATTTTGTCTGGACTGTGGTGTTGGGCTATGCTCTCTCGCTTTGTTTTAAAATATACTGTACTAAAAGAGACAGTTAAAAAAAACTAAGTAAATGTAATTACAGTAATCGTAATCGAACATTAAGAATAGAAATATTTTTTAATATATACAATCATAAATGCAACTTCCCTGTTAAGTACTCATGTAGGAAGGAAAATAGACTTCTAGAGAAAATATTATTATTTTATTTAGAGTAAAAAAGCTATTTTAAAGTCTTCAAAATGTTATAAATTTAACTTTAATAAATTTTCCTATTTGCAAATGTAAAACAAGAAATTCAATAGAAATGTGACATATTTTGGACCGAATCTGGGAGAAAAATGAAACAGTTATAAAGACATTAGGATTTTTTGGAAGCAGGAGAGATAAAAAAATGAGCAACGCCTTCGCCGGGAATCGAACGACGCATTACTCGAATAAGCGCCAAGAGTGCTGACCACTACACTACGAAGGCATGCTAAGAAGGCGGGATAAATATCTTATATATTCCCCCTTTTAAAGGACGACTGGGGATTAGAGGACCCAATTGCCAAATCCTGGTTGTGGTGAATCACCACCCACCATATTTTTTAATTCGGGCGCCAGTGTAGAGGCATTAGAATTTTTTGGAAGCAGGAGGAATGAAAAATGAGCAACGCCTTCACCGGGACTCGAATCACGGGCCTTTCAAATACGCGCCGAGAGCGATGACCACTGCACTGTGAAGGCATGCTAAGAAGGTTGGAGAAATACCTTGTGCAGTTAAGCAATTAATTTGAATTTCTAAACTAAATTTAAACACAGCTGTTTCCAAAAGTTTCCGTAATTTAAATTCAAATAACTTAAACTCAAGTAATGACATTGTTTTATATTACTGTAATTACTATGAATTTCGAATTTAAAAGATAAATGCAAGATGATAATTTGGCCAGATATTTAAGAACTGCGTTTAGGCTTAAATAACTTCGTTATTTTATATGCACTTCAATCGCATTTGCATAAAAAGAAAAAAAAAGACTATTTCATACCTTTGAATGATAAAATAAAATCTGTTTCTGATACCTTATATTTTGCCACTACTAAATTCCATACCTTACATTTGCTGAACGCTATCATCTAGATCCAAAATAAAATCAGATGATAATAAAAACATTGTAATGTACAAACTGAAATCCACTACGTATATTTCCTTTTTGTTTTCTTATTATTTTCCAACAGAAATATATTTCCAAATATTTCAAAAATTTTCTATTCGTGCCATTTTACATTTAAAGAAAAATACAGGTATAAAGACCGGAATTTAAAAAATTAAAATACATTTTCAGTTTACTTTTAACTTTAAGTAATAGCAAATATTCATTTTTATGAAGTGAAAAGAGTAGAGTAGACATAATTTTATTTCAAACAAAAGCAAAATATTCATATTTTTTAACACTTAAACGTATTTTAAAATTAAAAAGTAAGAATAATTTCAGTTACAGTATAAATTTTTTCGAAGTGTTATATCTGCAGTTTTTCGACTTCGAATCTCCTGTTTTCCGATTGCAAGTATTCTATATAACTATATTTTATGCATGTGAAATAAGAGTTATATTTAAGATATCGGTTTACCTTTTTTATATTTGTTCTTTAAATTTTCTGATTATCAACAAAAACGTATCAAATATTGAATTCGTGGGATTTATGTACACGGAAGATTCCTTTCGTGCCCTATTCTTGCCAGATCGAAATATTTATTTATTTACTTTTTTTAAGCCGCGCAAGTCCTTGCTCGGCAATAAACATAAGATTTATATGTTCCATAGTGCCAAAAAGTATTTGAAAAGAATATGCAGTAAATTATGCTTTCCTTTTTCATTTTGTTTTCGTATCTGAGTTTTCTTTGCAGTTTTCACGTATAAAGGAATTAAAAGAAAATTATTTACTCTTACTTATCATGCATTCTTCTCGTTTTGTTAACCTAAATTAGCGATATTTTAACTACGAGTCCTGAAATGATATCCTACTTTTTTAACAGCTGATGGGTTGAAATACTACTTACTAATGTAATTTCCTTACACAGGACCTTATACAAGAACTTGTATTTATTTATGATTGAAAGATCTGAAATTAAATTATAAATGTTTTAGGTAAACAAAATAATCAAGATAATGAAACTTAACTATATCAATTTTGCACGCTTTTAACTACTTTTCAACGTTTGAAAATTTTAAATTGTTTTTGAATGGAAAAATTACGAAATTTTTAAGCTATTCAAAGTTACAATTCATAAATGAATTTCATGAAATGCTAGCCAGATTAAAATAAATAAGTTATAGAACATCTACGTCTTATAATGTTCATTCATTTAAATCATGTTACACGACAGTAAACGATAGAAAAGACTTAGACTCTGTCTTCTAAAAGTTTCCTTTTTAAGCTATGTAAATGGCATTATTTCAACATCTTAAGCATTCAGACATAAATGCAGAAAGACGAAGTAAATATTTTCGATAGCGGTGTAACTGATATATTTTATATATCTTAAGCATTCAGAAATAACTGGAGACATATGTGCTGCTTAGTTCATTTTAAATGCGTTTCTCTGAAATCTAAAATACTTAACTCTCTGAGTCGTGTTTAGTTCTTTCCTTTATTTTTTACTTATTTTGTGAATGAAACAACAATTATTAGTATGAGTCCTTACGTTTACAGTTTATTTGATCTTAGTAAATTAAATGTTAAATTAGAAAAGGAAAGTTCCTTTCTATTACACAGAGTTAAAAATTTAATTCCTTATAAATTAAGAAAATTTTGACTGCAAACAAGAAATTCTTTAGTCATAAATAAAAATTCTTTGATTTGCAAAGAGGAAAACTTTTATCTTTCAGGTTACTAACAAACAAGAAACTAACTTGTAAATTAAGTGTCGTGCTGCCTAAAAATAGGGAAACTCATAAAATCGAAATCTTTCTTCGAAAAATAAAAGTGAAATCTCAATTCAGAAGTGAAGAAATTTTCTCCACCTTAGGTACGCAAATGTTCAACTCCTACATTGACACTCTTTTATTGCAAGCAGACAATTTTACTCAGAAATTAGTGAAAGCAATAAATTATAAATTTAAGTACTTCTTATTTATAAGGTGTTAACAATTGGCCTTATCATTGCACTACTTAGGAAATACTTAGGAAAGAAGTGCAGCTTTTATTGTATACGTCAGGGCCTAATAATATTTAAATCAGTGAGATCTTAGAGTAATTCGTCTTACATTCTGTATATGGCAATTACCAGTACTGGTAGTATAATATCTTAATGATTATATCTTAATAATTATCAATATGTGAAGTTAATTCCAGCCAGTTTCTCTTACAATGCCCTGTATGCTGGTATATCTCTGAAAACCATCCGTCTTCGTGTGTTTTCTCATAGTAAAGAACCTGTTGAAGGGGTAGCTACGAAAATAACATTATGCAGTATCAGATGCGGTAATAAATATTAAGCCTTTAACACATGACATTAGCAAACCAAATCTAGTAAATCTCTGGAAGGTTCATGAAGATTATAAACTGCTTAAAGACAAAAATTTCAATTTTTAAGACGTTTTAGACAACAAATGCTTGTAAATCCTGAGCTGCCCTTAATGGCTTCTCAGTGAGTAATAAAGCTTATTATTATGGAAACACAGCGCGTATATCAAACATAAGTTCAAGATTTAGAAATAATGTATCTAACTTGAAATTACAGTCGGTCTACCACTGAAGAGATTTACTGAAGTATGTGAACAACGAAGCAATATACTTTATAATAATATGAAGTAGATATACAGCAAAAATAAGTACACACAATATGTTCAACATATCAAAATGCTTCATTCCTAGATTCATGTGTTAGATTCATGAATTCTTCAAATGTTTAATTACAGAGGAAGTCAGAAAAGTCGTTTTGAAGCTCAGATCAATGCATATCAGCACCAAGCATATTCACTTCATTGACTAAAACAGTCTGTTATTTTGTATTCTTCCACATCAATTTTCGATGTGCTTCATCAATTTGTACAATATTTAATTATATTCTGTAACTTCATGTTAAAAACCAACTTGGTTGATGACATAATCCCGGGCACATAACTCTTATTTCAGTGAAACGAAATATGAAGTTTCATGTTTAGCACATCATTCACCATTTCATTCTGCAATACACAATAACACATTTACGTTTAACGTTTAGCATTCTTTCTGATTAACTTTATATGATATACAGTCCTTCTGCTTGTATAGCCACTCGTAGAAATATTTTGCGAGCATTAATTGACATCAGTACAGATATGTCGCGGAAAATGAAAATTATTTTAGCATTTTAATGATGATATAGTATTTGAAACAGATTTTGCCAGTAATTAAGGATATGAAAAGCACCTAAATTACTTTTAAATAAGGAATTTTAATTTAAACTTTTAGGCAAAGCCTTTTAAAAATATTTAACTTTAGTCATTATAAACTGCAGAAGAATAAATAAAATAAATAAAGCCTGATTAGTTACTTAATTCAAGGTAGGAATGTAAAATATTTCATATATTATATTCAAATAAGTTTAAGAAATAAAAACGTAACATTTACAGAAAAGTTTAGATGATTAAAAACATTGTTTATCTGTTCTATATGAGGCTTATGTAATATTTATGGCAAATAGTCTGATCCGGAAAAGATCTTTAGTATAAAAAATTCCATAAATTATTGAAAGAATAAATATTACTTCCTTTCTAAACATTTCTTTCCATTTGACATCCAAACTTCCCTCTTTGTGTCCTTGATGTTGAATCTGTGAGATAGTCTAAGTACTTTATGGTGTACTCTATATGCATCTATTTACTTACCCACCTCCATCGTAGGTCGGTGACACAATTCAATTACCTCTTTTCCGGGGAAGCAATCCCTATAGCAGGGAGCCACTCCCCCCCCATTGCTTCAGAATGGGAGATTATTAGTTTAACTCCCTTTTTGTGTACTGCCTTCTTTGGAAAACGAAATGTCACGACACGTTAAAAAGTAAAAAGCCCTTTTTGGCAAGCTCTTTACAGTAACTTGTAACAGTTTTCACCAGATATGCAGTAGATGAGGATCAAAAGGCTCTTATGCTAGGGTGCATAGTTAAGTAGGAATGATGGGAATCTATTGTTTACGCTATTTCCATTTACTTGAAGTTTTATCCACCATCTACTTTCCTTTCTCCCCACGGAGTAAAAGAGTTCCTAGCAGTAGGGATGAGGGAGAAGATCCAAAGTTTAATCCCGAACTACGCTTGAAGTAATTTATGGAACCTTTTGACATATTGGCATCGATTTACATGATTCTGAGTAAATTCCTTTCAAATTGCCAGGACATTATTATTGTACTATCTAGTGGATTCTAGGAGGCATTTTCTTACTTAGAAAAGATGATTTAAAATTTTTGTGTTTCTTAAGTCCGAAAGAAGCTGATACGTAGTAGATTAGTCACTTTATAAAATTTAAAAGTTCCCGAAAGAGCCGTTAATAGAATAACTATGTATCCTTCTTAGACATCGAACATTTCTTACCAATTTATATGCATAAACTATTAAACTATTTACAAAGATTATGCACCTGATGTGGAAGGAAGGAAATGAAAGCCAGATCGGAGATATTTAGCTCAAGGACAAATAAAACGTTTTCTCGGCAAACGTTTTAGTTGATTGCATCAGAAGCTGACTTTTGGCGGAAACCTTCACTCATTTTTATCAAAGATAAAACAGTTGAAAGTTTGCCTTGATATCAGTACGATGGTTTGCTATGTCAGCTGATATATTGTTGAGCCAGGGCTTAACTTTCAGAGAAGGCATGCGTGTCTGAAAATGTACCTTTGCCAACCGAAATTTCTCTAGGAAACTGATGATACTGATGGTTATTGACTTCTAGAGTATTCAAATCTGTGCCGGAACTGGGCAAACTCGCAGGGTCGCTTATAAGCTGCCGAAGGCCTCGGAGGATAAAGTGCAGAATCGTCCACTTAATTGTTTGACGCTTTTTACAAGAGTAAGAAGAATTGGATTTTTGTCAATTTTCTTTGACTTTTTAAAAGAAAATAGGTCGATGTGTACATGGATAAAGTCAAGAGTGTGCGCAATCTACACATCAGCCTCGGTGTTACTGAGTTTATAAACGGCTAAAGTTATTAATCATTGTGCCATAATAGGGTGTTTTACGGTATTAGAACTAGTGTTGTTGACCAGATGCTAGTTTAGAATTCAGGTTGTTATTGTAAAAAACTTGAGTTTCAGCTTCCATAGCAAATAGCTTCATCTTGGAATTTTGTTTAACCTGGCGGAAGTCGCACCAAGAAAAGTTACTAGAGTGGGCGCGTGGGGTATCACATACCCCAATATTTAAAATACGATAAAAATAGTTTTATTTAGTTTTAAAGCTGTTTTTCTTGTTCTCGTGTATTATAAATAAGTGAATAATAATTGGGTTTAAAAAATTAATTTCCAAAATAATCTTAGAGTTAAAATTAAAATAAATGAAAATAATAAAAAATAAATATCGTGCCTCTAACTTTCATTGCATCTCTAATACGCAATGCTTATTTTATTTCTTTACACTTTGACTAAAATACATTCATGTGTTCTTTTCACGGAATGTTTTCACATTTTAAACATTCCTTTCACGTTCTTCTGTCCTTCGTGCAAGGGCAATTTATCACATCTTTCACACTTAGTTGTTTCGAATTTCATGTATTCGTTTTAATTCTTCATCGAAACTTCTGCTTTTCTTTTGCATGCAGTACGTCAGTTTCTTGGTAAAGTATTAATCTCTTATTCTTTGTTCAATACTTTTTTTCATTAATTGTAATGCTAAGTCCTACAAAAACAGACTTCTGTTTCTAGTTGGTGGATTAGCAGTTGAATATAATATAATTCAAGCATTTATTACAGTAACATTCAGTGCAGGAAAGAAAATTACCTTTGTCCACCTTCTAGTTATTCTGGCAATTGAATAATTGGCTGACATTTCATCCCCCATATCCACTGCTCCTTTAGTCATATTATTATACATATAATTCCTGACGTTTTATTTTCTCCAATAGTATCATCTATAGTATGATCGTTATATAATGTTGAAAGCATAAGAACAGCTTTTCCTTTTTTAGGAAAATTTGGAATTAATGTTTCATCTTTTTCGAAACCAAAACAGTGTAGAAAATATTCTTCAGTTTCCGAAATGCAATCTTAATCGCTTTCAAATATTTCTAATAAATCTCACAGGCGTTGCATCTCCGATTTATAAGGAGTCATTCTTTTTACCATAATGCGGTTAGAAATTTTTAAGAATTTAATGTCAAGTACTTTAAAATCACTTGCGAGTAGAAATATTTACTGTTCCACTCTAGAAATAAATTTCTGAACTAAATATTCAGTCAGAAAAACACTTACGCGGACAGGCGCGTGGGGTGTGTCATACCCGAGTTCCAACAAAATACCTATAAATCTTTTTCTGAAACACACAGGCAAAGAAAAAGCGGTTCTGAAAGTCAACCACAACTAGAAACTCAGCTACTGAATGCAGCACAGAATTTCAGTTTCACAAGTTAGGATTTTTCCAGTTTTATGTAGGGGTGGTGTATGATACACCCCACGTGCTTTCGCGCGTATTAACGGTAAGACAATCGATTTAGTATGCGCCAGCATTTTAGTTTGTAAAGGATTAATAACAGTTTATTTGTTTATATCTTGGCTTGCATTTGCATTCACAATTAAACTGCTGTATGGGTATTAACACTCCCATTTATTAAGCTAGATCAGCGGTTCGGTTGAATATTCAATGGAATTTCACACCACTTTATTTTTCGAAACCTGTAACTGATGTATGTCACATCGGTTCGCTATCGCTCAGTAAATAATTTAAGTACAGCAAGATTGATAACCAGCTGTATTTGCTGCTATACTTGTAGGCTATGAAACAAAAAATGATTTCAAATTCTGCTAGTTTTCAATTTCTCACATTTGCTGACCACTACTATGGACGGAACTGAAGATGATGTTATCTACAAAACATTTATAATGGCTTAGCGAAAGACAACAAAATTTCCGGGAATTGCTAGAAAATTCCATGCCAGATACCACTATTAAGAGCTTTGATCAATATATAAGAGAATTATACATAAAAAATATTTTTTCGGGTATTTAATCTATAACGTAATTTTTCTGATTGAAATATTTTGAAATTGTTTTGTACTCGTATATAAGTGAACTTTAACTTCAACTGTAAAATATTTATCTCAAAAGCCTCAGTTTATAGGCGGAAGTATACAGTATCAGAAAAATCGTATAACACATTTTGTTTAAGGAAATCTTATGTCTAATATTTATTATAAAGACTTCAGAATTATGCCAGCTGAATTGAACTTAAATTAGTGTTACCTAAAATAAAAGGTATTGTTCTATTACCGAGACCGGAGTCGTCGCCAAATGTTTTGCTAAACTCGCCAAGAGATTGGTTCACATGAAGTAGCTAATGTTTATTTCTAAAGTCTTTACAATATTATTTTTTAAGAAAAATAAAAGAATGTCTTTTCAAAATTGGCTACGGAAATGCAAATCCGAAAGATGTAACGGTCACTCGTGTTTTTAATGATTAATGTTAAAACGATGTGTGTGTGTGTGTGTATTTAATTATGGCAAAGCACACGAGGGCTATCTGCCTAAGGGGAGGGATGCCTTTCGTGGAGGACCTTTCTAAGGGAAACTGGCTCGTATACACGTTACACATGGAGAAAACCACGAAAACGCCCATGCAGCCAGCCCGTTCGCGGGATTCGAACCTCGGACCGAACTACCAGTGTTCAGCGACTTTAACGCTAGGCCGCTGATGGGCTGTTAAAATGATGGATTTGAAAATTTGGACTTGCCTAATGGTGAAATATCTTCCATATTTTTTTTTTCAGGAACGAGGAATTATTCCGTCTGAAAACAAGTGCACGAGAAACCAAAAAAAAAATATTTTTTTTCTGATTTCTTTGGCAAGATGCTTAATTTACATTAAAAATTTCTAATTTTATGAAAATATCTTGTTATTTTTTCCCTTGGATTTTTCTTCAACTTAACCGTATCGTATTTTATTTATCCTACATTAAATATTTTGGTGATTAGTTTTATGCTTCAAATTTTTCTCTAGATCGTCAGCTTTTGGAGATATCTGAAACCAGTCCCCATAACAGAACAGTGCCAAACAAAATATATCTCATTCGTTATCGTTCTTTTTATCTTTAGCATGAAAGCATCTTAGACAATTTAAGAAAACAAATGTGAACATTGTCTGTTTACCATCTTAATGAGCTTTCAAAAAAATAATGGATTTTTTGAAGCAGATTAATTATATATATATATGCTATACATATTTATTTACTTAGATAATTAGAATTCTTTTGTAATATGCTGTTCTTTTTCTTCAAAGAATCATTTAATAGCTTCTCTGTGTTCATAATCAAATGGTTTTTCTCTTTTACATACTAGAGGTAACTGGCCTTCATAAAAAAAAAATTGCTTTGATTGAGAGATTTTTTTTCCTCTTCTTGGTGAAATATTTCTCCTTAATCTTCAACCATTCCTCTAATATGTTACGAATTTATGATAAAAAAGGGAAAAATGTATGAAATTAGTAGTTGCATTTACAAATTATGTACATCAATACTTCTTTTAGGTAAAACAAAAAAAACGTTTAGACACATAGTTTCAATTACAATATTAAGCAAATTTGATATTTATGTTTTTTTATCAAATATTTAAAAAACACTTCTCAGAAAAGTAAATGTTCACCACTACACAACATTATTCACAACAATGTATTAGTTCATTTGTTTTTCCTTTTAACATATTTTAAAGGCAATTTCTCAAGCATTTCTGATTAACCTTAGTTCAGATAATCTAAAATTTTGATAATTGTGCGTACAACATAAAATTAATTATATAATGGCAACAATATATATATCAATAGCCTACTTAAAAAATAACTGTATTTATCACGCTTCACACTTACTGTCTCTAAAATTCTACGCAGAATATCAGAAAGTCCTAAATCTTAGATGATCTTAAAACCGAAATTTTGGTCAAGTTTCTTGTGCACTTGCACAAGGGAGGTGTCCACATTAAATGAGTTTTCAGGGACAGGAAATTCCAAAATCTGAAAAAAATTCCTTTTCAAAACTCTATTGCGGGAGAAGTTCGAATTTTCAGGTATATTGCTGGGATGGAACGAACATTTCGCTGAAGTGACCAAATGATCGGAATTGCATATATTGCATGTGGGTTTAGCTCCCTCGGTAGCTTGCGGGTGTACGATAAATGAGTATGACAGCAGTAAAGACATTGAGAATGCTTATTGCAGTTTGCATATGTCTGAAGCGTTGACATCTGAAACAGATTTTGGGCTGTTTTCCTGATCTATATTTCTTTATCTTGATTGTAAGAGACGGGATTTTAAATGAAAGAACAGGCTGTCTTTGTCACAGCGCAAAGAAAACAAGTTCCACAAAGAAAACAAGATGGATGGCTCCGCTGCAATATTGCTGCAAACTGTTTCAGCTTAACAACCGGGTAAACCAACTTGGTAATTTCATGTTTGATGGCATATGGGTTTTTCATCCGCACGTAAATGACAACCTGGAAGCTGTTCCTTCGTACGGAAAATAAAAAATTAAGTTTCGGTTTTCAGTAAGTCACTAAAAGCCGTTTCGCTGATGTGCCAGTCATGAAACTGGAGGCGAATTTTTTCACGTTTCAAGGTTCCAGTTTAGTTTTTGATACTATTTTCGCTAAAGAGGAATTTAATTTCTCTCCAAGTTACTTGAGGTGGCGGGCAAATAATGGGAGGTCGGTACCGCGTCTTTTCCACGTAAGTTGAAGCTGAAGTCGATTCCTTCGTAGGGTGTCCGATAAATCCTTCTCCTCCAGGCAGCTGAAGAAGTTATTCGTAGGAATGTTAAAAGCTAAAACTCCCACATCAGTATTTGAGAAAGAATCCTCGTCTAGAGGTACCTCAGAAGAGCAAGAGTATTCATAGTCATCACCGCTTTATTATCTGTCGCTGATGTAAGCTGGTCCAGTAAATCAGACACATTCTTTGCAGAATGCCCAGTGAAAACAATTGAAGTGAGATGGCGGTGGTTAAGAAATTCATCATTACAGTGGCGGCCAAAATTGTGGACATTTTTGGAAGTTTTTATGTTTTTGAACTTTGTATGCTTATAGAAAACGTTACGTCTCACACAATGCAAACTTGTATATATCATATTAAAGATAATTTATTACTGAATACAATACAAAACACAAAATTCAATTATTTGCAATACGAAAAAAGTTAAACGATAATAGTTATCGATATAGATTAGATAGTGAAGATTGCAGTGAGTTATCAGTACTTAGTAGGGTACCCTTTATTTTTGATTACAGCTTCACATCGACGTTTCATTGAGCTGACAAGAGTTTTAAGCTCTTCTTTCGTTATTACATGATGCCAGGAAACAATTATAGCCTCAATTAGTTCCCTTTTATTTGATGGGCGCCTCATTCGGACAAGAGTTTTCAAACGGTACCACAAATTTTCGATAGGTTTGAGGTCAGGACTGTTTCCTGGCCATGCCAACAATTTAGTGCTCTTTGTACGAAACCACTCTTTCAACATTTTAGCCGTGTGGCAAGGAGCAGAATCCTGCTGAAAAATAAACGAAGCATTGTTGGGAAAGAGATCTCTGATGGAATGTGGAAGTTTTGGTTCTATAATAGTGTCATTGTATTTTCTGGCATTCAGTGTCAAATCGATGACACGAAGGCGACCAATACCATCTGCTGACATGCACGACCAAATCATAACACTAACTGGGTTCTTCACAGTTGCTTGAATGCAGTCAGGATGTAGCTCTTTTCCTATTCTACGTCTTACATATTTTCGCCCATCACTACCGAATAACGATATCTTAGTTTCATCACTCCATATAACTTGTGACCACTGATCATCTGTCCAATTAATGTGTTCGTTTGCCCACTATAGTCTTTTTTTTCATTGCTGAAAATTAAGCTAAGGTTTTTTTCGTGGAATTCTACCTCTCAGTCCAACATCTGTTAATCTTCTCCTGATTGTTCTTGAACTGACAGAAACACCAGCGTCATTCAGATCACTTCTGATGGCCGCTGATGATATTTTTCTATATTGGATACATAGTCTTTTTATTCTTCTGTCATCAATAGATGTGGTACACCTTTTTCGGCCTTTTCTGTCTTTGTTTTTATTGAATTTGTCTCCTGATATCGTACAGAAAACTTTCGGACTCCAGATGTAGTCACTGAACCACCCACCTGTCTTGCAATTTCAGTAAAAGGAAAGACCACTTTCTCGTAACACAATAATATTACATCTCTTTCTAGGTGTCCAATATACTCCAATATATTCTTTTAATCGATGTCATTGCTTCTTGACGAAATATTAAAAATTTTTACAAAAATTCTTACTTGTAATTGCAGTGTATAAGAAACAGGTTCTCCTTCTACAGAACAAAGCAAAATAATGAATTGTTTCAAGTGTAAACATGATGTCAGCTTCTACTGGCAGTTACTAACATTTGATTGGTTCTCAGAACAAGAACAGTGATTGTCCAGGAAAGTTAGACATTACAAACAACTTCATAACTGTGTTTTTTATTTATATTAAAGTACATATAATTTTTTGTATTGCAAATAATTGAATTTTGTGTTTTGTATTGAATTCAGTCATAAATTCTCTTTAAAATGATATATACAATTTTGCATTTTGCGAAACGTAACATTCTCTATAAGCATGCAAAGTTCAAAAACATAAAAATTTCCAAAAGTGTCCACAATTTTGGCTATCACTGTATGTTCATTTTTGATGTCCTAAAGAACTTTCATATATTCTGGAGAGAGAAGCTTTAAAATCATATCATCTAGCATTGGCTCTGAGTCACTCTCCTCCAGTTTCCCAGAAAATGCTAATTATAAGAAAGTCATAATTAATGAACTGCGAGGAAACATGAAGAAATCGACAACGAACTAAACGAGGGGCAAACACACCTTCACACGCAAAAGCTACCAGTGCTCCAAAACTCGTCCTCAGAACCGTTCATTTTAAAGCAGGGGCTACCTAGTTAGGAACGTTGAAAGCAGGTCATGCTTGGCGACCGTACGTTTGGGCAAACGATTCATTTACCTTAGTATACCATGTTTTTGCTGCACGTGCACAGATTATAATTTATATCCATAAAACGGACTAACAGTGCCAAATCAAGAAACACTATGGTTATATTATCACGGGCTCTTACTGTATTTGAAAAATGGAATCGTCTGAAACCACATGATTCAAATGTCTTCTTTTCAAAGCTGAACAAAAACCAATCCATTTTAAACGCCAGCATCGAACCCCGATCGCAACAGTAAAATGCACTATAGGTGTGGGGTCTTGATGTTTCTTTTGCAATTCAGGCTCGCCTTTGGTGCAGGATTGATAAACGTTTTGGGCCGCGGTTTGGACACATCTGACTCACACTATCAGCTAAGCGACTATGATAAGCACAAGGCAAGTTATAATATTATTCTCCTTTTTCAATTCTTCTGTTAATAGAAACAATTTTGGGGTGCGTAGATTTTGTCATATGGGTTAAGCTCAACTCAATTTGATCGATTTCAGCTGCTTCAACCAGAAAAGAAAAATTTACTCTAAGAATGTCGTTCTATTCGCAGAGCTGTTGAAGATCTTTGTGTGGACGCTTCCGAATTCTCCCAATAAGTATTATTTTTATTCTGATCATGTCTGTCCATGTCTTCTCAAAATTTCCGCAGATATGCTAATACCCAGGAGACAGGCCTTGCTAATTACACGCTATTCACTAGCTTCACTACTGAAACTGTTTGACGCCACGTCACATCCACTCAAAATGAAATAATACACACCTTTCCCTTCTTTTAAAAATACAAAAACACCTTCATAAATCGTTCTAATTGGCAGTTTTTGTCTTAACATTATAGTAAGCAGATATTGGGGCAGTTGAAGGAATCGATGTTAGACTATAATAAATTTCTAACATGCTTTCAAAGCAAACTTCAAACATAACGAAACTAACTTCCTAGTATGTGTTTGATATAAAATGTACTGAAAAGGACTGGACTCGAGAGGAACTCGAATTAGTTTACCGCCTTACAACCAGATAACATCTATGAGATCAGGAGTTACAGACTACAAACGGGGATTTCTCTTTCTCAATTCAAGTTGAGAGCCATTATACGAAAGACAGTAACAGTTAGAGATACTTTATCAAAAAAAAAAAAAAAAAAAAAAAAAAAAATAGAGTCACATAACTCTTAGTTGAAAATTAGCACCACTTATTTGCATTTTTACCTAACCACTTCTCTGTGTTAGTTAATGTACATTTCTTCAGAAATGAGGCTTTGTGCAAATGAATTAGTGAACACAATGAAAAAAAATTAAATCAAGAGCATAATTTAAATGTTAAAATGTTTTCGGACGAAACATACCACACGTATATTTTGACTGGATGCTCTTGTCTAATGTTTTATATTCGACGAAAAATGTGATTTTGCTTCGAAGGTGCGTACTCAAAAATTTCCCATTTATTATTTTATTTCTTACTTTACAATAAACTGTGTAGGCTAATTTAAAAGTAATTATAAGGTATCAAACGAACTCATAATTAACATGAATTGGGAATTAGGTTATAATATACTTAAAAAGATATTGGCTAAAAATATGCCTATATTTTGCTCTAAGCCAAAGATATTATACAATGTACTGAATCTAAACAGTCTAAGTACTTAGCTTTAGATTTATTTTGTGCGTTTGAAGTAAATAATTTATAATAATCATTATGCATGATTTTGTAACTCTAATGGAATAAATCAGAAAAAAAATATTGATCTCTAGGGTAACTAAACGAAAAACTTACTTATCATAAGCAAATTGAAAACGCTGCATAAATATGTTTGCCATTCAGTAAAAATATCTCAAACATTGCTATTACAGAATGTTTCAAATATACATTTATAGTTGTGATACTCTGCAATATATATAGTTCATGAAATATACTGCTCTTTAAAATTTAAGGAACAGAAGGATTTTCCTCTGAGCAATTCAACGCGTAAACTGCTGTACACAATACAGTAAAAGCAATTATTCAGTTTCAAAAAAACATTTACATAACTTGCGTAAATTACTTTATTGGAAAAAATGCTTAATTTTAGTGAAATGAAGTTCCGATAATGTCCATGCTCAGAATTTCATTTTTATACTTTCGAAATTTCATTTGAAAATATTCAAATTTTAAGCCTGAAACGCACGATATCTACAGAAATCGTTTTCGAATACTGCGGAAAAAAAACAACGAACATTTGACTCAGTAAACTTCGAGTTGGCCTTAGTTTTATCAATAAGACAATAAAATGTAAGTTGCAGTGCTATCAACAGGCTAGGGAATCTGGTTTTAGAGAGTCTACAGATTCAAGTGAAGCTTAACCTGTTACAACCCCTAATGATGATCAATCGCCTTCTACTTATTAGGACAGAGGACGAAGAACCACATCTGCATTTCAACGTATTGTCAATCACCTTGTAGCAGGGGAAAGAAGCTATAGACTTCAGCTGTGATGAAAAGACATTATGAATCGGATATTCTTCATACTGAGAATTAATCTTTTCGTTATTTAGCAGAAACAAATAGTAATTGCACTCAAAGAAACGAATCAAAATCCTGAAAAAGAACACTTATAGAGAGGATAATATCTTCTAATCTGGTAGCTATGAGTCTTCTGGTGGGTTCTTTGCTCTGCTCCCTAAAAGAGTTTTTAATCAACATTAGAGACCATTTAATGCTTCTGAAGTAGATAGAGATTCCTGAAGAATCAGTGACAGTTTAGGTTTCATTAAGCATTTGTAATTAATGAAAACTTGATCAAGCGATTCAGCGAAATAGTATCTACACACCACGAACCAGTTGAACATTTATGGAACCTCTTACCGAAGAATGGCAGGTCGCCCACTGAACATTTGTGGGAAACATCTAGGAAAATAGCGTAAGATGTACCTCTCCCTTCCAGTGTGACTGTATTTACTTCATAGATATTTAAGGTGCCTAAGGGCTTCTCTGACCCTTGAAGTATTTGAAACTTCATTGACAGATTTTAAAAAATGCTCCAAGGAGATAGTCATGAAAGGGGTGAAAATTTTCTGCAATATTTACAGAATGGTTACGTCATCGCTTCTATACTAATGTGACTTTTAAAAAACAACAGTTCGAAAAGTTTTCAGAAAGAACAAATATAAAAGCATCGCAGAATGCACTAATGATTGTATGTATTGTCTACATTGAACATTTGAACCTTACATCTATTTTGTGAACATTTGTGCCTTATATCTAGTTTGTCTATCATGTGTGTGAACATTTGTACCTTATATCTAGTTTGCTTTAACAGTTATGGCCTAAAATCTATATTTTACGTAACCTTTAGAAAGCAGTGAAGAAGATGAGAAATATAAGGTACTTATTAGATTAAATATCAGATACTAAGCAAGCTAAGAAATGATCATATTGCTATGAGTTGAATAAATTGATTAGCTTAAAATAGTGACATTTAAGTTTATTTTCTGCAGCATCTCCTAGTAGCAATTAAAGAATATATCCTATTGTTAATATTTTATAGGAACAAAATTAAAAAGAAAAAGTACAAAAAAGGAGAAAAAGTACAAATTTCCATATAAAAATCTAAACTAACAACTACGATAATTACACTAAGCATTAGAGCATTAAATATTAATTTAAAAATTGTAGTTGATAAAAATGTTTTATGACGTTCTGTTCTTAACTAGAACTTTTTTCATGTAAGACAATGTAGAGTAATTAACGTCCAAGGATCGGTTATTAGAGTTTAAAGTGAATAATTATCATTACACAAAACAGAGACAAGTTTGAATAACTAATTATAAAACATTCATAAATAGCTGCTGGAGATGATGGTAAAATTAAATAGCATAAAATTCACAATGATTATGATTTAAAGCTTCTAAAATGTTATGCATATTACTTTAAACAGATTCCATGAATATACAAGACTTAAAATTTTTTCTTTTGAACGTAAAGCTTATGTCACTACTTCATATTCTTATTAGTTTCCTTATGAACTTGTGTGTTTTTTTAACTAAAAATATTCTGTCAAAATAATGGCTATTGAACGTAATTTATATAATCATAAGCGAATAAAAATGTTATCTTTAAAATTTTGTTTTTATTAACTGGAAATTGTTTTGGATTATTTTATTGCCACATAAACATTTCTTTAAAATTATGTAAACATAATAATAATGTGACAATAATTAACTGCCAGTTAAAATAAACTAGAGGAAAATTATATTCAAAGAATAAAATAGTTAATAAAAATACACATAAAAATATTACTTCAAAAAAGATATATCATTGCTTTCTGTTTGTTAATTGATTAATTAACTGCATTTTGGAAATCACTCCAAGATCTCTAACTTAACAAAGCAGGCTAACTTAGAGTATTTCATTGAAGAATGACGTTATTTGAATATAATAAATCACACAAGGGTTACATTCCTAAGGAGAGGGATGCTTTCGTTGATGTTTTTCTAAGGAAACCTGACTCGTTTTCCCATCGCACGTAACGAATTACCACAGAAAACATATAGCCATCATGTTTGCTTTGCCCCACAAATATCCGACAACCAGCATTTACACACTCGACTTTGATGAAACTTTGGTTTCCGTAACAAACCTAACATTTGGAATCTATGATTTCGTTAGTTAAACAAATAAACAAAAAAGTTTTAGGTTTAAACAGAAACAAATATAAAGAAAAAAATTACATTTACATCATTACTGTATGATGTGAAAATTTCACAGAGCAATATTAAAATAGAACTTGTTAACGAAATTCGGCTACTAGTCGATAGAGATATTATACAGAGATTTTATCTGGAACAACAATTTTAAAGAAAACAATTCATATATATATATATATATATACTAGCTGGTACCTGCCCGCTTTGCTGGGCACACTATCTATTTGAACGCGAACCTAGACTTCTTATATGGACGAAAGGTCTAATTTCGAATTGATAATTAATGTAATTTTTTAAATTTAAAGTTGGGAAATATAGTGCCAGCCAGTGAATCTGTCATACACAGATTTCCACATCACCCATGAGGTACAGCGTTTTGGAACGCGTCCCCATTTTTTAACGTGGTCGGATCTCTAGTAGGCCTACACCACGAAAAATTGCCGACATAAAACTAAAGTTTATATATATTTAACTGTTATGATAAGTTTCCTGAAAATAAATTTTATTACCTTTGTTATAAATTGTTTTAATCATAATTATTTATCCTTGATTTTTTATGTATGGCAATTTTTATTTTTATCACAATAATTTATTTATCTTAATAATAAGATTTATTTCATGAAACTTATGATAACACTTAAATATAAATGTTATTATTAACTTTATCATGTAAACGTTGTTTGTATTCTTTGGATAGATGCAAGTTATTAACCAATTTAATAATTTTAAAGAAAATGCATTCATTGACAACATTGTATTTCACATCTAGTTTTGGCAACAATAAAAGAAAATTCTGAACTCGTATCTGAAATCCAAATGTATGAGAAACTTCTATTGTATAACAAAAATCCATTTTGGACAGGATTTATGTCAAATCCGTTCTTAGTGCGCGTCTACATCGTAGAATGAGTAACTATGCGAGATTTCAGGTTAATCGGGTGTATAGTTTCGGAGATCTCGTGATGAGTCAGTGGTATTTCTCTTATATATATATATATATATATATATTTTCTAAAATGCGTTTTGTCAGAGATTTGCACGCAGTTGCTCACGTTCTTAATAACTTTATCGTAGGTTTAAATATTATAAAAATTAAATTTCACAAATAATAAAATTTAATTTGTGTGAGTACTGCATTATTAGACTCATAGAAAACACAATACAATAAGGTATATCTTTAAATAAAATTTCTTTTATTCAAAATGTAACCCTTCCTGTCTCTCAAAAATTCTCTTAAACAGATATTCGATGCTCTTTCTTCTATTTCTGCAATATCATGCTAACTGACAAAGTCAGCAGTCACTGTTCATACTGAGTTACATGGAAAGGAAATTCTTGTAACGTAATTTTTCGCTTCTATTTTACACAAAAATTAATGAATATAATCAAGGAGCAGACTCAAAATAAAACTTAAAATTCAGATGCTGCAGCTATACTGTTAATAGAAATTTAAATTTGATTTTCATCTATTTATGTTTTAACGAAATTTCACTAACCAAACTTACCTGTCCAATACTAAATATTACTTACATAAAATAGCGGGTTCATTTTACAATACTAAGGAATTCACATCGAGTTCAGCTGGGGCTGAATTTACGTCGGGCTTAGAGCTGGTCTCTTGAAGAGTCTACATAATATTTTCATGTATCTCGTCACGTGTAGCATAGGTAAAAATGATTTAGTTTCTTTTGGAAATTTCTATGCAAAAGAGCCTAGTTCAAAGATTAGGCAAACAGTCCTTGCTAGCCTACTTCAGAAAACAGGTTTGATGAAGGTCTATAGACCTATTTATGATGCAGTAAGTTATATTCTTTTCTGATTTTTTTTTAACATGAAAACATCTCTCTCGAGGCTTGATTTACATGTGATGCATTAAATATCTTTTCAGAACCAAAGGTTTAATTTTTTGTAGGCTGAAGCATCCTTAGATATTATTATTGTTTTAAAATAAGCATTACGAAAGCTACTATAATGTCATATTTTTTCATCAATTTTAATATTTGTTTATTATAATACTGAAATAATTTTGTACTATATATAAATCGACATTTTTGAAAACATTATGGCAAATATATACTTATATTATACAAATATTTACTTAGATGCAGACTGAGCTGCGCAACGCTCTGACCCCAAGATGGCCGCGCTAGCCCCGCCCCTAGCGGACACAGACGGAAACGTAATCTACTTCCTGGATGGCCCTCGTATGTATATATGTATGAAAGTGAAGAAACTGAGATACAGATATAGATACATAAATAAGAGTAAAAGAGTAACAATATTAAAAAAGACAGAAATCAACACTATTTTATGCACAAGAATGAATTGAGCAGTGCATAATCAGCAGAAATAAAAGCATACATGATTATCGATTTCTCATTGGATAATTGCAAATAATATAAAAGCCTGTAATATTAGTAAATGCGAAGTAATATAATAAGCCCTAAAAAGGAAATAAAGTTAAAAAAAGAATTATCAAGTAAGTGTTAAATGCTACAATGCATTTGGTTGATGATTTTTTTTCTCATTTTATTTCCTTTTGTCCATAATATAACAGGATAAGCACGTATCTCATTAGTCATCGGTAAAGCTCTACCACCCTCCAAATTGTAAGGATATTTATGTTTCAAATTTAATCAGAAAACTCGGCGATATAGCAGTCTCTTCGCCGGGACTCCAACCTGGACCTCCCGAATAAGTCCCATGCGTTACGATTACATCACGAAGGCATGCTGGAAGGAGGAGAAACATACCTTAAAGTATTTAATTTTTCTTTAACAAGTAAAGCGATTTAAATTTAACAAATGTAGATTCATTTGAATTATTACTAAGTACTATCTAGACTTATAAAATTTCGTTAGATGGATTTATTAGAATCATCTATATACACAACGAAGAGTGTCTCTGTTTGTGTGTAGGTAATTCATATATATGTATTTACAAATTCATTCAGATCTTGGAGAAATTTTGCACACTTGAACTTCAAAACAAACGTTAGTACTATACTACACTAAAGTTTTATCCGAGCTTGGTAAAATCCTAGACAATTCACCAAGGAACAAACTAAGGGAAAACTTTTTATCAATCTGAGAAAAAAAAAAAAACTCCATGCCCCTAATCAAGCCTCTTAACTCTACGTAATGCATGGACGAAGCCCTTACGTTAGCTAGATTAGCGTACTTTAATATAACGCCAGTTAGATTAGCGTGCTGTAATATAACGTAGTAATTGCAGTGTGTCATCGGTCATCGGTGTAGAGCGTTGCAAGGATGAGGGAATGCTGGGAAATACTGACTGAGAAAGAAGGGAATATGATCAAAGATTGGATGATTGGGCCCATCCAACGGGGATTCAAAATTTATATAGTTAAATTATATATTGTAATATGAAACATGTAAAGGGTTTGTTACTATATTTAAAAAGAAATAAATCTACTTAATGATAGATGTGGGTCAATAACCGTTAACCGTTGGTAAAGGCCCAGTGCCACCACATATTTGTCTCCACTGAATTGATGAATCTGCTTTTATCATTAACACATGAGTCATTATCGAAAATGATTTCATGATGACATCTGTGCATCTAAAATATTAAAGCAATAACATTTTCCTTCGCTAGCTTTACTATCGAGTCTTCTCCCTTCGAATACAAACTCTAAACTAAAACGTCTCATATCAGGTAAAAGTACTACATCTCTGTAAGCCTTTAACCTCTCTGAAGGTACAAAACTGAATGGCATCATGCAACGTACAGTATAGAAGGAAGTATCATATGATTCTATACGCTAATTGTTTTTTAAACACTAGCCATTTCAATCTTGTTATTTTTCCTTTATAAAGAAACTGTAGTTATTAACTAGAATGCAATTCAGGCTTTAGTAAGAGAATTTTTCCTCTTTTCAATTATTAAATCTTAGCACCAGATGAAATAACATCAACACTAAGCAGTCAAAAACATATATTTTTTCCATTCGCTCAACGTATTAATATCAATAGTAATAGATAAAAATATTCGAGATAGATCACAAGGGAATTAAAACAAGAGGTAAACTTTAGACAGGATACAGGTACGCTAGTTAGTCATTTTAATTTAAGGTCCGTATGAACGAGGCCTCTTTCACTCTTTCACCTAAAGGGTATGGGATTTGAGTAGAGACAAAATCCTACATACCTCGATTTTTCTTATACTAAACGTATAACTAGGATACTGAAAATGACCAGAGTTTTATTTTACCTAGCCGAAAGGTTAGGAAATAGTTTCGGGAAAGTGGGTTAAAGCAAAATCTTGAGCAAATCTAAAGAAGTGCTACAACTGTAAAGCTGGATTTATTCTTTAATTTTTAATTCTCCCACTCTCATTCCAATGCAATTCATATTTTACCCATTCACTTATTGGACTCATTTGAGAATCCTAAGCTTACTAGTAAGTGCGAAATTCAAAACCATAGATTTTGAAATAAAAGGGATAATTATATATATATATATATATATATATATATATATATATGTATAGAGAAGAGAGATAAAGAAAGATTATGAGATCATTATGATTCCAAAATTCAAAAGCCACCAGGGACAGAGTGGATAAGATTCTTAATAGTTTGAAGGAACTCATGAGATTATGCGAATGGATTGTCTGCATGAGCGATTTCATAGGCTTTCCTGTATATATAATATTAATACGAAACAATTTCTTTGATTTAACCGGGTTCGTGGATTTCTCCCACCTAATGGAAATACGATGTAATATGAATGCGAAAGAGAAACTCTTGAATCCATGCTAATAAAAACAAATCTGCTAAAGAATGACAAAGTACCAGAATAACAACTCTGGAGATAATTTGATTAAGATTTATAATTGGTAGAGGTAGGATATATACATACAAAATGTTTGACGATAAGTGCTTTTATACATGGTTAATATAAACAAAGGGACAGCATTTATGAGATTATTTTTTTTCGATCAATTTCTTTTAGAATATATTTTAGGGAATACATTCAAAAATTCAAAATTCCAGAAATTTGAAGACTTTGGCTAGGCCTTTAAAGTTCGAATTAATGAAAGAGCACTCTGTCTAATTCATCATATTTCAGTTGTCTGCCTTTCCTTATGTTTGACCTAATTAAATGCCTTTTAAAACGCAAACCTCAGGGACCGCAAACCCGCAGGTCTTCCATTTTAACAAGAGTCTTCGGTTAAGTCTTCCAGCTGCCTAGGAGTCTGGACTCCAAAAGTTTTCAACATGTCTAGAAGAAAAGTAAATTTTTTTATTATAATTCGAAAAGGCTCCTTCCAATTTTGTACCCAGATTTTTTCCTGTTAATACACTAACTTTATGGTTAGAACATATTACATAATGCACATATAATACTTATTTAAAGCTATCAAACACACATCTTTCGAAGTATACCTTAATACCTTTAAATTGGCAAATTGTAGATATCCTTAAAAATAGGCATGTTTTGCTCCATCTCTGTGTTTAGCATTTGTAGAGATGCACAGCAACCTATAAAATCACTGTTTGTACGTCAAAACGCTGAAAATCATGAAAATATTTGTAAAATACAGAAATGATTCGGTACCTTTTATAGCAACTTAAAGCTTATTTGCATCAATTTATTAGAAAACCCAAATTGCATGCATTAGAATACTCATTAATACACTGCTGGCCATTAAAATTGCAACACCAGGAAGGAATGATCTGACGAACTTCAAAATAACATGAAAGTAAGAAGTGGGACATGCAAACGATTAGTATTTCATCGCATTTAGACTACGCATTTAAATGACAGCTGAAGCAGAGCATAAAAGAGAAGTTGTGCAGTGGATTTCTCATTCGGAAAGTGTAAGGTTAGAGTTTGAATATCCTGTTATGCCTCGAATAAGAACAGGAAATTCTTACCAGCAAGTTTCGAAATTCGATAAAGGAAGGATGCTTGCCTATCGAAAGTGTAGATTATCGTTCAGTGATATGGCCGGTCGCACTGGTCGACCTTCAGCGACTGTTATGCGAATATGGAATCAATGGATTGCTGAGGGTCATACTGAACTGCATGAAAGATCTAAACGACTTCCTATGACTCACATCAGAGAAGACAGGTATATTGTAAGGTCAGGCCTTCAAAACCGTACAACGACATCACGCATCATTAGGAAATAAGCATGTTTGGAGCAAGCTCCGTATCCGCTTGTAACTGTGCATCAAAGTTTGAAGCAGCGTGGAATATCAGCACGGTGACCATTACTTCGGCTTCCCTTGACAAAGCAGCATAGCGAGAGACTGCGACTCGATAAAACAATAAAACGCCGAACGATAAAACTAGATACAAGGGTGGCACAAATGCCATCTCCCAACAAGATAACGGTCTCCAGATCTGCCACCGATTGAAAATATCTGGTTAATAAGTTGTTGAGATACTGATCCGCTACCCCTCTCCATCTAATAAGGTTGATGAAGTGTGGCATAGTCTTGAAACAGCATGGTATGATTTGTCCGTTTCTGTCATCTAAGCAAAGTTCGACCTCATGCCTAACCGAGGAAGCGCCGTTTTAGCTGCCAGGGGTGATACCTGTTCTCTAACTTCACACCCCTATAAACCCCCAAACTGCATACACACTTAATCATTTTCATGTCATACTGTTTACATACGATAAATATCTTTTTTGTATTTGATTTCCTTCAAATTGTTGCACTTTTAATGGCCAGCAGTGTATATTAGAATACTCTGTTGTATCATACTTACTGTAGACAATTTTAATGTTACTGTTACTATTGTATTATTTCAGCTGATACATTTTATGTAATTTTTTATTTGTTATGGATGCTCGCTTTATTTATATATGTGTCCTAAAGTGCTTACTGCTAATATGCTATCTCATCCCTGGGCAATGATCAGTGGACTACTCTTTCTTAGTACTTTGAGTTGGAAGCTACGAACCGATAATTATTTTCCAGTGATATTAATACTAAAATTAATGAAATGTTATGCCGTCAACTATCGTTATTAGTTCGTCCAAATAATAGATCGCTCCGTTTAATAACTCAAATACTTTTAGTTTCTACCTATTTATACTTTTATTTTCATGTAATGTACACTGGCTATTAAGTCAGTTTTGAGGAGCAGTTTCCAGTTATCAGATAACATCCAGAATCTTTGGGTCAATACAGTTTTCCATTATGGAGAAGGGAAACAGATATTTTTCTTGTCCACGATTTCTCTTCAGACTGCAACTGTATTCCTAACTCATCCTTAAGAAATTGACAAAATTGATTGCCATCTGAAATTCAAGAAAATAAACAAAAGTGAGCGAGCCGTTTCCTTAGTGATTTATGGCACACGTGATTTCAAAATTTCACTGCATCAGCTATTGTAAACTCGTCGCTGCTTTCTCCAAGAACAAGGAATTCATTTGAGGCTTGACCAGATACACATGCCATTTCCCCCACAATAGGTCAGCATTGGTAGCTGAGGAAATTATAGTAAAACGAATAAAGCTTTCAAGTGTGACTATGAGGAAATTTATCTGAAAGCGTACAAAAAAACACGTTGAACGGAGTTTTAGTATCTTCAAAACGTAGACGATATCCGTTGAAAAAATTAATATCCGAAGATCAGAAATATTTGTTGAGAAATTTTAAACATCGAGTTAAGAGTAATTATTTCAGAAATTGAATATAGTTTCAACATATTTTACGATGGAGTAGTATATTACTCATTACTTACATCGTTTGTAAAATGAAATTTAATGTCTAATGAGAATTGTTATTCATATTTTGGTTTTAATCATCTAAATATTTTGCTAATATTTCCTTTTTTCTGAGTATTTTCACAACTCCAAATAACAGGCCATTCCAGATAATAGCTCACATATTCTGGTCACAGGATTAGTGTCCAAATGAGAATGCTTCTGTTTCTCTAATATAAACGTCATCCAAGAAGTTTTAAATTTGCAATAAATACTTGTCATTTGTCCATGTCAGAAGAAATAATAGAACATAATATTGATGAGAAAGGACTGCTTAAGGAAACATCATTTTGCAGCTTACGTGGAAATTAACAAATTTAGATATATTATTTTAACATTAATTTTAATCAAAAAGAATAATATAAAAATATTGTCGAGGATTAAAAGAAAAATACATTTAAAACGAGACACTGAATACCGGTTAGATAATTTATTAAAAAGTTAATAACCCTAATTTTTACTTGATTTTTCTAATGTGCTCCAATACCCTTTATTCAAATGAATGAACTCATTTAAAAGAAAAAAAGGTAAAAAGAAATATTATGAAAGGAAAATCTAAAGTTGGTGATTCATGAGTAAAACTTTTTTAGCTCCTTTTTTGAAATAAAATAAATTGCAGACGCCTTTCACTAATCCTTGAGGACTTTTTATTTAAAAGTCATACTTTTTCTGCTCATAGCATATAAGAGCAAAGGATTCAAATTTTTTATTGGGTGTTTGTAATAAAGTAAAGCTTTTGCTTAAAAATGACGCAGGTTTTGAATTATGAACGTTTGCACTTCACTTCTGAGAGATATTGCATCAATATACACTGATAATTTCTTGATAAAAGTCCTTTAAAAAAAGGAACACAAATTTTTTGTAATTGCGGAAAAAATTATCAGTTTTGTTAATTAATAGCTACAGCTGTTGCTTTTTACTACCCACACAACAATTTTTCTAATCCTAAAAACTTATTTTTTTTCTCCTAAAATATACAGCACATCTCGGAGCACACAAAACACGAAGAAAAAAAAATGAATGCCCCCCCTTTTTTTTTTTTTTTTTCACAACCCCATAAAACTATGCATATAAGTTTTTATTGTTCGTTACATTAAAATTAAGTACAAAAATACTTTTTATTTCTGCTTTTAATCATCTTCATTTTTGTATCTATTTAAATAGGTACAAACTGATTATACTCACCTAAGATTCAATTGATTTATTATTTTTAAAGTTTTGCATGAAATAATAGTTTGCGCTTAAAAAAAAGGAAATTTACGTAGCATTTAAACGAAAATATTAAACTAACGAACTTAATCGAAAGCATTAAACTTTACATTATTTAAAGTAGGGGGTCTTCAACGTATCACGCCTGAGAGCCACATCAACAAATTCGTAAAGATCCGCGGGCCACGTCTGTCAAAAAAATGGTGTAGTCTGAAAATTTATAAAAAAAAGAGGTTTTTTTTTGTAAGACTACTATTGATTCTAGGCGAAGAGATAGTATTACAAATTTGTATATATATATATAATCGATATAGAAATTGAAAAGCTAACAAGTAATGTGACGTAAGACCTATTTGGTCTTAAATTTTTTTTTGCACAAAATGCTGCAAAAACGAATTTAAAATTTTTTTCGTCAAACAAGAGCTTCAATTGTCTGTTTCGGCGAAACGCGTAATGGTGTTTGGCCTAGTTCGACATTCAACTATTTTTCCCTTGAAAAGCCTGGTTGTAAGTCCAATTGGGCTAATTTACCATTTTCCGCTTTGTAATTTTTATAATTTTTGTAATTTTGCAATTTATGTTTTAATTATAATTTTTGCATTTTATGTTTTAATATTTTAATTTTGTATTAACGTTTTCCGTCGATCTGTTTTTATATGTATTAACTTTTCACATATCACAATGATCAGATTAGTTTATTTGTGCATTCACATGTTTTCCAACATTGATTTTAACAGTTTTATTTCGCGTGTAAGCTGTTTTTTCACTTTTCCATGTTAATATTTTTTTAAAAATTACTTCTATGTTAATACTTTAAAAATACTGAGTTGAACTATTTCATGGAGTTACAGCTCCTGGTAATTTTTTAGCAAGCTCGCTACAATATTTCTTCCTATTATATATATATATATATATATATATATCACATTGGTTCCCCAAAACGTCAAATGGAAATCGAATTAAAATGTTTGCAACTTTTTTTAACTATGAAAAAAAAAAGCGTAAAGATGATTGTACGGAATGATATTACAAAATGCCTTTACAATAAAAAAAACTTACATTACTGGCGGGATATGGTAGTTACTTTAGTTTTAATGTAAAACTTGACATTGTTTTTTCTTGATTAAAGCTTCAATATCCGACTTAATCTGTGTTGCTGCGATTCGTAAAGTTTTCTCCAAATGTCTGTCTGTCAGCCGTGTTCTTGTTTTTGATTTTAGGATTTTCATTTTACTAAAACACTGTTCACATATGTAGGTACTGCCAAAGATAGAAGACATTTAGAGTGCATGTTTACGAATTTCTGGATACCTGTCATCGGTCACGTACTTCGAATAAAAATTGATTAATGTAGGATTTTCAAGAAACTTGCGTTTTACTGTAGTCATACTGTAAATCTGTAAATTCTAATTGAAGTTCAGGTGGAACACTTCCAACGTCTGCTGAAAATAGCAAGGAGAACATTCTAATAAAAATTTCCTTTTCAAGAAAATTGGAAAATCTGCTTTTGAATTCCTCTTTGAAATTTGAAAAATGCATTTTACATAATGATTTGAATTCCATGTTGTAAAGTTCTTCGCACACTCCATCAATTTTAGAAAAGTGAGTGGAATTCTTATTTAACAACTGACTTTACCACAGTATTAATTTTGTCTCAAAAGCTTTCACAAAGTAATAAAGATTATGAACAAGTAGATCTTTTCCCTGTAAGCGGTAGTTCAAATTATCCAGATGACTTGTAATATCTGTAAGAATTGCAAAGTCTCTCAGCCATTTCTCATCACTGTGAAATTCTCATTTCGTGAAAAGATGTTCCTTTAGATTCCATGAATTGTTGAATTTCACTCTTCAAACAAAACAGACGCTGAAGCATCTGTCCTCGGCTCAACCAATGTACTTCCACGTAATACACATCACCATATTCAGCTTCCAAATCACTCCAGAAGAAATTAACCACTTTTACAACAACATTCATCACATTATCAAATTTTGAGAATGACGTCTTGCACAAATTTTCTTGGTGAATGATGCAGTGGGAAGTCATCATAATATTATTTCCACTTACCTTCACATCAGATATGAGTAATGTTGTTACTCCTATTTTCTCTCCAGTCATAGATTTAGAACCATCCGTGGTTATAGCAGATATATTACTGAAGTCAACATTGCAATTACCCAAAGTTTGTGTCAGACTCAAATACAAATCCATTCCTCTTATTGTACTTTTAAGTGCAACGAAATTGGCCAATTCCTCTACTATTGTGAAGTCTCTATCAACGCCACGAATAAAAATGAGCTACTTGTGCAGTATCTGTTGTATCTGTTGATTCATCCATCGCTACAGAATAAAACTCTTTTTTTTTTTTTTTTTTTTTGCATTTGGATTTTAATTTACTGTTGTAATTAATCTGTTGCGAGATCCTGTATGCGCCTCCTACTGTCACACCAGACAAGCTAATATTCGATGTTACTTGAGCCTGTGATAGGCAAAGCACATCAACTGCACTCTGAAGACATTCTTTTGCAAATTCTCCATAAGTAAATGGTTTTCCACGCTTAGCAATTTTTCTGCTATCATGTAACTAACATGAACACTAGTTTCAGATCCTTTATTCGCTGTGACGAGGAAAGACTGCTGAAAATTTAGTTTTGATTTTAATTCATTCACCTTATCACTTCGAAAATGACCTTCCAATGCAGAATATTTCTCACACTGCTCAGTATCATAATGTCTCTTAATGTTGTATTCCTCCATCACAGCTACACTGTCGTCGCAAATAAGGCAAACTGCCTAAAATTCGTCATTTTCAGAAAATTTTATCTCAGATAATATCAGGCATGTCAATAAAATGTTTTAAATATCAAAAATAGAAGGGTTTTTTTATTTTTTTTTATTTTTACGAGAATTAGCTGATAAGGCAATTTTTCTTGAAATCAAAATTTCTTAAAATTCTTCAATTATTCTTCGAATTGAAATGTGGGGCCACTAAAATTACTTCAGCGGACCACTCGTGGCCCGTGGGCTATGGGTTTAAGACCCCTAATTTAAAGTATAACTAACATTAAAATAAATGTTTCTTGTTTGAAAAGAAAGAGAACAGATTTCGCTAATTAGAGTTCTGATACCTAGAATTCGAATAAGTAAAACTGTAGTACACTTTGTAGAGTCATTAGGTTATTTTAAAGCAGGAGACGTGAAAAATGAGCCATGCTCTTGCCAGGACTCGAACCTGGACCTCACAAATACGCGCCGAGTGTGCTACCGTTACACCATGAAAGAATGCTAGGCAGAGGGAGAAAATATCTTATATGCTCCCCTCCCCTTTTAAAAGGGGACTGAGGATTAAGGGACCAACCGCCAAATCCTAGTGCTGACGAATTATCGTCTGCCTCTTTTTTGTTCGGCCACCACTGTAGAGTAATTAGACAATTTTGAAGCAGGAAACATGAAAAATGATCAATGCGAACCAGGAAATCGAATTTGGACCTCTCGAATACGCAGCGAGTGTGCTACCATTGCACCATTAGCACTACCATTTTAAAAATCAAGCGATGTAAAATTAATAAACACTGCTTTATTTTAATTATTATTAATTACTAACTAGGCCAGTAAGATTTCATTAGAGGAATTCAGTTAAATCATCTATCTATACGACGAACAGTGTCAAAACTTTAAAACAGGATGGATCTTAAATCCGTCTGTAGCGTGACGAGCCATTTACCCTTAACATGTTCTCCATAAAGTCAACCTTTTTCGCAAACAGGTAATCCACATATGCTTTGCCATAGCTAAAATAAACTAATCAACCTCGTGTGGTGAATCATCATAGCCCAAAATATTCCATCATCCGTATATGAATATGAGGCGATATACCAGTGCTGAGTAGCTTTATCCTACGCCTAATGCAGGCTCGGCATTTTATTAAACGATTATCAAAACTCATTTCACATATGATCAGGAACCCATGGTTATGCATGTTAATTTGTCGGAAATACTCACGAAACATCTAGTGTTTCAAGAACAGAATTTTACTATTCAGGAAGAATGTTTATCCTCTCGATATGCAATTTATGGACCAATTTAAAATTTGAAAGATAATTTTGCAGGATTATTTTATGTGCATCCAGTACCAAAATACCGAAATTGCATTTTTCTTATATGTAATAGTATTTAACTTGAATATTATTACCACAGAAGGTAAAGAAAAGCAGAATAAAATACCCTGGTTTCTAGAAAGTAAGGAAAAATCGCAAATGTAGTGATCACACAAAAACTTTCTCGTTGATTTTATTGAGGCTGAGCTACATTATACAAGAAATGGTAAGGTGTAAAATAACACAAAAAGAATCTCAGGCAATCATGATATTTCAGAAATTAGCTTAAGTATTAACTGGAAAATTGAATGCGTCAGTTTTGATTGAGTACGTGATTTCATACTAAAGGTATGTTTCCTCACGTAGGAAACGTAACTTACGTAAAATTGGTCTTACAATTTTCGTGAAATTGCATTTTTGATAATATTAAATCTTTGCAATCCTCTGATCTGTAGCACAGAGAAATCAGTAATATTTATCATTCTACTCCTTAAATTAATGGATACTGAAGATCTAGAGATATCAAAAAGGCGCTTTAAGACAGTCGAAACAATCTCTTGCTTTGATTACGGGGCAATTTCTGCTTTGAAAACCTCCAAACTATAAAATAGCAAATAAATGTTAGATTTCACTTTTAAAGATTAAATTACTTCATTTACTTCTAAAAGTGTAAATACTTTCCTTTTCATTATTTTTTTCGTGTACTTTTGCTTCGTTGTCCACATAAATCACGTTAAAAATTCCCTCCCTCGTTGTTCTTTACTTCTTGAAGTCTGGTTAGGAAATTGCATCATCTGAATCAAATGATTAGTTTTTAATGCGATTAAAGTTTTTCATGTATATGTGTCTTAAAATCAGTGCATAGTACTTTTCCTAAAAGATTCATTAATTTCCAAGAACTTTCATCTCTACGTTTTCGTTACACAGCTTTTAATTAAAAATTTAAGCACAAAAATGGTAGCAACAGTAGAAAATTTCAGTCTTAGTTATACAATTTCTATTCCGTATGGTATCATTATTTTAATATTTAGAGTTGCGGAAATAACGTCTTATTAGTTGAAGTTATTATCTCTTTAGAAGTACACGATTTAAAATTAATAAAAACGTATAATGTTTTCATAATTTTTTCCTTTCAGTAAAGAAAACAATAATTTGAAAATTTAAATAAAGGAAATAAATATCTAGTTTTCTTCAGCTGAAATTAGAATATAATGAAACCAAATAATCAAAACTAATCACTTAGTAACATTATAAATTTCCAGAAATCATCCTTTTTGAACGCCGATAGTATACAAATTTCCAGTTTACATTTCTTTCCCCATTATGATTTGATTCTCAGTTTAATATTAAATTTACAAGCACGTTTGCATGTATGTCTGCATATATGTGTGTAAGATAAAATTCTCACCTTCAGTTATTAATTTTAACTTAAGCCCTTAGTTTGAAGTTTACAATTTCATTATTTTTAATTTATACGCCAAAAATAGCAAAATGCTTATAATAAATTTCACTAAACTGCGTTATTTCAAAACATGACACTTGCTAATGACGCAAGTACTCACGTAACGCAACCAGTAGTAATACTAAATTTTATGAACTGAGACTTAAATTAGGCAATGAGAATAAAGGAAAGACATAATTATATTATTCTTAACAGAGCGCTTATACTAGATACTTTGCATTTCTACTCAATTTCACTGTCTTGCTCTTTATTGTATATATTACGAAAATATAAAACGAAATATTGTAATCACTTAAAGGAGCGTTTTCTCCGCCAGATTAGCTCTAACGAAAACGATTTATCAAGAATAAAAAAGAAGTAAATGTGTTTTATTTTCTTAGTAGGTAATTATTTCACAAGATACTGTATTAAACTACATGCTACTTTTTTATATACAAAAGATATTATCCTCGCTTACACACGTATCCTACAACTTCTCGCATTCCAGTCTTAGTTCTGGTTTACAACTACTTTGCGGGCTTGCGATGCTTGGCGCTGCGCCAGCTTTAAGTCCGATTATGATATACCACATCGATAGTTCTCGATATACCCCATCCTTCCCTCTTTATCATAACTGTAGTCTATCTGGGGAACATCAAATTCTTCTGGACTGACGCAAAAGTTGTTGCACAGCAGGTTTCTTTGGTAACCTGGTTGTATCAGCAACAGGCAGAGAGCTGGAGGTGGACTTATGAACCCCTCCTCTGTTATGGTTCCTCCATCGAGCATCTGATCAATATGTCGCCGCTATGGCTGACCATTTACATTTATGGCGTAATGTCGCTGCCCATCCTTGGATTAGACGGTTTCAAATCTTCATCGTCTGTCACTTTGAAGATAATTTCTTACTGCTCCTTTATCGCCAACTCTAAACCCTCGGTCTACAAACTCCTTTTCGAACTCTGTCTTACACCCTTCTTTTGAGATCTGGTCTCAATAAATCTATTTTTGTTCGAATTTCTCTCTTCAGCATTAGCATTGCAGGGCTGTGTATTAGAGTAGTTAAATTTGGAGCTTTTCTATATTGTATCAAAAATGTACTGAGTTTTTGTCTCAAAGTTCTCGGATAATTTTGCATCGTTCTTAAAGATTATTTCACTGTAAACACATACCGTTTAGCCTGCCCATTACTAGATGATTTAAATGGTGCTGTAGTTTTCTGTTTGATTCCGTTACTCTGCAGAAATATCTTAAACTCACGTGAAGTGAATTGTGGCCCGTTATCGCTCACTAACAATATTGGTAATCCGAATCGTGCAAAAAATGTCCCGTAAATGTTTTGAAATTCTAACTTCATTTCATCGGATAGGCTTCTAGCCATTTAGAATGAGCATCGAGGATTATCAAAAACATATGCTCAAAAATAGGTCCTACATAATTGATATGAATACGTTCCATTGGAGCGCTCGTGTACTCCCAATGATGAACTTTTACACTTAGGAGGATCTATTTTATGTTTTGAGCATTCAGAACAGTTTTTAGCAGATGTTCGATATCTTTATCTATACCATTCCAAAATACGTAAGATCTAGCAATTGCTTTCATCTTTACAGTCCATAAATGTCCGTGACGCAACTCTTTCAAAACATTATCACGATATCGTTTTGGAATACAAACGCGTTGACCATACACCCATCTTGTACTATATCAACCTTCTTTTTAATTTACCGCCGCTTTGAAGTATTTTTAGGAGAGGATTGAGTTCTGCATCAGTTTCAGTTTCTTTAGCCAAATCACTGGCAGTGATTGGAAGAGTTTCAATCTGTTGTAATTGAAAAATAGTTACATCATTCTGAACAGACAGTTGCTCTGAGTTTGTCGGCAATCGTGATAGAAAGTCAGCATTACCATGGTCGTTTGTTTTACTGTAAATAATCCCTCAGGGGAAGTTATTGGCTATATTTAGTGCTCGACTGCGAAAAATTGAAAAAGTATTGTATTTGTGATAAAAGTTATATTTGGAAAGCCAATAAGAAAAACTTCCCAGGAGTTTGGTACCTTGTCGTGGTCTGAGGGCTCCTCCTCCTGAGGGAGGAGGTCGAAATCCAAACTCCAAAGAAATTCAATTGGGGAAACCCCAGGGTCCCAATTGATTTAGATCAAAAATGGATAAATATGTACAGACAGAGACTGTTCCTCAAAATGAACTGATAGAAGAAGCTAGATTATTAATTAGTGACATTGAAACTTGTTTAGTAGAGGCAACTAGAGTAACAGTTTCTCTAAGAAAGTAAGTTTTCAAAGCGCAAGAAGCGCTATTTAACTTTATAGTTTCTCAAGCGTTGGAAATTGAAAACTTAAAGGGAAGATTGGATGTAGTTCAGAAACCACAGATAGAGAAGTCATTTGCAGATATTATTAAAGAACAGAAGATGGAGAAAAAAGTCGTATCAAAGAAAGATAAAATTAAGAGGAAAGATGAACATGTGGCTCTTATTTATCCTAAAGTGAAAGGAGTGTCTTCAGAGGAAGTGAAGATGAAAGTTGTCGAAGCTATTGATCCTGCAAAGTTAAAAATAGGGATTAGAAATGTTAGAAAAATAAATAATGGTGGAATTGTAATTGAGTGTTTAAATCATGAAGAAATTGATAAATTAGAAAAGGAAATTAAAACAAATGAATTGTTAAAAGAAGATATTGAAGTTAGAGCTCCGATTAAGAAAAATCCAAAAATTATATTATATAATATTGATTTGGAAGTTGGAAAAGAGGAACTACAGGAAGCTGTTATTAAACAAAATTTTATATTTGAAGATGGTGGTTTTATTCTACTTTTTCGGATAAAAGGAAAGAATAACAAGGCTCATTGGGTGGCAGAGATCCAACCTAATAAATTTAGAAACATTATTAATCAAGGAAAGATTAATTTTAACTGGTTTCGCATAAATGTTAAAGAATATTTGATTGTAGTGAGATGCTACAAATGTCAGGAATTTGAGCATTTTCACAAAGGATGTACTAAAGATTCAATATGTGCTAATTGTGCACAAAAAGGACATAATCACTGGGATTGTAAAAATAGTCCAGTATGTGTAAACTGTACAAATGTGAATAATAAGTATAAAATGAGGTTAGACGTGCGGCATTCGAGTTTGGATAAAGATTGTTCATGTTTAAAGAGACAATATGATTTATTAATCAGAAGGACAAATTATGGCTTTTAGAAAAGAATAGAAATAAAAAGATGTTTTTAATAAATTGTATAAAAAGTCAGATTAGTGCTAAATGTGTTCGAGAAGGTAACAATCATCGGGATTGTGAAGAAGATCTAGAATGTATTAATTTTTAAAAAGACAATGTGACTTTTTGATTAGAGGACCTGATTATGATTAATAGTTCTATTAAATTAAAATATGTAAAGGATTTGTATTTTTGTTTGAAAATTTTAAGATTAGTTATTTATGAGAATAATATTGAAAATTTTAAGATTTTAAGTTATTTATGAGATTAATAGTTTGTTTATTGAATTTGTAAGAAAAGAATTTTTTTCAGTCTCTGTTCTAATTATTAAATAATTTTTGTTATTAAAAGAAAATGATCTAATTATTTTATGAAATACAAATTGTATAAATCATTTATTTTATGTATGAAATACAAGTTGTATAAATGATTGTTTAAAAATGTTGTAATCCTAAAAAGGATATTTTGTTATGTAAAAAGTTTATGTAAATATGTAAATTTCATGATTTGTATTTTTGATTTTGATTAATAAAGGATATTTGTTGGCGGCGACAATGGATCTTTCGGCCAGTGGAGGGTACAGTATGGTGGATGAATTTATCCTAAATAGAAGTTCCATTAAACCCTGCATATACCAAAAGGTTCGCAGGATAGATTACCGGTCTTACCGGTCTTACTGTAAATAATATCGAATTAGGATGACTGTAAAACCAAAGCGTAATGCAGGAGTCTTGTTGCTGCCAAAACTGGCATGTCTTTCTTTGAGCCGAAAATTGCAACAAGAGTTTTATGATCTGTAAACTAATGTAAGTTTTCTGCCCTGTTTTCCTTTCGTGCTGATTTCTATTTAAAAATACATGTCTGCTAGGAATGATATGTGGCTTAGGATTTAAATGATTTTCCAATGTTGTTTTTAACACATTATAATCTTTATCGGAAGGATTATCAGGAGCCAGCAAGTTTGTTAAGAGACGATACATTTTTCCGGACAAACTGCAAATCAGTATTTTCCCATGCATATCCTGTGAAACATTTTGCATATCTAAATAACTTTCGAATCGTTCCAAAAACGAATCAAACCTTTCTTCGTGTTAATTATATTTTTCAAACTGAACCGTAAGTTTCGACTTGTCCATTTGTGGAGTACTAACTGAAGTAAGTCTCTCCATTAGAGCTCTATTTTTCTCTATTTACTCAGTTACAAGCAGCTCCATGCTGAATCCTCCGAGAGAAAAATTATTATAAAAGCTTTGCCCTTGAGCAGTCTTCGGGGAATCCCCTATTCCGTTAGCATTGAACATGTCGCGAGGACACATCCATCGTCGCCAGATGTTGTATTTCCTTAGTAGGTAATTATTTCACAAGACACAGTATTAAACTACATGTTACTTTTTAATATACAAAAGATATCATCCTCCGCTTGCACACGTATCCTATAACTACTCGCATTCCAGTCTTATTAGTTCTGGTTTACAACTCTTCACGCGCTTGCGATTCCTTGGCGCTGCATCAGCTTTTATTCCGATTATGATTAAGTTCTCGATACACCACCAAATGCATGATTACATAACTTAGTCTCCTATAAGAGGAAGCAAATACGATATACAATTTTGAAAAAAAAATAATACCAAATTTCAATACCATTCCTTCAATACAAAATTTCGTGGGAAAACAATAATTTTGCTGGTCATATCGCAAAAATGTGTGTCACTAAATAAATGATTGTTTAAGCACCGTGTAAGATCTATTAAAATACGTTTCTTCTTAAAATTACTCCTTTTGGAGATAGACTTCGCAGAAAACCAATTACTATTATTTGTTTCTGCTTCGGTAATACACAAAATATAATTTGCATTCATATTCCGAGATAAAAAAACAAACTAAGCATTTTTTGTTAATTCTCTTGGCAATATACGCTTATTATATGTTTTTTACTTCCTTTCTCCTTGAATGTAAGACCAGTTTGCTTTAAACATAAATGCATCTTTCACTAGTTTGTGAAAGAATAAGAGCTACACAAAGAAACAATATATTTTTTGAAGTAAAAAAATGTTAGAATCTTGTATTCTGCTTTATAGCATTTTAAGTTACTGACAGAAAAAGAAAACATTTTTCTTTATTTATTCTCAGAAATATTTATTTTATCTTGCCATGAAATTATATTTTTGCTTAGTATTTCATCTTTTAACTTTGTCTGCTTTAACTATACCTATAAGCTCATTTTACGTTCTTAACAAACAGATTTTGTGCGTGTAGTTATTTGTCCATTTTCCCGTAACATTTTATAACACGAAAATGAAGAAACATAAAGTTTTACAAAACAAGCTCTCGAAATCATTAATTCGCAAAATAACTTGTAATCATAGCAGAAATATTATAGAAAAAGCAGTGAAAATAATCCAAACAATTTCTAGTTTAATTTTGAAAGTATATGTGAACAGATTTATATTCCCACATGAACTGGTGATTTGATTGTAAACAGTGATCATAATGCTGACAACTAGTGAACATTTCACTAGTTGTCAGCATTATGATCACTTTTTGCAATCAAAACTATATTCTTAAGAATACCAGTGCATGTGTTTCATAGTACCTATTGTTTCTCTTTGAGCAAAATTTAGAACATATAAATGGTTATTAAAATCGCTTTTCTGATGATAACTGTAACAATTATGTTTTTAGGATTTCTGTACAATTTATTATATTTTTAAAAACTTTTATAAGCCTCAATCAGATCATTAAATCTTGTTAAAACATTTGATGATCATATTTCTTACAGATACAGTTGTACTATGGGATACAGATACTCCAGAGGTTTTACAAATATTAGTAGAGTGGGAGGTGATCCAAATTTAGATGATAGTATCAGAACGTATGACACAATTTTAGGAACCGGTGCATCTTTCTATATCTTTCCTTTCTTCAGCTCAGTATCTAAAACATATCTAATTTAAATGTATAAGTGGTATAAACACTAGTAACTCTTATAACATTAACGATGTCGTTTGTATCTGATCTCTAGGGTGATTGTACTTTTTGAATGAAAGCTCGCTCTTCATTATAATGGCTCTTCTAATATCTCCTAAATGGCCGAGTTTCTGAAATATCAGACATTTTGCAATATATTGCCTTTTGCATCTATTTGACAACGATAAACAGACCATTCGGCAGGAAATTGCCGAAAATAATGATATTCAAATTAATGGCTGCAGTAATTCGATAGTTAAAGAACCGCAGCGATTATTCATATTTCCAGTGAAAAGATCCTATAGGATGACATTAAATTTTCTAATGAAGAAAAGAACTTACAATCCAACTCTCACAGAAATACTTCGAGAGAAATTATCTAAAAATGTAATACATGTCTGTTGTAATTAAAGTTATCCTATTTATACTTATATAGAGCCATCGTTCTGGTAGACTTATTTCATCGAAACGTGATCTATGGATTGATATCGAAACGTGATATTGATTGTGCCTTTGGTGAAGTGTCGAAGAGATGTTATATAAATTCGAGGCATTTTTAAAAACCAGTAGTCAAAGACGTAAAATTTTCTTCAATTCCTTTACACGGGAAAGAACTTTAATGATCAAGTAGGTTTATTAGAACAACAGTCATTTTTCAACTGCACTGCTAGAACATAGACGCTTGAGAGTGCATACGAAAATAAATGTATTTATGTTATATATTGCAGTGGCTCTATCTCATTCTTCAAGCAGAAATAATATCACACATTGCAATCAGCAATACGTGATATTATTTATTAATGTATAATTTAGCAACATTTCTGTCACATTTTATGACTTAGCTCTAGCAATCAAAAATTTCCTTGCCTCTAGAAACATAATAGTGGATATAATATAAAATGGTATGATATAATTAGGTAAGTTTTTGAAAGCAGTTGCTTAAGGTTTAAATGGAATAAAATATTATAGTCTTTATTTTCTGCAACAAGAAGTACAATTTTTTGATGTAGAGCTTTTGAATGTAAGCAGTAGAATTTTTGACTTCATAAAAAACTCCATAAAAGTTCCGAGATGAAACTTAAGCAATTTAATACACTTTTTAACAATCTCTTGTACAAAAATAGGTCTAGATATAGTTAATTATATATATATATATATAGAGAGAGAGAGAGAGAGAGACTTTAGAATTAAATACAGTTTAAAATTCTGGTGATGAATAAATTTGAGTTCACTCCTGCACATTTGTTTTTATTATCCTTCTGACAAAAAAAAAATATAAGTAAAATTGCAAGAAACATCACAGAATGCAACTCAAAATAAGATCTTTCACTTCAAAAGTTGGCAAATCCCGCAAGTTTGCAAATTTGGGAGTCACTTCCAAAACTCTTTTTTACAATCCAATATCGAGTACTTTTGCAAGTCAGCCAGTGATGTTCCAAACACAATAGAATTTGTCGCGGTTTAGTTTGGTTGTGATAAACTGAAATTTCTTTTATTTCCTGGACGAATGGTTCTTCCGCATCGTTTCTTTAGGAATAGATTATCATACACAGAGAACCGAGAAGAAAATATAGCTGGAGGAAAGTTCTTTATTGATATGATATCTGCAATTCATATTTTTCTTACTACATGTGAAAAAATGATTTATGGAGGTAGAATTATATCCGACAAACAATGTCTTGCCAAAGCTATTCCTTTTCAGCAAACGCCGCTGTTGACAGCGCAAAGGCAACAGCTGACAAGCATATGCTTTAAAATTTACATCACATAAGAAATGTACAAAATTCGATTCCAAGTCTCTTGTCATTTATCCTACAGGGGAAAGAAATGTCTTTATTATTTAATGCATTCCATTTGAATTGAAAATGGGGCAGTTTTTCTCGTAAATATGAGTGTTATTTCAAGTTCAGTATTTTATTGCTGTCTACTATATGTTGTTGTAGTAATGTTACATAAACTGCAAACTGTTTACATTTATTTTTTGAGGACCCGTTAGACATCGTGAAAACAGTATTTAGGTTTCTTTCAAGATTCAAATTTAAAAATAAACTAGTTATACCTTTACTAAATTGTTTTTGAATAAATAATTTTTAACGATTTCCTCGAAATCATTTTAGGTGTTTCAGTTTCATTTTTGTTGGATTGCTTTATGAGGAATAGTAGTGTAATTTATGTTTTTGTTAGCAACGCTTAAAACATTTTTTAACCTTCGGGCAATACATGCAACACGGACAAATCACATTTAAGAGCGTTTGAGTGCATTAGAAAGTTTTTGAACTTTTACCAGTTTACCTTGTTTTTGTTCTTTGAATGTCTTTTCTGCTTTTTCTCTCATGTGCACTGTAATCGGTTACACGAACAAATAAAAAGTTTCTTACGTGCATCTTCAAAGGTTTTCTGTTGTGATAGCTCAATAAACTGTGATACTTATTTGCATTTAATGCTATGAAGGGACGTAATTAATAGTATTTCAAGGATAGGGGAAACTTCATGGATGAATTTCAAAGGGACAATATTTTAAAAGAGATATATAGACATTAAGTTTCTTAGGGAGAGAAGGAAATGACACGAAACACACCCTATTCCCTCTCCAAAATCCAAACCACAGACCACACTCATTTCAGTTTTAATAGGGACATAATTCGTCCATACTGGGCTGATCTGATGGAGAATTTTCTGTAAAGAGAGGATGTTAACTGGATGTAGTGGTCAACCATATTTCTAGGCCAAATCTCTATTGAGCATGTCCAAAATACTCTTGAGAGGGCAAATGCAACACTCTTTGCTCCTTCCTCCAGAACTTAACGACATTGCTGTAGGAATGAGAACGGCTGACACACAGGAGCTCATAAACTGCTCTATTTCAAGTATGCTCTATTTCAAGTATTTGTTAAATTTTGCCACCTCTGTTTTACTTACCTGCGCTTATGAGACGTACTTATGATGATTCGTGTGTATCGTGATTGTTGCATTATATTGTTGCGATTTCTCAAATCTTCTTCAAATAATTGATACAGATTGCTACAAATCCTACAGCAGGAAGAATCCGAAAATTTATTGTACTTAGTAAAAGAATATAGCAAAAGTAACAACTGTAAATTCAAAATGAACGTGAGCTTGACCAATTAGTCTGAATACCTTGGAAATACCGTAGATTGCCGATATTGTTCATAGAGTAAATTATAAATTCTATTAAGTTACTCTATGAATCTCAATGAACTCAATCCTTTGACTTTGGGGACGTATTTATGTGGTTTCATTGCCAGGTCTTCTACAAACTTCGGGCGAGGAAACAGCTCCTAGAGATAAAAATGTGTTTACTTGAAACTTCCATAAAATCGCCACCTTGTTAAGAAATTTCCAATATAGCCTGCTTCATGATAACTGTTGTACTTAAGCATGGCCACAGAGAGTTTACCTTTTACCGGTGTCCTAGTCGATCTATTTTCATAATTTACATGTTGTCGGATTCATAATTGCAAGACCTGTAATTCTATCAAGAAATAAAAGCTTGTATGTAGTATGCAAAACACTTCGAAACAAAGTTAGTTATTTAAAAATACACTCAATACTAAAATTTAGGTATTTAAAAATACACTTAAAATTTTAATTTAAAATGCAACAATTAAGCAAATAAATAAATAAAATGATAGGCAATATTGCATCAATACAGAAAAGCAAAAATACGATCAAATGAACTTGAAAATAAACACCGAAATTTACAGTAGTATCATATGTCCGTAGCAAATTTTATGAAAAACCTGCTTGTCGACTCTATTCATAATCAACCAAACGGTGAGACCTAAAAATCTCTCAGTTTTGAATACGGCTCTAAATAACCAATGACTACAGATGAAATCTATAAAAATTTAGTATTCTCTGCTACATTCTCAAACGTAAGTCAGTTACAAAGCTGAAGTAACTGCTTCAAGTGATCCCAACTTTCGTTTTTGTAACAATCAAATTAAAACTTCCAATATAAAAAAAACGTAAATTCCTTTGCTTTACATTTACAGCTTATAATATTGCGATTTCTTTTCTTGCAACCAATATTTGTTAAGTATAATCCAGACTTTCCCATTCATTTTATTACATGAACATAGATATCTATCAAAGTCGTTTCCATAACTTAAAGTTTCTAAACAGGCTTTCGTAGGACAATTTTTTTTACTTAAGATGGAAGCTAAAGACAATCTCTAAGTCCTAATACCGCAACGTCTCGATTCGTGCATTACCAGACAGTGTGCTTTCAAGCATGATCCTTTGTAAAAGAATGGTTAGAATCAAGTGATTCTATAAAATCCTGGGCTGCTTCTCTTGATGTCATCAAAGATTCTGCTGAAATAATATATCAGCAGACAATAATCTCATCAGACAATCTCATCAGACAATAAGAAAACTAATTCTTTGATGTGCCTGACAAATAGATGCCTGTATTACAAGGACTACATGCTCAAGCTACAAAAAGACATAATTTCTTTTCAAAATGTATAATATGCACTTCTGCAGAGAAGGCAAAGTAATCGATTAAGTGCCTCTCCGAAAAATAATGCATATTGCATCTTTGAGTTCGTTCAAAGAGGATCATTTCAAAATTTATAATAATAAAAAAATTAAATATGAATTACCAAAATAAATAATTATAAAGCTAGTTATAGAGCATACTTCAGGTGAAATCGTTTTACAAATTATTGCTATGTATCATGGTTTCGAGTACATGCGGTGAAACGTTAGACGCTATGCTTACGGTTAGACGGTATGGAGAAGAATAAAATATTTAATTATACCAATAACAGGTGGACTCTCTTCTAAAACTCCATCTTATTTTTAATGGATAGTAACCGTTTTTATAATTGGAATAATTGTGAGTGACCTTTATTGCGAAGAGAAAACCTAAGCTACAAGGTTAAGTTAAGCTATTTGCATGCAGAAAATACGCAAGAGCTACCTGTTTAAGTGCAAGGGATGTTTTTGGAAAGACTTTCTTAAGTGAAATTGGTTCGTATTTAAATTACACACTAAGAAAAACCGCAAAAACGTCATACATCCAGCCGATTCGCTGGGACTCAAACCTTCAATTAAGTGGTCAGGGGCCATAACCACAGGGCCATGATGCGTCTTAAACTACAAAATTTGCATTAAATAAAATATAGGTTTCTCGCAATTCATTAATAATGAATCATTTCAAATTCACCAGTGATTTCAAGAACTGGTGAGGCTCCTTTATGTTAATTAACCAGTTATTTTATGTATTGGGTTTTTACTCTCTTTTAACCGTTTCATTTTCACGCCAGAATACAAATTATTTCGGGTATATTTAAAGTGGGGGTTTTGCATTATAAAACAAAGATTTTTCTGGCTCTCGAGGTTGCGTTATTAGAGTTGCTAGATGCTTTGTATCTGCCTTGCATTTACAATAGGCGATGGTTGATATCCACGCTGTTTAAGTTTTGAGCCCAACTTCGCGTTAACTAATCGGCGTAGCTTTTGGCTACTAGTTTTTCTCAATTTAAATTTTACATTTGAACTTATGTTACTTTAATGTTATTTCACCACAAGTGGTTGGCCATGTTATAAGCACAAAGTATGTAGTCTATTTTTATTTAGTTTTAAATAAGGTGTCTTTACACCCTTTGCAAGTTCCAGTTGTTAGTTTAGACTTAGTAATAATTTGATTCACGCCTACTACTGAATGTTCACTACTGAATGATTGCAAAATACACCAGACGCTATAAAATGTACACTTAGTTAAGCATTACAGAACTAAAAATATTTACTTAAAAAAACTTAAGTATTATTATTAATCAATTAGCTCTACATAAAAACATTACATAATGAAAAAATTCATGCCCATAAATTAAGGATAATGCAAAATCAAGCAAAGGAAGACTTAGAAGCTAAACAAATTTCACTTATTTGTAAAACTTATTTATTAAACAAAAAGTAAAGAGCAAAAAAGATGCTATATGTTTGATATTATTAAAATATTAGCGATTTTTTCTCCCTGGAGCAAATTACAAAAAAAAAAAAAAAAAAAAAAAAAAAAAAAAAAAAAACTATTTAAAAAAAAACAATATTACATGGTGGGTATGATTGTTAATACCTTGTATGTCTCCCAGACAATGCAATACAATCCGTACAACGCCTAGGCATGCTGAGTATCAAATTATAGATCGGATCTTGGGGGATATTACACCACTCAAAAAGCAATGCTCTCCGAAGTTCCGGTAGACATGTAGGAGGAGGTTGACGGGCTGCAACTCGTCGGCCAAGCATGTCCCACACGTGCTCTACATAATTCAAGTCCGTTGAGAATGCTGGCCAGTACATACGGGTGATATCCTCCGATTGAAGGCATTCGTTTACGATGTTTGCACAGTGAGGACGGGCGTTGTCATCCATAAACACAAATTGTGCGCCCATGGCGCCCCGAATAAAACGTACATGTTGTTCGAGAATGACGTTGCGATAGATTTGGCTTGTCATGGTTAGAATTTGAACATGCAGGTCAGTTCTGGAACTCAGAATAATTCCACCCCAAACGATCACTCCTGCACCACCGTAACGGTGTCGTTGAATGAAGTTTTCTTGGTGTAACATGTACTTGGAGCTCTCCATATGAAAGTCCGGCGAGAATCAGACTGCAAGCTAAACCTGGACTCGTCGGAAAACATCACACAAGCTCGCTGTTGCGGTAGAGAGCATGCATTGTTTAGTGTCCACAATGCATGCGCTCTACTCCAGGCTAACCGCAGGCAGTTGAAGTAAGTAGAACGCATCTGACAGATCTACGAGCATGTAGACCAATCTGCCCTGAGCGTCTGTACACGGTCTGCCTTGAAATTGTCTAACCAGTGGCAGAAGAGAGCTAACGAGACAGGTCTGAGGCTGTGCTTCGCCTGATTCTTTTGGCAGTAACTGCCAAATACCGGTCCTCATTCCGCGTTGTAACTCTGGGACGACCTGTGCTGTAACGTCTACTCACATTACCTTCATCTTGGAATCGTTGCCAAAGCCTGGAGATGACACTCTGCACAATTCCAAGTTCGTCTGTTACTTCCAGTTGGGTACGCCCACATTCCAGACGGCCGATAATTCTACAACGTAAAATTCATCCAAATGCGTCTTTTGTGTCATAAGTATTTGGTTATTGCACTGAAATGCTTATAAAGCGCCTGCGAACAATTTTAATTCTTTGCCGGTATTCCTTATATATCACTGTCTTACACTCTCGTCACTATGGCGTACCATCTTTGTCATCTGGTTACTTCCTGAAATTTGCATATGTTTCTTGGAGATGTGTGTAGTGATTTTACAGGTGATATATTTATTTTAGAGTTCGATTTCAGTGTGACTCCGAATTATCCTTAATTTATGGACATGAGTGTATAATAAAGAGGTAAAATATGTAGAAGTAATGTCAACCAAATGTGGTAAAATATCTAATAGGAAAAAAAAAATAAATAAAAACTTCAAAATAGAAATAATGTTAAATTAATATAAAAAATAAAATAATAGTTAATAAATAATTGCGAATATATTTTATAAATATATTTATTCTAAATTGGAAAAAAAAAATGAGACAGAAAACTTTCAAAAGAAAACAGGAACAAAAGGAAATTCCTACAGAAGTAAAATAATAATCATTAAATGATAGTTAATGAATAATTGTGAATACATTTATACAAAAATTAAAGTATTTTTAAATAAAGAAATTTTAAAAGACAGTCATTAAGCTATAACAATATCCAATGAAGCCGAAACTAAAATAGTTACTTAATATAGAAGGGTGTGTGTGTGATTATGGCAAAGCCTCGAGGGCTATCTGCCTAAGGGGAGGGATGCCTTCGTGGAGGACTTTCTAAGGGAAACTGGCTCGTATACACGTTACACATGGGGAAAACCACGAAAACGCCCATGCAGCCAGCCCGTTCGCGGGATTCGAACCTCGGACCGAACTACCAGTGTTCAGCGACTTTACCGCTCGGCCGCTGGTGGGCCTTAATATAGAAGAAAAGCAATAAAATGCTGAAACGAAAGGGATATTTTTTTTTTAATTTTAAAAGAAAATTTTCCAAATTTTTATTCAAATGCCTTTAGTTTACGCATTTCTTTAGATAGCTTTGCCATTCTTGCTTGATAAGAATACCATATGATTTATTTATTTCTTAATTAGTTAATTCTGCAGTATTCTGAGATACTGATAGAGAGACAGACGAAATCTAGACCTACTTAAAAATCAGAACTGAGAATATATGTCTTACTACTCTCTTCTTTCTACTACTTACTACTGTCTACTTCCTACTATTATTGCTTTTATATCAAATCAACTAATGTTTGCCAGATAAAATATCAACTATTTTGATTATTGCTTTTATAGCTGTAATTTATCGAGAGAAAGAAAGAAATTTCGTAAGCTAGTGACAGTGTTAGTAGTGAAAATTCACGAAATCTTCAATTCTGGCATTTACACTACTAAAAGTAATATATATTACTTAAAGCAGTGCTTTAAATGTAGTTGAGATAGGAACACTCGGAGCGCTCACACGAGGGTTTTTCAAGGCACAAGTAGCATAAACCGAACTTCGTTGCTAGGCGACCAGATTTTGCTACATAAGAGAAACTGGTTAAAATAATTTTGTCTAAATGTTTTAACTGCTGAACTTGACATCAACATTGCTGAAGAACTGACCAGTAACAGTGACTCAATACGAACTCACATTCGATCGACGATTTCGTTGGTTCAGCAGCGTATTCAAGCCTGCGCAACTTTATCTTTAGTCATTGGCTAAGGCTTGAACCTTGTTAGATAGTGAGTATAGCCAATGACGTTTACATCTTAGGACTATGGCAATAATGACGGTTAGATGATTATAGAAGACTTCCCTTATAGTCTGCATGTACGAAATTAATAATATGCCCCTATTTCTGATATAAATTTAAAGATGTTATACCATTATGCATGAGTTGATATACAGGGTGATTCTAAATTGTTTTTACAAATTAAGAGGGGTGATAGTACACATGCAAATGAGCAATACAATGGAACATAAGGTCGCATTCCACTCCGAGAGGCAGAAAAGAGGAATATTAGAATTCCAACCTGAAGTTAAACAGTGTTTCTTGGAAGAGCGAATGAACGAGACCAAAAGTTGCACAATCCGTATAGTGAAAAACTCACAGAGAGTGCACAAAACGGATAAAACCGAAAAGTCGGCGTTCGAGTGTTAATTCGAACTCAGACTTTGATGGCAAACACATCGTTGCACATCGTTGGTTGGCAAGATCTCAACCTCGCAAACGATTGCAGCAAGTTGATTATCTGATCAAGGGCTGAATATTATCAACTAATTCCAACTTCCGATGTATGCCGAAATTATCATGAAACGTTCATGCTGTGTTCCGGCTGTCAGAATTTCGTGTCCCATAGAAGGGCGCTTCAAGTAGAATGAGCTCAGCACAGTAAGTCCAGAAGGACAGGATAGAAAATGGTGAAGGGGAAAAAACTCTTACCTTGGATACTTGATATCAAGGTACCAGTTTTCCCCCCAATAGATAATTTCCTCCTAATAATTAGATAGTTAACTTGTTGCAAGCTTTTGCGAGGTTCAGAATTTGCCAACCAAAGATGTGCATTTGAGTGTTTGCGATTAAGTCTGAGCTCGAATTAACACTCAAACGCCAAGTTTTCAGTTTTGTCCGTTTTGTGCACTCTCTGTGAGGTTTTCACTAAAATGATTGTGCAAATTTTAGACTTGTTCATTCACTCTCCCAACACTCTTGTAAGTTCAGGTTGGAATTTTAATATTCCTCTTTCCTGCCTCTCAGAGTGGAATGCGACGCTATGTTCTACGGTAATTATTGCTCATCTGGATGAGTACTATCAACCCTCTTAACTTGTAAAAACAATTTAGAATCACCTGTATATTGTAAACAAAGCGACATTACATATTGTTCATGAGAGCAAGAATATTTTGTTAGAAAATACAGTATACTATCTATTGCACATCATTGGGATGCAAGACACAAATTCAACTTTGCTTCAACCAAAAACATAAAAGCATTGACTTAATCTATGATTCAGACTTTAATAGTTTCCATATCCATAAAAGTCTTCCTAACTAAGTCATGATTTCAATTCGAACATATGTATTTCGACTTACCAGTAAACAGATTTAGTTTTTAACTGATAAATACTCTTCTGCCAAACGAAATCCATTGTAATTATCGTTGCATTGTAATTATATTGGTAATAATTACAATAACTTAGTCATGATTTAAGTTCGAACATATGTTTTTCTGCTTACCAGTAAACATATTTAGTTTTTAACTGATAAATAATCTTCTGCCAAACGAATCCATTGTAATTATCGTTGGGTTTCTTACAGTCAAAACGTAAGTTATTTCAGAATTCAATTTCTGACTTCTGTTTGGAGTAGGATTTCATTAAATGGATTTTTTCAGAAGTTCCAAAAATAAGAAATATGAAATTAATTAAATGTAAAAAAAATCTAGTAATTATAATAAAAATTAAAAAATAAGGGGAAAATGCCTGAAATTTTGCAATTAAATTGGCATTTTAGGAAAAAATTAGATGTTATTAAATCTCAAAGAATCCGTTAAAATTTATAAAATTAATACTGCAAATTCGCTCTACTATACAATTATAACAAATATTACTAAAATATACAAATCTGTTTTGTATTTATTTTGCTGCAAAGTTACTGAATGATACCTCAAGGGTCTTAATTTATCTGTGATATTTCGTTCAGATTTCTTATAAAACATAAGTTAAAATTATAAAATCTAGTATTTCGTACAAAATATAAACATAGATTTGTATTCAGCAATGGTTTTGTAAGATTTTAGAACACAGTGTAAATTTCGTTTAATAAAATTATATGAAATTAAATTTAAATGAGTTAAATTGCCTTATTATTATCTCCAATCCTGTTCTTTGCAGTTTTTACAAGTTAGCTTATAATGTCGAATCTCACTGACGCGATATCCAGTGTTTTAAAATAAATCTGAAATCAAAAATTGAATTTTCTTTAGTTGGTTTTGCTTAAATTAAATTATTACATCTGAACTATATCGCTTTCCAACAAAAGCTTATTAAATTCTTCCGCACTGGCTGGAAAATTCCTAACACACTATGTGCAGGTATGTCTCAGATTTCGTTAAAGTTAAAAATTTCCTAATAGCGGGTAAAACGAAGTCAAATAAAATCCGCATTTGTCAACAATTTCACCGGGATTTTCAGCCCATTTATTTTCCAGGCAACCGTTTCGCCTAGAGGTTTTCTAGGAAAAAGAAGCGAAAAGGTGCTAAAAAATAAAGAAAGTTCAGAATAAAATGAATGGCGTTTTTATGTAGCAGAAAAGGATAATGTTATGGCTAGAAGAGGTTGTTTTCTTGTTAAGAAATTTTATAAAGTAATTACTACTTTTATGAAATAATGAGAAAAACCCGATTACTTAAACTAAAAGATAAAGATATAACAGAAGAAAAAAATAAATGTATATAAAATTCAGAATAAAATAAATGGAATATTTTATATGAAAACTTGGAAAGAAAAGATGTTATGAAAAGAACTATCGCTTAATTAAATGGTTGAGAAACAATACCTTTTATGATATAAGCTCAATTATTTAAATAAACAATTTGAGTTTTGAAAAAAAGTATGGTCATAGTGATACTTTAAGCTCTACCTTAAAGCGATATAGTTTTTAGTTTTGGAAATAGAAGAGCAGAAGTCTTAATGTATAGTAATTATTAATGAGTATTAAATATAATATTAATTTATAGAAAAAAGGTAATTTTAAAATGAGTAGATTACATCTATTTTTCATCATGTAATACGGTAGTTGCAAAATTTAAATACCATTATCCCAAATATTTTACCGATTATTAAAATTTTAGTAAATACTGATATCTGCCTTGGATTTTTTTTCGTCCATAATTTGGTGGCATCAAGTTGCATGCCATTTTCTTGTCGTTTTTGGTAATCTTCTTTGAGATAAAATTAACTTTTTTGCCCATTGGAGTTTGTCAAAGGAACTTTTGTGAAACGTTAAAGATTTACTACGTAAATCTGAAACAAATATGTCTGGAATTTAAAGAAATCTCCTTAAGAGGTAACACAAGAAAAATACTCATAAAGAGAAACTTTCTCTCATACTGACATTACACTTGGGGTATATCCCAAATACACTCATGCAGCCAGCCTGTTTTTACCTGGGTCACAAAACCAGTGTTAACAATATTTACCGTTGGGCCACTGAAGGTTCTCCATACTGATAAGTATAACGCGTAAGAAAATGGTTATTAGCGTGGCCTTATTTAATCTGTACATTCCAGTTCTTGAGGATTATTTTGGATAGTATCAACAAGAAGAAAGACTAGAAACCATCTGGCGTTAATAGCGCTTTTTTGAAAATTTAAAATAACGATGAGGGCAATATCATCGAATGTAATTTCCTTATTTTACAGTTTTCTGAAAATATTTTCAAAAAATATAAAACTCCCAGAATGTTTTTTTATCGTTATATAGCCATTCAGTGTAAATTTAAAAGCAAGTTGTTGTTTATTCGGTATATTTACATTTGATATAATAAATTTGTCGAAATGAAAAGTGAAGGAAAAAGGAAATATGAACTGTATAAAACTATTGAGACAAATGAATAAAATACGGGTAAATCAAAGAGAATCACAATTACATTCACCTTCCTTGTTACAAACAATTATAACACACAATTTGACTGGCAAATTTATAACGTGTCGTACATCCAGTTAAACTTTGATTATCCAAATTTTTTGTCATACATTACAAATGTTTTGCAAGAGCTTTTGTCAGGCAGAGCATATCCAATGTATTAACCATTTCAGTTCCCCGCACGTTGGAACATATAGAATGGCAAGAACGCGTGGGAGATACGGAATTTGAGTTCATCAAGGTCAGACAGCAATGGTGGCACAACAACAATACCTATATCAGACACCACAAAGAAAGGAAAAGATATCGCGAGGATTGCGATCCGCATTACAGTCAGGTCATTGGTCGTAGACACCTTATTTGAAGAGGTATCAGGAAAATTCGAATTTCTGTATTAGAGAGAAAGGAAGGATTCTAAGATCCCCCTTCCATGTAAACACTGACATTCTTCTCTTTAGGTACTATTTACTGGAAATGTTCTGATAATTTTCTGTGGTTTTTGGTTACTTGTGTGCCATGTAGTATTTAAAAAAAGATTTAAAAAAAGACTGAAAGCTTTCAGGTATTACATTACGCCCAAAGCGGCGTTTTTTAACGTTTCGTGTGTTAACTTTATTTATTAAATATCATGTTCTTCGCACTCAAACCATAAAATTTAATTCAACAGTAATACCTTAAAATAATTTTAAAATGAGCCATATCATTAGAATTTCCAATGCACAGTTTCGCGCGCTGGAGATAAATATGTTTATTTTTCTCGTACAGTGTCGCCATTCCTGGCTTTGAAATTGTCGAATTTGCTAATCAAAAATTAGTTAAAGTGTTACAAAATATGAAATCAATAATAAGACACATTTCTAATTCCAAATTAGGACTTCCAGATGCTAATATTTTGTGGAGGATTACTTTATTCAAATTAAATGAATCTAGCTACCATTGTTTTAGCGCAATGCGAGAAGCATACCTATATTTATGCAGATTCTTCATTATTTAATTTCTTTAAATATAACACAGGGCGATAATATTTGGTGGCAACAATTTGAAAGCTTTCGACTCAAAATGCTAAAATGAAATTAATAGTCCTTTTGGGCTAAAAATACTAATCGGAAGCAAGATCTAACCAAAACAATGATATAAACTGAACCATCTAGGTAAAGGTTACTGCTTTTTCTTTTTAATCAGCTTAGAAAATTACACCATCCATTCCTTCGTACTGTAGTGTAAAGTAAGGATCTAATGCAAAGCATCTCCAGTACATAAATAATAGGTGAGCGTGCGTATGTGTTTGTAATTATTTTTAATGCACTCTTTAAAAATATGAATGTGGAACTAATACATGTTTTACAATGTTCCAAGTATATTAATTACCTACGCATTCTATACAGTGTCGTTCAATTCGTCTATACTGAAAGCTACTGAAGATGTAGAACTGAAATGAGTTTATTTCTAAAGACACCTGAAAAGCATTATTTCGGTGAATGGTGCATTTACTCTGCACTAATAAACTACTCCTCTCTTTATCTAGGAAGAGCATGGAAGAATGTGAGTCATCAGCATCACATTCTAGAATCCCGATGTATTTAACACGGAAGAACAAGCACCAAAACGACGGACAGGAAAACGCTTTGCGTGTCTCGCATCTGAAAATATTTACTGAAGTTTTAATACATTTAAATATACACGCAGTAATATTTCTGTTATCTAAAAAGAAGTGACATCTAAAAAATCAACAAAACTTTCTTAAAATATATCGTTCTTAAAATAAATTACTAGTGACTACAGTTAAAATATGTTTGGAATCGAATACTTAATATGTGAGCGGTTATTTTTATGATTTCAATGGAATGAGATTATTTAATGTATTTTAGTGCATATTTTGCTTCGAATTTGTGTATGGAAAATGTGTTTGGTTTTCTTTCTTTCAACTATTTCTCATTTCGACGTCAAATAATGTGCATATTTTCATAACATTATTTAGCACCACTGTATTGAAATGGGAAGTTCATATAATATTCTTCAAGTCCCACCAGCTGCCGATCACATGACTGTTGGACACTGTAGTCTGGTCTCGGTTCCAATCCCTGCGATCTAAGTAATTGCATGTACGTTTTCGTGTTCATCCACTGAGTAGTATTCATGTTCCCGTGGAATGTGACTTTCCTTACCCAGTCCTTCACGAAGTCATTCCTCTCTCTAGGCAGATAGCCCTAGTTTACGTTGCCGTAGTTAAATCTACTCTATGACCTTTCAACAAAAAAGCTTCGTTAACAATTAATAATTAAAATAAAATTATTTCGATTACTTACTCTATATCTTTCGTTTCTGAAAACTTTCTAAGATGTTAAAAAAATCAAAATTCTAAATTGAAAGAAAAAATGTGTTTAATAAATCTACATCATAAATAGCTGCTCGTTTGATAATGAAATTATTTTATTTAAAACTTTGTTCAATATTTAGCTGTTTTCTGTTACTTAAATAGCAAGTTCCTCCGATTCGTGTGAGTTATCCAAAGCAAAGTAAAGATCAAGCTACATTTCAAATTATTTTTATACATTTAAGCTCTACTGCATGAAATTCTAAATCACTGCAACATTTAAACGCTTTTATGAATTACAATAACTTTCTTTTTAACTGAAGTCTATCATGAAAGATCAAGTATTTCTAAACCGTATATGACATTAAGAACAACGCCTATCTCTATAAATTCAGTTTTATAAGACAACTTGCATTAAGATGCATTACGTAAAATTTCCGTTCTCAATTTCGCATACAACACAATTCAGTAAAACCTCTTCCATTCTCACATTATATTCAAAGATACGGAAACCTATTTTAGCTAGAAATTCTAGAGCGTAAGTGCAATCTTACCGAATAATAAAAAATAAATTCGAAATCTCGAAGATAACTTTTACGACACTTACTTTTCCGCGCACTATTTTATCCTTATTTTTCTATATTTATTTTCTGTTTGGAAAATGGCACTAGACGGCACAGAAAAGGTCTTCATTCATGAGTATGTTATTTCTTTTTATGTATTTATTATTACTTTTTTTTGGGCTCTGAGAAAGGATGCCAAAAAAGAAGTTTTTTAAAATATTCTTACGTGACTTTTTCCGGAGTAAAAAATATCAGTGGGTCACGCTTTGCCGCGCAAAATGGTCTTCATATTTTTTCTACCCTGTATATGAAAGGGTATAAAGTCATGAAAACACAAATAAATTTCAAACTATAAAAAGTCTACTTCAATCACTTTTTCTTTAAATACAAACTTCCAAGCTTTGAAATAGAATAGATCACATGTGCAATGGCTTGAAGTCAATATTAAATTTATATATCTTCTAGAAGATTTAATATCCGCTTTTTTCAAAGAAAGGAATATAAGACGGTTAACAAGTATTGCTGTCGGATTTTTACAGCTTGTTATAAATGAAAATTTGCATGCATTAAGACACCGATTAGCCAAACTTTCCTTACCCGTACGATACAGAAAGCAATTTTTAATTATTGACCCTGAAAACGAAAGGTCCCATTATTTTATTAATTCCTTTTTAATATTTCAGTTTTCAGTAGTAAATGTATAACAAACAAGTGTTTTATTTTAGTAAATTGAATCCAATTGTAGTAAACTCTGAAATAAATCTCCTTCTTTTAGACGATGATTTTCAACTATCTAATTCACTGGTAGGTTATATCAATTAGAAATGCAGCAGTAAAAGTACTATACAATTTCTTAACACATAAAGTTATTGCAACGTACTTTAAAGAAGTACCTGAAAATGATAAATCTACCAAACCAGCCAGCGTCAGAGATTCTAAAAACTTATAATTCATTTTACTGCACAGAAAACTCCTGACATACCTGAGACGAATTAACTGGATATTATCTAAAATATCTAATGTTTATTTCCCATTTAAAGCTTGTTTGTTGTAAAATAATATAAAAAACCATCATGACAAGCAATCGAAATTAAAAGAATTGAAGGGGGAAAAAAACCTATCCACGGAAAGTACAAAGAAAAAGAAAGAAAATGCGCAAGCTTTAAGAACAGTGATAAAGATGATTTTGTAATTTTGTACTCATTAATATCTCAATTTTTTATTTATAATGGCGTTTATTCTTCTATATCTAAATTTTGGGTATTTTGCTTTAAATACTGACTTAATTGATGTAATCAAATAAATCCATTCTACATAAAAAACTGCCTGAACTTACTGGTAAAATATTAACAGAACTTTTCTGTTTTGTATTTTGGTTATTGCTCTTTTCTGTATTTTTTCTGTTTTTTTATCATTACTCCTTAATCTCGGTTTTTAATTACTATGCACGATGTATACGGAATTACCCTACTAAATCAACAATTTATGGTACATCCAAAGTAAATTTTTACCATTTTAAACATATTTTTCGTAAATAAGTACTTATTTGGAAATATTTATAGCATTAATCTTGAAACTAACTACCTTTGGAATCTTTTCGTGGCCATTGTGAATGTTTTTATGACTTCGTAATCTACTGATATTTCAAAGTAACCACACGTTTAATTAATTCTGTTTAAATATGTTTTAAGTCTTTTCGGAGTTCATGAAACAACAATTCATTAATTGTAATGTAGTCATTTTATTTAAAATAAAATCATGAAACACGTTTCCTAGTTGACGATTCACGATATTTGTTATGTGATATAAATGAAAAGTTTAACCCGCGAGCACACGCACCGAACCGACGAACACGAGAACACGCGCCGTGTATGTCATACCCGAATAAAAAAATTGTAAATAAAAATTTGCCGAAAAAAATTAAACGGTTTTTTAAAAAAAAATTAAAATGTAAAACCAAGTTAATACTTCATTTTAGACAAAGTAGGAAACAATAAAGTGAGGAAAAATTATTTACTTACAATTTTTTGAACATTGTTTACAAAAGGAGGTTATATGTTCCATACATATACTTTTGCTACAATTTTTACAAATGAATCTAGTCTTTCTATCTTTTTTCTTGGAGCACTCTGTACACCTCTTGTAAGTCATTTTAGGTTTTTTGGAGGGTGGTCCATTGTTAACATGTTCATCGGTGGTCAGTGTTCATCCAGAATTAGGAACCACAGATGCTCGTCGTCGTTCATTTCGAACATTTTCTATTAGCTGCATCCCTAAGGCTTTGAGAAAAGTACTCTTCCCGTTCACGTGTGAAATTTTCTCGTATTGAATAAATATAAATATTTGTATTGTCAACTACATGTTTTAACATATCTTCATCGATAAGCAATGACAAGGACTCTAAAGGTGTTGAGACGTCTTTAGAATACTTTGTATTTCCAGAGAGTTTAGTTATAATATTTTGGCGCCAATTCTAACATTAGTCCGGAATTTACTTTTTTCCATTTTACTCCATTTTTTTCCAACATAGAACTCATTGCTACATTCCAGAGTTTCATTTTCTGTTTCTGTATCTAAATCACTACTCTATATGGATGGATCATGATTACTAATTATATTCTTCGTCATCAACATCTTCCTCTTCTTCACTAAATGAATCCTCATAAGAAGAAACTGTTTCAAGGAGATTTCTCAATCTTTTCATCTCTTCACCGTAAGGAATATACGGCGAAACCTTATACTAAAAGCTTGAAAATGAGAAGTGCGAAGTGACTCACTGAGAAACGCCAGTACACGCGCGGGGGGTATGACATGCCCGAACAATGCTGGTCCTAAAAAACCGTTGCACTTGCCACCTCAGGAATTTCCCCCATTTAAGTATGTGACCTTGATCTCAGCTACACTAAGTTTCGTCCTTTTATGAAAGAATGGGCGAGAAATATACAAAAAGAAAAATGTACATGGGTATGACATACCCGCCGCGTGAAAATTGTAGCAAAAGTATATGTATGGAACATATAACCTCATTTTGTAAACAATGTTCAAAAAATTGTAAGTAAATAATTTTTCCTCACTTTATTGTTTCCTACTTTGTCTAAAATGAAGTATTAACTTGGTTTTACATTTCAATTTTTTTAAAAAACCGTTTAATTTTTTTCGGCAAATTTTTATTTACATTTTTTTTATTCGGGTATGACATACCCGGCGCGTGTTCTCGTGTTCGTCGGATCGGTGCGTGTGCTCGCGGGTTAACATAAACATGCAAATATTTATATATTAATAAAAACTTTTCACGGCGTTAAAATTAATAAATCTAAGAGTACATTTTTGGATGATGCATATGTATGTCAATTGTTTTTGCAAGAAATGACTACTTTCTGGCTTATTTCCTTTCGGCTCTATCAGCAGTCACCGATATACACCTGAGCTTCGACATCCCTCTTCATTACAAGCGGCATTTTATCGAATTGTATTTTCAAAGTAGGTGGGGGTAGATTTTCTAACCTTAGTATTTCTAAGATTTATAAAAATTGTCTTCGAGTAATTGTATTGTATATAATTTTTAAACTGCTATTGTATGTAATTTTCTAGTGTCATCTTGTATGTCTAACTGGGCATTAATTTTTATGTTCCTACTTTTTTCACAATTTATCGTTCCAGATGATTAGATTTTCAAACTTTTAAGCTTTTTTAAGAAATGTTTAAAAATGCTTAAAAGTTTAAAAAATGCGTTTTTTATAAAGAAGCTAAACCAAACGTAATTCTAAGTCAAAATTCTTATTTCATTCGTTAAATGTCTTTATTCGGTAAGCTCATCCGGTAGTTCTGTAGTATGATTGCTTTATTCAGCAGAAGACAGCCTCGATTACAATGTAATGATGAGAAATGCTAGGAATAATTTAAAAGTTTTGAAACAAAATTATTACTTTTTAGTCTAAATAAATCTAAAATTATCTAAATCACGTAAGAAATCCTGTCTCATTCGTTATAATACTTAACCTAGCCCTGCTGTGTTTCAAAAAAATTGAATGATTAAATATCTTTAAAACTTTAGTTGCAGAACGATTGCTCCATTTTAAGAAATGAATTAAATAATATAAGCTTTCAAATTCCAATATTGTTTTTTCACATGGCAACTTTTAATAAAAATATAATTTACTGATACTAATTACACATAATTTGAATTTTAAATTCCTTCTTGCAAAAGAAATTGTCCAAGTAGGAATATGCTTTCGAAAATAATATGTATATCATTTTCTGAAAAAAACCTATTCTGTAATATAAAGAATAAGATTGAAAATACTTAAATTATGTGACGTAAACATTTCTTGACTGCAGGAAAGTGTGGACTTTAGAAGCTGAATGAAATTAATATGCATGAATTACGTTACAAAATAAAAATACGTCTAAATTTAAGAATCTGAAGTCGCTATTTATATATTACATACGTGTGTGTTTCTGTGTAGTCAGCGTTCTAAGGTGTCTAAATTCACACTTTAATTAACGTAGTACATAATTAATCAAGTGCAATCAATTTGAAGTTCTTAGTTTATTTGGCGCTCAGCTTTTTTGAGAAACATTGTGTGCATTTAGACATCACAGTAATAGACTGTGTAGTTTAGGAATTATAACAATATCCCGGTTTATATTCTGGAAGAAAAGAGGTTTTTTATACAGGCTCAGTCATTTGCTAGAAAAAACACCCTCTATCATACGGCCGAACCCATCAGTAATTTATCTATGATCATCACCGGGAACATTTTGCGTACTCGACTAAAAGAGGTAGTTCGAAATTACACTCGCGAGAACGGTGGGGACATACATATAGAAAAACGCTACATGGTACATGGAAGTGAAGCTGGGAGTGATTTTGGTTTCGAATTAGTAGTCAGCCACTTTTAACCGTTAATAAATCTAAGAAGTTTTTTTTATTAAAGCAATATGTGTTGTGACTTATCATTTGCCTTGCAGTGAAATCAGAACAAGCCAACAAAATTCATCGTGGCAAGCAGATCAAGATTGCTTTCATTAACAAGAGCTTTGAGTAGTTAAATCATACTGTCACCTTTAAGGACAGGTGACACTATGACTTAACTCAGTTCAACCCACAGTTTTAAGAAGAGCATCTCGGAGGGAGGGGTCGAAGGGTTTTCCACAGACCCCTTTCCCTACCAGCAGCCTCTCGAGAGATTTTTCAGCTCGCCGCATATTTAGAGTGCTCTCATGCCACAGACACTATACATTTACATACATCCATGCCTTCTCTGGAATTCGAACCTGAGTTCTTCGGTATCGCAGTAAGCTCCCCTAACCTCAATATGGTCTAGGCGGCTTAAAGCAATGGACAATGATCCGAAACTGATTTTTGTACATTACTGAACTCATCAAATGTTCGTAAGACATCGCTGTTATAAAATTCTGATCAATAAGTACTGTTACTATTATTTGTTACAAAAAATATTGAATGTCTTAATTTTGAGTAAGCTGCAAGATCTCCTTTTTTTTCAGAACTAAAATCTTTAGGAAAAGAGCTCTAACATATAATCATTCGCATGGATGAGACTCACGTTTATAAAATAAATCATTTATTTGTTCTCCTTACAAATCTTTTAAAATTTTTTTAAAACTTCTTTCTACTTGAATGGATATCCTTGTCGTTAAATTGATAAACAATGAAATGTAATAAGATCGTACAAAGATTTTGTTTCTTTTTCATATTACAGTCCCTAAGTCTTTGTTACAGGAAGAAATAAATCTTTTCTTTGAGATGCTGCAACTCCACATGTAATGATCCAAAATCTTAAAATTTGGAAAGTTAAGATGATCTTGTAGTACAAAATACACATTTTACTGGAACAGTACTAGAAAATATTATATTAATATAATTGTTTGTTAAAAGAAATTAAATTAAGTCTTTTTACAATATAAATCTCAAGTATTTTAATTATGTATATAATCAATCTGTAAAATCATTACTTTTTTTTCCTAAGCAGGAGATGACGAAATGTGCACCTTGGCCGGGACTCGAACTTGGGACATCTCGAATATGCCTCGAGTGTGCTACTGTTTCACCGCGAAGGCATGCTGGGAGGAAGAAGCAAATACCTTACATACTCCCCCTTTTAGAGAGCAATTGGAGATTAGGAGATCCAGTCGCCAAATCCTGGTGGTGACGAATTATCTCCCCCCACCTTTTAGTTCGGGAGCCAGTTGTAGAGTCATTCAGTTATTTTGAAGCAGGAAATACGAAAAATGTGCAATACCCTAGCTACATCTCGAACCTGGTCCTCTCGAATACGCGCCATTACATCACGAAGGCATGCTAGAAGGAGGAAGAAAATACCTTATAAATCAATTATAATTTAAGATTTAATTGCACTCATTTGCGCCATGTCAACTTTAATAAAATTGTAAAAGTAACGAATTCTGAGGAACACATTTCAAATGTATTACATATAGAAAAATGGTTTTATTGTAAGTGCTTATATAGCGTCATGTCATTTTTTATTTTCCTTTATATGGGTAAAATAAAAATTGACATGATACATTTTTCTTGCAATTTTACAGTTTTTAGGCTCGTTTAGTTTACCTAAAACGAAGTATTTTTCTTAAAATACTAGTAATTCATAATGAATTAAAACTTTTCAATGTATATTGAAACACATATTTGTATTTGTAAAACAGAATAGTCACAGTTACTTGGTACTGACAATGAGTGACACTTAAAAAGCAGACGTGGAGCTCCGTAAAACGATTATTCGTTCCGCTAATTAGGTGAAGAGCCCATATTTGCTTAAATAAAATAGTTTCTGACAAGATGCTTGCAAATGTACAAGGTTGCCATAAAGTACTGAAATCATTTCAGTGACGAACAGTAAGCTGGTTAAATAATCTATTCAGTTACATTATATATATATGTTACATTTCGAAATTTTTCAATTAAGTACCCCTTTTGTGTCATGCACATTGTTCTAGCCGTTATTCAAATTCTCACAAACCGTTGCACAGCATATCGGAAGTAACATTTCAATGATTTCCGTCCGTAACCGAAGCGCAGCAACCCCACCTGATTTAATTATGGAAGAATAGTCTTTAATAATCAGATATATATAAAAAAGGTTCATTAAGTTAGGTATGAAAAGAAATCTGTCAATATTATATCGGGATATCTATCTCTAACTGCAAATCCATCCAGGTAATATTCCTAAGATTTTTTTAATGTGGAATTTATATAAGAGCAACGCATTATGATGCAGTACTAAACGTGAACAAGAGATTACGAAATTTATTAGATCAATAACATGCAAAATCCTAAGGAATTTATTCCGAAAAATTCAGTATTGACCGGAATATTATGTATAATTTTAAAGAAGCTGGCTGTAAATAGCTTTAAATTTAGCGTTTATGCCCGAAAGATTGCCCATTTATATATGATTTGATACGTAATGGACATATTCTTTTTAAATCTTCCATTATTCGTCTTAGGAAGAAATACGGAGATTTCTTACAAACCTGTGGTTTCGTCAATTTCAAAGTTGTAAAAACGCCTTTGATATTTGATAAAACATTATGCAGCAGGAAATGTTTTATGAATACACCCGAGCGTAACTCTGATCTCAGAACGAATCTAACATCTGCAAAAATTCAAGAACAAATTTTGATACCGATAAAATATAATGTAGTAACGATACTCTTTCTGTTCATGCATGCTTTGTCTGCAAAAACTACATTGTCTACGTTTAACAACAAAACCAAATTTTGAATTCTCGAAAATCCCAGAAAAATATCACGGTAGCGATGAAAAATCTGAATCGCAAATATGTGAAAATTTCTGAAAAAGTTGTTATTCTCTGTTCTTTCTGTTACGTCATTTTGAGATATAGATAAATATATGAGATTGCATGATGATGCTAACATTGAACCAAATCTCAAATAAATTAAACTCAAATCAGTACAGCAGCATCGAAATTGTAGAAATTATGAGGGGTAATTTGGATGCTCAGGATACCTGATTTAGGAGGAAAATCCTTGAAAGATTCATAACCCTATCCCATTCAAAGCTAAAATCTTTACATCATACTCTAGTATTTCTAGTATCCCAAGGGCCAACGCTTTTCCTATAATATGAAATATATTAATATTTCAAACTACATTTATAGTTAATTAAATAAAAATCCAAAATTTTACAAATCTATAATCTACTATTAATGCATCCCATTACGAACTTTATGTACGTATTGTAAAACATAGTTATGTTGATATCATGGTATTGTAATTCTTGGAAAATATACTTTTGAACAGAGTTCAACTTATCTTCACATGAACATGACTTTAAATCAGTTTGATCATTTTAGCTTGGAAAACATCTTCTTCGCTGTAGTTACTCATATTGGAATTTTATAAAAGATTTGTACTGTTAAGCATATGTTCAAATACATATGTTCAAAAGAGTACTGATGAATGCAAAATATCTTTTCAAGCATTTTCCGACTATTTCAGGAATATGATCCTAGAAGCTGCACAGTTATATAGCCATTTATTCTTCATTAATACTGGATTAATAGCTGCTCACTATACCTTCAGCGTACATTTACTTACAAGTTACAAATTTTTATTGTTTTCCATTAATCAGCTTCTATGCAATGCATCAAGATCATAAAGGAATCATTAGAATTGCTGCTCACATCATTACTTTACAGAAGAAAGGGCTTGATACTGAAGAATGTTTCTTTTACTGCTTTTCTTAATACATCGAGGCTGAATGGAAATGAATTCTAATATCCTTGAATGCACATTCAAGGAAAATACGAGAGAAATACTATAACATCTACAGTTTCTAGGAAATTTCGAGCATCAAACAACTATAACGGGTCAAGAAAATTTCTACGTCGTATGAAAATCCGTTTCACTCTAATAATGAACAAGAGTATATTCGAAATTCTCATTCACAGTCCCCACACTTAAAGATGTAATGCACTATTTTAGTATTTTAGTCCTGTTACACGATAGGCATCAAATCCTGGCATAAATACCGACAAGGACATTGCAGATTTCTTTGGTTTCCTCGCCTCGAAAAATTCTAAAAGAACAGTACAGTTTTACAGATGCTAAGTGTATTCTTATAAGGTTATTCCAACTCCATGTACTAAGCGTCAGCGAAAAGGAAAGATGATCTGTGTTTTAAAGTATGCTTCAAATGAGTAGTGAAAGTTTTAAAACCTGAAGCTTTAAGTCCAGAGGGAAAAAAAACCTGTAATATTCATGTTGGTTGGGACAATGTCGATTATTCTGAATTGACTGGATTCTGAATGTTTGAACACGAAAAATGAGTAAGCTTTTCGCCTGAAAATATCTTTTATGATTAAAAAATTACTAACAAAATTCGCACATACAGAAACATTTTCAGCTTGAACGTGAAGCTTTTTTCACTACTTCAATTTTGCAGCTGGAATAATAAGTTACACATTCTTTCATCAAGTACCTTTGTAAAACTAACTAATGGTTTGTTTTACAAAAATGTTACGAATTATTCCATGCTTCTGTTACATGTTGAAGTCATACCCAATCTTATGCACTAAACTCCGCATAAAACTCTTTCACATCATTTTTTAAATACATATTGGACTTAGCCTGATTTTTTATACCATTCCCACTTATAGTTATTAACGACGTTCGAAGGTTACCATGTTTATGGCTCTGTCGGAATTCTTAATCTGAATTCCGGTAAACCTACTCTGTAATAAAATAAATGCTGTATTTACTCGTGTGTGTACCTTCCCCTTTCTTAGTTTTGTTCCTCTTTTAGCACAAGGTTCTGAAAATGTTTGAAGTGTTTCAGTAATTTTCCTCTTTATCAAGGAGTTCAGAAAGCGAGCTTTCCGAAATTTATAAACTCAACATGCGCCGAAACAAACTCCCTAATCGTATCATAGTTATGGTACAGGAGAAAGACTGGATATGGTGCGAATTAATGAAACAGTTCTCGAAATTTGTATGGGCTCGTAGGTCAGATGATTTTCTGCATAAGACGTCACCGCTAGAAATAAACAACTCCTGTGCCCATCTCATAAAAGAAACAAATTAAAAAGGTACAGAACAAACTCCATTGCTGTTATCATTCCAGGAAGACATGCATCTCTTCTGCAACCACTGGATGTATTAATGAATAAATTGTTCAAAGACATATAATTAATGCATAAGAGCAGGGTTGCACAATTTTACTTGAACCAGAAAAATTTATAGACCTTCCATTAAATTGATTTGCTTTTGGATTTTGAATGCATGAGCTCTAATAGATGAAGCAATAATAATGAAAAAACTTCAAGAAAACAATGATGTCTTATGCTTTTGATCTTTATGAAGATCATTTCATGTGGGAATACAGATTAAACTACGGATAGGCGAAGATGCTGGTGACAAGGTTTGAAGGTGACTTGAAGTTTATAGCACACGACAGTCATTAATTCTAGCAATACTGAATCGTTTGAAGCCTAGAAAATGACAGTGAGCGACAATAATACCGAACAAAATTTAAGATGTAGGGAAGTAGATTGAAGATATTAGATTATTGTTAATGTTAGTATTATTATACTTTCTTATTAAAATGCAGATTTCTTTTACATAAATAAAATTATGATGGTTACCGGTAGGTTATGTATGAAATCTTTCAGTTTATTAGGTTCTTACTGTAACCGCGTTTTTTTCTGAAATTAAATTATTCACGTAATTTTCTCATCTAGAATTTTATATCATAAAATTAGTAAAATAAAAGGATTAAATATACGAGTAAATAATTAATTATCATTACGACAGTTAAAAGTATTTTGCTACTGATACTTATATATAGATTTATCACATGAAAATAGATAAAAAAAAACGTAGCATTCAACGAAATTATCGCTCTATAACGGCATCCGGTATATCTGATATTTTGACGTTACGGAAATTCCTATCGAATACCTAACTTCACTTTTGCATATCGTGATTTCCGATATTTGACAGTACAATAATATTTGAGTCAAAAAACAAATATATGTATTTTTTTTTTTTTTTTTTTTTACTTTATAAACTTATTTTCTGCCTCTTCTAAAGTGAAGTTTCAAACGTTTAAACTATGCAGAATCTTTGAAATATTAATCATGTGTCAGAGAACATTTGGGTAAATATTAGCGTACGTTCAGCCCAAAATTTACATATTTTTGCGTGCGTATGGATTCATAATCGATTACTCGTAATACCGATGATAACTTACTATTATTTGTTTTAACAAAAGAGACACCTACAATTCCACAAAACTTTCCACAAAATCGCTCATACAGTTCTTCTCAGTACCACTGAGCACCATCAGTAATTACACTTCAAACTACTGAGAACGTTAAACACAACGCAATGCAAAGCGCATCTAAAAGTCGAAGCTCACAAAGATATCTCAATACTCCGAATTCAGCTCTAAACTGATAACTGAGAAACTAATGCTCTCTTAGGTCTTGTATCGTTTTCCACCAGCCGCCGAGAAATTTCTAGTACCTTCCATTTCTCAAAATTACTTTAAGACATATGAGGTTCGGATACGGTACGAATTACATGCAGGGATCAGTAACAGTTATTCAATTACAGTACCAAATGCAGTCATAAAGGGACCGGAGCAAAATGTTGTCAAACAGTCGCCATGTTGGTGACTTTCGGCGATTTATCGCCAAACTTAGCTACAAGAATTAATCGCCCAACCATCGCCACCTTGGCAATATCTCGCCAATTTAGCGAGATACTCATTTAACTCCTTAAATAAATTTCCTCATGTAATCTTATTTTTCCTGTACACTTCGTCACGTTCAAGCATTTAATGTTAGATTATACAAAACTACTAGAATTTCACACATAATTTCGTTAAAATTATTTACATATATACAAAATCCGTAATATTATGATTGCGTTGTTCATTTCAATTTCTAGATAGAATCCTAAACATTTTTAACAGAACAGTAGAACTCTGGAAAACCCCAGGCTAGGAAACTCAATTCTAGCACCTATTCTTTTATTTTTGAAAGGCATGGATGCTAATTCATTTCCTAATCCACGGTCTTAGCCTTAAAGTTAAGCATTGATTAAATCTTTCAGACGATCATATGTTATTATAAGTATTATAACTAATTCCACTACGTGCGATTTTTTATTTATATTATATAACTTTCCTTCGTATTTTAACTGTGCGTTTCTTATTAGTACACTGAACTTATAGATTTAACTGCAATGCGGATTTCACTGTCCTACAAAAATAAACTGTTCCTTCGAACGCTTTCGTAAGGTATACGGTATCTGAAAGCGAAGAAGCAATAAACGTTTCTTGAAAGGAAAGTCAGTTACATGGGAAATAATATTAATATTGGAGAGATCTTTTTCGTTGCTAGGTCTTCAAAGAAACTTATCTAATTATGTCTAACATATCTTAAAACCAAAGTTGAATAGAAAACTGAAAATAGAACGATACGGTTAATATGAATAAAAAATAAAATATAACTATGAAGACTAGAATATGGTAAATATTAGTGAATATGAATGTTCACATGAATTAGAAATATCACACATCAAACGGAATTTTATTTTTCACAAATAAAATGGGAGGAAGCTCTAAGAAAGATTTAAAATAAATGCTGTGAGGATGATGCATAAAGCTAAGTCGCTTAATATTCGCTAGTCCAAGATAAATTGTTTTCAGCGTTTGAAATAAAGACTTGAGATAAAAACTATTAATATTTTATTACTTCTAATATTTTCCCCCATCCATCAGATCTTCTACGTCTACATTATTTATGCCTAGTCCGTGTATGCTTGTCTGTTTACTTTGGTTTAAGCGAAATACCTGAAGCAAGAGTGTGTGTGCTTGTGTACTAAGTTAAAAAAAATTTCTTGTAAATGTTTGGTCAAATAATGAAAGCAAACTGCAAAATTGCCTTAAACGTATATGCTGTTTAGAAATTTAAATAAAGACTTAATTTTTGAATAAGAAAAGAGCAAAGTATTTAGAATTTTTCACATTTCTTGCGAAAAGCAAAAATGTCGTTAGGATTTCTTTTGTTAACAGAAGAAAAGTACTAAATTAGGTTGTTCATGAGAACGGAACGGCGCTAAGTGAACATTTATAAGAGGAAGATATAAATTATAATTATATATAGTACATAAGTATATGCAAATAATCTCAATGCAGTAGGGACCTCTTAACCGTTTCCCGTGGGCTATAAAACCAATGTTTTATATATCATGACCATTTAGTCAGCTAATTTTACAGAAAGGAGCAGAAAAAAAATTCCGCGGTCCTACATTTCAAACTTTACATTAGAGAGCGAATTTTAAAGTCCGTAATTTATTGAAATTTCTTGAGACACATTTAAAGTAGTGAACGTGCAGAACAGACATGCTCCAGCCCCTTGAAAACGTTTTAGTGTGATTATGTTTGTCCATAATTATTTTTATAACATTAAACGATGAGAAAAATTATCTTTCAAAATAGCAACTGAACTAGAAGTTAATATAAATGTAACTAGAAACATTCAAGATACATTCACAGCAATTTAATTAAGAAAATGCGAAAGCTTTTTCATAGATTGTTCATAATATCCTTAATAAAAAAAAAAAAAAAAAAAGATCATTTGTGACTGTGAATAACTTTTCTGGAAATTATTTGACTGATCATGTTCTACCCCTAATCTTAATACTCGGAGAGCATTGGAAAAGAACATGCTAACATAAAATTTAAAATTAGGTAAAATAAGGCAACCTTAGTTTGGCGTATGCAAAAAGGTTTTAGCTTCTGAAGAAGGGGAATCTGTGCCTGACCTCTTTCAAAATCGTTAGAGTTGTTTAAATTCTGTGTCAAGCTAAAATGCTTCTTTGTCTAATTTCAACTGGTTGGCTGAAATAGAAAGCTAGATGGTTGGCAATTTAATCCAATCATCTGCGTTTAAAGGAAGAAATATCTAGGAGAACTATTTAATCATCTAAATCAAATTTTAATTTGGGAGATATTCCTTTGTTATTTGGCAGTTTCTATAATCTATTTTGACTTTATTTGGAGAATTTACTTCAGTGTAAAAAATTTATTCTATAATATTTTTATCATATTAACTGAACTGTTAACCGCAATAAGCGATCGATTTTACGTTTTTTCGTGTACAATTGAGTGCGCATTTCGATAAACAATATCCGAATGATTACATTAAGCAGGGATCAGTATGTAATAAGTCTTAGTTCTTTTCAGATTCCTAGCTGAATTCCTACTGTTTGACAAATTTTGAATTTAGCAGTAATTCGGTTTAATCAAGTGATAATAATTTAACTAAAATGAGATCATGGATAGAAGGCAACTTTTCAACAGATCCTTTCATGAAATAACTTTGAGTTATTATTTCTTGATTTTATGCACCCAACTCTTTTTTTATACTATCCTTTTTTATGCGATTTTGAAATAACACGGATCACCAATAAGAACAAATACACCTTTTTACACGAATTCTTTGTTCTACGATGAATTCCCAGCCCCCAGTATTTCTTTTAAATTATATTTTTAACAGTATGATTAGTCGTTTTATGCCCATACGTGTGTTAGTGACTTGGTCTACTTCACCAATGAATTTGTAATGTTACGTACGAAAGCTTCACCAATGCAAGAGTGGCTTCGCCACACCGAAGAAAGCAACTATTCAGACTTACGCGCATGCACGAAACAGCTGTCGAGCAGGTGATGAAGCCGAAAGTCAGGTTTATCGCATTCAAATTTCTGATACCATTTCCGCCATCGATTCGATGTATCAAACTGCGATATGGATCGCACAAGCAAGTGAAAGTAAAACTTCACCGAATTGCTCATCACTTCCCAAGTAAGCTTCAATCTGAGTTCAAATTATCCCAAAAACTTTGTCAAAACACGATACCTGTTAGTGCTTTGGTTTCATATCCTATTTTCCTCAATGTCCTGTATACTTGTGGATTTGGCGACGAGAAAATGTTCCTCCTCGGTACAGCTGCATCGTAGTGAAAACTGATTTACATTACTTATATGGAACATTTCCTTCTCTACGTAGAGGTTCTTTGACTTCATGCCATGCTTACTTTGTATTCCGGTAGTTACGGGGAATACCCGAATACCCGAATATTACCACTTTTTTCTTTATCTCGTTCTATTCCAACTTGAACACAGCAGAATTTTGTTTTTCAGTGACAATGTGTTCTGTTCGTAGGATGCAATAAATAGTTTCAATAAAGTTCTAAAAGTTGATGTATTGAATTTTTTTAAAATTCGCTGGTGAAATTTCCTATATAATTTTTATTGATGATATAAGTTTACTACTAAAAAAGCTAATATTTTATTCAATTTTCTGTTTAGAAAAGTTTTAGTACCTTGTTTATAAAATGCCTAAACAACAACAAAATATTCCATAGAGACAAGCAATTTCGTTAGAAACTAAAATAAAAATCCTAGACTGTCTAAATAGAGGGGCAGGTCCCCACATCTGTTGGCAAAACTTTTGATTTAAATGAAGCGATTGTAAGAACAATTAGAAAAAATGAGAATTCCATTCGACAATCAATAATTTCTGTATCGAAACTCAGTTCCAAAGCATCTCATAGTCGAAATCCTATCTTAGAAAAAACGGTAAAGCACATGGTGTTTTCGATTAAAGATTTACCGGCGAAATGACTACCTATTGATGGGAAAATATAAAAGAGAAAGCATTTAGAATGTACAACCAACGTTCAGGAATTGGAACTATCAACAAGTATTCAGGCTAAGAAGAAACTGGAATTTAATGTAAGCGAAGGATGGCTGAGAGGTTTTCTAGAAAGACACGCATTTCACAATGTAAAAATAAAAGGAGAAGTAGCATCAACAGACGAAAATGCTGCCAAAAGGCTTTCCGGATAAACTAGCAAAAATAATTTTAACAGGCTGGTTATACTTCCAATCAAATACGTATTTAATGCCGACGACACGAAATTATTCTGGAAGAAAGTGCCTCAGAGAACGTACATAGCAAAGTCTGAAACATCAACTTGTGATTCAAAGCAGCCAAATCTCGGGTGACGTTCTTGTTTTGCAGTACTGTATTTAGTGATGAAATGTTAACGCCTTAATTCATCAACAAATGCCTTATGCCCCGAGCTTTAAGAGGTAAGAACATTAAACAACTTCCATTTCATTTGATAGCGAATAAAAAGGTATGAATGACGGCTGATCTGTTTACAAACTGGTTCAACAACTATTTTGTCCTGAGGTTCAGAAATATATGGAACAAAAAGGTTTGGAATTCAAACTAGTTTTTGGTCGTTGATAATGCGCAGCCACCCAGTGCTGGATCATCCAAATTTGCAGATGCTGTTTTTGTCGCCTATTACCACCTAGCTGATTCAGTACGGCATAAACGCTGATGCACGGCATGAAGCAAATGCTTAACTATATTTTAGATTCAGCGGAAAAAATAAATTTGACTGTGGAAGCATGGAGAATATTTATGATTATGGATTCTATTACACATGCTTCTTTTGTCAGCAAACAGTTGCGCCAATTGACTTTGAATGCTTATTGGACAAAAGTTTTGCTAGCATGCGTCAAAAGTGGAAGTTTCATAGTAAAGAAATCAGCTGTGTGTTCTGAAATTATAACTCTATCAAATGCAACTGGTGGCGAAGGTTTTAGCAACATGCAAATGGCTGACATCAAAGAATTGGTACGAGAAAACTATTTGGACGATTGGAAGACGATTTGATCGGATTTAAGAAAATTTATGATAGTAAAGAAGTCGTTTAACGATGAAGTTGATTGTGAAGTTCAGCTGTTAACGGCTGACTTAATTCGCGAAGGCTTGGAATTTGCTACAAATATGGAATAAGATTTTCTTACTCATGATCCTGACATGGATCCTGCATTAAAATTTCAATGCAATCTTAAGTTTTGTATAGCTGGATATCAAGAATTATATGAACAATTTGAGAAACCAAAAAAATAGTCGCTAATAACAGACTTTGTAAGAACAAAATAACCGACAGAGGCCGTTAATGAAGAAGGAAATTCTTCATTTGAATCAAACCCGGACAGTTGTATTAGATATGTCTGACATATCCACTGACACATTTTGATCCAATTCGTAAAAAAAGTGCACGCTTGCTATCAAGTAGCGATGAATAGTTGCGAAACTGATTTTTATTCCTTTGTAATAAAAATGAATTGCTTTTGTTTTATAAATCTGTAATATGGATTTCATTATTACTTTTTTGAAGGTTTTTTTGGAAAATAGTTAGAGATTTTTCATCTTACTAGATGTTTTAAAGTTGTGGAACATATCCCCAAATTTATCATATATCGTACGTTTCTTCGCACGGTTTTCTAAGGAATGTATCTACTGTGTAAAACATTATTTGGGTTCATATGTATTGAAGAACGTGTATCTCGTTAAAACCTGCCAATTTAAAAGACTAGAAAACGTGATGATAGTCATCGCCTACAGGACATTTTAACATGTCTTTGTCAGTGTGTCCTTGTAATTTCTCATTTAAACATGACGTTCTGTGCTAAGAGAATTTCTTTATAAGCTTGTTAATATCCCCTAATTAGTAAAACTTATAGAGAATGTTTCTAAGACAAAGAATTACGTTTTTTCATTGTATGACTATGACATTTTTTTCATTCTTCGGTAGCCTATTGAACTACTTATCTTTAAGAGCAAGATTCTCTATTAATGAAAACAATTTTACAAATAAAAGCTACCTGTAGCGTATTATGACACAAAAATATTGAGAATATTCAGATCAACACGTGCTTTTCTTGAGAGGAAGTGTCTTTCTACACACATAAAAAACCAGATACTTTTCAACTGATAAATAATAACAGAGATTCGTTGAAATTTCGAAACATGTTTATGTCAGTCATTTTGATTTATTCTATATACGTCCTCATGTTTTTTGAAATATTCCTTAGGAAAGTTTTTCCCTTGATATTTGCTTAGCTGTAAAAGGAAATACTGCGAGCTTTACTTTCAAGCGAGAAGCAATTCAAAATATATATTCTGAAAAGAACAGCTATATGATTTTATTTGCAATACGCATGTTTTCTTTATTTATTTTATGCATATCAATCTGTTCTGTTTTCTTCCTTTAAAATGCTACTGTAAAATAGCTATTCTCTCTTTTCTGTTCATTGAAAACTGCAACAAAATTCCATAGACTGTGTAGATGTATTCCAATTTCGTATTTTATATGGTGAATTTCTAAAGAGACTTCGTTGGTATGCTAGAAATTATTCGTCATCTTCAATTCAGGAAAATATACACCTAAACTTTAATAAAATATTGAAAATACCTATTCTTTCACATATATTTTGAAACGAAAACAGCTGTAATATCAGTGAAAAAGATTCAGAAACTCTGCGACTATAACTAATCAAAAACATTCACATAAAAACAAATTTGATAAAGGCGTCTGCCAAAAAATATCTGAAGTGGTACAAGAAATAAAAATATGCATTCTGTACAAAATTAAGTTAACGCTTTAACTCTATTTTGAAACATTAGATGATAATAAAATCTTACACTAATCACTCAATACATAAATCTTTAAGAGCTTCAGAAAATAGGAACATGGGGAGAATTTCCTCGATTTTCATCGTTTTCTGAAAAGAGGCATTTGAAATCATCTATCCTCAAAGTTTTCAGAGATAGCTTATTTTAATAACATGCAAAAGTTTCACCAATTAGTTTCTGTTACTTCTGTTTCTCTCGCCAGCCTAATCAAAATGGAAATCATGTAGTATTTATATAAAACCCGAATGTGAAATTTATAGAGAGAGAGTTTGGGCTACGCACTGGTATGCAGCATACCTCGTGCTTCGTCTATCATTGTGTGCTAACGGAGCAGGACAAAATGAGTGTTTTGATGGATTTGGAGACATTTGTCAGCATTTATAGTTAGATCTGGCCTGTTTTTGCACCGAGTTATATAGAAAATAAATTTAAAATGTGTTAATTAGACATAGCGTTTATATTCCTAAGACCACACAAGATGGATAAGATGCGTGTGTTAAGTGCTAGTGCTAATAAACTTAATACCCTTAGTCTGTATTCCTTAGAGTTTCAGACTCATGGACTGGTAGAGTTTAAACTTACAGCTTTTTGTTTGCCCCTCATACTGTTTATGACCAGAATGTAATGACGTTTAGGCACCACATTGCGTCGCGAAACACCGTAGGTGCGGTAATTCTGAGTATGCTTTGCTTCTTAAGACAAATATGCCTCAACTATGCCCAGAATGTTAGAATGCCACTTTTCAACGATGTCCATTCTCGTGAGGAATCAGTACGCAAAATATGCACATCTTATGGCTTTAGCTCTTACACCATGTGAATTTTATAGCTGACAACAAGCGCGAACACCGGGTGTTTGCAGTTATCTTTGATGGTAACAGCTATAATGATTTTTTTTTTTTTTTTTTTGTAATTTGGTGTGCGTTAGATTATAATTTAAAATATTTTGCTTTCTTAGATTTTTTTATAAAATATACATCATCTTAATGAAAGGAAGTTTATGTAAACAGAGACTAAAATAAGTAATGATAAAAATTTAGCTAATAGAAGTTGTTTAAATACATGTCTTCGTGAGCAGATCGAAAACGTTCAGCCACTCAGAGGTTTAACAAAGCACGTAGCCGCGTGTAAGCCAGAATGTTCAGGATTACATTCATCATTGTGATGAGTTGTGTATTTGGCAGACTTACTATTGTAAAACTGTCTGCAACAAATTTCGCACCGCAGACCATGCAATGCACAACGTATGAGCATTTATAACTAAATACTGAGAATAGATGAGAGACTCAGAGATACCAGTCTCTTTGAATTTCTTCACTTTGTGCAGGGACTGAAGAAAGTGACACTACTTAAATCCTTGTAATTTACAGCAGCAGAGAAACCTAGAGACATCAAGTGTCTTTGAAGTTCTTATCCATGTTTCTTAACCCAGGTCTTTTATATTAGCTCTTTTCGCAATCCTCTCAAACAGCAATTTTCTCGCAATGCAGATGAGCAATTGCTGATGTTCTGAAGAACTGCCTTGACAAGCATAGCGAATTCTTCCTTCTTTGAAGATACGTTAGGCAAAATAAAATATTTGCCCAGTACCGATGAGCTGCTTTTTATATAACATAATCTTTTACAGTTCAAAGATGCTTCGTCACTGAAGGACTATTGTTTTCGTTTTGCAGTCTTGCGTTAAATCACTTAAAACGGCGAATCACTTTTCAAACTGTTGCCACCAAATGTTAGAGTCTTGCATTATATTTGAAGCAATTAAATAATGAAAGCTCTGCATAAATGTATGTATATTTCTCGGATTGTGATTAAAGAACGGTACATAGAGCCATCAAATTTTGAATGACGTAATCATCCTACGAATGTGGGCATGTGAAAGACCAAATTTGAAATTTGTAATTTGTTTGATTATCGATTTCCTATTTTGTAAAACTTTAACGAATTTTTGATTAACAAACTCAATGATTTCAAAGGGAGTAATGGCAACAGTCTACGTTGAAAAAAAAACCTTTTTATCTCCAGCGCGCGGAACTGTGCATCGGAAATTCTAAAGATATGCTCATTTTAAAATTATTTTGCGACATTGCTATTCAACTGAATTTTGTGGTTTAAGTGCAAAGAACGTGATATTTAATAAATAAAGGCAACACACATAACGTTAAAAGAAAAGGCTCTTTTGGATGTAACTTAAAATCTGCAACCTTTCAGATTTTTAGTCCAAAGGGATCTGAGTCCCGAAGGACTAATTACTTTCGTTTTGGCATATTGCGTCGCACTCCTATAAACGTCGGTTCACTTTTCAAACTGTTGCCACAAAATGTTAGACCCCTGCATTATATTTGAAGAAATTAAATAATTAAAAATCTGCATAAATGTATGTATATTTCTCGCACTGTGATAAAACAACGATATCTAGATAAATTTTGAATGACGTAATCCTCCTAAGAATATGGGTATGTGGAAGATCAAATTTGAAACTTGGAATTTTTTTTATTATCGATTTCATATTTTGTAAAACTTTAACGAATTTTTGAGTAACAAACTCAAAGATTTCAAAGCGAGCAATGGCGACACTCTATGGGGAAAAAACTTTTTTATTTCCGGCACGTCGAACTGTGTATCGGAAATTCTAAAGATATGCTCATTTTAAAATTATTTTGCGACATTGCTATTGAACTAAATTTTATGGTTTAATTGCAAAGACTATGATATTTAGTAAATAAAGGTAACACACAAAACGTTAAAAAAAGCCCCTTTGGTCGTAATTTAAAATCTGAAACATTTCAGATTTTTTATGGTAATGTTTTTATTATTATTATTAATAATATTACGTTATTTTGTTTCCTAATTTACACAGAAGAGAGATACATTTTGCTTTGATTTACAATTTTGAAAAACGTACTGATCAAAATAAAATATATTTTTAATACTGATTATTTGTTTTTAATACAGAAATGAGTTTTCTAATTTAAGTAGAAGCAAACTTTCCTATTTTTCATTATAAATTTTGCTGAAAAGCCTCACAAGACAAGGAAATTGTGAACTAATTTTATTTCTGAACATACTTTCCTGTGGTATAAATAACTTTTATTCCAAATTTCATTATTGTATGCTCATTCGAACAAGCTACAAGGCCTTTGAATAAGAAAATTTTATTATAATCACAGTATACATATTTTAAATAATAACACATAACGCGAAGTAAAATTTTTAATAAACCGTAATTTCATTCCAAAAATGATAAGTGTTGCAATAACGAGAGCAACACCTGTATTAACATTTATCTGACTGATTTACAAACATGTTAGATACATGTTAATACATAAATCTTTTTGAGAGGATAAAGTTTTACAGCTTAGTAAAATTTCTGGAAAAGTTAATGATTTTTAACATTTTCGAAAATTCCAGGGAAAATATTTATATAGCTTGCAGTGTTTAATCATAAACAAACAATCATTGATTGAAAATTGCGTTTCCTATCAGTGTTGTCTTTTTGACGAAACGTATATCCATGGATTTGCTATTAGAGAATATTAAACTTCCGAGGTATTAAGAAAATTATGATAGTAAAGGATTTAATAATCTTGGTCTCATATTAAATTAATATTAAAACCTAAACATGCTATTATGCGATTAGTCTGCTCATCGAGGAAGATTTATGATGCCCGGGGAAAGTAATTCTTTAATAAATTCTTTGTTTGCATTATAAGATTAACTATCTTTCTTTTTATGCATACATTAGTTTTTTCCTTGTTTTAAAAAAGGAATACAAAACATGATGAATATAACAGCTTTTGGAGTAGGAAAAACTTTCGCTTCAAGCAAAATAATAATTTTATTTTATTTAGCCTTCTAAACTACGTCCCTAGTTCAGAAATGCTTTAAAACTGTGTTTAAAGTTTTTGATCTAATGCAATTTTAGACAAATATCCAAAATGTATTTAAAACAAAATAAAATAAAATTTTAAAAAGGAATTTAAACTAAAAATATATATTTTATTTTTAATTAATTACTTAAATTAAATCTAATGTCCAAAGAAAAACTAAGATAATAAATACTACGAGAGAATTTTAGGAGAAGAGATGATAAAAGGCAAAAATGCCTTCATCGGGATTCGAAACCCGAATTGCTAGCTAGTTGGAAAATCGTTCGTGATTTCTTGGTGTATCGTAGTATATTCTTCACCGCTTGAAATAGGACTAGGGAGAGGTACAAAGCTCAATCAACCAAATCCATAAAGTAATAAATTGACGCCCATCACCTTTTTAGTTGGGAGCCATTGGCAAATACTGCTAGGTTCCTTTTATGCTGCAAACTTGAAACATAAACTTTGCCCTTATAAAGATTCGAAAAAGATATTTTCAAGTTGTTAGATAGACATGATAATCACGTAAACATGGAAACAAGCACGCATCTTTAGAATCATTAGGGTATTTTGAACCAGCAGACGTGAAAAATGAGCAATTCCCTCGCCTCCTGGACCTCTCGAATATGAGCCGAGTCTGCTACCAATACACCACGAAAGCATGCTGGAAGGAAGAAGAAAATATACTCCCTTTTTTAAAAATCGATTGGGGATTGGGGATTAGGAGACCCAATCGTCAAATCCTGGTGGTTATGAATTATTGTCCACTACCTTTTAGTTCGGAAGCCACGGTAGAGTCATTGTGATTTTTAATACTGGTGAAGTGAAAAATATGCTATGCTCGAAGCTGGACTCTAACCTGGACCTCTCAAATACGCACCAAGTGTGCACCAATGCATCACGAAGCCATGCTGGAGGAAGAGAGAAAATACTTTATAAATGTGCTATTTATAGTTAGAATTGATTCCAGATTAACCTAGTTTATGCAATCACATTTTCCTTATAATCCATAAACGGTTCACCGTGATTACAATACCGTGATAAAGAATTAAATATCGCGCAAGATTTTTCTCATATAAGTATTTTGCACATCACAAGAGCGAAAATTTTACCTACTTATATAATTACTACAAAGATTCTTATGATATGAAATGGCGGAAGATTCCTTGAATGAGAAGAGAAACTGCAGTCTGGTAGAAAGTCTTAAAATACATTTCCAGCACCGTCCAAGCGGTAAAATACAATCAAAATGCTTTGTTCTCGTTAGCATTCATAATGTTAATTTAAAATTTTGGCATGAGGCAAAATAATTTTCATGTTAAATGATTTGGGGCAATTCAACTTGAATTATACAGACTTTTATTTTTATATCTGTCATATTAAATGTCTTCAAAGCAAATACTAATTCAGAGTAAAGCAGTATATTTGTTTTGTTTTTGGTATATTTTTTCCCCTTTTACATAGTTATAGATATACTATTTTTCCTTTTCTAATGCATAGAATTAAATTGGCTGAGGTATGAAGAAAAGAGCTCATTTTTATATATATCATAAAACTGGCCTCAAAAGTATGCAAATTCTAATTTTTATTTTGGAGAAACGATCTACGGCTAAGCAAATAGAACCTGAAAAAAAGCACATAAATTGTTCCAACTTATATGCTTTTTCTAGTATGATCTTCGATGTTTTAAGGTACTTCAAAAGTGAGAAATGCCAAATAAAAATTGCTATTTAAAAGAAAATTTCGTCTTGTTTTCAAAATCACGTACCTTGCAAATAATTAAATGCATTTTTCTCAAGAATTCTGTCTCCGCGGCGCATACATTTGGGGTGATTAGGAAGATAATCATTGATATTAAGCATCAATGTTTTGTTTAGATCATTTATTGTTTCAAATTGCTTGTTGTTTTTGCTAGTTCTTCAGTTACCCTATGCAGCACAGCTATGTATAGTAACGTGGGAAAGCAATCATCTGCGTCGCTTTCTGTTATCTAATCCGATACAAGTAAACTAGTTGTTAAATTATGTGAGAGTTTTTAACATTTCTGTTGATTTAGTATTATAAAATGATACAGAAGTGCAACAGATATTTTTAAAGCCATAAAATCAATTTCTGTAAATACATACGACACAGACAATAGTCTGGAACGGCGGTTCTCAACCTTTTGACTAACGCGTACCATCTAAACAGAAATTGAAAACCTTTAGTACCAACCACTACAAATTACTAGTATCACCACCACTCTTGAATGAAGTTCAGATCGCATAAATTTGCGAATGTTAGAGAAAACACTTAATCAGAATGTTGGGGTATTACATTTTGAATTTAATAGTTACAAATAGTTTGCTTCTTTGCGTACCACCTATTTTTCTCTTGCGTACCACAGGTTAAGAATCCCTGGTCTAGAATATTCAGCTCATACGTAATATTTAAATATACAAAGCAGTTATGAGTCACTCTTGACACATAGAAAGACCTCTTCTACACAAAGAGGGTGACAAAGTCATACAAATAACCAGTTTGTATTATACAAGGGTTCGGCTTCTTCTAAAGTGCATCGCGAAAAAGGGCGTGAATAATAGCACAATATACCACATGAGTTCGTCTCCAGTTTTGATAGCGGATGTGTTTAATGATTGCGCTTGGTTAAAATGACTTTAAACTCCAAAATACTTTAATAAGCGAACAAACAGCATATAGAAATATATTTTTATAGCCCACAGACAACTTTAGGGTTCGAGAAACCTAATTACAGAATAAGAGTCATAGTCAATCAAAACATTATTGAGCGCGTAAAGATAAGGCGAATTTCACAGCTAACCAGTTTCCAGTGGCATAGTTTTGAAACACGAATGCCATCCGACTGGTGGTTATGACACGTGTCTTTACTGTATGATTTATGTGTATCTTTACTATCATTCCTTACTGTACGACGTGACGAAATTTTCTGTCTCGTAACATCCAACAAAATGAGGGCTACATTTAAAAAGGAATAATATAAATATTTTCATGGGGAAAAATTTTAGAATCATCGTCACCTTTTCGCTTGATCGATTCAAAAAGCATTTTCACTTTTATAATGCACAATATCAGTTGAAATAAAACACGTAAAAAATAAAGTAAAATATTACCACTCTAATTATAATAAATACGTAATTCACATACTATAATATGAGAAAAATAAAAAGCCAAATTAATTTTTCAGAATTTTTAAGTATTTGGACAGTGTGCAGTCCTAAACGTAATAGCAATACTGACAGTTCTACCATTTTTGTAAATTCTTGAGATGATTTTTTCACTTAAATGTCTATTAATTATTTAAGAATAATTAAGCATCCGTCCTTTATCTCAGATGCATTATTCTATCACAAATGTAAAATTACATAAAAAAGCACAAAATACGTAGAAGTTAGTGAATTACATTATGATTCGAAATTATGCCATACTTTTTCCTCGTCTGGAATCATAAAAAAACTGTTAATAAGACAAATCAATTTGTAAAATCGGCTTTATAAGCCAAGAAATACGAAAAGCTAAGGAATAAAGTAAAATTTGCAAGAACCAGCTCCAATAAATTTCAGACTAATATCCAAAACTTATTTTTAAATCATTTTAATTAAGAGATATATTTCAACTTACAGATGATCCTAATTTCATTCTTCTTCATTAAAACACATAATGCCTGCATAAAAATTCAGCAGAATTAATTGACATATCAATGAATTTCAAAATCTTTCTTCTTACCATTTCCCCCTCCTTTTGCTCTCTCCGAATCATATTTTTCAATGGCCGCATCTCGCAAAGCTAAAGGCACTGAATTTGTTAATTAAATAAATATTAATTTCTTTTAAAGTGTTTATTAGATAATTGCATAAAATTATGATGACATTACTAGACTAAATGAAATGAAGTTTTAGCAATGGGAAAACATTATGATACAACGCTGTTACATTACTCACAAGGTCTATCAAAAACGTATGCCCAGATTTATAAGAAAGCTTATTACCCCAATGCTATTAATCAGATCGGAACTCTTTAAGTGCTGAAAATGCATTTTCTTGCAAGTGGGTAAAGGTTGAACATTAGAAGTTTCTAACGCCTAGAGCAAGGAAGACCAATTCTTCTTTCTTCTCCGATCTCATCTAGTCCTTCAGAACATTTACACATTCTGAAAAGTACCTTTTCTGGCCCGACGGATTCCGTTTATGGATATCAACCAATAATAGTTAAAAACTCAGAAAAGACAACTACCGATTAATGCGAAGAGACTTAACAAAACTACTAATTAACTAGAGCTGTGGAGTCGGAATCGGAGTTGTGCTTATTTTTGGGGTAAAAGGAGTCCGAGCTGGAGTCACTAAAAACAGGTCGACTTCGACTCCAGTTTTTGTTGGATAGTTTGAATTTCAAATCAAATTTAAATGAATTGAAAAACAATTAATGACAAGCTGAGTTATTATTATTATTTATGGTCTATATACTTTAATAAATAATAAAATCACTGGTAAATTTTTTTTCTATTTTATTGACATATTAAAAAATAAATATAAGGGAGGAGGAAGGATGTGATATTTGTCATTAGTGATTAAACTGATTCATTTTGTTGCTTTAGTTACAAATCTCACTGGTAAATTTAGGTAAGCAGCAATAGCATCAAGAACTCCCAAAATTGATGCCGTTCTTAGAACGCGAGCAGGAAAAGGAGCAATTATTGATCAAGCAACGCAATAAGGAAGTAGATATTTGATGATAAAGAGGTTGTTAGATTTAAGAACCTTTTTCAGAAGATATTTTAGATAACCCTAATGTTTCATTAACAGAAAGACTGTGGAATTATCTCGAAGAATTGGAAACTCTTCTTTCTACACTGTATATAGCCACAAAAAAGCTACAATCTCAAGAACTGACAGGAGGCGAGAATGGAAGAATGTGATGTTTGTTCTTTCTGAAATGGACAGTTTATTGCAGAAGGAATCATGTCTTCTATGAAGGAAAGAGAAACTAGTTTGTTAGACAATGAGATCCTGCTGGGTCCAATATATGTATATCCGAAACACCAAATTTTCTTGGATGACGAACAAAATAAAGAGGCAAAGAAAGCCATCTATGAACTTTCATTAAGAATGAAATTATTCTCAGAACAACTGGAGAATTCAAATCAGAACAGTCAAACTGCACACATTGCAATTGGGTCTCTGTTATCCTCTTCCAGTGCTGAATTAGACTTTGAGAAATATTTTTGGGTAATATTTAAAAGGCTAAGGCAAAGCGAATGAAAATAAAGAACCAAGAGCCTTTAGGCATAAAAATGAAAAATTACAAACAACATTTCTACACGGTCTTTGAAGAAATAGAGAAATATGATTGCGCTTGCCAGACACCTCTTTTAGAACTTATTAAACTATATTAAGTTAAAAGAAGTAGCCCTAACAGTAACACCTTTTCCTCTTACTCAAGTTAATGTGGAAAGACTTTTCTCTGCTCTGAATTTTTTTCTAATCGGATCTATCGCCCTAGGCTGTAACCCATGTGTATATGTTTATGTATGTGCATATCAGGGAGTTGAACAGAATATATGTTTAATATATATATATGAGGTAGTTCTTCGGAGTCGAAGTCTGAATGTTAAAATTCCAGGAGTCGGAGTCGGCCATTTTCCTTTCCGACTCCACAGCCCTGTAATTAACAGGTCCTTGTGTAATTTCCTTATCACATCTAGCGATGCGCAGCAGAATAAGAAAATTTCCCGATAAATGCGTTTCTTTCAGTACTGGAAAGGGAAGATTCCATCCAAAATAGTTGTGTTCAGCGATCCGTTCCGCGTACGTATCCGGAATATTTTACTAAGCTGAACAAAAACTCTGGTGGCACCTCTGTTTTGCATAGAAGAGAGAGGAACCAACCAGTAGTAGGTCATTCTTTCTACTTCTGAGATGAATGTTCTTCTCAGAAAAGTTTCTTATGGAGCTGCGTATACAAAGATTGGATAAGAATTTTAGAAAACATTAAGTATATTCTTGTTTTTTATTCATTTATTTATTTACACTCAATGTCCATAAATTAAATGAAAAATAATGCAAAATCAGGCAAAGGAAGAGTTAGAAGCAAAACAAATTTGACTTATTTGTAAAGCTTATTTATTAAACAAAAGGTAAAGAGCAAAAAAAGATGCCATAGGTTTGATATTATTAAAAAATTAGCAATTTTTTCTCCCTGGAGCAAATTACAAAAAAAAAAAAAAAAAAAAAAAAAAAAAACCTATTTACGAAAAAACAATATTACATGGTTGGTATGATTGTAAATATATTGTATGTCTCCCAGACGATGCAATACAGTCCGTACAACGCCTAGGCATGCTGAGTATCAAATTATCGATCTGATCTTGGGGGATATTACACCACTCAAAAAGCAATGCTCTCCGAAGTTCCGGTAGACATGTAGGAGGAGGTTGACGGGCTGCAACTCGTCGGCCAAGCATATCCCACACGTACTCTACTGGATTCAAGTCCGGTGAGAATGTTGGCCAGTCCATACGGGTGATATCCTCCGATTGAAGGCATTCGCTTATGATGTTTGCACGGTGAGAAAGCGCGTTGTCATCCATAAAGACAAATTGTGCGCCCATGGCGCCCCGAAACAAACGTACATGTTATTCCAGAATGACGTCCCGATAAATTTGGCTTGTCATGGTTCCAATTTGAACATGCAGGTCCCTTCTGGAACCCAGAATAATTCCACCCCAAACGAGCACTCCTGCACCACCGTAACGGTGTCGTTCAATGGTGTTTTCTTGGTGGTAACGGGTACCTGGAACTCTCCATATGGAAATCTGTCGAGAATCAGACTGCAAGCTAAACCTCGACTCGTCGGAAAACATTATACAAGCCGACTGTTGCGGTGTCCACAATTCATGCTCTCTACTCCAGGCTAACCGCAGGCGACAGTGAGTTGCAGTAAGTGGAACGCATCTGACAGGCCTACGAGCATCTAGACGAATCTAACCTAAGCGTCTGTACACGGTCTGCCTTGAAATTGTCGTACCAGTGGCTGAAGAGATATCACGAGACAGGTCTGAGGCAGTGCTCCGCCTGTTTCTTTTGGCAGTAACTGCCAAATACCGGTCCTCATTCGGCGTTGTAGCTCTGGGGCGACCTGTACTGTAACGTCTACTCACATTACCTTCATCTTGGAATCGTTGCCAAAGCCTGGAGATGACACTCTGCACAATTCCAAGTTCGTCTGTTACTTCCAGTTGGGTACGCCCACATTCCAGACGGCCGATAATTCTACAACGTAAAATTCATCCAAATGCGTCTTTTGTGTCATAACTATTCGGTTATTGCACTGAAATACTTATAAAACGCCTGCGAACAATTTTACTTCTTTGCTTGTATTCCTTATATACAGGGTGATCAGCGAATAAGCCCTGATTTCAAAATTAAATATCTCTACAACAAAAGTCGATAGAATTATGCGGTAAACTCTACATTTATTAGCAAAACTGTAAAAATGGTGTACAAAAGTTTAGAAACGTTAGTTACGAAATTCGTTAACAGATGGCGCTCTGCACTGAAAACTCTCTCTGAAAGGAGTCAAAAAAATAATTAAAAGAATAAAGCAGCCCTTTCAATCAAAATACAATTTTTTCAAAATGTTCACCATTCGAAACAATGACGTGGCATAAATGAACAATGAAATTCGACATCACGTCTTGCAATGGCTCGACGGAAATGGAATCACATGCAACACCAATGAACGATTCAAGCTCATCTAGAGCAGCAGGATTGTTTCGATAGACAGCGTCTTTCAATGCGCCCCACAGACAGAAGTCACAGGGACTCAGATCGGGAGAATATGGAGGCCAAGATATTCCTGTGTGAGTAAACTGAGGATAATCTAACGCAATTACTCTATTCTCAAATTATTCATGAAGAAAGTGAAAAACTTTATTTGTTCGATGTGGTCGAGCCTCATCTTGCAGGAACCAGTTGATACCTGGTCAGCCTTCCAGCGCTAGTTGAGTGCTGACAAATTGTTCCAAAATTGTAACGTAACGTTCAGTAGTTATCGTTTCTCGTACGAAAAAGGGTCCGATAATGCCTCTGGCGCATACCGCAGCCCATGCCATAACTTTAGGCGAATCCAGTGCTTTTTCTTCACACAAATTAGGATTTTTAGTACCCCAAAATCTCCAGTTTTGTTTCTTAACGATTCCATTCAAATGAAAATGTGCTTCATCTGTGAACCAGATGCAGCTCCCATCAAATCTGTCGTTTTCGATCATTGTTAGAATCTGATTCGCAAAGTCAACCCTTTGTTGCACAGCTTTCATGGGTATGGCCTGATGACTTTGGATTTTGTATGGAAACAGCCGTAGGCTATTTTTAAATATTTTTTGTGTGTCCGTGTACTTCAAACCTGTCTCTGATGCATTCCATCGGATGTTTTTTCTAGGATTTTGCTGAACAAATCCAGAACCTTTGGTTGCATTTTCAGGAGTGACTATAGTTTGCTTAGGCCCAACATTTCCCTTTCGATCATCAGCCACGTTGCCAGTCCATTCGAATTTCGCGAAGAGCATGAGAATGGTTTTCGCATCGGGTCCAACTGGAACATTCAATCGGTTTTGAAAACTGCGACGTGTTGCCATAGGACTGTGTTCTAATCGGCAAAATTCCAGAACCAAAATACACATTGTTAAATGAAATACATTATTTCACTTTCTACGCTAGCCTCTTTTCACTCGCCAGCAGTTGTACTGATCACTTTCGACTTCGAAGCACATTTTAAAGGCTATTGTTAGGTCATTGCGATTACAGCGCCATCTATTAGCAATTTTCATAACTAAATTTTATAAACGTTTGTACACCATTTTTACACTTTTTCTAATAAACGTACAGTTTACCGCATAATTCTATTGATCTTTGTTGTAGAGATATTTAATTTTGAAATCAGGGCTTATTCGCTGATCAGCTTGTATCACTCTCTTACACTCTCGTCATTGTGACGTACTATCGGTGTCATCTGGTTACTTCCTGAAATTTGCATATGATTCTTGAAGATGTGTGTAGTGATTTTACAGGTGATATATTTATTTTAGAGTTCAATTTCCGAGTAACTCCAAATTATCCTTAAATTATGGACATGAGTGTATATCGGAAAGAGTGATAAAAATCACTGTCACCCTGAGTGTGAAATCAGTAAAACTGGCCAAGTCAGTTCCTGGAAGAAAATAACTTTGTACAGTTTAATATAAACCAAAAATAGTTCAGCACACAAATTAGCGACAAATAAAGATAAAAGTAATGCTGACTGCAATTTTATTGAAACTACTTCAATATTATCAAAGCCTTGTTGTAACAATTACCACAGCAGATGTTGTAGTGGTTCACGTTAAATCTCAATATGAGGTCAATCAAAGAACGGTGGCGCTCAGAACAATCTCCGATAGGGAAGGGAAAGAAGCTACATTTTGACCAAATATTGCGTAAAAGGATTTCCCATGCTTTTAGAAAATCTAAACTGAAATACACGAATAATAATACTGGCTCCCAAAACCCAAGAATTGTTTTTTTTTACCCAAGCAATGGGAAGCAGTTCAAAATTTCCTTAAATTTGAATTTTATTTGCATTTTAATTTGGATTTCCTAGAAGTTTCGGAAATCTTTACACTCAACAATGAATTAAACAACTTAGCTGCCAATCTGTTTCTATCTGAGGAATGGGAAATTCCGTTCAGAGCCTCGTGTTTCTTAATTCGGCATCATATTTCAACTTGCAGGTTAAATACCACAACTTCCTTTGTATTCATCCGATAATAACACTTTGAGAATGTTTGTTTTAATGAACTGCATTCAGAGATGATTCCATCTTTTATTGTGCTAATTTTATGTTGAACTAATTTTAGTCATTGATACAAAGTTCTCTTATAAATTTTGTTCTGTAATGTTGTTTATAACTTAGTTTCCTCCTTCCTAATGTTTTTTTATTCTTTCATTGCTTACAATGTGTTTTTTTTTTTATTTTAAATAATTATTTAGCTTATGTAACTAACATTACCGCCTTTCATTGCCGAACTCTCACAGACAAATATAGATTTTCGCTTGCTGTTTAAAGCACGCATGTTTCAGATTTCTGATAGATCTAACTAAAGAAATAGAAATGTAGGATATATAAAACACAAAAGTAACATATTATTGATAATTAACCTTAAAAGTCTTATAAAAGATTACCATTCATGATGCGCTTTATGGCGTGTACACTTCTGTCTATTTCTCTAGAGTATAGCCTTAATTTAGGTAAACTTATCCAGTATTAATTCAGAAGTCAAACAACAAAAATCAGCGTTAATTTACAAAATTTTCACAGGACTAGTTTCGATGGTTTTACCGAACCATCATCTTCAGCTGCAAAACCGCAAATGAACAAGATGGGAAATAATGTTTAGATAAGATAAGAAAGCCTGGACAAGAATAAGCAAGTGGCGCCATCTGTTGGCGAAACCAGAACTAAAACATAATTTCTCTAAAAGCCGAAGGCAAATTTGGATTGGAATTAGGATCGTTAACTAGAACAGAAAGATTTTTATGAATGTGAAATGCCTCTAGAAAATCCAGTTCTCCAATGGAAGTTTGCTCCTCCAAACTAGCCCTTGACGAAGAACTAAATTATTTAAAAGCAATAGCTATTGACAGGGGCTTTTCACCCAACATTATTAATCAAGCAGTTAAAAAATTCTCATCTCAACACACTAAAAGCCACACTCTTATTTTAGGAGATTATAAAAATTCTGTTGTCATTCCCTTCTTTCCATCAATTAGCTATAAAGTTGCACATATTTTGCAGAAATTTAACTTTCGGGTTGTTTACTCTCCCATCAATAAAATTCCAACTTCTATACTCAAGGACCCCATTCCGGATATGAATTCCTGGGGTATTTATAGGATTCCTTGCCAGTGCGGTTTAATTTACATTGGCCAAACTAAGAGAGCCTTAAAATTTCGCGTCAAAGAACATGAGGCATATGTTAGAAAAAAGGAAACACAGAAGTCTTCTGTTGCTCAACATTGTTGGTCTGAAAATCACACTTTCAATTTTTCTGCTGCCAAAATTATTCAAAAAACATCTTCCATTGGAGAACTGGATTTTCTAGAGGCATTTCACATTCATAAAAATCTTTCTGTTCTAGTTAACGATCCTAATTCCAATCCAAATTTGCCTTCGGCTTTTAGAGAAATTATGTTTTAGTTCTGGTTTCGCCAACAGATGGCGCCACTTGCTTATTCTTGTCCAGGCTTTCTTATCTTATCTAAACATTATTTCCCATCTTGTTCATTTGCGGTTTTGCAGCTGAAGATGATGGTTCGGTAAAACCATCGAAACTAGTCCTGTGAAAATTTTGTAAATTAACGCTGATTTTTGTTGTTTGACTTCTGAATTAGTATTTATTCGGCGTGTTATTGTGTCTTAATTATCCAGTATTATTATCTACCAAATTTGTAGCTTCTGCCGAGCAAAATTAAAGCTTCTGTCCCTCGGGAAACAAGGAAACATCTTTTTCGATTACCCATATAAATTTTAGTAAGGTTATTAGTATTCGTATCATATATCTATCTGTTTATATTAATCTAATTTTCAGACGCACTTATCATGTGCCATAATATACGTGAAAAGAATTAGTTATTAAATCACTCCAGCTTGCCGGATGTCCCTCCTTAATCTAAAACATTTCTCCTACGGGAGGCGAATTTCTCGTCCAGATTGAACGAAAAGAGAGCTCTAATTAGATCCGAGAAGCAATTAGTGAAACTCATCCTAAAGAAACGCGTTGGCTGGAGTATGAGTTTTGACATTTTTGCTATTTCGAGCTAAATGAGAAAAGTATTCAAGCTGATATTCTTCTTTCTTATCGTCTAGAAGCCTTCTGAATTGAGTTACTTAAACAAAATACAATTTGTCTAGAAAGTATTTCACAAGAGACGATGGACAATTACCTGAATTGCTGGACGCCGCCTAATCTCTTTCTAAAAAAATACAATTCCGAGACTTGTTTCAGAAAAAAATGATTTTGCGTTTAAAAATATATCAACTCAGTTTACCGAATAGTATACATGTAAATCATGGTATATTTTTAATGAAGAGAGCTAATGAAAGAAAATTATTTTGGGTCCAGGAATGGAATTAATATAGTAACGACAAAAACAATATGCCGGAATTCTAGTGTATTTTCCATGTTTTTAGAACACTAGAAACATTAGTACTATACATAATTAATTAATAAATTAATACTAGAAACATCAATAATATATAGATAAATTAATAAATTAATGCAAGATGTATTACTTATTCTTTAGTATTTCTAATCATGATTGTGAATACTTATTTTTGGCTTTCTGTTAATAATAGAAACCTTGATGGGGATTTTATGATATTCTCGGAAAAAATCAGCAATTTACATATAAAATACATTTTTATGGAATTTCCAAGCTATATTTAGAAGTATTTGCAACATGTTTACAAATTATCTTAAAAAACACTTATCTTTTATACGCGCTGTCTTTATTTAAAAAGCACTGCTATTATAAATTGTGTCAGGATTTTTTTATATTTGTTTTTATTTCTCATTTTTCATTTATTTTCTATAGATTTATGACATTTTTCTTGTATACCTTCGTGAATCTTTTTAATAATGGTTTTATAAGTTTAAACATTTTAATGTTTCCTAGAAACAACTTTTTTGCGAAAATCGAGGTTAAAAATTAGCCCAACGGAAACCGGAGTTGGACTTTTACCGGCTTTGTCTAACGATATTTTATATGTGTCTAAAGGTGCATAATGTAGACTATTGAAACAATTTTTCTAGGATATTCTAGTAATGTCCCCCTTTTTATCTCTTTATGAATGATGATCTTTATTTTTTCAAAATCATAAATGTTTTAATATTGTTACGTTATTTTCTTCTCTCACGTTCGTACGGAGTTCTTAGATTTGGAATGAATAACTACGCCACTTGATGAAGTATCGAAACACACTTTATTGGCCAGTATTGTCAGGACACTTCCAAAAACACGTTTTTACAGTCGTCAATGAAATACTATAAACACGCTAACATGATCAGCGACACAGCCTTCAGGTTATCAGGCTGTCACGGTGGAGACAGCTTCACTGCAAAGCACTAGAGTATAGCTCCCGACTCTGCTTAGTCGTTCTCAGAACTCCACATACTCTCGAGACTCTCCACCCTACAACTCGCGATGCACTCGACGACGCACGAGCACAGCTCCCGACTCTTCGGTTCAGTCGTTTCCGGAAATCAACACGCTCTCTTGACGATGCACTAACCGCGATACACTACGAGACTCTTTCGATGCACTCGACGACCCACTCAGCACTCGCTGCCCGGCTGTCAACTCGATCAACTCCGCAGGGATTGACTCGCTAGACGAGACACCAACTCGATATTATCTCGCACTTGACGAGGCACACTCTCATTCGCCCTCTCGACGAGGCACTCTGACTGACTGCGGACCAGCAGGGATTATATAGCTTTCGGCTTGTGTTTGAGAACATTCTGGGCTAAACCGGTAAGAATTCGTTCCAGAAGGTTCTCCATCCGTCCATGGCATATCGCCAATTTTTCGCCAAATGTCGCCAAATGTGGCAACCCTGCCTTCCTTGCTATTTTATGGCAACCCTAAAACTGCTTAGCGGGGAAGCCATCTTACCGCACATGTACATTTCGTAACAATACTTTACTCAGAGACCTATTTATATATTATGAATATCTATTTCTTCAGTAAGCCTTTATTGCAATAACTATCTATAAGTTTTATACGAATTTATCTTTTCGTCTTAGAGACAAAAAACTTCTGTCACTTAAAACAATCACGCCAGTTTATCAATCATTCGGTGTACAGTGGAAAATCGTAATATCACTCACTGGAGCTAAATGACAGTCGCGTATATCGAAATGGCGTTAAGAGGGGTATTTCTTTTACCAGAACAAAGTTAAACCTACTTAATCTAGTTCTACATGTTAAAGTCTCTCTTGCTAGGCCAAATTATCATCTTCGTAAATAAATGGAAGTAGCAATAATAAGAAGTAAAACCTATATACACGTTTAATTTTTAAGCCTTAAATATAACAAAAAATAGCCACCTCTGCTTAATGGGATTTCAACGGCTCAAGTTTTTAAAACAGTAAAATATGAAATTTAACTCTAATCTATTGAGTCAAGTTGTGCAATAGGAATTCTAATCTCATGCCCTAACAAGCTAAATATTCAATGTCCAATCCTCAGGTCAGCTAAGTGAGAAGTTAAACGGCTATTTTATTGCAGGTTAATAAGTTATATTGTGTATTGGCTACAACGCGTTTTTCAAATTACAATTTCGTTCGCTATTTAAACTCAAACTAATTTATATTACGGTGAAAATGGACGGAAGAAATGGAAGGTGTAGAAAACTATTAATAAGAAATAATACATATATTAGCTAAACTAAACTTTATAAGAGTAAATTTTCAACTACAAACTCTCAAGTAATAAATATTGTTCTCTCAAATAATATAGATCTTGTTATTTCACTGAAAAGATTAAAATGGCAGCTAATGTGAACTTCTGACAGGTTCTCATTTTGATCTCAAGTTGCTCTGGCGACATAGATTATATTAATCTATATTTGCAGTATTTGAACCATTCACCATTTCTCGATAAATTGTCCTGCTAGTGAAATGTCCTCTTCATATCTAGCACTTCAAACTCAAGAAGTTTAATTACCGAGATAATGAACATATGAGTTAATACTTAATTCATAGCGTGAACAGATTAGAGCAGAAGTGTCATACTTTGGAGGGTGTTTGGATGATGTAGGCATTTGTATATTACTATCTTAGTATTCTACTTGAATTATTTGAAATTTGTATCAGGAGATGTACATTAAAATATACTAGCTAAATCATTTAAATATTTCAGTAGTTGATTCGAATTTTATTAGAATGAATAGGACAAAATTTTGCTTTGCAGTTTGTAACTAGACAATCAAGTATCAAAATGCTTTAATGAGTTATTTCTATTCATTATTTTTTATTTAAACAAGTAGAAATAAGTTTTGTTCTTATAGTTTATAGATAGACAGCATCACACTTCAAGTTAATTCCGCTACGAGGTGGCCTATGAAATTCGCATTTATCAATGTTTTATCAATGTTAAACAGTCAATACAAGACAGTTAAATTTCTAATACTTTTACTTTTCTTTAGATAATCTATAGATAATTCGTATTCATAATTGTAAATATATTCGCTAATAAGACGGTAGTAAAATATTGAATTAATAACGAAATAGAAGTATATGTGAAATTATGGTGTACTTTTTGTGTGGATTCAGAAAACAATTTTATAACATTTTCGCTTTTCAATTTCAGAAAATAATCATTTCAGATAAAACGAAATTTATAATTAATCATTCACCGATATATATCGGAAGAAGAATGAATTAGTTTTCGTAAATGAAGGGAAACCAATTTACTTATTACACAATATATTCTTTCCCGTATTTATGTAGTTCTTAGAAGTCTGAAACTTTGCTAAAAATTTTTAAGTGTTACATAGATTATTGCGATTGTCATCGCTTTTGTTCGCGCTTTATGTAAATTTTGATTTTGTTCTCTGCAAGAGGACGCCTGCGAGCGCTGAACTATATTGTACCAACTTGTTCTTCCCCCTCACGGCCAATAAACGCAATAGCGAACGTGTGTGTCTACTTTTCCATGCACTTTACATGGTCCGTCGACAGCCAGCGGCAATACTTTTGGATAGTATATATGCCTATATATAGGCATATATATATATATATATATATATTTTACGACAAGAGCTAACAGATGCTTTTATTGCAGCCCTTAAGAAGTTCATTTCCCGCAGGTGCCAAAGCAATAATATATATATAGCGATTGCGGTTCCAATTTTGTTGGAGCAAAACGCAAACTCGTGGAATTTGAAAGGCTTGCTAGATCTACAACTTGTAACCAAAACGTTAGCAGATATTTAGCTGATAATGGCATTAAGGCACTGTGGCTAACCCACACAAAGGTAATTGCTTTTTCTGATCACGTGGACATTCATCATCAGAGGCAAAACGAGAAACCAGCTGGAAAGAAACAGTAAGAAACGTAGCGCAATTTGTACGGTTCTTTGAAGGTAAGAAACTCATGATCTCGGAGCAAAGTCAAAATATTTGATCGTACACAAGCCAGGCTAAACTCTTACAAGAAAACCAGTTTTGAAGCTAAATGCCGTACAATCAAACGAACTCGGGAAGTGAAACAGCTGGGACTTATATTCGATGAAAGGCTTTCCTGTCTGCCTCACCTCAGAGCAGTCTTTACAAGGACACACGCAATTACAAATAATTTAAGGGGCCTTCAAGGCTCAGAGTAGGGCCTTCGACCCCAACTCCTAAAAATTCTCTATCAATATGTGGAGCGGCAATCTGGGTAACTTCAAATAAATGAAAGAAAAGACAATTGCTTAGAAGTGTACAACGTCCCTTTGCTTTGGCTATTACAAAAGGATACCTTACAACAGCGACAGCTACAATACTGGCGGGACTTTTGCCACTACATATTAGAGTGGTACAAGAAGCAGCAGTAACGAATGTTCTGCAATTACATCTTTGCACCACTTTTGGACAGCTATGTTATGATCCAGAGGACTATGACACAAAACATCTCATAAATCCAACCCATCCATCAAACCATGGAAAAGGTGTTATAGCGCAACCGACCTCTCAGCGGAGTGCCCACTTCTCTCGGACCTTATACAAGGTTTCACCGATGGGTCTAAAATCGATGGTCAGGTAGGTCATGGCCTAGTCGTGATGCACCAAAATTCCTTTCTGGAAACATTGAAAACTCACCTGAAACCCAACAACTCGGTCTTTCAGGCGGAGGCTATAGCCGTACATCACGCCATAATTCTCTCAGATAACTATGCAAGTTCCCGCCTCTACATCCATACAGACTTCTGAAGTTATCGCAAAAATACAACAGATGCTCAAAGACCGCTCTTCACTTAAGGAGATCCGCGTTTCCTAGATAGAAGCACATGCTGGAGTCCAAGGAAATTAGAATGCGGAACGTCTTGCCAAAGAAGAAGCACAGAACATGAATGCACAAACTCTAGAGCTCAAACTTCTAAAGTCCCATCTCAAGAAAGCAACATGGATTACCTCAAATTAACAGTGGCAGGATGAGTGCGACACAGTTCCCCAAGGAAGACGCACCCATGATTACTACCACAAAGTTTCAACAAAACGCCTAGTCTCGTTCCCGTACATCACTAGGTTTGCTACCGGCCATGGACCTTTGACAGTTGCATAACGGTAAATGATCGGAAGATTGAGCACTTACTGTGAAACTTATAGTGACACGCCTTGTAAATTGTCGCTAAATAAAGAGTTTTCTACCCGTTATTGGCTTGTCATTCCTACATCTTTTTCTATCCTCTAACTGATCAGAAGTAGCAGGAAGAAAATTTGTTGAAATTCATTGCTATCACAAAGTGATATTAAAAGACCATTAAAGTAAGTTAAAAAACAAGTCCTGACTTTACTGATAATGAAGGTTCCCGACACTTCGTCACGTGGTGTAAGGCATGGAATCTCAGACGTTTCGAAATACAGTGGACGTTCTAAAATGGCGCATATTCGTGGTACCGCGAACGTCCAACGGATGCCGCGCGTATTTTAAATCGTTCGAAATTCTGTGAGGTGTCGACGCTACGGAACTTCGGCCAGATTCATTATCAGGAAATTCGTGACTTATTTTAAGCTCATATGATCTTTTAATGTCAATTTGTGATCATGATGTATTTACGATATTTTACATTCTAGTACCTTTACGAATGGTTATCGACGGTTTTCCACCGATAACTCTTAACAACTTTCGTTAGAACTGCACTTTCAACCCTTCATTTCTAGGGGATTCAGAGCCGTCCAGGTGTACCCTGTACCTTCTAGAAGTTTCTGTCTCTAGTTTTGAATAATTCTGTATACACAAGTCACAAAGTAATAGTAGTGTTAAGTTACAAATATATTTAGAACTACTTAATAAGATTTCGTTGTAGCTCAAATTTTAAACCCAAAACTCAGAGATCCCTGGACAAACACTGTTTGTAACAGATCGCAAAAATACAATAGACTGTACTGTTCAAGTCAAACTCATGACACGGGTATTTGAAACGATAATTTATTTTAACATAACTTATTTGTGCATTACTGAATATTTATTTTTATTTTTTACACATTTAACGTTCGAGCTCAGGGATTCAGGCTTCTGGGATAAACTTTAGACATCAATAAAATTCTGAAATTCTACGTAATTATCTGGGCTGGCCAAACGTGTGCAAATATATAAATAACAGAAGTTAGCTGGACATTTTTTTTTATTTAATTCTCATATACTTTAATCAAAATTCTTATGCCTATGCTTTCACATTTGTGATACCAGAAGCTGTAATTGTTTAATAACAGTACTAGACGTCTCTACAGTTATCTCTTAATGTACTTCAATGAGCATGCTAAGTTAATCCTGCCTAATTTGGTCTTTCTGTACTGTTTGAGAAAGTTTTATCCACATTTGAGGCTAGTTGCTGGCAACCTTTTAATTCCTACAGTTAACACACACAGCACTTTTAAACAATATAATTAATGATATTTCGAAACGTACAACAGATAAATTAATAATGCTATAATTTAAATCATGGTTTGTAGTGAAAACAAAGGTATCTATTTCCATATCCACGCTTCTCAGGATAGTATGGAAATTATTTTCAATCAGGGTATTGAAATGAAAGTCAGAGTTATCGCAACTAGATGACAGGTACAACACGAGAAATAATTAATATAAATCACGGAACTCTTGAACATTTATATTATTATCTACGCTTCAGACTATTTATTTCGGAAGCCGAAACATATATGTACCAATTACGGATTTGAAAAATCGATCATACTTGTTGGATCGCTGTCTCTTTATGGCAGGATATGAATGATCGATCCATAATAGAAATATAGTGGCTCTTTATCATGTAGATCTTGCACTAGAAATTTTAAAAACTAAATTAAAAATAAAGCATTATGCATGCTACAGAAAACAAAAGAAAAGATTCTTTTTGTGAAAAAGAAATTGAAAATGATAAATATCCTCAATTTTGGAAGTCCCGAAGTAATATAGAAGGCGCAGTATACTTTTCATGTCGCATTATTTCAAGTTTAAAGACTTTCAAGGGCCATCTCTCGCAGACCTATTTACGAAACAATCTAATGCATGATAATTATTTATTATTATAGTCCAGTGTTTTAGTAATTTACGCGATAGGAATAAAATAATTTATTTCCTCAGAAATCTTTATCTCTTATTTACTTCTCGTTCAATCGTAAGGTGACTCAAAAGTACACGTTCGTTTCATCTAATGTAAAAAATGAGCTGAAATATGATAAACAGCACTTTCCCTTGATGCTCATATTTCTTCGGTTTTATGATTCCTCGATTCGTACATCCAGAGCTAAAGGAAGAATCATAATGTATGCCACTGGCGTTTAATGCTTCTTGAATCAACAGAACATTTAGCTTGTTCCCTTTTCCCAACCTCAAGCAGACAAACATAGCACTGCTTTTAATGAAAATTGTTATGATGCAAATAATTTTAGTCGATTACTGGTAATACTCAAGAGATATTTCGCTATATAGTTTACTTCGACTGGCATTTTGTAAGCTACATTGAGAACGAAATGTGCTATATTATAAAAGACGTTCACAACAAACCTAAAATTAGCCCAAAATGTAGAACATGTCTGGTTATGCAAGCATTTCAAAATGTTAGAATTTTACAGAGAGAGTAATGACACTTCGGAGTAACAGCGAAGGGCAGATTGAAATGTGCTATATTATAAAAGACGTTCACAACAAACCTAAAATTAGCCCAAAATGTAGAACATGTTTGGTTATGCAAGCATTTCAAAATGTTAGAATTTTACAGAGAGAGTAATGACACTTCGGAGTAACAGCGAAGGGCAGATTGAAATACAGGTAGCGTTTCACTTTTTATTTTTGTTTCGAACGTTGTGTTATTGCTCGTGCCTTTATAGAAGATGTTGTGAAATGTTTAAGGACACTACAGTAAAATATAATGATACCCCGAAGCAGTAAAAGAAAGGAAGATTGAAATATTGATTTTTAATTCGAAAATCAGGTTTACTTGCTATTTTTAGTGTTTAAGTTCGTGTTATGTCTCATGGTCTTCTTTTTAGGAAGAACTCATTCTCAGAATTTGATTCCAGAAAAGTTTTAGCCTTCTAGGACCAATTTCGGGCAATTGCTGCTCGTTCTAATGACTATCAAGATAATTTTTTTTCCTCGTCACCACTGTCCGAGAGACAGATATCTTCTCCGCATCCCTGTTAGGCCACATTACCTAGATTGGATCAGGAAAATTATTGTCTTACATAGCTAATGTTGCAAATGCCGTCTGTTATCACTACGGATTATCACAAAGGCGATCGTTGTGTCGTTTCCCTTTAACGGTAAAGCACAAGAATCAGGGCCTATAATGGCCTATACAGAGACGCCAAGTGGAAATACCAATGTAGTGAATGTAATCTTTTCTTATGAAACTCAGTTGTTTACGTCATAATGATTGCCGTATTCGTGTATGGAAGCACAGAAGGGAACGAATATTGGAAACCTGTATTTTTCTTCGTCACATTGCTCAAGAAGCTGGATTGACAGCATGGGATCCACCAAGAACATATCTGGTGCTCCTGTAGTCTACATATCTGAATATTTTGATCAACTATCGCTCCGTTTTGAGCTTTTAATGCCTATGGTTATTCAGTCCCTTAATTATTACCTTTATATACATTTCAGCAGGAACATGCAAGATCGCATATTTCCCATGTATGCAACAGAGTATTTGACTCCTGCCTTGGCCGGTTTATTCTTCAGACTACGCACCGATTTCGAAACACCTAGCCGTTATTAACAGGAAGACTGGCAGGACATCATTTGCCAGAGGCAGCTACTTTTGTATTAATCCGGAATTTATTCTCCGCGGATTGACGGAGACTGCCGACCTACAGCGTGAGACACTTTTGTTTTCAGGCTGCGGAGATGAGGATTCACATTTTGGAAACCGAACGTGCGGGTTGTGCGTTTTAGAGCACTTATTGTGATCTCATGTTTTCACATCTGCGATAGTGAGATTTCTTCTTTGTTATCTGGTGATTGTGCTTTCTTGAGACTGGGTGTTGTTTCTGTTATGCTATTGGGTTCTGAATGTCATAGAAGGAAACGATTTTCCTCAGTTACCGGTTAAGAATTCAACCGTCGCTTTCTACCACGTGACTCATCTCCCTGAGGACATTTGTTCTTACAGGCACCGTATCTTGGAAGATAACTGGCAGAACTTACGAAACAAGGATTCTTATGTGTTAAAGTACTATATGGGTGGTTTGCTTAATATAGAAAATCTTCGTACGGAGTTCGTTAAATTTCTTCGAATTGCTTGGGCAATTTTCTTATCGTGTTAGAGAGAAACCGTGTTATAAGAAAACCATGATATGGGGGAGGGGTTCTCGCAATTTATTAATCGTGGTATAGCGAAACCGTGTTACAGGATACCGTATTGTAGGAGGGCTACCTGTACTACTATTTGGAATTGATTCAGCCGTGGAGAGTTCAGCCATGGGAAAACAACGGAGCAACAGAGGGTGCATCTATCACAAAAAACGATATGCATAAATATATTGCAGCATTTTAGAAGCAATTCATATTCTAAAAATATGTTCTTAAACCAGGCATTGAGAATAAAACTCCCACGAAACTTCAGAAATCGAGAATAATAGTCATGTGTAGAATAAAAAAATCAAATCTAAAACCTTGAAAGATTATCTGGAAAAAAAATGAAAAGGAAGGGATTTCACAAGGTCTTTTACTAGCATCAATTATTTTTACAACTGCTAATGCTAAAGATTGATTACCTACATGCTGGCAAGAAAGCTTTTTCAGTCTAATAAGATAACGTGTTCAAATTTAACTCCTCTTCATTTTTTACTGATGTGACTTCGAGAATACATATGAATTTTATTACAAAAGTAACATCAAATTTGTGTTTTGATACATAAAAGGGGAACACCGACTCCAATTTATTCTCGTACTGAAATTCACAGATGAGAAAGATTTGAAAAATTAAATATTAACATGCCTAGCATTTTTAAAAGATTAGAAGATCACTTAAGATTAGAAATATGGAGTGGGAAACCTCAGCCTGTCATTCTAAAATACCTGTATTTACTGCCTGCTTTCAGTCCTGCGCTACGAGGACGAACTTGTCTTCAGCTGCAAATGTGTTTAAGAAAGTAATTCTCCAGTTAGCAGCATGCTCGCTAAGGTCACGCGGGAGCCCATGCTACTTTTCTAGGCTTTAAATTTAATCTTGTAAATAATTTGTATCATTGTTGCCTGTCCAGCTCGCAAGAAGCGGAAGTCTCTTTTATTAATGCTTTAGGTCTCACTAACTCGAATCAAGGTGAAAATAAAAGTTTTAAAATTGATACTTATAATATTACTGCTATTTTATCACTGATATTTTGAAGGAAGAGATGAAATTATAATTCGTATGGTAGTCCAATAATGGTAGATTAGAATTTGAATTAAATTGACTAATACAAATTAGTTAAGTTTTGCCTCACAAAGTGAATTTTAAATTAATCTTTGACAAGAATCCCATTGAAGCAGATATAAAGCCAAATTTGGGTAAAAACCAAATTTTGTAATTATATGTGTTTACAATTTTGTGTTGCCCCATGAACGGGAGAGCAGAAAAGAATAGCATTTTCAAAATGGAGATATTTTCACTTTCAGCTCGCAAGAATAAAATTAATACACGCGGTTAATTTCAAAGAAAAAAGGTCACAAGGATAATCAAAAGTTATTTACTAATGATAAGCAGAAAATACGTCGCCCAGACGGTATAGTGGTTAGGGAAGCCTACTACGGTACCGAAGGGCATGGGTTCGAATCCCGGAGATAACATGGATGTTTTTAAATGTATAGTGTTAGTGCGGTATGGCGGCGCTCTGAATATACGGCGAGCTTGAAGTTCTCTCGTGTGGACTGGTGGAAAGGAAGAGGGGTGGGGAACCTCCGGATGCATATTTCACAAGTGCACATCTGTGTAGCCACCGAGGGAGTGGCTTCTAGGATGGACCAATGAGCATCCAGTAATATTTCTGCCATGTCACGTGACCCTTCGCGTGCTTTAAGATTTAAGCAAGATGGTTGAAATATTGTGCCACGCAATTTTCTGTACAAAATAATTAAAGCATCGTCGATTGCTTCTGAAACTTTTCATTGCGAAATTAAATCAATTATAGGAAATTATGAAGATTTCACTACCTGGTTGAAATAAATACACACACATATTGGATACTTCGCAAAGATGTGAAATATTACTTAATATGTGGTAAATAAGATGAAGAAAGAAATATGTGATACACATCTGAGCCCAAATGCAATCATTACAGAAAATTATGCGTATGAGAAAAATATTTACACCAATTATATATATAAGTAGAAGTCAACACTTTTTATTGCAGTCTATATGAAATGCAGAATTTTATTCAAAGTGAACTTTATTAATGTGCATTCGTATACATTTAGTGTGTTAAATTTCACATTTAATAACTGCTCACTCTTAAAATTAATGTCTACATAAGAAATACTCACCAAGCAGAGTGAATTAATCTTATTCACAACAAGTATATTCAAATTATTCACATATAATTTTTAATGTTAACAATAGATATAATCAGATCATATGTATTCTGAATCTTACACTTTAAAACCCAAAAGAATGCAAGCACGGGAATAAGAAAACACTAGATTCATTGTAACACCTTCAGTCACTATCAGCTCAATTAAAAAATATACACTTGAATTATCTTAGTCCACATAATATTCCGTGAACATCAATCCTAATATTAATGCGTGATAAAAAACGCGAAATGGCAGCGATTAATCAAACTCAGAAAACGAAAGCACTACGAGATTTTCTACTATTACGCCATATATTTATAACTGCGAAACAAATGCAAATTAAAACGTAAACAACATACGCCCACATGCACGAAGATTTAGCGTCACAAGAGCAATAGCAGCCGTTTGGTCCATTTTCAAAGCCCCTCCCTCAGTGGCTACGCTGATGTGCACTTGTGAAATATGCCCTCCGGATTCCCCCCGTGGTGCTTTTCCTCAAAACTGTGGGTGGAAAATAGAAGTCCAGCCTCTCATCGGAGTAGGCTGTGGCAACCATCCTTCTATGTAAAATCGACCAGACAACAACAACAAACGTAAAATACAAGGTCTAATTCTAAGAGGTCTAATTTTCTGTTATTTTTCCACATAATCACCAAATCTTTTTAAGCTTTTATCTGAACGCAGGACCAATTTGTTTAATCCCGCTTGATAAAATCACGTCCCTGCACATTGAGACAATTCTCGGTGGCTGTTTTCACATAACTGTCTGAATAGAACCGCATTCCAGGTAAATGTTACTTAAATTTCGGAAAAAGGAAATAGACACTTGGTGCTAAATCTATGCTATATGGGGATGACTCCAGACTTCTCACTTTTGCAGCAATTTTTGAGCTTGGCGAGCACATTGGGGCCGGGCATTGTCATAACGAAAGATGACACCCTCACTCAACATGCCAGGGCGCTTGCGCCGTATGGTTTCATGTAACCTTGTCAAAGTAGCACAATAATAATTGTCTGTAACAGTGTAGCTACGCTCCAGTGCTCAATCAAGATAACGAAACAAGGTTCGCACCTCCAACAGAGACCACTTTTCTAAACATCGTGCAATTTCAATTGCTCTCACATATCTGGGAGCTTATTTTAACTACCCGGAAAACCGCTGCTTGACAAATAGTGCCAACTGTCTACACTCTGAGGAAAAGTATTCCTTCCACAATAATTATTCTTCAAATGCTGATGCTTGTAAATTTGTTTTTGATAAACAGATGTACACATATATATATACATAATATTATAAGCTAGGTTGTTAGTACAATACTAAAAATCAAATTTTGGTCAAAATCTTTTGCGCAATATGCTGCAAAATTAAGGAAATGAGAAGAGAAATTGTAGTTAGCTCGCCAAAAAGGTACCAGCAGCTGTGGCTCCAAAAAAAAGTTCAACACAGTTTTTTAAAAAACAATGACATTGAAGGGTGAAATATTAGGCTACATGCGAAATAAAATGTAAATTACAAAACACAGTAAAATACTAATCGTTGGAAACAAGTTAAAGGCAAAAAATAAAGCATAGTAAAAACCAATCGATGGAACAAGTTAAAAAATATAAAAACCAATCGATGGAACAAGTTAAAACAAATAAAATGTTAAAACATATAAAAATTAAAAATTAAAAAGCGGAAAATGGTAAATTAGCTCAATTCGAGATCCACCCTGGCTTTTCAAGGGAAATTTCTGGTTGAACGTCGAACCAAGTAACTCCATTACGCGTTTCGCCGAAACAGACAATTGAAACTTTGCGTTACGAAATTTTTTAATTAATTATATAAATTGTCCTAAATTTTTTTTTTAGTCTCAATTCTCTGTTCCAATTTCCCTATGAGATCTATGGTTATTAATTCTGAGGTAGACAGGTTTTTTTGTTTGACCTATATACGTGAGGGAACATTCTTTACAGGTTATTTGGTAGATACAATTGTAAGTCTTTCATAGTGATTGTATTTTACTAGATTTAGAAGGAGGAGGAGTAGCATTAGCCTTACATGTTTTTCAAAGCATGTTGCTTCATTTAATTATTTCTATGTTATTGATCTGAGCCAGTAATTGAAAGTAAAGAGGGAGCTAGCCTGCTTTACAGTGTTTTTTGGAAGGAAGACTAACCTATATCCTAAAAGTGGAACTGTAAACAGTATACGGTAATTCATTAGCTAAAGCTTAAAAAACTAAAAACCATCTAAAACATTCTGAAACTTTTTGCGCTTATAGCTGCGAAAAAGAAATAATATTATAAACTAGTTTGTATATATATATATATTTTAACAAAAATGTATATACGTAAAAAAGCAAATTTAAAGTTAAAATAATGTGCAAACAATAAAAGAATTAATTTTCGAACTAATTTTCAATATCATTTAAATTCAGATTGTATAAGTAAATCAAGTGCAAAACCAAAACATGAAAATAAATTAACCAATTTAATGTTTTGGTTTTGCACTTGATTTATTTATGCAATCTGAATTTAAATGATATCGTAAATTAGTTCGAAAATTAATTCTTTTATTGTTTGCACATTATTTTAACTTTAAATTTGCTTTTTTACGTGTATACACTTTTGTTAAAATTTAAATTTCATTCCTTGCAGCAATGGCGCAAAGAATTAATTAAATTTATATTTATTCAATGTATTTATTCAATATATATATGTGTGTGTGTGTGTGCATCTTTATCTATCTATCTGTCTACCTATATAGTATATATACAGGGTGTTCCGTAAATGTTACGATAAACTTCTGAGGGAGGTAAGGCACATTATAAGGATTAAGAATTGTATAGGAATCCATGCACAGAAACGTCAATGTACGGCACCAGAGGGTGCTGTACAGGAGAATGCTGGTGGAAAGTGAGGATTGCCTCATTCGAGCAGTAGGTATCATACGAAGAGCATGGAACGGTACACGCTAACGAAATGCACTTAGTGTATGGAATACCTGAATGTAGTGGGCGAACCGTTGCATGCATTTATCGAGAACGCTTTTCCGACAGACTTCAACCATACCACAATTTGCTTTCACGTCTGCATCAAAATTTCTGCGGCTACGGGTCATTAAGAAGTGAACACATTTTGAACTGGATGTTCGTAGCCATTTGAATATATCATTTCCGCATCGATGGTTTGGGCGTGGTGGACCCCACGCTCACTGGATTTAACGAGCCTTGATTTCTTTTTGTGGAAAGTCATCAAAAGTATCGTGTATCATGATTCCGTTGTGTCTGAAATGGATCTCGTGGCAAGACTCGTCTGCGCAGATGCTGCAATCAAAGAAACTCCCGGTGTGTTTGAACATGTCCGGTAATAAATGGTAGGTCGATGTCAAGCATGTTTGGCATCTGATGCTGCATACTTCGAGCATCTGTTGTAACATTCAAGCTTTCGAACACCATTTGTGTTGATGTCCAAGAAATGTTTCAAATTAAACACTCTTGTTTCTTTTCCCACCTTCTACCTCTTACTCCTGACACTTACAGTTGACATTTCTGGGTGTGGGTTTCTATGCAATACTTAATGCTCATAATGTGCCCTACCTGCCCCATAAGTTTGACAACCTGTACGACGCCTTTAAATTTCTATTACGAATCGACAAATGTTTTCGTTAACAAAAATAATTGTACATCTTAATTTGAACTAAGCACATTTCTTAATCCTTCCTTTCTACTTGTATTTTGATTATCATTAAAAGCAATAATCATGCATATTAAACTCGAAACAACAGTAGCTGGTCTAGCTATTGGATTTTACTATTATTTGATGTAATGGCATTTGTTTATTTAAAGTTTTGTAAGCACTTATTTCATGAAAGAATAAATGAATTACAAAATTGAGTGAGTTTTGCAGGCTATTGTACTTCGTTGGATAACAAGTTATTATATCTTCCATGTATAAAAATGAAATATTACGTAGATATTTACTATCTTTTATTACACTCTGTTTTATTATGCTTTGAAGATGCTGCTTTTTGCTCATATTTAAAAACAGCTTTATAGGAGCTCTGTATGAAGCCGATAAATCCACCCATTGTTAACACGAAGTGAAATTATTCCCCGCCGCCGTTTTGACGTCGCCATTTCGCTGTTGGGTCTATTCGCCGTCAAAACATATTTTTCTTTACATGCTTGTATTATAGCTTGAAATTTTTATATTTATTTAGTTTAACAGTTTTGTTTACATATCTTTAAAAGAAAAATACTGTTGTTGTTAAACAACTAGAATTATTGAAATATACTAAAATAACAAATACATTAATGAATGCGATATTTAGTTAAATTCAGATCGATAAATAAAAGCATCCATAATTAAGATGAACTATAATATACTTTTAAAATTAGTATATAATAATGAAATAAAGTACTGTATTAAAATCAAACATATTATAATTTAATATTCAAAATAAAATAAAAATTATTTTGAGATTTCAAAATAAATCGACCATTTTTAAGATAATATTTAAGAACTACTGCCTTTATATAAATAATAAAATTGAATTTTATTTTTGGTATTATATTAAAACTCGATTTCTTTCAAGTACTTTAAAACAAATCGCATGTAAAAATTTGCTCTGAAACCAAAATTACGGTGAAAATTTTGCCATTTGAAGAACTAGATAGTTTGTTAATATTTACGTTTCAGCAAATTCCTCGTACTAAAACTTTTGAATAATATATAAAATGTTTTCGTACACAATTTTATAAAAATATATCGTTACGCATGACATAAGAGATAACTTCTTAGTATCTATATACTTATTAACTTTAAGTAATGTGCAAACAAGGTTCATAAAATAATTCTGTTTTCAATGAAGATTCATATAAATATGAATTTCGTGCTTGCATGAATGATTTCTCTGAGCTAGCTGATTAAAATTTCGATATATTTTGAATAATTGTGTGAGCATATATCTGTATAATTGTAAAAACGATAATGTATCAGTATATTTCAGAAATTTAGTTTACAATTATGAAACATGATAATTTTGTTCTATTTGATATAGACGTAATTTTCTAATTAACTGTATGTAATTTCTTTACATCCTCATATTTATAAATAAGTAACTGTATACATTATAAGCAATTATTTACTTGACGGCGAAATGGCCCACAGCGAATCAGCTGCCCGCTGATTGGCCTGTTAGTGAAAGGGCGATTACGAAAAGGCTATGGTGGAAAGTCCTGAACACTTGTTAACAGCATTTGCGTGAATCGTTGCGTATTCTTAGACCTATTAGATTAATAATCATTGCATTTCAAACCCTTTTATTGTTATTACATCCAATTTATACCAAACAATAATGATCAAGCAGTTGAATATAAGTGTTCCTTGACTAACATTTATCTCGTTATTTATGTTTACGCAAGGCTGTAATTAAAACTAATTTTTAAAATCTCTAGCATAACTTTCTCCGTTTTCAAGATCTAGAACAGATCTATAATTTTTAAATGTTTAGTATAAGTGTTGATATTGCCAAAAATAATATTGCTGATTTTGTTTCTTTCTTTTTTCTTTTCTTTATTTCTTTTCTTCTTTTATCTCTGATACTTGTTGGTACACTGGTGTCACCGCGCATATTATCGCGCTTTACCAGGACCTCAAATAGCCTGGTTTAGGGAAACAACACATGTAAATCTACAAGTAGTACCGCTTATTGGTGGAATGCAGAAAGAAAAAAAACCTGATGTGTACACCACATGACTTCCTTGTACGGAACATTAAATTATGCGCATTTTTCTTGCATTTCATTTAAACTTATTGGATTGAATTAAAACATCGATAGTGCATAAACCTCAATAGAATAAATGCACTCTTTAAAATTCACTATATTTGTTTACTATAGCGACACTCAGCCGCTAGGTTCACTTAACAGCGTTAATTTCATTACACGTTACATTTCGTTCATATTATAACTCAGAATGAACAAAAGTTATACCATTTGAAGAATTATCTAATCGTTGCCATATGTTCTATTCAAATACTATAATAAATTTAGAACAATGTATAAAAGAAATTAAACAAACAAAACAAAAAAGTAACAGTTTTTCACAGTTACTTTTTTGTTTCAGTATTGCTCATTCAATTAATTCAGTGTTCTCACTTCGTGACAAGGCAAAAATACATAAAAACTCAAAATATGTACATTAAACATTTTGAAGTAAATCTTAAACACTTATTTTCTCGAAAAATTCCAGAAAATATTGGGGACTCATACACCTTAAACCCATTATGATCTTCGAATATGTGACTGTTGCAAGAATTGGGATATTTTATTTATTTTAAAAGCAATTACTTCCACCTTTTTACAGCTGACTACATAATATAGCTGCTTTCTGAAATAGTAACCAGAAAGTTTGTGTTGCCACAAATATTTTTGTAATTTAATCCTCTTTGTGACAAAATATTTCGCCATGTTTCCACCTTGCGCGCATGATATTTTAAAAATGGCTAATGGTACATAATTGAAATTTGATGGAATTCTTTATATGGGCACTATTTTCTAACTGAACCAACAATCTGATGAATATTTTAATACTGAAAAAATTTATGGACGAAAGCATAACAAATTTTGTTAATAAAATACATTTTATAAACTCAACTCAAAATAAAATAAACATTTAACATGAAATTTTTAGAATTTTAGATTCACAGTAGTTTCCAAACGTTAAAAAAGCTATATATTAAATATGGAATTAAATTATGAAACAGAATGTTTTAAACTGTGCGCGCAAGTTGGAAACATGACGAAAAATGTTGTCACAAAGCGGATTAAATTATAAAAATATTTGTGGCAACACAAACTTTCTGATTACTATTTCAGAAAGCATCTATATTATGTAGACAGCTGTAAAAATTTGGTAGTAATTTGTTTTAAAATAAATAAGTTATTCCAATTCTTGCAACAGTCACCTATTCGAACATCTTATGGGTTTTAAGGTGTATGAGTCTCCTTAGCATGATTTAATTTACAATAATAAATGAAGGCGTTATCTTTGTTGTTGCGAAGCTTAGTCTCTCCAGATTGGCAACAAATCTACTATTCTGCTGTTTCAAATGTAAACAAATATGTCCGCCATGTTATTTAAAAATTAGGCTTAACCGCACTTAAACAGCTTTTAAATTGTTTATAATTCTACAAATATTGCTTGCAGATTTCCTAAAGGCATACAAACCTTAACCGGAAGATAAAACCAACATAATTCAATCATTTTTAAAGCAAAAAATGCACAATTTATAAACATATAAGAGTAAAGAAACTGAGATCACTGAGCCAGGTAACAGAGTGGATATATATATATATATATATATATATATTTATATACTTTTGGTGCGGCCGATTGCAACCAAAATACGAGGTGCACATCTAAATGTTATAGCAGTCCTATATACAAAATTTCAACGTTCTGAGACTATTCGTTTTTGAGTTACGCGAGATACATACGTACGTACGTTCAGACACCATGAAAAATTCTCTTCAGAATTCATTTTAAAGCAGTTTTATAATTTTTTTTTGGAGAAAAATAGCCTTTTATTCTGTTCTTACATACAGATGTCACGCAAAAACATCGTTAAATTGCATTCGATAGCGGTCAGAATGAATATTTTCGTTGAAATATGGTACCTGAAACTTTCTGTGATTACAATCCTTCCTTTTTACTTCGTACAAGGAAGTAAAACCATTTTGGCAGCCCATGACCTTCCTTTATCTCTGATCTTAAATATCTTATATAGTAGTCCGTAGAACTTTGTAAGCATGGTTATTCCTTTCCTTCTTTTTCCTTCAATTTGAGTTACGAGTAACATTACAAAACCTATAAATCATTTCTTGCAATATCCTCGGGATACTGAAGAAATAAAAGAAGAGAATGAAAGATGTTGTCTGCGGTAAGAAAAACTATTTACATCTTTATATTGCGAAACGTATTACATCTTTATATTGTAAACGAGATCCTTTGAATAGTTGTTCACTTCTGTGTCAGTAGTGAAAGTGAGCAAATGCATTATGAGCAGTTTTCATGATTGTTACATCAAGCGAGTCTCAAAACATCGCAATTAAAAATGGAGATATTTTCGATTTTCTGTTGAGGTGTGCAGTAATATGTATATTTTTTCCAATACAATATTTCTATACAAATAAGTTAACCCAAATAGAACAAGTGTACATTAATGGATAGATCAAAGCTAGAAATAAAAATATTTGTTTTGCTAGATCATACACTCATGACCGCTGGAATGCTGATAAATGCTTTACTTGCTTTATGGGTAGATTTTGCATATATTTTTAAAAGACAGTCTTATGTCGAGGATTAAATTCTAGGTAGTTTAGCTCATCATGAATTTATAAGTTATTTCTCAAATAGTTTCTAAAGAATGTCTAAGAAAATTGCCCTTAACGTAATTAAAAATGTATGAATTAAACATTGAATATGCTTTCTACAGAAAAGAATAATATATTTTCTTTCCTTTCCTCGCATTTGTTTTAAATTTTAACATAGCTGGCTTCACTATTTTAAATTTCACTAAATTAAATTCAAATTACAGGAGGGTGTTTTTGATTAAAGGTCATGCATTTTTTATTTTTTTAAAGCTCTGTTTATCTTTACTTCGATAGAATGTGGTTTCCTCCAAACCCTTAAAAATACTCTACATTTATCGTAATCCATTGTGGAGCCGTTATCAAAGTTTCCAAATAACACTTAATCTAAGCTACTGTATTATTATCTTAATCATTTCTATTGCATTATTGTCGGCATTATCAAATGATTTCATCAAGAGATAAATAGTAAATGAATTTTTTGATTCGGTGGCGGATTTCGTTCAAATTAAACATTTGTTCTCTATCCAGCTGAAAATAATAAAGTTTGAATTCAGTGTCTCATGATGAGACACTGAAGTCAAGGTTATACAGAGGAAAATTAGACTTATTACTCAATACTTTCATCAATACTTTTACTTTTCGTCAAGAGATAAATAGTAAATGAATTTTTTGATTCGGTGGCGGATTTCGTTCAAATTAAACATTTGTTCGCTATCCAGCTGAAAATAATAAAGTTTGAATTCAGTGTCTCATGATGAGACACTGAAGTCAAGGTTATACAGAGGAAAATTAGACTTATTACTTGGACCAAGGCAGTTCAAATATAGAGGAAAGGTTACACTTGGAAAATTCAAAATATTGGATATACATCTGTCACAAAAGTGTATTTTGAAAAATTTGATTCAGCATTAAATGGTGTTTCCTTTTTATTAGCACCCCTGTTATCAACTCCAAGATCATCACCAAGTTTTAATTACAAAAATTTAGGAACCTATATAACAAACATCTTTACATCTCACATACAGTGCACACATACAGTTGCTTTTAATAAAGTGACATTTCCTTATCTCAAAGCTTTACACCATGCAGCTGCTAATTTTATATTTATTATCTCTGTTAACGAACAGAGCCTAAGCAGTAACCCTACTCAGGGCTTTTCTCGTGACGGAAGGACTATAAGTAGCCGTCATCATTACAGTATGTGACGTATATAGAGTCTTGTTAAGTAATTAAAGTTTTAATAATGAGAAAGTACTAAATAAATATATTGCTATCATTTAGATTTAAAGAATTTAAATAGAGAAGAGTCTGCATGATTTTTATGCATGTTTCTCGCACTGCGAAAAACCAACGGTATCTAGAGCAATCAAATTTTGAATATTAATAATGGTTCTCCTCCCCAATATATGCCTTGAAACCTGAATATTGAATTTCGAATTTCTTTTATTATATATTTTATATTTTGTAAAACTTAAATGAAATTTTTGTTTAAAAACTCAACTATTTCAAAGCGAGTAGTGGTAACATTGTACGGAATAAAACATTTTTATCTCCAGAGCGTGAGACTGTCTATCGGAAATTCGGAAGATGGGCTGTTTTTAAACATTTTTAGCCCAAATTCTCTCGAAAAGTTTATGTGTGTGTAAATAAAAAAAACATTCCTTTGGTTCTAATATAAAATCTGAATGCTTCCAGATTTTGTTTTAAATTTAATGTCCTTTATATCAGTTTCATATAATAATATTATTTTTCATATCATGCTTTATCCGCATTGTTACTGCACATGCTTTCTGGTTTTAAATACATAATACGTTTGACAAGTAATTAATTATACAGTAATAGTCGTAATCTAAATGCAAATAAATAACTATTTATCTAGAAATCAATAAAAATGCCTGTTAGGAAAAATATGTTTGAGAAATTCCAGAAATTAATTTTGATGCATGAATTATTTATTATTTTTTATCGTTTAATTTATAACAATGGATGCCTGACAAGTTGATAAAACTGGGGTGCGATAATTTATTACCTCAGAAAGTTAATACTTCCTTTCTGATGGGAAAAAAGATCAAGAAGCAATTAATTAATAGTCCTGAGATTCAAAATTTTAAATTAAAAGTCCATATGTTTTAATCTGTTTATTTTCTAAGAAGTATTTTAAATACCTACTTTATATACAATTTCTCGCCATAGAATTTTAATACAATTGTTCTTAATTGAGCAACGATGTTTATTCGAGCTGAATTCTTTATCAACAATACTATAATAATTAACTGATTGCAGATGAAGAATTTTCTATTCTGTGTTTATTTTTGGCTTCCATTTCCTTGAATAATTTAAACACAATTATCATTTCATTTTGTAATGAACAGAAAATAACTATTTTATTAATCTTTATGCTTATCTTTGAATGCCGCTTTATTGTGCTTTCATAAATCCGTACCTTTACTACTTACTCCTAAATGTGCAAATATGATTGCAGGATTGATCAGTTCAGTATCCTGGCTTAAGATAGTCCTTAATTATATGTCCTGTGAATGCATTCAAGGATTAAAGAAGTAAACAATTTACAAGCATCAAAAAACGTGCTAAATTATTTTATTAATCATTTTATTAAATGCCAACCATAAGAATAAATTTGATCATATATGAGGGAAAGGTTTTACTCTTTTTCCTAGCTTTGATGGAAAATGGGATTTCCAAGCGTATGAAAATCAGATACAACGAATTTTATAGATACTTTGGAAGGAACACTTTTGTTAATTTCCCAAATTGTCTAAGATTTTCGAAGTTTTAAATGAAAAATTACTAATCCTTAAAATAATGTCCACTCTTAGATTAAAATTACACGCCGAATAATGATTATTGGACAAGTCAAACAACAAGAATCAGCCTAATATTTGAAAATGTTGCAGAACTCATTTCGATGGTTCTGTAGTTAAACTGTAGCTCTAAATTATCAGTGGTCACATATTTTTATTTCCCTCTAAATGCGAGTTTTCAAACTGTTCTACAAATTGTTCTGCATTAAGCCACATGTATCAGCAAAAGCTGGTCAACATTATGAGTTTTAACGTTTTCATGTTGGAAACCTTAATTTATTATTTTACAAAGCTCATCCAGAAAGTAAATACAGTTTGAGTATTAAAAAAGATTAGCAATGTGTTTTCATTTGTATTTTTAATACAAAAAATCTACATACATTTTACGATATATTCACCATGCAAATTAAGGCATACGTTATATCTTAACTGAAGCTTAGGCTAAACCCTGCTTTCATACATCCTAAATGTATGAATGTAGAATACGGGACTTCAGTCGAGACAAAAATCTTACATACCGTAATTTTACTTAATCCAAAGGTTAGTAACTAGGATCAAAAAAGTGATTTCAGGCAACATTTTGAGGCAATGTCTCAAAATGAAAATAAAATTTTAGAGCTAGATTTATTGCCTATCTTTTAATTTTCCCATTTTCTCATCCTTCCATGCAATTAATGTTTAAACTCATTGCCTTTTAATTCTCCCATGCAGTTTATATTTCACGCATTCACTTATTCGGCTCCTTAAAGGATTCGACATAATAAGCGATAAGCAACGGAGGACGTGGGCACTGTCCCTTTACCAAAAGGTTAATCGGTATAGCACCACGTCCACCTATATCTAGAGCCTAAAGAGGAATCACAAGACGCCACGCACCGGGCTCCCAAACCCAAAGCCAAATTCAACCCGGGGGCAGTCCAACAGACCAAATGCCCACGAAAGACAGTCCCAACAACCGCCCAGGCCCCACATTTATTAAATAAAATAACAAAAGCGTGCAGGGCCAAAAAGGGCGAGTTTTGACAATAAGCAAAAGTTTTACAAAGGTGTAATACACACAAATATAGAATATACATAAGCTAAGGTGCAGTCTGATGTTGAGCAGCCCAATAATATACAATGAGTAAAATATAGACAGTAGAATTAGACTTAATGACAATATAACATAAAAATAGAGAACATAGTGACATAATGAATGTAAATGATTACAGCAATACACAGAGGATATACCAAAAGAAATAAAAATAAAATAATACAATATCCATCAGTGTGTGACTGGAAGTACTGATACATGGGAAATGCGTAAAGCATTCAGAATTCGACTTAATTCAGAAGACTAACAACTGGATCGGGATACATTGCATAGCCAAGTACATATATTTGACAAAGCAACATATTGAAAGTCAGTGTAATAAACTAGATATTCGCTATGACAAAGTCATGTTACAATACCGCATGTAGTGATGTGATACAAAAGAAGTAGGTAGCGTACAATATAATTTGATCTCGGTACGCATTCAATCCCTATAGTACAACAATAGTTAGGAAAAAGGAATATGTTATACAAAATATATTTAGCATGCAACTGTGTTTAAGATATACAAAGGTCGATACATTGGTTACTACCAATTATGGTACAGGATTCGTACCAAACTTAGTAACTGAATGCAATAGCGGTACAATACAATTGATCACGTGGTATTGTGGGAAAAACATGCAATAAGGCTAATTATACGATTATGAGGAATAAAAATAACATATTTAGCCTGCATAAAAGTTAACGAATATAAGATACCATACAATACTATACAATATTACAATACAATACAATACAAAAAAAAAATTAACATATTTAACCTGTACTAAAAGCCAACTGATATAAGATACTATACAATACTATACAATACCACAATACAATACGATACAGTAGATACAATACCACAATACAATACGATACAGTAGATACAATACCACAATACAATACGATACAGTAGATACTATACAATTCTATACAATGAAAATACAAAATACATTCAGTGTTGGTGACACAAAAATACATTTAAAATTGTCATGACACTAGTGATGAAAATACAAAATACATTCAGTGTTGGTGACACAAAAATACATTTAAAATTGTCATGACACCAGTGATCCTAATGCAGCAAATAAATTGATGCAGTTACCTGCATAAAAGATAACTAATATAAGATACCATACAATACTATACAATACTACAATACAATACAATACAAAAGCTAATTAAACGATTATAATGAATAAAAATTAACATATTTAACCTGTATAAAGCCAACTGATATAAGATACTGTACAATACTAAACAATACCACAATACAATACGATACAGTAGATACTATACAATACTATACAATAAAAATATAAAATACATTCAATGTTGGTAACACAAATATACATTTAAAATTGTCATGACACCTATGATCCTTATGCAGCAAATAAATTGATGCAGACAGTTAAATGTGTTACTATACATTTGTAAAGGATGAAATATAGACTTAAGTACGCCACAAATTATGAACATATATTATACCGTGAAAAACACAAAATACATTCAATGTTGGTATAAATACAATGGATATATTTAAAACAATGGATAATGGTTGGATATATTATACAATGAAAATCTCTAGCGACCCCAATACATTCAGTGTTATTATTACACAGAGAATTAAATGTATGATATTACATGGGCAATTGATGAAAAGAAGATAGTAACAGTATAATGTATAGCCAAATACGCAAGTATATGGTATACCGATGTTTAACAGCAACTGGCAAACAATGTATCATTAATACGCACAACTAGATATGCCAAGATATTATATACTATTATACAGTGAAAAACGCAAAATACGTTCAATGTAGATATTATCATAGTGCATTATGAGGGAATACAGACAGTTATATGTATGATAATACATGGGCAAAAGATAAAAATAAAGACAATAACATTATTACTCATAGGTAAATATGCAGATTTAATATATTCAGATATTTAACAGCACCTGGTAAAAAAATGTACCATAAGTACATTGATAGCTGATATGGACAGCAAAGAGATTATTAGGACGGGACATATGCAACAGATAAATATGCGAATTCAATATATTCAGATATTTAACAGCACCTGGTAATAAATGTACCATAAGTACATTGATAGCTGCTATGGACAACAAAGAGACTATTAGGACAATACATATGCAACAGATAAATATGCAAATTCAATATATACAGATATTTAACAGCACTTGATAATAAATGTGCATATGCAAAAGATAACATTATTATTCATTGGTAAATAGGCAAATGCAAGATATACAGATACTAAACAGCACCTGGTATTAAATGTACCATAGGTACAGGGACAGCTGTTATAGACAATATTACCTGATTGCACTTAGAAAAAGATGCTGAGAGAGAATATACAAATATTTGACTGTTGCTATACACAGCGACTTATAACAGATGGATTACAATAGATTACAATGGTTACAAACACTTCGAAGCATAAAGATAGATGGGTTATAATATATACAAGCAGTTTAAGAAGTTGAATCATATGTCGATATTATAAGGCACAAAGATCAAGTCCCAGATTCATCAGTTTGTCAATTAAACGGACTATCTTTTTGACTTGATGCTGTTGCTTAATCAAAAAACGACTAAAGGCAGTCCTATCCGTTGGTGGAAAAGGAATATGGAATTCAGTAGTAAGTGGACAATTGATTAGATAGTGTTCTGGATTGCCCAGTTGTCCACAACTACAGAGTGCTGAGGAAGAGAGTCCATGTGTCTCGAAATAAAAGGGAAAAGGCCCGTGACCCGTAATGTAGAAGATCAGCTGTGGTGGCATGATTAATCGGTCTAAATCTACTTTAGGGACATGGGCAAATGCTCGGCAACCAGTTTCCTCCGAACTCCATGCATTTTGACACAAGGAGATGGCTGTGAGAAGTAAGTGACGCTTTAGATTAGATACTGGGCGTGAAACCGTCAAGGTCTGTGTTATCTCGTGATTCTGTGCTGCTTCTTTAGCAAGCCTATCGACAGTTTCATTACCGTAGTTCCCCACATGAGCTTTTGTCCATTCTAAACAAATGTGTAGATTTTTATGTCGAGACAAGCTACTTTGAATGTCCACAATAATGGGGGATGAATGCAGAGGATTTAAAATGGCATACAATGTGGAGAGACTATCGGTAAGAACATAGGAATGTGAATATCGATGATTAATGATTGTTTGTATTGCTTGTCGAATAACAATAGCCTCACTCTGGAAGACGCTGTTAAAAGAAGACAGATGGCATTTCCACTGGTGAAGAGTTGTCTGATCTTGCAGTATGGCTATATATGCACAGCCAACCTGATCTTCCAATTTAGAGCCATCAGTATAAAAGACCAGATCAGCATGAGAAACTTGATGACTCGGTTTGAGATTAACTTTAACACCCGTACCATAGAGGGAGGTGTGTTGATCTTCTCTGTTTATTGCTGCTTCGTAATCATGGGAGGAGAAAGAATGATCTCCAAACTGAACTGAACAGCCAAGTTGTCTAATCAACTGATAAGCTGCGTCCTTTTCAACCGCAATAGGTAAAGGCAAGACTCCAGCTGCAACTGCAAGGGCGTTAGTTGGTGATGTGCGGAAGGCACGAGTAATATTTAAGAGAAATGGTCTCTGTATACTATTTAAATGTCGGACTTTGCGTCCTTGCATTGGTGCTGCCCAAATTGCAGCACCATATGAAACAATCTTTTCAATTACTGTTGCATATAAAACTTTAAGAAGATGTGGATTTAAGCCCCAGTGGATTCCCTTCATAAGTTTAAGGCGTTGAGCAATCACAGCAGTACGCTTCTTGAGATCTAACACATGGGGAATCCAATTGAGTTTGTCGTCGAAAATAATTCCAAGGTTTTTAAGTTCACGTTTAATACGAAGACGCTTGCCATTTATGGTTATTCTCGGCTGACGAGTCATAGAACCACCCTTCTTAGGAATGATCAGAATTTGCGATTTCTCTTCAGAGATTTGCAATTTAAAATCTTCACATCTAGTCTGAAACAAAGAACAGATCTCCTGTGAATTTGCTTGAAGTTGATCACGAGTCCTACCTCGCACTTTCAACGCGGTATCATCGGCATAAGTAACCACAGTTGTATGTTCAGGCCATGGCTGCTTAAGGATAAGATTGTATGTCACATTCCAGAGAAAGGGGCTCGCACATGAACCCTGCGGGCACCCTCGAGTCTGACATCTATGTACCAGGCCTCCATTATAGGAAATGATCAAATGTCGATCGGACAGATAATGTGCGAGAGTATTATATAAATTGCGGGGGCAATTGGCATCTCTTAATGCATATAGAACTGCCGGCCACCACAGCGTATCGAAGGCGCTCTTTAAATCGACTGAGATAAACGCTGTGTGGTGGCCGGAGAACTTATTGCGCAGGATGGTATCTTGAACTTCCTTTAAAGCATGCAGTGTTGATCTTTTGGTGCGAAAACCGTATTGAAAAGGACACAGATAATTTGTTGAGTGCAAATGAAATCTCAATCGTCCCATAAGAAGTTTTTCAAAAGTTTTGCCAAAAGCTGACAACAAACAAATAGGGCGATAAGAATCGACTTGGGCTGGATGACGGTGTTTCTTTAAAAATAAGATCACCTGGCCAATTTTAAAACATTGAGGAAAAGTTCCACTATTGAATAGCTTATTAAACAGGCTTTGGAAGAGACTGAGATTGGTGCTAATAATCAATTTGACAATACGATAGTCAACACCATCTGGACCCGGTGCGCGCTTATTAGGGAGTTGGCGTAAGACTTGCCGAATTTCTTGAGTAGTAAAAATAACATCGTCTGGTGTTTGAAGACTAGAAGTTTGATTTCGAATAGTCTGATGAAAGGAGGAATCAGTTGAATTATCATCTGTAGAAAAAACCGTGTCAAGGACTTCTGATAGAGTTGATTCAGTCAGGTGACTATTAGGACTAACTGTAAGTAAAAAATGGAAAGTTGCTGGCTTAAACAGCTTGTCGGTCGCAATCTTATGATGAATACCATAAACAGATGTTGTCTCAGAACAAAATTTGCGCCAGCTAGTTAATTTGGCACGTATAATCATTTTTTTGTAACATGCTCTTTCCTGTCGGTAAAGAAGCAGAGTATTGGAGCTGATATTATTTCGACGCTCTTGCTTTAGCCGACGTCGAAGAGCTCTACATTTTTGTTGTTGAGTACGAAGCTGAGCATTCCACCAATTTAATGTACATAACTTCTTAGTGGTACGAATAGGCAAAACATTATCACATACTATTCGAATGGTACCCATAAGATCACTAGTAAAATTTTGTAGATCTTCACGAGAATGCAGAGATTGAAGACGAGAATGATAAGAGGCCAAATTGGCTTGAATGGCTGCAGTAAACTGTCTGACCTTTCGGCCAGGTAAATTATAACGCCGTATGATGGAGGTGGCTGTAGTTCCCGCGAGTGAAAAACGTATATAGTTATGGTCTGATAGACTTAGACCCTCAATTACTCGCCAATCTTGAAGAAGAGAGGCCATAGGCAAAGTAGACAAAGTCAAATCTGGCCAACCATGTGAATGTTGACGATCAAAAGTCGGAGGAGCATCATGTGAATTATGTTTCACGAGATTAAAACTGGATATAAAATCTTCCAGAAGTCTACCCTTTACGTCCGTAGTAGCATATCCCCACGAAACATTATGAGCGTTAAAATCACCAGAAAAGAGCAAATTTGGAATTTGAATTGAGGTCAGTAAATCTTGCATCGCAGAGAGCACAGGTTCGATTTCTGAAGACGGTGAGGAATAAATGGAAACCAGGAGGACTGTCAGATGATGAATTTCCAGAAGAACAGCAACAATATCTCGCTGCGCAGTGACAAGTAAAGGAGACCAGGAAGGATTACAATTGACAATAATTGCAAGGGGTGGAAGTAAAGGATCTTCCTTTTGATATAGTGTCCAGTGCAGTAGAAAGCCAACCGCCTTACCATTTAGACAATACGGCTCCTGGATTAAGATGAAGTCAATATGCTCAGAAGTAGCATATTCTACAGTCTGTGCCGTCGCAGCTCGAGCATGTTGAAGGTTTATTTGTAGACATTCCGTCGGTAAAGTTTGTTGCAGAAGAGTGGTATTAACCCACCGGGCGGCTCGCATTCAAATCTATTTGCGTCTCGAAAACTGCAGTAAAAATTAACCATGTTTACAATTTTTTTTTCATTTAGAGTGAACCAAAATTGTCCTGAAAACGGCCTTTGTTAGATTTTCTTCCCCCCTCCTTGTAGGGCGATTAACAAGTCGTTTCACTTAAGTGATGGCTTCCTACTGTCCTTTGATTACCGCCTAGAGGCGCTTAAGCAGATGGGCTGCTTTTGCCCTTACGGAGGAAGGAACACGTTTTGTGTCCATGCTTTGGTTAGACGAAAAAAGATATTTTTTTCTGTAAATCCAAAACAGAAAAGGAAGTTTTGTATTGCATTGTTACTAATTTTGTGCATATTTCTAATATTAATTGCTTATCAGAGCCTTGCCAAGATATATTTTCACCTGAGGCAGAAAGGTCAATGCGCGTCCATATAAGCTACACTTGTATTAAGCAAAAGTAATTGTATTAAATCAAAATGTCATATCTCTTATAGCATAATTATACCATAATTCTTTATTTTTTAATCGTAGTTTTATAAATTCAGAGAAATAATGTAGCCAATTATTTATAATTTTCAAATGAAAACGTTAAAAAATTCGTTTTTGATAAATAAGAAATAACACTGAAATGCATATTGCATTAATTTCCAGGTTTTCTTGCAATTTTTTTGGTTTGTTTTATTGATTTAAGTTTGACGAAGCTTATTTTCCCTAATAATTAAAGTAATTTTCGAATTCGCATAGCCAATTTGGCGCCTCTACTAGTGATTCACATGAGCCCGGCTTTGTTGCTTTTTAAGTATAAATGTTATTAATTTTTATTGCGTTTCGGTATTTTAATGTACGTTTATAGAATGTTAATTTGTTTTTATATGCATATTTCAGTAATATAATCTTACGACTACTGAGCCAGTGTAGTTTAACTAATTTTCTGTTTTTGATTCATGTTATCGAGCTTTAACGCTAAGAAAAAATTTATAAGAGGCTTAAAATACCTAATTCCTATTGAAAGCTACATGTAATTGATAATTAAATTACTATTAAAATAACAAACACATGCTCAGTGTCAGTCATTTCGACATAATGTTTGTAATTCATTTTACCACAAATTTATTTCGTTTATCTTGTTTCATATTTATAAAAGGGGAGTTTACCTTCATCGCATTTATTGGTTGATTGAATGTTTTGAAACAAATTTCAGTCATAATAACCTTATTAAAATTTTTCTACATATAGACAAGATGTCACAGATACCTCTCAGTTTCCGAACTAAATTACATGGTACTGAAATTCGGTGCATTTTCATATGATTATTTTTGACAGAAAGAGTTACCTTACGTAAATCACAAAAGAACATTGTTTTAATTCTTAATTAAATATAGCACTTGTATTAAATTGCTAAAATTCATTGTTAGGAAAATCTCGCTCTAAAAAATTAGACACTTTTACCTTTCAAAGTGGAATTTTTGTGGTTTTCTCTGTGCATAATGTGGGCGCGAGTAAGTTTTTCTTAGAAATTCCTCCACGGAGGCATTCCTCCACGGAGGCATTCCTCCCTTTAGGCAGATAGCTCTCCCTTGCTTTGAAGGAAAAATAAAGCAAACCAAAACAAAAGCTTCAAAATTGGTGTTTAACATTTTTTGGGTTCAAATACGAAAATTACTTAGAGATCTCAATTCACATTATCAAATGTTATTAGTTAAATAAATAAAAGCAAACTGAAGATTTCCATTTAAATTGTTTGTTTTAAAATAAAAAATAAGAACAGTCAGTTTTGAATAAATCTTGTCAACATCAAGCAGGGACAGGAACATGCCAATGTAAAATTTAATATTAGGCCAAAAAGAAACGCTTTGACGTAGATTTTGGATAAAACTTAATCAAATTCGCAGGTAGTCAGAGACAGGCCTTTCTTCAGTAGAGAGAAAAAAATGTTTCTGAAGTATTTGCGTATTTATTACATAAATGTTTTAATGCTTCCATAGCACTGCTAATCGATAAAATTTATTTGATGAAAAGTAGGAAGTTTGCATTTAAAATTCCGATTTTTCAACCTTTTTCAGTGACATATGTGGCATCGAAAACCACGTCTGGCCAGGAGGCAGATTAATGGCTGAAAAATTCTTAGAATTTAAAGAGGCATCGAACAAGAAAATTTAGGGATGGCGAAATTCTAAGAATTTGGCACTTGACAACGGAAAAGTTTTAGAATGTAGAGAGCTACAGAATTTAGGCAGGGCAAAATATTTTAAATTTATAGAACATCGGTCAGTAGAATTAAGATCCCACAGCGATTGCACTGAGAAACAAATCGACCTGCTTCTCGATTATGCGGATGGACGCAGATTAACTTCCGAAAGCTCAATGAAGCAAGAGCTATACATAATGCAGCTATTTACGATTTCTGCTATAATAAACTGAAATTTAATATAATAATTTAACACTATATATCAGTTTACGAAAACATGATGATACTTTTGAGAAATTTTCTTTAATTCCCCAGTACACTAAAAAAAAAAAAAAAAAAAAAAAAAAAGTACAATAGATTATATAATGATATTACTAACAAAATGATGTCGATGACGCATTTAATTTTTATCTTTTTATTAATCTAAATAAATATGTCATAGAGTTTTCCATAAGTTATAGTTTTGCAAATTAAAAATGTTCAATAATATAATATGTAATTATGGTATTATTGGTATGGTACTATTCAAGGCAAAGCACACGAGGGTTATCTGCCTAAATGGAGGGATGCCTTCGTGGAGGACTTTCTAAGGGAAACTGGCTCGTATACACGTTACACATGGGGAAAACCACGAAAACGACCATGCAGCCAGCCCGTTCGCGGAATTCGAATCACGGATCGAACTACCAGTGTTCAGCGTCTTTACCGCTCGGCCGCTGGTGGGTAATATGTGATTATGAAAGCTGTGTAAAAGAAGAAAAATGCTTGCACATTCGTCAGGCAGCATACGATGGGCACCTGCTTGAGGAAAAGGATGCGTTTGTAGATGACTTTTTCAGGGAAACTGGTTTGGTATATTCAACCTAAAATTCACCAAAATACCAAGCAACGAACGCATTCGCCGGGATTCAAAACTTAGGCAAAACTACCAGTGTTCAGTTGCAAAAGAGAGTTAACAACATAAACAGGTAATATGTCTGAAATTAGTATTTATTGCATCCAACAGTGATATGATTTTCTGATATAATTTAATGGAATATCACTGTAAAAGAATGGGAATCTTTTTTTTTTTTTTTTTTCCTCCTTTTGCAAGGAGATTTTTTTTTCCGCTTTGTTTTCAGCATTTGGTTGAAATGCAAATTAAATAAATATTTACAAATGCAGAATATTGGATAGTTATTGATGATTTCGAGATTCAGTTTCTGAAATCAATTCCATGTGTCATTTCCTTAAAAAGGTGATACTGAAACCAACTTTCGAGGAGTAAAATGATTACTAGAAAAGAGTTTCCGATTTCTTTTATTCTTTTATTCCCATTATAAATTTATCCCGTTGTTCTTAGAACATTCTTCTATCCGTAAGTGATGATTTGCCTTCCGAGAAAATTTTCTGAAAGGAATAAATTACTTAGTCTTCAAACCATGGGAAAATCTTGCCATCGCCGGTACTTAATTCCCTTCATTTACTGAGATAACCTGCTTTGTTATAAGTATGGTACTTGTTTTCTGATTTTTACTGAATTTGCATGCTCAAAGATATCTAACTAAAGAAACGCTATTGTGAATATCAGGGTATGAGTACATATATGAAAGGGTTATATATTTTTCAGAATTCCCTTATGAGCTGTTTATTCTTAGGGCAGAAAGAGGTAAAAGCTTGCATACATCGCCATTCCCGGAAACTAGACAGTACCGAAAACATTACTAGACAGTCCGGTTTACCAAACAATAGAGTTTATCTGATTCCAAGTTGTAAAAGCTGACAGTTATAAATTGTTATGTTCATGGCGACCTTCAGAAGGCATCAAATTACTTCAAAAGTTCCGCTGCTATAAATTTTCAGACTGCAATTTTGTTCCTTTAAATTTTCGAAAATACCTATTTTTTAAGCATTTTTCAGTACTTATATTAATATTGATACAAATAATATAGAAAGCACCAAACGTAGCTATGATGTATTTTAATTTGTCCTTAGTATTTTCTCACATATAAGTATTAACACTTTGTCTACACGTTTCTAATGTTTCACCATAGTAAGCCTTCTCTTTCCGAATGTATTCAGTTCCTTTTCGCTTTCGTTTTCTGCTTTTTTTTTTTTTTTTTTTTTAATTTTATTTATTTATTTATTTAATGTTACCATATCCTGAGTTTTACTCTAGCTATTAGCTAGAGTAGCTACTAAGTAGCATTCATTATAGTACATTCATTACATTCATATAGCTACCAGCTAGCATTCATTATAGTACAAAAACTAATATAGCTTGTCAATATCAACACATTTTTATCTTCAATAAAATCCACTAATTCGATTGATGCTGTAAAAATTACAATTTAATACTTTAGCCAATTATTCTGATTATAGTGATTTAAATTCGATTTTAGGCAACATATGCATTCTTTCAGAAAACGCGATATATTGAGCACCGCTGTTACAAGTAAATACTGTACATTCAACCATTTCATAATATGTAAATGTAGTATAACTTCTTTTCGAGTGCTTGCATTGAGAGTCTCCTTGAAGTAAACCTTAATGGAACTTTATTTCATGAAAATTTAGAAGTATTATAAAAGCCTCAGAATTATTTCCATTGCAAACATTTATGAATTATGCAGAAAAATATATAAGAAAAGCATCAATGAGAAACTATTATCGAATATACATTTCATGACAGTAGTAAAACATTTTTTCAGTACCGACGGTGTTAAAAAGCTCAATATTGTGATAAGCTAAATAAAATAAAACGGTATTAAAAGTTTAATATTGTGATAAGTATACTAATCTATAACACTCATTTGATATTTTTGCCATTAGGAACTATAATGTAATTCTAACCGTTAAAGTAACATTGTATTTGTATTAACTACAATTGTAATTGTAATTTCAATTAAATTTATCAGTACTCGTTGCTTCCTGCACCTTGAGGGAGACGCATTATTATTATTTTTTCCTATGAAAAAATGTCTCTAAACATGATTCTGGCTCCAAAATTAATGGATGAGGTGAACAGAAATAATCTTGGAACAGCCTTTGGGCAAGTGCTGCGAGTATGCGAAATGTAAGACTGTAATTAAACTTCGACCATCCTGGAGACTACACTTTCTTAGAATATTGCTATTCGACAAATTCTAAGACCTTCCATTTATCTTTAAAGTTTAAGCTATCTGTTACTGACTGAGAAAAGCTGGTAATTCATTGTAGTTACTTTGTAGTTAAAACTACAACTAATGCAGTTATAAATGTAATTGTGCCGCCCAGATGGTATAGTGGTTAGGGAAGCCTGACTGCGATACCGAAGGGCCTGGGTTCGAATCCCGGAGAAGGCATGGCTTTAACTGTTCGTCCTTTCATAGGAGGCGATGGTGGCCCACATATTAGATGCCTCCATAATAAAGTGACTGCAACTTTTGCCCTTATATAGACTAATGGACTGTGTTGCACTGTAACTGTTCCCAATCTGCCCTTGGGGGAAAAAAATAATAATAATTGTAATACAATGATTGTTCGAATTACAATATAACTTCAAAAGCAATTAGATTTTTCGCTCAGCAGAGTAATAAGTCGTCTTTTGAATACTACAAGTTCAAATCGGATGCCCATTTTGGCAAACAATCTAAATGTTTAGATAGCTCCGTGAATTTCCTATTGTGTAACATGAATACAAATCATTTTATTTTAGAAAGTTCTCTATGAGTACATCATTCTTCTTAAACGTTTCGTTGCATTCAATTAAATAAAGATCTTTTCCTGCTTTTATTAACGGGTGATGTGAACATGAGCCAGTTTCCCTTAGAAAGTCCTCCACAGAAGCATCTTTGCAGTCTTTACCGTAATCCAAATAATATGACAATCACAGGTGCATAAGAAAATTGTACTTTTATTTGTTCTTACGTGAAACAGTGATGGAAAATAGTTCATGCAAGTACTTTCACTTGTAACTGAATAATGCATTTTAACTATTTATGGGAAATGTGTGTTATGTTGAATAAAAGACCAATTCGTAATTTTTTTTTTTTTCCAATGGCAGGGAGTAGCCGTTTATAGACATTGATCACTACTAAGGCCGGTCATATTATTAAGGAGGGAACTAATACGTGGGCCACCGTTGCCACCTATGAAGAGGACGAACAAATTACATTCATGCCCTATCCGGGATTCGAACCCAGGCTCTTCGGTACGGCAACCAGAGTCACGAACCGCTTTACTGTCTGGGCGGTAATTCATAATAAATGGATTTAGTAAAATGTCTAATACACACAGCAATTAACCATACTGATTGCTGATCAGAATCCTTTTTTACCAGCTAAAGCAATAGGTTGGGCAAGCGTCCCGTAACAAATCCTTTGCGAAAACATCCCTTTGCACTGGCATAAACTCTTTGCTTGCTTTCCCTTAATCTTGTAATTTAAGTTCACATGTATATCGAAGATCATAAACATACATGTTTGCTTACTAACGTTATGTGCATTTCGGTCTATATAAAATATTTCCTTTAAATAAACTCCTATTTATGCTGGTACCACAAACTACAATATATGTAAGATGATTCAGAAGACATGACAGAAAATATTAATATTTTTCTCATAGGTGATTATCCCGTTGTATTATTTAAAAACTCATTATCAAAATGCAGAAACATTTCGAATATAATATTATTGACTGTAATTTTCAAATATTATCACGATTTCCTTAGCCTATGTCACTTTAATTATAAGGGGCAGTTGTTTTTCTGACTAAATAGTTACAATCATCTGCTGCGCAATTTTAATTAAGAGGTCATTACAATTGCATTGTAATTTTTATTAGATTATATAATTACAGTTATACCGTTTATTCAATTAGATTTCACAATTAAAATGCAATTATAATTAAAATGCATTTGAGTAAATTGTATATATAATTAAAAATTGTTACATTGTAATTACAAGATAACTGCATAATATTATTCCAATTACTATGTGTTTTCAATTGCATTCTGCAATTACATTTGCAATTAAGATCATGATTTTCCTGGGCTACGTAACTGCTTTTATCAGAAACAATTGCTATCCTAATTACATTATTATAATTACTTACTGGAGTTACAATAACAGTGTAATTGTAATTAGATTATATGTTTGCAGTTGCATTGAATATGAAATTGGATTTGACAAATATAGAGTAATTGTAATTTAAATGAAATTACGTAAATTGTAATTGTAATTAAAAAAACAGCTATTTTTTAACTATAACTACTTAGTAATTGCATAATTTTATTACAATTGCATACTACACTTAGAATTACAATTATGATCATAATTTCACTACGTTAATTAATTCTAATTATCAGAGACAATTACTTTCCTAATTACGTAGTTATAATTACCTACTGCAATTGCAATTAAAATTACATTGTAATTAGCTAATATTACCGTAGTTGTGATTAGATGCAATAAAATTTGTAATTGTAATTAGATTATATAATTATAATGTTTGTGATTATCATTGCATTGTAATTGTAAGACTTAAGAATTAAAATGCAATTACATACATTATTGTTGCATTTAAAAAGTACTTACTTTCTAATTGTAATTGCGAAGCTAATTACAATTGCAATATAATTGAAATCACATATTTCAAAATATTGTTGCAGTTTCTTGCAATTTTAATTTTAATTCCAATTGCATTTTGCCAAACTGCATCTAAAATTTGGAGAATAATTATGCTGGAAAATGAAAATTCTCTTTATGAACATAAACATTTAAGTTTACTATAGCTGGTATAAGCACAGAACAGCTGGAACAGCTGGAAGTTTTGAACGAGCTATTTATTCTGAGCTGTTATTCAAAACTAAACGATAAAACCCATTTGCCCCTAGCGAATAGATAGTTTCCTCTCCTCAATTACCTCCCGCAGAGAAAAATTATCACCTGTCAGTTTACATTAAGAGCAGAGAGGGGAGGGCACTCTGAGACAGCCCGTATATATGCTGCTTTGCCGTTTCGGGCCAAAATTTAAGTTTACGTATATATGCTGCCTTGCCGCCATGAGGACCAAAATATATGGACGCATATATGCTGCCTTGCCGCTGTGAGAGCCATTATTTTCGAACGCATATATACGGCCTTGCCGCCTGGAGGGTTAAGATCTTTTTGTATATGATCCAATGAAGAATCAGATACTAAGTTACCTGATGCTAGACTATAAGGATTGAAGTTAGTAGTCTGTGTTTGCCCTGATGAGCTGGACGCGACGTTGATACTCTGGACAATCGGGGTGGTAGGCGGGATGGGCGAAGTCATATCTGGTACCGCAACGATTATTGGCTTCGCCACAGTTGATGCATTCAGGTGTTTGAGCTGTGCAATCTTTGAGCCCGTGATCTCCTGCACAGTAGGAGCAGTATTTTCGCTTACTTTTGCATTCTGTTTGCACATGGCCATATTGCTGACAGGAGTAACATCTTTTAATTCCAGTAAATTCAGTGGCTCTGTGAGCTTGCCAGCCGACGAAACTTTTTCGCCGACGCATGACCGCAGCAAAACCTGGGGAGTCACATTCAACAATCCATTCAATGTATCCCTTCCGTCGCTCCCTGAGACGGAATCGCATCGTGAATGCTGTTTCTGGCAATCCCGTGGCTCCGCTGAGTTCTGAAAGTACTGTTTGCGGTGTGATTGATTCCGGCAAGTCATGGGTAGCAATTCTTGGTTTTCGTCTGATTGGTCTACTGATATCTGCTGGTACATCAGAGCGCGTGAGTTCTTGTTCGAGTGTCGCAACATCATCAGGGGTTTGACAGAAGACCTCCAAACCTCCGTTATTTATTTTAGTAATACGATCTATTCCAACTTTAAGTAACTTTGGTATTAAGTAACTTTAAGCGGAACTTTGGTATTAAGCTGTTCTTTAAGCGTATCACTAGTAGTGTCAGCTTTAGAACGATGGCTAGGCTTTTTAGGTCGTCGAACAATATCCGCAAAAGATGGAGCAGGAGCCAAAGCCTGATCAGCTGTAGATGGGAGAACAGGTGACTGGAAAGAATGTTGTCGAACCGCTTCACAGCAAAGTATGGTAGATGTATTGACTTCAGCGTCCACCAATTCTGGAATAGGTAAGCCCTCAGGCCCCTGTAAGGCCAAAGTTTGCAAAGTTGTCAGAGATTGTAACAGATGCTCTCGAAGGTCCGAAGATAAGAGGATTCTGCCACCTCTGCTGGTGGTAGCTACTTTGCGTATATCAGCACAGAGTAGTGTAATTTTATTCGCATAAGGTAAGTCAGAGTCTAACAAATCGGGTGCGCTAGTAGCCCCCTGTGATGTATCTCTGGCAGTTGTTAAAACAGATTTACGGGACATTATAAAGTAGTAAAGAGCAGTAATAAAACATAGACTAAAAGTGCAATGTCCAAAAGTCACTAAGAACGATCAGATTAAAATGTCTATGTGACACGTGATAACAGAGAATAATACAAGCAGACTTCCTGTATAACTAATCAATATATACAAAGTAATGTTTAGACAGCAGAATGACTAAAATTTTAACTGACTCAAATACATATCAAGGTATATTATCAGCAGTTATAATAGCAAGACACTAAATATAGGCAGAGATTATAGATTTCAATCTTCACAATATGAAACAACTAAGTCCAGTAAAATTAATTAAGTTACATAAAAAAAAACATAAAATAAAGTGAAACAATGCTTAAGGAATATTATAAGACAGTTGAGAGATCAAGAAATATACTTAAAACACTATGTTAATCAATACAAATGTCAAAAAACGGAAACCGAACACTTTTCGAGTGAGATTCGACAATAGTCTAATGACGAGAACTGGATCTCGACAAAAAGTTCAACTTCTCGACAATGTTAAAAATTTCGCGAGAAACAACTGCCAAAAAGACAAACCCTTTGGAGCAAATACATATGAAAATACAGTTAAGCCTATTTAAATACAGGGTGAAATTTAGCATAAGTGCAAAAAAACATAGCTATTATATCCTATCTCGTTAAATATCAATACAAGATTATATTAAGTAATACAAAAAGATAGAACTTAAAATTTAACATATTTTGAACAAAACCCGGTGTGAAAATCCATAAAATTTGAAGAGTTATGGATTTTTGGAAACAATTGTCTAATCTCTGGACTTAGAAAATTTCAAGCAAAAAGTTACGCCTACCTCGGTGCCACGTGTTTGGCCGGCGGGAACCTTCCGTAGGGGAGGCGGCGAGGTAAGTGAACAGAAGTCCGCTGAAATTGCAGCAGCCTATAATCCTTTGTTATTGCACTAAAACACTTATATCTCCGTAAAAAATGGTCACACACACATAAATAAAGTGTCCACGCATGCAGCAGATATTCATACACACTTTAAAACCAACGGCGCGCTTTCGGCGGCAGAATTTCCAATAGAAAATCTCGAAAAAACAGGAGCGAAACGACACACGTCCGATCTCTCAAACATATCCGTCGGCTCATCCGACATAATAAGGAATACAAAGCCATAGCGTTTGAAAAAAAATATGTTTATAAAAAATAAAGCCTACATGACCGCTATAATAAAATATACAGACGGCACCTGTGGCAGAGTAAATAAGACTCCTGATAGTTTGACGAAATTCAAATCTATGCGAACGGGTTGACTGCATGAGCAATTTGATAAGCCTCTTTGCATGTATAATATTAATACGAATGAGTACTTTAGATATAACTGATTTCATTATTTCCTACCATGTATAATATTAATACAAATGAGTACTTTAGATATAACTGGTTTCATAATTTCCTCCCATGTATAATATGATTACGAAAGTACAACTTAAAGTCATCTACGAAAAGATCTTCATTCCGAACAGATCACCCTCTTGCGCTTCTAAATTAAATAATAAATTTAAAAGTTGGAGACGTTATTTCTCATTTCAGGTAATAAACTGTTGATAGAAATTTTAATTCTAAAATACTTGCATTTTTTAGAATTTTTTATCGAAATCGTTCCATAAATGTGTAAAAACCTCTGAACGAGGCATCATCTCTAGTGACAATAATGTTGTATCATCTAACAGTGTCAGAATACCAAATGTAAAGGGCTGTGTGTTATCGTGACATCACTTTGCGCATACTTCACCTTCATGGGCAGTGAAGTCTCATCGCATTTTCGCTGTAGCGAAAATTTACATACAGTAGAGATATGTACTTCGAGAATAATGATACATGTATTTAATGCTAAACATTTTATTGTGTAAAATTAATAACGTATGAGGAAACTATAAAAGAACGAGAAAAATTAATAAATTCTGGTAAAAATATTATAGCTAACCCTTACCTAATCGTTAAGCAAAACGTTATTATCCTCTTATTTTGAGATATTAAAGGAGAGATAGATTAGACAATTGTTTTTGGTGTGAGGGGGGGATTTATCAGCTCAGTCTGCACACTTTTTTAAGAGATATTCTGCTTTCCTCACTAAATCGGATAGAGCAAACCATCTGATGTAATGAATGCAAATTTTAATCACTTGACGTTACTTATCGACTGCACATAATTTGGTTATATCTCAATTTTACATATACCTTACTCATCGGTTGTATGTAATACATATATTTGATTGTATGTAATTCGACATATAATTTCGGTTTTAGTATTTCATAATTATAGAGTCAAGAGGAGACATGAGAAATTTGCACTGCCCTCTCCGAGACTCGTACCTGAACCTCTCGAATACGCGTCACGTATACTTCCGATTACACTACGAAGGCATGCGGAAAGGAAGGATAAAATACCTGATAATACGAAAGTGAAATAATCAGAAAGATTTGGAGTTTTAAATGCATGGTAACAAATAACGCAAAATGTGAAAAAATAAATTACAATATACATTATATCTTCAAATATTATCTCCTTTTTAATATGTGTTTGTTTCCAGACAGCGTAACAAATCTTTCGATGACTGCCGATACAAATGAAGTTAAAAAAAGGGTTGTTAAAATATTAAATGAAATTACGCGAAGTAAAACTAGTGCAAATATTAAAAAACGTACTTTATTCACCATAAAAGTTAAAGTGTTTTTTTCTAAAATATATCATATTGCACTTACGAAAGTAAAATATTTTTTCTATCAGGTAAAACAGAATGCGATAAACGCTAATAAAATAAAATATTTTTAATAAATCCATTTGTGGCATTTTTTATTACATAAAAATATCATTCTAAAATATTAAAACATACTTAAAGATTAATTAAAAACGGCGTCGAAAGTTACCTGCATATTAAGTAAAGAAATGCTTCTTAATTTATTAGATTAATATGATTCATTGAAATTATTTTTATTGAACTTCGCTAAAAACTCCTGATGTTAAAATGTTTTGAAAAAATAAAAATGAAGTACATTAAAATTAATTTAATTTCTGATACCTATTTTAGTTTCGTCAAAACTTATTTAATTAAGGATGTAGCGTTGTGACCACGGCTAGCTGTAAAGTTGTTAAACAAAACTGGTAAAATTTAATCCAGACAGCTTTAAAATTTAACAAAAGGAATTTAATTACACAGAAACAGTACATAAAGAAAATTACATTGCAAAACTAACAAGAAGTAACACAAAGAAATATTACTCAAAAGAAAATAAAAAGTCCATGTTCATAATCCTCTGCCGAAACTCGAACTAACTAGTTCGGGCGAAGGTGTTTTGAATAGTGTCCGATAAGGTGGCACTGCAGTACATGAGGCTGTTTGCTAGCGTTCTTTACAGACTCCCCCTCGGGCTCTGACGACGTCTCGGCAAAGAGTCCGTGTTCGATAGTTCAATTTTGCGAGGTCTGCCTCTTTTCCTTATGGGAGACACAGGACCTTGGTCTTTCGATGGAGGCAGTTTGTATGGTCTCATCATATTGGTGTGATAAGTACCTAACACTTGATCAGAAGTAGCAGGATCTGCAATGTCATATGTTGTGGGAGATCTGTTAGTAATCACTAGATACGGACCTTCGCGTCTAGGCATATTTTTTTTTTACTTTTCTTGTGTATGGATTTACTGACTAGATGTATAGTTATCCATACTTTGTCACCAGGCTGATAGTAAGTTTGTCTACGTCTTTTATCAAAGTATTTCTTTCTTTTATCTTGTTTTTGTTCGATACGCTCCCTGATTTGAGGTGTCAAAAGAGCGAATTCAATCAGATACGGCGTAATTTCGGCAACAAAGTTGTCGTTTTCAATAAGTGCTTTTAAATCGTGATTAACATCATCCGTTGTTCTAAGTCCTCTTCCGAACTGCAAATAAGCAGCGGTATGACCTGTAGTGCCACATATTGCTGTATTCATATCAAAACGAATCATGGGCAGTTTTTCTTCCCAAGTATCATGAACATCACCGACAATGTAGCTAGTTTCAGTTTTAAATCTCTGTTCTTTCGTTCGGAGGGATTCGCTTGAGGGTGATAAACAGGAATGAATTCTTGTTTAATACCAAGGAAGTTACAGGTTTGCTGCATTACCTCACTAACAAATTGTGTGCAATTATCACTAATCAACCTTATGGGTAAACCATACCGTAAAAAAACTTCTTCAATTAAGATTTTTGCACAATGTTTCGCAGTGGCTTCTTTCAGGCAAAGAGCTCTATCCATTTCGTACTGGTGTCTTCAATAAGTAAAATCCTTTTTTTCCCAGTTGAAGTTTCTGGAAGTGGGCCAAAAAGGTCTATAGCAAGTGTTTCAAACCTCTGTGCATACACAGGTGGTCGAAGTAATCCAGAAGGTTTCTGGGTATTTGGTTTATACCGATTGCAATCAGCACAATTTTTCACGTATTCTGAGATATGCTTTCTCATACCAGGAAAGTAATACCTGGAGGCAATCTTATGGTACGTGCTTTCAGCTGCACAATGTCCTGCAGTGGGGAAATCGTGTACTGCTGTAGGACTTGTTCTCGCTCTTGACAAGGGACAACTAACTGAGCCTCTTCCAATCTGTGTCGGAAGAGCAACGATACAAAACTCCTTGATTCATGAGATATCCTCTACCAGTCCAATTTACATAATTTTCATCTTTTTTGCCACTCTCAAAACAATCTACAATCTTTCTTACATCTTCATCTTTCATTTGTTCCTCACGAATGTCTTTAGATTTCCGGGATGGTAAATCTATAGGAACAGCATTTAAATCACAAATTAGTCAATATTTGCAAAGTCATTATTTGCATAATATGGTCTAGAAAGAAGATCTGCTATAACATTGGATTTTCCTGGAGTGTAGACAATTTTTGGATGATATGACTGAATTTGAAGGGCCCATCGAGCCAAACGACCAGATGGTGATTTAATACTTATTATCCATTTAAGAGGTTGGTGGTCAGATGCGATTATTATTTCTTGGTTTTCTATATAACCGCAGAAATTCTCAAGAGCCCAAACTACTGCAAGAGCTTCTCTTTCGGTAGTTGAATAATTTCTTTCTGCTGAGCTTAGCAATCGATTTGCATACTCAATCACACTTTCCTCTGGGCCTTCTCCTTGGATAAGCACTGTTCCTAAAGCATAATTACTGGCATCTGTCCTAATGATGAACGGTTTATTTCCGACAGGTTGAGATAACACAGACGGTGAAATCAACCTTTTTTTTTTCAACTCTTCAAATGCTTTTTGTTCGGTTTCACCCCATTTCCACTGTTTATTCTTTTTGGTTAAGTCACTAAGGGGTCTAGCAAATTCCGAAATCTTAGGGACATATCTTCGGAGCCAAGAACACTTCTGTAGAAAAGACTGAACTTCCTTTACGCATGTTGGTTTAGGAATTTTCTGAATGGAAGATACTTTCTCGGCATCTACCTCTACACCGTCTTTTGTAATCCAATGACCTAAATACTTTACTCTGTCACAAGCAAAATGGCATTTGCTCCTGTTAGCATTTAGTTTAAACACAGAAAGTCTTTCAAACACTTTCCTCAAATCTGATAAATGTTTATCAAAGGTTTCTGATAACACTATGATATCGTCGAGATATGACAATGCAAAAACATCTTTTAAACCTGATCTAATTTTATCAATAAGTCGTTGAAAAGTTGCAGGCGCGTTCCGCAACCCAAATGGCATTCGCGAAAACTTGGAAGTACCAAATGGACACACAAAGGCAGTTTTCTCTTGATATGCTTCATGAACTTTAACTTGATGATAACCTGCTCTTAGGTCAATGGTAGACATGTATTTCGTTGATTTGGTTTCAGTTAGCAAATCATCCATTCTTGGGAATGGATAGGTATCTGGAACGGATTGGGAGTTTAATTTACGATAATCTATACACAGTCTGATGGAATCATTAGGTTTAGGGACCAACACAACAGGACTCGCATAGGGTGATTCGCATTCCTCAATGATACCTTGAGTTAGTAAGGAATCTAGCTCCTTTTTTAACATCTCTTTTTTCGCGGGTGTCATTCTATATGGTGGCTCAGCAACAGGTAGATTATTTCCGGTCTGGATTCTGTACTCAATATAAGGAGTAGGCTCTCCCCCTGGCTGAAAGCTAATTTTATACTCTTCTAACAATGAATTTAATTTCTTCCGTTGTTCTCTCGTCAAGTGTTTTCCTTCATCATCTCTCAATTTCACGGATTCGGTTGCTTCTGGTATTGCAACAGGAGTGTCAGCAGACGTTTTGGTTTATGGAGATGTTAGTACGTTTGGAGTCTCTTTAGTTTCAGATGGTTCTTTGTAAAAAGGATACTGCTTCTGTGGGTTTTCACTAAAATACCAAGTGCCATTCTGGATGTTGAGTACTATTCCCGCAGCCTGTAGAAAATCAGTTCCAAGAGTAACGTCCTGTTACCTTTTGCTTTTGGCAAAGCAATAAATTTCATATGGACTATCGTTCCTTCAACGTTAAGATTTACCACTGTAGTCAAAGCTTGAACATTTCTTTCCTTGCCATCAGCTAGGCTAGTACCATCGTAATATTTGTTGTTTTAAATCTAAATCCTCGATCTCGTAACAACTTATAAAATCTTTTTCCTGCAATAGAATTCGATGCCCCTGTATCAGCGCAAAAAGCTGCTTTTTCTCCACAAACAGTTAAAAAAATGGAACTGGTCAGTAGATCGTATGATTCAACTGCATACAATTTTACACAATTGACGACAGTTTTAACTTCTTCTTTTAACTTATTACACTTAGGGCACTGTGATTGTATGAAACCGGGATATCCACAACCATAGCAATGAATAGAAGTTTTCCTTTCTGGTCTAGAATTAGTAAATTTTGAATTGCCAACGTTTGTATTTTTAATCGGGTTAACGTTTTTAGGATTACCAGTTTTAGATTTTCCTTCTGGAACAAATTTAATATTTTCTTTACAGTATGGTTTTTTTGCATTGGAAGATCCATTTTTCTTCATGCCGAGTCTTACATTTTCATAATAATCGAGCTTTTTGTTCTTTCCTTTATTTGATCTGCAATGATCAAGTTTTGTAGCTGCTCGAAACTAGAGATATTCAGTTCTTTAATTCATCCTTCAAAATAAGATTTCAATCCAAAAGCAAAGTCCTTCCATGTAATTTCTGCAGATTTTCTATGCTGAGAAAACATTTGTCGAAACCTATCAGCTGTGAGTCTATATCGCTTCAAAATCATAGCTTTTACTTTTGCATAATCTTTAGAATCCTCTTCGTTCTCTCTAACAATTAATTGATTTATTTCAGATGGTAATGATCCAATCAAGTATGGGATCCAATCAGTTTCAGGTATATTTACGAACTTCAATTGACGCTCAAACAAGGTCAGATAAAGTCCTATCTCATATTCCTTTGGGTTAAACTTTGGAAGAATGCGACTCAAATCAAATTTAGACTGATTTATTTGAGAAACAGATTCTCTTGGCATATTCTTATTAACTTCAAATTGGAGTTTAAACTTTTCTAATTCAAACTCGCGTTCCTTGGCTAATCTTGCTTCTGCTGCTTCTTTTTCAGCCGTATCTTCAGCTTCTTTTTCGGCTTTTACACGTTCATCGATTATATTACTTAACATATTTTTTGTAAATTCTTCATCAGAGGTTTTAGAACTCGTTATCAGATCGCTCAATTGCACAACTTTTAAGTTATCTGCGACTTGTAATCCAAGCTCTAAAGCTAGTAATTTAAGGTCCTCTTTGCGGCCTTTGCCTAAATACGCCATCTCGAAGGGGACTTATGTAAAGTTTTTTCCTTTAAATTGTTGAAAAGTCTCTAATCTAATTTAATATTGTTCACTGGCAGAATAATATATAAGAATAGGGAAAGGGAAAATATTAAAATTTGCTATACCTTTTTGATTTCGAATATCGAATTCGAATTTTTGATTTCGAATATATATATATATAATATCTTCATTAACAACTTAGAACAATAAAGAAAATTAATATTTCTAAAATATATTTTGAACACAAAATGCACAATAACAACACCTTTGCAATCAGAAGTTTCTTAAACAGAATTGCTTTTGTATACATATACATATATGTTGAAAAATTAGAAATAATTTCAACACTTATTATTTAAAATGTAATACAGTATGACCGAATATAAGAATCAAAGTCAATCCTTAGCATTAATTATATGTAAGTTTAAGCAATGAGCGTTTAATTTAATAGCAATGGAATATACTTTCAAAAATTCCACATAAGCAATATCAAAACTAACAGAATTCTAATCATATATTACTCTTTACACATTCGCATATTTTTTTATTATTTACCAAACTAGTTTTATTGAGCTGCAACATCATTAATCTTTCAGTCTTAAAATAATGAACATGAAAGCATATTAATACGACACAAATTCTAAATAAGAGTTATTATAAATAAAAAGGAAAATAGCAATATTTTTGCAATAACATACACCACTTATCTCAATTTTTCATTAGGATAAACATACTCTAATTCAGGTATGAATCATGCTTAAGAATCGTTATTTACGAGTGATCCTTTTTGTTCAAGAACAAACCTTCATTTCGCAACAATATCTCAGATGGAATAAAATACGTATTTTCAGTTATATATATATAACCATTTAAAAAACAAGAATCAAGCTTTAAAACTTATAAGCAATATCAATGCAAATATAAAATCATTTTTACATATATTAATAAGATTAACAAAGAATTACTTTAGCTCTTTTTCTTTAAAAAAATACGGGTAAAATCCTAGCATACGGTGCAGCCTTGGCGCGATTTTGAAAATTATCGCCAACACCAAACATGATCCAAAGAACGTCTATATATATACTATACACTATATAAATAGTATATACTATACACTATAGTGTATATACATTGTATATACTATGTATAACTATATATATTCTTTGAATGACCTGTTTACTACTCATCGTATATGTCCCGTTTTTACTGCTCATCATAAAGTCGCCAAAAGTAGCCAAATCCCGTGTGCACCGGATACTCGGATTAAACCAAAACACGGATGTATCATATAATGGAAGATACATATTTATTTTCTCATAACTGAAATATCACGGGTTGTGATAGTATAATTTAACACCTTCTAACTTCCGAATGATCAAAATACAATCTCAGTTAAGTATTATTTCGGTTAAAATATAAACATTTATAAAATAAAACAGACTTTCACTCTGTGTTAAACCATCACAATGAATGAAATTTTACACAAAATAAATCTCCTACCTACTGTGTAACTGTGTTACTGTGTAACTGCTTCATATTAAAAGCAAGGAGTTTGGATTCATCCTTCATATTTCGAAATGGATATTCGAAATTGTTGATATCACCAGAAAAGCTAGAAGAAAAAAATTGAGCTCGAGTTTCGGTAAAGAGTACGAATTTTATTTTAGAATAATTTTAAATTTTCGAAGCCCACCGTTGGGCAGCCATTTTCTTTTATGTAGCGTTGTGACCACGGCTAGTTATAAAGTTGTTAAACAAAACTGGTAAAATTTAAACCAAACTTTAAAATTTAACAAAAGGAATTTAATTACACACAAACACTACATCAAGAAAGTTACATGACAAAACTAACAAGAAGTAACACAAAGAAATATTACTCAAAAGAAAATAAAAAGTCCATGTTCATAGTCCTCTGCTAAAACTCGAACTAACTAGGTTTTTTTTTTTTTTTTGTTTCTTTTTTTATACTCTTATGCCGGGCTGTCGCTGTTGAGCCCGCGACGTTGCCGGCTCTCTGACTAAGTATCCCAGTAGAGCACAAGACGTTGAACGGTCTGGCCGAGGAGTGAGAAGGCGTCGGAAATGAGAAGAAGGGGGTGACCAGCGTCACAAAAAGAAAGAAAACCAAGAAAGCCGCGCGCCTGGAGAGGCTAAATACAATTTGGTGTCTGGTAGTGTTGTTTCATGATGGATGGGTGGTTAAATATGAGAATAAGTCTGAGAAAAGTTTTATTATCTAAATCAGATATTGTAACATATTACATACAATACAAATACAAGACACATAAAAAGATGCAAATGATAAAATAACATATATCCACTATACACAGGAAAATCCGTGAAAGTGAACTATGTAGTGAAATTATCGTCACGGGTGAGGTGAGCCGCGTAAGGTCTGATGCAACTGTCCTCTCTCAGTGGAAGGTAATCAAAAACTTTAAAATGACGTAAAAAGTCGCATTGTATGGCTCTGTCGAAAAAGTTCTTGTTCATTTTATGGAGGTATTTTTCAACAGTATCCAGTTTAAGATCTCTGTGAAGAATGTCGTTCGACACATAAAAATGTGCATTTGTAATAAGTCTCATAAACTTGTTTTGTAATACTTGTAGTTTATAGAGGTCTTTAGTTGTAACTGTCGCCCGAGCACGGGATGCATAGGAAAAAATTGGTCTAATAATGGCCGTATAAAGATGTCTTTACGGGAAAGATCCAATTTAGAGTATTTACCAAGTAGGGGTGCAAGATTGTTCATTACTGTGTGAGCTTTGCTTCTGACTTTAATAATATGGTCTTTCCATTTGAATTGTTTATTCAGAACTACACCGAGGTAAGTAGCTTTTTTAACTTCAGGTACAGTAATATTGAAAATTTTAAGTTTTCTTCTAGCAGGAGTCATTATGCGTTCTTTGTTAATTAACAGAAGTTGTGATTCTTGAGCGTTGATGGAGATGCGTCATTGCTTGCACCAGTGTTCAAAATTTAGAGACAAATCTTTGCATATTTTTAATAGCAGTATCGGCGTTAAAAGACTTAATGGTGACGGCCATATCATCGGCGTAGCATCCAAGGAAGGAATTAACATCATAATTTTTCTTAGGGAAGTCTGAGACCTAAAAAATATACAAAATAGGTCCAAGTACAGAGCCTTGAGCCACTCCGGCTTTGAGCATCTTGCAATCAGAATTATCATCATGAATGTTAACAAAGAATCTTCTATTTGTAATAAAAGAGTTGAGGAGGCGAATGATGTCTCGACTAAAATCCAGAGTGATGAGCTTTTGGATAAACCCCTCATGCCAGACGCGGTCGAAAGCAAGTAACTAGTTCGGGCGTAGGTGTTTTTGAATAACGTCCGATAAGGTGGCGCTGCAGTACATGAGGCTCTTTGCTAGCGTTAGTTACAAGGATTATTTTATTTTTATATGTGTAATTACGTATATATAATTGTTTAGGAGCATATATACTTTATAACTTTCTTTTTCCTTTGGCTAGTTTTGTTAATTGATTCTTTGAAAATCCCTGTTACTATACTAGTATTTCGTTTGATTTAAAAATCCAATCTAATTTTTACTTCCTTGTACGATGTGAAAAGGAAATATTGTAATCGCGGAAAGTTTCAGGCAGCATATTTCAAAGAAAATATCCATTTTGACCGCTTTCGAATGAAATTTAACGATGTTTTTGTGTGATATCTGTACGTAAAGACAGAATAAAAGACTCTTTTCCTCCCCAAAAACTTATAAAACTGCTTTAAAATGAATTCTGAAGAGAATTTTTCATGGTGTCTGAACGTATGTACGTACGTATCTCGCATAACTCAAAAACGAGTAGCCTCAGAACGTTGAAATTTTGTTAATAGGACTGCTAATACATGCAGATATGCACCTTGTATTTTAGACAATTTCTTCTTAGGTTTATTTTTGTATTACTGCGTTAAAATATTTCGTGGAGCTACAGCTCCTGGTAACTTTTTAGCAAGATCGCTGCAATGTTTCTACCTACTACTATTATTTCATATTCTTTTGCTGCATTATGCGCAAAAGTTTTGAGACCTAATAGGTCTTACGCCTAATTACTTGTTAGCTTTACATTTTCTTTTTCAATGAATATATTTATATATATATATTTATATATATATATCCCCTCTGTTACCCGGCTAAGTGATCTCAGTTTCTTTACTCTTATATGTTTGTAAATTGTACATTTTTTGCTTTAAAAATGATTGAATTATGTTGTTCTTATCTTCCGGTTAAGGTTTTTATGCCTTTAGTAAATCTGTATGCAGTAGTTTTAGAAGTATCAACAATTTTAAAGTTGTTTAAGTGCCGTTAAGCCTAATAATGCTTTTGATGGCGGCCATTGCTTGTTTACATTTGAAACAGCAGAATAGTGTTTCCAATCTAGAGAAACTTAGCTTCGCAACAACAAAGATAACGCCTTCATTTATTATTGCGAATTAAATCATGCTTAATCCTTTCTGGAATGTTTTCGAGAAAATCAGTGTTTAAGATTTACTTCGTAATTTTTAATACAGATATTTTGACTTTTTATGTTTTCTTGCCTTGCCGCGAATTGAGAGCTGAATTAATTGAATGAGAAATATTAAATCGTCTGTGAAAAACTGTTTCTTTTTTTTTTTTTTTTTTTGTTTGCTTAATTTCTTGTTACATCGTTCTAGCTTTATTATAGTATTTGAATAGAACATGTGGCAACGATTAGATAATTCTTTAAATAATATAAATTTTGTGCATTCTGAGTTATAATATGGACGAAATATAATACTGTTAAGTGAACCTAGCGCCAGAGTGTCGCTATGGTAAACAAATAGAGTGGAGTTTAAAGAATGCATTTATTATATTGTGGTTTATGTGTTGTCGGCGAAGTAGATTTAATTCAATCCAATAAGTTTAAATGAAATGGAAGAAAAAATGCGTATAATTTAATATTCCGTACAAGGAAGTCATGTGGTGTACACATCAGATTTTTTAATAATGATATCATCCGTCGCGTTTCCGAAAATTTTAAGTAGATACTTATATTTTCTCAAATTTTTTTCACCTAATTATAGTTATTTGATGTTCATTTTATCCTTTTCCACATCAGATGCCAATAAAAATCGTGCAGTTTTAGGTCTTTTTCCTCCTTTTTGTCGACGTTCAGGATTGAAACATTAAAAACTTGATTGAAACAATTGATACTTTTTTCTATTTTCCCATTTACCATAGTTGGCGGGGGACATTTGAAAAGAGAAAGAGGTTTTCGAAGAAACAGATTGATTGAAATGATAATACTGCTTGACGAACTGTTAATATGTCATAACAAATACTACATTTATTGCACAGAGTATATTTATACACTTTTATAACGATTTAGGGGCCGTTTAAATAATGTTTAAAATGTAAAAATAATTTTTTGTTGCTCGATCAGATATCTTTTTTCTGGGATATAAATCTGCATCGTGATTTCCATTGTAAAAGAGATAAAAAAACCTTCCACATGTATTAATTTCCTTAGCTCTTTCACTACTTTTTAGAGCAATCGATCGTGGTGCGTTTGCGTTTAAAAAGAGCTCATTTCAAGAGACAAAGGCACAACAGTTCGTAGGTGGAACGTTATGGAACTTCGCAGAAATATTTTAAAAGATACATATGTATATTTAGTATCAATATCAGTCTTCATATATTTCAAAGAATGTAGTAGTAGTATTAATCGAATAGACTTATTCCTTTGTCTTGGTGAAGTTTTACTCTTTGAAAGTCTTTGGGATAAATAAATGGAATTTATTCTGTAAATATCGGATGTAAGACTTTTCTTGACAGCATGTTGATCTGATTTTTTATTTTTGTAAGAGAATTGTAGGAGAACATCTCAGAAATCATAAATTCCTTACTAAAACATTCTTTGCATTAACGAAACCAGATTTGTAATATTTTCTCTTGATTTTCGATTAGATTCTGTTTCCGATCATTTAGGTAAACACATGCTTCATCAATGGTCACAATGTATTTCCATTTCCTGCTAAATGCGAGTTTTCATAGTGTTTTACAAATTATTCTACATTGAGCCATATGCTTCACCAAAATATGGTCAACATTATGTGTTTTAGCTTATTCAAGTTGTAAATCTTAATTTATTATTTTACAATGTTCATCCAGAAAATAAATACAGTTTAAATACTAAAAAAAATAGCAATGTGTTTTTATTTTTTAACAGAAAAAAATCTACACACATTTTAGGACATATTCACCAATAAAATTAAGCCATACGTCATACCTTAAGTGAAGCTTAGGCTAAACCCTGCTTTCATACATCCTACATGTATGAATCTAGAATACGGGACTTATGTCGAGACAAAATCTTACATACCGAAAAAAAATATATTTATAAAGTTAAAGACTATGTGATCGCTATAATAAAAAATGCAGAAGTCACCTCTGACAGAGTAAATACGACCGCTGATACTTCGAAGAGATTCAAATCTATGCGAACGGGCATGAGCATCTGCACGAGCGATTTGAAAAGCCTCCTGGCACGTATAATATTAATATGGAGAACTTTCGATATAACCGGTTTCATGATTTCCTCCCATGTATAATATGATTAAGAAAGCGCAATTCTTAAAGTCATCCCCGAAAAGATCTCCTTTCAGAACAGATACTCCTCTTGTGCTTTTAAATTAAATAATAAATTTAAAAGTTGCAGACGATATTTCTCATTTCAGGTAATAAGCTGTTGCCAGAAACGTTAATTCCAAAATATTTGAATCTTTTAAAACTCTTTATCGAAATCGTTCCAAATATGTGTAAAAACCTCTGAACTTGGTATCATCGCCAGTGGCAATAATGTTGTATCACTTGTAACAGTCTCTGAATACGAAATGTAAAAGGCTGAGTGTCATTATGACACAACTTCGCGCGCACTTCACAGTCACGGACATTGAAGTCTCAGCAAAAATCCTGAAAAGAAAGGTTGAAATCGGAACCCTTCTTACCTATCTCATAATAAACGTCTCAAATGAAGCGTTTTTCAAAAAGCCTCATTTGGGAAAGCTTGCGTCGAAAAGCCCGAAATTAGATATACTGAAATAGTTAATTATCGCATTTTTAATTTCCCCCAAGTTATATTTGCCTGTGTAACTTCTTTGCTTATTTACTTACCATAATATGATTCTATGAGTGACTAAGGAATTATGTTTAAGGAACACAGATGGCCCGTTTTATGTTTCAATCATGGCTCTGAATGCTATACTGTAATAAATTATCCAACTGCTTAGCCGAAGTAGTTTCTCTTTTTATATGAAATCGATTATCTTAATTCTATGCTTTTATTGTCTTTTAAGTTTAATCCATTTATATCTGTAACAGTTTTGCATTAAACATTTAATCATATTTCTTAATATATGTAAATATATGCTAGAGAAAATCGAAAAATGATTGAGAGATTTTATTTCATGGTCTAATTAAGACGCGTATAAAACTACAGTTTACATTAATTAGGGTTTAAATTTATTTATGTGAAATAAAAGGAAATACTTAATAATACGAATTCGCCTTATCCAGAACCAATTATCCAGTTGATAATTCACAAAATGTTTATAGTAATTCGATAAATGCAGTAGTTACAGTAGAAAAGTTTAGATAGTGCAGTGTAACAATATCACACAGCAGTGAAAATCATCAAACAATATATCACAGATTTCGCCCTAATTTAAAATCCAATGACAAGAGCGATGTGTAAATAAATATAAGTTATGAACAATGAAGCCATACATATATTTCACAAGATTGCGGCACATGTAAATCTGTGTTCTGAACTGGCTTTATTTCAGTTTTAAACTCTACATTGAAGTCTGTCTTTTACAATTAAGTTATCTAATACTTTGATAAATAGCAAACTTAAATTTTTGTGCATGCTATTCAGGCTTTCGCTGATTTGGTAAAAGGTAGAACTTATAGGTGATAAATGAAAAAAAAAATGAAAGACAAAGAATAGCGGTTGGATTACTCTAATTTTCAGAGATCAAATATCATTATCAAATCCATACGGTAGTGGTCCTGATAATTTGGAATGTGCTAAATTCACAGATATTAATTAAAATAACTTTGCAGCTGAGCCGAAAATAGCAAAATTAAAATGATGACAGTAAAAAAGACCAACATGAAGAGACATGGGGAAAAGGATTAAAGGAGGTCATATTAATAACCATGTATTTTTGAACACGAAGCTTTAAATTGATCTTGTAATGACGTTTCTTGTTTTAGATACCAATATATCCCTTCTCCAGAAACATTACGAATACGAATTATTTCCTTAATATGCATATATGAAGGCTTTTCATTTTCAATGAATTGAGTATAATGCTCTTTGCAACAAATGCTTGAAGAAGGTTAGACGGGAATATTATTTTCAACATATCAGTCTAACTGTCGATATGCAAGGGATATTTTCTTCTCTCCAAATCTACCATATTTTTTAATGCCAAGGAACTTAAGACATTATCACACACAAGTCATTTAAAATCAACTACGCGGGACAAATTTTCCCTTTATTTTACCTATAAAAAGAAGATCCGTAGTTTTTTTCTACTTAGCTTAAAAGTTGCATTTGCGCAGTGCGCATAAATCAACTTGTTAATATGCAAGGTTTTTGCCATCTTCTTTGTCCAGAAAAGCAAATATCCATTTTTCTTAGTACTGGGCAACTACGTAACAAAATGCTTGTCGTTCCAAATTGGTTTATGATATTAGCTGTACCGAATCAAACCAGTGCAGGATACCAGTTTCAGGAAAGAAGCCATTGAAAAATCTCTATTAGCATGAGGATATATATGATATACCGGCACAGAGGTAGCCGACGAAAAAGGTAATTTTTGAAGTCCGCTGATTTTGTTTCATTTCTTTGGTAAATAATGTATGTTTACAGCTCCATCTATATAGTGAGCATTAAAATACTATTTGCATGACATGGAATTGTATTAAGTTACGTAGAAATTTGATTATAATGTAAATTGATAAATCTTCTTTTAGACCGCATTACTGTGCTTTCGAAGTTAAATAAAAATAAAAATGTTTATTCTCATAAACCAAAAATAGAAGGAATTTTTTCATAATTTTTCAGAGTCTTTACCCGAAAAGGAAATAGTTTTCTATATGTACAAAGCATTAAATAGCTATTATAGCACAATTAGCCAAATTTAGCAGTTTTAGAGAAACTTTATACTACAGAGACTTCCTCTTGCACAAAAAATCCCTAAACCCTCCGGTTAAGTGGCATTAAGTAACAGAGAGACTGATGAGTCTGTTGCAATGAAATACTCATGGGTACGAGCATAAAATGTTAAAGAACACGAGTTTAATCTTGATGAATCTATTAAAACCCACTCAGGCTATGAATTAATTTTAAAGATTTCTAACGGGAAATGTCAAGTATGTATTTAACTACCGGAAAAGAATTAGAAGATATTGATTAGCTGATGCAACTATACTGTTGGTACAATGCCTTTTCCCTTGAAAAATCATTTTTCAGAGTCGCGTTTGTCTTCTATATACAGAATAATACTTAAAGCATATATTCAATTTACCACTTTTCCCATTTTTATATTTTAATAAAAAAAGTTTTAATTTTATAGCAAATTGCCTTCTTGAGAGATAATTTAATTATCAGGCTTGTAGATTATCTTCAACTGAACAATACTTTATAGGTGAGATAACATATATTACAAGCACTACTACTTCTCTACACATGTCCAAATTTAATGTTTAGAAACATTGTGTATATAGAAAAAACTACTCTTGAATGAAGAAAAAAGATAATTATTTATCTCCCGAAAATTGCTAGAAGGTAATAAAAAAAGCTACTGGAAAAACCAAATCAAAACAATGATTGCCAGTCTTTTCTCAGAAATGTTAAATGGCACATGTGTATCATTTAATTATTGGCAGCTTTTACCCTTGTTCATAGATTCAGTTCTGTCTAAACTAAAGCAGATGAAGCAGTTATCGAGAGATATAAGGATTAAATGGCACCGAAGCTTACTTTCTGCCTCACATGATCAACACGAGAGTTAAAGAAGTGGGCTAAGATAATTCGGCAACGTTGTTAATGTTGTTCGTATCTCCTTTTTGTTTGAACCTTGTCAGTCGCCTAGCACCATTAGCAGATGAGAATTTAGGCCAGTTGTATCTCGTCTGCGCAGTTTTTGGTTAATGGTAATATTCGTCAATGAAACGCATCTGTGAAGGTAAGCTATTCGTATCTGCTGTGCATCGCGGTCACTTTAGAGATTGGAACATCGAGTTCCGTAGTTTTACGCTTAAACCGCGCACGTGAAAAGCAGCTGTCTCGACATCAGCGATTTGGAGCGATTCCTCTGCTGCACGGCGAATGATGACTTTACAAAAAAAACTACTTCAAGCAGCTTATTTGATACACACAATGGCGCAAGCGAACAGTTTTTTTTCATCTCGTGGCTGTTATTGAGTCACAGATTTCCTGGCATGTACTTTGTCGTTAGGGTGTGGAGTTGACAGCGAATTGCTGTGACACAACGGGTTCTACCCAGCTGTGATGAAGCTGTTGTTTGCATGGCAGCAGAGAAGCCAGTCATTTTCCAGATTCACCAATGCCACAATCAATCATGTCAACGCACAGAGCTCGCAAACAAGTTCACAAAACGTACTTGGCTAGACGCATCTTTTCAATCCTATTATAATCTCTACTCCGACATGTTAGATACTCGCATTAAGAAACAAACAAGAAACAAACATTAAGAAACAAACCGCGTACTGGGGTCACTTCAGTCACCCCAGTACGCGGTTGCGAGGTCTGTGCGATATGGCTGATTTCTGCAGTCCAGGGTTAGCCATGCCGATTGGACTCAATATATAAAATGTGGGCATGGTTCCGCGGCCTGTGTGACGTCCTTCCTAATTTGCTCCAAGGTCGGTGCAGTGTTCTTGTCACGTTTAAGGTCATCATTATCCCTGTCACGGGTGTTACGTTCACGTGCTGTTTTGCAGTTTTTCAGTTTGCTCGTCTTACCATGTACACCCCGTATAAACATATTGTTGCTATTGATCCTATGCAAAGCTCCAAGGATAATTAATTTATTGGATATCTTTTCTTTTTGATTATATATATTATATGTTATTGCTAATTTTAAATATTTCTACGCTATGAAATGAATACAATGAAAATTTTATGTTGTCTATCCTACGCCAAATTTAACCTAATCTACTCTCGGTTCAACATAGTTTAGAGTGTATGCCAGTATCAATTCCATGTTATCTCGATGAAATGTCGAAGTAGCAGCAGAAAGAGAAAGCAGATATTTTTTTTAGTGTCTGTGGAACATTTAAAATACAATGCGAGCTGAATATCGTCTCGAATGATTCAGTGGTAGCGTAAGAAGTGTGAAAAAGTCTCGTATCCGTTCCCCGATGTGTACTTAATGAAACTGAGACGAAGCTTCACAGCTAGTGAGGTGGAGCTATATCTGTATGATCAATGGTGAAATTGTCTCGTTCCACTTACTTCCACGTGACGCAGTGGACATTAATTGATATATATCTTATGAATGTTATGATTCTGTGAAGCGAAAAAGTGTGCATTAATCCTGTGAATAAGTATTATATCATTTTCAAAATTTCCCTTCTGTTGTCTCCATCGTATGGCGATAACTAGCGTCGGCCGTAAGAGAAGAGATACCTTCGAGGGACTAATTTTTAAAGAACATTCATTTGTGTTCAAGTTAAACATGGGTAAGATCAGGGAATATCCCATGCAACCAGCTGTCTGTCGAGGATTCAATTCAGATCGAACGAAGAGTGTTCAGAGATCGGACTGCTTTGCCGCTGGTGTACGTTACTAACAAGATTAAAATTAGTTTTTAATTTCACTAGCAATTCATGGAGCAAAGTGCCGAACTCTTTATTTGTATAGAATTCAGTGTTATCAGCCCTGAAATTTAGGCTTAGTCGCTAATAAGAGGTAGAACAAAATGTCTAATTTATCCACATTTCTACAAAAGTAACCACCAATAAATATTTTATTTCAGCCTATTTTTATCAGTTAACACCAGCTGCAACAACTAATAACAGTGTCTATCAGTTTATTTTGCTGAATTGATTGCTTTTGTTAGGTGTTAGAGCATTACGCGGTGTGTTCTCTTGTGGTGCATCTCGTTAGTACATCCAACAAGCAAAAGATCGGAGATTTGTGCCGTGAAGAGGACACATTAAGTTCTTCATGTCTCCTGCAAGAACTATCGAATCGTATTTGCAAATTTAGTAAATTCATCAACCGTCGAAAACAGTATCTGTTGCCTTTTACAAAGGCTATTGTATTCCAGACTACACTGACTTATATTTTATAGAATATTTAGAGCTGTCTACACGGCATATCCATACGCATGAACATATGCAAATGCATAAGAACTATATTGCATAAAGTCGGAATATATACCGTATTTTGAAGAGAGGTAATTTGCAGTTCAGTATGTATTAGTTTCACAAACGCAAATTGTCTGAATTATACGTCATTTTAGATTTAAGGTGTCGACTAAAGGTCAATAACTCAGCCAGAAATAATAAATGAGCGCGATATTCACTCGAAATCAGAAATGCATCCACGTGATCTTTGTTTGGAAATTCAGTCGGGAACAGAAATGAGAGTTACGGTCTCCAATAGCCAAACTTTTACATTAACCAATTTCATACGGCGTATAGGATTCGCAAATAGAATGAATAATGCATATATATGATTTTACACTGGATCGACATTGCTTGAAATGTTCATGGAAAAATATAGAGCATGGGCTTAGATTTGACATCGGTAGAGGATCGACAGTAGCCTGCGATCAACACTAGTTACAATTTGCGAAGTGCAGAACAAAAAAGAATTTTTTTAATGATTTTATAACGAGTAAGAAGATTACTACTCATTTGAAACTTACAAAGAAATCGACAGTGGGTGTCGACAAACTGGTATAATATCAATATGGCGTGCGATCAATCCAGGCATGGGGCCGGCATCGCCTAAAATCGGCTTCCTGAAAAGTTAACCTGGCATTGAATCGACACTGCCATATAATTGACACAGAGAAGGATAATCATTGGGATATAATTTAGCATGATATTGCGTAAACAAGCTTGTAATTAGCAGCAGTAAATAATCAAAAGAGAAAAAATTTGATTAAATAATTATTGTCATGGTACTTGCAGAAGATGGCGTCAGCTTTTTGTCGACATCAGCGTAAAATCTTGAACAGCAGAGAACTGAAGCCGAATTATTTCCAACGGACCAAATAATTTCGAATCATTTTATCAACTAAAGTCCATATGATTGGATAGCAAGCCAACTTAAAGAATTTTTCTTTTATTTTGAATGAATACATAGTTACAGATATGTATGATACAGTAATTAATTATACGTCAGAAAACGGAAAAAATTCAAGTTTTATGGTATCAGCCTTAGGACAAATACCTGAGCATGCTTTGAAACGTTCCAGCAGTGTGAGAATATTTCTCAAGCTAAATATCGTGATTTTCTATTGAAGGGAATTTTAGTTAATTAAAAAAGAAAATTTTTAATGTACAATCTGTAACAAAAATGAGAGTGTAATATGCTTTTAAAAAGCACCTAGTTAAAAAAATTCGTATTAAGTCTCTGATATTAGAGCTTAAGCATTATAAAAAACGAAATGAAGCAAGACGTTATTTATGCAGAGAAATTACTCATAGCAGATGCTAAATTGAGAATAAACAACTGTTGGAATGTTTCCAACCTAATAAATGAAAGTGCTAGTTCTATGTTTTAGGATCATGAATGTATCCATTGCACTTATTTTAAATGTAACTTTTCATGCGTGTGTAATACTGAAGAAAGTAATGAAAAAAATGTAAGGGGTAAAATTACCATCATATTAAATCATTTCATAAGCTGAGTTATCGTACTGCAGTAAAGGTTAATACAGAGGAAACGTAACTCAAACTGGAAGCAGCATAAAAATATTAAAGAATATTTTATTATAAGTAAAAATGTAATCTGCAATCTGAAATAAATTATTTTAATTTGGATTTCATTTCTAGACAGTTATAGAGAGTAATTCAAAACGCTTGCATAAATAAACACGGAGTTTCAATAGTGCCAGTCTTATATTTCCAGTTTAAATATATAATAAAAATGTAAGCTTTCAAAACTATGGCCATTTTATTTTATCTGATACCTTTTGCAAAGTTTTATTAAACTTTAAATTTTGTATATCCTTGTCGGAAAACAGGGGTGGTAGAAGAAAATCTTTATCTTCATATTATTAAATTTACCCAAAATAGCCTTAGTCAAAGATCTGAGAGCTGCACACTAATATTACTGCTGATACCTGTGTTTCTAAGCTTACATTTTACAACATTCGTTGCTAGGCAACTACGGTAGAGGAGAAAGTTTTCGTATAGCAGACGATCAGACGCCAACACCAACTTTTTACAGTTGACTACATAATATAGCTGCTTTAGAAACTAGTAACCAGAAAGTTTGTGTTGCCACAAATATTTTCGTAATTTAATCCGCTTTGTGACAAAATGTTTCGTCATGTTTCCACCTTGCGCGCATGATATTTTAAAAATGGTTAATGGTACATACTTGAAATTTGATAGAATTTTTTATATGTCCACTATTTTCTAACTGAACTAAAAATTTGGTGAATATTTTTATATTAAAAATTTTATGGACGAAAACATTACAGGTTTTTTTAATAAAATACATTTTATAAACTCAACTCGAAATAAAATTAAAATTTAACATGAATTTCTTAGAATTTTTGGCTTACAGTAGTTTCCAAATGTTATAAAAGCTATATATTAAATATGGAATTAAATTATGCAACAGAATGTTTTAAACTGTGCGCGCAAGGTGTAAACATGACGAAAATTTTGTCACAAAACGGATTAAATCATAAAAATATTTATGGCAACACAAACTTTCTGATTACTATTTCAGAAAGCAGCTACAGTATGTAGTCAGCTGTAAAAAGTTGGAAGTAATTGCTTTTAAAATAAATAAGTTATCAAAATTCTTGCAACAGTCACATATTCGAAGATCTTGTGGGTTTTAAGGTGCACGAGTCCCTTTAAGTAATAAAATTTTAGGAATTGTGCCAATTTTGTATATTACACAATGGCAAAACAATTTAATAATAGGGATAATTAATAGGAAGCAGCGATTAATTAGAGTTTCGTGTCTAGAAAGCGCATACATAAATTTAAATTTCTCATATTTTTATGTAAATGCCTATATTATTTACTACATATTTTAACCTAGGCAATGAGTATATAATCGATCATTCGAAAATATTTATTCCTCAATTTTTTATATCCTTTCTGTTGATGAATAATATGAAACTTCATTAAAAGCAGGTAAATACTGCAGTAATGTTATTTTAACTGACCATTATTAGTTTTAAATTAAGAAAAATTAATTTTACTTACTTTTGAATTTGATATCGGTTTTCTGGAACATAATCATTTCAGCATTAAGACGATTTTAGTTTATAATTAAAAGCGAAATTTGTTTTTAAAATGTTTGTAGAACTTCTTTAGTTTCTCCATTAAATGTAAAAGTAAATAGCGCTATGGATATTTTTTCCAACAGAAGTACAACAGCGAAGAAGTGCAAATATCAGCAGGCAATTACAAAGAACGGAACTGAATTCCTAAAACACAAAATTATATTTTAGATACAGCGACAAAATATCGCATTGCTAATATGCAGCTAAGAAATAAATAGTTTTGCTGAATGCAATTTCATTCAAGTGGAAAGGTTATATTTTATATTTCGTAGTTTATAGTAACAATTTCTTACAGGCTTTTTCGTAGATATTACTTTATTTTGTAGAGTAGGAAGCATAAAACAGTCAATTGCTCCCTCACCGGGATTCGAACCGTGAATTATTTAGATACTAACTGGACACGGTTCCATTGAAACCAACAGAGCACTTGTGGAGGAATGTGTTGTGTAGAGAATTTGTCTGATAGCGTTATAAAAACTAGGTGAATGATTTTCTGATTTATGGAAATCTTAATTTTATTTGATTCTGAATTATTTATTTTAATGCTTTAATTTTGGGGAAAAACAGATGCTTCTGGGAATATTATTTAGTTTAAAAGAATATTATTTATTTTTCTTTTATTTGCAATTTTTGTACAAGCTTTGATTCATCGTGAAAAGAAGCAGGGAAAGGGAGGCAATTTTGCTAAGTCATGATTTCGCGCGCTTTGTCCTTTAGAATGTTCTAGAAGAAATTTCATTGTGCAATTGACCTTAGGACAGGAAGTACGTGACAGAAGGGTCAGAGGTTGCCACTTGACTTTCGATGTAAGTCATTCAGGTTTTGGCGAGTGAGGGTCCGGTTGTTGGCTAAGTGAAGAAAGGCGCGCATGCGCGATCACCCTTATTTCCGCATTCAGGGGTTGAAAACGCAAATTTTGCCAAAATTAAGGGGGCGATAATTGAAGCCATAGTGGGAGCCCGCGTTTGTGGAGGAGAGGAAGAAAATTCGAGTTTGAATGACTTTTCGTGAGAGACTTGGCGAGACTTGCTTGCGGAGCTTACTTTGGACGTCACTCTTAAAACTTGCTCTGGGGTTGAGCTTTCGAAACGATAGAATTTACGAAGAGATATGCTTCCAGGCCGCGTTTTGACTAAGAGGCGAGAGACTTTACTCACTTACTCTTCTTACTCTTGGAATCACTTACTGGGTAGACTTGCTTACTTTTGGGTTAAGATTGTAACTTCGAGCTTGCTCTTGGGATGAGCGAGTGAAGGCGAGCTGTAATTGCCTAGAGAGACGTTTCCGGCCGGAAGCAGCAAACATGCTCCTCTGCCGCGTTCTGGTTAAAAGGCGAAATTGGACCCGGGCGAGTGACTTAAGTCTTTCAAGACCAGGCTGACAGCCGTGATGGGCAGCTGTGCTCCTGTTTCTGTTTTCCAGAGTGAAAATAGCTTCGTCGTTATGAAAACCAGTTACCTGCGTGTGTGTTTCGCCAATAGTGCCAGGACTGGACGATATCCTCTGAAACTTCCGTTTGTGACCGTAAAAATCAGCCCCGCCGACGTCAACGCTTATTAGGATACGAGTCCTCCACTTCAAGACGTCCTTACAAGATAAGTTCTATTTTTTTGTGTTTGAACTTTAAGTAAGGTTTCAACGACTTCCTTGGAATGTAAAATAACAACGTCGAATCTTAAATTAATTCTCAGGCTTTCAATTGTTTCCCTTTCCCCTTCTTAATTGACCGAGACAAACCTTAAGGTCTTTATATGAATTAGGATGTAATAATTTAAGTTGTTTGTGTAATCTTCCTTAGAACAGATATGAATTGCAAATAATATGTTTTCCTTAACTTCTTAGAAATTATAGAACGGGTACCCGTTAAATTAAAAGAGTCATGTAATAGATTTGCAAATCATGAATTTAAATGTAACAAAAAAAATGACAAATTGAAGAAATCACCTGTGTCTAAAATAAGTAAATTGAAACTAACAAAAATAAGAAGTTTGACTCCCTGATTAGGATAAGATTAATTTTTAATTGTGAGGAATTTGAATAAACTGGTATTTAATCTGGAAACCTATTACTTATGTTTTCTTTATATCCTTTATATGTTTTTCTTATATATATATATATTGATTTTACATGTTATTTATTCGATCCTCTCACGGCGCGGTCCCGGATGCATTTTCACAACGCAATGCATTAAAAATTCACTTATACGATCACTAAAAGTTTGGTAATTAGCAAACTCTTAAGAGTTTAGTTTCTCAGTTGATATTTAGTTAGTTGCGGTTTCACCTGTCTGTTTCTGTATTAGTTTCCTCCCTAAGAGGAAGTTGTAACGCAGCATTGGTGCCCATGATTTTTCGGCAAAGTATAGAAACAAAACATAGGTTTCTCTCTCAGAAACAGAACATTGGTGCAGTAGCTATTTAACAAATGATGTAACTATCTTCGATTCAGAGAAGGCCTGAAAAGAGAGAGCAGACCCAGTTGACCCAGTCGAGATGTATGAAGTCCTGTCAATCATATATTTTAGTTCAGATCTATTGTAGAAACCATTAAATTTTCGAAGCGTGAAAAAGGAAACTCAATTTCGCAATCAGTTGGCTTTAGCCACGAATTTTCCAATGCTAACTAGACATACTAATCTTTTACAATTTGACAGCACGCACAGAAAATAATTTTTTAAAAATTAAAGTAAAATCGTATGCCGACTTTAAAATTAGACGAAATTCAATTGTTTTATTGAATTAAAAGGTTTTAAACAACAGAACTCCGTGCGTTCAGATCGCAGTATAATGTAAGCTTCTTTGTTTTAATAAATACAAAATTTGACTGTCTTAAATTATAAAACACTTAAGGCAGCATATTTGGGAAAACATGTCTATTTAATTTTGAACTGGGCTATTTGTAAAGTTTTAGCAGCTTATTTGATCCAAATTTATTAATTTTTATTAGTAGTTTTGACACAGAAAACAAAATTGGAAATAGTTAATCTTCTTAAAAACATGTGTAAATTTTTTACGCTTTTCTTGAAAGGAAAAAAAATAAGTTTTATTTCGACTGATACTTTAATTAGGAAAAGTAATTAAAATAATTTTATTAAAAACAAAAACAACGTTATAAAACATATTTAGGAATCAGTAAAATAAATTAAACCGTAATTCTGAAACTTTCAGTTACGATTAATTAATTAGAAATGTTTCGCAAAGGGAAAAAAAGAAAACATCAGTTTTACTTTTCAAAGCAGAAGCAAATAAATTGCTTATTTTTCTATCTGCATTTGTATTCTTAAAGAAAAAAAGCTTATTATAAAGTAAAAAGTAAAAGGTTTATTCTAGAGTCAGAGACACAAGGATTTTTTTAATCAAAGAAGAAATGCAATATAACTTGCAGAGTATCTATCTGTATTAGTTATGAAATCTTATTGATCATATAAACCACAGTGACAGAACATAAAGAAGACAAAAAGTGCAGAGACATTTACATAAATGTGAATTTTCAAGAATGATGCAAAGAAAATGAAAATTTCAAACTGGAAATTAATTTGAATATATGAATGCTTTTCATTTATTTCCTTTCACAAACTATAATGTAACGTTTTCATTCCTAGTAGATATAACATTGCTACTGTATTTTTAGAAACACAAATATTTGTGCTCTTCAAAAATACTACTGTTGTTGATCATAACGGAAATGATATTTGGTCAAATCAATCGTAAATAATGCTTGTGAGGATTAGAATTCTTTCATACGCGAAGCCACATACATTTCTAATTTTTTTAACGACCGATAGTTTTGTCAATGCATTCTTTTCTTGTTTTGAGTTATACATTGCCACTCTTTCAATATTTTTCATCGAGTTTCTACAGTCCTTTCAAGCGTGTAAAACTATATAAATATTATTAGACCACATAAATTAACAGGGAAAACATACACAGCAGAAAACTGCCTAACGTTTTTTAAAGTCCTTCTGCTGCGTTCGGGTTTGTTGGATGTTGGATGAATGCTGCAATAAGAAATGAATACAGAATTTTGGGAACCTGATTACTGCAAAAATGCACACAACGATTAATATGCCTTAATTAGTTTCCAATAACTTTCGTTATTAAGTAAATAAGATGCACTATGCATGGCTTCCCCTACAATGATAAGACATGCTATTCTTATCTAACTCCAGAAAATCACATAAAGGCTGAAAACAAGCGTATTTGGTTACAGCCGAAAACATCGCGGAAGAAAAACCCGCGGTGAAAACAATGCAATTAAAAATGGTACAAGACATCGTGGGAGAAAAGAAAGCAAAGAGTAAACATTACAGTTCTAAAGAACATCGTGGTCGAAAATAAAGCGGTTCAAAAACATCGCGTTGAAAATAACACCATAAAAAATTAATGTACCTACAAATCATCGCATGACGATTACATCGCACACATGCGTTTTTTCCAATCCCATACTTACATATTATATAATTGACTTTCATCAGAACTAACAAATCGATATCCAAAAAATCGACTGCATGCTATACATGAAAATGTTAACGATACGTTAAGAATAAATAGAAAAAAAAATTATAATTTTCACTGAAACAATATTAGATTAAAATGTATGGAAAAAGTACTTTTATAATAAAGTATATAAAAGCAATTTTTATAGAGGTAACCTGATGCAGTAATTTATCTTTTATTTTCTAAGAATTTTTAGACAGTATTTTTCATAAAAAACTATCATTAAATTTTATAACAAACAGTTCATTTCTTAATGACCTTTGTTAATTAACTATATAAATTTAATATTCTATTACGTTCTATAAGTTGCATTTATTTTCTACTCATTTTCAATTTTCAAGTTCCGTTCTTATTTTTTCAGCAAAAATTTATTAGTTCATTCAAAAATATTAAATATAGAAGTATAAGAATTTCTCTTTCCTTCTTGCTCTCCCAAATCATTATGCGAACATGCATATACAGCTTTTAAAACCTGAAAATAAATGTGTGGGATGTTATTATGCGATGATTTGTAGATGCTATCCTTTACCACAATATTTTCGACGAGAATGGTTTTAAATTGCGAGGTCCTTGAGCCGCTTTATTTTCGACCACGATATTTTGTACCAATATGTTTTAGAACTGCTTTTTTCTGTTTGCTTTCTTTTCTCGCACGGCATTCTTCTTCTTCTTCTTTTTTTTTTTTTTTTTTTTATTCCTTTGTATCACGGTACTTGCGTTGTTTTGTCCGCCACGTTTTCGTCCGCGATATTTTTGCCGCGATGTTTTCGGTGGACATCGCATACTTATATATTCCAGCGACAGTTGCTACATGACGGACATGTGTCTTTTGCCATCGGGTGGTACATATCATACAAACAAACGCAAGCACTAATAAAAATGAATCAGTTTAAAATTATGAGAACCAATATATATATATATATATTTCCACCTATTAATTTTTAATTTTTATATGTTTTAACTTTTATTTGTTTTAACTTGTTCCATCGATTGGTTTTTTTATATGTTTTAACCTGTTACATCGATTGGTATTTTATTATGTTTTATTGTTTTGCTTTAAATTGTTTCCAACGATTAGTATTTTACTTGTTTTATAATTTGCATTTTATTTCGCGTGTAGCTTAATATTTCACCCTTCATTGTCATTGTTCTTTTTAAAAAAAACTGTGTTAAACTTTTTCTTGGAGCCACAGCTCAGGGTAACTTTTTGGCGAACTAACTACAATTTCTTTTCTCATTTCCTTAATTTTGCAGAATATTGCGCAAAAAGTTTTGACCAAAATTGGTCTTTTTAGTATTGTACTTACAACCTAGCTTATAATATTATATATATGTACATATAATTTATCCTTAGAAAACCTTTTAATGCCGTTTTGTTATATATATATAATGGATTGCATACTCTCACCATGTATGATGGTGTTTCCATTTACATAAACTTTCTACTATAATAACAATCTTTAAATTCTGCTTCCTCGGTATCCATTTAAATGACTGTATGCTATTTTAATGTGTTTCAGAGTCAAACTGAATCTGAAGCACATGTTTTATTTTTTGGTAGGATCTTTCTCAGCATCTGCGCTGCAAGAATTTAATGTGGAGTTTTCTTTCTAACTGGATAGATGTCGTTTTTAGTTTTCTGTATTTGAAGAGTGATATTGCTTGAAGCTTCTAAGTATAGAGCTTTAAGATCTTCTACCTTTTTTTAATAAATCTTCAAAACACTGAAATATACCGTTTCGTCCGCGCATAGAAGTATCAAAATATTTTGATGCACATTCTCTCTCCACTCTAGCGTGCATGTCTATTCTTAAAGATAAGTTTTTGCCTATTATAAAAAATCTTGGGATATGCATTTTCTCCTTTGCATGTGAAACTATTTAACTTTGACGTATTCTAAAACTCCTTTGTGAATAATAATATTTAGCTTGATACGTATTTGCAGACATTATACAATGCTCTTTAGAGGTAACACTAATCCTAATGTTTCTAGAATATAAATCGAACCTCGAATGGTTCTAGAATCTCATAAAATTTCCAAATTCAAATCTTTCATATAAGAGTAATAACAGTAACAAAAGTTGGAGAAAATTACTTAATATTAAATTTTTCAATAAAAGCAAAATTTGAAATCTGCTTTTGAAATTTTGAAAAAACAATAAGAGAACAAATTTTAAATATACTTATATATTTATTGGGATGCAAATAAAATTTAGGAAGTTAAATTCATAATTAAATCTCTTTAAACTTGACGTGCACTTTCTAAACATAATTTGAAAAAGTAATAGCTCAATAACAGCGCAATGTTTTGATATTTTTAATATTCTTTTCGAATTGATGCACGTGTAGGTGGTGGAGTGTTATTTCAAATATTAAGATAGATAACACTAAAGACGAGACTCTTTAATCTCTCCAAAACCTTAACAATAAAAGTTCAAATTTTGTTTATTTCGAAAGCGCACTTGTAGTTATGGTACACACATAATCCTACTTTCGTGCATCTAAAATTGCGACACTCGCTTTCTTTTTCTAATAAACGCTTCTACTAAACTTCAACGCAATTAACCTTTCTGAAATTTTTAATTAAAATGCTAATGCTTTTTAAAAGGAATTCATAGACTGATTCATAGACTGAAGATTCAATAGACTGAAAATGAGTAAAGATTGAGTTTGTGAATCTGTAGGCGTTTTTAAGATTCTTTGGATTCATATTTCCTATCCTTAATTCCGTTATTTATTTACACAGTTCTTGAGCGTTATTAACCATAATGCATTTGCAGTATTTGCAAGTAAAATGCAAACAGGAGAGAAAGAAACTAAGTAAATAAAACTTTCGCATTCCGAAACTTTACTTTTTGACGCAGTTATTCCCCAAAGTATTCACCTAACTGGTTGTGCAACATGATTAAAAGTAGCCGGACAAGTAATAACCAGTGTACTACATTTTAAAACAATCTTTTTTTCTATTAAAAAGTTTACAGCTTCAGATGTCTTAAGAGATTATCACATTTCTTTCCACTGTATGCGAAAGATGTAATGGGTAACCTTGAACAAGAAGAAGAGCTGATGGCCTTGCCCTCATGTCGTGACATACTGTCCTCGTATACAACCTTTCGTTGCCCTCAAAAAGAAGACAAGTATTAGAAGGAAACAAGGATTACCAAAGTAAATAATAAACAAGTTATCTTTGACCTCGAGAAATTATGAAATATAATCCATAAGGTACAAGGAAAAAATAAATATGTATTTCATCTTACGGAGCGACAAATATGTTGTAATGTACTGTTAAATATATTATATTGCATGACATAACTATTTTTTAGTATGTACATTTATATTTTTATGCGCATTCTCCGTATTATAAGCGAAATCATTTACTACATTAGAGGAGTCCAAAAATGAAAGGACGTTATCGATTATTCGATAAGTAAACGTGGGTAAAAAAGAACTTATCAAGCTCTAGCTTAACAGTTCCAGCTCTTAACTGCAGTATTCGTCCTTTGAAGACAAACAAAGTCACAATAAAAAATTTTTGATTTGTTTCATAAGAGAAAGTCATGAAACCATTGCATGCTATATAAATAGGCCTCAAAATATTTCAAATTCTTATCACACAAGCGATAAGTTATACAGACAAATACAATCTTTAATAAACGTCATAATATTTTTAATTCAATATTTAGGCATATCTTATATCATTCTTATCTTCAAGTAACATTTTGAATAGTCAGTGAACTGTTACACAAGTGTCTAACTAAAGGTCTGAGGACTACTATGCCAACTAATATTATGAAAATCACATTATATTTACATATCGTCACTTATAAAAACAGAAATGACAGTTCCAGTCTACGAAATGCACATAATTTCGTTATCATATTTTATTTTTGAAGCTGATTAAATGCATACTTACGAGGCTAATTAAGACAATCTGAGAGCATAGATATAGTGTTTTTTAAAACCCTAAAATGCTAATTTCTCCTGCTTTCATGAAAAAAAGAACTAAGTTAGGAAAATGATTTGGGGATTTTTTATAATCTACGGACTCAGGCGTTTTTTAAAACCTACGGCGTTTGTAAGCCAAAATATAATCAGTCGATCTGCACGTAAGTCCTTGCATTCTTTTAGAATGTAAAATGCTATTAATCAAAAGTATCAAAATGTTATTAAAAGTGCCCTATTTTTAAATAAATGCTTTGTTACACTGATGAGCAACGTACTAGATATGTTCCCTGCTTTTTCATCGTCTACTCTCATAGTTCTTATCATTTGTAATCAGAGCAATTTCTACTCTCAATATAGTATTTCGTCATATTTTGCAAATCGCAAGATAAGAGCTTATTCACGTTTCTTCGCTTTTGTATTAGAATATATGTTGTTTGATTTTTGCCATTCATTCTCACATGCAACGTGAAGGAACATTTTCATTCACATTAACCATTGACGTTTTTTCGTAGACCAAAAAAATGTGTTCGCATGGTACCGGAAAATAAAATGGATCCATATTTTAATGATTTCCAGGTTTCCTATCTCTAACCTGTTGCTTAAGGGTTCTTTCTGTAATTCGTTTTGTAATTTGTTAGGTGAATCAAATATTTTATGTTTCATAGTTTGAAACCAACTCCCATATTTTTTTTTTCTTCACAGAATATATATTTTTTTTTATTTTGCGCCTTCAAAAAAGAAAGCAATATAACATTGACGAAATTAATTAACAGAAAAATTAGGAAGTTTTTTTTTTTTTTTTTTTTTTTTACTAAAAAAAAGGAGCCGTACTTTATAAAGTTTTTTCCCTGAGCAAAAAATGCACTTTTTACATTAGATTAAGCAGAAAATTTAGGTAGACAAAAAGCAAAGTGTAATCAGAATCAGACATCTTCTCGATCAATGAAACTTAACTTTATGCAAAATGAAGCTTTGTCAAATAGACTTGTCTAGTTATTCATTGCATACACAAGGGAAGATAATGTATGTTTTAGCATATAAACTGAGCTACGTTTAACTGAATACCAATTGTTTATTTCAGACTATTAAAATTCCTCTATTTTACGAATACCTGACTGATGAATTTGCTCATTTACAAACATTTTATTCAAGGAAACATCTTTATCATACAAAAATGGTTATTGCTTTTAAACCCATCCATATTTTAAAACAATTAATCATAAACAGAAATAAATGCTCAATTCTCATTCTGTCATACAAATATTAAATATTTTGCTATTTATGATGCATAATAACTTTAACTGTTTATTATTAACTTTTAAGTCTCTAAAAATACATATTAAAGCCTTATATGAATACATTTATTTATAAAAAAGAAGTAAAGTGAAATTTTTTTATAATAGAAGCTTTTATTTAAAACTCATAAAATAATCACTAAGTTGAAAGAAGAAAACAAAATTCTCCCACAGTTTCATGAGAACAAGAGAATAAATAATTGTCTGCACAAAATTCACCTACAATATTATATCACAAATATTAAAAGCATGAGGCATTCTTAATTAATTAATAAACACAATGGCTTACTGATTTTGATATTGCAATTTGATTAGTAGACATTTGAGTACCCACGCTTTTATTATTCGTGATGTAAAGTGAAGATGAATTTTGTAAACGGAATTATTTAATCTCTTATTCCTATGAATCTGTATAATAAATTGTTCTTATTCTTTATTTCATTAATTATTTTATAAATTTTAAATAAAAGCTGTTTTTATTGAAAAAAAAATTTTTTTCCTTATTTTATTTTCATTTTTGTACGATTTGCAAAAAGAAATGTAAATAGAAATAAAAAAAATAGTTTCACTAAATTTGCAGCAATAAAAGTTCTGCAAGGGAGCTGCTATATATATGCAAAGAATTCTTATATCACTCCAAATTAGATACATATATGCATATACATTGTAGCCATCTAACAGAATAGTGGTTAGTGACTTTGACAACGTACCGAAACGTCTGGTTTCGAATCCGGGAGAAAGCATGGATGTCTTTGCGGCATGGGGACACTCACATGTTTGCCGAGTTATAAGTCCTCTCGTGCAGTTTGGTGGTAGGGAAAGAGGAGTGGGTTACTCTTATACCACCCTTCACTGTGCTTCCCGTCCGAATTGGGCAAAATCGTACTGTCGCCTATATGGTGCCCAAGGCTTTTGCCAACGACAGCTGCAATCTTGCACTTCTTGCCAATTTCTAGACCTATTTTGTTTATGACAGAGAAGTGATATTAATCATACCAATAATGCCTTTTTTTATTGAAACTTAATTTTAAGTTTCATTTTGCTGTTTATTTATGCATGCACTGTATGCGTTTATTTCCCTGTATTTGAATTCTCGACTGACAATACCTATTTAGAGTGCTGCAGTATAATTTCAGCATTTATATCTAGCATTTTTTTCGGGGTGGGATGGTAATAATAACTCAATGAACAAGCTAAAATATTCTAAACAACGCAAACTGTACATTCGGTTTTGGTTTAAAACTTTATTTCAGGTTCCATTTTGTTAGCTTATACGTGTACGCATTGCCGAAAGCTAATTTATTTGAACACTTGACTGTTAAAGTCTCACTGGTGTTAATACATAACTATTGTCAAGTTTAAATGCTTTCAGCAAAGCCAACGAATTTGCTTAAGTTATAGAGCTTGACTTTATTTGAAACTATAAACTAGATCCAAACTCTTTACAGACGTAGAACGAATTATCGCTGTGTCTGAAATAAAACAGACTTTAAAATGTTTAAACATTTAACTTTAAAATGTTTAAACATTTTCATTAAAACACATTAACATAAACGCACTTCTTCAGGTTAACAAAACCAACCCCCACGTGCAGCTATGTAACTAAGTAACAAATTCAATTTAAAACGTGTACTAGAAGTCAAAGACTACAAACTTATATTTAAATCTAAGATAGCTCAGAAAACTCTAACCGGCGTATCAATTTAAATGTTGGCATCAAAACAGAAAGCCGAATAATTACAAACCGAACAGCGCTGGCAGAGCTAAAATAACAGGGCATCAAGAGGCAGAAACACGCCCAGTTTTACAAAACAAACATTTCAGTTTAAATACTTTCCATCTCAATTTATATTCTGCTAAGGAAACGGAAAGGAGGAATTACTGTAAAGATCTAAATCATAGTATCTGGTTAATTTCAAATAATAACCCAACAAAGTCTTACATTTGTCTAATACTGAGCACTTGTAAGCTTTGCTCTCTTGATTAACTATTCACTACTATGGATGAACGGATTGAAAAAATGTATTTAGATAATCGTTGAACATCAGATCATATTATATTTCAGGGTCTTTGCCAAAAAAAGAAAGACGTCTCTGGTCAAAAATGAGTCTGAAACGTAGGAGCTTGCTCAGCAAAAAGACAAATTGAATACGATGTCCAATGTAAAGACAGACATCGTCAAAGGATTGAAGAGTTCAAAAACTGACGCTCCCAAACTTTTTGATCCAAAAAATTTGATTCGTTGGCGTGTTTTATATTTTTTGGTATGAAATGTGTGGTAAGAAATGCTGTTAGTTTCTCGGTACTAAAGGCTGTTCGCTTAACTTCTATGTTGTAAAATAAATTTTCATCCCAGTTCGACTAAACCATGCTTGAATCATTTATGATTAATAATTATTGCTTTTATAATGTTCATCTAAAATATTTCAATTATATAAATGCGCATATTTATATGCATTGCATATATGTTTAGCTAATGTTTAGGCACTTAAAAGCAGTGCCCAGGGTTTGCTAGTGAAGACTGGATTATTTTTAATTTTATTGTTTTATTATTTTCACGAACAAATTTCCTTACACGCGCGTTGTTTCCCTTCGTACGCACATCCTATTTTTTAATTAGTATTATTGCTTGATTTTGTCACAATATATCTTGATAATCTCTAGTAATCAATTATTATTTTTATTTGCAAGAAACGGAAAGTTTTGAATAAACTGGAAGAACTGGTTTATTGCTTAAATCTGAAACGAGTGATGCTTCGGAATAATGAAACAATCAACAAAATGATAATGGATTAAAAATTTAGAAGGAAAAGATAAGTAATATAACTTCTAAAATCTTCTTTAGCTATATATTATATCAAATGTCATTGTTCTTAAATGATAGGCAGAGAATCAGGTAATAGTTTATGTTTAAATTTTAGTTTCATTTCGACATTTATATTACTCCTGCGTTAATTCTAACTTTGATTAAGTTACTCCTGCGTTAATTCTAACTTTGATTTGTTTTCAAAAGGTTTATTTTACTTAATAATTACTATATAGAGAGAAACTGCACAGTAACATTCACATTAAAGCAATATTAGTGTAATATTTTGTTTTGGCTATATTTGTACAAAATTATAGTATTATAATAGAGAGAAACTGCGCAGTATTATTAATACTAAAATAATGTTACCCTACATTTTGTTTTGAATTTATCTGCAAAATTACAGTAAGTGGTAACTTGTAATATTTTTAAAATATTCTGATTCTGAAAATTACTATTTGGCAATAACTATTTATTTCCTTACGCTTCTCTTACATGATAATAAAATTTTAAAAAATCTAATCAACAAGCCCCTACAGAACTTTAAATTTAGAATAAATATCATTCTCTTGCTCATACTATGTAGTATACCTAATTTCGTCGAACATTATTAATAATTTTCAATGTATTTTATATGTACACGGCAATACACGGGTCTTCCCTTTCAGGTAATACACAGGACTACTATTAAAGATCCGTCAGCTTTCAAAACATTGTATTTTTAGAAGCAATACACATGTTATATGATTTAATGTATAAAAAGAACCGGATATTGTCCATGATTTCTTCATACAATAGAAATGATCAACGTGTGCTCCGTTGATCACATGTTATACATGCAAGTGATAGTAAAATTAAGGCCATCTATTAGTTTTGATATCTTCTAATCTTAAGCCATATAGTATTTTCTTTTTGGGAACTTTAAACACTGTGTTTTGTTTACATATCTCTACTGCGAAAAAGATTAGTACAGCACAGGCAACATACCAGTGCCGCTCATTGATGCATTACAGTTAAGAAGATAGCCAATAAAAAGTAGTGACGGATAAACTAGAGGTAACTATTGCAATATTATTTGTTGAAAAGAAACATATATTCCAATAAGAATGCATAGTAATATTAGCATGACAATGTCTAATAGTTTCATTTCTGCTTTTCGGTAACTTGAGTTTCGCCCGATCTCTTTATTGCCGCTACTACGCCTTAGGCCTCAAATCGTCCATAAATAACTACAGAATGTGAATTAGCAACAGAATTGGCTCAATCGTAGACTGAATATCAGTCCGTTTTACTGTGACGGTTGGGTTTCTGTATTAAACAGGCATAATATTCAATAGTTAGAAGGGAATGATTCAGCGTGACCTTTCCGAGTAGTTCGCGAAGCTTTGTTGTACGATAAAATTATTAAACGGACGAATCCATTTAAAAATTTAGGGAAACTCGTTCTCTGAAAGCAATGAGATATGGGAAAATTATGTAAATAATTTTAAAATTTTCAGAACCTGGCGTTATAAAGCTAGACCAGGTTTTCTTAAACTGTGGGTCACGACCCCCAAGGGGGTCGCTGGATCTGTAGTAGCGGGTCGCCAAAACTTCTATCAGTTTTGATATTTCTTTAACTTATTATAATAATTTTACAATTACCAAATATTTTTACACAATGTATCTGAAAATAGATAAATATAAGACAATACAGACAAAGGAACAAACGAAAACGTTTCGACGCATTTTTTTATACTATAAACGTTCATTTTCCTTGCTTTGCACGTGATGCTGTCATTTCGTCTGTTACTTATTTAAAATTATCACACTGTTCTATGTCTTAAAATCAGAAATTAAAATTAATGACCTAAAACTGCAATAGTATATTACAGTACAAGTGAAAAAATTGACAGTTTCACTCACGCGTGTGTCGGATTTGCGCAACACTTATGGAGGCCCACAAAATTTTTGTAAATATTATGGAGTCCTGGGGGTCGCGAAAGAATCTTAGTGATAAAAAGCGGCCGTGACTGAAAACGTCTAAGAAACCCTGAACTAGATGAAAAAATATGCGAGAGGAAATAATATCTTAGGAAAGAAAATAATATATAACTGCCAGAAGTGGCAAATAACCAAACATAAGGAAAGCAGAAATAAAAAAATTAACACTAAGGAAAACTTTGGAAACCAGATCTGAAACAAAATAAATAAAGTGACTGAAAAAGCATTTACAAAAGTTGACAATTCTTTGTTTTTTCGTCAATAAGCAGCCGAAAAAAAAATATTGCGAATGAAAATGCGTTGGGGTGCGATCTGAATTTTGCAGACTGGTGTAAGACACTGCGCTCTTACGAAAGAGCTGAATGTGCATCGGTGTTATCAACAGGTTATGGAATTGTTAACAAAGAGATCAAAAGCCCTTAGAAGCCATGGGTCTGGACGCCAAAGGATGATACCTTCTTGTTGCTATGTGAAAGACGCTATACATCATTAACAGTACGACAGCTGGTGTCGCATCTTTCTGCTACTGCAGGACGACTCACATCCCGCCAAACTGTGTCGCGTGAGTTCATTAAAAGTGGACTATATGCCCGACGACCTGTGGTTTGTTTTACATTGTTCTTATCGCATGTTAGAACGCGATTCATTTGGGGCCCTGAATATCGCAGTCGGACACCAGAGAAGTAGGATCATGTATTCGTTACGAATGAATCGCGATTTAACGTCACGAAAGACGATGTTATGGCGAGAGCCAAGGACACGCTATCAGGAGCCAAAGTTGAAAGAAAGTATTGCAGAATAGGAGGCTTACTTGTATGGGTTGGGATACTAACGAACAACTGCACAGACATCTATGTGATTCTTGGTGGTTCCGACACGCCCGTCTGATACTGCGACGAAATTTTGCATCCTCTTGTGGGTACTTTTATCTCTGTAATGTATACAGACGCGATATTTATGGATGATAACATCCGCTCAGATGGGTCTCGAGAAATACGGAGGTTTGTGGAGAGTAAAAGCATTCCATATCTGCAGTGGCTGCGAGATCACCGAGCGTGAATCCCATTTGGCATGCATGGGATATGTTGGGGCAACGAACAGCAGGTCACAATCTATGACCAGGCACCCTATACGAGCTTCGACGTGCATTACTACAAGAATAGGCGCTACTACAACAAGCGATCAACGGCTTGTTGTAGTAGCGCCTATTCTTGTAGTAATGCAAGACGGCACTTATGGAGGTTAACGGCAGATAAACAACGGCAGATTGTTTACCTGCTGTCAAGCGTGCGTTACAGCTAGAGGATATTATATCCGCTATTAGCATGATATTTCCATTGCACATTCTTCCGACCTACTTGATTTGTCGCGATGTGATGGTTCTAATACATGTGTTTTTTACATCTCTGCTTTACTGTTTGCTATGAGGTCTAGTAATGCCCACCAACCTCTTGGATGAATTTTACCCATATCTATTAAATAGTTTTGTTCTATTCCGTGTTTTTATATTACGTTCAATATGTTATTGTATTAAATTATTATAATTAATAAAATTAGCAACATAAATTCAAACGTGCTGTTTCAATTGTCAAATAAATTTCGGCAACAGATAACATTTTATGTTCAATTATCATTTAATAGTTAAATAAAAATTATAAGTTAACAGAGAAAACTACTTATTTAGATTCTAGGCATCTTCCTGTTTGAAATGCCGCTTTACATCTAGTTCATAATTTAGATGCTAGTTTAAATAGTTACTATTTAATTCTCCAGAATCTGCAATTAGTATTTTTAATTTCTATTGAATTCATCGCACATAATTAAAAACAAATCAGAGTAGAACTCCATGCGTATTTAAAATGTGTAATCAACAATAATTTATCATTTTTTGTTTGAAACAAAAAAAAAAAAAAATGTTAAAAATTTATTTTGATCAAGGAATCAAAACAATTGTGTTATTGCGCAAAATGTTAAGAAATAGATAATATATAGCTTTCCATAAGTTGAATAAACTAATCAGTTAGCATTTTATGAGCTAACTAAAGTTCCAAATAACAATCGACCGGTTAATTTAAGCCCTCTTTTAGCATAGTGGAGGTCATATTAATATATCAAATATTTCAATAAATACTCTAGAAAAGTTTTGTAATCCGTAATAAAATTTATCATTATAATTTCTATGTAGATAGAAATTAAAGCAATATATCCCATATAAAATAAATTCGTCTAATTAAAATACCGCATGATTTTTACTTCTTTGTCCTTCTTCATTTGAAAATCTGAAAGTTTGAGTGATGGTACGAAAATGCTGAAGAAAAATTTTAACAAATTTAAATATTTGATATATCTTTAACAAGTTAAAATTTAAGTGTTTTACAATTAACTTTCACAAAATTCTAAATCATATCACATAAATTTTAATTTTTAAACATCTAATACTGATACTTAAGTTCCAAAATCTTAAATTAACATTAAATTAAGATTTTAATTCCTTTTTGATTCCACTTTATGCAAAAAAAATTACGATTATCTTAAAGTACATTAATTAACAATGATGTAATAGTAACGTTCATTTAATATTAATTTACAAAAACATATATTTTTCTTAGATGGAACAAAATTCGCTCCCGCTAAATTATGTCCAAATTTTCATGTCAAGGAATTTAAAACAAATTAGATTCGTTCAAAACTCATATTTGCAATAAATAATAACGTATCATTCTTCGCAAAAATAAAATATTTTCAAAACTACTTCCATATAGTTAAAAAATAGTATATTTTAATTTTTATGTAAAATTTAAAAATTTAATTTTTTAAAGCAAATATCATAAATGAAGTACTGGCAATTAAATTGTTAATGTATTGTATTCATTAGCATACTGAAGGCAAAGTTATTATAATATGTGTGTAATAACATACACACTTAAATAGAGCATTTCTTAAAATGTTTTCAAAAAATCATCTTTAATAAAATAATTTTCAGTTTGCGCTAAACTATACTCGCCCGAAATATTTCTCAAGCCTTTTGTACTAAGGGAAGGAAAAGATGGATTTCATAACTATACTACTTAGTAAAGAGAATTTTACATTAATATTTCATTAAAATAATCAATAATTTAAATTTGCTCTCATTCTTCCGAAGGTATGCTTATATATTTTTCATTAAAATTAATTCGTTAGTCCTTCGAATGATGAAATGAATAAGTTTATTTAATATGGCATTCAGTATGTTAAATAATTTTATTCTCTTCAAATTAAATATTTATCATTGTTCAAAATTCTGAAAAGAAAAATCTTATAGCTAATAATTTCGTTCAATTTTCATTTCCTTTATTTCTTTCTTCATTTTTAAAAAAATTAACACTGTAAACCAATATTTGTATTACCATTAATACAAAGTAATTAAATAATTATATATAAAGCGCTAAAATATAAAGTTTCTAATTACTAACTCGACAAAATTCCCTTTGTGCGCGGGGAAACAAATTGGCCCACACAGTGGAAATTTGTCTTTTTTTCCCCCATGGCCCTTAACTGTACGTAAGTTGCCTTACCTTGCGGGATCGCAAGTATGAAAATGAAAGTCACAAACATCCCAGCGCATTCGTATCCATGCGTCCGCATCCTGAAAACACAACCGCGCGAATGTTCCGCCCCAACTCACGAACCCCCGCTGCCTGACCGCCCGCTTCGCCGCTGGCGCCACCGCTTTCAAAAGAAGTGTGACGTCACTGGAAACATCAAATAACAGTTTCTGAAATCAGCTTTGTTTCTTCCTCAGTCAGACAAATTCGGAAGCAAGTGCCAATTTATTTTACACAAACATGAAAGAAGACTCGACCTGATTTCCTCACTTGAAGAAAAAAAAATATTTCTTTTTATAAGCACTTTACTTTCAGCACCGTAATTAAATTTTGAAATAACACCGAGTGAATGAAGGCGGCTAAAAAGTTTAAATGCTTTCCCTTAAAAAAATTAAATATAATGCCAGCTAAGCAACAATTTGTAAATTTATGCTTCTACATCAGATTTTGGAATGCGCTAATTTAAGGAGAATCTAAATGAGTGAATCACTATTTTGAGCCCTGATAAATAAGTTATTGGTTTATAAAATATTAATTAAAAATATTTGAGCCTGATAAATAAGTTATCGGTTTATAAAATATTAATTAAAAATATGCTTGCAAGAAAATTAATTTCGATTTTTCTTTCGATAAAAAAAAAAAAAAAAAAAAAAAAAAAAAAAGAGAAAATAGTGTTAATTTAGAAAATTTAATATCTTCTTCTCCATTTTTTATTCATAGTAATGTATTTTTCTTAGAATTCCTTTTTAATAGCTTCACAACGAGACTATAATTAAAATTTTCATTTCTTTACAATTATTTTCTATGTCAATGATTTTATTTAACTCAGGCATAGTACGTTTTTTGCGAAAACACCATTCTTTAGATTCTTCTTGTCTTTTGAATGTGAATTTCAACAGTTTTGAGAAAGCATAAATTACGGGGATAAACAATACGCTTTCTATTTTGTCCATTCAAGTGTATAATCAAGTTTATTCTTTGTAAATTACTTATTAATATTATTCACTAGTTAATTCTTTGTAAATTACTTATTAATATTATTCACTAGTTAATTCTTTGTAAATTACTTATTAATATTATTTACTAGCCCAATTAATATTATTTACTAGTTATTTCGTTTTATGTAACACTTTTTGCATGATGTAAGTTTTATATACTCGCTAATTTTATGTCTCGTTATTAATTCAAAATATGGATGACAGTTTCGGTATTAATAATTATGCTGATAAGCAGAGATTACTTACAGACCTATGGACTACGGTTTGAATCTCTGAGAAAATATTAACGACTTTCTGTGGTGGTAATATCAGTATAACCCTCCCTCGTTAATCAATAGGTGGTCCAGCAGCGGCTGAGCCAAAGAAAGTGTCTTCAAAGAAGGAAAGCTTCCATAGACGCGATGTAAACCAGTTTGACAATGCGCCGCTATATCGCGGAGGGTCAAATTCTCGTCTCGAAATCGCCAGGTATACATGACGTTTAGTGCTTTGACAAAATGCTTCGCGATAATTTAAATTCAGATTTTCGTAGATTTTCTAACTCATAATAAGCAATCCATTAATTAATACCGAGGATCATTAACTTAATTTACGTCAATACGCCGAGGAAAATAACTGGTATCAGAGAATTTTCATCTTTTGTCAAACGTGACCTTCGACTCTGGCTTGACAACTATTTAGCGTCTGCGAAAAGAGCTATTAAGGCTGGGTCTACTTCGGCACCGGTTCGACTATTTCGCACATGCGCAAAAATGTATTTAGACTGGAGGGATAGCCCCTTCTGACGTCAGACGGAGCCACCGTCGTGAAGCTTTCGTGTATTTGCATTTGGCGAAGCTTTCATCCTTAACATTCATTATCTTTTAACTGAGGATAAAGTCGTTGAAACCCGGTATTTAGATGTGAATTCCGACCCCGGCAAACTGGTTTCCTGCAGAGAAGTTTTCATGTGTTTCCTCGTGTTAATATAAATGTGCCAGAATATACCTTAAATAATTTAAATGTCGGCAGCAATAACGCAAAGCCGATCAATTACAATCGTATCAGAGCTGGGGAACGGGTTATCGAGAGGCAGAAAAAGGCTCTGCCTAACAATCTAAAAAATTTAAATATGGAATACTTTACGAAAATCTAAGGTATTTCTCCCACCTTCTTAGCATGCCTTCGTAGTGTAGTGGTCAGCAAGCTCGACGCGTATTCTAGAGGTCCATGCTTCGAGCCCCAGCGAAGGTGTTGCTCATTTTTCATCTCTCCTGCTTCCAGATGATCTAATGTCTCTACAGTGGCGCCAGAACTAAAAAAATGGTGGTGGCCCAGAATTTGGCGATTGGGTTCTCTAATCCCCAGTCCGCCCTTTAAAAGGGGGAGTTTTGGCGAAGGCTTTGTTTATTTTTCATCTCTAATAGCCTAATGTCTCTACACGCTAAGTTTGCATTCTGGTGAGGAAACGGGAAGGAGAAGGTCATAATCTTAATAAGTGGTTAATTAAGATAATAGTAATCCTACAGATTAAAGTATTTCATTAGTTAAAAAAAAGTAACTTTTCTCTTTCAGGGGAAAGGGACTTTACGCTAGGGCTTTCATTCAACTTAAATGCCCCGGAAATCAAATGAAGTTTGTTGAAATAACAGAAAAAAGAATCGAAAGACATGAAAAAATTGAAAGTAAGCGAATGGATTTGTGAGCCTTATATAAAAATCTCTCGAAAAGTTATGAATTTGGATTAAAATAAAAAATTAAAATTCAGATATTTTAAGATTCAGATATTTCTCTAATCCCCAGTCCGCCCTTTAAAAGGGGGAGTTTTGGCGAAGGCTTTGTTTATTTTTCATCTCTAATAGCCTAATGTCTCTACACGCTAAGTTTGCATTCTGGTGAGAAAACGGGAAGGAAAAGGTCATAATCTTAATAAGTGGTTAATTAAGGTAATAATAATCCTACAGATTAAAGTATTTCATTAGTTAAAAAATGTAACTTTTCTCTTTCAGGGGAAAGGGACTTTACGCTAGGGCTTTCATTCAGCTTAAATGCCCCGGATATCAAATGAAGTTTGTTGAAATAACAGAAAAAAGAATCGAAAGACATGAAAAAATTGAAAGTAAGCGAATGGATTTGTGAGCCTTATATAAAAATCTCTCGAAAAGATATGAATTTGGATTAAAATAAAAAGTTAAAATTCAGATATTTTAAGAAAGCGGAAATTTTCAAATTGAAACCATCATTTACAGTTTTCATTTTGATGGAGAAGATAATAAATCTAGCAGGAGAGAAAACAGGAAAATATAATCAAGAAACCGGAAAAAAAGAAGTAAGTGAGATTTTCGTTAAATTCTTCTTTCTGCACTCACTTGAAGTTTGTCCGATTCTGTAATTTACATTTTCTCTTTTTTCCTTTCACTTTTCTCCTTTCTCTTATTTTTTTGAATAATATCTTTTCACATATTTTTATTTAAAATAATAGAATTATGAGACTATATAGAATAAATTCTTTCTGAAGAATCCGTTCTGTTTATTAAGCTTTCTCAGCTGAGATCAAAGCCAAAGGGCTATTCAAATTTATAGATTACTGATCAGTAATGATTTCTTCGATTGTGAATTGGCATAATTGGCATATTAATAATTGTTAATTGGCATAGAAAGGGAATAAATCGACTACGTTTTATTCACTTTCTATGCCAATTCACAATTATTAATTTCTAAGATAATAAGACCTGATAAAATTTTATTTCAGAAATGACGATGCTGTTATTTTGACAATACGCGAGATTTGCCTGCTTGAATTATAGCTTTTTTGAAAATCTGTTATAATTTCGATTAAATCTTTAATTAATATTATTTCAGATAGATGTATTATAAGGTCTTTCTCCTGCCTTCTTAGCATGCCTTCGTGGTGTGGTGGTCTACACGCTGGGCGCGTATTCCAGAGGTCCATGGCTCGATTTCCGGCGAAAGCGTTGCTCATTTTTCATCTCTCCTGCTTCCTAAAAAATACCTAATGTCTTCACAGAATAATACTCATATGATAGTTTAGGCGATATTTTATGATTAAAAATCGTTTAATTTGAAACAATATTTAATATTTTCTATGCTTTTTGAATGAAACTGTCTTTAGATAAAATGACTGAGATTTCCAGAATCATTTTCTGTGGTATTCGAACATATTGTATTTCCCTTTTTAACTGATTGAAGGATCTTTTCTGTACAACATTTTGAAACATATCTTGATATATATTATGCTCGATTTTAATTTTTCATCCTCCCTAGTTGTAGAATTGAAACGAAATTTTCCTAAAATACAATATTTAAAGTTTAAATATTTGCATAATCTGTGGTTTCAAGTTTGTGACAATTCAAAAATAAAACTTATACCTGAATTTGTAATTTAAGTGCACTTCTACAAGGCAAGTAAAGTGTGAAATACATTTCTACAAAGAAAGCATTTTCACTAATTTCAAAAATACGTATTTACTTCATAATACGCAGTTAGGAATTACTACATGAAAGATTTCATATGTGAATTCTAGAACCGACCACTTTATTCGTAGATCTTAAATCTAATTGGTGAACTTTAGAGATCTGTAAAGACTGTTTGATTTTAACGTAAGTTATTTAAGCCTTTCCCTTTCTAACGTTACATATTACATTTCTCTAGAACTTTTCTGAAGAACTTAAGTGAGTTCTGTTACATTTCAAAATGTCTTTTAATCTTGTCTATGCAACGAGTGTGAATACTTTATCATACACTGGTGTGCAAAACGTAACCAAGAGTAGAGTTTTTTGCCATAACTCCACGAGAAATCAACTGAGAGACATAAAATGCAAAAATGAAGGAGGGTATTATGTACGTAAAGGATGACGAAAGCATCGGAGCTGAAAACGGAATACAATGCATACGGTATGGAGTCAAACAAAAACAAGCTTTATTGAACGCATAGTATCGTGATTCATGATTGTCTATCCAAGAGGAAGAACAAGCAGATGTTCCTTAATATGGGATATGCCCTCCCCTCACTGCAATGGTTGCTTCGCACCATCTCTGCATACTCAGAACCATCTGGTGTAACATTTCTTGCGGTAAGAGTGCCCATTCCTCAATCAGCATCTGTTTGAGTTGTTGGATGTTCTCTGGAGGATATAATCGGGCTGCAGTACGTCTCCCCAAAGTATCCCACACATGTTCGATGGGATTTAAATCTGGGGAGTACGCTGGCCAATCCATTCGAGTGATATCTTCAATTTCCAGTAGCTTCTCAAGCCTAAGAGTCCGATGTGGCCGTGCATTATCATCCATAAAAATTAAGTCTGGGCCAATGGCACCTCGGAACAGACGCACATGGAGAAGGAGTACCTCCTCACAATAGCGATCCCCGGTTACAGACCCTCTGTCGAAAACGTGGATCTCAGTTCGCCCGTTCAGCATAATGCCTCCCCAGACAAGAACTCCAGGATTACCGTTACGGTGTCTTTCCTTAATGTTACTGGGATAAAACCGGGTCCCGACATCTCTCCAAATCAAAACGTTGATAATCGTTTCTGGTACTGAACCGACTCTCATCCGTAAAGAGGACACGACTCCATTGATCAGTTGTCCAGTTTTTGTGCTCTCTGCTTCACTGTAAATGGTGGCGTCGGTGGCCAACTTTCAACGGGAGGCAGCGTTCAGGACAGCGGGCGAATAGGCCCCCTTTCAGAAGACTTCTGGCCACAGTAAACCGCGACATTTGTCGCCTCGTTGCTGTAGAGTTGCTGAGCAATGGCGCTTGCTGACTGCTGTCCGCCTCTTTTCGCCTGCAGGACGATATATCGGCCATCTCCTGCAGTTGTCGTCTTCGGGCGGCCACCAGCAACCTTTCTAACAGCTGTAGCTGTGGTTTGGAACGCTTTCCAAGCGCGCGAAATGACACTTTTGTTGATTCCGAACTCTGCAGCTACACTGGTCACAGTACGCCCCCCCTCCAGCTTTCCGATCATTCTTCCACGTGTGAAGTCGTCCAGGTGATTTCTTCTAGCCATATTTCACGAACTGACTCACTGGCACTTGCAGCGAATATGTTGAATTGCGTCTCCGTCCTTCCTTTTATTCTACTGTTAAGCTGCGCGCACCGACATCACTCTTTTTGTGTACGCTCACGTCGCCTCTGACGTTTCGTTCCTGATATTTGCATACGCAAGACGTTTCTACTGACTTACGTGTTCATTGTACTGATCTCCAGACCTCCTTTTCTGCAATTTCACGGCTATCTGCTAAAATTTTACATTGTTGCTTAAGTTTTGAACACCATTTTATGAAGTATATTATAAAAACGTATTTCAGTATATGGGAGGTGAAAATCTTCCATATGCTGTAATGCTTTACCTCCTATTTAAAAGTAGGCAAAAATTGCCCACCTATAATTTAATATATCTCTTTAAATCAGGGTACATTTGGGCCAAACAAACAAGGTTTAACTTTAGGCGGGCCGCAAAAAAAAATCAATATTCATAGAAAAGTAGATTTATTTCGATTAATACAATAATAAAGTTATATATATATATATATATATATATATATATATATATATTTATATAGAAAATAACAAGAAAAATTTAATTTTTACGTCCCGATACTTGACATCTCTTCTCTGCTATTATCTTTCCTATTTCGGGAGAAATTTTGTTTGCAGTGATAACTTTCAACGCTGACACAAGGTGAGCATCATTAATACGGTTTCTAATAGGAGACTTATTACCTTTCATGACTGAAAATAACTGCTCGCACCGATAAGTGCTACCAAATATGGAAATAATTTCATATTCGAATTTTCGAGTATTTTCAAACCTGGCTGGTAAATATTTGTAAAATTCAGGCACGTCCACTTCAATGAATTTTGCTTTCAAATTTGAGTTGCATTGAATCTCGATCACCTCCATTTGCATATGGCTAGGTACTGATTCAATACTTATTGAGAAAATCGAAGAAAACAAAAAAAAATTTGTCTTCGAGGGAACTAAAATCACTAAACCTCGTTTCAAATTCAGTTGTTAAATTTGCAATTTTTTCTGCGTATTTTTGATACGAAAAAGTATAATCTAAACTTGATTTGTTCATGCTGCACGTTGGGAAGTGCGTCAAATCTTCCTTTTTAAGTTGTTTTTCCCAAAGAACTAGTTGACATTTGAATGCTTAAATTATGTCGAACATGTTCGTAATGATATAATCTTTTCCTTGTAACGATAAATTTAAATCGGTTAAGTGTTTGGTTATATCAACCAAGAAAGATAAATCTTGTATCCATATTGGATCGTAAAACAAACTTACGTCTTGATTTTTCGTTTTTAAAAACTGATATATTTCTTGTTTCAAATCCCAGAATTGTTTGAGAATCTTGGAGCAAGATAACCAACGTACCTGGGTATAGTAGGACAAACCCGAATATTCACTATCTAACTCACTTAAGAAAGCAGTGAATTGACGCTGATTTAAACCTCGAGATCTTATAAAATTTATAACTTTTTTTATATATGACAAAACATTCTCCATATTTATCACTTTCGTGCATAGAACTTCTCGATGTATAATACAATGCATATGATTAATGTTTGAACCGTGAATTTCACTAAGTTTTTTTCTTAGTAATGCTACGAAGCCCTTGTTTTTCCCGGTCATTGATGGAGCGCCATCTGTAGCTACAGAATTTAATTTTGCCAAAGGTAGATTGTATATCTGCAGAAGTCCAAAAACACAAGTAAATATATCTTCTCCTGTGGTAGTACCAGGCATCGGTATTAGTTCCAGTAATTCCTCAAAAATGTTTAAATTCTTGTCACAAGAACGAAGAAACACTGCTAATTGAGCTTTGCCACTAATGTCCGTGCCTCGTCACAGGCAATAGAGAAACTTTCGAAACTAGATGATTTTGCTTTGATCAAATCACTTAAATTCGCGGCTAAATCAGTAACTCTTTCCGCAACTGTATTTCGAGACAATGAAATTGATTGAAAGGACAAACAATTTCTCCATCTTTCATTAGGCATTCCTTGATGAAATCACCGTCAGTAAAAGGCTTCGAATGTTTAGCTATCAATTCGGACAAGACGTAGCTTGCATGTACCGCCACTTCACTTTCTTGCAATACTTTACTAAACATGGACTGTTGCTTTTTCACTCCTAACTTGAGCTCTTTCAACTTTTCTTCTCTCATTAATCCTTCGCAATTGTTATATTTCGATTTGTGTTGTTCGTAATGACGTTTAATATTATATAACTTTGGTACATTAATAGTATTATTACATATCAAGCAGATTGTTTTATCTTTTATTTCACAGCAAAAATATTCTAATTTCCATTTTACTTGGAATATTCTAGGTTCGTCAGCGATTTTTCGTTTAATTTTACTACCACTTGGTTTTGATATAGACATACTGAATACAAAGGGCTGGAATAAACACGGTTAACGTTAAAAAGTTAAAAAAAAATTATTCTTTCCACAAAAGATAAATCAAAATGCTAAAATATTTCTTCAAAAATATTCTATCAATATCACAAAATGTCAAACGTTTAGCAAAAATCAATTCAAAACAGAGAAACTAATTCTATCTCACAGCGAAATCGTTACAAATCAATCACAGCATCAAGTAAACAAACAGTTCGCTAGAACTACAGCTACTACTGAGATGAGTTGTTTGTTCTCGGCTTTTATAAGCTTTGTAATTAATTTCTCGAATATACTGAAAACATCTATAAATATCTGGATTTTTGTGGATGGCAACAGCAATTACGAGATATTTATTTATTAGGTATTAAATGCACGCGCTGTTCTATTTTTAATCTTCCAACGCAGCTATCTTTTCAAAAATCGTCTGCGTTGCTAAGGCAACATGAAGCAAATCTAATTACAATTCTAAATAAAAAAAACTAACTAAATAAATAACTATGAAATCCGTAACAATATGAATTAAGTAATAATTAATAATAAAGCAAAGTGCATGCATATGCATGCACCAATATATCGTACAAAACTATGATTGGAAAACTGAGACCATGAGTTCGGCCACATTCGGCTATCGGGGGATGCGTACAAGTTCTGAGTGCACGTGTCCCCCAAAAGCCGAAGGTAGCTGAACGCAAGCAACTCACACGCATTTGTAATTTAAGTAGTGTGTGTGTCAGCTCGCTGTGAGTAATCTAACAACACTGAATAAATTATCGTTAATTACTTAGCAGTAAAGATTTCATTTTTTTCTTCGTCGATATGTTATTTTCTTATTATATATTATATTATTATTTGCCAATATATTGGCCGGGCCTCAAAAATATTTGTTGTGGGCCGCATGCGGCCCACGGGCCGCGAGTTTGACATTCTTGCCCTTTCATCATACTTCCTTAATTTTAGTAACTATTCTGCCCTGATTACTTGTAGAAGCATTTATTGGCCTAACTTCATGTGCGACATTTCATTCATATCACTCCCATTATTGCTATCGTTATCTCAGTAGAAGAGCTAGTTATTGAATTCAATGCAGAAGAGTTAATTTCTGCAGTAAATACTTTAAAGTACATTTTGTAAACCAACTTTTCTGTCTCCTGCAAGAAAATATTGAAATCTGTATTAAGAAGAAAAATGCAGAGAAAATTGATAAGGCAAAATAAAGTTTAAATGGTTACTTCCGTTGATAATGTCATTAACAAAAAATCATACAGGGCAAACAAACTATTATTACAGTTTCCAAGTTTTAAAACTTCGAAGACAGAACAGCCCGTTTCCTTCTGCTTCTGACAAGTGGTACTCAATAAACAGGGGCGATTCACCAAACTGTAACTTCTGCTGCTGACCAATTGATTTATTATCACGTGATAGGGTAATATTTCAATTCAAATTAGAGATGGACGATCCGCTCCGGAACCGATTCCCTTTATTGAAAGAATGCTCAGGGCTCCGGTGAAAATGGAATAGTAGTTCTTTAACAGTTCACCAAGAGTGGCAAGATTCCTATTAATGTAAACACTAGCAGCATTATTTCCTTTATTATTTACCGGAAACGTCTCTGACCTATCTATTATGCGTCTATGTGCGTTATATATGTATACACGTGTGCTTTAGGTTTTTCTTGTGTTCCATCTAGTAAAAAAAAAAAAAAAAAATCGACGAATCTCGGCGAAATTAACCACCTTTGTGTGCAAATGGATGGAGTTTTCCTCCTTCTATCAGTACGACGATTTGCGTAAAGTACGCAGATTATAGAATCTAGTTCCTCGGATTCCCAGCTTTCAATACTTGGGCGCTTTCAGTCGCACATCTGGGTCCTTCGGAGTAGGGATTATTCGCTCTTTTCACCGCTCCTACTCTAGCCGCGGATCTGATTCCTACGGAGCCTATATTATTTGCTCTTCCCATTGCTTCTGCTCTGACCACAAATCTGGGTCCTGTGGAGTCTTGATTATTTGCTCTTTTCGCTTCCTCGGAACTGTTCCTTTGAGTTTAATTCCGATTCTTTGACTATTGTGCCACAGTATAGCTATGTATAGTTGGTGTTACATTTCTTACACAATATTACTGTAATATGTATGCAAAATAATTAATTATATTTTTATTTATTTACTTATTTTACTAACGACTGTTAGTCAGGACCTGTGAATTTTTCTTTCATCTTTTTGACAATGAGTGTATATTTATTTATAAACATCAATTTTTCCATCTAATGTATTTTTTCAAGGATGCTGAACAAAATGTGGACCCTCCGAATAGAACCTTGAGCGATACTTGGTATGATTTTACCAAATAAAATTTAAAAACGGAAAATGCCGATATTGTCAGAAGACAATTTCTTGTTCTTTGGGATGCCCTCTCAATCTAAAAATTTATTTTTACACTTTGTTTGAAGTAGTAATAAAATGTCATATACAGTAATAAAATAGCGTAATCTTTACTAAAAGTTAATTTAGTTTTCATTATTTTTTAACTTTAGCATTTTTTGTTCCAAACTTTTATTATTGCCTTATGCAGAAAAGTGTTTTTGGGAATCTCAACAGTTGAAAGAAATGTGTCTAAGAATAAGCGGCTTGTTTGAGTTGATTCCAACGATCCCACTCTTTGCTCAATTCTTTCTGCTTTTCCCCCATTTTGCACTCTGCTCTTGATTTACGCTTGTTCGGAGCACATACATCAAGGTCATTGTTAGTAAGAGGAGAATCGTTAAAAAGAACTGGTTCACTTTAATAAGCGAATGGTACCTATCTGATCCCTTAAAGAAACGGTTTTTCCCATCTCTAGATGAAATGCGTGAGCGATAGATGTAACCGCAGTTTCGATTCTGCTTGGAGTTGTTGCATATGCGTGTGTAAATGTCGAAAATAAATGTTTGATATCTTAATAGAATTTCCTTAAAACCTGCTCTATGGCCCACGAGATGTTTTGATTTTTACCTCTAATCTTATAGAAGAGAATGTGTTATAATAACCAATAAAGTTTAACAACAAATAAAACCTTAAAAAAAAGAAAATTCCGAAATTTCGCTGTAATTCTATCGATGGGATTCCCCATGTGGACATGATTGCATGAGATTCCTCAGCGCAGTTGCTAGAAAACACCAAAACCTATCACGACGGTGCCGTCACTGCTGGCTTAGAAGCGATTCTTACTGTTTTTTAAGTGGTTTTCTTGAACATTATGGAGTAAAAAAGCACATGTTTTGCACGGAACCCTTGAATGATCGCCACGGAACCTTCAGGATTCCGTAGAACACAGTTTAAGTAACGCTGATCTATAATGCTCTTATGTCAACGCTTTGCGACAGATAACCGGTTGCAAATTTAATCACTTTTAATAGCGTTTGTAAACTTATTATTTTTTCTTATGTTCTCAGAAATAGTGGTTAGTTTCAGACATATTCATCTGACGGACATGGTCGCTACGAGTGTGTTCATTGTTTTTAAATTTATCTCTTTGTTCAATGAAACGTAAAGCAACATTTAGATTACATTCAAGCAACTGCTTTTGTTTTACATTGATCAGTGTTTTCGTACTATAAAAATATTATTATTAAAAATTTTTTAACTACAGCAATTATACCGCCCTATTCCTGTGAAGTATCTGTGTGTTTCTGTTCCGTGAATACTACAGTATAAAACTATAAAGATTGTTTGAATATGAGAAAAAAAGCGAACGCACGACGATAAAATATAAACGGTAGGAACGTGCCATTAGAAGATAAAAACAAGGCATTGAAGAAAGTAAAATTTTTCAGTTGATGGAAATCGTCCTGCATAGATATTGGCTGAAATTGTGTCTTGAACTGAAGAAATTGATTAAAAATTTTATTGAAAGTGTTCTTATACAGCTGTAGAACAAGAGAAAATTTATGAAAGAAATATGTGTATTCAATATACATTTTAATTGAAACAGATGTAAAAAAGGGGCTATGTGACAAAAGTCAAATTGTACAATAAATAACTATTCCATTCTTCACAAGATTGTCAGGAGTCAAAAGCAAAAGATTATGAGATCGACACAACTAGGATTTACAGTTTTTTCATTTTTGTTTTCTGACATTCTTGTGAGAAGTGTCTTGTTGCTCCTGTAAAACCTGACTTTTGTCCCCTTTTTACATCTCTCTATTCAGTTTCATTTTAGTCTTCGATTTCGTACACGTAATTCTGGTCCATTGCATAAAAGGAACAGAATCCACTAAAGGTATACGTTTTTATGTTAATTAACCAAATTGTTTTACTAGTCTGTCTGCACTCTGTGTTCGACTTTCGTCAGTTTCCACCATAATATAAATTAGGTAACGTATAATTTAGCAAAGAACTATTGAGGTTTTAACGAGTGCTTCTAGCAGGTTTAATTTACATTTATTCTGTTTCATTTTCCTGCTGAATGAACTTTATCGGCGGGAGTTTCGGCAAGCCATGCATACTTTGCAAATACTTAATTGGAGCCAAGGTTTGTTTAGGCGGGCGTAACTTTACATTTCATATTATATTTAAATTAAACATCTTATTCTAAATTTCCCGCAAGCAACATAGTTGATTTCTATTGCATATTAAAATTTTGCAAAACCATCAGACTGAATTGTTAATACACAGGTTTTTTTGAACCTATACTTAAAAAGTAAGAGGGATGCTAACATGTCTGCCTGTTTTTATGTTTCTAATAGTTTGGCATTTTAAAGTAGGTAAAAACCTTAAAAGGCCAATAAATTTAATTTAGAATAATTAAGCGCGACAGCCGAATTCCTTTGCAACAGAATGTCAAAATCATGCTTAATAAATTCTAATAATCTTTATGTTCTCAAATATATTGGTTACTTTCAAATCTGGCCGTCAGATCTGGCCGTCTGGAGATGGTTTAAAACTGAGTACCAATATTTTGTTCACCGAAACGCAAGGCAACATTTATAAATAAAGCAACTTCTTTTTTGTTTTCCCTCGTAAACTACTAAACTAAATATTATTATCAAGCATTCTTTAACGGCACAATTTTACAGTTGCTTACTGCTTCTAATACATGTTTGAGGTCTATAGTTATACATTTACGTTTCGCTTAAGCTTTGTTTTATTTCAGTTAAAATTGGCTAGGTTTATATCAAAGGGAAAATTGCTCCTAAAACCTAGCAATCGTAGCCAAACTTAACTGGCTAGGCTCCTAAGACCTTTCAAATAGAATACCTATCAAAGGCAAGATGCCTGATAATTAGTTTTTATGTAAATGTCCTTCTTATTAATCTGTTTTTTTTTATGTTCCAGGCCCACCAGCGGCCGAACGGTAAAGTCGCTGAACACTGGTAGTTTGTTCCGAGGTTCGAATCCCGCGAACTTCATGGGCGTTTTCGTGGTTTTCCCCATGTGTAACGTGTATACGAGCCAGTTTCCCTTAGAAAGTCCTCCACGAAGGCATCCCTCACTTTAGGCAAATAGCCCTCGAGGCTTTGCCATAATCACACACACAACAACACACAACAATCTTTATGTTCCAGAACATTCCGAGGATTGTTCCAGCATGTTCATCAGCTGCATATAAGTAGTTCTTCATTCAGTTCGATATAATAAAAGTATTTAGACTTGAGTACTTGCCTGTTCATTTGTACCATCCCTTCATCTACGCGACCACATTACAACCAGATTTAGTTAAACTGTTTTTTAAATAAATGTAAAAAGCAATATATGAAGAAGGGGTAATTTTTCTTCATAAATAAATAGGTATTCCTTGGAAAAAAAAAACAACAAACTGGCAATAAAATGTTAAATAGCAGCTTTTATCTATATCGGTTACCGCAACATCATGGGAACCGTTCTTCTTCGCTTTTGAGCTCAAGCGTTTTAAACGATCCAATTTTCCATAGTGTTAATTTGCACTAGTGTATGGAAAGTGAGCTTTGCAATATTTATTTATGAAATTAAAGCTTATTTTTTATATTTAGTGCTCAGTTTCTAAAATTTTAAAAATGAGCTTTTACAAAACCACCTTAACTAAAAAATAAATGAAGTCATTAGTTGGATGATGAAAACGCTGGAGTGTTTAAGAGGCAAAAGGCTGTTAATAAAACTGAAAATAATTATATATGTTTTTTCTTTAAAAACTCTTGTTAGCTACGCTTTACTGAAAATAATTATTAATTACATAAAATTTATTAAGATTATAATTAATATTCTTAGGTATTTCTTAAATAAATGCTTGATAAAAAATATAACGTAATATATCAGAAAATCGATTAAAGCAAAATTATAAAAATAAATGGGTATATATTTAATAAAGAAAAACATCTGCACTCTTTTTTTCTTCCTCCAGACGACCTTTCGTTTTCCTTTACAGGAGCTGTGACACTATCTGCAGAATTAATTATTTTAACCATGGCTAGCTTAAAATAAAATATCTTGACATTTTACTGGTTAACGGAGATCTCCTTAAACAACTACACCAGATTAAGAAGAAGACTTTATTAAAAAAAAATAACAGCTATTGGACATCAGATAAACAGCTTTATGTAATATAATCCCAAGGAGTAAAAACAGATCTAAGGTGAATTTTGAATTCGAAATTTTCTAGTACAATAAAATCTAGATTTGTGGTTGGCAAGCAAGATACTCGTTACCAGAAAAGCCGGAATGTTTTACACTAAACTAACTGCACATAAGCTAATATATAATAAACAAACTAACACACACAATATATATATATGCATATATAATTACTAACACAACAGCCTTAAGTTTAACGTATATTTATGTCAAGATCTCTGCTACTGAAATACATCGTCCCAACTAAAACAGCGTTAAAGGTTCGTATTAAGGAACTCCAATCTTATGTCCGAAAAGGCGAAATTAACAAATGTTCGATAGCTAATCAATGCTGAAAATTTAATCATAATTTTGACTTTTGGTCTGCAAAAAATCATTCAGAAAAGTTCTTCAATTGGTTAATTGGATGCCTTTGAAACTGTCCACATTCACAAAGATTTACCTTCTATAACAACTGATTTTAAGTACAATCCAGTCCTTTAAAATTCTATTAACTCAATTTTTCAAGATAGATGGTTCTGCCACCTCGTTTGCTATACCATTCCACCCACTGTTTTCCAGTTTTGTAGATTTCTTCGCTCCTGACGAAGGATGACCTGTACCTGTTTACTCTCGAAATTGATTAAAGAGATTTTGACATAAATCTACGCTAAACTCAAGGTTGCTGTGTTACTAATTTTATGTTTCACTTAGCATGTTTCTCTTCTGATTTCATATATCTGTGTGTATGTCTGTGCGTATGTAAAATATAAAATATGTAAATCAAAATTATAACTTAAATTAGCAATAGCTCCCTAATTCATTATTTTAATTTCTGTATCTTCCCTTTCTGCTCTAACAGTAGAAAGTGTTTATAATACTTTGCTGGACGGTATCTTTCTAAATTAATCCGTATCATGGTATCTTATGTATGCGTAGCATTGCGATTATTTTTTTCACTTAGATTAAAGAACCTTTTAACTATTTTCTTGAATGCTCACTTCTTTCTCTTCCTTTTTTCTTTTTTCGCTTCCCCTTGATGCTGCCAACATGTGACTCTCATCGATTTGCTTCGTTCATTGTCTAAAGCTATAATAATTTATACAAATTTGTGGGGTGCATGTTGCAGTTATAATGAAGTGTGAATGAGAAGCTGTGCCGCAAAAATGTCAAGAAATTAAAATTATGTGGCAAATTTACAGCTACGTCTGTCTTCAAGTGCCATCCTCTTTTATCTGAGGGTTAAAGAATCTTCAAGTTATTACAACGGAAAAAAAATGTCACCAACTCATGACAGCTATTCCCAATATATATATAAATTTAAAGCATCTAAATGTTTTATTAAATTGGAATAAAAGTCAGTGCCTCTGTAATATAATAATTGCTACCTTGTATAAAAGGTTTAACACAATATAAAAACAAATGCAATTAAAGAAAGAATTCATAGTAGAATAAACTCGAAAAATGAAAATGCGAAAGGGAAAATATACAAAATTATATAAATAAAAATTAATCTCCTTTCATTGAAACTCCAATTAAGGACTCATCAGGAGAAAATTAATTAAAGCTTCAGAAAGATCGATTAATATGTTTCGTTCTCCTGGTCCATTTGAGATAAAAAGCCGCAAAACGATTTCATCAAATTCTTATTAAAGACTCGAAAGAAATATATTAATTATTAAAGAAAATTCATAGAAAACCGAAAACTCTAATCTCAAATGTCCCAGAATTTTCCGTACACATTTTCGAAACACTTGGGAAAAAAGAATAAAACATAACATTGTGCCAAAATGACAATGAAAAAAACATAGAACTTTACATTATGTACATTGAAATTCAAAAACACAAATTGGTCCAAAACCAATGTATGCTAATTCGAAACTCAAAACCAAATATAAATAAAGAGCAAAACTAATAGTCATTAAAATAAAACTAAAAAATTGGGAGGTCGCCGATTATGCTAAACTAAACTTTTAATACCAGGAAAACGAAAAACTGTACATAAAGATTTCTATACATAAAAAAATTCAAATCCTAGCCTCAAACGGATAAAAACTGAACAACTTTGACTTTTGAAACTTTGACAGTCTTAGTACTCTACCAGATCTATTTCCACAAGGTATTACTGTTATTTTCAAAGAAGAGAGGCAATTACGTTTAAAATGTGTTATATTTAATAACTACACAGCATTTAACATTTTTATATTTAATTTTTTAAAGAAATCAACGGTATCCCGATGGGAACTACCACGAGTTCATCGGTCTGTAATTTGTACCTTTTAACCAAGGAGTTTCATTTCCAACAAATCTCAAGTTCAACGTTCATATTACTCTAATATTTGCAGATACAAATATTTGCAACTTACAAGACGAAATCACTAACATAGTCAATATTCTGTTAGAAAATAAAACACCTCTATTCAAATTTTCTATATCTTTAAAGAAAGCTGGTATTCACTACTTTTTTTTTTAATTCTCATCTAAAGTGATACGATAATTATTACTTAAACCTTAATCGGAGGCGATAGTTGGATGAATACGATAAGAAATTTAATCTAAATACCTACAACGATCTTGTATTTTTCCCTTTTAACTATTTTTACTATTTTTATGTACTATATTTCTACTATTTTGTAAATTTAATAACTGGAAAATCTAGCTGTTATTAAAAAAATGGAGTTTCTACTTTCTACGGCGCATTGCACCCGATTACGTGAAGACTTTTTATCTTTTATAAGCATATACTTTTTTCTCTTGTACGCAACTTTGAGCCACTTCTGTTTACGCGCTCTAAGATTTTACTGAAAGCAACTTCTTTTAGAAGTTTCTTACGCCGCCATTTTGGGTTGACAATCACATCCTCCTCGTCGGTAATAATTTTTACAGACCTCACCCAACCATTTAAACCCCCGCACACAACGTATAACAGGGTAGGACATTTTGAATACATGTTAAAATACTCAGTTCTGCTGTTGGACACTTCGAACCTTACAGCATACTTTCTCCAAGAACTACAAAATTTCGGTTTCTCCAGCGCAATTTGAATTCTATTTTCTCTAGCTTGAACACAGTTTAGTCATCTTTAGAATTCAGTTAGATTACGCTTAAGTTTTCAGTAAGTTTGCGTTTTTCAATTTTTTTCAAATATTGTTTCAAATAGGTTTTCAGTTTTTGTCTGTTTAAGGCTTAGATTTCACTTTTTTTATTTATGGAAATCTCTATGGACAGTTTTTCGTTTTCTTGGTACTAAAAGTTAAGTTTAGAATAATCGGAGACCTACCCATTTTTTAGTTTTGTTTAAATTACTATTAATTGTGCTCTTTATTTATACTTGCTTTTGAATTTAGGATTAGCATATATTGGTTTTAGACCAATTTTTTTTTTTTTTTTTTTTTTTTTTTTTTTTTTTTTTTTAAATTTCAATTTACGTAATGTAAAGTTCTATGGCTTTTTAATTGTCATTTTGGCACAATGTTATGTTGTATTTTATTTTTCCAAGTATTTCGAAAAAGTTTAAGAATTATTCTGGTACATTTGAGTTTCGAGTTTTCGGTTTCATATGAATTTTAAAGTCTTTAATAAAAATTTGATGAAAACCTTTATGGATTTTGATCTCAAATGGACCAGGAGAACGAAACATACATTAATCGACTGCTATGAAACTTTACTTTATTTTCCTCTGACGAGTTCTTAATTGGAGAAATGAAAGGAGATTAATTTTTATTTGTATAATTTTGTATAATATCTCTTTTGCACTTTTATTTTTCGAGTTTGTTCTACTATGAATCCGTTCTTTAATTGCTTTGATATTGTGTAAATCCTCTTATACATGGTTACAATTATTATAATCTAGAGGAACTGCCTTCCTCTATAATATAATAATTGTATTGTATTCCAATTGAGGAAAATAAATTTAGATGCTTTAAGTTTATTATACTTCAAGACTGAAGCTAGAGTGCTGGACGGGTTTAAAATTTTTTAATTCTAAATTTTAGCATATTTTTATATTTCTTTATATATATATATATATGTATATATATTATATTATATACTTTATATATATATATATATATATATATATGAAAAAATACAGACACAATAAAATATTAAAAAATTTATTCAGAATAAGTAAAGAAAAATGAAAGTTGTACAAAACAAAATTTATGCCTTTCTTATTAAGGGAAACAAAAGTTTCATATAAAAATAAGAAATTCAAATTTACTTACTTGTTGCAACATTAGGCTTGAATGACATGTTGAATTACATTTCTTTGCATTTTTCACATTAGCGCTTTCATGAATTCTTGGCCGTTTCCACTTGAGTGACCTATTGCAACTGACCGGAGGGGAATTTAGTGGTCAGGTATATTTTCAAGTTCTAAGTAAGTTCTTAGGGCATAAAGTGAATTGTGATCTGGCATATACGTGTTTTAAAATTCCTTCAGAAGTTCCGAGTCGGTAGAATCCATCCTCTGCCACACTCATTACAACTACCAATATATTGCGCAAATCACCTCGCAACTTGTCGACGTCAGGAATAGAAACTCCCATAGTTATTCCCAAAGTAGCAGTAGAATTGTTTTTTACGAATTAATTTGTATTGGCTTACATTTTCAGATTTATTTCATAATTTAGTTTACCTTCAATTGCATTTTCAGTTTTGAAACAAAGGGTACACAAAATATCCGTTTCATCGTCTTTACTAGAATGCCCACAAGAAGGTATGAAATTTTTGTATCACTCGTTTCCTTTAAACACACACAACAGGTATCAGAAACAGAAATCTCTTCGGTAAGCATGTCTTCATCATGTTGGTTTAATCTGCTATCGACTATGATCTCAGCTATGTTTTCTGAAAAAGGCTGTTTTCCTTGCATAATCTGATTAGTTTCATCTTTTCCCGTTGTTTGGGACGCTTTCTATTACATTTTACACCTAATCCTCTGTACTTATATACAAATAGGAGATGTATTTCATACTTTGCTGGTTTGTAATTTGGCATTCTATAGAATGCCTAGGAAATGTGTGAAAAAAAATCGTTTCATACATTGCGGCTAGTTTTAGGCATTATATACAAAGCCTAGGCATTATATAGATGCCAGATTTCAGACTAGCCGATAACATATATATATGACCTAAAACTAGTTACAGTTATAGTAAATCTGTCTAAACTGCATCCTTTCGAAATTAATAACTATGATATGAATCTTACATAATGCTAACGACGTAGAACTGAGTATCGAAAGTTTAACGGTAAATACCGAAACGTTTTACTAGTAAATAGGAAAACTTGGAAGCCACAACTCAAATCATTCTAAAGCCAACTGCCGTTTTAGACATGTCCCTTCTTGCTGTTGCTTGCTATCCTGTTAATGTGTCGCCATTTACCCGTAGCCTTCATCAACCATAGTCTCAAAACATGTAGAATAGATAAAGATGTGATCAAGTCGAGAGCGTACTTATTCACATGCATAATTAATATTAAAATATGCTTCTCAAGAACACAATAATATGCCCAAAATCGTAGATTTCGAGCATTAATATATTTTAGGCATTAATCCGTATTATTGGTACGTCTTCGTAAGTTATGTTCTCCACCCCCAATGCGATATCAGTTTCTAAATCATTGTAAATATAATATAATGAAATTAAAAATTCAAAAATTATCTATGTTTTTGGATAATATATATATATATATATATATATATGTGTGTGTGTGTGTGTGTGTATGTCATAATTTCGAAGCACAGTCGCTGTGGCTGAATGGTACGGCAAGAGGAAGGAATTGATACCAAAGTAGATTTAGGCAATTGTCATCTTTATTTGCAGATTTGCAGGCACACTATAATAATTCCTTGTAGATAATATACTCTTTAATCATATCAATTACGATAATTTCATATATGCACGTTATATCATCTTAAAATAAGATCAAACGAGGACATAGCAAAATAGAGATGTCGGCAAAATGGAAGCTAGAGAAAGAATGCAGCAGAAGAACGACGTAGAATTAAGAACGTAGTTAGCAGAGTAGGTGCGATTCTAGAAAAAAGCTATGTTTGGCTAATATTAGTTTTAGTTGCCCTTTTCCAGCTGCGTTACATAACGTCGAAAGATCTCGAGTTTGGGACAATAGATGAATTTAGACGGAGATCACCAAATCTAGAATGCTAATTTTGATGTCATCAATTACTTTTTTTAAAGCAGTTATCGTATTTGGTTACATCTTACATTTATATTTATATATATATATATATCTAAAGGTGAAAATAAGCACTTCTAAATCCTTCCAAGAAGAGCTTATCTGCATTACTTCATCCAGAAGCTCCTAATGTTTTGAAAATTCATTTTCTTCAGCGGTTGAAATTTATGGCGAAAAAAGTCTCACTAGTAAAAGGCAGGACGAGTTTTGAACATGAACTTCGTTTTATATGAATTAAGAATTCCAGTGTTAATTTGAAAAGAATTAAAGATTCTATAAATAATTGAATAAATAAATTGCTACAGGCAAAAACAAATATGTGCCTATATAATTAAAATTAATTAAAATGCACTCCACACAAGAATGAAACTACCATATGAAACAAAACAAGTAACAACTGAATTACAAACATAGTGCGCAATACCACGCAAATACTTAAAAGAAACAAATTATATGCAAATTAAACAAACAATTTCAAAATCAACATCAGCATATACACATAAAATATACTCCGTATTGCATTTTGCTCTTCATAAATGCCTACATCCTGCATGAGAAATTTCGTCCAGCTGTTTACATGAATATTTTTATTGGATCGCATTTTAATTTTATTTGGCTACCGAAATATAATTTTAAAAAATATAATTTATTAATTTAAGAATTTTTAATTTTAGGTCCCATGCTTCCAATTAAAAATAGCAAAAGTGAAATAAAATTATAAAAGAATAAATATGCGTATAGCTCTTTGTGCAGTTAATATTGTTTAGTAAGGTTCTCTTTAGTAGGATCAGTTGTTCTCAAAAGGAACTTAATTTAATTTAAATTTCATTAATATTTAAAATAAAAGGCTAAAGCATATCTATTAAATTAATGAGAGTCTGAGATCAGCATCTTTGTTAAAAATAATAACAGAAATAGAGCTGAATAAAATCCTCAACTTCTTAGTGATGATTTGATTTTGCGAATTTGCATAATAGCAGTTTCAATGGGAAAGTAATCAATATTACAAACGAAAGCTATTTTTAATTTCTGAACGCTTTGAAAAATAAAGAAAAATGTAGCTAATGGGATAAATGAGCTTTTGCGAATGAGAGATAGAGATTGTTGTCTCATTATTTAAAAAAGCATTCAGCACACCTAATAAGGATGATGCATAAACAGAATTAAGCCGTTCTCCGTTGAATAGCATTTTCATTCGAAAAAAAAAACTCCAAAATTCTTTTATAATTTTTGCTTTTCTGCAAAACATACCATAATCTTCCCTTAAAAAAATAAATTATTATATGTAATATCCAAATTATCTTAAATTGGTAAAAATAGTTTATATTAAAATTTCACACAAAATTCATTATAGAACCAAAATATTCCCCATGTGTAACGTGAATATGATCCGTCTTTCTCTGTGGCATAGCGTTTTGGATCTGCTTATGGAGAATTGAATTTACACAGAATTTATATGCTAAATTTTTTTAATTAATTATTTTAGTTTTTCTTTTCGTAAACTTTCATTCATTAAGGTAATATTTATATCGTTAAAAAACAAGAATATTTTTTTAAATAATACGGATTTTTGAGGATTTTTTATTTAGTTAGGTATTTTTAGAAGAGCTATAATTAAAATTGTTTTATATCCCCATGCAATGCAGCACGAGACATTTAAATTTAATTTATATTTAAATTGAACAAATGTAATTGACTACTGTGTTAGCTGTAATCGTTAATTCTACTCTTTTGCTTTCCAGAAATCTCGAGAAAACAGAAATTGCCAGGACTTTCTCGTGACCGATTAAATAGCTTTAATAAGGCGGAGCGAGACATCTTAGCTCAGTTGTTGTTGTTGTTTACTTAGCTGCTGTAATTTTGTTGATCGGATTCGCTTTCTCTGCGCTGTAGATCGCGTTTATTCTAACGTTTTTAGTGGTTTAAAGGATAGCTACTGATTACATTGAGCGATATTGTGATGTTGTACGAACATCTCTGAAGAAAAATTCCAGCATTTTGCTTTATTTCTTGTGATAAGAATAAATTTTATTAAATTTTTATCTGACTTGTGCATTCAATCTATTAAGAACCCATAAATATATTGATATTGCGTGTTTGATATACCGGTAAATTGATATTGCGCGCAGCAATATCAATTGGAAAACAATTCACAACTGGATAAAAGCGATCATCCACTCAGCGAAGACCTCTACGAAGGAATCCCAACTTATAAACGGATAGATCTCAAGTATATTGCCATACGCCAAATAATCTAACATAGAGCCGTAATTGTCCTTACAACTATCAGCTTGATATATGTTACAAAACATGAACTTATTTGTCTAATAATATATATTACAAATTGTAAATACATTGTAGACAAAATCAGACAAGATTTGATAAAACGGATATTTAAATGCTTGCATCAGTTAACATATAAATGTTTTAAGATTTTAAATGTAAAAAATATGAAAATTGAAATAAATGAGAAAAACTTTCAATATGTGATAAAGTTTTGACATTTAAACTAATAATAAGGTCCGAGTGACTCATTTTGCTGTCTAGTGAAAAGGCGGAGTATTTTGTTAATGCGTGACATACTCAGAGAAGGACAGTCGGCATCAGAGAAGAATAATCACCAAGGAACACCTTATCGCAAACTAAGTTTAGTCAGTAAAAAAATTGAAAAAGTGAAATTGTAAAAATTCTTGTTCAAGATCTGACAACCAGACGTACAAAAACAATTTATTTAACAACACAGCTTGAAGTAAAGAGTAATGTGCTAGAAAAAAAACAATGACGAAATATTATTCAAGATATTGTTCAGAGCGGCTACAACGGACATTCATTGCATATCCCACAGCGACACAGAAACGATTCTTGGACACTCTCAAATATATATGAGGCATGCTGTTGATGTCTGCAGCATGCATACGACGACAGCTCATGCTTTGAGATTCTGTAGTTTCTCCATGGTTATCTCATAAAATAGTAATTCAGTATTTTCCTAAAGAATAAAAGATTGAGGTCCAGCAAGCGATGATTCCAAGCAACAATTCCGCTATGCCTTACCCAATACCTCGGGTATATATCACCTAGGAATATTAAGTTGGGATAACAAGGGCTCGTTATAAAAAATGATAATTGAACCAAAACATAAGAGCAGACAAACTTGTTATGCAAACAAGTATATATATATATATATATATATATATATATATATATATACTTGTTTGCATAACAAGTTATACTATATATATATATATATATATATATATATATATATATATATATATATGAGGCCCATTCTATAAAATAGTATCCAACAAGTTTTTTAAACCTATTTTTAACCTACGAGACAGTTTAAAAGTAAATTGAAGCAGTGACATATGCATTACTGCATTATCAATAACACTATACGAGATGCACTATTCGCCAAGGAAGTTCCTAATGAAGATATTCCGCATTAGAACGTAATACGTAATTGCAAATCAGCCCAGCTACAGTAGACAAGGTTCCCTTCACAATAACAGGATCTCAAGCATAACCAAATGCTTAGCCAAGAAACCAGGATCGGGGCATGACAGAATAGATAAATAGCTTATGAAACTCATCCACACCGCCAACGAGAATTTAATCACAGACCTTTTGCAACAAAGGCATTGAACTACACACGTGCAAGCCCCAGTTACTTAAAGGTAGGTGAGAGTGTGTTATTCTCCAACAGGAATAAAAACTCTGACCTCTGACCATCCCAAATACTATAGATCAGTAAATCTCTCTCCAACTCTTGGAAAACATTGGGAAGAGGAATAACAATAAGACTCAAGTATTACTTCTATACAAACGGACTCATACAGGTTCAAATACCATTTTCGAGTGATACAGGTTCAAATACCATTTTCGAGCAAACTACGCAGTAGATGCGCTTTTGAAACTTATATGATGCAACAGAGCAAACTAGCTGCATTCAGCAAGTTTTTGCCTAAATGCTCATTTGATACCCTCTGCTGACCTACAGTCCTCCAGGTTCTCACAGAAATCAGTTGCCCCCAAACATCTTTCTTTTAATCCTTCGCCTTCCTCTCCTGTCTGCGAAATTTTCTCCCCAGCGGCCGTCTGTTTTTCGTAGCGTGTAATTTTGTTTACTCTCTACATCATAACTTTCCATACATAACTTTCGTAGTGAATGAATGTCAATGAATATCAAGTAAAATTATAAGGAAATAAAGCATAATAGAAAAATAATAATATCTCTGCTTATTTCTAACAACAGGATAATTTGATAACATCTGTTCCAGGCGGTCCCCTACTACCATTTTGTTGTTGTAATATTTTACAGTTATTGGTTGTTTTACAGTTCTTTTCTTTGTCCCAACATCAATCATCGAGTTATTATGGACTGTACGCATCAAACGTATATGTCTTTCCAATTCACAACATCATTTTTTCTCTTTTTCTGCTGAGTAGACGTTGAAGCCATCTCTCATTGTCTTGTATCTTATGTAAAATGGCTTGAATATTCTTAAAACCCGTGGCAAATTCAATTAGAAATTGAATGCCTGATTAGTGCTATCCATATTAGAACAAACAAAAAACCAACAATTAAACATTTAGAAAGCGTTTTAAACTTTTAAAAGTTTTTTAATATAGAAGAACGCTTGAGGCGCGTTACGTCCACCCTGCGGAAGTTTCACTTGAACACGCTAGACGTGTTACGGACGACGGAGAGGTTAATAACGAATTACTTACAGCAAAGAAAAAGCATAGTTTTACAAAACAGTAGCATAATTACCACAGGGCAGACAAGTGGATGTCCCGAAGGGTTATTGCATTCGTGTGAAAATATAAATAATTTAAAAATATAGTTGATCATCACTTCGAATTCTAAAATATTTACTTTCGGGAATGATGTAGCCTCTAGACGGAACGACCTCTGAAAGTACAATAAAAGCCCTAAAAGAACGCTCCACAAATTCAGTGTTCTGTGTGAGGAAGAGAGCTGAATATAACGCACCAGGCGTCTGAATGCTAATGATTCATAAACCAGCAAAAAAGTTTTTAAAAACATCACACTCAATATTAAAGACAAGAGAATCAAAACAAAAAATATCTTGGTTTTATTAACCCGAAATTAACTTGAATTACTCATCTTTAAATAACGCATTACAGTAACAGTATTCAAATTACCCTGACGCAATGCTGCATCTGGGGTTCTATCCCTCATATAATAACATTTTTAATAAAAATGTTGATTACCTAACTGATTACATATGGTGAAGCAATATGGAAGTTACTCATGAATTAAAGGAAAATGAGGACCCCACCGACTATTCAAAGATATTTTGTGTCGCAAATTACTAGAGCATTTCATACAACATATGAAGTAGTGCTTAGTGCTCGATCAGGTACAATTACTTTAAACATTATTGCAGAAGTAGAAGATATTATAACGAGAATCATGCAATTGGTTCAATAATTACAGCACTCAAGTTGACACTTGATGTCCTTCACCCGCTTACAGTAGACGATGAATTTAGAAAATTAAATCCAGAGGGGTTCTTTTCCCCTCTGGTTTTCTACAGGCTATTAATAAAGGTGTAATATTTTGGCAGTCGGGCACGTGAATGAAGCTTGGAAGAAATGATGACATAGAAGAAATTAACTTTATATCTCCATCTCTTTATTCAATTGAAAGGCATTTATCACTCTTTGTAATAAAATTAAATTTAAATTCACTGCCTCATAATTTGAACAAAGAAAAGGCAAAGGGCAGCAACACAGATCTTAGTAGCAGAGGGTGAAAGTGATCTCTCTAACACAAAATGACGCGAAGTGGCGTTCTCTATTTATAGAATAATAAAGTTCTCTATTTATAGAAGCGGTTACGTAATAGGCTGGAATGTTCTCGAAAGTACTGGCCTAGGGGGAAGATCCTGAAATTGCAGAAAGTTAATTAAAAGTTGCTTGTTCGCATAGTGCAAAGCCCTCCCATTTTTAATATTTTACGTATATATATATATATATATATATATATACATAGAAAGAGAAAGAGAAAGAGAAAGAAAATATAAAAATTTTACAACTATTAAAAAAATTGCAGAATAAGAAAAACGTACCTATGCTATTAGTTACATTATAAAATTTTGTCGGTCAATTAAAGCTAAGGCTATTCAAATCAAATATAAAGATGTTTCTAATGATCTGCTGTTCAATAATAAATATTCACTCATACAATCCACTATATCCACACATCTCAGTAAAACAGCCACTATATCTACACATCTCAGTGAAAGTCATGCCAAATATGAAGAGGTAAATGATTAAAATGCTCGTAATTTGTAGGAAATTTTGTCACCTTAAAATTTGTCCCAAGCTGTTGTCTAAAACTGCTGAACTAAATTTTACAAAAACACTGAGAGGAATAACTGCTTAATTTTTCTAGCATTGTAACTATTAAAATATTTATGAGTTTTATTCTCAAGAATGACATCTGCGCTAACCTTCTCTTAGAGTGATGCTGTGATATTCATGTCTGTAGTGGTAAAATATTCACTACTCTTGGGTCAGACATAAATATCGTTGCATGAACATAAAATAAGGTTCTAATTTCATTTTAAATATGATTAATAAGGTGTTTAGCATTTTATTTGATTGGATCTAACTTCTCAAAATTTGTTAAATGGTTTTTCTTTTCTTATATAAGTTAAATGTTTTCTTACTTGGGTTAACATTTCCACTAAAAAAGCAGGAACTTATTTAATCTTTTAATATATTCTACAAACAACTGAACTACACTCTAAAATGTTTAGTTGCGACTTGTTTCTTTCTAGTTGAAAACCAAACTTTCTCTAGGATGCATAAATAATGTAACACGTGAGATAAGCTGGTAGGCTGTAATTTTTTATTTTGCAGCAACTTTAATCTTGCTTTGGAATGTAATTATTTAGTGCTAAGAATATACAAAAGCACGCTTTCATTTCCATAGTAAGTATTTGTCTTCTCATTTTGTAATCAAGGCCCGCTGTAACAAATCTTCAAAGCAAAGAATTTTGAATTTTCAAAATTCCACCCAATATGTAAATGAATAATTTTATATAAAAACCGTAAATTTGATTACGAATCATGGAAAGATGTGACGAGCTTGAGAAAAGTGAGGAGTTATTCAAATTTAATCATTGTTTTAATGCGGATAGAACAAATACAATTATTGTTATTATGGGAATTTATTAAAATACACTACTACAGAATTTAACTCTATAGAAATTAGAATTTTCCAAATAGAAGTAACAAATGAGTGATACATTCATTTATAAATTCTGTCCACACAAACTGAAGAAGCGACAGCAAAAGTGTCTTAAAATTTTGTACAACAATTTGAATGCTAATTGTATGCAATGCATCGTGAGAGAAGAAAGTTACGGTTATTTTCCTTCACGGATTTCAGTAAATATAAATGGTAAATTCACGAAAATTTAGCGTTACCAATTTTCAGTAAATTTACATTTTTTATTCAAGAAAAAGTCTATTGCAATTAGAAATATTTGTTTTAGAGTTATATTTATATTTTTAGAGAATGATATGCTAGTGTAAATATGTTAAAAATGTATTCTGTTTAATTACTGTAGTATGATGAAACTGAATAAAAACAATTTAATAAAAGATTTATAAAATAGGAGTTTTACTTAAAATGCGTATGATAATTAATGCACTAAAAGGAAAAAGATAATTTAGCCTATAATTTAATGGGAATAATAGATTAAATAAATATACTTCTCTATAATATGATATTATAGACAATTCATCTATAATATCATATTAAGTAATAAAAGTGTGGGGTGCTTAATTAACGAAATCTATTAATTGAACTATATTGCCAAATGTATAAGTCATTATCTTTCTATTCCTATTTGCGATATTTCTATTTATTTGCAATATAAAATTGCAGATGAATTCTGTATATAGAATTATTTAATCTTTTAGTGCGCCAAGATGGTAAGAAAACAACGCTTTTTTCGTGCCTTCTGCTTCAGACTGCCACACATTAAAAACATGTAAAACAGATTGCTCAAATTTTAAAATGGTGAACATCAAATAGTCTTAAAACGTAAGCGATATTCAATAGTTCAGAAATTAAATTAAAATGTTCATAAAGTTTGTCGAAAATATATTTTTTGGCTCTATTCGATGGTATAAACAGTAAAATTCTGATATATTTATGCGCAGAAAGTCATTTAAACATCAAATTAAAAAACTAAATCGAACTTTGAAAAAACTCCCTCCACCACACTCTGTCATCATCATCCAGTAGTGTAGGTACAAAATTTAAACTTGATGGCTTATCAGGAAGTCTAAACTCGACGATAAAATTTCAACCACTGTGAAACACCATACATTACCTAAATAAAAACTTATATACGAATACAAATTTTTCATTAACTGCACTTTTAGTCAATATACCTTCATCTCTTTGATCCTACAGCAGTCTCTTATTTTGCTGACCCGATAGGGTGTATAACGATTAGCCCTTCAAAAGTAGAGCCCTTTAGGTTAAAGCTTAACGTTCTTCATCCCACTTTCGTAGATTTTGTAAAAATGTTGCATGCAATTATTTATTGTAAACACCTGCATAACCTATCACACATTTTATTTTTAAGGTTTATTTAGTATAACATTTGAGTGTAGTATTCGAACATATGAAATAAGATCAGAATAAATGGTGTGTTTTAGTAGATTTTAAATAATTGTGTTTATTTGATAAACGGTATTTTTATCAATATTTGGCAATATAGTAATAATAAATTATCGTTAAATGTAATAGTTTACTATAAAAACCAAAATTTTAAATGTTTATCGATTTCATATTCTACACAGGCAGTGGTTTCACTGTTAAACTACCATACACCTTCCTTCCACGTGTATGAAAAAAAGATTTAGGCTACATACATTCCACACTTTTTTAAACAAAACCCACTTTATATGTAGTCTAGAATGTTTTAATTTTAATTTTATTCTTGCCCCATACAGTAATTTTTGACAGGGAACTGAAGGTGGTTAGAATGAGAAGGTTGGAGGAAATTGGAAAGTTAGATGAATTCTTTGCCAGAATTACTCAGCCAAATGTTCAGAGATTCATTTCCGTTCCTCAAGACATGCTTATTTTCGTTTTCTGAGAAATGTGTGTTGCAGTTATTTTGAATGGATTTCATTTGAAAAATATGTATGAAGATCTATAAAAAATTTTAAGAAAATTTACGGAACATTATATGAGACGTATGAAGCCTAAGAGGAGGAAGGATGCCTTCGTGGAGGACATTCAAAGGGAAAATGGTTCATATATACGTTACACCTGTAGGAAAACCGCGAAAACGTCCTTGCAGCTAGCTCGTTCGCCTGGAATTGAACCCAGGTCGGCACTTGCCAGTGTTCAGCGGTTTAAAAAACTTATAGTAATTCCAAACCAAATTTCGAAAAGACGTCAAATAAAGATACTATAGCCCATTTTCCTACTTTTCATCATTCGCTAACACCGCTTAAAATAACAGTTCTAGATGGTGGAAATTGCACAAGATAAATTTCATTGGTTATGAATCAGGAGACTATACGTTTGATTGTAAAAAATGTTGAGTGTATTTCGTCTTCTTGAACGCTTTGATCCTTTTATGTGTGAAATTTTCATTGAAACTAAAGCCAAAAAAGACTGCTGTTTTCGTTCAGTGATATATTACCATCAATCCATCATTTTCATGAAAGTATGGAACGCATACTATAAGCATTTAGAAAATGCATAGAATAAAAAATATAAACAAGATAAACGTCATTTTAAAAGCAATTTTAATATAGGTAGCTCTTTTATTTAACTTTGGAATGGCTGCAATATATGGAGACTGTTAGAATTTTCAGGATTATCTATATTAGCGAAACGAGAAACATATTTATATCATCGTATTAAAAGTCTTTTAATTGATTACTTCCCAGTTTATGTGAAAACAATTTCCAATATTACAACATTTTATAAAAACCGTTTAATAATAATCTTTGAACCTGCATTCCAAATTTCCATGACTATTACGTCAAAGTGATATAAATACAAATTCGTATTTCAAGTCTAGAGTTCTCATAGCGAAATCTGTACATCAACGAATTATATAAGCCTTTTGAAATCTAGTATATGTTAATTTATATTTAAATTTATTTAAAGTTATCCTTAAAGTACTACTTTGCACTCAAATAAACTAAATCAATTAGCATAAAATATAAAATATAAAATTAAACGCTTAATTAGAGTTGCGATTTAAATACTAAAATTTCAGATACTACTCACTTTCGGCAATATGTATTCTGTTTAAAGAACATTAAGATTCGAATCTTGTTAGAAGTTTGATCCTAACGATCTCTTTACAAGAAGTTTGATCCTAATTAACTAACACGATATCCACATTTAAAATGCAAGCAAGTCTAGTAAAGTTACAAGGTATTTATCCCGCCTTCGTGGTGTAGTGGTTCGGTACACTGGGCCGGTATTCCAGAGGTCCGTGGTTCGATTCCCGGCGACGGCGACTGCTCATTTTTCATCTTGCCTGCTTCCAAAAAAAATACCTAATGTCTCTACAGTAGCGCCCGAACTAAAAGGGTGTTGGATGATGATTGTCTTTACCCAGGATTTGGCGATTGGTTTCCCTAAAAAGTCCAGTCACCCTTTAAAAGGGGTATATAAGGCATTTCTCCCGCCTTTCTAGGGTGTCTTCGTGGGCCGTTGTTCCAGAGGTTCGTGGTTCGATTCCCAGCGAAGGCGATTGCTAATTTTGCATCTTGCCTGCTTCTAAAAAATGCCTAATGTCCCTATAAAGTAATTTCAATGTATAGAGTGTTACATCGATCAAAATGTAAAAGAAGTACGTAAATAACAGTAGTAAATAATTCACAAATCCATGAAAAAAGCTTGATAATTGATACCTAAAAATGATGAATACAATAAAGAAATAATTTTTAGACACATTAGGTTATTTCGAAGTGGGAGATACGAAAAATGAACAATGCCCTCGCCGGGACTCGAATCACGGACGTCTCGAGTGCGCGCCGAGCGTGTTGACCACTAAACTATGAAGGCATGCTAAGAATGCGGGAGAAATACCTTATATACTCCTTAAAGGGCGACTGGGGTTTTTAGGGAACCCATTTGCCACATCCTGGGTGTGGAGAATTATCATCCACCTACATTTTAGTTCGGGCCCCACTGTAAAGATATTAGGATTTTTTGGAATCAGGCAAGATAGAAAATGAGCAATGCACTCGTCGAGACTTGAACCCCGGGCCTCTCAAATACACTTCGGGCGTGCTGACCACTACACCACGAAGGCCTGCTAAGAAGACGGGAAAAATACCTTATAAATTATTTTTAAAATAAACATGTAGCAAAACAAATACAATGATTTAAATGTTTACACGTTGGTGCTATAGCTCTGTTGCATCAGGTTCGCAGTAAATTTGGGTCATTAAATGTGCATAACCTTTCGAATGTGGTAACATGTTCTAAGGTTAAACTAATTCTTTACGACTAACTTATAGGAAGTTTTACTAGTGAAAGAACTAACCCAGGGTTTATAGTTATTAGACTTGAGTTTCTGTCCATTCCTCTTCAAGTATAAAGAGCACAGAAAATGTGAATTATACAAAAGTGCACGTTGTTATATTCGTAAGTTTAGTTACTAAAGCAATACATTTAGTAGTAGTAATTGATTTAACCACAGATGCATTACTCGATACTATTAAACGATTTACTGCTAGGTGTGGAAAATGTAACATCATAATATCAGATAATAGTACTAATATGGTTGGTGCAAAATCGCAGTTGAAAAAATTGCATATCTTAGTCTTTAAATATAATTCTGGTATAGCAGATTTCTTAATGTCTGAGGGTCTAAACTGAAAACATAAACCACCAAAATTTGTTTCCTTAGGTGGAATCAACCTAGGGAAAAGATTTTGGTGGTTTATGGGAAGCAGATAAATCAGTCATTAAAATACCATCTTCAGTGTACAATTAGCAGTTATAAATTGGCTTTAGAAGAATTTTGATTTGTTGCCACACAGAGTGATGCATTCTCATTTCTCGTCCAGTTTTACCTTTATCAACAGATGTGAATTATCTTGAGCAGGGTCATTTTTTTAAATTGGACGTTCCATTACTTCTCATCATCAACCTGATTTCTCTCATCTTACAAAAAATAGGCTTTCTAAATGGCAGATTACTATCATGTTCATTCAAATTATTTGGAAACGTTGGCAAACTGACTATTTTAATCACCCTAAACAACGCACCAATTGGTTTAGTAATAAAAATATTATTAAAACAATTTAAATTATGTTAGCTGTGTTAAAGGAAGATAATATCACCCCATTTAAATAGTGTTTAGCTAAACCTGTAGAAGTTTTATCTCGTAAAGACAACAAAACCAGAGTTGTCAAAATGAAAACATCAAATGGTGTGAAAGTAAAATTTGATTGATGTAGTATTAAGATTTGTTTATTGCCTCTCCAGGATAACAATGCTTAGCTTTACATTATCGTGATCTTATTGAATTGGTGTATTGAATTATGGCAAAGCACACTAGGGCTATCTGCCTAAGGGGAGGGATGCCTTCGTGTAGGACGTTCTAAGGGAAACTGGCTCGTATACACGTTACACATGGGGAAAACCACGAAAACACTCATGCAGCCAGCCCGTTCGCGGGATTCGAACCTCGGACCGAACTACCATTGTTCAGCGACTTTACCTCTCGGCCGCTGGTGGGCCCGTGTTCTTATTGAAAATTGTGCTTGGAATGGAACAGTTTAAAGAGCAGCTAAGATATTTATATAGTGAATTTTAAAGAGCAAGTAAGATAAGCATAGTGAATTAGTTATGTTCTGTGTAATGTTTATGTCATTTTATACTTTATCTCATGATTATTTGTATATATTATATTCATGATGGAAAATTACCTATTAGCTTTCATATTTGAATCGTATAATTAGTTGTTATTGAAATTGTTAAATTGTATGTTGATAATTTACATTTTGAAATTCGGAATTTCAATGGGTGGCGTCATGTTAAATTTGAATACAGCGACACCTATTGTAGAGAGAGAGAGAAATTCTCCCTCGGCCATATGGATTTATCTAAGTAGCATGACAGAGCTTGTGAGTACTGAATGAAGTGTTAATTATCTGAATAAAATTGTTAGTTATCTTTTTATACTATGAACTCTTTAATTAAGAATTATAGAAACATAGGACAGAAATAAAACTTGTCATAACAGCTCTTTTGATACTAAAAGTTTTGCCCGAGTTACATCCCAGTCAAATTTCAGTGAATACGGATTTACGGAAAACAATACAGAGAATGAAATAAACTGTGTTTTTTATCAACATTTATCGCCAATATGTCCTGTGGTATACGGCGGTAGATAAATACATGAATTTCGCTAAGGCCGTTAATTCAAAAAGTATGAGAATGAACGAAACTCATGAAATGTATCACTGCTCAAATACAATCAGATGTTATTTTCGTTCCAGATTCAACTGTGAGAATGGATTATGCAATATTTTAGATAACGAGTTGGTTCTATTTAAATGCTATAAAAAGGCGTAAAGTTAGTGTGAAGAAGTTAATAGTGTTAGAATTGTAAATTTTAAATGTTTTTCATAAAGCCCGTTTGAGAACTTCTTTTCAAAGCACTTCCTCTGAAAGTAGAATGTATGTCATTTTTGTTTGAGTTTTACTAATGGAATATTATTTAATTCCCACTTTTTCTTTCTGTTTCATTGTGCCACGAGGTTCGCTCATTCCATAATTTATGCAGATTTGAATGACAAGCAGTTTTATGACAAAATTAGAGGAATTACTACTCGTAACTATGTGTGTAAGGGTTTGGGCCTGATATCCACAGATGCCTTGCCGAGTAAGATGTAGAATATTTAAAGTGTTTGAATTCTCTGTCTGCTTGGTTAGAAATTCTGATGGTAAATCCTGATAGCTCAACCCACTGGAATTAAGTAACATCTTTCTTGATTGAAACTGAACTGGCTAAACGTTTTGTACCCATTGTAGATGTTACGATATTTCTCATTTTAATAAACTTTATTTTCGCAATTTCCTTTCAACTACAAATACTTTTTATTTTACCTTTTAAAATGCTCGTTAAAATTTTACTTTTTTTCTTTTATTAAGTACATGTTTTAGAAAACACAAAAGTAAAAAAAAAAAAAATGTTTTAGATTTAAAGAAATCAAATAACGCATGATAAACGAGTAGCAAAATACTATTGGGAAAGATCCCAAGAACGGAATTGAGTGCTCTTTTCGATGCCAAAGATAAAATAAAGCGATGGTATTAGCAGAGGTGAAGGGCGGCAAACTCTTTTTATTTGTTGATACCATAAGAGATCAAGTCTAAAAAGTCAAAATATTTTTTCTCCTATTTTCTTTTAAAATTCCCAAAGGCGTTTTAGGACAGAGCGATAAATCCAATCGATAGATACAGAAGAATGAGAAGTAACTCTTTATATTTTTGAAGTAAACAAAAGCACAAAGGACAAAAAGAATCAGAAGAGAAAAATAAGATATAAACTAAATGTTGTTTTGATTTCTTTCGAAAATCTAAATGTTATTTTCGAAGAAGAAGTGGCTTTAATGTTACAAATGGGCTAGACGAGCAGGAGTATACGTTAAGCGGATTCTGTATTTTATATTTTTGTGGTTACCTTTTTATATAACCGAGAATTGCGTCAGAATGTGAGGGAAATATTGATCATGTTTTGTGATATTAAAATGTCAGGCATTTTATATACATGTATATTTTACACCATTTTTGTATTATTCATTCAGCATATAGACCAATCTGCCCTAAGCGTCTGTGCACGGTCTGCCTTAAAATTGTCGTACCAGTGGCTGAAGAGAGCTGACGAGACAGGTCTGAGGCTGTGCTCCGCCTGTTTCTTTTGAAAGTAACTGCCAAATATCGGTCCTCATTCGGCGTTGTAACTCTGGGACGACCTGTGCTGTAACGTCTACTCACATTACCATCATCTTGGAATCGTTTCCAAAGCCTGGAGATGACACTCTGGGCAATTCCAAGTTCGTCTGATACTTCTAGTTGGGTACGCCCACATTCCAGACGGCCGGTAATTCTACCACGTAAAAATCATCCAAATGCGTCCGTTGTGTCATAACTATTCGGTTATTGCACTGAAATGCTTATAAGGAGCCTGCGAACAATTTTACTTCTTTGCCTGTATTTCTTATATATCACTCTGTTACACTCTCGTCATTGTGACGTACCATCGGTGTCATCTGGTTACTTCCTGAAATTTGCATATGATTCTTGAAGATGTGTTTTAGTGATTTTACACGTGATATATTTATTTTAGAGTTCGATTTCCGCGTGACTCCGAATTATCCTTAATTTATGGACATGAGTGAAATGTGCGCTGACAATAAAGCGAATAACATTTTTGAAAAATGTATTAAATTTACAATCATAAAATATTGAGTACAAAAATAAAGAGAAAGGTTTTATTGCATCGAAAGATGACTCCCAGCTTAAAATGATGTAAAGGAGATTTCTGACTGTAAAACTAATTACGAAAATCATTGTTGTTAATTAGAACTCAGCTGAAAGATTAATCACTTTTATATAAAGGAAACGTTTGTTTCAAACCTATGCATCTAAGACACATCTGTTTTAAACATTTCAAGCAATCACATTATAAGGCATTTCATCCGCCTTCTTAGCATACTTTCGTGGTGAAATGGTTAGCACACACGGCGCGTATTCTAAAGATCCGTGGTTCGAGTCCCGGCGAAGGCGTTGCTCATTTTGTATCTCTCCTGCTTTCAAAAAATACCTAATTTCTCTACAGTGGCACCCGAGCTAAAACAAAGTGGTGGATAATGATTCTCCAGCACCAGGCTTTGGCGATTGGGTCCCCTGATCCCCAGTCGCCATTTAAAAGGGGAAAAAGATAAGGTATTTCTCCTGCCTTTTTAGCATGCCTTCGTGTTATAATGGCCAGCACATTCGGCACGTATTCGAGAGGTCCGTGGTTTGAGTCCCGGATAGGGCATTGCTTCTTTTTCATCTATCCTGCTTTAAAATAATACCTAACAACATTACTTGTTTTAAATATATGCATTTGTAACATATTGCACTATGGCATTTGCAGGACATTTGCTTTAAATGCATGTTACGAAAATACATTCGTATGCAGCGTATGCATATACATCTTATCAGATCTATTAGCATAAAAAAATTAAATAAATCAGTTTGTCGATTATATTCGTAATTAAAAGTTTTAGTTTCATACAATTGTGATAAAATTTTTAACATGAGACTCTTGATCAGAACGTGAATTTATGTTTCCTAATTAAATACTGCTGTTATATTATTTCATTTATACAGGTGTTCATTATAATTTAAAAAACAAACTGCCACATATTTGTCTATTTGCTGAGGCTTTGAATATAGATTCCATAATTACTGATCACTTATTTTTTCCCAAAGAAAGAAAATGGTTTAAAGACGCTTTCATTACGAAATAATTCTTTACATAAAAAAATAAGCATTGAAACATGTTTAAACCACGTGTCAAATTTTCTAGGCGGCCGTATCGCAAATTTTAGTATTCCGTTTCGTGCTCTAATATTTGCCGTGTCTTTCTTTAATCTCAGAAGCGTTCACTATGACAACTGCAGCACATTTGTTTTAAATGTATGCTACGAATATAATTTCGTTTACAACGTATGCTACGAAAATACTTTCGTTTACAACGTATGAATCTAAGGACATCTAAGAAAGCATTCAGACGAGAATTTTATGGTCACAACTAACATAATAAATTTCCAACTTTTCGGCTTTATGCCAAGTTGGTGAAAGAACTGAAAAAGCAAAGCGAAGCAAATACGAACTGACGATGTCAATGAGACTAATGACTTTTAAACCTTACTTTAATAATTCTAAGCCGGCTATAATAATTATGATAACTGTACCATCATCTGCATGCTCCCTTAGACGACAACATTTAGTCAAGAATGTCATAGCAAGCATGAAATGCCGTTGCAAAGTTTATATGCCATCAGATATATGTTATCATAGAAATATTCCAAAGATATTTTTGGCCTGTCAAAATGTTAAAGTCATAATTCGAAAATAAATTACTTATAACTACAATTCATTTTTCGGTGTCTTGAATAATTTTACTTTAGAATCATTTCGAAATTTAATTAAATCCAGGAATTTGTTTTCTATAACGATCTGTTTGTTATTTAGTTTATGAGAAAAACGGTGTATCTCGATATACATTACACTTCGGAATATTATTTATCCACGCCATATTTTAAAATTTGAATTTAAAATACATGTATAACTTCTGTTGCTTCCTCCTATTTTTTATTGAAAGGGATATCAATAAAATTTCTGAGGAATTAAGTGTTATTTTTATATGTCAAGAAAAAGATAAAGTGATGAAATATGGTGCAGAAAGGGAAAATTTTATGGCAATATTCCAAGCACAAAATGTGTTCAAATACACATTCTGGGAGAGAGGAGTATCTTAGCGAGAACATAAGCGTTTTATATGCTATTCATGAAATGGGTCATTAAAAGTTCTAAAAATTGCATAAAAATTTTCTGCATTTAACTAAATGTAAATATATTTTCTCTTACTGTTTTACTTGTTTTAATATCGTGTTTAAGAAATAAAAGACAATAATTTAATAAGCAAAATTATTTATAGTGGATTATGGTGCAATTAGATAATAAGATCAAAAAGGGAGTTTTGAGCTGCGGCACACGCATCTTCTCTAATAACTAAGAACTGAATGATGTTTTGTATTCCTTTTTCGTTCCTTAAGTTAGAACTTAGAAGTGACGGAACACGTAAAAATGTAATGTTCTGAATTTTACTTTTCTTTGTATATGCACCGATCTGCGACTGAAATATTTCGATCATAAACAAGTGCTGAAAAGGGCTGAAAGGGGCCGTGACCTATGGTGTGCTAGTTTATCAAGGCATTTGTGCATAATTTCGCTTTTTCTATTTTGTTATAGAAGCGTAATATTCTTCATCCCTGTGTTGCTTCTTTTTGTGCATTGTTTCATTTTCTCAATACTAAATTTCAAATCATAAAAATGCACCTAAGGACATGGAGTTCACTTAATACCGAATTTTTTTGCTGTCAGAATAGCTAAATTTTCACCGATAGGTGGCACTGTAGTCGTCTCATGTGATTCAGTGTGGGACTGCTGTGATTTCTAAGGATCATCCTCAAGATGTATCCTTACAAATCAAGCACGTACAGAAGTAAATTTGGCTTTGCAACAGACAGGAACCAATACATATTAGATTGGCTGCCAGACGTCCTCTGAAATATCAGACGCATTTCTCGCTTAATGGAAGTCAAATGTGCACAACTGCTTTATCTGGATGAAAGAGAATGCACACGGACCACGGAAACCTTTTTGCGTCAACCAAATTCAACATCGTGGTGCGGATTTCTGCATCTTTCATTATATGTTCCTTTTTCGTTGAGGAAATCTGCCGAAGTAGGTTTTGAACTGTTTCCGTCACAGTCTAGCGCTACTTAACGCTTTTAAAAGACAACACCTTTTCCTCCTTGCAGACTCTTAATATGTTTATTCCAGAATTTTCCTTTCATATTGAAAGAGTTTAACGCTATGAGCTTAAATTTATGAGCTTTACTCTATGATTTTATAACTTTATGACTCACTCGTCTCACTATTCTATTAAGAGTTTTCAAATCTAAACAAATGGGGACGCGTTAGGCTTAGTGGCATTTAAACTAGATTGTTGATAATTCTACAACTATTGCATCCAGATTAGCGCAAGGCATAAAAACTTTAACCGCAACATAAGAACAACATAATTCAATCATTTTTAAAGCAAATTTGCACAATTTATCAGTATACATATAAGGAGAATAACGGCCGATTGCAACCTAAAATAGAGCTGCACAACTACAGTACTCCCTTATATAAAATTTCAACGTTCTCAGGCTAGTCGTTTTCGAGTTATGCGTGATACATATATAAGTACCTGCGCACAGACGTGACGAAAAGAAATCTCGTCTGATTCCATTTTAAATCTATTTTTCAATTCATGTCTAAAAAAGAGTCCCTTATTCTGTCTGTACGTACAAATGTTAAGCAGAAACATCATTTAAATGGATTCGAGAGCGGTCAAAACGGATATTTTCGTTGAAATATGACACTCGACATTTTTCGCGATTACAATGCTTCCTTTACATAATGTACAAGGAAGTAAAAAAGGATCAAAATTGCTTTTGAAAATTTCCGTGGTTTCACAAAATATGCATTGATAGTTAAATTAGCTATTTGATTAATATGATGTTCTACTATTTTGTTGTAATTATTATCATATTATATTTTATTGTTATCATTATGATAATCGTACTAGTATACCATGCTTGCTAATCGTACGATTCTGCAAAGGAAAAATGCTAAGCTTTTCCTTCCCCCTCTTCATGAAAGAGCTGATCCTGGTAGTGAAAAATATTTAAAATTGCGAACTATTCTTGTTTTCATAATCCTTCCCTTTTCCTTATCATTCTCACAGTTTGAATAAAAAAAAGGTTTCTATGAAAGTTTTCTTCTTCCTATAAAGCTGGAATTTACTTGAATATAAAAATCACTATTCTAGCCTTTCCGATGTTGTGAAATGTTTGCGTATAAAAAATAAATTAAATAAAAATTTGGCATGCGTTAAAAGAAAATTGTTATTGAATTTCATATTACATTCAATAATTTTTAAAAAGTTATGAATTAAAACTACGTGCTAATGTTATTCAAACTCCAATTATATTAAACAAACTTTTGTTTAATGAAAAGATGAAGTTTTTGTTAAAAAAGTTGAGCTATTATTTATTGAGAGGATTGGCTGGTTATTAATTTGCAGTACTAATTATCTAATTCTTACTTTCTAGCTAAATTTTAGAAAAATCTCCTTAGGATATTAATTTTAATTTATTTAAAATTTAAGGTTATACGTCAATATTCTAAACGCATAGTAATGATGTTATAATCAGAAGTTTTTTTTTTTTTTTAATCTAATAATTTCTGTAAACATTTGCATGATTACTTTAATTAAAAAATAATTTTAATACACTTAGCCATACTTTAGTACCGAATAATCGTTAATCAAAGATATTTCTAATGCTAACGTGTGGGTTTACTAATATCTTTTAGTTTCGTTGCTAACTCTTGCTGTGATTCAAGTAATTAGCCTACTTGTGCTGTTGTGTCTTTACTTCGTGTTAACCACTAAAGAATATCTGATAATTTCTCTCTTGGCTACTGTTGGCTTCGGGAAGTAAAATTGTAACCTTCAGCTTTCTGAAAGGAAGAGGTCTTCTTCGGAAAGTGTGAAGTGTGAAAGGAAAACTTTTGCTGTATGTAGTCATTAATTTCCCCAGCAGGCAACGGGGGAAGTTTTGACTCGCGCAGTTGGAGCATACCCCCAATTTTGGTTGAATTTGACCCGCAGCCAAAAAAGGTAGCCGACGCCTAGTGTAAGTGATTATACACACAACACCACCGGCAATAAGCGTATTGAATCCAGGCTAAGACAGAGCTGGTTTTCCTGTTTCCATGAAGCGAAGTATTTCATAGTTTCTATAGTTGATTTTTAGCTAAAATGTGGTAGTCAATAAATCTGGCACCATTCAGTCGTTAACCCTTCAATCCTGATGCACGTGGTAAGTATATATAGGTGGTATGTAGCATAATATATATAGGTGGTATGTAGCATAGTATATATAGGTGGTATGTAGCATATGAACACTTGTGGCCCGCTGAAGAAACAGACGATTTCTCATGTTTCTCGGCTTCGAAACCACTAACAGTATAAACACGAGTACATATAGACTGCAACGAAGAAATCATCAGAGAACTAAGAGCGATGTTTTTATTCTTATGGCAATTAAGGAATTTTATGTATTTCCATCAACCAAGCAATTTTAATTGTTCTTCAAGTTTTTACTTTGCCAGAAGTATTTAGTTTAAAGTTACATTTTTTCCTTAAGATGTAAGCATTAGTTCTTAAAAAGTATTTTTTGTTTCATGTAAATTTATGATACGATATTTTGTTAACGAGTTAAATAAAGATGTATACCAGTGACCAAGTATCACTATTTGAAAGGCGGATCTTTATTTGAAGTGTGTTTATTTGAAGTATATAATTCCATGGCTACAAATTACAAACTGTTTTGCAACTTCTAAGATTTTAGTTTTAACTTCTTAAGCACCACCAGTCTAGAAGTTAGAACTTTTAACTATTACTTTAAGATAAATCAAGATTTTTCTCACATTAGACTTTGTTTTAAAGGAATAAAATGTGTGACTTGCAAGGATATTCTTTATTACAATGTGTAATCATTCCTTCGATGCCAAATCCTTCATTTCCAAAGTGCATAGAGAAATACACATCGTAATAAAATGCTTCCGAAGGTGTTATAAGATTAAAATATTTATTATAAGACCATAGAGCTCCTTATCGAGAACGAAAAATCCTGTCTCTTTAGATTTGAAGAAATTATAGGATTTTCAAGCGTACCAAAGTGAAAGTCCATTTTTCGTTTTGATATGTTTTTTAAGCGATGTTATTCTCAGTAATGAGAGTGAGTGAGTGAGTGCACCGCTATGATGGCTTCCGACCACGGACATGAACCAAACGGAATTATATACCATCACGGCGGGGAAGACTCCAGAATAACAAGGCTGAATATTATAAACTAATAATAGTTTTTACATATTGTTAACTGCAAGGCACTAGGCGTTATTCTGGTTATCTGCTTTAAGTTCTGAACTTTTGAAACATTATAATATTATCCACGGTTGTTTCTGCTTAGGCAGTGTCCTGAGATTTTCTCTATTTTATCAAGGGCTATTCTGTTTGTGAGTGTGTTAGTCGTCCACATTGCCCAGGCACAGTCCGCTGGTTTCTTCAAGTGCCAGGTTCTTGTATGTACACAATGGAAGTAATAATGGTCCGTGTCGCCTTCCTCTCCGCATTCGCAGAAAGGAGTATCCCTAAGTCTGAATCTGTTCAGGTATACTGGGAATGTTCCATGACCTGTCAAGAACTGTGTTAGGCTAGCACAGTGGGTCTTTATTTGCGTGTTAACTTTTGGCAGTAAGCGAAATGTCCTTCGTCCTACCTCTGCCTCTGTCCATTTACTTTGCCAATTTTGTAGCAGACTTGTCAAAGTTGTTCGCTTAATATGAGACCAAGGAAATTTAGTTGGTCTTTCTAATATATCCGTGCAGTTGGCTGCTTGCTTGGCCAGTAGGTCAGCGGCTTCATTGCCTTGAATCCCTGTGTGAGCGGGAACCCATTTTAAAGTGGATCTTTGCGAAATAGGCATTGTCAGAAGCTGTTTCTGAATTCTGTATACCAATGGACTCCGGCTGTTTTGACTTGCAAAAGCCGCCAGACTTGATACCGAATCATTGAGTATGGAGAATTTCTCCTGTTGACATGTGTTCGCATATCTAATTCCAGCACTGATAGCTAGAAGCTCTGCTTGGTATATCGAGTTGTTCGAGCCTAATTACCTTTTCCCCTCGAATTTTACAACTCCATTTTCTAGTCTACAGAAGGCGCTGCCCGCGCCGTTCTCAGTTTTGGAGCCATCTGTGAAAAGGTTATTACTCTACCTCTGAATTGGTTGGTCGTTTATACTGATACCGTCAGAGAGATTAAAAGCTGCTGGAGGAAAGTTATTGCAGTTGTTTTGCTCCTCGCAGTTGTTTGCAGTTGTTTGACATAAATGCCGCTGTCTGATGTTACTTGTATACTTCGATCTTGAAGGTACGAGCGAAGGATGGTAATAATGGCTGTTGGGCACGCCATGTTGTGCAGCAAATTTATTACGTCTGGCCACCAAAGGGAGTCAAAGGTTCCCTTGATGTCAATGGCTATTGCCAGTGAGTGCAAATTGTTATCCTTGTTCTGTTTAATAGTGGGCATTAAGTCCTTTATGGCATGTTCAGTTGAGTTGCCCATTCGGAATCCATATTGGTTGGGAATGCAGGGCGTTGTTCCTTTGCAGGAAGAAGTCCAATCTGTAAAGAATTACTCTTTCCAATACCTTACCGAGCGCTGGCAGTAGACAGACTGGCCTGTAAGATGTAGGTTCTGCCGGAGTTTTGCCTGATTTCAGGAATAACGCCACTTCTGCCAACTTCATATTTTTAGGAAAGTACTGATGTTTCCAGCAAGCTGAAATGACCGCAAGGAATAGTTTTGGGAATTCCCCGTGTATCTCTCTAATGATGATATTATCAATTCCATCCGGACCTGGAGCTTTTTTGGGTGCCAGAGTACGTATGATGTTATCCACTTCCATTTGCGTAGGAGGGAGTTCGTCTCTTCTGGTAACTTGGCGAAATTTCATACTGTAGGTTTTTATCGCTTCCTCTTGCTCCTCCAAGAAATCATCTTCATCATCATCAGGAAAAACTGCTTTATGATCTCACTGATTACTTCGATGTTGGATGAGGCAGTGCTATTCACCATAGGCGAAAGGGTCGTAGGACGAAATACCTTCTTACATGTTATCTTTTGAGTAGGGCCAAAGGCTTTAGTGACATTACTACAGTAAGTTCTCCATGAGATTAACTTGGCATCTTTCATTTTTCTTTTATATAAAGCTCTGGCTTTATTGTATGTTATCATTTTGAGTTGCCGTAGATATGGATCTACCCTGGATTGTGCTTTTCTGCGAAGTGCTCGAACTCTGCTCCTCTCTGTGTTAAGCTCTGGTGACCACCAGGATATCGAGTGTTTTGCCTTTACAGATTTCATACGATATGCTTTGTGGGCGGCTTGCACTATTTTTGTAACTAGTAAGTCGTAGATATTATCTAAGGAGTTTTTGTCCTGGCAGTTGTTGAAATCTTTGATAATTTTCTCTACATGCGCTCAAATGTGTTCCCGTAAAACGGAATGTCCTCCAAATGCCGTTTCGAATCGTTTCTTTATTATGTAGTCTATAGGAGTATCCAGCCTGTAAGTAATAATTTTGTGATCACTGAGTGACGGCAGGTCACTCACTGTCCAATCTTGTATGTACGGAGTTGTATTGGGAGTTGATATTCTTAGATCTGGCCATCCTCGAGTTCTAGATGTTTCAAAGGTAGGCCGTGAGTCCTGAGCGTTAATGACAATGAAATGCTTACTGTCCAAGAATTCGAGTACCGCAATTCCCCTTCGGTTCTCCGAGTCAGCACCCCATAGTTGACTGGTGGCGTTAAAGTGTCCTGCTATGATACAGTGTGATGCCCTAGTTAGAAGGTTAGAATTAAGTTCCTCTAATAGAGAGGTAATATCTTCGCTCGGGGGTAGATACACAGCAATAATATCAATGCTGCATTTACTAGTGTCTAGTCTGATGGAGACTGTATGCTCTGTGATTTTCATTAGGAGAGGGGAGAGAGGGCCACTGTAAATAATCGCAGCTAGCTGATTCTTTGAGAGAAACGTTCTGCTGTGTGTTGGAACACTAGGAATCACTCCGCTGTAAACGTATGGCTCTTGGAAGATTCCGACATTGGCAGCGGTATGTGTCATTACTTGCAGCGTATTTATGGTTGCTACATAGAACTTCTGCAAGTTACACTGTAAAAATCGAAGACCTGCTATATGTTTGTTTAGTGTCATCTTGGTTTAGTTCTTTGCAGTGGTCCTTCTCAGAATCTCGAAATGGGCTCCATACACTGGGCAGGAACTTGAAATAGCTGGGTGATCTGTGCTGAAAGAGGTCCCCTTTTCAGAATTACTACTGCAGCAATTAGTGCAACTGACTTTTTCCAAGCTACACTCCTGCGTCGGGTGGCTGTTACCACACTTCACGCAAACTGGAGCGTTTTTACAGTTCCTGCTATAGTGACCGAACTCCTGGCAGTTGTAACAGCGTATGATCCTAATGTACGGATGGAGAGGACAAGACTCAAAACCCACTAAAAGACTGCCTAGCTTAACTAGGTGTTCTGCTGACTTAGGGTCTATGTCTATCACCCAGTGTTTCCTTCCGCTTTGCCTGGAACGGCTTGCTCGTATTTGAAAAGCACTGGGATTGAAATTGGGCAGTTGGTCTACAAGTGCTGCTGTTAGATCTTTTCCTAGATTCTCAGGTACTCCAAAAATAATTACACTTTCCCTTCTTGGCTTGGGCTCCCGAAATTCAAGTGTCTCTAGTAGTGCTGGCCTGTCCTCGATTGCCTGTTTCAGGCGTAGCAGGTGAGCTTTTTCTCGACACCGGATGAGAAGCTCTCTGGACCTTGTCGGCCGAATCTGCACTAAAGTGATCCCTAGCTGGGAGGGTTTCAAATCTACCGAAAGTTGAGCTTTAATCCCTTCGGGTGTCCGTGTGGAGTTCTTTTACCTTAATAATAGAACGTGCTGCGATAGAGCTGGAGAAGATCTTGAAGGTGGAGAAGTTTTCCGCTTCTTTTGTGTCACCCCAGTGAAGGAATATTCTTTTGTGGACTGTTCTTCTGGGGCTGAGGATTCCACTGCTTGATAAGACTCGGAATGTTGAGGATTCTCGTGAGATGGCTGTAAACTGTGTGCGAGTTGCTGTTGTTGCAGAGCCAAGACTTGTCCCTGTAGCTGGGCGAGATAAACCTCTTGTTCCGTTAACGTTATGCGAACGGTGTTCACAAAAGATGTAAATTGCTTTCTTCCAGAAGCGTTTAGTCTGCGAGATTCCTTTGCTTGTAAGATGAATAACTGGAGTTGGTTACAGATGTGGTTAATTGCTTCCAACCTGGAGTTAGGTGTCGATGTGCTAGCAGCACCTTTAACAGAAGGGGGAGAATGTTGAATATTATGCTCCGTGCCGGCTGGTGATGAGGGAGTATCCGAAGGCATAGTAAGTAAGAGAACACAATGAAGATGCTTTCAGAGCATAAAAAAAACGAATGATGAGATGAATGATGGATACACATGCACCTGCAATATTCCAGGAATACTCAGTTTACGTGATAGCACTGTAAGGAAAGGTAGCAGAACACAATGAACACACTTCACGACGCTAAACTTGAATGAGGAGATGCACGATCAGATCGCATGCACTTGGGCTAGAGTACTAAGCATGTACCGTAGCAATAATAGATTAGATAGTTGCGAGAACACAATGTGTGCACTTTCACGGCACTAAAGTGGATGAGGTGATGTATAATGAAACCTCATAAGCTAATAGACTTTCTTGTATATTGAGTATGGGCTGTAGCACTATAAGAGGAATATATATATATATATATATATATATATTTGTTTTACATAAAATGTGACGCACACACTTTAACCTTATATACTAAACAGTTCTAAGTAAGCACAGACTGATAATCACGCACACTATTACACAGCACTGAATAATAACAAAATGACTATTAGCACACGATTCACACACTTTCTAGGACTAAACTCGAATGAGAAGATGCGCAATCAAATCACATAACCTGACAGTAAAGTATGCACTATAGCACCATAAGATGAGATAACTGCAAAAACACTATACTTTCACAGCACTGAAAATTTGTTTAGGAGATGAATGAAGATATCTCACAAATAAATTATCTTGCATAAATATTGAGTTTGCGCTGTCTCGCTATGAAAGAAAAGATTAAAAAAAAAAAAGAAAAAGAAAGAGCAATAACGTATGCACACACTCACGGTAAGCACTGAATAAAAATTACGTGCTCTGAAAAAAAAAAAAAAAAAAAAAAAAAAAAAAAAGATGAATACTTGAGCACAATACACGCACTTTTCACTGCCCTAAGTAAGTACTGAATAATATTCACACGCACTATATCAAAGCACTGAATAATATGATTAATACTGGAGCTCTTCGTAGCATTAAACTTGAATGAGGAGATGTACAATCAAATCGCATACACTGCCGATAAAGTATGTACCGTACTGCGAGAACACGATGCACAAACTTCCGGTATTAATAATGAATAAGGATATGTATGGTGAAATTTCAAAAATCTTCTTACATATATTGAGTATGTGCTATAGCACTAGTTCGGACTGGGGTATGTAAGAGGTAAATACTTCGTAATCGTTAAAATCTCTTTCAAAATAAGCAATGCACACACTTTCACAGATATGAACTTGGATGAGGAATTGCACTGTAGCACTAATAGAGGAAAATACTGCTTGAGCTGAATGATGTGTAGTACTAATAAAAAAAATCAAATACACTGATAGTCGTAAGATGATTACTACTCTTATGTGGCCAAAGATGGCGGTTGACAATCTTTTCCTTCTTGTTTTGAAGAAAGAAAAAAAAAATAAAAAATAAAAGCGAATTTGGAAGGGGTGGATTTAGAGTAGTATTCGATTACAAGCTCACCCCTGCGCTGCCTGTGTCCGAGACTGAGAGGAGAGGAGAATGCTAAAGTTCCTTTTTCTTATCAGCAGAAGGAAGGAGGGTCGGGTAACCGCGTTACTGTGTTAAAGTAACAACGGTCAGGAACACAAGCCGGAACAGTAATACTTAGAAAATTAATTAAATAATCAGTGAATAATGATGAAACTTACATTACTGAAGTCCTAGTGCTTTGCTGTAACTGCAGATACAAAAAAATCTCTTGTAAGGCTGAATATTCCGTTCACCGTGAAGCAAAATGTGGGAGCAAAATTCATACTACCTCTTATCTCTGCGTATAGACGCGCTCTCTTTTTCTCTCAGTAATGAGAATTTTCTCATTTTAAAGAAACTAAAAGCCGAAAATTTTAAAAAGCAGTATCCATTCAGGTCAATTCTGGAAAAATAAACTGCCGTCAATTTAGTTTTCGAGAAAGCTCAAGATCTCTAATTAAAAGGTATTGAAATCCTATTTATACAATTCATTCTGAAGATTTAACATATTTATATAGAGAGTTTTGCCTCCGAAGAAGTATACGTTTACCTCTAGCTTACATTTTTTCGGAAGCCATGTCAAATATTAACGATAATCCTGTTTACCGTATATAAAAGCGTGACTCCATTATGTCACCTCACCTCGAGTGGGAAAAAAATATGCACATGAGGCACCGCCATGATTATTTAATACTCCCCCATTGCCAATCATTGGCGCCTCTTTTTTTATTATTGAATAACCGCGTCACACGTAGGCGAGAATTACCACCGTGGGTCTTTATCTCTGAAAGAGATTCAAAGAGACACATGGAGGTTAAGGAAAAATAAGAATGAATGGAGCAGTCCATATTGGGGAAAAATTAAAAAGAGATAAATGATGAGAGGGGTGGAGTAGTCTGACGTCGGAGGATAGAACCATTTATCTAGCAATGGAACGATATAATTTTTTCTTTTATCGGAAATTTTTCCACATTTATGGTTTGTGATAGCGATAGAAGGTATGTAACGGTCAGAAAGCTTTAGCTTCTGTTCCATTTCTCTGCACTTTGCTTAGAATATAATTTAACATAGAGCTATGAAAGTAAAAATTAGGAAAGGTATAGGTAGTAATAAATAAAATAGTATGTAATAAATAAAATAGTATGAGTAAAATATAAATAAATAAAATAAATGATATTAAAGTAACAATAAAATTGTGCATTTCCAATGTTTACAGAATTATATTCCAAATGTTTCATTTTTTTAACCTCTTAATTTGAATCTTTGCAGCTTTTTGTTATAATATTCATTTTGGTCCGTATGGAACACTAGATTTTTGGCTTAAATGTTTAAACTTCCAATGATACTTTTAACAAATGCCTAGTATCTTTATGCTTTGAAACGGCAGTCAAGAAAGATATCCACTTTATATGTTTAAAGATCTTTCAACGTTTACTCCTACTGAAAATTAAATTTAAAGTTTGAGATAATGATTTAACTCTTCCCAATGGAAAAGTAAATGCATATTTTAAAAGCGGAAGGAAAAAGACTTTTCTCACAAAGTAATATTTGTTTCAACGTATTCGAATATGCTGAATTCAGGAATATAGTTTTACCATTACAGTTTATAAATATTTTCATACATTGCTGTGAGTTATTTGTAAGTTAATGCTTTGTGAGAATGTGTAGATATACCTAAATGTTAATAATCCGTATATAGATATACAGAAAAAATTATGTTTTTCCTTCTATTTAAAGCTAATTTCATATTTTATTTTAAGACCTAAGCCATATATAATAAAATAAAGCCATATATAATAAATATATAACAATATAAGCAAATTCTTATCAGTGCCATTAGCTCTCATAAATATTAGAGGAAGTTTTGCGAAAAATATTTAAACTTTTTATTGAAAGTATTTATAAAGAAGGTTTGAAATATTAGCGAAATTTAAATATCCCGCCTAACTAGCAGCAGCTAGTGCCAGAATAAAAGTTTTAAATTTTAGTTCACTTTTTATTCACTTAAATTATGATGTTATTATTTATAACCACTTCGTAGTCAGGGCAGGGCACAGCGTCACGATGAAAAATTTAAATGTCGTAGATATCGTAAGTGAAGCACTCGATAAGACACGATGCATAGTGGCTTGTTTCATTGATATGGAAAAGGCCTTCGACGGTATACGAAACGAAAATCTCTTTTACACTAGAAGCTTCCAAAATTCACCTGGCCAAATACAATGGTCAAATTATTCAGGTGGTATCTGGAATGTCGAAATTTTCATATAAACTTTAGGAGATGCTCTCTTAAGCAAAAAGATTATTCACGCAGGAGTTCCTCAGGGAGTTCCACAGGGAGTTCCGCAGGGAGTTCTTAGCGTCGTGTAGTTTTAACATGTATATAAATGATTTTGCCCAACCACTCAATTGTAAAGTTGTCAAATATGCCCACGATATTGCAAAATAGTCACGCAGCTGATAATTTACAGTTCCGTATGTATACAGTTGCACACTAGTGTAACATATCAAAATGTATATTTAATGCAGATAAATGCAGTGTCTCCCTGTTTAGAAGTTACAAGAAAAACCAACAAGAAAATCTATACTTCAAAATTAATAAACAAACTCTTCTGGCGGTGTGTTTCAAAAAATGTTTAAGATTTGTTTTAAACTATCAATATTAAATTTCAAACATGATGCATTTATGCTTTAAACAAATCCAATGCAATTACATGGGGATTTACAGTCTCATAGGAAGGAAATCAAAATTAGATTTACGAATCAAAATAATCTTATATATTTCTATAATTAATGATGTTTTATTTTATGTCGTCCGCGTGTGAGCTTCAGCTGTCAAGACTCACAGAAAGAAAAAAGTAATATTTCCAAACAATATCCTGAGAGCAGTTACTAATGCACCGCGTTTTGTGCGAAATGAAAAACTCCATTAAGATCTTGAAATCTCGCATGCATAAGATTACATTCTTGAAAGTTCTCACAACTTCTTCAGGAAAACTAGGAACTCAAATTATGCACATGTTGCTCAGTTAGCTGACTGACACTTAGCTGAAATTACTTTTAAGCGTTCACGCACAGTTCACCGCAATGCTGCATAACAATCAGTCTTGTGATAGTACTTTTTAAATATTTGTATATATTTCCTATCTTCTGTTTTGTAATTAATTAACATTGACTTGTGTTCTTACTTTAATACCACGCGGTTCATCATAGGTTGTACAAAGCGGTTTGTTTGATTTGGCATGCTTTCCAAAATAAAGTAATACTAAAAACACAAATTACAGTCCCTCCTTTTTAAAAAGTGATTGGAAGGTTGCTTATCTCCCACCTTTTTACTAAAATTTCTTGTTATTGTCAACTTCATTCCTTATTTAAAAGACAAACCATTTCTTAATAGAAAGTTTCACATTGTTCATCAAATATAAATTGCTTAATCTATGTTTAGTTGGGCTGTCTAATGGAGCCAAATCATCACATCCGTATGTTTCGTTTTTGTGCGCCTATAGGAATTTTGTTACAGAGTATATCTCATTTTAATGAGGTTTTCAACTAGTGTGTGTGTGTATTTAATTATGGCAAAGCACACGAGGGCTATCTGCCTAAGAGGAGGGATGCCTTCATGGAAAACTTTATAAGGGAAACTGACTGGAACGCCCATGCAGCCAGCCCGTTCGCGGAATTCGAACCTCGGACCGAACTACCAGGGTTCAGCGACTTTACCGCTCGGCCGCTGGTGGGCATTTTCAACTGGTATAGTAATGGCTTACGTCTGTAGTTCACTAGACAGAAAAAGTTTGTTCCGTGGTGAATTTGACTTGCTTTATGTTAACTATATTTTTCCAGTTTTGGGGATTTTTGCGATGCTACTATTACATTTAGAAATGAATTAATCCATCCACTTTATTATCAGAATAATAATTTTAAGATTATTTGCGGATTTTTTTAAGTGATTTTTCGCAGCTGTGTACTTTATGATATAATTTTAGTGTATTAGAGAGTGTTTTAATTCAAATATTTGCCTTGTAAGTTTTATTTTTGATAATGTGTTAAGGTCAAAGCGTTTTCTATCATCAGGCTACAATTTACATTTAGCGTATTTTATATTAATTAAATTTATTACAGTTATTGATGTTAATATATTATTCTAATATCTTTCAGAAAATGAATACATTATCCACTTCATAACAAGATATGATTTTTAAAACAGTAAATAAATAAATAAAATATACATTTATTTAAAACTGATTTTTCAATATTGTGAGCATAATATTTTAAGACTCGTTAGAGAAACTTGGTAGACTTCTTTTGTGCGTTGTCTTTAGACAGAATGTAAATCTAATGAAATTTTGAACATTAATAAAAAGCTGTTTTACGAACATATTTTTTTTCCTTTGAGAACATACAGACTCCTCGTGCACCACATACTATGTACAACACGGGGCTTACAGGTGACAGGTGACAGAGGACGGGGACGCCTGATGTTTAACAGAGGTAAACAGGCATATGTCCCGCGCCCTCCGCTATCTAGTGGCAGCAACTCCCAGGAGCCTCATGAGGCCACCTTGGGAGTTTATTGAAGAATTTTACGTAATTGTACATGGCCATACAGAAGCGTCTTAGGAATACATTAGTTTTGATCGATAGGCGGATGATTTGTTACATCTTGGTTTTTAGACACTGTTAGACACTAATTACAGCATATACATACAAGTACATACAATTGCACATATAAAGATACATACAAAACACTTGTAAAACACATATAAAAGCACATATATAACACATATAAAACATGTAAGCACATTATATAAAAACAGAAATTAGATACTAGTTTGCACACACTTATACAAGTAAAACACATACTTATAATGAAACATATTTAAGCTAATATATAGTATACACTTACACTAAAGACACATTTAGATCATTTAGACACATTTAGATCACATATCACATGTAAAATGCGCAAATAAACATACATAAAGCATGCAGGCACACTGTAGAATATTAAATTTTGTTATTAGATGATATAGTAATTACAGATGAAACTTTACTCTGGAGAATACATTATGCAATACGTTATATCAGGTACACAATACTTATTTAATTTGAATAGATATGCAGCGCTTTTTATATACATAATGCTTACAGAATTGATACACAATGTAAAAACAGATACACTATGCTTGTAAAGCATTAGATATTAGAATTTATACTGCGCACAATTGTACAAACGAAATAAGACACTATACTACTATATACAACACAGTTATGGTGTACAATTATGCAAACACAATTATACTAACGTATTAAAACGCAGAATAAAACACTATACTATGGTATATAGCACAATTGTGCACAATTATATAAACACAATTATACTTACACATTAAAAAAAAATCTATACTATTGTATACACACAATTATAGTACGCAGCACCATGCATGCTATGTTGCCAAGCTATATATTTCTATGCGAAGCTATGAGATTATACAGGTAATGCAGATACAATATTGATAGATATAGATGAATTATACATTATGCATATGTCATATACAGTGCAGATATAATACAGATAGTTTGAGTAATACAGATATGATGTGCAGGCAATAACTGTAGTGGCGACACTATGTTATAGAATGCGCTGAGCTTATTTTATATTATATTAGATGCACAGTGTTTATTGGATTAAAGTAGGTACACAGTACTTTTTATATACACATTGCTCACAGAACAAATGCACAGTGCAAAGTCAGATACACAACAGGTTGTAAGGTATTGCAGGTAGTGCACACGCAATGTAGATAGTTGCATAGTAATTATATGCTTTATATACAGCGGATACTGTGCAGAATTTGACAAATTCAGTGCAGAATGAGGTGCATATTTATTGCAGATAGTTTGTATAACGCGTTTGTGTAATACAGTACTGGCAATGACTGTAGGAGAAACACTATGTTGTAGAATACACAGTGCATATTAGTATTGTAATAGATACATGATGCTTGTTATATACACAATGCTTACAGAATGGTTACACAATGCAAAGTCGGATACACATTTGTTCTACACTGTTCAGTTAAGCATGGACTAGCATGGACATGCAAGTAGTAATCTGTGATTAGTCAGTGTTGAGCTCTGTACACTGTTGATAAGTTCTGTACACGATTTGTCAGAAGTAAGTTAACTAAAGCATTAAAAGTTACATGCATAAATAAACATTAAAAGTTACATGCATAAATAAACATTAAATGTTACATGCATAAATAAACATTAAATGTTACATGCATAAATAAAGCGAACAAAAGCAGAGAACAGCTTTCTGGACTTCACGAAAACAGATAAGTTCACTGGCCAAGTCACTCCGAACATTTTCAAATCGCTCTGTAAGCATAACCTAGGGCCAGTAAACTATGTTCTGTAACTTTAATTCTAAACAACGTGAGAAAATACTATGAAATTCGTAGAATTTAGTTCAACTCGTTTTCAATTTATCATGAAAATTATGTATTAAATGTTGAATTAAAGTAATCAACAAAAGCTTTTAAATTGGACTTTGCAATGGGGTAATCTGACGCGAATTCTTAAAATCTTTATTTTCAAACAGATTAATTTATGCAAACATCTGTGAGAACACCAATATTCCGGTTACTAATTTTCGAAACAGCTTTTTTATACAGTCATCAGTAAAATATTGAGAGTGACTGATTTTAAAATGCTTACAATAATATTATTCTTATAATAAAGTAACATATTCGAAAGTATCGAAAGTTTAAATGTATAGAAGCCCTTATAAATGGAATTTATATCTTGAACCTCTAATTTTACTGTTTTAGTCTCTAAATTGTAAATCGACGTGTATAATGCTAGCATATGATTGCGTTGCTTGTTTTAAGGCAAAACCTAATTTATTAGCCTAGATACTGTGCAATTTTTCCTAGGAAAGAGTGAGTATGAATTTCCATATTAATTCGACATGTATTGAATTCCGTGGACCATTTAAAAACACACAAAATTTTAGAATAAAGGAATCTTGCAAAAAAAGGTTTAAATATTGCTTCCGGTTTGTCGTCTGAAGTATTTATTGCCACTTTAAAATGAAGTTTGGTCAGAAAAGCAAATGACCAAAGATATTTATTGAGAATGGCAAAAATACTGTGACTACAAACATCGAACCCGATAAATTACATAAACTAGTAATTACGTCAGGTAGCACTTTGGCCAATTATCTATCTTTTAAAGGTACTTAGTAAACATTTTTGGTTTTCTACATTAGCTAACTTTGGAAGTTTATGAAAAGGTGGCGGGAAATCATTTAAGCGCTGTATTAGAATTCAAGTATTTTGGGCAATTCAAAACATATGAAGAACCTTTTACAAATATATGGAGAGAAGAAATCTAAAATTCCATCAGTTTCCCCCCTCCCAAATGTCAGATGACATACAGCACACTCCCGATTATTCGCGGAATTGGGTGACTCGACCGCCACGGATAACAAAAATCGTGGATAATCCGAAAAAAGCTAAAAACGGGTATAGCAAAAGAGAAAACAGTTATTCCAACTTTGAAAAATGTATATGTACAATAAAACGTAAGATAAACAGGAGTAAATGTTTAACTAACGCTTAATATTTTAGTATATCACTCAATACTAACCTAAATGCATTTTGTTAATGAAAACAGAGAAGTGCTTTGTAATTACGAGAGGCGCCAAGGATACATAGAAAAATTGAAACATATGTACTGTTTTAATACTGTAATGTATTATGTAATTAAAAAAGCATAACTGTAAAATCAGTAAGATTAAGTAAGACGTATCAGTAAGATTAAGACGAGAGAGGGCCGTGGGAGCGGGCACTGCAAGGGTGAGTAAGAAATCACTTACTCATCAGAGGGGAAGGTTCCGAGAAGGCCTGGGATATTTTTGCTATAAATAAGAACGATGTTTAGAAAATTTAACGTTTCGCTTAGTTTTGTGAACATTTTTATTTTTTTTTGCCTTACGCTTGTAAAAAAAAAATTGTGCGGCAGGCGCGGATAATCCGGTCCGCGCATAATCCGCCCGCGGATAATCGGGAGTCTACTGTACTTGCCCTAGCAACGACTCCCAATCATTTCTCAATTAGTAGACCAAGTAACGCCATAACTGAATCATTTTTGACTAATGTCTTAAAAAAAGGTTGAATTTGTAGTAAAAAAGGATTCAAATGGTGCACATTATAATGAAGCTTGAGGAAAAGTAATTATTTAAATGCGATATAGAAATAAAATAAATTGATGATTACCAAGGGGCCCTTGAAGATCGGTGACGTGGTTTTTTTTTTTTTTTTTTTTTTTTTTTTTTGAAGGATGATATTTTCATATCACGTAAATGGTTTCTTAGAGAAAACTATTGAGTTATTTTTGTCAAAGTTAATATGGAAAGAGTTGCCAATGTGAATGCATACGCTAGTAATTACAAAAGATCCATATCTAAAATAGATTTTTATCTAGAAGAAAGTAACTTTCGTTACAAATCTTAAGATACTATAATTCTGTCTTGAGTTTCAGTATGCATTTATCTAAAATAATTCTCTTCAGTATAATGTTTAAATATAATGCAATATGTCTTTGCAATTGTGTATTTATAATTCCAAGTAACTGATCACTTATCGCATATTGTGAAGTTTTAATTGGTTATTATTTGTTATTAGAGTTGTGAAAGTTGTGCTTTTGTGTATTGTTTCATATATTATGTAATTTATTTCTATTATGTATTGTAAAATGGCTAGCATTCCAGGCAATTGCTTTAATTTTATGCAATGTTGTAATCAATTATATGCAACTGAAACAGGCATTACAATTTGCTATAGGGTCAAGTGGTCTATAAGGATTACGAAAAATGCAGTCTGGATGTTCGTATATTTCAATTAAGATTAAGCCCAGGAAGGTATGGTAAAGCCCAGTAAACTGAGAATAGCGTAGAGGTCGCAAGGCGTGGCCTATCATGTACATCCCAAAAGACAGGGTTTAATTCCAATAACGTGAGTTAGCATCTGTTCTTCGCAGAGGAAATGCTCGCACTTCTAATTAAAGTTTCTACTTATTGTTTGATTAAAGGTGAGCAGTCATGAGAATGTTTATCATTTGGTATATATTACTTTATTATTTAAAATATTAGATTCTCGAATTTACGTTAATTATTTAAATATTATCTCAATGAATGCAAGCTAGCAACACAGAGACTAAAATATAATACATCCTATTTAAATACAGTTCTTCATAAGCAGATATAAAACGTCGTGCTATTCAGAGGATATTCTACTTCCTTCTCTTAATATAAAGTTTCACACTGCTTATCAATATTAATTGTACAAGAGTGAAAGAAAATCTACCTTGACCATTTCAAATTATTTTATATTTTTATTTGATATAGAAAATAAAACACTGAAACACCAAACATTTTATCTAAATTAGTTAGAGAAAATTTAATACTGCCATCCCGAAACTTCTTTAATTAATCCTTTTATTTTATTATGTTTTTCTTCTATTGCTTTAATTTTCTACAGTATGATGTATAATATCCTGTATCACTGGTCCGTTCTCTTTCTATATATTATAAATAAAAATTCGTCAGTACGTTTATTCTTCTCAAACCTCTTCTTGAACTGTAGCTTTCTCATCTCTTAAAAGGGTAATATAATGTTAAAATTAATAAAGAATTCTTAGATTATAAAATAATTTTTCGAATAAACCATAACTATTCAATAAAGGAAATAATTTTCCAGCAATCAAAAGTGTCTTAAGTATTAATAATACATATTCTGATTGATGTCACGACAAGAATTAATTCAAGTGGAAACCAGAGCAACGAAATGTACTAACCTTCCAAAGATCCATTATTTTCTCTTTTAGGATATGAATTTGGCCGCGATGTATTGATCTAGTTTCTTATCAAAGGAACCTATTGAAGACATTACGTTTACGTTCGTGGCCATCCTCTTTTTAAATTCTAAAACGCTCCTATGAGACAATGGGGCCTAATAATGCTTTATTTTCTTTTTGAAGATAAAACGATCTTGTTGAGATAATAACGTTGTTGAAGACATCACTCCTTTTATCCTAATCTTTTCTATCTGGATTGATGGATGCATTGATGTATTTTTTGGAGCAAGATTATAATGTACAACTCTAGCGGCTTATTTGTTTTCCCAATCATTTTTATGAAGAGTAAAGGAATGAGCAACTACATTCTCAAGTTTGGGAGTAACAGTATCATTTTAAGAACTGTATCAGTGTCTCATCAAACATGAATACTTGAAAGACTATTCAATTCCGATGTTACACTCGAATAGATTTAGATTAGACTTAGTTCAAATGCCTGTACACTGTTCAAGGTAACTGTTAGACTACTCATATTAGGTAGTTAAATCATTAACGATATTTGATTTAGTTCAATTATCATTTAGGCAAAAGATACCTATAGTGAAAAGTAAACTTGGGAATCAAGGCGGATTAAATATTCTTCTTTATTTCAATTAGCATTTAAGGACTATTCACTTGGTACTCTAACCGTGCCTATTGAACAAAATTTACACTTATTTTTTATACTATTACGATAGGAAGAAAAGCCGCACGCCAGCGTTTTAACCCATATTGGACCACTCTCAAAACTTTCTTCCGGAAAAATGTAACACTTTAAAGATATCAATAATATGAGGTAATAACACATATAATACAAAACTTTTCAGATATTATTTGGATTTTATTAAGTTACAGGCTGTCCTATTAATAGCACAACGGTCCAATACACTACTAAATTTTACAAACATTTTGCTTACTTGCTTTCGCTAGAGGCAGTTAGCAATGAAAATTAGGGAAACAGTCAATACAAAGTCTAATACTGCATAATTTGCAAATAGTTGTAGGTTTCTATTGCATGTTCTTAACTGACATCGTCTCTGGCGCCCCTCGGGAAATTTTACTTTCAGTGACACTAAAAGAATAATTATTTACTTGTTTTGCATACCGGTTAGTCTCTACAACTTTGTGTGATATAATGTCTTCAGCCATCATATGAAAACGTTCAAATGGAATTTTTCCTGACACCACATTTAGAATATTTTGATGGTCTTGAAAAAAAAATACAGCTTGGCAAAAGCATTAATTGGGGCTCACACTTTTCCACTTAGGGGCTTTTACATCAAAATTTGGTTCTTCACAATGTTTTGATAAAATTTCTATAATTTCTGCGGCATCTTCTATTTCAGATTCGCCACATGATACTGATATGTGAAAGTTTGTGGCAGAATTACTTATCTATTCTTAATCACTAACTGAATCAGATTCAAGGGGAATAATAACCGCTTCAGGCTCAATTATTTATTTAATAGAGAGAGAATTCATATATTCAAGAGCCTCTGGAGCTGTTAGAATTTTTCTTGCTATTTTAAAAATGCTGATTTTTCAAACACAATTAAAACTTTCACTCAAGTAATAAACAGGGAAATAACTTATCTACTTTGGAATATTCCGAGTCGAATACATAATTCTATTACACAGCCATGTCTGCGTAACTGTGATTGTAGAGGAATAAAAGCACATAAGGAGTTTTTGGCGATTTGTGTTCTCGTACTCTTTAAGGACAGACACTTTTCGCAAGAGTTGGATTAAAATTATAATGCATCAGATAAAATGAGTAGCCACGAGCATATGGATGAGGAAGGGAGATGAAGAATTGATGGAATATTAGAGGTAGGCCAAATCACAAGCGCAGATCTACAATGCTCAATGTAACGCCCACTATAGGGTGCAATTTGTAAACACATTTTCAGAACGCTGGATCCATATCGAAAAGATCTGGACCAGGTCGACCAACATCCACAAAGACGAATGAGGATCGTTGTTTGGCATTTTCAACCCGGCGATACAGCCCTGAATGCCCGGCGACACAGCCCTTCTATGCGGTATAGGAAATAGATCTTAGAGCTCTATGTTCTACTTTTCAGGAGGCGCAGTTTGTCCTGGGTCCTTGTTGATGGACGACAACGCTCATTCTACATACGGCTCAGCTGGTCGACGATTACCTGGAAGGTGAGAATAATCATCGCAGGGATTAGTCAAGCAAACTCTCGTTACCTTACTCCTATAAAGCACGTCTGGAATGCTCTTGGGAGAGCTATTTTATCTCCCCCTCCAAGCATTACTGATAATCACGCGTACATAAATTGATTCTTGAGTCTCGTACTCTGATATAAATGCATATTCATACCAAATTTCATTAAAATCTCTCCATCAGGTTTTTAGAAATTCGACATAATGTGCAAATTTCCTTAATTTTGCACACGAATGTATTTGTTCACCTGTTGATTCTCATCCAGGTATTTAAGACAGTCGTCATGTTCTAAGTTGGTCTCCCGTTCTTCATAAACCTGACGTTAATGGACGCTAAAAATTTTTTCGCTTTCTATTCATTATTGTTCGATTTGATATACTCAGCTACGTTTTTAGCGAATTCAGCAAAATGAGATTCAACACCAATGAAATCATTTGCACAGTGAGGTATGATATGCTTCCATACTAATCTCATGTTGCTTGCAGTTAATTTATATCATGCTTTTCTTATGATTTTGATACAGTTTTTGATGTTATAACTCTTTTATATTTCTCTTAAAGTGGAGGCATTTTCTCCTCCAACAGTAGCTGTTAAACTTCTCTTTTCATTCGAGTCTTTTGCCATTTTGCAAAATATAGCATAACTGTCTTTCATAGTTAATCAGTCTATTCTTCAGTATTAAACTAAGCTGGTTAAATGCAATAAATGAGCTTCTGAAGAATTTTATTTTTCTAAATTTTTACTCTGATGGATTTAAATAAAAATACATTAAATTCATGATATATCTAATTAAAATCATTAAATATCTTTACAGAATTACGCTATACATCTTTTCCCATTTCGAATACATAGAAAACATTAAAGGTTCCCAAATTAATCTAAACATATATTCATCTAATACCGGCCGTCTCTCACTGATAAACCATACTGAACTTTAGAAGAACCCTTTTGGGGGATCAGTAAAATCTGAACCCTTTCAATATTTTCTATGAAATTTTAAAATGTGAAGTGGATTATAGAAAATCCAAACTTCTCTAAGCCAGACTATGTGAGGCATTTATGCATTTCTCTGAGAACACCTTAACGGTCGGATTGAAGAAGGTATTTCTCTCATTTGCAAAAATAATTTTGTTTACAGAAGCATGATTCAATTGTCTACAAACCTATTGCTATTTTCTACAAGCCTATTACTATATATAATATTATATGCAATATTTAATAAAAATAAAATTGTTAGACTGAGCATATATAAGAATAGATATATACAGAACTACAAAATCTAACACATTCTGTAAAATTAGAGTTTACTATGTGATTTTTTATAGTCTTAAAGCTATATTAAACTTATACTTATTCTCAACAGACACTTATATGAACACATGAAGACTATCAGTAACTGTTCAGAGTATTTTAGTATTTCACCCGGTTTCTTATTAGTTTAGATGTACGTAATTTTAAACTCATTTCGATCCTATATTGGAGATAATCCTCATGGAATCTAAGAACATATCATTCTGTGCAAAAGCTGAGGACTAACAAACAGATGAAAATGTTACCTGTAATATGTAGAGGTTGTTGTCTGCAACTTTATAATTCATAACATGTAGCAATTAATGAACAGTCTTTAAACTTGTTTGTGTTTGTGCAAATTGTGTTTCGTGCAAAATAGTTTAAACATTCCGCCACTTAATGTGAAATAATAAATGATCATAAAAGCCATTATTTGGATTTTAAATCCATAGCACTTCCTTCATGTCTTACTGTAACTGACGATGAAAAGTTAAGCTCAGGGTGTTATGCATAATAAATATTTCTTTACGTCACATTAGGTCATTAATAATGACTAAACATTCCATTAGTCAAATTTTAAATGTACAACATAACTTTCGCGGCTTATTAAAAAAACGACTCAAGCATAATTGTTGAATCTTTGCTCTTCATGCATAAAATGACAATATATAGTTAACAGCTTTCTAGTCTGTTTTATTCGAGCACTTACTGCATGAAACGAAGCAACATTCTTTATTTGTAAATGAAGCCCTTTTTCTCCACTGAATAAATTTTACATTTATATCTCTGATGTTTTATGTTCTTTGTAAACTTGTTTCTTAAAATTCAAAAAATAGTTTAAGTCACTTCATTTTGTAATATTGATATCGAAAAATATGTCATACATTGTTATGACTACAAAGACGATCGATATATATGCAAAGGTGTTCAGGTAAGACTTACGAACTTCTGGAAAGGGTTAGATTGTACAAAGACAAATCAAAATTCCATAGTAATGCGGGGTCAGAAACGCCCACTTCTTGCATATAATTTTAGATGACATTTAGACATCAGTATATCAGGCGTGATGGTTGTGTACTGGTCTCCAAAATCACCGAGGTTAACATGTTTCAATTACGTTTTCTGGAATTACAATAAAGGACCGTTGAATGTGAATAAGAATATTGTTCCATGGATCTCTGTGGCTGCTTTAAAAGTAATAGATACGGAAGGGAGGTTTTTTAAATGTATGTGATTCCAAGAGACGACAATATGAAACTTTTTTGTACCTGTTTAGCTGAATCACCATATGCTCATATCAAAACAGATCTGATATTAATTATCCAGGCCTATTGGAAGTAAGAAGAGTAAAGTCGCGGGTACGAAGGAAACGAGTGAAAGAATAACCACATAATTCCCATAGAGCCAAAGAGTGAAGTCTTTGGGCAATAAAATCAGGAAAGAACTGGTGTGCAATGTATTAGGCGTCCACGTAGTGCGGCCTGATTAACGCCGAATCTGCTATAGCAACACCACATGGTACGAGTAAAACAGTGATGTATAGATGTGACATGCAATGGAACAGCCGTTCTCAGGGAGGTAACGAAGAGCTCCGCATACTCTTCTGGAATGCGGGATGCCTATATAAATCAAAATCCTTTGAATTCAAAACTATTATTTACGACGCAGATGTCACAAACATATTTGAGGTAGGAACATAAACAGATTCTTCTACGTTTTTTAACATGACAAGCTTCAGCAATAGCATTTTATCAAGATCAAGACAAATGGCCTCGGGTATTATATATGTGGTAAAAGACAGCTTAGTTTGCAAATTTAAAGTACTCCACGTCATGAATGAAAGCGAGCAGCATGAAACAGCCCTTGTTGAGCTGTGGAACACCGACGACATCTGATGCTGCACGGTTATAAGATATTCGCGGTGTTGGGAGAAAAGCCACTCACGTCACTTGGGATACCTTAGCACTAACCCTCCAGGCCATGATATTGAAAATTTCATTGGCACTATAAGTTTGGTTCATATGACATCTGACTCCCATCTTCCTAAATTTCGCTTGCCACAGCAACATGACGTCTGATTGATTTCTGGTCCACATAAAGCTTAGCACTAGAACCGCGGTACTTTCGATATACCTAGAACCGCGGTGCGGGTCAAATTGACTTTAGACAGAAAACACCTAAAGTATACACAAGTGATTACACAAGCGATCAATATTTTTCAGAATTTACGTTTTATATAGATAACTGAAGTTACCTAAATTTTTAGAAAATCATATATTTAAAATTATATTATGTATAATAATTAATAACATGTCTTTTAAACAAAATAAAACATAATTTTTTAATTTTGATGAAAAAACAGAGTACATCATTTAGATAAGTGTAGACAAAATTTTACAGAAAAAATAAAATTTTACCAGTTAATTATTAGTTTCACAAATTTTTAAAAATCCAGTTTATTGTAAGCATTATGCAGAAAATTTAGTAATAAGTTATTTTTATTTATCGTAAATGGGTGCTTTTCATTTTGAACTTTGGTTTTATTTTCACATTTTGGACTGTGGCATCGGACTAGTTTACACTTAACTTGTGGTTTTCCCGTCATTTTTAATTGCTACACATCCATATGTCACTTTTTTTTTTGTCGGGAGAGTTTCTTTTAGTTCTTCAACTAAGTTGTCGTCTACTAATAGAATTTTCCAGATACGGCTTCGTATAAAGCACACGCATTGATAGCAACAAGCTCCAAAATATTTCAAAAATCCTGAACCGGCCACCTACGTGAAACTGACTTGATACTTGACCAAATTGTTATTTGGTCAATCGCGTCCACACCAAATTTAGTTGCGTTATAGCAATTGTATCAGGTGGTTTTTTGGAACTATCTATAATTTCTGCAATTGGATGAAGAATACTTAGCAACAAGACTTTTTATCATTTTTCTCTTGATAATAGTTAAACTGATGTCTGTAAAATTAATAAGTAACGGGTAACTGATGAGAATAAGTAACGGGTGACTGATGAGACTGATGTCTGTAAAACTAATAAGTAACGGGTAACTGAGACTGATATCTTTATGTGTTAGTACCGCAGTCGCATGCAAAGCGGATTTTGACAGTTTTGCAGACTGGTATTTCTCTTTTTAAGCGTTTTACAGTTCCTACAAGACTGGTGGTTTTTGATGTCAATGATTCTGCAAGCTTCAGTGTTGTGAAAAAGTTATCTGCAGTGACATTTCTACCTTTGTTTTCATATGAACTCAATAGTCGCAGTACTGGATTCTGATTCTTCAGAAAAAAAAAAAAAGTTTGAATAACTTTGGTTATTTTTTCCAAGATACGGGAAACCCTTTATTAGATATTTCGAGTGAACATCTGCAGCTAAACAGAACTTGATTCCAAATTTATTCAAACTCCAGTTCAAGTCCTTTTGCATAATACATACCACATGCATATAAAATTGTTATAAAAGCATCCATTTCTTCTACTGTTATATTCCATTCATTATCATGAATCTGTCCATAAGATTCATCTTCAGTGCATTTCTTTACTTGCTTGAATATCCATTCATCTATGAAAATCCGCCAAGCAATTGACGTACTGTTGTCTATAATACTGCGTTTACCATGTGGTGTTGGGCCCCCAACTTCCTTCAAATTATTTTGCTTTGATTTTTTTTTCCTTTAGTACTTTTTCCTAGTTGTACGACATTCCCAACTGTCCCATCTTTGCCAACTTCATTATTTCCACCTTTGAATGTTACTGTTGATTTCTTTTCGGATTTCCTTGAATGCATGCGTCTTTTCTTAGAATTTTTCCAGATTTTAATCTGATAAATTATCGTCATTATAGTGATGAGAAGGTCCGTCGAATCTTAGGGCACTGCCAGAGTCATCATCACTTTCATTTTCGTCATCTGAATTTGAATGAATAGCAAGTAGGTATTCATCCTCGCTACTCAAAATCGAAACAATGTCATCAGTCATCCTTATCATCATGTTCTGAATCATTTTCAAATAATAGTTGCAAATGTTCCAAAGCTTCCTGAATCCTGAATAGTGTTAAACAGTCCTGAACGACGTCATGACATCTTATCCATTCTTATACTAAATATAGGATAAAAGCAACTTCAAAAAGTCTTTAGAAACATTCGTTGTAATTTTCCACTGCATTTGAACGCAGTTCGAGTTTCGAACCTTTATTGAAACCCACACTATTTTCCCTCATGGTGCAGTCCATTTGTGGAATTAGAGGGTAAAAAAGGATATACTTTACAGTTATTTCCGAGAAAATGCATCTGTTTTTCGTTATGTAGTCATAAACATTACTTACGTTTCAAACTGACCAGCTTCGCGGTTCGAGGTATAAGAGTTAATAATCAGAAAAAATATTTAAGTTAGGCAGTTTCAATTTCGGTAACTTATTGTTTACCTTAAATTATTAAAAGTCGTAAAAAGAATTTGTGTTTCAATCAATATTTTTTGCGTGGTGACGAATTAAACATCGGTTCGGGTCAAATTGATTCGCTCAGCGGTTCTAGTGTTAGAGCGAGCCCATAAATTTCTCTCCCTCAATATCGAGAGAAAGTGCCACACATAGAAGCCTATGCTTTTTAACTGCAAACTCCTGACCAGCCCAAGTGAAGTAGTCACCTCTTAGAGCAAATTTGTTAAGATTGTTTAATGTGCAGGTGGCTACGTTTGCAAAATAGGGCTTGAATGAAAATTGGTTCCTGGCTTTATTATATATTGCTTGAACTGTGATACAAGCAGAATATGCAGACAATGATATTTTTCATCGTAGGCGAAGTTTTGTCGGGACGTGATGTCTTTCGATTTTTCCCCAAGAAGAGGAAAGTACCTTAATGGTTTCTCACGCCGTTAACAAAGAAGGATGTGCTGTGCTTATTTTTTTTTCGGAGTTATTATTTATTACCACAAAGTCGTCGCATATTGTGATTCACCAATTAATTTGATATGAGGCATGGTTGTATCGGTCGTTGCTGTATAATTAATAATTAGACTAGAAGTTTATGACATAGGGAGATATGTTTTTCGGTCAGCCACTTGTTTAGAGGTACAGGCTCAGAGGTGTTTCTCCTACTGCTGGCTTTGTGTTGGATGCGAGGTTATAAGAAATGAAGAAGAGGAAAAGGAGAAAAGGAAAAAGCAGTGTATTAGTTGAAATGGAAGTCAGACTTTCCTTGAGCTACATGTTTTGAGCTGGATGGTGAGAGTTTTCGTCAGCTGCTAGTTTTGAGTTAGATCCGGAGTGATCAAAACTGAAAGAGAAGGAAAACAGGAGCTAGATTTTGTTGAAGACAGGCGGGTGAGAGTTTCCTTAAGCTATTTGTTTTGAGTTCGATGCCCTGCTACTAATTACGAGTTTGATGCCGAGATAGCAAAATTGAAGACGAAATAATAAAAGTGAATTTTGTTGAAAGTGGAGGCCTCGGAGAGTTTCCTTCTGCTATTTGTTTTGAGTATAGACTGCAGATTTAGATGAAGGTGATGTGCTCCACTTTCTAGATTTCAAGAAATGATTTCGACAATTTACGAATAGAGAGAGAACACTGGTTTTCAAAATTTGCGCGGAGTGGATGGAGAAAAAATTTTTATTGGTTATATCTAGGAATAAACGACGTGACAATAAAAAAGAGAAAACAGAGTAATGCAATGATGACCTCGACCTCAAGGAAGATGACCAGAGGTACAGAATGAATAAGCGTATGAGAAACACAGGAACTCATAAAAAACTGAGGAGAAAATGAGACGAGCAATGCGATATACTCGGCGGGTGTTCCAGTTGCCGAAGCCTACAGAGACGGTTTTGGACACATCAGATTCTGCTTCTGTTTCCTATATACCATAAGCAGCCTGTTCGAAACTGATATTTAGCTTAAGGGAGAAAACGGCTTCATTCTGCTAATAATATGAAAATGTGTTAAGGACAGGTTTTATGTGTTCATTCGCAGTCTTGTCGGAAAGTCATTGACTTACTGCATCATTAAATTTGCTTTGCTTCTTGATTGTGAGGGAGCCTGAAGTCGGCAGTCATAAGTACCCTCCACCTTCTCTTAGTTGTGGAGTGATAATTTAAATCTGAATTTCATTTAATGGTAACTATTTATTCAGAAGTTTAGGATAAAACTTTTATTTCTATGTTTATTGTGACTTTAGTATGTCAATGGGGAATGTAAGAAAATGAATTTTGAAAAGAAAAAATGAATAATTTTGTAGCTAGGATATATGTTTTTTCCCACGACAGATCCAGTTAATGAATTGTAAATAGAGATATGTAAATCGAACCTGGGTAAGTAAATCAATTTCGGTTGTATTGTGGGTAATTTTCACCAAAATTTGGTATGTGATATTATTTCTCACCAACATTTCTACACAGCACAGTCCACTTTGGCTGAGCTGATTGATTTGAAAGCGGCTTACGATAAGGTCTAGATAGATCTCCTCCTTATAAAGTGAGAGTGCACGGGGGGACGAGAAACATGCTGAAATGATTAAAAAATTTCCTCACTACGTCTCACCCGAACAAAATTCGTAAAAGCAACATCTCAATATAAGCAACTAAGACAAAGTGTTCCACAAGCAGCCATACTAGTTACCTTCTTTTCAACGACATAAGGAGAAACCACTTCGTGTCTTCTTCCTTATTTATGCGAAACATGTTATTCTGTCAGCCACCACAAGTAATACCTCTCAACTAGATCCAACGCTCAACACTACTTTATAACAAGCTGCAGAATGGGCAGATTATAATACAATGACGGTAAGCCCCCGAAAAAACGATGTACCAGCTTTATATTCTGTCGACCAAATCTCGAAAACTTAGATGGTTTACAAAGCAACAAATCGTCCCTGCACTTCGTTCGTTAAATACTTAGGAATCCAGCTGGACATAAAAAGGTCATGAAATAACCACATTGGGGGGTACTGCCGAGCGTGTCTTGAGCAGAGTAAATCTCCTAAAACGACTCACTGGGACTAGTGGGGCTACACACAAGATGTTCTGAGAACTACTTATAAAATATATGTCAAACCAAATAAGAACTATGCGTGCGAAGTGATTTCCCTGGCCAGCATCTTCCGCCTTAAATAGCTTGACAATTTTCAGAACAAGGTTCTGAGTCTTATAATCGACCCCCATACTACATGCTGAACGGTAAAAATAAAGTACAGTTTTAACAGTCTTTCAAACATCATCTAACTACCTTCCCCCACTATCTGCGAAACATATGTCCCTCCTGCAGCAGACAGTGCCTAAGTATACGACAATTCTTGAAGAACTTAAAAACTATGCTCTCGAGAGCCCAGTTTCGAAGTTATTATTTCTAAGTTTTCTAATTTTATATTTTTTTAACATAGAAACTATGTTCTTATCCGTCATTTCTAATTAATTTCATCTATCATTCATTTCTAAGCTCATTTTCAAGTTCTTCCTCATAGTGGTTCAAACCATGCACACAATGTACCCTGAAGAAGAATGGCTACACGTCTATACTGACGGAATCAGGCTAAGCAGCGCTGGAACGGTTCCAGGGCTGCACTGCAAACACCTTTTAGGCTGTGCGGCAGTCAGTCCCAATACCAGCAATTATGGAGGGTATATCATGGCACTCCACATGACGGCTGAAGAAATAAGAAAACGGCAGGTAAAATCAGATTTTACCTTAAAATAATCCTCACTGATTTGCAAACAGCAATCACCCTTCTTTCAAGCAACACACCCACCGACTGCACTAGGACCTACAGTATGCCAGAGAGGAAGGCTACCAGACCTGAGCCTTTTTTAAGAAATTGCAGGGTTAATGGCACCATTGCTCCAAGGGAGTTCAAGGAGGCATAACCTCCCCAGTCAACTCAGGGGGGACTAAAGTACACACAATCAAAGTTTTAGGAACGAAAGTCATAGTGATCGGGCTACAGCCGGTTACCTACAAAGAAAAACGAAATCAGGTCAAAGACTGTTCCCCATTGTTGATCAAACCAAAGCCCCAAGGGAAACCTTCGAAATCTTACCATCCCCAGATCATAGGGCAGACAATACGGTACCAGTACGATCCTTGCCAAGCCTGAAACTACCACCAAATAACGGATAGTACTAGTCACTGTGAAGACTGATTTTGTATTTTAGGAGCCGAGTTTTTCTAAATATAGGTCTTATCTTGAGCGCCGGTGGGTTCCCACCAGTCGACTCCCAGGGGAAACTAGAACACACAACAGACTTTAAATTATTGTCAAATTTATAATTAATGGTGAGATCGCCCACCTACAATGAATTCCAAGTCATGCTGGTAGCTGCAGGAATGAATTAATTGATGAATTATTTAACCCAGGAGCGCTTGCGCTCTTTCATGTTACACGAGCGCGCGCCCTGGTCATGTTTTTTGAAGAAAAAACTGTTACGCTTCAGGTAAATGTGTTATATTTATACCAAAATATCATGATCAAACTTAAAAAATATGCAAATTATAAAAATTAAAATTTTAATTTTAATTTCTGTAATATTTTTATGAAATAAAGTGCTTTTAAAGAAATAGAAAAAAGTATTATATTAATATAGAATTTATTAGGAATACATTATATTATTATTCAGTTTATTCAGGAATTATTATTGAGGTTTATTAGAAATATACTGTCTGAAAGAACATCTTCCTCGGAAAGCTTCAAGTTTTTCCTCAATTTCTATGAACTCACGACAGTGCAATATTTTAGGCAATTATTGCAATTATTCACAAAATCTTCAAAAAAAAAAAAAAAAAAAAAAAAACACACCTCTCTTATAGGTACAATCTGATTTTGTCTTGACGATGCGAGTTCTATGTCATCAAAACGCAAACGTCTGTAAAAACGTTTGCGTTTTGATGACAATAAAAAAACGTTTGTAAACGAAAAAAAAAAAAAAAAAAAAATAAGAAAACTATAAAAAAAGAAAACGTTTGTAGCACATAGTTTCGTGGAAAATTTCCAAGCCAGTTTTGTCTGTTGCCCACAGATCCCACACATTTACACTACATGATTTATGTCACAAAAATATAAAAGACCTATAAAAGCGCGAATTTCAATTAGAGTTCTGTGACGAGCATCTCTCTCTCTTTAAAAGCTGTCAAAAATAGATGCAATATAAATATTTGTATAACTGACGACTTTCAGCAACATTTTTTCAGTTAGTAAAAGTTCCTACGATTCATTTGGAGTCTGCACATATTTTGCCTCACCGATGTTTCCAGGCAATTTAGTTATAATATTTTGAGCAGGAGTTCTAACATCAGCTTTAGGCTTTTCTTCTGCCCCTCCTTTTTTTTGTCTTTCCAATAAAATAATAAATGTCATTCTCATTTTCGTTTTAAGAATGCATCTCGATTTCTGAATCAGAAACATGAGAATTAAAAAATTAACTATAACTTTCATCATTAATTTCTTCAATGCAGCCTTCAACAGTTGATACATCTTCTAATATGTTTTTCAAACGTAACATTTCCTCCTTATAGGATAAATTACGCGACATGTTTGCAGCTTTCTGTGCTACCACAAAGGAACTATATTACAGCAATGCGAATAGGCGCACGGGACTGAAAGACCCGATCCAACCCCAAAAAAATTTCGAATCAAATTTTCCCGGCGAAAAACTTCGTAAACATAAAGAGGATGGCCTTGGAGGAGACTACACTGAACCACAACCACTTAAGAAAAATAGGGGTATTTTCAGAAAGGTTTCTTTAATCGGGCAGGTCCATTGGACCCAGCGCGCGCGCTCGCGGGTTAAGAAAGAATTATCTCTCGAGTAACCGAACGCACTAACCTCCCTAACATCAGCCAAACACATCTTTGAGGCCTCAGTTAAAAGCAAAATCAAGAGCTCAAGAGAAGATGCGTTTCGAGGAAAGAAAAGGAAATCTTATTTTGAAAGAACACTTTCTTTGAAAGTCTGTACCCAGACCAATTCCCGTGGCAGAATTCAGGTTGCACAGGGGACACGACTATCTGTACACCCACTTGCACCGCTTTGTTCTAGCTGCCAGAGCAACATGCCCACTCTGTCAAGATGGAAGAATGGACGAAAAGCATCTGCGAAATTTCAGTGAGCTTGCCAACACACCGACTTTGTAACATACAGTTATTTATTGCTTATGCTGGGAAGCTCGTCACCGAATGACAGAACTGCCAACGGCTGTTTAAAGTAAGAAAATAATGAACTGTCAGTATTGAGAGTCTCATTGCTTTTTACAGTACATCTACTTTTCCCTCTATTTACTCATTTCACATCACTCAAATTTCATCATAGTCAACTGATTTTTCATCCTACTTCTGTATTGTTTTGTATTACCTTTACACTCTCATATCGTGTACCGTACAGTATTGCTTAATATGTACTCCTAATAATACTTATTCAAGGAATTGCTTCTTTTGTGTTTCAGTTATTTAGTCTAAAACATTTATTCTTCCCTTTTCCAAAATTTAATCATGATACTTGTTTGTATTCTACATTTTTGTATCATTTTTTCTTTTTCTGATTTTTGGCTTCTTCTTTTAATATCACCTGCAAAATTTCTAGATCATACTGTAGAGTCATTAGGTTAATTGGAAGCAGGCAATATGAAAAATAGCTAACCGCCTTCGCCGGGAAGCGAACCACGGACCTCTGGAATACCGGCCCAGCGTGCTACCGTTACACCACGAAGGCACGCTAGGGAAGTGGGAGAAATACCTTATATACTCCCCTTTTTAAAGGGCGACTAGAATTTTTGGGGGACCTAGTCGCCAAATCCTGGGTGCGGAGAATCATCATCCACAACCCTTTTAATTCGGGCGCCACTTGTAGAGTCATTAGATTAATTGGAAGCAGGCAATATGAAAAATAGCTACCCCCCCTTCGCCGGGAATCAAATCACGGACCTCTGGAATACTGGCCCAGCGTGCTATCGTTACACCACGATGGCACGCTAGGTAAGAGGGAGAAATACCTTATAATACTTCCTAGTAATTGTTCATTTCTCTGAATGTTCCACTGAACCACGTAAAAGGTCCTCGAACCCGAAAACCTATTTAATCCACAATCTTCAATATTTCTTGTAATGGATTTTTGTATATTTTGAGTATATTTCATTTTTGATTTTATTTCTACATTTTTATTGCCCTTCGAATTTATTTATTCTAGTATACTCTGCATTTCATTTCTTGCATTGTACCGTGTTCTGTAATGCACATATCTGATTTCTGTTTTCCTTGCCTACATGCATCCTACGCATTTTTCCTTTCGAGTTCACATTCTGTACCACATGTTCTTCACTGAATTTTTATTCTACTCACCATTATACTTTCACCTGCATCACTTCCTTAGCTGTGATCCGCAGCATTCTCCTCATAATATTCTCATTCTTCTAGAAATTTCATGAGCAATTGCCGAAATTCATTGGCTTCCTTATCATTGACTTTGCAAGACTTCTTTCCCAACTGAACTGAACTCAAGAACATTTTACGTATCAACAGTGATGAGAGGCTTTTATGTTTAAGTATGAAATAACAATGAATAAAGATTCATATAAGCATTAGACCTGCACCTGTATTTAAAATAATTTAGCTAAAAGTGTGCACTATATTTTATAGAGAACATCAAGAAAAATTATTTAAAACTTAATTCAAATAAATTATAGAAATTCTCAAAGAATATCATGTTTCTTTCGATTAAAATAATTTGCCTTGAATTGAAACGTCAAAATATAAGAAACGAATTATTTATCCTTCATGATTTTAAAATTCAAATCCTTTCTCAAATAATCATAAATAACTACGATATATATATGTTATCAAATACTGTTATATATCTGAAATCATTCACCGTTTTAATGCTGCTAAACTTCAGGTCTTATATATGCTAAAATCTGGCATATTCATAGTTCATCACACTGTACAGCGTTCGTTTAATTTGAAGGATGAGATGAGGCGTCTCTGACTGACACCAATATCTAAATGGTAGGAGAGTTAGAGTTTCCATTACAGACCCAGCAATCAGGTTAAGCTTTGAAGCTGGTATTGATTCAGGTATTTAATATGTAAATTTGACATGTAAATGCAGATGGGCTATTGCATTGAGAGTAGTAGATCTCTAAATAATTTCCTCTCCATAGCTTCCTTTTTTTGGTATCTTTGTGTAAAATATTTCCATATATATATATATATAGTAACGCTATTTAATCTCTTCTTCCTGATTCTTTGTCAGTTGTGTTTACCCGATAATTTAGTGCATAATCTAAAGAATGTATAAAATATATATTAAGAGCTGGTATCTTTATAGATAAATAAAACTGAATGCACAGAATATAAGAATTCTGCATACAAAATTCCGTTTAATAATTACAATCAATCAAAAAATTGATCTTAGTTTCTTTTTATACCAAACACTTTAATGCAATTACTTGCTTATATAACGTCAATGCAATAATCAGTTCTAAACAAGATGTTGTGGAATCCCAGTGCTGTGTTTATAAGTTTAATTTTTGTGTAGAAATTCTTAGAGAATAACATTCAGGAATTAGAGTTTTTCAGAGAAAGTAACTGGCTCCACTAATTCAACGAGGACATCCTAAATATACAAAAATACTCGAATTATTTTATACTGTGTTGAGTATACCTCATAATTTAAAAAGTTCAAAGTTAGTTTTATGGAGAAATTAAATTTATATTGCATAAATACGTATATAGAAACACCTGTCATGACCACCACCTATGAAAGTAAACAATACTTATTTTGCTTTGTTTCTTGCCATATATTTCTTGCACTGTTAGATTGCCTTATATAAAAATATATTAGAAAACGTGCTTAAAGTTTAACTTCTTTGATATTTACTTCTAGTTTAATTTTGTTTCGAAATGTTACCATATTTTAAGAAAAATCGTTGAAGATTGAAACTATAAGGAACTCGCAAATACAAAATTTATATTTTTTCAACGCAAGATACAGTATTTTATGAAAACTATTCAGGAGTGGAAAGCGTAGGGTTTTATAAAAACAAAATTTAAGTCTTTCAGTACAAGGTTCATTCTTCTCAAAGTATTTTAAAAAGGTATTTTTGAAATTATATAGAGGAGAAATTGCAAATGAGACATTAGGATTTTTTGGAAGCAGGAGACTTGAAAAAAGGAACTTGAAAAGGAGACTTGCCTATGCCGGGAATAGAAATGAAGGCCTCTGGAATATGCGCCCAGCGTGCAGACCACCACACCACGAAGGCATGCTAGGAAGGCGGGAGAAATACCTTATATTTTAAGATAACTTCATTTGAGACATTTTGCAACTAAAAATTTATGTTTAAGATCTTTAAAGAATTAAAGTCTCTAGATACCTCTTCCAGGCATACAGTGTAACGGATACGTGAGTCCAAGATAAAGAGAGAAAATAGTACTGAGTTAAAGAAAACAGGCCTCCTCATTAAAAATTAGCTGATGTAAATGAAGAAAGACTAAATTACATATGAATCTAGGATGCAATTTATCAAATAAAGTCTGCTGTTTAGAACTGTTAATATGCTGTTTATTATATTAAAATACAGTTGTATATTATTAATACTCAGTTTATAAATTAAATTTTAAACGAAGAGCATTATATGTAATTAAAATTCACGATATCAAAAAAGGATAAGTAAGCATTTGAGTGGCTGGTGCTTTTTTGAAGTAGAAATATCGCACGTTTACTCTAGTTCTAATGTGTAGTATGTGAAGTCTCTTCAACATTGTTCAAAACGATTTACTAGAGTCCCCAGCTTATCTGTAACCAAAAGATATATTTCTAAGATATAAATAAGTTTCTTGCTTTTGAAATTGCTAAGAGTAACAGCAAGAGGAATTAATTTTGCAAATAATTTAATAGTGTTACATTTTTAAATCGTGTATAGCGATTATGTTTTTCCTTTCCGAATCTTTAGACAGCTACTTTTGAATACATGGACTGTTCTCGGACAAAATGAGAAAAAGAAATCTTGAACGAAAGTAATCGGACAATTAATGATTGAAGTAGAAATCGACTTGGCAAAAAGAAGTACAAAACATTATATTGGACTTATTCTTAATATGTAGTATGTAATTTGCGTTTAAAATATTAAATAGTTTATATAGATTTTGAATTCCGCCCTGTGGTTTATAAAGTTTAGAAAATATTAACGTCACTTTAGACTATCTGTATGTTTTACACGTAATAGCATTCTTTCCATATCGCATGAAGTTTTCTTAGCGTAAACAAAAAATGCTCTTAAAAAGGGCTTCTCAAAAACGCAGGAAATACTTTAAAAATGAATTTATTGCGTCACTGTGCTGAAAAAGATATTTATCACTTGTTGCTATTTGACAAAAGTATGCATTCGTTAATAACCTTCTCACTACTACAATATATATATGTCTCTCATAACTTCCACATATACGTGCATTAGGAATTATTAACAATCAAAGATAAAAAATTATTTTAAATAAAACTTTAAAAAAATTGAAAGGTTTCAGGTTTTAAATTACATCCAAATCGTTTTTTAATTCATATTTTGTGTGTTACCTTTATTTATCAACTATCATGTTCTTTGCACTTAAACCATAAAATTCAGTTCAACAGCAATGTCGCAAAATAATTTTAAAATGAGCATATCCTTAAAATTTCCGTTACACAGTTCCGCGCGCTGGAGATAAAAGTGTTTTTTCCCCGTAGAGTGTTGCCACTGGTCACTTTTAAATTGTTGAGTTTGTTAATCAACAATTCCTTAAAGTTTTACAAAATACGAAATCGATAATAAAACAAATTCCAAATTTCAAATTTGAGCTTCCAGAAGCCCATATTCACAGTAGGATTACGTCATTCAAAATTTTAAAGCTCTAGGTACCGTTGTTTTATCACAATGTGAGAAACATACATACATTTATGCAGATTTTTCATTATTTAATTTCTTCAAATATAATACAGGGCGATAATACTCGGTGGCAACATTTTGAAAGGTGAAACGGATTCAGATTGATTCGACGCAAAATCGCAAAACGAAACCAATATCCCTCAGGAACAAAGCCCCTTTGGGCTAATAAAAATCAGTTTTCTATACCTAAATTTTTTTCAATAAAATGGAGTTTCCTTGATCAGTATCGGCTCACCAGCGGCCGAGCGGTAAGTCGCTGAACACTGGTAGTTCGGTCCGAGGTTCGAATCCCGCGAACGCGCTGGCTGCATGGGCATTTTCGTGGCTTTCCCTATGTGTAACGTGTATACGAGCCAGTGTCCCTTAGAAAGACCTTCACGAAGGCATCCCTCCCTTTAGGCAGATAACCCTCGTGTGCTTTGCCATAATTAAATAATCCAATCCAATCCTTAATTAAACATATTAGATTTGTAACTTCTACTAGTGCTGACGGTAAGAATTGAAGGGCAAATAAATAATATCGTGTGCAATCTCGATTAATATAAAATTAAAAACATTTTCATTCAGACAGAAAGTTTTTTTTTAAATATTTGCAATTACTTTATAAGAAGGATTTATTAATAACCGTAATAATTACTTATTATATTACTGATGATTAGGATTCAGTTCTTGACAATTACATTCTAAATTAGAATTTTAAGGATGTAATGAAAATACGCTACGCACAAAAATACATTTCAGGATAAAAAATGAGTTGATTTTTTATGCTTAACAACTTCTTAAATTCAAAGCTATATAAACCCTGCTGATCCGCAGTTAGTGTGTAAGTGCCTCGGCTAGCGAGCTGATAGTTAGTATCGAGTGTGCCTCATCTAGCGAGCCGTGCGGAGTCGATCAAGTTGACAGCCGGGCAGCGAGTGTCGAGTGGGTCGTCGAGTGTACCGAAGGAGTCTCTTAGTGTATCGCGGTTAGTGCATCGTCGAGAGTGCCTACTGAGCTCCGGGAACGAATGAGTCGGGATCCGTGCTCTGTGTGTCGTCGAGTGCATCGCGAGTTGTAGCGTGAAGTCTCGAGAGTACGGGGAGCACAGTCGGGAGCTGTACTTTTGTGCTTTGCAGTGAAGCTGTCTTCACCTTGATAGCTTGATAACTGAAAGCTGTTTCGCTGATCGTGTCAGCGTGTTTATAACAGTTCGACGACTGTAAACGAGATTTTGGAGCTGTCCTGACGTTACTGGCTAATAAAGTGTATTTCGATACTTCATCAAGTAGTGTCGTCATTATTCACTTCAAATCCATACAAACCCCGTACAAACATGAAGGAAGAAAATAACATAGCAACTGGTGTCAGAAAAGAAAAACGCAACAATATAATGTAAGTAAAAGAGTAATTTTTCAGTTGTAATAATAATCTTGGTTAAATTAGACTAAAACTAAAATAATTGAGCCTTATATGCGATTGTATTACGACTTTGATATCGTGAAGCAATAGTAGTGATAAAAGAGTAATTCCCTTTACAACAGGTCCACTAGCGGCCGAGCGATAAAGTCCCTAAACACTGTTTTTTTCTGAACCGCGTTCGATTTCAGACGAATAGGCTGGCTACATGGGCGTTTTCGTGGTTTTCCCCATGTGTAACGTATATACGAGCCAGTTTCCTTTAGAAAGTCCTCCACGAAGGCATCCCTCCCCTTAGGCAGATAGCCCTAGTGTGCTTTGCCATAGTTAAATACACCAACCTTAAACAGTATCTGACCTTTTTTTAAGAATATTTGCATTCGTTAATCAAAATAAAGAGAAATAGTCACGTACAAATTTTAAAGTCGGGAAAAACACTTAATTTTGGTGTAGGTTTTATTCAAAATCTACGAAAAAAATGAGAATGTTTTTTTTTACCTAATTATAAACACCATATATCTCATCTTCTCATTCTTCCATAATGCCTTATTTGGGTTTGATGCTTTATTTTGTACAGATGGTCTTAGAACACTTCCAACAGGAATTTGATTTAAGTTTTTCTACTTGACATTTTGTTTGAGTTTACTGAGGATCCAAGAGAATTCGTTTCACTGAATACTCTTTTTAGATAACATCATTCACTTCCAAAAAAAAATATGTTTTACTGTATAATCACTTTATTTTTGTGATTTTGTTGTCTCTGTTATAAATTTCGTTATCTTTTCCACTTTCTTCTCTATCTTCGCTAGACACTAGAATGAAAATCATTCTTCATAAGTCTGTAGATTCTAGCTAAAAACTAATATTTACTTTGTTTGTCAGACCTTTACTTGAAGTGTGAAGCGACTATTTATTATGTTCAAACTATATCACTAACAACACGTTAAAAAGGGTTAAAATACTCTTTTATTCAACTGGAAAAAAGCATTTACTGTCAGGAATCCTGAAGCTTACAGACTAAACCAATACTTTTGGCTGTAACTCAAAATAGAAATACAATCAAGTCAAGTCAAATAATCAGCAAAGCTGCATACAGGTTTAAGCTTATCTGGCTTTTAGCCATTGCAACGGCGCAGACAAACTGGCATTTAAAATGCACAGCCATAAACTAGCATGTTTAAATATCAGCGAAACAATGTGGCCGACAGACAGAACACACTTTGTCTGAAGTAACTCAGACACTAGCTTAAATAGTAACTTTTCTGCTTTATTTTGCGTAACGAATGAATTTGAAAAACCGTTCTGGCAAGAATACGTGGATTGAATGCAAGAGCAATAAAAAAGGTTGCTTCAAAATAACATTAGCAGTTCCACTAACTAATTATTCCTTTCCACAATATAAACTTCTTCATCACTGAATTTATAAGGTATTTCTCCCGCCTTCTTAGCATGCCTTCGTGGTGTAGTGGTCAGCACGCTCGACACGCGTATTCGAGAGGTCCGTGGCCCGAGTCCCGGGGAGGGCATTGCTCATTTTTCATCTCTCCTGCTTCGAAGTAACCTAATGTATCTATAATTTCATTATATTTTATTGTATAAATGTTATAATCAATGCAAAAACGAAAGAAACAGCGTAAGATTTTGAACAGTAAGCTGATCTTTGTGGGTGTACTAATAGAGTCTGACTGTATGCACGACATTACTAAACAGCAATAAAAAAATTATATGTCTAGAGATGCCACGGACAAAACAGTTATAAATTATGCAACTCTTATTTCCATATACTTCGTATTTTATATGCGTAGTAAAATAACTATGGAGGACGTTTGGAAAAGGGCTGTTTAACCATAGCACGCAATAAAACAAGAACTTAGAAAAAATGAGAAAAAACTATGTAAAAAAAAATATGAGACCATATGATGTCTGTCCGACTGTAAGTAATATCACTATAGTATGACTTCTGTTACATGATGGAGCAAGTAGAGCTGCCTTCTTTTATTATACGAGCTAAGTTGATTTGTTAAGCTGAAAATCAAATCAAATGTTTGATCTTTTCCTGACTTAGTGTTACCTTACTTAAGAAATACGAAAGAGCAGAAATTTGCCTAGCTGACTCTACGGAGCCAGAAGTTACTCTTCCGCTAATGTTCAGAGCTTTGTGTAACTGATCTAATATCGTGTTAGAAAGCGTTACATTATTTGGAATGGCATTAAACCTTTATTTAAGGGAATTTATATTGTAATATTCTTTAATGAGTCAAATCGTTTAACGTTTATCCCTTTCTGTTTGACTAGCATGTAAAATTTCATATATGCATTAGCAGTGTCATCAGAGTCAAATATGTGCGCTGGAAATAGTAGTAATTACATAGGTAGGGGGAAAAAAAAAAAAAAAAACCCACAGACAACGAATACAGTTTCTGGTCTTCAAATGAAAGAGCAGAAATTTAATATGATTATAATCATATGCCATTTTCCTGCGTAACCCTTTTTTTAGGAGCTGAGATATCTATATCCCATACATTGTTGTCTTTCTTTGTATTTCACGGAAGAATGGTTGCCAGAACCTCAAAGAGGTTGGACTACTCCCCAATTTTGAGAGAGAGCACCCGAGAAGTGGTCCGAGGGTCTTACACATCTTTCCCCTTCTACCAAACCACACGAGAGGACTTTCGGCTTGCCATATATTTTATGTGAATTATTGCATTATTATTATACAAAAGTTGTCGCTTTGTTTTTCTTTACTTTCCTTCCCAAATTTTTGTTTAAATGGCCAGAATGTTAATAATTATAGCTCACGGGAGAAGGTCATATTTAAAATAAGCGGACATACATGGAATTTTAATTTTTGTGATTAAGTTCGATGTGTAATATGACTAGATAATGTTAGTTGTTAATGAAATTAGAAAAGTAGGCATAACTCTTGTTGGATTAAATCAATCTCGTTCGATGTTAATTTTTTCAGGAATTAAAAAAAAAATAATAATGCGCATAAAATTCCTAAACTTTTTATGAAAATCTACCGTGTAAATATAAATATAACAACTGCAGTAGAAGTGATACTAAAAATACCTTATCAAAAACACGTCTCTAATAAACTTACAGAAATATTATGTTCTAAATTTTAACGAAACTGAAATTAAAACTCCTAATTATTATTTCGCAACACAATTTATGCTTGGGATGTAAATCGATTAACAGACACATTTATCTTGTATCTCGCTTTTTAAGCATTCTATATTAGATAACTTATCGTCCCAATAATTACTAATTTTGGCAATGTTTTGCAGTTGATTTATAATAGGTGAAATAATAAGAGTGGAATATAATTATCTGTAATTGAAACATATTTACTGAAGACTAAATTGTTTCTCTTTTCATTTATCACTATTTTTTGTTCATTTGTTTTGTTCACTAAATCCCCACGAAATTCCTATTTTGAAATTGTATCTGAACGTAATTTAATATTTTCTGAAAAGAAAAATTTTCTTCTTTATTTTACATGATTGATAAGTCGTAAGACGCTGCCTAGCAAGAGGTAGCTTAAAATATTGTGGCATAAATTTAGAAGTATTTTCCGCAAAGTAATTATTACTTCACATCCTTTCAAGCTAATCTGTCTTGTATTTTAAAATTATATCTTGAAAACTTTATCATTATTTATGTATGTAACATAAATCTGGTTCATGTAAAATAACACTTCAGTAACGTATCCTATAATAAATAGAGATTTAACTCAGCATAACTCAGTAACGTACTCAGCAATTAATTATTCTCTTTCTTTATGAGTCAGATTGCATACTACTATAAAAAATAGTATAATTTTATTTAATTGCATTCTAATTTCATACATAATTGTAAGTTGTAAAAAATTAAAATAGTCACACTTAATCATCATTTTGTAAATTGGTTTCTATTCTCATATAATAAATATAAAAAGTGTTGGGGGACATTTTTAAAGCAAGTAATGTTCAGAGCATTTAAATTGCACTTGAAACATTGTAATGGAAAGTGTTGTTGAATGTAAGCATGAATTTGAAGATACTCTAGGTTGTTTTTGTTTATATTTATGGGGTAAGGTTTTTTTTTGTTTGTTTGTGTGTGAGTATGGCAAAGCCTCGAGGGCTATCTGCCTAAGAGGAGGGATGCCTTCGTGGAGGACTTTCTAAGGGAAACTGGCTCGTATACACGTTACACATGGGGAAAACCACGAAAACGCCCATGCAGCCAGACCGTTCGCGGGATTCGAACCTCGGACCGAACTACCAGTGTTCAGCGACTTTACCGCTCGGCCGCTGGTGGGCATTTATGGGGTAAGAAAATAAGAACTTTTATATTCGTACGGGAAGCACTTAATTTGCATTATGAAATGAATAAAAAGATGATATTTCAACACATTTCTTATGATAATTATATTTATATTTTCAAAAGTGTACAATATATATGAATCTAAAATTATTTTAAAGCTGTATATACTTTAATTGTGCTGAAAAAAGTATTAGGTTTTCACATATGACAGTCTATTATTCTTGAGTACATTACTGCTAAGTACATTAAATCGTTTTATTTAAAGCTATTAGTGTCAGTTTCAAACATGAGAAAATATTTATTTACTTATAACAAAAAGGAACATTTTGCTTTTAAAATAAAAATTTCATATGAATAAGAGGAAAACAAATTGTACTCATATTCTCAAAATTTCTTTTCTTACAAAATATTAAACAAAATTATTAATGTGTTGTATTTTGTACAACACACTATAAATTATGAAATTATCTACCTTTCGAAGATTTTTTTATGAGAAGTAGTAAACGGTCACATATAAGATAGCCTCTACTTTCGATGATTAAAATAAACTGTACTTAGATTAAAATGTTAATATATAGAAGTAGTTTATAATTGTTTAACAATGATACCTGAACCTCAGATTGAACCTTCACCACTATCATTCTGTCACCTTTGAAAAGGGATATACTTGGTCTAACCAGAAAGATTAGTAATATAAACAGGATAAATTAAGTAATACCAAAAAAGAGATAATTTTAAAGGCAATATAGATAAAAATCTGAAAGTTTTCATATTTTAAATTACGTCTAAAGCGGCGTTTTTTTAATTTTTTGTGTTTTACCTTTATTTATTGAATATCATGTTCTTTGCACTTAAACCATAAAATTCATTCAATAGCAATTTCGCAAAATAATTTTAAAATGAGAATATCTTTAGAATTTCTGATACACAGTTCCGCGCACTGGAGATAAAAAGGTTTTTCCCCCCCGTAGAGTGTTGCCATTGCTCACTTTGAAATCCTTGAGTTTGTTAATCAAAAATTCGTTAAAGTTTTACAAAATATGAAATCGATCATAAAACAAAGTCCAAATTTCAAATTTGGTCTTCCACATGCCCATATTCGTAGGAGGATTACGTCATTCAAAATTCGATGGCTCTATGTAACGTTGTTTTATCACAATGCGAGAAGTACACATACATTTATACAGATTTTTCAGTAATTTCTTCAAATATAATGCAGGACTCTAACATTTGGTGGCAACAGTTTGAAAAGTAAAACGGACAATTATAGTGATTCAGCGCAAAATTGCAAAACTAAAACTGCAGACCTTCAGGGACAAAGCCCCTTTGGACTAATTATATCTTGAACTAAAACTTGCACACATTCAGAAACTGAAGTACATTTCGCAATGTTCATCAAATGCTAATAAATCATATGTTTGAAGTTTGCATTTCCTACTTGCCGCTCTGATTAAACTGAAATTTTTCATTTGTCATGAAATTTTACTCTTTAATTTGAACTTGCTTCAGCAAAGTACTGTTTGAAGTCTGGGGTTTAAGAACTTAAGGCACTTTAAATTCCTGTTGACAACTCTAAAGATTTCGGTTCCTGCGACGTATGGTCAGTTCCACATGCTCATGTACTGAAGAAGAAAATTGCCAGCATTTTCAGAAGATGCAGTAACGTTGTTGTTGACTGAATTCCTGTTTGTAACAACAACAATTCTGTAGAATTTCAAACATTCTTTGCAGCTGCATTCTTTTCGCCAGCAAGTAACTTATTAATAATTCTTCAAGACACTGCAAATATCATTTTGCTGAAGTTACGGACTTTCCTTTTTTACACCTTTTACCTTATATGTTTTCGAAATAGTTTATCTTTTGGAAATATTATTTCCCAATGTTTCATAAGTTTTTTTCATGTGTTTTCAAATACTTTTTTATGTTTTTATGCACGTAATTCATTAATTCAGGTTTCTAATGTAAAAATTATAAATTTACTTCTGCAACATTTCTCTTTAATCCCTAGTTGTTATATATAAAATATGGTACTTAAAATTTGACATAAATGAAAATAAAAGTGAAAAGTAATTACCAGCATAATTTTGAACATTTTGTTAATTTATTCATTACTATTTTAATACTTCGTATTTTGCCACAATGCTTTTTTTTTTTAATTTTAAACGGGCAAGAATATACTTCACTTCTAGTATAAAACACAACGCGTTAATTTCGCTTTTATATTTGCTTAAATTTTTAAATATGTGGCAATAATAATATGTATATCTACATACATTTCTGTACTTCTTCCTTTAGAAATTATAAGCGAATTCATGGAATTATTCATGGATTTGTTACATCATATTTTTAGTACAGATAATTTTTATAAGTTAATTCGAGTAAACTACTTATAAAAATGAAATGAATCAAATGGCACTTTACTTAATTACCAGTTTAGCTTGGATTGGCTTGGAATTAATTTAAAACAATAAATAAACTAAAATAATTCATAAGTTGCCTCTAGTGGTTTCGAAGAAACAAAACCATATTTGACTGTCAAAAAATTAAAAATTTATTTTTGAAATTCTTTTTTTAATTTGACTTTGCTGAGTCCATAAACAAGAAACGTATTTAAACATTTCCATATCTTATTGATTTAATGCAGAAATAAGAGCTTCTTTTCATTTTCTGTCTGTTTTAAAAGGAAAAATATACATAAATTCTCTTAACTATTTCATTACATTTATGATCGTCACTTTATTTTTAGCGTAAGATAACATCTTACTTTTTATTCTTAAAACTGCATAGCTATAAATAGATTAAGCATCTGTAAAAACGTGGAAAGCTTTAAATCACTGCAAATGCTCTACGCAATTTTGCAATGAATTACCAACTATGTAAATTTTTATTTTAACTTAAACAGCAAAATTCAAATCAAATAACTGCTTTTGCAATCAGACCGTAAAATTCGAAATCAAATTTAGGAATGCAAACACTGTTTTCTATGCTGACTGCAATAAAAATAACGAATCCCGGTGAGGTTTTATTTCATAGCAAGAAGTTAGACTTTTATAAGTGCTTGCTCTGGAGACAAAACTAACGCGTTTTTGAATAATAAAATGGTTATGTTTTCCCTCAAATCTTGTTTGCTGCGTTTCGTTATAAATCACTCCGGGAATGGGAGACATTTTATTTCGAGAGTTCTACACTTGTTTTTAGTATGTACAATATTAAATTGTATCCTCGATTTTGAGCAGCCTCGCGAAAAAGAATATTTTCTCCTTTAGAAAGTATCTGTTAATCTTCAATATTTAAAGAATCTAAACGTTTTGTCTGAAAACTTAATGAATATAAATAAACTGCTTGAAATATAAAGTACATAATAATAAACAATATAACACCAATATACGTGAAGGCCATCTGTCGAAGAGAAAGATGACTTTCTTAACGGAAAATATTTTACACTCCTGTTTGCAGGGAAAGCTGCTAAATGTTAGCATAGTCGAACTCAAATCAAACTACCAGTGCTATAATTCACCCATTCGATTATCAGGTTCAATGTTTCTTCTAATCTTCTTCGGGAACATACAAGGACTTGACTAGGAACAGAGAGCTTACTAAAGCTATGTTCACTAATTGTAGTAAGTAGACAGGATACAGACGAAGGGTATGCAAACCCCTTTATTTTTCTTTATATACAATGACTTCCGTACTTGGGAATACAATGACCCTCCACTCGGGGTCTAACGCAAAAGATATCAAAATAAAACTAAACTCAAATTTAACTTTAGAATAACACACGTGGAAGATTGGCCTTATAATAACAGGAAGCGTATGTAGCACAGAGACTGTGAACACTACAATACGTTTAATTTAACAAGAGGATTAAAACCTCTGGCCTGGAAGGCAAATAGCAACTGCGTAACTTCTAAGGCAAGCGGCCTGCTTCGAACTCACTGCTTCCTCCCTTTTGCTTGGCACAAAGGCCACACTTAAATACTTGGCGTTCGCCAGACAAACTTTGCATAAAATCCTTAACGCTTATAATTCTGGCCGGAAGTAGAAAATAAGAAGTGATAGTAAAGATTTAAAATAAAATAAACGTTAGTAAAACTTAAGATCCTTACATACTTCCTGCCAGAGTTAATTAGTTTGAAACTGAGGTCTAAAACGACCTTGTTGAAAACTTTTAGCTCTAGAATATAACGCGAGGCCAACCTTTTACAATCATAACTTCGTTAGAAACTAGAAAATTTAAAAGAAAGAAATTTGTTACAATAGCAGCTCCCAGGATCTACAACAATCTTTTTTTTTCATCTGTACTGCATCTAAACAGGAGCTTTATTCAATTCTGGTTCCTTCCAGAGATCTGGAAGGAAAACTAGTTTAATGAAATGTTACAGAATGACATTGCAAATAACATATAGAATATACTTCTCTTAACCTTTTTATGTCATTCATGACTATTTTAATTATCTCTCCCCGTGCTCTCTGACATGTGTTGTAAAAGAACACCAAACACGAATGTGTTTCTGTCTACGTGTGCCACACTTCCTCCTACAATCAAAACACTAACGTGTTAAAATTCAACATAACGAGACCTCTTAACACACCCTACTTTCAACTCTAAACCCTGAGGTACTATTCTAAAAGTGGCTAACTCTAAAGTGTAGCGTCAGAGAGCCTAACTACATCATTCAACCTTTACCACATATTCGCCATGATTTAATCTTTACAGTCACACGAATAACAATTTTTTAACATTACTTTCACTTTTACCATATCACGGTATTTCTTAACATTTAAAATAACAATTCACATGTATATAAGAACATATCAACATGCCGTTAATTTTACACATTTGAAAACATACATTAGTAGTACATTGTTAACTTCTATTCTTTTCAAAGCAAGTGCCAATTCTTTCTACATTGAAATAATACTACATTTCAAAAAGTCTTTCAGACTAAAACTTCTTTCTTGCTAGAATGTTTTAAATAAAATTTATACAATAATTTTTACAATATTTAAGTCTTTACACAACGCTATTATATATCAACTTTAGTTTTACGCAAGAGTAATTTAAAAACATAATACGAAAATCGGTCACAACTCATTTCTCGCCCTTTTGGCGATAAAGGTAGACCTCGCATGAGGTAAAACTTCTTGAAATCTGCCACTTGCAGTAAGAATGAAAGATTAACTTAAGTTTGCAAAGTAACATAAAATTTTACTTATCTTTGTAATATTCGGACATCCTTTTCTGGGCCCAGTCTTTAAAGGTACTGCAGATATTAGCCTGGTTTATCCTCCTTCTTGTACGGGCTCGCCCTTCAGTGCTTTCCTCTGGAAGCTTCCGTTTTTCACCAGTACGGCCACCCTTGAACACCTTCCTTTTGTGCTCTGCTTGTGGTCTTGGCCGTTTAAAGGCAGCTGGTCTTGGTGGAACCGGGAAACTTCTGTCGTGATCCTGCTTGGACCTCGTTGTTGGCCGTTCAAATTTTTCTTGTACTTTTTCCTCCGCCGCTGATGGCCCTTCCGCAGTTCGGCGACTTTTGCTGCGGAGAGTTCTGTCGGATGAGTCGATCTTCCGTTTTAAAGCCGGGTTATAGTTGCCGTCCTTTCTCCTGGTCCTCTTCACATACGTCGTCCTTCTCCCTTCTTCATTCTGGGGGTGTTCGTGAACTCTGTTTTCTGGACGGTGGAACGACTTCTTTTTCTTTTTACCTTCAATTTTTCCGCGGGGCAATTTTCTTTTCACTTGCTTCTGTCTCTCATTGGCTTGCCCTTGTACTTGTCGTTTTCCCACTCTGGAACTTGTACCTGCGGTGTCTGCCGTGCCGGATCCTGCAAAAGATCTGAAAAGATTTGCATTTTATTACGATCGAAGTAGGGCTTAATTTGATCAATATTTGCGGAACAGGTTTCACCATTTCTGGCCTTTAACACTACAACAGCGTGAGTTATTTTTTCTATAACATATGGTCCTTCAAATCGTGGAAAAAATTTGGCAGTTTTATCTTCTGGTGCTGAAGAAAGTGAATGCTTAATTTTCAAAACTTCATCCCCTACTTTATAAGTTGCTCCCCGTCGTTTCAAGTCATAATATAATTTCTGTTTTCTTTGTGCTACTTCCGTATTCTTTTTTGCTTCTTTTATTAGTTTTTCTATATCACCCATTTTAAATTCTGGGGCTCTTTGTTGCACATAAAATAGTTTATCTAACGGTGTTATAATCTTTCTGCCTAGAAATAACTCAGCAGGAGTTTTGCCCGTTGTATCATGTTTTGCGGTCCTAAGGGCGAAAGCAAATTCATTGACATAGTTATCCCAGCTTTTATGAAAGTTTTTAACATAAGTACGGATAATTTTCACTATATTTCTGTTGACCCGTTACGCTATATTTGATTGCGGCCGATACGGGACCATTTTTAAATGACGTATGCCCAGTTTTTGGCACATGTCTTCAAATATATTACTTACAAATTGAGGACCATTATCCGATATAACTTTTAGGGGCGCCCCGTATTTTAAAATATATTTATTTAAAATAGAATCAGTAACTAATTTCGCGGAGGCTCGTTTTAAGGGAACAATTTCGGTCCATTTACTAAAATGATCAACCATAACAAGGAGATAGCGACTTTTATTTAACTTACTTTTTGGGAAAGGGCCCAATAAATCGATGCCAATTATTTTATTTGGAAATTCGGATTTAATACTATTTAGAAACCCGGCCGGGCGGAAATTAATATAATTAACGGCTTGACATGTTGGGCAGGACTGGACATACGCCCTTGTTAACTTTTGCAGTTCAGGAAAGTAGACTGCCTCGCGTACGCGTTGGATAGTTTTTCGAATACCAGCATGAGAAGCTAAAGGGCTGTCATGGAGCTCATGCAGGATATTTAATCTAAGACTAGCTGGGATAACAGGTCGAAATTCGTTGTTGGAATTCGTAGTTTTTGTATAAAATAATAGACCATCTATTAGTTCGTAATGGGCCGCCCTATTTCTTATCGCCACAATATCTTGGTGGCTAAAATTTTCAGGATCCTTCAAATACTCATAAATACTTCCAAACTCAGGATCCTTACCCAGTTCGGTTATTACAGTTTCTCGGGAATTTATTGTACACGCTGTAAGCATTGCAACTTTTACAGTATTACCCTGTTCGTCTAATTTAATTCGTGATATGGCATCTGCTACGATATTTTCCTTTCCAGGGGTATGCTTGATTACCAGATTATATTCTTGCAGCTTGAGTGCCCATCTTATTAACCTTGGGGATAAATTTTTCCCTGAGTACAATCTAGTTACCGCCGCATGATCAGAATATACTGTTATCGGCGCCTTTCCAAAATAGACTCGGAACTTTTGCACTGCTAACAGAACTGCAAGTGCCTCTCTCTCGGTCGCGGAATAGTTTCTTTGTGTTTGATTTAAAGTTCGGCTAAAAAATGCCACGGGCTGCTGATTTTGCGAAAGTACCGCTCCTACCGCATAATCCGAAGCATCCGCTGAAATTTCTAAATTTTCATCCTTTTCAGGAAATTTCAACACAGGGGCTTGCGTTAATGCTTGTTTTAATTTTTCGAAAGCACTATTGGCTTCGGCCGTCCACCAGAATCTTGCCTTTTTCTTTTTTAATTTTAACAATGGCTCAGCGATAGCCGCAAAATCTTTTATAAAGGACCTATAATATGAACAAAGTCCTAGAAAAGAAGAGAGCTTCTTTGGCGTGTTTGGAGTCGGATACTTTTGTACAGCGATTATTTTTGATTCATCTGTCTCGATCCCTTTTTGCGATATTTTGTAACCTAAATATTTTAATTCAGGGGCTGCAAATTTGCACTTTTCGACATTAACTTTTAGACCGGCCTCATTTAATAAAGAAAACACCTGTCTTAAATCCTGTATATGTTGGTCTAGATTATCACTAGTAATAATGATATCGTCTAAATAGATAAATGTGGACTTTCCAAGAACAGGTCTTAACACAATGTCCATGCATCGCTGAAATGTTGCTGGGGCCCCAGAAAGGCCAAACGGCATACGCAAAAATGCATAAGTGCCAGACTTGGTTATAAAAGCAGTCTTAGGCACTTCCTCAGGCCTGACCCCTATTTGAAAATAACCAGTCGTTAAGTCTAAAGTCGTCATAAATTTAGTTGATTTTATGTTCCTTAAAATTTCTTCTATGATTGGTAACGGATATACCGGATATTTAGTTATGGAGTTTAATTTACGGTAATCAATAGCGAATCTCCACCTTTTTGGATGCTCCAAAGGATAATCATTATTTTTCTTACATAAAACCACCGAGCTAGCATAACTACTTGAGATTGGGCGTTATGATCTTTTTACGTAGCATATCGGTAATATGCCATTCTATAATTTTTTCCTTATTCTTATCATACCGGTATGGTTTTTGACGAACCGGCAATGCATCTCCGGTGTCAATACTATGGTTAGTAACCTGAGTAAATCCTCGAATATCACTAAATAAGGAAGCAAATTCACTTACCACTTGTCGGATTCTATCTTGCTCGTCATTAGGCAGGTGGTCAAGATTTAACCTTGGCGGTTCAACCTTTCTACACGCACTGGTTTCATCGTCAGCTTAAGGGACGCTTCATTAAAATCCAGTGTAGCTTGTGCGTCTGAAAGAAAGTCTATTCCTAGGATTAAATGTGCTTGCAAATTCTTTACTATAAAAAACATCACATTTACTTGTTCGTCCTTGATACGGATATATAAAGGTACTTTACCTACGCACTTATATTCTTTTCCTTGCGCCGCTAATACTGTCGTATTATCCGCATTATATATGCGGTATTTGCGAAAATACTTTCTGAAAAAGACTTCTGCCACACAGGAACACTGCGCGCCGGTATCCAGGAGTGCGGTGGCCGGGATATTATTCACCAAGACTTCAATCTTCGGAAGAGTCAAATTTTTCACCATTACTGTATTTAACTTGTAGGAAGAGGGGTTTTCGTGGCCTTCGGATTTCCGCACCCTCTCGTCAGCAGAAATCCGTTTTAGTTTAAATTATTTTTCCTTTCCGTGCTTTCCTTCTTTTTCCACTGGCCTTGAGACTTTTTTCCTGGGTTGCTATTGAACTGTCGACGTTCGCCGGCTGTTTTTGAATGCTCGGGTTTCCTTGCCCACTGATTCGCTTTTTCTCCGTAGCCATGTGCTTGAGTTTGCTGTAGTCTTGGCGTACCAAATTGGTGTCGCTGTTGATATTGGCGTCTTCTTTCGACGTCCGCCGTTCTTCTACTTTCAAACTGGATTGCTAGCTCAAATAATTTTTCCAGTGTAGTGGGATTTCTTAATTCAATAAAGTCTTGCACTTGGGGTAGTAGCCTCGGCAAAATCACTTGAATTATTTCAGGATCCGGACGGTTTCCATACAAGAGCTTGAAGACGTGAATTTTTCTTAAAATAAAGCTTGAGATGTTTTCGATTCTTTGTTGATATATACTAAAAAGTTCCGTTTCTAATTTCGCACGATCCCTTACAACAGGGAAGGCTTTTAGTAGGGCAGTCTTGAAATTTTCATAAGTATAGGTGGGACTTCCTGCTTGACCCAAGAGACTTCTGCCGATACATTTGAACCAGTTAAGCGCTTGGCCCCTCAAAGCGCTGGTAGCTAAGGTAACTTTTTGAAACTCGTGCACGGGGTAGAGCATGAAGTGGTCATCCAATTTTTCCAAAAAACTGGTTACCGGTGAGTTTCCATTAAATGTTGCTTCTGGTTTCATCGAAGCGCGCATGGTCTGAACGATGTACCCAAATCCTTCCAGGGCGGCAGCTGGCATTTCTGGATTCTGAGCCGTTTCTGCAGGCAGCACAGGTTCTTCTTGAAACTCGGCCATGGCTATTTTTCTTCGTTGGGCGCCACTATCAGGTTCAATGTTTCTTCTAATCTTCTTCGGGAACATACAAGGACCTGACTAGGAACAGAGAGCTTACTAAAGCTATGTTCACTAATTGTAGTAAGTAGACAGGATACAGACGAAGGGTATGCAAACCCCTTTATTTTTCTTTATATATATATGACTTCCGTACTTGGGAATACAATGACCCTCCACTCGGGGTCTAACGCAAAAGATATCAAAATAAAACTAAACTCAAATTTAACTTTAGAATAACACACGTGGAAGATTGGCCTTATAATAACAGGAAGCGTATGTAGCACAGAGACTGTGAACACTACAATACGTTTAATTTAACAAGAGGATTAAAACCTCTGGCCTGGAAGGCAAATAGCAACTGCGTAACTTCTAAGGTAAGCGGCCTGCTTCGAACTCACTGCTTCCTCCCTTTTGCTTGGCACAAAGGCCACACTTAAATACTTGGCGTTCGCCAGACAAACTTTGCATAAAATCCTTAACGCTTATAATTCTGGCCGGAAGTAGAAAATAAGAAGTGATAGTAAAGATTTAAAATAAAATAAACGTTAGTAAAACTTAAGATCCTTACATACTTCCTGCCAGAGTTAATTAGTTTGAAACTGAGGTCTAAAACGACCTTGTTGAAAACTTTTAGCTCTAGAATATAACGCGAGGCCAACCTTTTACAATCATAACTTCGTTAGAAACTAGAAAATTTAAAAGAAAGAAATTTGTTACAATAGCAGCTCCCAGGATCTACAACAATCTTTTTTTTTCATCTGTACTGCATCTAAACAGGAGCTTTATTCAATTCTGGTTCCTTCCAGAGATCTGGAAGGAAAACTAGTTTAATGAAATGTTACAGAATGACATTGCAAATAACATATAGAATATACTTCTCTTAACCTTTTTATGTCATTCATGACTATTTTAATTATCTCTCCCCGTGCTCTCTGACATGTGTTGTAAAAGAACACCAAACACGAATGTGTTTCTGTCTACGTGTGCCACACTTCCTCCTACAATCAAAACACTAACGTGTTAAAATTCAACATAACGAGACCTCTTAACACACCCTACTTTCAACTCTAAACCCTGAGGTACTATTCTAAAAGTGGCTAACTCTAAAGTGTAGCGTCAGAGAGCCTAACTACATCATTCAACCTTTACCACATATTCGCCATGATTTAATCTTTACAGTCACACGAATAACAATTTTTTAACATTACTTTCACTTTTACCATATCACGGTATTTCTTAACATTTAAAATAACAGTTCACATGTATATAAGAACATATCAACATGCCGTTAATTTTACACATTTGAAAACATACATTAGTAGTACATTGTTAACTTCTATTCTTTTCAAAGCAAGTGCCAATTCTTTCTACATTGAAATAATACTACATTTCAAAAAGTCTTTCAGACTAAAACTTCTTTCTTGCTAGAATGTTTTAAATAAAATTTATACAATAATTTTTACAATATTTAAGTCTTTACACAACGCTATTATATATCAACTTTAGTTTTACGCAAGAGTAATTTAAAAACATAATACGAAAATCGGTCACAACTCATTTCTCGCCCTTTTGGCGATAAAGGTAGACCTCGCATGAGGTAAAACTTCTTGAAATCTGCCACTTGCAGTAAGAATGAAAGATTAACTTAAGTTTGTAAAGTAACATAAAATTTTACTTATCTTTGTAATATTCAGACATCCTTTTCTGGGCCCAGTCTTTAAAGGTGCTGCAGACCGTAGCTTGGTTGATCCTCCTTCTTGTACGGGCTCGCCCTTCAGTGCTTTATTCTGGAAGCTTCCGTTTTTCACCACTACGGCCACCCTTGAACATCTTCCTTCTGTCCTCTGCTTGTGGTCTTGGCCGTTTGAAGGCAGCTGGTCTTGGTGGAACCGGGAAACTTCTGTCGTGATCCTGCTTGGACCTCGTTGTTGGCCGTTCAAATTTTTCTTGTACTTTTTCCTCCGCCGCTGATGGCCCTTCCGCAGTTCGGCGACTTTTGCTGCGGAGAGTTCTGTCGGATGAGTCGATCTTCCGTTTTAAAGCCGGGTTATAGTTGCCGTCCTTTCTCCTGGTCCTCTTCACATACGTCGTCCTTCTCCCTTCTTCATTCTGGGGGTGTTCGTGAACTCTGTTTTCTGGACGGTGGAACGACTTCTTTTTCTTTTTACCTTCAATTTTTCCGCGGGGCAATTTTCTTTTCACTTGCTTCTGTCTCTCATTGGCTTGCCCTTGTACTTGTCGTTTTCCCACTCTGGAACTTGTACCTGCGGTGTCTGCCGTGCCGGATCCTGCAAAAGATCTGAAAAGATTTGCATTTTATTACGATCGAAGTAGGGCTTAATTTGATCAATATTTGCGGAACAGGTTTCACCATTTCTGGCCTTTAACACTACAACAGCGTGAGTTATTTTTTCTATAACATATGGTCCTTCAAATCGTGGAAAAAATTTGGCAGTTTTATCTTCTGGTGCTGAAGAAAGTGAATGCTTAATTTTCAAAACTTCATCCCCTACTTTATAAGTTGCTCCCCGTCGTTTCAAGTCATAATATAATTTCTGTTTTCTTTGTGCTACTTCCGTATTCTTTTTTGCTTCTTTTATTAGTTTTTCTATATCACCCATTTTAAATTCTGGGGCTCTTTGTTGCACATAAAATAGTTTATCTAACGGTGTTATAATCTTTCTGCCTAGAAATAACTCAGCAGGAGTTTTGCCCGTTGTATCATGTTTTGCGGTCCTAAGGGCGAAAGCAAATTCATTGACACAGTTATCCCAGCTTTTATGAAAGTTTTTAACATAAGTACGGATAATTTTCACTATATTTCTGTTGACCCGTTCCGCTATATTTGATTGCGGCCGATACGGGACCATTTTTAAATGACGTATGCCCAGTTTTTGGCACATGTCTTCAAATATATTACTTACAAATTGAGGACCATTATCCGATATAACTTTTAGGGGCGCCCCGTATTTTAAAATATATTTATTTAAAATAGAATCAGTAACTAATTTCGCGGAGGCTCGTTTTAAGGGAACAATTTCGGTCCATTTACTAAAATGATCAACCATAACAAGGAGATAGCGACTTTTATTTAACTTACTTTTTGGGAAAGAGCCCAATAAATCGATGCCAATTATTTTATTTGGAAATTCGGATTTAATACTATTTAGAAACCCGGCCGGGCGGAAATTAATATAATTAACGGCTTGACATGTTGGGCAGGACTGGACATACGCCCTTGTTAACTTTTGCAGTTCAGGAAAGTAGACTGCCTCGCGTACGCGTTGGATAGTTTTTCGAATACCAGCATGAGGAGCTAAAGGGCTGTCATGGAGCTCATGCAGGATATTTAATCTAAGACTAGCTGGGATAACAGGTCGAAATTCGTTGTTGGAATTCGTAGTTTTTGTATAAAATAATAGACCATCTATTAGTTCGTAATGGGCCGCCCTATTTCTTATCGCCACAATATCTTGGTGGCTAAAATTTTCAGGATCCTTCAAATACTCATAAATACTTCCAAACTCAGGATCCTTACCCAGTTCGGTTATTACAGTTTCTCGGGAATTTATTGTACACGCTGTAAGCATTGCAACTTTTACAGTATTACCCTGTTCGTCTAATTTAATTCGTGATATGGCATCTGCTACGATATTTTCCTTTCCAGGGGTATGCTTGATTACCAGATTATATTCTTGCAGCTTGAGTGCCCATCTTATTAACCTTGGGGATAAATTTTTCCCTGAGTACAATCTAGTTACCGCCGCATGATCAGAATATACTGTTATCGGCGCCTTTCCAAAATAGACTCGGAACTTTTGCACTGCTAACAGAACTGCAAGTGCCTCTCTCTCGGTCGCGGAATAGTTTCTTTGTGTTTGATTTAAAGTTCGGCTAAAAAATGCCACGGGCTGCTGATTTTGCGAAAGTACCGCTCCTACCGCATAATCCGAAGCATCCGCTGAAATTTCTAAATTTTCATCCTTTTCAGGAAATTTCAACACAGGGGCTTGCGTTAATGCTTGTTTTAATTTTTCGAAAGCACTATTGGCTTCGGCCGTCCACCAGAATCTTGCCTTTTTCTTTTTTAATTTTAACAATGGCTCAGCGATAGCCGCAAAATCTTTTATAAAGGACCTATAATATGAACAAAGTCTTAGAAAAGAAGAGAGCTTCTTTGCCGTGTTTGGAGTCGGATACTTTTGTACAGCGATTATTTTTGATTCATCTGTCTCGATCCCTTTTTGCGATATTTTGTAACCTAAATATTTTAATTCAGGGGCTGCAAATTTGCACTTTTCGACATTAACTTTTAGACCGGCCTCATTTAATAAAGAAAACACCTGTCTTAAATCCTGTATATGTTGGTCTAGATTATCACTAGTAATAATGATATCGTCTAAATAGATAAATGTGGACTTTCCAAGAACAGGTCTTAACACAATGTCCATGCATCGCTGAAATGTTGCTGGGGTCCCAGAAAGGCCAAACGGCATACGCAAAAATGCATAAGTGCCAGACTTGGTTATAAAAGCAGTCTTAGGCACTTCCTCAGGCCTGACCCCTATTTGAAAATAACCAGTCGTTAAGTCTAAAGTCGTCATAAATTTAGTTGATTTTATGTTCCTTAAAATTTCTTCTATGATTGGTAACGGATATACCGGATATTTAGTTATGGAGTTTAATTTACGGTAATCAATAGCGAATCTCCACCTTTTTGGATGCTCCAAAGAATAATCATTATTTTTCTTACATAAAACCACCGAGCTAGCATAACTACTTGAGACTGGGCGTTATGATCTTTTTACGTAGCATATCGGTAATATGCCATTCTATAATTTTTTCCTTATTCTTATCATACCGGTATGGTTTTTGACGAACCGGCAATGCATCTCCGGTGTCAATACTATGGTTAGTAACCTGAGTAAATCCTGGAATATCACTAAATAAGGAAGCAAATTCACTTACCACTTGTCGGATTCTATCTTGCTCGTCATTAGGCAGGTGGTCAAGATTTAACCTTGGCGGTTCAACCTTTTCTACACGCACTGGTTTCATCGTCAGCTTAAGGGACGCTTCATTAAAATCCAGTGTAGCTTGTGCGTCTGAAAGAAAGTCTATTCCTAGGATTAAATGTGCTTGCAAATTCTTTACTATAAAAAACATCACATTTACTTGTTCGTCCTTGATACGGATATATAAAGGTACTTTACCTACGCACTTATATTCTTTTCCTTGCGCCGCTAATACTGTCGTATTATCCGCATTATATATGCGGTATTTGCGAAAATACTTTCTAAAAAAGACTTCTGCCACACAGGAACACTGCGCGCCGGTATCCAGGAGTGCGGTGGCCGGGATATTATTCACCAAGACTTCAATCTTCGGAAGAGTCAAATTTTTCACCATTACTGTATTTAACTTGTAGGAAGAGGGGTTTTCGTGGCCTTCGGATTTCCGCACCCTCTCGTCAGCAGAAATCCGTTTTAGTTTAAATTATTTTTCCTTTCCGTGCTTTCCTTCTTTTTCCACTGGCCTTGAGACTTTTTTCCTGGGTTGCTATTGAACTGTCGACGTTCGCCGGCTGTTTTTGAATGCTCGGGTTTCCTTGCCCACTGATTCGCTTTTTCTCCGTAGCCATGTGCTTGAGTTTGCTGTAGTCTTGGCGTACCAAATTGGTGTCGCTGTTGATATTGGCGTCTTCTTTCGACGTCCGCCGTTCTTCTACTTTCAAACTGGATTGCTAGCTCAAATAATTTTTCCAGTGTAGTGGGATTTCTTAATTCAATAAAGTCTTGCACTTGGGGTAGTAACCTCGGCAAAATCACTTGAATTATTTCAGGATACGGACGGTTTCCATACAAGAGCTTGAAAACGTGAATTTTTCTTAAAATAAAGCTCGAGAGGTTTTCGATTCTTTGTTGATATATACTAAAAAGTTCCGTTTCTAATTTCGCACGATCCCTTACAACAGGGAAGGCTTTTAGTAGGGCAGTCTTGAAATTTTCATAAGTATAGGTGGGACTTCCTGCTTGACCCAAGAGACTTCTGCCGATACATTTGAACCAGTTAAGCGCTTGGCCCCTCAAAGCGCTGGTAGCTAAGGTAACTTTTTGAAACTCGTGCACGGGGTAGAGCATGAAGTGGTCATCCAATTTTTCCAAAAAACTGGTTACCGGTGAGTTTCCATTAAATGTTGCTTCTGGTTTCATCGAAGCGCGCATGGTCTGAACGATGTACCCAAATCCTTCCAGGGCGGCAGCTGGCATTTCTGGATTCTGAGCCGTTTCTGCAGGCAGCACAGGTTCTTCTTGAAACTCGGCCATGGCTATTTTTCTTCGTTGGGCGCCACTATCAGGTTCAATGTTTCTTCTAACCTTCTTCGGGAACATACAAGGACCTGACTAGGAACAGAGAGCTTACTAAAGCTATGTTCACTAATTGTAGTAAGTAGACAGGATACAGACGAAGGGTATGCAAACCCCTTTATTTTTCTTTATATACAATGACTTCCGTACTTCGGAATACAATGACCCTCCACTCGGGGTCTAACGCAAAAGATATCAAAATAAAACTAAACTCTAATTTAACTTTAGAATAACACACGTGGAAGATTGGCCTTATAATAACAGGAAGCGTATGTAGCACAGAGACTGTGAACACTACAATACGTTTAATTTAACAAGAGGATTAAAACCTCTGGCCTGGAAGGCAAATAGCAACTGCGTAACTTCTAAGGTAAGCGGCCTGCTTCGAACTCACTGCTTCCTCCCTTTTGCTTGGCACAAAGGCCACACTTAAATACTTGGCGTTCGCCAGACAAACTTTGCATAAAATCCTTAACGCTTATAATTCTGGCCGGAAGTAGAAAATAAGAAGTGATAGTAAAGATTTAAAATAAAATAAACGTTAGTAAAACTTAAGATCCTTACATGATCACTGCTAGATTCGAATATCTCATGTAACTATTTTCCCTTTTTCGCCAATAAACCTTAATTCTAAGTTAAGCGCCAATAAGTTTTCAAGGAGTTTGGGGCCGACTTTTCAGGGTTTCGGCCTCAGGGCTATAAGTGAAATTTAAATGTACCTTAAAAGGGATTTATCGTATCAGTTAAATAAGTCTAGTTATAATAATTTAAATTGCAATAAGTAAGACTTGAGAGGTAATTCATTCCTTTAATAATAAAATGCTGTTATTTACTTCATAAATTTCCTTAAGATGCTTAACATCGACGGAGTATTATTATGTATATAAAATAGAACTTCTTTGAATTATTAAAATTGCACTAATAATCTGTATGACCTATTGAACTGACATTTTGGGTACATGAATGCAGTGCATTTTACCTGTCTCTCTTACTGTGGATAGCACTAACATCTATATATCAAAATATGTTCTAAATGTTATGAATTGTGTGATATACCTATATTAGGCTCTGTATTATTTTCTCTCCTAAAATTTACGTCATTGTTTCATAGTACTATATTTACCTCTCCGAAGTTAAAATAAATTTAAAACAATGTTGGTGAGTTAAAAACTTATACCATTTTATCTTCTTTGAAAAGCGGTAAACCTGCATCAAAACATATCAAGTTCTTGCATAAAATTTTCCATGAATTTACCTCCAGTTATTAATTGAATTTTGGCCATTTTAAGTTACCTTATACATATCTTACATGTATGACGTTATACGAAAAAGGATCAAGAGAAATCATTCCATTGCTACTTGATTTAAATTACATTTTAAGAACACATAGATATGTCTAATCTTTAAAATAAATTGTTATTTGCTGCTGTTAAATAAGTTGTTTAACCCTTTTCGCAGTTGTTTAGAATAACGTTATTTAGAAAACAAGTTATCTTATCATTATAAAAATTGTGCAGTTAGATTTTAATTAAAATAATCCTTTGAATGAACAAATAAAATCTCATCTTTCTGCCCTCATAATGTAATTGTATTGATTTTTTGAAGGTTATTCAACGTTTACACTGCATTTTACATTAAACGTTTCCAAAAAATGTGAATTTCTGTAATTGCAGAAGAAGTCCATTGCTCACTTTTAATTAACTAAAATGGAGCCTATCTAAAAAACTAGACATAAATGAATCTGACTTTTATTTGGCAATTAAAAATCAAGCATCCTAATGATGAAGCGAATCATTCATAAACGGTTAATTTTATTCAATTTAATGACACTTAATTTTTATTTGAAATATATATATAGTAATCTGCTCAGAGTGATTCAAATCCAATTAATTTAATGATTTTTCAGTTACTTTGAGAATGATGAATTATGATCGTCATCGTATGATAATCATTCTTAAAATCATAACCGATAAGGCTGTTGTGTGCGTATGGGTTCGCACTAGATTGGAAGCTCATAGAACTGCTAATAGCTTGATAGAATTTATTTTACCAAAGAAACACTTCAAAGTTCTGAAACTTTCTACAGAAATATTCGTACAACTCTTCACATTTGCGCAGAGTACAATCAATAATTACACTCCAACTACTAAGAATGTTAAATCCAACGAAATGCTAACCGTATCTAAAACGCGAGACTCTCTCGAGAATATCTGAATATACCGACTTCAGTTCTGAAGTAACAACTGAAAGCAGATACTCTCTCCGGTCATGTACAGTATTCACACGGACGCTGAGAAATCTCTGGTGAATTCAATTTCTCGAAATTACTGGAAAGTTACATCTAAGGGCCGGATGCTTTTCAGTTGCATATATAGATTAATTAAGTTATTCAATTGCAATAGATATTACAGTTAGACAGGGTCTGGAAGACAGGTGACAATGACAGCAGGACAGGGCACCCGGACGGCTTTCCATGACTACTCGGGTATTACCCTGGCCCTGCAACCATCTAGAGACTTCACAGTTGTAAAACGCTTAACAGATGTGTGCTCAATACATGCCAAGTTACATCTACAGTATTATATGTGCACTGTCCATTACTGTGCTAATAGCCTTTAACGACACGTCGGCTCGTGGATAACTAAAAACAGTTACATTTCCATACTACGGATACACATATCATTGCTGTCCTAGCTAATTTAGTAAGCTTTGAGAATTTATATGCCAATTATGCATATTGCATGTGCCCTATTCCGGCCTGCAGAGGTCTATGCCCATTTTTTCAAGCTTGCCATTATGCTTTTAAGCTTTTGCCGCGTGCCTCGATGTTTTACGAGAAGGCGTTTGAAAGGCAGAACATTGGTGGTTGGGAATTTGATGTGCCATTCTGCTGTTAAGGGGCACTCCGTGACATAATGGTCTCGTGAGCCCAAGTTGTCACAAACACACATATTAGTTGTTGCTAGACCCCTTTCTGCAAAGTACGTCGGAAAGGGGCCGTGGCCTGTTATATATCGCGTGAGGTAGGGCGCTGAGATGAGCCGGTCCACCTCTACCTTGGGCAGGAACTCATATGCTCTGCAGCCTTGCGGGATTTGGTCCCATTCATTCTGCCAGTTTCCAATGGCGGTCTCCTCTATTTGTCTCTTTAGGCATGACTGGGGCAAGGGCACCTGAATCTGCTCCGTTTCCTCATTTTGGGCAGCCTCCTTGGCAAGAGCGTCTGCTGCTTCATTTCCCTGGATTCCGGCGTGCGCCTTCACCCAGAAAATTTGGATTCTCATTGACTTTTCTTGCAGACGGAGGACTTCTTGTAGGTGCGAGATTAGTGCGGAGCGCTGGAGAGGGTTGTTGATAGCATAAATGCTTGACAGGCTGTCAGTAAATATCGTAGCTCGACTCTGCCGTGTGTCAATTGCCCATTTCACTGCCTTTGTGAGGGCAACTACTTCCGCTTGGAACACTGATTTCTGTGCGCCCAGACGGCCCTTCCATTCCTTTGCTATGTTTCCATCTATATAGGCACTGCCTACAGCGTTATCAATTTTTGACCCGTCTGTATAAAGCACGGCCCCTGGTCCGTCTAAGCGTGGGGTGAACGCTGGTGAGTGGAAATTCCTTATGCCCAGTCCATATTCCGACGGATGTGTGCTTAGTTTGGACCTGCGTGTTTCGTAGACTTCTGGCAGATAGCATGTGCATGGCTGTTGGAGTTGCGTCACCTTTGCAATTGAGGCTTCTTGCTGCGCTTTGATTGGGAGCGGCATAAGCCCTGCTAATACCGAAGCGGCCGCAGTCGACTTTGTCCAGTAGGTCTTCGTTATGGTCAGGACAAATGGTCGCTGTGCACTACTTAGCAATTTTGCCTTTCTGACTGTCATCGGGGCTGCCCAGATGGCTGCTCCGTAGGTTAGGACCCTCTCCGCGACAGTGGAGTAAAGTATCTTGTAGATATTGGGCCGAAGGCCCCAGTGCGGGCCTTGCATTTTTTGCAGATAGTTTGCGATTCGGCGGGCCTTTTCTCTTTGCGCTTTAAGGTGAGGCTGCCAGGTGAACTTTTCATCCAATATAATACCAAGGAGTTTTAGTTGTCTGACCCTTTTGATGGTCTTCCCATTAAGCTGGATGGTTGGGTTTCTTATTAAAGTTTGGCCTGGCTTATGATAAATTATATATTTCGATTTTGCCTCAGAAATTATTAGCTTTTTCTCCTGACATAGCCGTGAGAAAGTATCAATTACATCATTGCAGTTTTGCTGCAGTTCATCTCTACTCTTGCCGCCTACCACAAAGGTCGCGTCATCCGCGAAGGCTACTATCTGTGTATGGGACGGCCATTCGTATCGTAGGATGGAATGGAAAGTTGCGTTCCACAAGTCTGGACCAGCGCACGATCCCTGTGGACAGCCTTTTGTCTGGCTTCTGGTTATGACTCCGCCAGTGTGTGTTACTATGAACTTTCTATTGGACAGGTATTGCTTGAAAACCTGCAAGAGGTTATCAGGGATCCTTGCCTGGTGCAGTGCCTCTAAAATTGAGGGCCACCAAAGAGAGTCAAATGCGCTTTGCAGGTCCAGACTTAGGACCGCTGCATGATGTTTCCTTTCATGCAAGTGGCTGATATAGTCTCTTATCTTTGAAAGGGCAGCAATCGTTGAGCGTAGCTCTCTGAATCCATATTGAGCGTCAGAGATTGCCCCACTCTGCGTCATATGAAATTTAAGCCGCTGGACTAGGAGCTTCTCATAGTTTCCCTATTACCTGGAGAAGACAAATCCGCCTAAAAGAGGATGGGCTGTTTATATCCTTCCCTTCTTTCTTAAAGAGCACAACCTGCCCCATTTTCTAAGGTTCCGGAAAGCTTTGCAGTGCTAGCAGTTTGTTAAAATAACGCGTGAGAAAGCCCGATCTTGCTTTATGTATTGCTCTCAAGATTGGATAGTCTATTGAGTCCGGACCAGGGGCTTTACTTTTCGGGAGAATTTTGATCGTTGCGGAGACTTCCTTCTCCGTAAATGGCATATCATCTGGGACAGATGTGTGCAGCGTATAAGCCTGGTGGTCGGACGGATCTGTAATATCCTCTTCCGGAAGTACGGCGTCAAGAATTGTCCTGAGCGTGATTTCCGTTATGTGTCCAGCCTGCTGCCATGCAAAGGCTCTTAGCTGCGGTGGTCTATAAACTTTGTTCGAAGCTATCTTGTGGAGAGCACCATAGACTTCTATATTCTTAGTATAGAACTCCCTCCAGCTGGCAAGTTTTGCGGCTGTAATTGCCCTTTTGTACTGAGCTTGCTCTTTATTATAAAGAACACTAAGGGCTTGCCTTCTATCTGAGTCTCTTTCGCTCTTCATCTTACGCCTAAATGCCCTGGTGCGACTACGCTGTGCACGGAGCTCTTTCGTCCATCAGTTTGCCACTCTTAAAACTTTTGGTGATTTCAGGCCTAGGGTGGCATCACAGATAGATTGAATATCTCGTATCATACTGGTGGTTAAGTCGTCAGCATCCTTTTTGTTCTGACATTCCATAAGGGCCTCGTCCACCTGCTCTAGTACTGGTCTTAGCCTGCTGACAAGTTGTTTTAATTTTCTGCCATTGCTGCCATAACGCTTGTTCATAAACTGAGCATGTGGCTGACTTATCTGGAACGTTATATAGCGATGGTCCGAGTTTGAGGGAGTGTCACTTACGGTCCAGTGCTGTATTTTCTGAGCCAGACGCGCTGTTGACAGAGTGATGTCGGGCCATCCTTTTCCCATTTGGGTCTCGAAGGTCTGAAGAATGAGTCCGTTGCATGCAATGAAGTCCACAACTTCTCTACCTCTTGGGTCTGTGGTCGGATATCCGAAGTCCTCCGCATGAGAGTTAAAATCTCCTGTCAATACATGGTGTGCATGCGGGTAGGACGTAAGGATATTCTGCAAGGCATCTAATGTGGGAGAAACGTCTACTGTAGGTGGAATGTAAACATTCGTGACCAGGACACTCAGTCCCATAGCCTCGACTGCAATTGTGACCATGTCTCTTGACTTTGCTAGCACAACTGGCAACCATCTGCTGTGGCAACAAACTAATGCCGCTCTTGTTCCCTCACTTCCTGAATCCTGGATGACGGTCCATTGGAGGGGAAATTCTGCTGCTTGCCCTGCATAAAGAAAAGGTTCTTGAATTAAAAGGAAGTCCACCTCTTCCTCCATAGCATATTGCACTAGCTGTGCACTAGCCGCGCGCGCTCTTTGGACAAACTTGAGCACATTGTTTTCCTCCGTTCTTGAATTTACTTCCATTACTTTTGTAAATTAATTGACTTTTAAGGTAAAATTACTAACTGTGAAAATACTTGACTTGCTTCCTAGAGAGGTGCGCTTGTTATTAAGTGGACTGGCTGTTGTAGTATGTAGACGATGCCTTACTTGCTGGGTTATTAAATTAGTTGTCCTCGCCGTAGTCAGTACGTGCTTTAATCTTCTGGATGTGCGCATGGAATGTTGGGCAGTTTGCTGCGTACGCTGCATGGTGTGTATCCACTTTAACTTTTGAATCTCTGTTTGCTATGATGCAGTTAATGCAATCAGGGCAGTCCACCTTACATTCGTTAATGTCATGACAGCCTCCGCAGTAATCGCAGTAAGGCCTGTGGCAGCAGTCTTTCGACGTACGTTCCAGGTCCTGACAGCGGAAACAGCGCTTGGCTCCTGTAAACTCGTAGATACTATGTTCCCTCCATCCTTGGAACAATCTTCGTTTCGACATGAGGACATGAAAGGCACCAGGGGTACATTCAATCACCCACTTTGTGGCTCTATTCCTTCTGTCCGGACGCTTGAAGAGGACTCTTCATTCCCAAGTTTGCAAGACTTTTGCAGCATTTCTTGTACTTCCACCTCCGAGGTGCCGTACGGTACATTGTCGATTGTGCATTTCGGTGTTCTCTTCCGTGGTATACGCGTGCGTACTGTATCCTTTAGGTTGTCGTGCTGAGATAGGAACTGACTTATCTTCTGTACCTCATCCTTGTTGTTGCATCGCACCGCCACACCTCCGCTATTTACAGACAATTGTAGACAAATGGCCGCTAAGATTGGCGACTTTTGGTGATTTATTGCCATATTCGGCGACAAAAAATAGTCGGGAAAACTATCGCCAACTTGACGATATCTCGCAAACTTAGCGAGATTGCCATTTACTCATTTTTAAATAGACTTGCCCCTGTATTCGTATTTTCGTGGTAGAGCCTTTTTTTGACAAACTTATGAAATATTATACAAAAAGGTTATAAAATAGTATGTAAAAAGCGCTGAAAAATCATTCGAAAATGTGACTTTTTAAGTATTAATTAGAATTTATGAATTGTATGTCCGTGCATTTTTAATAATGGCATTTCATATGCTTATACTTTTATTTTACTTAAACTGAGTAATTTACTCTCTAGATTACTAACTAGATTAACGGACGATTTTAACGATTTTATTTATTATCTTAACTTGGAATATTACAATACAAACTGATAGCAATAGGTATTTATAGTCAAAATTAAAACTGAAGGGAAATTTCTTCTTCCTCACATCGTACTTTCATGGTGTTATTGCAAATATGAAAACAACATTAGAAAGATCCAGTGTTCGAAACCTGGCGAGAGCAGATTCTGAGATTCTGTTTTGAGATTTCTGATAGCCTCTACAGCGGAGCCTGACTGAAATATGGTAGACAATTAGTATTTATTCCCACCTACATATAATAACTGAACTCGTTTCTCCCAGTCCCCCGTTAAATGGAAAAATGAATATAAGGAACTTTCTCCTTTTCTGTGTATGTGCCTTCTTTATATATTTGACAGCACATCCGGTTGGAAATCAGAATATCAAGAACTCGAATTCGACGAGAGCAGATGTAATTTCTGATGCCAGTAACTTCAAAGAAATTAAAGTGATTCTAAGTGACTACAAATGACTTTCGACTAAATTGCCATAGAAGATAATTTGTCTTTAACTGGATTTGGCATCTGAGTCCTCTTCTTTCCTGTCACCCTTTAACGATACAAAAGAGGCATGGTATTTATCTTCCTTTACCGCGTGTCTTCGTAGTTCATGTGGAAAGGCATTCTGACTTGTGACGCAATCGTAATATCAGATCACGTCCAGCAGCAAATATGTTATAGTAAAAAACAACTTATATGATTCCATTTTAATCAGAAGGTACACTGAACAACAACAGAATCAGCTAAAACCTGAATATTTATTTATTGTAGCCCATTCAATTCACAAAAATTAGTAAATTAACATAGCCAAAATAAAATAGAGAAATGTTACCTTGTCACGTAATTAAAAGAACTTAACACTGAAGACGATTATACCAGAAGAGCTATACCGAATGAAAATAAAGTAGCCATTGCTAGCTCAGCTGACCTTCGCTTTCTTCAGGACACTAGTTGAAGAATTAGGAGTTGGCAGTAGGATCAAGAAGAGACTGAAGCTAGTTCGAATGGTTAAGATGGTCAGATAAATGCGTTTTACTGGCCAACAAACTTAGCTTTTGTAAGCTCATTGAAAATCAGCTACGTATGTGCATGACGTGAATTATATATAAGCTGAAATTTTGCGAGGAGAAAAAATAAGGATAGGTCGGAAAAGGAGGGTCCAACGTTTCTCCCTCCTTTTCCGACCATATATTTCCGACATTTCTCACGAAAGATCATCAGAAACTAAAAAAGAAAAACAGAACACTCCCCGGAAGACAAACAATAGAAAAAAAGGAACAAATCTAAAACGTGAAGGGAAAACACTACTCAATGCAACTAGTGAAATCCAGACAAAAACTACATCGGTATAAAGAATATAAGAGCTAACATAATCAAGACATCAAATATAAGACGTAGCATAACCAAAAGTTTATTTACAACTATGTACAGTGAAAGATACTAAGAATTAATAATCCAAATTACTAACATCAATGATCCTGTAAGCAACAAAATGTGCAGAGGAAAAATCTATATACATCCCACAGCAAACTCCACATTTGAGAGATGAACATGATTAGATCACGAAAGCTGATGGGAAGCAAATAGTTTTAATTTATAATCCTCAAGGATAACTTGATAACAAACACATTGCAAAAGAGCAATTTCCCTTGTTACTCCCTTGTTACGGATTTTGTATTTAGTTTGCTATTTTTAGTAGAATTATAATTAAAATTGTTTCATATCCCCTTACAATGCAGCACGAGACTTATTTTAAGAGAAAGCTACGCCGGAAAAGTAAAACTACAGGAGCACGTGAATTTAACATTTAATAAATAGATTCTGCTCTGGTGCTTTCCAGAAACCTCGAGAAAACAGAAATTACTGGGGCATTTTAGTGCCCCATTAAAAAGCTTTAAAACGGCGGAGAGAAGCATCTCAGTTCAGTTCTTTATGAGTTGTTGTTACTGATTGTGAGATCGGATTAGCTTTCTCTGCGCTTTCGATTGCGCTCTATTTGACGTTTTAGTAGTTTAAAATATAATTACTGCTTGGTATTGGGACAATGTACGAATATCTTTCAGGGAAAACCTAGCGTTTTTGTTATAATTCTTGTGATAATAATAAATTTTATCAATTTTTATCGGACTTGAGGATTCAATCTATTACGAAACACTACGCACGCAACACTATTAATTCCTTTCGCGAACTTACGTGCGTAACTTACGTGCGTTAAGTTGATACTACGGAGAACGTCTGCAATATATTCTGCATGTATGTTCTTAAGTAGAAAGCCATTCCCTACCACAAAATGAGCACCAGGAACAGTGTATATAATTTTGTTTTCTATCATCTACAGCTGATTTATACTTGTATTAAATGCTAAGTGCCAGTTTGATGGAATAACTTTGCTGACAGACTCTACCGCTGGGTGCGTGAACAGTTCTCTTCATCCATATTTTGCATTCAGGCAGGCGCGGTGAGTCATTCAAATAGCAAAAAGCTATTCGTCTCCTGTGCGGCGATATCCGCTACTTACGTCCGATTAGCAATCTTTATCAAATTTAAATCAAGTTCAAATCTTTGTACTTCCTACTTAAAAAACCAAACAGAGTATGCAAAAAATATTGATACTTCACCCTTAAGTTCACAAAGATAACAGCAAAACTAAAGTTCCTCTGCTTGCAGCCTGATAGAGTAATAACAATTTAATATTTGCAATTAAAATTATTATATACTAAAACTATGGCTCCCGAACTTGCATGTCTTCTACAATGAATACAAGTACAAAATTGACGGATCTTCAAAAGTAAAAAAGAATACCACTCTCTAGGTCAATGTTTTCTCTTTAAACTTAGATTCTCACCCAATATTTAAATTCGCTTAATTTACATTTGGAGTAGACGAAACTTAAAAGTATCGGAAAGATTTAACAAAAGAAATAACATTTCTTAAAATAAAACCTCAAGCTAGAATAAATTTCTTCACTATACTGTATTTATTTACGCACTTACAAAATTATTGTAATTATAGCTGATCTAAGTATCTAAGCAATAAATTTGTGAATATGGAAATAACGGGCATAAATGTTCAACTATTTATCTATCATCATATTCAGTTCATAGAAGCAGAAAAAAATTAGAAACATATAAGTGAACAGACAGATCGTTCTGGTATACTGGTAATTTCAAAATGTATTTCAGATTTTCAGCTTTTAGAAGCATTATAAGCATTTATTTTCGGAACAAAATTTGATATTTTCTGTCTTAAACATTTCAATGAATATAAAAGGAAATATATCCTGATCACAGAAAAGTTTTATGAACACATTTGTTGCTAAAGGATATCGAAGCGTAAGTTGAAACACATACTGGTTTAAAAAACAAAATCCAGACGTTGCACTAAAGCTATTGCACATATCATTCAGTATGTCTACAGTTTACACATTCCGCCACAACTAGACTTAATTCATAACAGATATAACACTTAAGCAAATTATATTGAGCATAATGCATATTAAATTATTTCTGAGAATGACAATGCCCACATATAGTCGGCAGTCTGTTAGCATAATTAGGTTGAATATAAGGTAAATAACGAAATGTGATATTTCATTTAAATATATGTGTTTTCAAGGCAGATAAAGGCTTGACTAAATTACATAACATTACTTTGGTTTTGTGCATGATATTATACAGTTATGCCATTAGTAGTTCTAATATTTTTATGTAAGGCGAAGGAAAATTGAATTTAATAGAACAGTGGCATATAATCTGTGATTTCATAAATGACCAAATATTAAACAGAAAATTGATTTTGCCAATTAGTATTTAGTTCAATTCAGCAGTTTTTATTAAAAATATTATTTCTTTATTTGCTTGTATCTTCCTCTAACTTATGCAGTTAAGGTTATTAAAATAAAAAAGTTTAAATTTTAAATGTTTAGAAAATATTTTAATAATAAATTCAGCTTTTCATTTTCTATTGAAGATATTTTTAATTTAAATTGCAGTTAAAACATTTTCTAAAAGCACACTTAAGTGAAGTGCCATTATTACTCAGGCAGTCTTTCTGTTTTTTGGTTATTTTATGCATTATGTGTGTATTTTTCGTTACTTATTTTAGATGAAAAAAATGTATGGCCAAATCTAATTTGCAAATATTTATTTTATGAACCATGTTGTATATCATATAGTTCGGATCTCATAGTCAATCTAGTCTGTTTCTAGTCTCGGAGTTTTCTCGAAACTTCTAGAAGTGTTAAGCAATATGTAAATATGGTTGGAGTTCAAGCTATTAGTTAGTTATTACTACTTTAGATTTTCCTCTCTAAGTGATTTTAGTAATTTGTGATATTAGTTTGTTGAGGGAAACTTTCCTTTGTTTTGTTTTCTCTTTGAGATATTTATAGCTTCGGAAATTAATGTAAAAGTGTTACTTATTCGCATTAAAATGTCAATTAGTTCCCGTTAATATGGTATAGTTATTCCCGTTAATATGGTATAGTTATCAGACTTTTCAGATTGAGCCAGTGGCTTGCAATAATATGCATTTATTACAAGTATACTTGTTAATGTTCATTTGTCCAATAACAATATGATTCGAAAGCAATGTTCGTGAAGAGAAAATGTTGTAAAAACAATGGAATACGGGTTCAATAAAATATTGTCTTATTTATTTAAATCAAAATAAGGATTTGTATGTTATTTCATATTATTTATGAAGTTTTTGCTATCAAGATAATTAAATGAATAAGTGAATAAATTGTTTTAGAAAAGCTGGTCCCTAAACATGAGAGATTTTATTTTACTTTCAAAGAAAAAAAATTGTTGTTACGCCTTTTATTGCAGCACAGGGCCTGAAAGCGGTGAGTTGTTTGAAATTTAAAGATCTATTGTTTCGAATGTCATGACAGCGTATAAAGAGTTTCAAAAACCAATGTTAGAGAAGACGAATAGTAGCCAAAAATCGAAACTCAGCGACAGAGATCAATGGGCAGTAAGGAAGGATTGCCGCCCGTTGCTATGAACCTTCAGGACGAAATATTACGGTAAAAGTGCAGGGAATTATCCAGATTAAATATCCAGGACTGAGTTATAGTTGTTAAATGTTTTGCGAAAGCAGATTGTGCTAAAATATGGAAAAGATGTATTACAAATTGAGGAGAGTTTCCGAGTGGGAAATTTTCATGTTTTGTGAAAATTATAGTTTTGCAATTTTTTTTTACATAATTCCATAACTGGAGAACATCGCTGGAGTCTTCAGTTCAGTTTACTTGACAGTCCCCTTATGAAATCTTAATTCGAAACAGTATCTGAACTTAAAACTCCTAAATAGGCAATAAATTTCAGTAACAAAATGCAGTCAAGTCAAAACAAATCCCGTTGTTAGAAACGATTGTAACAAAATTGCAATTGCTACAGATTTGCTTGTGAGTCATCAAATTAAACTTTGACCATTCAAATTCTTGGTGTTACATTACATATACTCTAAGTGAGATACTTTTCTCATGAGACGCACATCCGCTTCTGTCCTCAAAAGGAAGAAACAATAACACGTTTCTCACTTGGCTCCAAACTCGTCTGATTTAACGTAACAGAGACTCTATTTTTCTTGGGGGGTGGAGGGTTTTTTAACCCTTAAAGACATGAATTTTTATTAAATAATTTCAAAAATACATTAGAATTGATATCAAATAATATAGAAAAAATACTAAAAAAATCTATAAGTTTTTATTCAAAAATAATATTTACTTTTACAAAAACGTATGATAGACAAATGTGTAATTTTATGTAATAATATATATCTTATAAATTTGTTCAAACAATTTTAAACTTTTGAATACATCAAAATAACAACAAACACAAAATCAAAATTTCGAAAACACAAATGATTTCCACGCCCTACACATCAACTCACAAAAATGAATGTTACACCGTTCATAGTGCCACCACACTGAAACTTTCAAAACTATATACGTAAACAGTACGACTTATCAGATTACGTGTACCGCTATTAGGGGCTTAACAGGGCTTAGTGGAGTTAATTAAAGATATGTGAAATGTTGAAGCAAGGCCTAAATCAGGTCCACAAGCATCAGAACAACCACCATACTACCTGAAATAACTTTAAATAGAATTAACAACTAAAACATAAACATTAACTCTAAGATCTGGTGATATTTAACAGCTACACCAACAAAAATACATTATTACGTAATACAAAATATAACACATGTTACTTACATGCATAAAAATATATTACTTACATATAGAAAGAAACAAAATAACAGAATAACATAAACACTTTAGTTTTTCTTAAAACAGAGCAGAGAAATTTTAAACGTTATCAATATATAAATTCATTTAGTTTACAGATACTTATTTTATGAAATTTGACAATTTCAATTTAGTCACTGTATTTTTACATAGATCATTTAAAGTATTAAATTTAGCAATATCTAGTATAAATCTTAGAACAATATTTTTCTCAGAACAGCATCTAAATAACAGGTGCTCAAGATCGACATTACTCTCGCTACAAGGACATGCACAATTTTTAATCGGAAACCTAGTATAATAAAGTGAAAAATGTTCATTATTAGGTAAAGCTTGGTTAACACACTTGTCACTTAGGCATCTTCTCTCACTTATATTTAAGATTAAATTATGTGTGAATCTTCCTTTAGAATATGAGTCGTTCCACTTTGCTTGCCAAAGAGTCAAACATTATTTTTTCAACAAGGATTTAAAACTGTTAAAGAAAGTCCTTACTTCAATAATTTACTTCAATAATTTCCTTACTTCAATAATCAATAATTTGATTTTCAGTGGCAGCCTTTGCGGATCTTGTTTGCTAAATCGTTACCAATAGCTTAAATAGGAATCTTCGCCCAAAAGCGTTTAATACCTCTAAAAGCGCTAAGAAAAATGAACACATCTTTTATCTGTTTAATTAAATATAAACCAATTGGATACATATGTAAATACACACACTTCCAAAAGTTAAGCACGGAGAGGAAAATGCTAATTTCCGAAAGCCAATCAGAATTGAAGAGGATGCAATTCGCTGCAGAAGTAGATGGAAGTATGCAAATATGTCAGGTAACAACCAATCGCGCTTTCATGTCAAGAAATATGCAAAACAGGCAGTTTTATAAGAAGCCAGCTTTATGAAGGGTTACAGAAGTTGATTGTAAGTGCTGATAGAAGGTGTTTAAAACTTTCATACAATTTGGTTTCAAGACGTACGTGCTTCTATGACTTCTAGAAGACGAATGGAATATTCTGAGAGCTGGCGTGCTGTTGGGCGCATTGAAGCAGGACAGTCGATCACAGATGTTGCTCTTTTCTTCGGCGTTCATCATTCTGTAATTTCCCGTTTATGGAAAAAATTCAAAACCACACAGACAGTTGTCCGAAGACCCGCAGCCGGTCGCCCAAGGGTTACAACCCCGCGGAAGAACGATGTATTGCTACTGTAGCCAAGCGGAATCGCAGAGAGAGCTCCACACGTGTGTCAACTATGGTTACAGCGTTCATTGGTAAAGCGAGAACTGCAGCTACCGTACGCCGAAGATTACATATGAGTGGGCTGTACTCCCGGGTACTACCTCGATTTTGTGTTCCTCTGTCCTTCCAATCAAGAGGGGCATGATTACAGTGGTGCCGGGAACATGTCAATTGGAATATCTCTGACTGGGGCAATGTCATGTTTACTGATAAGTCAAGATTTGCTCTGGAGTCAGATGAAAAGCATATAAGGATATGGCGTGAACAACGAACACGCAATCAGTCCCAGAACATCACCGAACATCACGCATTCCGAGGCAGAAGCATTATGCGTGGGCAGGGATTTCATTAGGATACCGCAACAACCTGCACATCTTTAAACGGGGTCCTTTGACGGCTGTCCGGTACCGAGATGAAGTCCTAGAGCCCATTGTGAGATCGTACGCTGCAGCAGTCGGCACTACTTTTGTTTTATGGACGATAACGCACGTTCCCATAGAGCTCACATCGTCGATGACTACCTGGATAGTGGAGGGATTGCGCGTATGGCGTGGCCAACATATTCGTCCGACCTTATCCCATTTAAAATCTTTGGGGTGCTATCGGCCGTGCTGTTATCTTCACGTTCCTCACCTCCAGCCACTCTTATTAAGCTAGAAAATGCTCTACAATAAATATGGCGATTGCTTAATTTTGCAGTGGTTGACCACCTAATTGAAAACATGGTCACAAAGTGTAAACTTTGTATACAGATGAGGGGATGATAACATTAATCAGATAACATTAATAGCGTATGAAAAAGTAAGAAGGAAACTTAAGCATAGCAAATTAAATGCAACTTATAGCAATTAATAGAATTTTAAACCGACATAGCTAACTAACAAAGACCATTAATAAATCATTTTCTATAAAGATTTTACTGGTAAGTTTTCAGGAAAAGTATAAGCTATAAGTTTCATTAATTTGCTATCCTTAAGTTTCCTTCTTACGTTTTCAGCAAAAACTTATTAGTTAATAAAAAAAGTGAAAGTAAAAATTATCCTTCTTTTCATCTTGCGCTCACAAATCATTATGGGAATATCCGATTACAGTTATTAAAGCATGTTTGTGAAAAGCATGTATGAAAAAGGCATGTCTGCGATGTTATCGTCATGCGATGATTTGCAGATACTTTATTTTTTACCACGATATTTTCGACGACGATGTTTTTAAACTGCGAAGTTTTTGAACCGCTTTATTTTCGACGACGATGCTTTGTACCACGATGTTTTAGAATTGTGATATTTTTCTCTTTGCGATGTTTTCTCCCACGATATTCTGTAGCACGACGTTTTCGCCTTGCGTTGTTTTCTCCGCGACGTTTTCGTCCGCGATGTTTTTACCGCAATGTTATCGGCGGACACCTTTGCAACAACAATAGAAATTTCTTTTGTCAGATCTGATGAAAGCAACATACAAATTATAGTAGAAGTAACAAACCGAAATAAGCACCAAAATAATGAAAATGATATTTTTCGTTAATTAAACGAAATATTTAAACTTTCCAAGAATGAATTTCGAATTGTTATTTCTTTAATGAAAACAGGAAACTCAAAAAGTAAAACACATTCTTGTTAAATATTAAACATGAAAAACATGTTTGGCTATAAACCATGAGAACATATTCTTATAAGTTATGTGATACAAACGATAATCATAGTTAAATAGTTAACATCCGTGTCTTACGACCATGTTTAGTTAAGTGGAACTTGAGCAGATAAAGCTTAAAAATAATTACTATATGGAGTTAAAATTGTTTCTTAAATTAAGTAAAAACCTTAAGAGGTAAAGATAAGCTTAAATTAAAAAAAATAATGAATAAAAATACAAAAATAATGTCTGAAAGCTTTCGGATTTTACATTACGCACAAAGAGGCGTTTTTTGACGTTTTGCGTGTTATCTTTATTTATTAAATATTTTCTTCGTGCTTAAACCATACAATCTAATTCAACAGCATTATTGCAAAATAATTTGAAATGAGCATATCTTTAGAATTTCCAATACACAGTCTTGCGCGCTGGAAATATAAAATGTTTTTTTTTTCGTACAGTGTCGCCATTGCTCGCTTTGAAATCTTTGAGTTTGTTAATCAAAATTCGTTCAAGTGTTACAAAATATGAAATCAACAATAAAAAAAAAAATTAAATTCCAAATTCGGGCTTCCAGATGCCATATTCAGGTCTAAACGTACGTTATTCAAAATTGGATGGCTTGAGGTTCCGTTGTTTTATCACGATGCGAGAAACGTGCATAAATTTATGCAGCTTCTTCATTATTTAATTCCGTTAAATATAACACAGGGCGATAATATTTGGTGGCAACACTTTGAAAAGTGAACCAACATTTATAGTTGGCAAACGCAAAATGCCAAAACAAAACTAATAGCACTTCTAGGCTAACACCTTTTGGGTCCGAAGGGCTATAAGATCATTCTGTTTTTCAATTTTGCTGAAGTGAATACGTATAATGAACACAGAAATTATGTAACCATATAGAGCGTTCGCTGCTTCACCCGCTATTTTGCAGAACATTAGTTCCTTATGTATCGGTTGAAGACTTTTCGTAGATAAATAGTTGTTCAGTTGATAGAGGATTTAAACAGTAAGTTGTAGTGCAGACAGATTAGGTGTCTATCTTTAAATTTTTAAAGACCTGAATTTTAACTGAATTCGCATTAGTCTAAGTTTGTAGTAATTTTATAATTAGATAATTGATATTTTAGTTGCGTGTTAATTTTCAGGTGTAAGCCATTAGGTTTGCTTTGGTTTGGTAGATTATGGCAAAGCACACTAGCGCTAAGGGAAGAGGTGCCTTCGTGGAGAACTTTCTAAGTGAAACCTGTTTGCATACAGGATACATATGGGAAAAATGCGAAAACGTTCGCTACAGCTTTACATGAACTCTACATTATAAGCTTGACATGAACACAACATAACCAGGAATGATTAGAATGAGGAATCGCTGAGACAGGTGAATAGAGTATGTACCTCACGTTCATAGTGTTTCAAGCGTCTGTAAATAGTTGTATTAATTTTTGTAACTTGGGTTGTTTGTCTTTTTGATGCAGATTTCTTTTTATTCTTTTATTTAGTGCATTTTATGTGATAATTTTACTGTACAATTTTGCTTAATCAAATATCCAAAAATCTGTAGTGTTTTGCAAGCGTTTATATCGTGTATTGTGTTGTGGATTTCTTAATTCTGAATCTATCAACGTTTGGAGTTGAAAAATAATTCAAGTAAAACCAGAGGTGTGAATGAAAAAAACTGTCTACTACTTCGTCTTGAGAATAAATTTTACGGCATTTTGCAGCTTCGATATATTGCCTATACTCTGGATGTTCTTGGAAAATGCACTTTTGAAGCCCTAGGAGCTATTTTTCTAGATATTTATAGAAATTGTTTCCTTTTTAAGAAAAGCTATAAATAAAATATTATATTATTTAGCTCTAGGACTTGTACAATTTCAAACTAAGGAACTTATACGCTCCGCTCTAACATGTGGAGCCAATTGAAATGTAGCTAACATTTCAGTTGAATTTAACAGGCTTCTTAGCTCAAGACACTTTACGAAAGTTGAGCGCTCACAGTGAGGCTGCCACCTGATTTAACTTTTTCTATCTTTACGAAGCCCTTCAGAGGCCTAGAGGTAAAACGGCTGAATGATACTAGTTTGATCTGAAATCAAATCTCGTCTGACAGGCTGGGTTGTATGGGTGATTTCGTGGTTTTCTTCGTATGTACTGTAAACAAATTCTGTTTTCCCTGAACAGACTTCCACAACAGCATCCCTTCCCTTAGGCAGATAGTCAGTGTGGAGTTTGCCATCGTTAAATTGTTTAATAGTAATATTTTAATTTATTAATATTGTAAATGCGCTAACTTTAATCTGGTTTGCAAGAATAATAGGCTTTGGCTCAACTAGTAAATTCCTCTTCAAATGTAAAGCAGCATGTGTACTGCAAGAGAATGAAGCATGCTGAACAAATACTACTAAATAAAATCTCTTACGTTTTCCCCATTAAGCAGCAACCCGACGATTTTGGTAAATTCATGATTAACTGTCTTTTCTGACGATTACAGGATTGAAACATGAGTAATGAAAAGAAATAAAAATGAAATGAATTGTTAAGTTGAATTGAAGTATTACAATCTGTAAACGTATTCATTTAAATAAAGCATTCAATATAAGTACACACACAATGTGGTATCATGCAAACACTTAAATTGGCAGCTATTAATTAAGGGATGCAGTGCAAGGTATTTTATATGTATAATTATTTATTGCATGGAAAGAGTTCTGAGAGAAACCATATAATATATTTCTTAATGCTACGAATAATTTGTAGGGTTTATATTTATTTTAACTAACATTTATTTTAAGTTTAAACTATCTTTCCTGTCAAGCCTTACTTTCCCATGGAACTGCCAATGCCAGAATATGTAAATTTTAGTAGAACGCGCAAGCATTCAAATTATCAGCGGAAGTATTCTGATTTAAATAGAAGGAAACGAGTTCGGTGTGATATTCTTACTTAGCGAGCGCGGAGGTAGTTAGCGACAATTGAAGAACCCCGCGTTGCGGCCTATGTGCTTGGCGGGAAGTAGTGTTAATCGTTCCAGTGAGCTTCAAGTCTGCTGAATTAGCAGCGGTATTGTAAAACGCGGTGAGTTAGTTATTTTAGAGAACCTCGTAGTTAGAATCTTGTCTTTAGTTTCTTTTCAGGTTATTATTTTTATTTGACTGCCGAGTTGGCACCGTCTGTAAGCGTCAAGAGAACGCAATTATAATTTATTACGTTGAATAAAAAGGGACTTAAACCCTTCACAAGGCTCTATCTTTTATACAAGTTTTCACAGTCACCTCTTGGTTGCGTGAAAGTTGGAGGCGCGCAACGTTATATTGGCGCCCGAACAATTATCGAACTGAAATGGCCGAAAATTGGATGGAAGCTGCTGGACAACACCAATAAATGACAACTCAGTTAGAAGGATTTGGATACCTGGTCCAGACTTTGAGAGCATCAATCAAGCCAAACGTCCATTTCGACGGAAAAAATTCGGTGGCGGTATTTTTAGAAGGTCTAGAAAACCACTTTCAGCTCTACCCTGTGCCTGAAAGACAAAAAGTTGCCATCGCCACATCAGCACTAAGAGGACAGGCCGCGCTATGGTGGAAAAATATAGGCAAATTTCTTCTAGGTGAATTTGGAAGCCCGACGTATACATTTGAAAATTTCAAAAAATCGTTAGTAAAGGCCTTCCCCATAGTGAAAGATCGCGCACGGCTGGAAGCCGAACTATATAGTTTCTATCAACGGGATACAGCACAATTGACGGACTTTATTTTACGAAAAATCAAGCTAACGGATATGCTGTATGGAAAAAAACCCGATGCGGAGATAATTGAAATAATATTACCAAGATTGTTACCCGCTGTCCAAGACTACTTTGAAATTAGAAACCCAAGCACATTGCAGGAACTTCTCGAATTGGCGGTGAAGTTTCAAAATCGCAGAATAGCGGAAAGAGCGAGAGGGGAAACATATTCTCAAAGTACCCGAAGGAAGGAGGAAACCAGAAATGGAAATCGCTCGTATGGGGGAAAGAACTATCAAGCTAACGCATCGAAACTCGAAGGTCAAGGCCCAAAAAGAAAATTTGAAAATAAACATCCGCGTACCCAGAAGACACAGATTGAAAGGAAAGCTTTAAACGACTAGAGGGGCCTGTGAAAGGGAGGGTCCAGACCCCGGAAGTTTTAAAAAAACCCTCAAATAGACATTTAAACACGGTCATCGTAAAAAACTCACAGCTACCAATTATACAAGTCCTGGTTGGCGATGTACCAGTAGAAGCCCTCATCGATACAGGAGCAGAAGGAAATTTTATGAGTGAAAAGTCCTTCAAAAAGAATTTTTATAGGATACGACTATTTAAAACCAGAAATACGGAAATTATAGCGGCGCAAGGAAAAACATGTCACTGCATCGGGAAATTATCATTAAACTTACAGGTAAAAGAGGAAAATCTCAAAGTATTAATTTTTGTGGTGAAAGACCTACAACACTCTCTTATTTTAGGTATGGACTTTTTAAGGGCCGCGAGGGCCAAATTAAATTTTCAAGATAGTTCCGTGGTGTTGGAGATGGACCAGAGGGTGGTGGAACCTGTGGAGACACCTGAAGTGGACCTTAGCCATCTGAATGACCATGAAAGTAAAGCAATACAGCAAGTGGTGAGTAATTTTTCTCATTTGTTTTCAGAAAAACCAGGAAACTGCCAGATAGTAACTCACAAGATTCAATTAAATGCCGAAAAACCTTGTAGGACTAAACCGTATCGTTATGATAAACAAAAAGACCTAATCATCGAAGAACATATTCAGGAGATGTTAAAGAATAAAATAATAACGCCCATAAATAGTGAGTACGCGAGTCCAGTCGTACTATGTAGGAAAAAGAACGAGTTACCTCCTTCGGATAAAAGGGCTTGGAGGTTTGCTATTGATTACAGGAAACTAAATAGTATTACTAAATTTCCAGTTTACCCTTTGCCGGTTATAGACGAGATCATTAGACAGATCAAATCGACAAGATATATGTCTACTTTGGACTTAACGTCTGGCTACTATCAAATAGCTATGAGACCCGAAGATATACACAAAACCGCGTTTATAACAAAATCGGGCACTTATGCATTTTTACGCATGCCCTTTGGGTTGTGTGGGGCCCCATCAACATTCCAGAGAGCTATGGACATTGTTCTAAAGCCTGTCCTAGGAAAATCAACTTTAATTTATCTAGATGATATAATTATAACGAGTAGTACGTTGGAACAACACATTAATGACCTCGAACAAGTTTTTAAATTATTAAAAGAGGCCGGTCTTACAATTAACGCCTCAAAATGCAAGTTCGCAACTAAAGAACTTAAATATCTCGGTTATAAAATTTCGCAAAAGGATATAGAAACGCAAGATTCAAAAATAAAAGCTATTAAGAATTTCCCACCGCCCAACACCGCCAAGAAACTTTCATCTTTCCTTGGGTTATGTTCTTACTATCGATCTTTCATAAAAGATTTCGCTAATATTGTTGAACCACTCTTAGTAATCAAAAGAAAAAAGAGTAAATTTACGTGGACAGCGGAAGCTAACACAGCTTTTGAAAGATTAAAAGAAGCGCTTATTAATGTCCCTGTTTTAAAATTCCCTGAGGGGGACGAAAGCCTGGAAATTGCGGCAGATGCGTCAGACTATGCCGTGGGTACGGTTCTTATGCAAAATAACCATCCGCTGGCATTTTTTAGTAAAACGTTGAATCAGACACAAAGGAATTATACAGCTACAGAAAGAGAAACATTAGCCGTATTAATGGCTGTACACAAATTTCGAGTTTATTTCCGCAAATCGCCAGTAACAGTCTTTTCGGATCATGCGGCTGTTAGTAGACTTTACTCGGGAAAAAACCTAACGCCCAGGTTAATAAGATGGGTTTTAAAACTGCAAGAATATAATATCACAATAAAATATAAACCGGGTAAGGAAAACAATGTAGCTGACTCACTTTCTCGTATAAAACTGGACGATGAAGGAAATGAACTTAAATGCGCTGTGTTGACTTCAAAAATTTTAGATTCTAGAGATACGGTTATTACTGAACTGAATGCTGATCCTGAATTTGGAAATATCTATGCTTATTTGAAAGACCCCGAAAGCTTTGAGCATACAGATATCGATGCGATAAGAAATAGAGCAAAAAACTATGAAATAATAGATAATTTATTATTCCATACGAAAACAACAAACGAAAATCTTGAGTATAAACCAGTCATCCCAGCCTCGCTTCGATTAAGCATTTTGAAGGAGTTGCACGAAGAAAAAACAGCGGGCCACCTCGGGGTCAGAAAGACTATAAAAAGGATACGCGAGGCGGTATATTTCCCGCAATTATACAAAATAGTAACGGCGTATGTCAGGTCCTGCAATCAATGTCAGTTAATAAATGATATTAATTACAGCCCGGCCGGGTACTTAAATAGCATTCGCGCTACATTTCCGAATGAAATTTTAGGCATAGATCTCCTTGGTCCCTTCCCCCAGAGCGAGTTAAATAAAAATCGTTTAATCGTTTTCTTTTAGTAATAGTAGATCATTTTTCAAAATGGATAGAAATTGTTCCATTTAAACGCGCGTCAGCCAAAACAGTCGCAGATGCATTCTTACACAGATACATTTTAAAATACGGTGCACCGATAAAAGTCATTAGCGATAACGGAAAACAATTCATTAGTCAAATATTTGAAAACATATGCAATGGACTTGGCATACGCCATATCAAAATGGTTCCGTATAGACCACAGGCTAACATAGCAGAAAGAGTTAATAAAAACATAGTAAAAATAATTCGCAGTTACGTGAGCACACATCACAAGCGCTGGGATGGCTACATAAATGAATTAGCTTATGCTTTAAGAACGGCACATCATGATACTACGGGAAAAACTCCAGCAGAATTATTTTTAGGCAGACAGTTAATTACGCCTTTAGATAAATTATTCTTTGTGCAACAAAGAGAGCAGGAGTTTAAACAAAAAGATGTGCAAAAGTTGATTGATCAGGCGCTTAAAACCTCGGATACGGCAAGAAATAGGCAGAAACTATATTACGATAGAAAACGCCGGGAAGCAGATTTTAAAGTTGGGGATAAAGTATTGAAGCGGAAATTTTCTTTATCAAGTGCCCCAGACAATTTTATGACAAAGCTAGCTCCAAAGTTTGAAGGCCCCTATGTAATTCAGGAAATCAAAGGAGTAGTCTTATATCTTAAGAACGAGAGAGGGGAAATCTGTAAAGCAAGTCCCGACCAGGTGAAAAAATACTATAATCCAAATGATTTTGAAATCCTTAAAAAGTTCTTGCAGGACTCAAGTCTAAACGAAATAGAAGGGCCAGAGACTACAACAACTATTCCACCACCCAAGAAACAGAGAATTGAAGAGAGACCTAGCACTTCTACAACCCGGACGTCGGTATCAAAAAGAAAAAATAATTTTCAAACTCCAGCGTTTAAGAAAAACAAAAATACAGATGCACCGGGTAAAGAAACCGTGGTAAAGAGAAAAACACCACCTACAAAGGATAGCAGGAGAAATTACACATCAAGGAGAACGCGCACACGGCCACAGAGTCAGGTGCCAGCAAGGCCGCCGTTCCGGAAACTGAAACGCCAGCAGGAGGCACAAAAATACGAGGAACAGAAGAAATTCAAGAAGGACTCCAGACCGGAGGACGTCAAGACCAGCCGTCCCAGGCAGAAACGGAAAGGCCAACAACCAGACGATTACTCCTTCAAGAGGCCAGCATGTAGAGGACGCAAAAGAAAAAGCAACGTGGACGACACTCGGAGATCAATAAGGAGAAGATTGACATCCATGAAACCTCTAACTTGGGATCAATTTTGCCAAAAACGGATGACGGAGTTTCAAGCATCGAAAACTCAAAGATAAGTTAAAACCTTCTATATTTTTTTTTCTCTTTTGTTCCGAAATGTTATGCATAAGTACGAAGTTCTATGTTTTGACGAAAGTCAATATGTCTCGGTTGAGACTTAGTTTTGTTTTACTTTATTTAGCTAAGGCAAAAGTATTATTTTCTTTAAGTGTAAAAGCTAAAAACAAGCATTTTCTGTTGGTCGAAAGACTAATTCTGTTATGTTAAAACCAAAATTTGGCCGAAGATAAAAGTAACTTCGTATTCTTGTACTAATAAGAATTTTAGTTTCAGTGCCGCCAGCTTGGCGAAGAATGAGTAAAGTAAAAATTTATTTTCTCTTATTCATTTTATGGTAAATTGTAAAAAGCATATGTATTAAAATTTTGTAAATGTATGTAAATACTTGAAGGTTATGTAAAAGTAGAATTTAGTCTAGAAGCATAAAATTGTAGATGCTAAAAGTGAATGCTTAAAAGCAATGAAGTCAAAATTTAAGTATTAAACTGTAAAGTCATGCTTTAGAGCGAAAGCCTGCATGTTTAAAGATGAATGAGGGGGAAGTTAGAATGAATGTGTTTTGTAGGGTTCTGCACCTACATTTGAATTTTCAAGACTATTAAAGTAGCTCATTGAGTTGCAGAATGTCGAGAAAGGTGTGTCTATTTGGTCGTTGAATTCTAACAAATCATGGTGGTTAGGGAAAGTGTTGTAAGACTAAAACACGAATACTCCCGTTTGACACCACACACGGTGGAGAGCCAGGGTAAAGTTAAATTAATGCTTGAAAAATTGAATGAATGTGAAGTAAGCAATAACTAAGAAAAACGAATCGTTTAAAAACAAAAATTTATTGTGTCAAGAAAGTGTAAATTATAATGTATGTAGAAAGATACTGATACTTATTCCTTCCAGATGCTGGAAGGAAAGACCAAGATTGATTGATGAAGTCCAGGAAAAGTTGCTGTAAGAAGAAAGCTTTGTAACGATCAACAGAATTTTAGTATACAAATGGTTACATAAGATATTTTTTTTGTGTAAACGAGGTTCTCGCCAATTAGTTCAGAATTAGAGAAACTTACAACAGGTCGTTTGTAGGACCTGCTTCCAAGTTTTCCAAATTCTGGCAGCGGCAAATGTAGGGTTTATATTTATTTTAACTAATATTTATTTTAAGTTTAAACTATCTTTCCTGTCAAGCCTTACTTTCCCCTGGAACTGCCAATGCCAGAATATGTAAATTTTAGTAGAACGCGCAAGCATTCAAATTATCAGCGGAAGTATTCTGATTTAAATAGAAGGAAACGAGTTCGGTGTGATATTCTTACTTAGCGAGCGCGGAGGTAGTTAGCGACAATTGAAGAACCCCGCGTTGCGGCCTATGTGCTTGGCGGGAAGTAGTGTTAATCGTTCCAGTGAGCTTCAAGTCTGCTGAATTAGCAGCGGTATTGTAAAACGCGGTGAGTTAGTTATTTTAGAGAACCTCATAGTTAGAATCTTGTCTTTAGTTTCTTTTCAGGTTATTATTTTTATTTGACTGCCGAGATGGCACCGTCTGTAAGCGTCAAGAGAACGCAATTGTAATTTATTACGTTGAATAAAAAGGGACTTAAACCCTTCACAAGGCTCTATCTTTTATACAAGTTTTCACAGTCACCTCTTGGTTGCGTGCAAGTTGGAGGCGCGCAACGTTATAAATTTATTAAAATATCGAGAATTTCAACTTCTCAGAAATCCTCGAATCAGAGATATTTAGTAGAAGATGAATTTCGCAGTTCGTAGCTACCTTTGTTACCCTTTTATTTAAATTAAATTCAGTTGGAATTAATTGTATCAATTCAATTTATTCATTAAGAAGTATCATTTGGCCTTTTCATGGAATATATTCAATGTTATATTTCCTTTAAATTTCGTTTTTTTGTTTTTTTTTCCCAGAATATCGGAGTTAAAATTTGTGTTTCTGAACAAAAGTACCACATTTTCTACAGTTTTCTGGAGATGATTTCATTATATTTTTAGCGCTTAATGATCTATTTATTATGACTGCTTATCAGCTGTGCTCTCTGTAGTGTTCGAATCACATATTACTACTCACTTTCTAGTTAAATGTTTTACCATTTACAATCATGAAACCACGCACGACGGAATGTAGTTTTGTCTATAAACATAAAAATCTTTCACATTTGTAAGATATAAGCATATTTTATTATTAAATACATAAATAAACTATTTCTTTCGATATAATGCTAGATTAAATAATTTATTTCAGTAAATCATGGGCTATTTGCCTTGCGAATGATAATTTCGTTGATGCCTTTGAAGTGAAAATTCGTTTGTGTCGATGCTAAATATCGAGAAACCATTAAAAAGCTTGTATGAAACCAGCCCGATCAATTGTTTAGTGCTGTGGCTTGATAATCTACTAAGAAAGTCGGACTAATGTTCTTTGATCTAATGTATAAGCATAAATATTATAAATATTTAAAAAATTGAAAAAAAAATATGAACTTTCTTATTTTAGGAACCCACTACTTATTTGAATAAGAACCCATTGCTTATTTTTAATTAATTTTAATTAGGATATACATGAAATCGTATTTGGAAAAATCTGATGTGGACATTACATGACTTCCTTGTACGGCCTATTAAATTAAACACATTTTTTCTCCATTTCATTTAAATTTATTTTCTCTAATTTCTTTAGAGATATATATCTCACTCCATTAATTCAATTCTCACTTCGCAGTAAGGCAAAAATATAAAAACCTTCAAACATCTTTAATAAAATTGCATAAAAAACCAAATAAAGCTAAAGCAGTTTAAAAAAATTACACTAAAATTAGAGATTCTACACAAAAACAAGCAATTCAGCAAGATTCAAGAAGGCAGATTTTTCGGTACAGAAACCTGAAAGTCCCACTTAGCAAAAAGACCCTGAAGTTGGTGCAGAAATTGACTTAATTCATTATGCTACAAAGCGTTTCAAATGTAAACAAATGGCGGCTTCGTTAGGCTTAGATTAACTAAAGACATAAAACTCGTGACTGGAACATAATAACAACATAATTCAATCACTTATAAGGTATTTCTCCAGCCTTTTTAGCCACGTTCGATGCGTATCTGAGAGGTCCGTGGACCCAAGATTTGGCGATTGGGTCCCCTAAAAACACCAATCGTCCTTTAAAAGGGAGAGTATATAAGGTATTTCTCCCGCCCTCTTAGAGTGCTTTGTAGTGTCGTGGTCTGCACGTTGGTCCGTGGTTCGATTCCCGGCGAAGGTGTTATTCATTTTTCCTCTCTCTTGCTTTCAAAAAATACCTAATGTCTGTTTACACTTTTAAAAAATGTACAGTGTACGAGTATCAACATATAAGTATAAAACACTTAGTCCCCCAATCCGCGTAACACAGCTGGTATATATAAGTGTGTAATTTTGGTTCGGTCGATTGCAACCAAAAAGGTATGTGCACAACTATATGTTATAGCATTCGCCTAAGTAAAAAAGAGTCTGAAAGAAAACTACATTTTTTCTTCGTTCGTTACTGAAAATGTTGAAATTGGAAGTATTAAATAATGTTTCGTACTTTCTCATGCAAAATATTGTGTGATTGAAGTTAGCCAGGCTGATACACACGCGTTTCGTGTCTCATTTGTGTGCTGAATAATAAAAAGCAATATTATCTTGCATCATTATTAATCGTAAACCTTAAAATTACTGTAAATACAGGTTAATATTTTGCTTTTCATGGATGAATATCATTACATATGCTTCTAAATTTTCATTAACTATGAAAATCTTTCATAAACATCATGAATTCAAAATAAACGGATTTCTTTTGTAATTTTCATGCCTTTTTTATATAACTTTAAAAAATGTATTTCATCTGCAACAAATTTTCAATTTTCTAATGTTTGGAAATCTGTGGAAAAATTTAATTGTTAGTTCACTGCTAAAATTTAATGGACATTTTTATAATGTATTATTAAATTTGTTATAATGTTCCTTAATATTGAAATAAAAGTCTTGAAAAATATGGATGCTTTGCCTGAAAAGGGACGCTTTTAAATTTAATGACAAGATTTTTGAGGAAAGTGTAGAAATATATCGTAGAAATAAGTATCACACATTTGCCAAACCGTAATTTGACCAAAATGTAGCCAAAATAAATAATTTAATGTTGATAATTGTTATATTAGTTAAAATAGTAATAATAGATAGATTAGCTAGAAATACTGAATGAAGATTAGCTAGAAATTCAATGCGATAATCTGTCATTTTTATTCAGTCTGATTAAGATCAACACATTTCGCTGAATGCATGAAATTTAACGATATTTTCCAAATTTTAATGTGCGAAAAATTATTACAACAGGTTAAAAATGCTATTCTTATCTATTTATTCTTACTTTTATTGTTCGCATTTAAATAGATATTTTAAACCTTGTAAAAAAAAAAAAAAAGAAAAGAAAAGAAAAAAAAAAAGAAAAAAAAGAAAATATTTTCGATGAACTACGTTTATACGGCATTACAGAGCTTCTAGCTTTGATTCTGATCAAGACCACAATAACTGTGGTTTTTTTTCCTTATTTATTGAAGAAGTAACGACAGTTATTTAAATACATTAGACAGTTAAGTAATTAAACAACCAAAAAGAAAACGTTTTGTTTTTATCATCAAGACAGTGTCTAGATAGGAAAGGACGATTATTCCATTTAATTTTATTTTTATAGACCTAACTTCTTTACATTCAAGAAATCATTTTTCATTCTCTCTTAGGTGGAGATGCTATTTTTTTTTTAAAAAGGCAGCAATTAAATAAGTCTCGAGGCATTTATATGTTTCAAAAGGCTAATGAAATTTTTAGAATGCGCTTTCAAATATTTTTCTCAATGAAAATTGTATTTTGTGTTATATTTAAATAATTTAGAAAAGAGAAGTTGAATTTCTTTTTCATGTAAATTTGAAGAAAAGCCTGGGGATAGCTTTGTACTTGAAGTTTAATAAAATGCCTATTTTTCTAATTAATGCATTAAAGTTCAAATACTAATACTAAACACTAAATAAATAACCATAAATGAGAATATAATTCCTTAAAAGGAAAAAAAACTAATTTATCTACCAAATGAAAAAGACTGAACTTTGATTCTGGCTAGCTTAAGAAACATTAAACCATCATTGTGAACTTTGATTCAGGTCAGTTGAAAAACATTACAGCAACAATGATTGTCCCAGAAACAAACTTGAAATATAAAAAGTAAGTTTACGAACATTGTTTAGTTTAGTAATAAGAAAATCGTAATAAGCTTATAAGGTATTTCCCCCGCCTTCTTAGCATGCCTCCGTAGGGTAGTGGCAAGTACGCTCGACGCGAATTCAAAAGGTCAATGGTTAGAGACCCGGCCAGAGCATTGCTTATTTTTCATCTCTCCTGTTTTAAAAAAAAAAGTCTAATAGCTCTACACTAGCGCCCGAACTAAAAAAAGGGGGATGATGATTTTCCACCACCAGGATTGGCGATTGGGTCCCCTAATCCCCAGTCGCCCTTTAAAAGGAGGGAGTATATAAGGTATTTTCACACCTTCTTAGCATGCCTTCGTAGTTTAGTGGCCAGCACGCTCGACGCGAATTCGAGATGTTCGTGGTTTGAGTCTCGGCGAGGGCATTGCTCATTTTTCATCTCTCCTGCTCAAAAAAATACCTCTATAAGCTTTCGTTCAACGAAATCAGTAAATTCTAATGGAAACCATGTCTTGCAGCAAACAGCAGACTATTCTGTAGTGCAGTGGTTCTCAACCTTTTTTTGCTCCATGCACCCCGTGCACCACTGCTTGATGATCATTCCCCTCCCTCCTTTCTAAAATTCAAATAGCACAGATACATTTATTTAAATTTAGGTGATATTTAAATGTGTTTTATAAATTAAACAAGAAAAATGTATAGAAAATGTTATAAATACCAAACTATTATAAATTTTGTACTCATAATCTAAAACTAAATCACGATAATATAAGGCTCATCGCATTCCCCACATAACCAGCGCTGAAAGACTTTCACCACTAATTTACCGAGTTGTTACTGCCTACCAGTGTGCCATTACTTTCAAAAGTTCTCCGTAAATGCCATATAATTGCCTCTTACCTCGCCTTTTCAACTTTTACCAAAAGTCAAGTTGCAACAGCCGGAGTTAGTTCTTGACATGATGCGCCTGGACTAATCACGTTGCCACCATGGTTTGTTTACATCCCAGCTCGAACGGCCTAAATTCTACCATCACCATTTCAATTACTTAGGTAATTTTTATGTATTCCCTCTTTAGCGAAGCGTTATACGCTTGTGTTAAAAATATGAAACGCCATCGTCTTAATTCCAAGTTAACCGGTAAAAGGTGAAAAACCTATACGCCGGTCATTACCATCATAATCCTAAATCCTAGATCCCACTTAAATTATGAAATTCCATGCTAAGAGAAAAAAGCCCTGGTTGTGCAATGTTGGAAAGCAAATTCTTATATACTTATTCGAAAATCTCTAAGATTTATTAATTAATTATTATTTCAAAAATTTTAAAAGAACTTACTACTCAAAGCTACAAAAACCCTGGTATGAGTGAGCTTTGTGGCGAAAAAGCAAGTAGGAAAGCAGCACGTTAAAATAGCGTTTTAGTAAAAACCTAAAGCATAAATGTTACATATTTACGTCTAAAGATATTAATCATATTTCCATCTCGTTTTCGCGCACTGAAACTCAGCAAAATGCGATTTTTTTCCTTTTAAACAGAGATTGCAATCCCCAGCTAATCTCTCTGATTATCAGGTAACCACCAAAAGAGATATTAGCTGGGATCTGAAATTATTATAAAAAAACTACTCAATCTCTGTTTAACGGATTTAAGTCCTTGGCGACTGCTGTGTCCTTACTTATGTCTGTCTTTTATTGCAGTGTTTATTATGAAGGAATTAACATTATTGTATTCGGGTATAACACTATCTTGGTTTTAATCTATATAAATAATTTATTAATTCTGATATTCACGCGACTAATGTCATCTATGAAGTATGAGGAAGAACTACAAAATTTATTCAATGTGAAATTAGTAATGCAAAAAAGGTGCGGATTGTTTGGTGCAGAATTTAGTCAAGACTCTTATCGATTTTAGGGTAAAGAGTTACAATACCCTCTTCATTCAGGACCAAAGAAATCTGCAACAAAGGGAAAGCTCCGATTGCATTTATATCGAAAAGGAGTAAAGCGAACGAGAAGGTAAAGCCATCTCTCGGTAGAAATAGTAAAGAAAATTGAAAAATTAATTTAATAGAATTTTAAAAGCTAGTAAGGATTGAATTTAAAATCATTAACTAAACAAGGTAAATATTTTTGAACTTCACGTTCACAGCAGCATAAAGAAAATCTAATTCAACAATGAAAGGAGCTCTTTGGATAATTTTTACAGATCAAAACACAAATTATAATTCAATTTTACGATTAAAATTCGAATAATTGTTAATTTCGCCTTTTCGTACGTAAGATTTGTGTTCATTGACGAGAAAATTAACCCTCTTTTAGTTTGGCGATATATCTCAAACCACACTTTCAAGATATGTTAAAATTTTCTCAAGAATTAAAGTAAGAAATGGAATCTTTCAGAATTGAACCATGGATTTTATTAATAGATGGGAAAAAACTTCCCCATGCTAAGCTATGTCATACTGCTAACCAGAAATGACATCTATTTACTATCTGGAGATCTCAAAATTTGTTTCTCAGAGCCTTTTCTTGCTGATGAACTCAGTTATTTAAGATCAGTTGCCATTGACCAAGGATTTTCTTTAGTGGTCATTGATAACGTCTTCAATAAATTATCATCTTACCATCAAAGAAGACATTCCGTTATAATAAATTACATTAATAAATTTGTCGTGCTCCTATTTCATCCTTCTGCCAGTTATAAAATTTCACGGATTCTTCGTAAGTTCAATTTTCAAATCATTTTCCCTCCTATCAATAATCTCCATGGTTAGATTCTTAACAATTCCAGTTACTTATTTTAATCCTTGGGAAATTTATAGCATATCGTGTAAGTGTGCTTTGGGATACATTGGCCAATCTAAAAGTGCGTTTACTTTTCCCATCAAGGACATGAATTGTATATCAGAAAACGGAAAACTCACATGTCTTCGATAGCTATCTGGAAATTAAAAATTCCATTTTTTTTTAAATTTATCAATTTATCTATTATTTTTTAATTTATCAATTTATCAAATTTATCTGGAAAATAAAAATTTTGTCATTAATTGCAAAAATTATCCTGAAAGCTCTTTCCATTAATTAATGGGATTTCTTTAAAACTTTTATGAATGTGAAGTTCACAAAAATTTAGCTTATTTAGTTAATGGCTTTAATTCCAATGCAATCCTTCTTAATGCTTTTAAAATTCTATTAACATAACTTTTCAGTTTGCTTTACTATTTCTGCCGACAGATGGCTCTAATTTCTGGCTTTATTCGTTTTTGAGTTTAAATACAACCGTGGCTTTCCATTCATTGCAAATTTCTTTGTTTCTGATTAAGAGGCAACTATTCCCGTTTATCCTCGAAATCGATAGAGCCTTGACTAAAATCTGCACCAAACACAAGATTGTTGCTTTGCTAATTTTTTGTTTTACTTTGACTTGTTTCTCTGCTGTCTTGATTTATACAATGCTTGGTTTCAATTTTCTTTCTGCAGAGATTACACAGTTTCTGCAGAGTTCTGAAAAGTGGTTCGCGTCAGATAAGATATTTACATCTTTTGCATATGCAGAATTAATTACCAATGCAAGAAAAATATTTCCTGATTATTTATCCAAGATATAATAATATAAAGAAAAATTTAAAATCACGTCAAAGACTTTTGACTTAACTCTTTCAATTTTCAATCTTTTTTCTTTAGAAGTTTTATGAAGAAAGCACCCTATATTACAACCAGCAGCTGCTTAGTCTTCAGCTTTTCTCTAATACTATATATACATATTTATTCCAACTTCTCTAGACAATGGGCAGAAGAGACGCGAAGAAGACGACGAATGCCCTTAAATACGAACAGCGATAATTTGTTTATGAGAGTATGTTATTAAATTATCATCTTTCGATATGGGAGATATTTTTAACCAATTTAATTTCATGAAAGGAAAAAAAGGCCGCCTTGATTAGAGTATGAAGATTTATGCTGAATCTATACATTTAAAACTTTATCTTTAATTCCGGTTCAATAAACATGGGTTATGGCACTTCACGACGCTCAGATCCCTGATAATCAGCTGCAGGTGTGCAAAAGTTATCTCTCTGATCGCACTCTTGTAGCAGTGCATGACGGAGGAGTTGTTGAGATAAAGCAGACAGAGGCTGCCCTCAGGTTTCATGTGCAGGTCCTGACCCATGGAATGCAACTTTTAATTCCATTCTCAAAGCACTGTGGCCAACCTACACAAAGGTGATTGCTTTGGCTGATGACGCGACATTTATCATCAGAGACAAATCAAGAGACCAGCTGGAAAGTAACAGTAATGAGACCATAGCACAATTTGTACGGCTCTGTGAAGGCAAGAAACTCACCATCTCGGAGCAAAAGTCAAAGTATTTGATCGTACACAAACCAGGTCAAATTCTTGCAAGAAATCCAGTTTTGAAACTAAAGGGCCGTACAATCAAACAAACTCGGGAACTAAAACTGCTGGGGCTTATAATCGATGAAAAGCTCTCCTGGCTGCCTCATCTCAGAGCAGTCCGCGCGAGGACACACGCAATTGAAAATACCTTAAGGAGGCTTCAAGGCTCAGACTGGGGCCTTAGACCACATATCCTAAAAATCCTCTATCAGTCAGTCGTGGAAAAAATGGCCCTATATGGAGCGGCAATTTGGGCAACTCCAATGAACGAAAGGAAAAGGAAATTCCTCAGTAGTATACAACGTCCCTTTGCTCTGGCTATTACAAAAAGATACCGTACAAACATCGACAGCGGCAGCCACAATACTGGCGGGACTTTTGCCATTACATATTAGAGCAGCACAAGAAGCAGCAGTAACGACTGTTCTCCAGTTACATCTTTGCACTACTTTTGGACCGCTATGCTATGATCCAGAAGAGTATGAAACAAAACGTCTCATAAATGCAACCCATCCTTCACACCATGGAAAAGGGGTTATAGCACACACCACGTCTCAGCACAGCCTCCATGAAAAAATAAGGCCAGTAAATGTCATCCATTCGTCTAACTACGGAAAAGGAGTCTCCGCCCACACATCATGGAAAGATGACTCTGACATAAAGGATTAATATTATGTTTATACGGATGGTTCAAAAGTTGACGGACAAGTAGGCTGTGGCCTTATAGTAACTAAGAACAAGGAAACGTTGATAACATGGAAAGGTCATATGGGAGAAAATAATTCAGTTTTCCAGGTTGAAGCAATTGCAATTCGCAAAGCTATTGAGTTAACGAGCCCCCCAGTAGGATCCACTATTAATATTCTTACAGACAGCCTCTCGTCATATATGCCTTACGAAATCCCAGACATCCTTCTCCTATCATAGCGGAGATTCAGGACACGCTGAAGGAGCGTTCGTCGACAATGAATATCCTCATATCTTGGATAAAGGCTCATGCCGGCATTCAAGGTAATGAGGAAGCCGACAGGCTAGCAAAAGAAGCAGCTCACAATATCTATGCACAATGCGTAATTACCGAACTCCCGTGGTCTCTCCTTAAAAAAGTGACAAGGACAGCAGCTCAGCACCAGTGGCAATGGGAATGGGACTCTACCGAACAAAGCAGGAAGACCTATGGATATTACCACAAAGTTTCGCTCGATCGTCTCGAGTTATCCCCACAAATAACGAGATTTGTGACGGGGCACGGGCCTTTCGCCTCCTATTACTATGAAAGAGGAATTGCAAATACCGAAAGTTGTGTCTGTGGAGGCATTGGTAAACCAGACCATTACTTGACCCAATGCCGTCTAACCGCACAGTGGCATGTGCAGCTTCCGGAACAGGCAATTTCTCATAAGCGTTGTCTGATCAAACAGGCAGCATTTCGCATCAAATTATGCAAGATAATGCAGAAACTGGAGGAATTGGGAACAGATTTGTGCAGTGTGGAATAGTTCCCTGTCAGTCTTTCTTCTCTCTCTCTCACTCTCTTCTATCTTTTTTTTATTGTATATATTATGAAACATGTATGTATTACGGCCCACTGTATATATTATGAAACATGTATGTACTATGGCCAATGAAAATTATTATGAATTATGCATGTATTATGTAACAGGCTCAATATATTATGAACTATATAAGCAAGTATGAACTATGTAAGCAACTATGAACTATGTAAGCATGTATATGTATGAACTATGTAAGCAACTATGAACTATGTAAGCATGTATATGTATGAACTATGTAAGCAACTATGAACTATGTAAGCATGTATATGTATGAACTATGTAAGCATGTATATGTATAAACTATGTAAGCAAGTATTATGAAAGATCTATGTATTATGAACTACTTGTATATAAGCATGTACTATGAACTATGTAACTATGTAAGCATATATTATGAAATATGTAACTATAAGCATATGTTATGAACTATGTAAGCATGTATACAGGACCAAAGTATGCCTTTATAGGCCCCATGACTTTTTGCCCCAGACAGTTGCGGAACCTGGACTAGACCCGAATAGTCTTAGTACGCCGCACGGGTGTCCAGATTCTGCTCTCAACTCAACTCAACTCTATACGTATGTCCATGGAGCAAGGTTTCAGGCGTCAAACGTCATATGTAGTCGTACGGTTTTGTTATTTTTTCTTAGAGTTTCAGAAACGCCCTAAGAGAAAAGTTGCGAAGTCTTTATATTTATTTTAAATTAAATAATATTTACAATCGAAAACAAAAGTAACATAAGACGTAAAACTTTGCAACTGGAATAACACATTACATAATGTAATATCCTCAATCCTGAAATCTTTTGATCCAATTGTGAATTCGAACTGCGAAAAAGCTAAGAAATATCCTAAAGCTGGAAACAAAATCTAAAGAGTGGAAGATGAAAAGGCGTTTTTACAAGAAGGAAGAAAAAAATATCCAGCTTCCAAATACTTTTCAAAAAGTATGACATGAAAGGAAAAAAAAATTCAGAAGTTAACAGTGAGAAAAAAAGAATGCCTACATACATCGTTCTAGTTGGAGAATAAAATGTCAACCCGTGGAAAATCCTTTCTTTCATGGTTCGTTGAGCAAATGTCCACTCTGCTTGTCTATTGGCTTCCAGGACGAACCATACCCAAGCTGTAAAACGGGATGAAATATTTGCAGGAACAACTACGGAAACTTAAAGTCACTTTGGTCGACATCTTTTTTTACAGAAATGAATTGGATAAGACTTCTTTTTCCCTTATTTCATTCCGACAAGATTCTGTTGATCAAGCAAAAAGTTGTAAAAAGTAAATGGAAACTTTGTCCATTCCCATCTTTCGATTTTTCGTTCACAGCAGTGCAATTTTGCTAATTTATTTTATAGTATATGGATATGGATATAGAGAAAAGAGAATTTTTATAGTTTTTTACCAACAATTAAAATATCAAGATAATTTGTTATTTTATTATTTATTTTAAGTATATATATATATATATATACTTAAAATAAATAATAAAATAACTTGTTTTAATTTGCTTTTTTTCTTCTACACATAAAAATATTGATTATTTAACAAAAAATAAAGCAATTTAGCAAGGAAATATTTATTTAAACATTAGTTTAAATGTGTTACACCTGATGGCGATTTAATTAACACAAAGGATCAACTCATAAAAGTTGCCTTCATGCTACCTGCTTCAGATGGGTACTTTGAAGAATTCCTACGGAGAATCAATATGGAATGCAAATACTACTTCTTAGTTCTTTTATATTCTTTCTCATTAGCGGAAGAATATGCAAACAAATACTTCATACAGAAAGACTGAGGATTAGTATATTTTTAAAGTAAAATTTAGAGAGCAATATTTCTTTTTATATTATTTTATTATTAAAATCAATAAAAGGCGGAAAGCACCATTCGTCATTTGGAATAGGTCTCACACGTCATTTCTCTTATGTATCTCTTAAATGTCATTCCTTACATATATAGGAAATTTTCTCCCTTCATACCGTGTCACTTTGTACTGTAAATGAAAGCATGCGCAACTAGAAACGGAGGGTCCAGGGTTTGAATCACGGCGACGGCATCGCTGATTTTTACGCTGATCATCAAACTTAAAAGATAGTGAGAAAAATCACCCTCACAAAATTAATGTTGCAACCAATACCCAATGCTGTAATTATTTGTATTAATTAAATGCAACTGAACACTAACTGTACTTCCTCGTATACGTTAATGCCGGAAATATGCAAATTCAGTGATTAACAATGTGGTGCACAATGGACGCATGCTAAATTTCTGATCTGTAGTGCTGCTTGAAGTGGATGTAGCTTCTGAATGTAATCAATATTCAGTAGCTATGGCTCAAAGATATCATTTAAGGGATGCTCAGAAGTGCCGAATTATTGGTAAAATCGAAGGAAGTCAAACACAAATAGAGCTCGCCCAAGGTTTGAATATCCCTCGAAGTGTCATATGAGGAACTTGCAGCTGCCTCTTAAGAACTGGATTAGTTGATAGACTGCCTGGTTATGGGCAGCAAAGAGCAACAACTACATCAGAAGACCGTTTCCTGTCCGAATAGTCGGCTAGAGGGAACTGTGAAACTACGTCAAGAGATTTGGTGTTAGACCTTCAGTCTGCCACAGAAACTCGAATTAGCCGTTCTACTGCTTACATACTTACCACTAGCTGAGTTGAGGTACCGCCTTTTATATGACTGTCAGTATTTGTACTCAATTGGTGGAGCATTCTATTGTCGCTAGGCCCAGCCAAAAATGTCTAGGGAATATTAAAATTTGTAACGGAATTTATGAAGTTACTTCGGAGGATGGGTATTTGTGACCTGTGGTTATTAAAGAGACCCTGTCAAGTCTTTGACTGTACTGAATGAAAATTTTAGCAATATTTTATGCATTGTGATTCTGAGTTTACAGAGAATGTTTACTCTAGAAGTCATTGGTAACTTATATATAAGAAGTTATTCAGATGCATTATACTGAACAATATCAATTGGATATATTAGTGCACATAATGAACTAGGTTTGACTTCATGCGAGAAAACCAATGTTTTGTGTCCTACTCACTCCAGTTTCCATAGGGGCCCGTTTAGAAACTGGTGCCATCGTCATGATCAATACAGGCAAAGCGAATGAGCTCGATTTTATCTTATTGACTAGTCCATATAGATTCTGAACACTGGTTCTACACATGTTGATCTGGAGAGAGGAAGGAACATGCAATTTGCCTTTTCTTGTCCGTGAAATATCCCGCTTCCGTGGCTTCGGTTTAATGGTTTCGGGAGGAATCATGACAAATGGCTGCATCGGGCTGCATATTTTTCAAGAAGTTTCTGTAAACGCTCGGTGTGAACGAGGTATTAGAACCCCATATCAGACTGTTTAGGGGTGCTGTTGGCCCAGAAGTTTAGCTAATGGGTGATAATGCTCAACTTCATCGAGAATATGTATGTCAAAATACTTTCAAAAAACGATATCACTCGAAAAGAGTTGCCACCTTACTTCCTCGATTTGAATCCGATTGAGCATATGTGGGATGCCTTAGAACGCCAAATTTTTCCCCGGACCCTCCAGGAGCTGAAATGTGTTCCTTTAGAAGAATGGTGTGCAATTCTATCGGACTTGATCAACACTTTGATAAAGTCTATGAAATCAAGATGTGAGGTATAAATATCTGTAAGGAATGATGATATATCATTTTAAAGAGAATTTTCCACAAGAGGTGACTTAATTTTTCCATCATTTTCCAATATCCATAAATTTGTTTGTAATTTCAATATTTTAAGAATAATCAATAGTCAAACATTGTAATTTATGTTAACTAATGCTTTTGTACAATTTCTATTATGAACTTTTCATTAGTTATCATTTACGTTTTATTTCGGTCATTAGCCATTAATTTTGATGAACAATGTAGTACTTCTTTCTACAAAACAATTCTAAAGACTCCACGAGTAGCGCCTTAACTAAAACGCGGTAAATGATATTTCATTAGAACCTCTATCTAAGACTAGGTACTCTTCTCCTAAGTCGTCTTTTAACTGGATGAAAGAGAGGGATGTAAGAAGTTTTAACATTTAAGTAAATTTCGCGACTTTTTTCGAGTTAGATTTACGAAAAATTATCAAACAATTTAAAATTCTTGACGTTGTAACATGGTAGACAGTTAAACAACACGCACAACTGAGCTACGCATAAAATTCTGGTTTTAAATTCGCTGTCTCTGCCGAGAAATAATGCTGTATTTTAGCATGGAATTCATCAAACTGACTGGCGATTTCCTTAATCCAGCATACCAAGATCGTCAGTCCTAAATATAATCGGCAAAAGCAACTCCTGAAACAGTACCATCCGGTGATATGGAAAGCTCTGAGAAACGATATCTGAATAAATCGCCGTATCATGAAACATCACAAACAGATCGCGGCACTGCCATTACCATTGGAAGTGGAGGCTGTAAATCTACGTTATACTTTCATATTCATCTACTTAATCATTTATTAGATAAGAGTCTCAAATAGCCTTTCTGTTTACCATCATTCAAGGAGTCATAAATTCGGTAAAATTTCATATTTTGTTGCATCCAGCTCATCTTTGATAGGGACATCAGTCCCAGGTAATCATACATCTTAAAAGCCGGAACCCGATACTTCAAAATTCGCTAAATCTGGAATTTACATGTTCAAATCCTTTTACTCATCATGAACTAATTAACAGTTTTGAACAGCATTGTAACGTACACTAAGTAACGATTAAATTCAGTTGCTCGTCATACATGAGGCCAATACATCTTCAGTAATTTTCTTTTTCATTTTGAAATTTTTTGAGAATAATCACAGAATTACTTTAGTCACTGTCCGTTATCTAGTACTACACACTTTTAGGTTAGTTATTATCCACAGTTTTACTAATCAGTCGAATTCTTTGGATCTCGTGAATAACACTCAGTTCCTAAAATCATTATGGTTTATGTAGGAGCCAGTTTCCCTTAGAAAGTCTTCCACGAAGGCATCCCTTCTATTAGGCAGATAGCACTCGAGGCTTTCCCGTAATCACATAAACCAAATAAACCTTACATTATGTATCGTTCCCTCACATTCGCAAAATGCCATTTCCTTTGTTTATTCATTACTTTCTCCGAAGTGTGTTTAAGCACCTCACTTTCTCTTCACTACTTTCTCTCTCCTTACCTTTTTCATTTTCACATTCTCCGCTTCCCTTATAATATATTTTCTTACGCTCCATACCTAATTTCTAATTAAAACTGACTTATCACGCAAACATATCTTACATGATTTTCCAATGGTAATCATTTAGTTTCATTACTTTTTATCTAATACAATTTCCAGCCCCCTCATATTAAAATTTTGCAAAACATTTGTTTCCAATTTCTCTGCAAGAAAAGGAATCAACGTATTTTATTAAATTATGTGTCTTACATTTATTAGATTACGTGTCTTAAAAGACTTCACACACAATCTATCTGCATTTTGTTATACTATCTCTCCAAAATCTTTTCAAGAATGAGGATTTGCTATGCATTCCAAGAATTTCTTTTCTGTAATTTCAATTTTCCAAGTTTATCTTCAAGTTTATCCAACGTTTCCAAGTTTATCTTTCAAGAATACACACGCAAGGAAGCCTTTCTTTCAAACCAATGGCTGTTCCTCTCAGTGAGCTTCCGCGCCTCATAAGCAATTTAGTTCTTTAAAGCAACAACAGAAAGCGTTTTTTTTTTCCTTTAGAAGAATTTTCAGTTGGACATATTTGCTTATATATCCTCCGGCTTACAAAACTCTCTGACACACCCAAAATTACTGGCTTTTCCTATCATCGAATCGAGCAAACATTTTTCTGGATTTCTAGTAGCTTGCTAATGACAATGATTTAAATTTAGCTGGCAGGTAACCGTAAACTATTACCTCTTTAATCTTCTTTTAACGTGTTTGAAAGTAACATGCAAATGCTTAAATATGTACTTTTGACATATATACTTGTATTTTTGAGCAAGTAGAATCATAGTCTCAAGAAACTGGTCCCAGCTTTTCGAGACCTCTTGGCCATAATCGCTAGTAAATCAGTCTTCAGAAATAATTTGCCCCCAGTCGTATGTCTATCAAAAGTAAAATGCTGTCTCAATGTTTTATAAAAGTACCTCCTCAAATTCCATATTCTTTTGTTTGTTTAGAATTCCATCTAATATATCATCTGTTGGAGACTGATGGAAAAAACGTAGAAGTTAAAGAAAAAAGTGGCATAAAAATAACATGTTCCTTAAAATAAATATTACATAGTTATGATGACTTTAATTACAGTTTGTTTAATTAGGTAAATATCTGGAAAACAGCGTCCTCTCTCTTTCTATTTTGCGTAGATGCCTGGGAAATTTAGACATTAAATTAAATATTTCTCTTTCTAAAAGTGTAAACTCTTAATATGCTAATAAATAAAATGGTATTTTCTTTAGATCATTTGATGTATAAAGCTATCTGATTATATATTGTATTTTGTGTTAATAATTCTAGAACAATATACATTAGTTAGATAAGATAATATTTATGATCTTGTTATTCAACTCGTAAACTAACATTCTTACCAAAAAATAAAAAAAAATAAACCTTATATATTCTTCAACACCAACACACAGCTTACTTTTATACGGAAGAGAGAATAATCAGGATCTGACACTACATTAAACAGAGTTTGTGTGAGAGTAATAACCAAATTAATAAACAATGTTAACGAGTTCAATGAAGGTTCCAGAAAGAACCATTTTCTGCACATTTCCTTGGCTTAATAGTGATTCTAAAGGCACTCTTCACACAACAAATATACAGGTTTCTTTTTTTTTTCATTAGAAACTACCTCGGCTTATTCGGGAAAAGTTTCCGGAATTTATGAGGTTGAAAGGGCGATAAACGTTCCTTCCGGAGTGATAGAATATTATGAGAGAACTCTATGCTTTTCGTATTTGTTGGTGCTACGGATATTTTATCAATATTTGCGAAGTTTATGGGCCGCGAATTTTGTTGAAGCAATAAGAACTAGCGATACGATACGAAAGGTTTCTAGCTCAGAATAAACCAAGATTAATTTTCTTTAATATACGCCATTTATATACGTTACCTGTTTGGAGTTTCTATTTATTTCGGGAAAGTTTGGAGATAAAATATCTCCATGATGAAATAATTAGTATCTCTTCAATTCATACTTTTTGTGAACTTTGAGATCCAATTTAATTTTCGTAATTAATTTTGTACTTTTTTTTCCTACAATTTTAGAGGAAAATTATGTGTTACTCACGACTTTCTATTTTTTTACTAAAGAAAGAGCTAAAATAAAGCAAAATTAAAATATTCATAACAAATAGGATTTAAAATTAGAACATAAATTAATTATTGATCAAAAGCGTCAAGAGAAAAAACGGAGAAACATCTAGACAGTAAAGACATTGTCGATGTTCGGATTACGTTCAAGTGATGATTAAAATGTTTCTTTAGTTTCTTTCCCAGTAGTTATATAAATTTATTCAAACCTCATCCAGGCTGCAATAGTAGTGATACAGTATGATAAATTCGAACTCGAATATCACAACATTTAAGTAAACTATAAAGTAAAACTTGTAGGATAATAATCCATCTTCTATCTATAGGGCATATTGTTATATAAGAGAATTTTGAATTCTTAAGTTATTCATTATCTTGAATCCCTTAATTTACTCATCGACACGAATTAATAAAAGTATTAAAAGAGTAAATTATTTTTTAAATTTAATTACATTATTTGGTCCTATTCGTAGATCAAATTTTCACACTTAAAGACTGTCTTATTACCCCAATTACTTTGACAAAATTATTATCTGAAGCAAGTGTTTTTCAGTTCTCCCAGATCTAACTATCCAATGGTAGTAATCTAAATCAAAACAAGCCAATATGAAATTCAAATACACCAAAAATTTTAAGATAAGAGTGAAACGGAATTAATACAGATAAACTAGTAAATATATAAAACTTCCTTTATTAATAATAATATAAAATATTGTAACCAACTGTTACATATATAAAATTCCCTCGAATAGCAACAGTTGGAAAAATATCTCAGCATATAATCGTGACCATTTGTAATCGTGCAGGTGCATGGTTACGTAAATCGATACTGCACCTCAGTAACCGGAAAAAATAGACATAAACAAATTGGCTTTACGTGAGAATCGAACGTACAACTTTGGATTCTGATTAGCAACAAATTTCTGCTAACCATTGTATTGTCAAGGACATCGAAACACGTTATGTGGTAATCAATATTAAGCTGTAGAATTTTACACAAAATGAAAACTGACATAAAAATTCAGGTCTGAGTAGGAAAATAATACCAAAATTTATATTTTAAATGAATTTCAATGAATTTTAATAAGTGAAATGGGTTTTAAGTAAGGTACAAAAGATAATATTGTTGCTAATTTCTAAATGTAATTTGAAATGAAGCCTCTTCTTGATTTCTGTTTTCGAAATAAATGGAAAGTCAGACTGTGTGTTGCGAAAGAAGTAGCTTACAATCCCTGACACTGTTGCAGCTACGAAATTTAACGGCTTTTTAATAGCTTCTTACTACGCATGGTATTGCGTATAACACTGGTACTCGAAAGACGCTTTTAGTACTATTTACTTTTAAACAACACTAAAGTTTGCAATTTCGTTGGCTGAAAGTCTCATAAAACCTTTTCTCATAAATTCAGATCCTAGCGAATGTAATTTTCGTAGTTTTTTAAAGTAAATTGTTTGTAATTAAGTATTATACTTCTTTTATTCTTGCTATTAATTTTTCTGAAACCCGTTACTCGAAATGTTAAGCGCACTAGTAATGCATGCATAAATTTCTTATATTTTTAAATTGTTCTGACTTTTCATCTCAGATTTCCCGAATACTTTTGACAGTTAAGCAAAATCTACTTTTATATTTGTACATTGTACAAGCATTAACATTTTGAAACAATTTTTTTACGTTTTGAGAATAAAAGTTATAACATTATACGTTTATAAAATTGAATTCTTTGGTCTTTTGACGTTTAATGTATGGACTTTTTTCCATCTTTTGAATGAACTTTTCTTCCTGTAAAAAATTTTTTAAAATGCGAATACTTAAACAGTGTGATATTTACAAAAGAGCTTTAATTTTGCCATTCTTTATATAAATATGTTTTAAGCTTCATAATTCGGTATTATGATAAATTTTTGTAACATTGCCGAGATGTCTCCCAGTCGAAATAGTTTGTAAATATTGTTATTCGTATCTTTCTTTTCGTACTTTCTTTACCTGAAATTAAAGATTAATATTTCATATTATTTTATGTCTGTACGAAGAAACACTTTAATGTGTACGAAGAAACATTTTAATAGCTACAGGACTATATCTTTATTAATGTCAATAATACATGCATTATATATTGCAATTACACTCACATATACCTTTCTGCATTGACATTTAGCAAAATATTTCTTGAGTGCATGAATTTTAAGTTCAACTTATTTGGGTGCATGTGAATGCTCCTTTTATTAGGTGTGTCTTATCAAGATCTCATAAAGTAGATAGTACCATAATTCATTTCTCAAAGTCCATAAAAAACGACTAAATAAACATATCTCTACGACAATAGTTCTGAAAAACATGAGAAAGAAAGGTATCAGTGAGCAAAAGATACATTTATTGAGTACATAAATATGTGCTTGGATGGAAAATAGAATAAAAGCACATTTTACCCATCATTATGCTTAAGAAAGGGGAAAATTTGCATAATAAGTTATTGATGACAGGCGAATACTTGCTTTGGAAATAAATAGCTGATATTTGGCTCTATAACATACCGCAATCTTGAAGCTGCAGTACAAAAGCGATCAGAAATAGCACACTTCGTTCAATATAATTGGCGAAATGTTATTCTATCTCTGCGCAATGAAAGAACAATGCTTTACTAAATACGACAATAGAGTTATATTCCTCGATATCCTCATCTTGATGCTAATGCAATCCACAGACTGCGATGACAAACTAAGGAATAAACTGGAAGCGTTATTCTAACAAAAAATATTCGAAACGCTGGCCGCAGAACTAATGCTGGTCAATAGCCTCAGAAAATAGCGATATTTAAACGGAATGGAGCAGATTCTGTGTTGGCCCATGGACAGTTGGCAGGCGGGAAAAAATTCTGCACATTGCTTGTTTCGATCAGTGAAACTATAGCCGTTTTCCTACTAAACAGTGAATGTTTTGTATATTTAAATGACTTTCAACAACTCATCGGCTTTTGTAACTGAATGCTACAATAATATAAAGCTGATAATGCTTTCATTGCATGTGACTTATATATAGATACAGCATGTTTATCTAAAGTAAATCTAAAAGTTTTATAAAGCATGCTTTATCTGTATACAAGTCACTTAATGCGACTGTTGAAATTGTCAACAGTCGCAGCAGTTGTGTGTATATGAGATCACTGTCCATACGTAATTTCTCGAGGAATCTCGCCTTGCAGAGTTTATGTGATCTTGTTGAGATACTTCGTATATATACAAAACAAATTTAGATTACGTTTATCTAGCAAGACATCTCAACCAAGAAAGAAACAATTAAAACAATGCCATCATCGTAATAACCATCGCTAAACACGAGACATGTTTTATGCAATTTTCTAATCATATTAGTACATTGTTTATTAAAGCAATAGAGTAAGTTAGTTCAGATATTGAATACTATTATAATAATTATGGAAAGTAAGTAGGCTGTTATTAAAAAAGTGCCGTTTCAACATCGTCCTGCATCTATCGCTTTCATTTTCGTTAATTAATAGGAGTACTTGTAGTTACTCTGAGTGTTACAAAAGAGTATTTATTCAATGTATGTTGAAGAAGAATGGCCTAGAATGCCTTTTTATCTGTTTATTAGGTGATAAAGAACGTCAGGGAACACAAAACTGTATTGTGCACGTAATGAAACTAAATGAGCAGAATATCAGATGCTGAGCAGATAGACATTTTCGCGACAAATCCAGCACTACCAAAACATCGGTATGTTTCTACTGAAGGCATTCAGGATTAGGCTAAGTTTTCAAAGCTTTAAAAACCAATTTAAATATCCATTTCTTCTTGCATAATTTTTCAATCAGGAGTAAAAGTGATTTGAGCCATGACGATGCAAATATGAAAACGTATTTTAAATTAGTCTGCTTAATGAGCAAATATACGTCCAGAAATTTATATATTTGTATAACAGGGGATTATTTTAAATTTATTTCGAGCTTGCTGTAACCGCAGATAGAATAAAAATAGCCCAAACATGTTCGAATCAGAAATTACCTACAGGATATGGTAATCCAACGGAATACTGCGATACCTAGCAGATATTCGCATGGTGTGGATGTGCATCAATCTGCATGATAAACATGACAGCATCAGCAAAAACAGTTTTAATTTTCTGGACACTTGGTTGTCAAAAGCCAATGGCGTAGCTAGAGGGGGGTCATCTATCCCTGGGTGCAGCATCTAAAGGGCGCCAAACTGATGTTACGAAATTTTAGAACTAAATGCTTTCTATTCTTGGCAAGCAGCAGGAGGCGCGAAATCTTCATTTGGCCCTGGGCGCTGAAAACCCTAGCTGTGACTCTGTTAAAGCGAAAATAAGTAGTATCCTCTATAATCTAACTACTAACAAATGGCACTAGTAGTCGTTACGAAAGCGCAGTATAACAGTTACCCATTCTAGGGAAGGCAAAGGAGGCGAAACTGTCTGTTGTGAAATAAAGTAGTGCATAACTCTGTTTAAAAGAAGTCTTCGAACCGCCCATTGTCCATACGTAATATAATTGTGATTTGACTTGTTTTTGTGTGTGATTTACTAACATGGAAAAGAAGCGAAAAATAGACAGTTCGTGCAGAACATTTAAAGATCAATGGAACTTTCAATATTTTGTGATTAGTCCAGTAATAAGGCGCTATGTTCGATTTGCAATGAAACCATAGCTATTCTCAAAAAATATAACATTAAACGTCATTATGAAACAAAATATTTTTAGAATTACTCAAAATGTACAGGCAATTTGCAGACAGAGAGCTTTAAAGCGAGGATTACAACCGCGGCAATATTTGTTTAAGAAAGTAAATACTGAACAAGAGGATGCAACTCGTGCCAGCTTTCTTGCGGCTCTTGAAAGCAAAAACTAGAAAAACCATTCACCTATGTAGAAATGATTAAGGAACGCGTAAGTGCAATAGCCGAAGAAATTTATTCAGAAAAGGTAATTTATTCAGAAAAGGTAAATTTATTAGAAACTGTCAGTTTTTCAGCAAACACCATGACTCGGAGGATAGAAGACATTGCGGAAAATATATCGTTTCAACTGTCTGACAAAAATGGACATCTTGAGTTGTTTTCTATGGCCTTGGATGAGTCAACGGATGTGTCCGATGCAGCTCAGGTGTTGATTTTTATTCGAGGAGTAGATAAAAGCTGTGAAATGTATGAAGAAATTCTTAATATTGGTAGCATTCACATCAAGACTAGTGGGGGAAAACATTTTTAAAGGAGCTGAAAATGACACTAATAAAATGAAACTTGGATGGAAAACTTGAAATCTATTACAACTGATGGAGGCAGAAACATGTGTGGTTAAAATAAAGGAGTGGTTGCGTTTGCGTCAAAGGCTGTAGAAAATGATGATGATTCAAAACCACTAGTCTTACATTGTATCATTCAACAACAGTCCTTGTGCGGGAAATGTTTGGATATGTCCGAATTTCTGAAACCAGTCATATCAGTTATTAATTTGATCAGATCCACTGGGCTGAATCACCAACAATGCCGCGAATTTATTGAAGAGATAGGAGAAAATGACTTGTCATATCATACTGCCGTATGCTGGCTTCGTTTCGTCAATGTTCATTGCGTTTTTGAACATCGAGCCTGATCGATTTTTTTCGAATGAAAAGCATCGCCCTCTTACCGAATTACAAAATAGCGAATGGCCGTTTCAGTTAGCATTCTATGTCGATTTGACAAAATATATGAACGAACTGAATTTGAGATTGCAAGAAGAAAACCAGCTTCTCCCTGATTTATACACTAATATCTAATCGTTCCAGCAGAAAACAATACTGTTTCAATCACAATTATGTAAAAATTGTTTCACACATTTTAGAACGGGTGAAATATCCAGCCATACTACTGAGACTGAATTACCTTCGATTTTGCAAGCGAAACATTGAGTGTTATGAAGGTAAGTTTTGATACTCGTTTCAGACTTTGATGTCTTTGTGAATGAAATTAAGATTTTTCAAAATCCTTTTGATACTGACATTGAAACCCTAGTCCCGGAACTTCGAATGGATATTATCGATTTACGATGCAGTGATATAATTAAGAACAAATATCAAAATTCATCTTTGTTGGAATTTTAAGAGTCTTCCACAGGTACAATTTGATAATTTGCATAAATTTGCGCGTGGGCTGTTTTTTGTTATTGGTGCCCCTTACTTTTGTGAGAAAACATTCTAAAAAATGAAGTACGCAAAGAATGTTTACAGATTAAAATCAACCGAAGAATATCTTAAATTTCTTTTAATAATTAGTACAGGTAAGTTAGTCCACAATTATAAACTATTATTATCAGAGGAAAATCACAATTAAAAAACTCTCATTAGTATTTTTATAAGTGGGCACTTGTCATTAAGTGGCTTTCTTAATTATTACACATGAAAATATCTGCCAACTATAAATGTATCCTACTCCGGATTAGATGTATATTGGAAGAAAAAGAATCAAAGTACAAAGTGAAAGATTCATTTTTATTATAGTCAAGAAAATACCATTTATTGTTGACATTTTGAAAAACTTTGAAATTTCAGAGCTAAACCCGTAACCCTCGGAGGGTTAAGCTTTTTCTAGCAAGTAAATAAAACCGAGTTATTAATATTCTATATTTCTTATCCAACTTATCGTAGAAACAATAACAACAATAAACCATTAGGCTGTCGCAGGCCGTATTGATGACACTGGCGAGCCAGATTTGGTCCGCGGGCCGTAGTTTGGGGCCCCCTAGCATATATTGTTGCATATAAGTTATTATCTTACTGACTGTTTTCTTGAAATTTTCCGTTATGGTTCTGCTGTTGGTCTCAAAGCCTGTTGGTCTCAAGGCGGTTATGAGCGTCTAGTTGAAACATATAGAAACAATATCGTCTGTTTATATCATTCATAGGGATCCTTGCGCAGGGCGACTGGCGAGTCGACTGTGGTGTGAACACTCAACTTAACGAATTCTTAGTGATATTCTTAGTGATTCTCGTATTCTTAGTGAATATAAACTAACTAGATGTCCAACAGACTATATGAGGAATTATCCCTAAGTACGACAAAGTCCAGAGAATAGTTGTAAAAACCCTTTATTAACTCAATATTATTCGCATATGGAACCAACTCGTGCTTTCGAAAGCCAACACTGATTTAACTTAAAAGATAATAAGTAACTTAGAATAGAATTAAGCTAGCCTAACGGTTTTTCACAGGTTACTTAACGCGCAACCAGTCTCCGACCCATAAAAGTAGGTGTAAACAAGCCTAATGGCTAGAAGTACTCAACGCCCCAGGAACATAATTGCTAGTAAATCAAAGATAGCAATGTGATCTTGAGGCAGGTAGAACGTATTTAAAATTCACCGTCCAAAACCTTCCCTTAATACTAACTTCATTCTACGTCATTTGAATACACGCGCGCTATCTCATTTACATTCTGGCAAGAAAGCGTGAGTTGAAAGCGAGAGTAGTAGGAAAGGTTGCTTCGAAATGCATTAACTGTTTAGTAACTTAAATAAATTCCACAGGCTAATACACAGAATTATCTTTATTGTCGAGTTATACTTTTAAAAGCTTTCTAGCTCCAAGAAAAAAAAATAAACCAAAATAGAATTAAACTTATTAAAAGAATCGTGTTAGTTTTAAACTGAAATGACAACAAATATTATGACTCGTTGTATTGTACAGTCATTAGATTTTCTTTCTTTCTTTCTTTCTTTTTTTTTCGGGGGGGGGGGGGAAGCAGGAGACCTGAATAATGTCCTCAACGGGACTCGAATCTGTACCTCTTGTATACGCGTCAAATGTGCTACCGTTACCCTACGAAGGCATGGCGGAAGAAGGGAGAAAATACTTTATATACTACGTGCCTTTCACCCGATTCTTGGCCTCTTCTTCTGTCAACCCTGCGCAATATTGTTTCACAATTATCAAATAGTTTCAGACTCATTAGGGATATTTTTAGTAATAGGAGTATGATCTATAAACCCAAAAACATGATTGAAATTAAAAGATGAGTTTCCCCACAAGGCTCTCTCTTGTAGTGCTCCTCTATTCTGGAACATCACAGTCGATAAATTTTTAAAAGCCAAATTTGATTTAGGGGTCGACATGGTTGCTTATGCGGACGATTTAGTTTTCGTAATTACAGCTGAAACATTAGAAAATGTTGAAAATAAATTTAATAATATTATGTAAATTTTTAATCAATGCTGCTCTGACGAGAAAATGAAATCGAATACCGCCAAAACTAAATTTTATTTTTCATAAGTCCAATCGCCATGTTCAACCCCCTAGATTAAGATTTAATCCTAGATTTAAAAAAAGAAAGAAACCTAACATTTTGAAAATCAATGAAGAATTTAAATATCTGGGTATTTATTTAGATTCAAAACTCAGTTTTAATTATCATCTTAATTATATCCAAAAACGAACTGATCTAATTTTAAATATTTACAAAAGAAACTACCCATATAATATTTTAAATAAAAGAAACAACATTTTTAGGCTTCTTTATACTAATGTTTTAATTCCCATTCTTATGTACGGTTTGAGGTCACAAGGTAGGAGACTTCTGGTACCTTACAAACTACTCCTTTTAAAGGACGACTGGGGATTAGTGAACCTAGTCTCCAAATCCTGGTGGTGACGAATTACCGTTTATCACCTTTTGGTTCAGGCACCACTGTAGAGTCTTTAGATTTTATTTATTTATTTATTTATTCATTTATTTATTTATTTATTTGGAAAAAAGCTGGAGATGTGAAAAATTTGCAATGCCTTTGTTGGGACCAGGATCTTGGGCCACGTTTGCTATCGTTGCACCACGAAGGCATACTGGAAAGAGGGAGCAAATACCATATAATATGAATACAAAGATCACGTTTCTTTCTCTGAAACAAAATTTCAAATATTTATGAAACAAAGTTCTTATTCATAGGTAGTGGGCCTAGTCAATCTCTAAATTCGTAAGTTACTTGCTAGCAGCACAGGGATTAGTTAAGTGTGATTATCCATGGATTCAACAGAAACAAATTCTCCGCATAAAGGTGACGCAATGAACTCTCCAGTAGGTGTAGTAAACGATTAACTCCTGCTTTTAAGCTATGCAGCATGCCTTTAAACACGCATAATTTTCTGTTTCGAACGGCATGTAACACAAGCGGCACGAATTGCTGTGACATGAAGGAAAGCACGAGTAAAACAAAAATTGTTGTGATACGAGTAAAAACGGTTACATTCTAACTTAAAATTTCACTATTTGTATTGCCACAAATGATTTTCTAATTTTCTGTCATTTGTACAACTAACTCATATGCATGAACAATTTCAAGACTGTAGGCTATTTTTTAAATGTGTAGAATTATTTATTTTTCTGCCTCCCTCCAGTTTATATACTTGTAGAGACATTAGGTTATTTCGGAGTAAGAGAGATGAAAAATGAGCAATGCTCTCTCAGGGACACGAACCACAGACCTCTCGAATACACTCCGAGGAATCATCCTCCACCATCTTTTTTTTTTTTTTTTTTTTTTTTTTTTTTTTTTTTTTTTTTTAATTCGGGCGCCACTGTAGAGACATTAGGCCACTTTGAAGCAGGAGAGATGAAAAATGAGCAATGCCCTATCTGGGATTCGAACCGCTGACCTCTCGAATACGCGCCGAGTGTGCTGACCACTACACCACGTAGGTTATGATAAGAAGGCGGGAGAAATCCTTTATGTAATACTCTGAAATTTATTACCGTTTTTGAATGATATAAACTTTGAGTAAAATATATTATTTTACCAGCGGTTTTATCTTGAATTATTTGATAGCATTTTCATTTCCGTTCCGTTTCTTATGTTTCTGAGTCCCTGAATAATAGTCTATTTGATGCTATATGAAAATCTTACAATTCTTAACAAAATGGTAATGCTAAAGTAGTTTCTGCAATTTTACAGCTTTCTGCATTCATCATGCCTACATTTTTAAAAATTCTGTCTGAATGCAGGTTTCCACAATTTTCGAATGAAATGTAATCATCATATTACAGCAATATGTGTAATTATAGCTAGTGAAATATTTCCTTATAAAATCTCTTCATCTGACCATGCTCAGGTTATTGATAAACATTCTCATCCTATGCAGTAGCTCCAGAGATGGAGCATACCATATTTATTCTTTCACTGTATACTTTCTCATAATTTAATTATAAATTCTATCTTCACCGTTCTCCTCTGCAGATAAATAGATATTATATACAGTAACTTCAAATGACATTAATTTATTTGCCAAATGACCGGAAAAAATACTCTTGCACTCATAAAATCCTTGCTTAATAACCCCGATATTAAACTTCCTAACTTTCTTCTTAAATTTATTATTTCTTTGTAGCACATTTTCAAAATATTTTGCAAAATTTATGTGTGTACAAATATATCAGATTTTACTACATCAGCCTGTAATCGTGTGAAATATGAAATCAGTTAATAAATATACTAAAGCTCCTATGTATAAAAAATAACCATAAAATTGTGAATAATTCAGCATGAGTTTCATAATAATACTAATTTATTATCTCCGTAAATACAGTAAAATGTGTTCTAAAGTTCTTTCATTTCAGCTTTCTGTTAAAAGGAATTTCAGGAAAACAATTTTCTTATCAAGTTTATTTAGATTTTTCTTACAACAGCATAAATATAGCTTTCAAGGTTTCCAAAGAGAGTTTTATGCAATGCCTGTTTGTTTATGTATATGCGTCATCTATGTATAAAATAAACAATATCCCTGCATAGCCACAAAAATTTCTCTTCGTGCACGTAGTAACTAACCTATGCTGGAGAAACTAATTATTTTCAACTTCATCCATTTTAGATTTTTTCCAAATATATGATTGATTTACTTTAATTTTACATGCATATGAAAATGAATATTTGCTATTGTAATTTTAATCTTGTTTAAAGTAATTTCTGAAATCTTTTTACACAATTCAGATCAAGTTATTTCCTTGAAAAAAAATTCAAGAATTTTATAAATAAACATGGTGTAAGCGCCATCCGTCAATTAAAACTATTTAATCTGAAAACACGTTATATTAAAGCAGTTAAATTCTTACGCAAGACGATTCCGTTGAGTGCACACGAACCTCTGAGAGCAGAAGTTTGCAAAAAAGGAAATCAGAATCAAACGAAGTATGTACCGAAACAGGATCCAAAACTTCCTCTCCATGCGTTAGGCTTCAGAAAAGACAAGGAATCATAGAATACATCAAAATTCCTTTTTCTCACAAGACATAAACGATGTTCATTGAGCTTAAAGAAAATGTCCATATTTGGATACCATGAGCTGTAACACCTACGGCGCATAGATTCACGTACAACATGGAAACTTTCTGGCATGTCTCGAATTCTGAAGCAGCACCAGAGTCATGGTTCCAAGCTTCTCATCACTTTCAAATGTAGTACCCTATAGCAATGTTTTGATACAACCCTAAAAAGAAATAAACAAGGTCATTAAAAGTCTGTGAAGGTTTACAAATAAAAATATCCTGAAAAAAGGTGTTAAAGATCTCTTGGCCAAACAATGGCATCCACCGCAAGAAAATGGCGTTTATGACCATGCATTGCCTTATTAATCTGAATGTCTTACACAATTTACCCTTTACAAACGTTTCTGCATACACACTTAGCTGAATTAGCTTGCAATTTCAGACTTCAGGGTAAGAATAAGCTTCCGGATAAAAAAAGGGCAAATATTAAAATGGAGCATCTAAATATATATATATATATATGTATATATAATGTTAATATATATATATATATATAATGTTGTATGATCTTAAATTCATTTAGTGCGAAATTAAGTTATTCTACTACTTGCCCGTTAAACATTCCCGTTAAATATTTTTAACCCCGTTAAACATTTTTAACAATTTATATACAAGTTACTTAAAAACATCTTTCGAAATAGAACTTACTAAGTATGAATTCACTATTTTCAGATCATTCTACTATAATTAATCTTAGGAGATAATAAAATCAATATTGTTTAGTAAATAAATTATATATATATGCATATATATATATATATATATATACCGGGTGGCCATAATTAAACTGACAGTGCTCACAGTGTTCTGTAGCGCGATCTATTTGCGAGAATGACGCCACATTTTGTAGGAAGATTAAACAAGACGGGGGACGAAGGATTCCGCGAAAAAACAAATTAGTTCCAAAAGTCACCGCTAGGGGAATATTTGGCGCTGTGTAATAGAAAATAGAGTGTTAACAAATGCAAATTAATACGGAATAAAATTACCTTTTATTATGCACATTTTATGATTTAGTTAAAGTGCAACATGGCAACACTTTTAAAAAAGCGTAAAATCTACATAAACACCGATAAAGTCTCGTGATCTGCAATATCACGTATGCTGAGCAGAAGAAGTTCTTTATGCAAATTTCACGTTACATCCATTCACACAGTGCCAGCTGCTTGGGTTTTAAAAAGCAATGTGTTACGTTTCGAATCAATCGGATTGTAAGTTTATGTGCAATGTCTCCTTCTTTAGTCGAGCGTGCATTACTGGCCAAATTGTTTTACCTCAACCAGTGCAACGCTTCAGCCGCTCTTCGTGCTTTTAGAACGCACAAAAAAATTACGTAAAGGTAACGGTCCTGTGTCAGTTAATGGGCTAAAAGCAATGGTTGCGACGTTTGAGAAAACAGGTTCTCTGAAGGTTCAGTCAGACAGAGGACGAAAACCTGTACCACAGGATACAATCGAAGCAGTTGCCACGGCAATTGTCGACAGAGGACCAGACAATACTGCTGCCACCTCTAGCGCTCGTGGAGTAGCTCGGAATATGGATATGCCTTACAGTACGGTATGGAAAATCTTACGATAGATTATCAACTTCTATCCGTACAAGATCAGCCTTGTACAGGAGTTACTGTACCCCGACCATGATAAGCGATTGACTTTTGCTCTCACCTTTCTTGCCAGAATGGAGGTGGATGATGCTTGGCCGTGGAAAATCTTATGGGGAGAGGAGGCCCACTTTTACCTGAATGAAACTGTGAATACCCAGAACTGCCGAATTTGGGATGACAAATCACTACATGCAGTCACAACAATTCCCTTACATTCACCAAAGTAACTGTTTGGTGTGGGTTCACAGCGGAATTTATCGTAGGTCCACTCTTCTATGAGAACATTACCCCGACAGGACCGGAAACCTTCTCTGTTACCGGAGAGAAATATCGCAAAATGTTGAACAGCTTCGTCATTCCGGCACTTCAACAAAGACAATGCCTGGGGGAAATCATTTTCATGCAAGATGGAGCCCCTCTACAAGTTGCTGTACGGGTACAACAGATGCTACGACAGAAATTCACAACACAAAGAGTCATTAGCTGCTACTTTCCAACTGCATGGCCACCTCGGTCGCCTGATCTTACCCCATGCGTCTTCTGGCTATGGGGTTACCTTAAGTCCAAGGTCTATCAAGGACTGGTCCAGAACTTGGCTACGTTGAAGGATAACATATCACGGACTGTACGGGAGATTCCTGCAGACATATTACTTTCTGCTGTTGTGCATACTGTGCGCAGGATGCAATATGTGGTCCACAACAACGGCAGCTACATTGAACCTCATTTGAATGCAAAATAAAAGGTAATTTCCGTATTGATTTGCATTTGTTAACACTCTATTTTCTATAACACAGCGCCAAATATTCCCCTAGCGGTGACTTTTGGAACTAATTTGTTTTTTCGCGGAATCCTTCGTCCCCCGTCTTGTTTAATCTTCCTACAAAATGTGGCGTCATTCACGCAAATAGATCGCGCTACAGAACTACAGAGCACTGTCAGTTTAATTATGGCCACCCGGTATATATATATATATATATATATATTGATATATATGTATATATATTGATATACAATATATATGTTTATGTATCCATGTACGATAAATATAGAGCAAAATAATAATAATAGTCAAAATGTATGTAAGTAGTTCAATTTATTGTCATTAACCAAAAGGTGCCTTAGCCCGAATGGGATATTAGTCTCGAAACGGAATTTTGCGCCGTCCACTATAAACGGTTATTATATCATTTTTCAAATTGTTAACATCAAGTTGAAAAATCTTGTATTCTTAGGGAGCATAAACCACAGTCTTTAATTGTCTTCTAGTCTTCTGAAATAAAACAAAAAACAGAAGAAACAGGTATCTTAAATAATTATACATGTTTTTATTTTATAATAACACTTTCCCTGCAAAATAAATAAATAAATAAATAAAAATTAAAATTAAAATTAAAAAAAAATATTTCGAAAGGAAACCAAGTCTAATGTCTTTTCGGTTTATAAATGAATGATCTACAAAGCTATTTACTTTTAATCTTTCAATATCAAGGATTTAATATCTTTATCTTTTTCAATACATTTCGGGGAACAGCAGAAGAATTTCAGGCTGTGATCGATCAGTATGGACACTGAGCTCGGATTACAATTTCAGCTATATCAGTAAACTTGCAGAAGCAGAAGCAGCGATAATTCAAGAATTACTAGAATTTTACTATAGGCTATCAATAACCCAACAAATTCGTTTGTGAACTTCGAATTTGAGACAGAATAACTTTACATGAAACATGTACTATGATCGTATAAGATTTAATTTTCACTTATTACATAAGGACTAAATTGAACGATTATTGTACGATTATTTAAGCACTTTTCTAGCAGCAAAGGATTTTTTCTTTACTTATTCATGAAGTTTATGTAATATGTCGATTAAATTCTTCTGCTAAATATAAATGTTTTGAATTAGCTTGCTCCTTGCCATTGAGTTTTATGCCTAAAAGTTTTTTTCTGTGCTTTTAGAATTAAAAAAATTATAATTAAATTTGTTCTTTCTTTGAAACGGATTTCATGTTTTCTGTCATCAAGGTAATTCTCGGCAGCGGTAAAAACCATATAAGAATGTGATTATTTAGTAGTGTATTTCTCTGACGAATGCCAGTTGTAGCCAAACGTCAAGCGTAATAAACGATCTTTATGTCTCCTACATGTAGAATCAAATATATATATTCGGGATGAGACTTGTCACCGCTAGGTAAGAACCTCCAAAAATGTTCCATTTTACAACTATCCACGAGCTTATCGCCACTCCCATGTTCAAAGAATCATCTCAAAAATCTCCCGCTCCACGAAGTTCGAAGATTAAAACGGGAAAGAAATGTGAAAGATGTTTCCTTCATACATCCATGTCAACTTGAAGTCTCCTGGGGAAAGACTGAGATTTCTCTCTTTATCAGGACTTGCAGCATCACGCGTTACAAAACGTCGCGGATGATGAACAACCTCATCTCTAAATTGTTGTAAAAGCACGCGAAACAAAGATCCATCCAGACCTATGGATCAATTAATCTGAGTACCACAGCAGATGTCATTAGATACTTCACCGAAGTTAGAGAAGATGAAATGCGGAAACGTAAATAAAAATTCTGTGCATAAATGATGGAAAATCCAGATTAGACATAATGGCGACAGTCCTCTGATGTCACAAGAGTTACTTCTAAGTTCAGTTTCTTGTCTTTTTACCTTTTCACTGAAGTAATTTAATTACATTTTCAGTTCCTTCTTGCTTTCAGAAAAAGAATAATTTAGAAATATATCGCTCTGATATTTCGATGATAGCTTTCTTTTAAAATATTTTTTTACCAGTACACGAAATGCAAGTTCATATATAAAAGTTCGCAAAATTACGAAATTTCTTTTCTATACTTTCCATCAGAATTAGATTGCAATTAAAAATACAAACAAACTGATTCAGATTTTTCTATTTTAAAGGGAAAAATAGTTGTCAAATAAATTAATTAAATTTTAGATTTAATCAACATTTAAAAATCTCTGCGTTATACACAAATAAACAAAAGACATACAACAATTTATGGAACTACTAAGATTAAACTTAAAAATGCACGTTTTCATATTGAAGTAAATATTAAATAGAAGATTTTCATAAAAGATTCTTAGTATTCCAATTCTCTACACGTTAAAGTAACTTCTTTTATAATGAAAATTCCTAACTGCAAAGAAATATTCACGGGATGAGATTTAATTGTGCATTCTACTTGTGAAACATAAACGTGCGTCATATGATTCTACTCCTGATGTTTGACAGATTAATATTATACTATATTAATCTGAGTACCACTATATACTATATTAATTTGAACATGATATACTTCTTCGAAATTTTCTAGCCCAATTTCTATGAAGTTCATACTCAACTAATCAGGCAGGTATTCGAAATGCTGTTAAACTTTCCATAATACTGCAAATATATATTCTTTTCAATGATACAAGTTTTTCATCTTGAAAACATGCGAAAAATATTGTTTCTCATCAGCTGTCAGATATGCTGCAGATTTAAAAGGCTGTTATCATTATATTAAAATTTCACTCATTTGTTAGTGTTAAGAACCCGTCGAATTTAAAACCTTAAGGTCAGCAGTTTATAAGGTATTTCTCCCACCTTCCTAGCGTGCCTTCGTGGTGTAGTGGTTCTGAACGCGGAACTGGTATTCCAGAGGTCCGTGGTTCGATTCCCAGAGAAGGCGTCTGCTAATTTTTCATCTTCCCCGCTTCCAAAAATATCCTAATGTCTCTACAGTGGCGCTCGAACTGAAAGGGTTGTAGATGATGACTCTCCACACCCAGGATTTGGCGATTGAGTCCCCTAGAAACCCCAGTCGCCCTTTAAAAGGAGGAGTATATAAGGTATTTCTCCCACCTTCCTAGCGTGCCTTCGTGGGGCAGTGGTTCTGCACGCTGGGCCGGTATTCCAGAGGTCAGTGGTTCGATTCCCGGCGAAGGCGTTTGCTAATTTTTCACCTTGCCTGTTTTAAAAAAAAAATCTCAATGCCTCTATACGTTACTTCCACAAGACACAAAACAAACACAGAATTGCTGAATGAACAGAAGTGAGCTCTAATAACTAGCCAAGACATCAAGAAAGGGAAAAGTCTTTGCAAGTGAATACATGAAGTTACCAATATAGAATAAGGGAGTTGATATAACTAAAATTTGTGAGCGGCAGCGCATATGTAAGAATAATTCAATAAAAAGTATGTGATCAGAATTTGAATTTATTGTGGTAAATACTCTAGCAAATTATAACAAGTGACAATTCTATTTCATATTATTATTCAAAGTTAACCTCCTGCCTCTATGATAGTTACAGAAATTTATATTCCTCTTAAAATTTGGGTATGAGCAATTTATTCTTAGAATAAATGTTTTGGTGGTAAGGAAGAGGGGTGGGAGAACTTCGGACCAAACCTGGTATGCTCACCCTAGAAGTAAAAGCCCAATGTTCTTCAGACTCTAGCAACCATTCTTCCATGTAATACATGGACAAGACAATAAGAAATTTAATCTTACGCTACGTTTTTCTTCTTCAACATTGCTACATACCATACCGTTCGCTTCTAAAATTTCCTTTCTATTCTCTTCGTATCTAGTTTCTAGAAAATAAGTTAATTTAATTTAGCTGAGACGTTTTAAGAGACGCCGTAAAACGAACTACGAATTTACCAATCTTAATCAAATTATATTAATATTGTTTCTTCTTTCAGTCAAAAGATGCGTATTTAGAAAACATTAGTCTTGGGGTCAAATTTTAAATTTCATAGTTTTAACGCGTGCTATACTATCATAGATTTTGCGCGTGTCTTCTAATCTGAGCTGGTCAGATCAATTTTCGCAAAAATCTGCTCAATCATCCTTTTCCTTTACCTGCAGTTGCTGCATAACTTCAGTTACTAGTAATTGAAAAGGCTGATGAAGCTGTAAGCAGAAAGGTTCATATAATCAAAACCATGTCAAAGCATGGTATTATTTTAGGAATGACTAATCGAGAGTTACCCTAAATCTCTAATAGTGTTAAAGCGAACCCGTGCTGTAATTGTTGTTAGGATGTAGGAATCTAGCATTACGCGAATTTCCTGTGAGTTAGAAATAAAAATTACCTCAAGAGCTGATCCTTATTTGCTCCCATTTGTGGCACTGATTCAATTAAATGACTGCCAACTGACTGTCATGTAATTGCAGTAATTAGAAAGATAATCAGAGGTACAATATCGCACTGTTCCGAAGTATAAATTTAGCTACATTAGCATATGCTACCGATAAAGTGTAATGAAATTAATAAATATAATTGGATACGTTGATTACTTCATAGAAACATCTTGAGAAATTAAAAGTGCAAAACGATACAAGTAACTTCTCACATTCAGAAGTCATATGTAAATTTCAAATAACAGAAAATACCCATTGGGAATCGTTATCTACGGAATATTATTCGGTTTCATAACACATCTTGCAATATTAATCGGATCAGCAATCGAGGCAATCGATGACGAAGACGGTCATTGGTCAATAAAAGAAAAGTAGGCATTCTGGAATCCATGTTCATTTTGAATGTATTCTCGTAGCTCTACTAATCACCTGTAAATGATATAAATGATATCATGACTCTACATCGAACACAGAGATGTGGTAAATACTGTTCATTCTGCTTTTTCATGCACTATTCCATGATACTCTTTGCCATCTGGCCACTAAGCTCCTTTTTGTTACCAAAACCTATGCCATCACGATTTGTTCCTGTAAATATTTTTTGAAATTCGCAAGCATTTATGACCAATACTTTTAATGATAAATTGACTGGAAGAGATATTCCTTCCTTTTATTTCAATAATACTGTTTGCCCAGTCGCTATTCTTTTGCTCTCATTAGGTGAAAATACAACATAGAGGACATTAAAATGCTCTTGCAGCTGTCAGTAAACCGCTGTAATGAATTTTGACTTTCCTCTTGTCGATATGCTAATTTCGCGAATTATGATAGGCCATTTTTGGTTTTAATTATTTAATCTCTGGCATATTCCTCTTTGGAGCATTTATTAGCAAAATTCCTTCAGAATTGAGAGACGTATTACCATACATTATTTTGACCAGGTTTAGTATGTTCATAATTTATGCTTAACGTAATAAACTGATATATTTATTCCAAATATATGCGTCATTTTTCATCCGCATATAATGCAAAACAATTTAGCCTACAGTTCATTTCCCGTTGTTAAACGAAACAAGAAGTTCATTCCGTACTGGAGATTTGATTCTTATAAAAAGAAAAGATATTTTTAGCGATGATACAAATATTAGCGAGTCTATTCCGACTGTAATAAGAGATAAAATATATCTTAATCTTGATCTGAATATTATGTTGCTTTTCCTATGCTATATCATTAGTTCCGGTTTAAACAAAAATATCTTAGAAGTATGCCGTACTACTTGAATACCGCACTTTTTCTGGGTATAAAACAAACATTATTGGCAAATATTTTATTATTCAAAATTCGGGATTGAATTATAAACGAGATTAAATCAGTTTAAAAACAATTCGAATGCAAAACGAATTTATGGAATAAAATACCGAACAAAACTATTGGTATTGAAAATATTGAAAATTGAAAAATTATCATTAAAATTTTATTTAGTCCTAGTATGCGTTAACAAAACCCATCCTTTTCCATTTCACCTGTAGCATCATAGATGATATCATCTACAGTACCCTCCTTAGCACAGTTTTAAAAAAGTAATATCTTTTAATTTAAAATTAGCAAAACATACAATCCTTTCCTTGATCGGGCATGTTTCACTATGTATCAAAAATGAATAATTATTCTTTATTGTTGAAAATAAGGGAACAAAAAAGGTTTGCTTGCTTGAGAATAGATACCAAAACTAAAAATCAAAGTAATATTAGCCACACTATTGAAGAAGCGACAAAATATGAACAAGACTAAAAGATAGCAGAATTGAGAAAAAGAAGTTTTAGCATAAACAAAACCCTTTCCCTGTGCTGCATTGGCAATCTTGTTTCTCGAATATAAGTTATATATGAATTGACATTCGTCTGATAGGTTTAAATATGGCAGATAATTAAATATTATCATTTTTGGTTACATGTATAGTTGAATGTATACGGAGAATTTAAATATATCTTGTACATGTTTTTTTTTAGTTTTGATTCTATTTTTGTTGATAAATCTTACTTCTCAGTTTACAGATCGACTTAAGTACGGAAAAATACGGTAATTATTCTGTTGTTTGATTCGTAGAAAAAAAGAATTAAGTTACATAACGAAGCTTCAAGTTAAAAAATTCGATATATTATGCACACTATAATAATAGCTAACAATATTGAATTAATTCATTACTAATAAATTAGATTCATGTAAATATTTTTAATCGGGTTTACACTGAAACTATATTGAAACAGCATATTGCCATATTACAAAAATTTCATTCACTTCGCATGTACCCTATGCAACCGTCGTTTTATTTACGTTGGTTGGTATTCCTGATAACTCTACAAAGGCGCTCGAACTAAAAGGTGCAAACTAAAGGCCCGAACTAAGGGTCGGGGACTCGAGCCCTGGACCTTCGAATACGTGTCGAGTATGTTTTCAATTACACCGAGAAAACATGCGGAAAAGAGAGAGATACTTTATATCCTCTCCCTTTTGAAAGGGCAACTGGGTATTAGAGGACCCAATCGCCAGGTTCTGGTGGTGACGAATTACTGCCGTTGTAGTTTGGGGCGACACTGTAGAGTCATTAGGATTATTTTTTGAAGCAGGAAACGGGGAAAATAAAACAGTGCCCTCGTTAGAGTTGGAACTTGGACCGCACAAATACTCCCCGAGTATCTTACCGTTACACCACGAAGACATGCGAAAAGAAGGGATAAAATTACCGTATATACTCCTCCTTGTAAGGGCGACTGGGGTCGCCGGGACTCAAATCTGGACCTCTTGAATACACGCCGATTGTGCTACCGTTACACCACGAAAGCATGCTGAAAGATAAGAAAAATTACCTTATAAATTCGTATGAAAATGTTAAAAAATTGTTTGTAAAAAGAATAGGCCGGATGTGAATTTCTGAATTTGATTCCTGAATTGAATCTTGTCGAATTTTACAGCTCGCGTTTGAACCCTTGCCAGTTTCTATTAAAGTTCCATAATAGCATTCCATATATCTATGAGAATTTAGTGAGGAATTAGGTTTTTAATGAATTACGCGCCTGCTTGTGTCATATATTGAGTTATTCTCTCACATAGACTTTCATTTTCTCCCATAACTCTAACATTGCCGATTTCCCTTTCCTTTCAGACTTATTTTCTTCTTAAATGTAATTCTAGATATTTTCTTCCTTTTATTAAGATAATCCACGACAATATTGCTTTTTATATATTTCCATAAATATTTTCAAATTCAATCCTGGACGCATCTACCATTTTTCTTTAGCATATGACCGATAAAGATATTTATATTTTATCTAAGAGACCCGAAATCAAAGAAAGTAACAGCAAAATCTATGTGCATTTTCTCTCATATTGTGAGTAAAAATCCTCCTAAAATAAAATAATTTTTGCTTGCTTAGAAGCGTCCTCATTACATACATAAATAGTGTTACAAACAAGAACAGTAAAAACGATTTATGATTAAACGTTTATTGGTTTTAAAAAGACATACCGGGGGGGGGCAATGCAATTTACTAATGTAAATTGCCTATGTGCGAACCATTTCCGACGCCAAGCATATTTTAATACATTATTCATAAAAAATCTTTAAAATTCGTCTTTTATGCATTTTATTTTTATTTACTTTATGTAAAAGAAGGCATTTGAAGTGTAAATCAAGAAAACAGCGTGCTAGATTTTACTTTACATTACAATGCTCTCTTTAAAATATTAAAGTAAAAAATTACTTCAGAAATTTTAGCCAACGCTCTATTTCCCGGGGTAATACAAGAGACGATATCCACTGTTAATAATTACAGAGCAAATATAAAAGAAGAACAGGGTGAAGGAATAATAAATATTATAATTAATGAAAAGGTTGCTAACAGCAATATTTTCAAGTGTTTTAATCTGGAGAGTATCTTCATTTGCTTATTTAAATTAAATCAATATTCAATGCAAAACTACCTCGTTGTAACACACGGAAAAAACGAACGCTGTTAGGCATGGAGAAACTCAGTTATAAATGGCATTAAAGATAATATTTATAAGTGAAGTAGAACACTCTCATTGAGTTACTATAAAAACTACTATAAAAAACACTTGCTACGTCTTTTTATCCTCTTTATCTGTGCAAATTTGGAATCTGTTGGAAGGGTTTTTTTTCATACACTCTGAGCTACGCACAGTTAAATTACGTAGAGTTATGCGTAAAAAATTCCTAAATAGTATATCTTCTGTTATCTCTCAAATTTTTGTTCCTTTCTGTTTAGATTGTTCTGTTTTATGCTGATGGACTCGTTTTCTTTAAGCTGACGGTTTACGATATTAATTTTTTGTACTTTCATAATGAACAAAGTTAATCCTTTCTATAGACAGAGATCGCTTATTACCCAAACCAGTTAATCCACCTCCTCTAAATTGGGAATTAACTGTACTTCTGCTGGAAAAGTAGCAGACATCTGCTGAGCAGATTGTTTTAGAAAAGAAAAAGAGGTAAATATCTCTTTAAAATGAATATATAAATGTTTTTAACAACACCTATTTTTCAGGATGATTATAAAAAGAGATTATAAAAACAAACAACTGTTTGAAAACTGTTATTAGCTACTAGTTAAGGACAAGTATTACTGCAACTAAATAGTGCATGCAACATACTTGTAACTAGCCAAATACCACCTACATTTCTCTAATCGGGGAAGGGAAAACTTTCTGTTAACGGCTCATGAAATGTCTGACAAATGCTTCTATTTCCTCTATTTCTTATGCCGAAAAGTTCGGGGCATTAAGGGATCGAACTCATGATATTTAATCGAAATCAAAAGTTCATAAATATATAATATTTTTTTCTCGAATGATGTTTGGCATTCAATGCATTTCACTTTATTTAAATTTTACATTAGCCTTTTCTGAAGGAAATCACAATCATTAGTCTTGCATTCCCCATGCGCTTTCTTCCTTTTTCGATGTGTTCAGACAGAATAAAAGGAGATTTCTCATTAGCAGGAAGCACATTTTCAAAGGGAAAACAAATTCAGTAGCTTTCTATGTAAAATTCTAGTATCGAATGCTAATTTTATGCATATGGGAATATAAATACGCATTATCATCCAAACTTCAGCTTCATATTGCTTTTCCTCAGCTCTTCTTTCTCGTATACTTAACAATTTCACTGTTGTACATATAGAAATATAAGAAGTCCTTTTCAATTTCCTAAATGACAAAAAAGATATGCATATTTATAAATATTCCAAATAACATGCGGTTCATATTTATATGTCTTTTTCCATGTACTGCAAAAGTTTCGGTTAGGAAAGTTACAATGAAACAAAAGCTTTGGGGTAGGATAAAAAGTAAGTTCACACTTTCAAACAGCAAACTGACGAAGCTGATTAACTGTCGTAGAAGCCCAGACGTTCGCCCAAACGTTTAAGATTCGAGACTTCATAATTTTTGAGTACATCATCCTAATTTTTATTATACAGAGAGTGTTGGATACTAACACATTGAATCCCTAGGGAAGAAAAGCCATGACTAAAGGGTGGAGTCCCTGCACTTTTTTCATTATAATACTGTATTTATGTATAAGATCAATTTCCGAGTATGGCTTGTTCAGTCTCTTTCTACGTCCAGTTTTAACAAACTCCAAAGCGATTAAGTGAACTCTTTTCTTATCATGGCATTCGTCATACTCTTTTCAGAAAAGTCATGTTTAAGGTGAGGAGATTTTACTAAATACTACATGAACGTAAAATGATTAAAATTTAAGAGAACATGAATTGATTACAAAATTCTTTCAATCCTTAATTGATTATAAAATCAATTAAACTCATTTTGTAAGGAATTTTTCTCCTTCCTTACCGCGTGCCTTCCTGTGTAATTAGAAGTATGTCCGGCTCGCAATCAGGAGGAGCAGAATTGTTTTCCCGGCAAGAACATTTCTGACTTTTGTTTCTTATTTTTTCTAAATACCTCACTGCTCTAAGTGTCATTAGCTAATTAAGGTAACCGACCTCGATCGAAAAGCTTTTTTTCAAAATGTTTCTTAGATTTCTGAATTTATGAGATTTTTTAATGGATTTCACTCACACTCAAATATAATCACTATGAATGTGATATCATTATTTTGCGAAATTTATACAAGGCACTCAAAATTTTAGATCGAAATTAACGAAAACATCAATCATAACTGACAAGAAAATAATGATGATCAAAATATGTTTTTGATTTTATGTTATATGTTCTTACCATTAGCGCATATAGCGAAGTAGAATAATTGAAAAAATATTAATTCACTAATAATATATGACCAAATATACTCAAAAATTAAGAACAAAATGCATACACTGTTGAAGGAAAAATTACATAATTTAAATCCTGTAAGCATATTTTTTTAATTTTTACACTACATCATCCTTAATAATACACACACTCTGTTTGCAAACTTTCAAGGTATTTTATAGGAACATTTGGAGTAATCATGGTTGCTGTGAACATAAATTATAAAAAAGCAATTAATCAAAAATTATTTCAGATTTGATTTTAGATGTTTCAGATTATAAAGTTTTCAGATTAACGTTACATGACATATGTACACAATTATTCGCGATGTCAAACGAAAATAATAAAATATTTTGCCAGATTCTTCGGACACATTAAAATTTTTGAAATTATTTAATTAAAAAATAGCATAAAAAAGGGGGGAAATTTCATCTTTAATTTTCCCTTTCAACTTTGACTTCCCTTTTGTCGTCTGTGGGAAAAAAGGGTATATCTCTACTTTTAATCAACATATCAAGCAAAAATAGTTGTTTTTTATAGCTGATTGTTGCTTTTAAAAATGTTAAATAAAAGAACTGAGATTCTTAGCCGAAATCGGTCTTTTGAACGAGGTCCTTCCGAAGAAACATTTTCGAAGTTAGTATCGATTTTTCTAAATGTTTTAAACACAGCTACAATGGAAAAGCCTATTTTTTCCTAATAGTATTGACATTCATTCTGGAATTCTTTAATAACTTGCCAGTTTCATAGTTTCTGTGCTACAGTCTAAACAGAATTTGTCAGTGAAGGTGCTATCGGTATGTACCATTTCATGTATAGCTGGCTAAGGTTCTAAACTTTAGACTAGACTAAGAAATACAGACTGTACATGTAAAAGCAAGAGGTACATACAATGATTTAAAACTAAAAGATTTACTTGCTTGAAAGCTCAGAGTAAAAATTACAGTAACTGACGAAGTGTATTCCTGCATCTGAGCTCAAAATGTTTAAAACTCAAATTTTAAATTTGCTTTGCAGCAACTTAGCTCGGTTAGCCCAAGATTATTAATGTAATTTTCAGTTACAATAAATCTCATCAGCTGCTAGCAAGCAATAGCAGATAGCCACAGAGTAGTTTCACGATGCCGATTAACCATGACATACCTTTCTGTCTCTCAGATTTATATCTTCAGGCCTCAGTTTCATGTTCTATCGGTGTAGCCGAAATCGTAGAAGTGCAGGTCATATTTTACTATAAGGAATCGAATGTTCATTAAAATAAGCCTACATAATGTCCAAAGAAACCAAGTTTAATTTGTGCATCATGCGGTGCTTCCTTCTGCTCTAATTGGCGGTAATTAAGAAGCCTAATTATCTATCCGCTTTTAGATATTTCACATCAGTAAAGAACTGAAACTATGTACATTTAGCAGTATATAATACAAATTGCTCAAAGTACCTAAGCTTTTACTGAAATAAAAATAGACTTAACAGACGCTGCTGAGCAAATCAGTACTCTCTTTAATAAAAGATAATGATGGAGAATAGTCTGAATAATTTTTCGACTGAAGACCCATGAGTTCGTAAAAAATGCAGTTTATGAAATTTTAAGTTAGGTAGAAAAGTTATTTCTTAATTTGCTGCCTTCTCCAAAAGCAAACGTAATTTTGCGCGATGATGCTTTGATGTCTGGTCGGTATACTGGTCTGCAGCAAGAGATAGTTTTCCTTGTTTTGCCATTTTCTCATTGAGGACTTTATACGTGTTGAAAGCGTAAAGCTATCGGTATCGGTATCAGTGTCGTTGATGTTACGCCGCGATATTGCGAACTGGCCATCCAAGTCACTCTATAATTTAAAATGATTCCCAAATACTTTGCTTGAAAGACAACAGGAACGAGTTCATTGAAGAGCAATACACGATTCTTGGTAGGGAGAACAATGGCCAAACAATGTCAGTCCAAATCAGTCCATCAAGTGATACTATTACTCGTGTATTTAGTGACGTAGTTAGAGATATATAGCATCAGTTTCTTAGGCAGTTGTGTGACAAATAATTTTCTTTCAAGTTGGTGAGGCAATAGATAGCAATAATGATGATCATTTCTTTAACTAAATTCCATTTTGTGATAGTTTGTCAGCATTAGAAGAGCTATGTTTCTGCAAACTAATAGAACTCAGAACGTAAAATATTCGCATCATTTATTATCTTCAATGGATTTATAAACGAGGCAAATAAAGAATAGAAAACTGCATCAGAATCTGCCCCAATGATGCTCGTTCCATGCCTGAAAAATTCCATATTACGTAAGCACTTGCGAAACAAAGTGTCCACAGTGTATCTAGTCACACTGTGTGATCGACAGAGAAGCTATGACTTCCAAACTGAATTCTGGTGTGAATATTGCGCTAACAACGGTTGTAACCGTAGTAAATTATATAAAATCAAGACCTCTAAAATCAAGAATTTTTCGGCGCTTTGTAAAGACATGGGTCCATTACATTCAACGATACTACTTTATTGCAAAGCAAGATCGTTATCAAGAACGTTAAAGCACAAAAACCTAACAATGTCTGCAGATGTGAATGAATGTGTTAAAACTTACAATACTGAAGAACAACATGTGACAACTGTTTATACAACGATTAAACATCATGTAGCTACAATGGCAAAGAATTTTCAAAAGTATTTTTTTGCTGACGTCAACTTTGTAGCAAATACCAAATGGGTTAATGATCCATTTCAAAATACTCCCGGAGGTCTCAACTTACGAAGAAGAACTTTCATAGATTTCACGACAAGTAGCAAAATCGAAAGGCGATTTTAGTTATAAATAACTCTTTGAAGTCTGAGGGTGGTTGATAAGTTCTCTGTTTTTAAAACAAGTTGTTTTGCTTTCCTCTCAATAACAAAATCACTTTTTTAATAATATTTTCTTTTCGATATGCTTGCGGCCACCGTTTAGTATTATTACGCGCTTCTAGGTAAGCGCTCCCTACAAGTTGAGAATCGCTGGCTTAAGTGCCACTTAAAAAGAGCACACACTTAACAAAAAGCTCCTAAGTAACTAGATGTGAAACATGTTTATGATTCTATATTATATATATCATTTATTTATCTTATATTCTCTAAGTAGAATTTGCCTTAGATGAGGAAATTCTTTCATGCATACTTCCAAAGTAAAATTCTTCAGTTTATTGCCCTCAAATAACGAAATGTTCGATATGCTGCTTAAATTTAATTCAAAAGTTTCCTGTAAGAATTATCTGTTAGCTAACCGAAGGAGAATTAAATGAGCTTTATCTAAAATAGAAATATTAAGAGTCTTTATTAAAAAAATGATGAAAAATTTACTTAAAAAACCAGATTATTAGGCTAATATTTCAAACACTGAGCGTAAAGTAAAACTATATGCGACAAATACAAAAAGGAACACTGCATAGGACAGCGGCAGTGAGCGCAGAAGATATCGTAGTATTTGGTGCTGTTTCTAGCTGCGAAAGAGCGTAATTAAATTGAATGCAACATGTTATTAAAAATATTCTATAAAAAGTTGTTAATTGATTTTTTCCTCGAGTTTTAACTCATTGATATAGTTCAAATTCTCTTGAAAATATTGTTCTTCATTACCATTTAATTCCTGGACGTGAGAATTACGTCATTAATTTATTCCGCACATGGCAAAATCGGGTTCCGTAAAGTTGGCATTCTCTGTAAAATAATGTATTAGGTTTAATTCAAAGCATGCATAATTTAAAAAGACCTCAATGTTGTTGCAATTAAAAATAAAGAAATGAAACAAATGCAATTGAAAGATATTTATAGTATGTAGGTACAGGTTACAGACACTCTTTTTAAAAGGCCGTTTATTTTATCGAGACAATGACGGAAGTAACTCATTAAAAGTTTCACAGTGAGGAGTGCAAAGGTTTTCAATGCTTCCCAAAAGCACCCTCTTCTTTCTTAATTTGGGTCACTTTATCAGGTTCAATGTTTCTTCTAACCTTCTTCGGAAACATACAATGACCTGACTAGAACAGAGAGCTTACTAAAGCTATGTTCACTAATTGTAGTAAGTAGACAGGATACAGACGAAGGGTATACAAAACCCTTTATTTTTTTTCTTTATATACAATGACTTCCGTACTTCGGAATACAATGACCCTCCACTCGGGGTCTAACTTAAAAGATATCAAAATAAAAGTAAACTCTAATTTAACTTTAGAATAAGATTGGCCTTATAATAACAGGAAGCGTATGTAGCACAGAGACTGTGAACACTACAATACGTTTAATTTATCAAGAGGATTAAAACCTCTGGCCTGGAAGGCAAAGTAGCAACTGCGTAACTTCTAAGGTAAGCGGCCTGCTTCGAACTCACGGCTTCCTCTCTTCTGCTTGGCAAAAAGGCCACACTTAAATACTTGGCGTTCGCCAGACAACTTTGCATAAACTCCTTCACGCTTATAATTCTGGCCGGAAGTAGAAAATAAGAAGTGATAGTAAAGATTTAAAATAAAATAAACGTTAGTAAAACTTAAGATCCTTACATACTTCCCGCCAGAGTTAATTAGTTTGAAACTGAGGTCTAAAACGACCTTGTTGAAAACTTTTAGCTCTAGAAACTAACGCGAGGCCAACGTTTAACAATCATAACTTAGCTAGAAACTAGAAAATTTTAAAAGAAAGAAATTTGTTACAATAGCAGCTCCCGGAATATACAACAATCTTTTTTCTTTTTCATCTGTACTGCATCAAAACAGGAGCTTTATTCAATTCTGGTTCCTTCCAGAGATCTGGAAGGAAAACTAGTTTAATGAAATGTTACAGAATGACATTGAAAATAACATATAGAATATACTTTTCTTAACATTCTTATTTCATTCATGACTATTTTAATTATCTCTCCCCGTGCTCTCTGACATGTGTTGTAAAAACACCAAACACGAATGTGTTTCTGTCTATGTGTTCAACACTTCCTCCTACAATCAAAACACTAACGTGTTAAAATTCAACATACGAGACCTCTTAACACACCCTAATTTCAACTCTAGACCCTGAGGTACTATTCTGAAAGTGGCTAACTCTAAAGTGTAGCGTCAGAGAGCCTAACTACATCATTCAACCTTTACCACATATTCGCCATGATTTAATCTTTACAGTCACACGAATAACAATTTTTTAACATTACTTTCACTTTTACCATATCACGGTATTTCTTAACATTTAAAATAACAGTTCACATGTATATAAGAACATATCAACATGCCGTTAATTTTCCACATTTGAAAACATACATTAGTAGTACATTGTTAACTTCTATTCTTTTCAAAGCAAGTGCCAATTCTTTCTACATTGAAATAATACTACATTTCAAAAAGTCTTTCAGACTAAAACTTCTTTCTTGTTAGAATGTTTTAAATAAAATTTATACAATAACTTTTTACAATATTTAAGTCTTTATACAACGCTATTATACATCAACTTTAGTTTTACGCGCGAGTAATTGAAAAACATAATAAGAAAATCGGTCACAACTCATTTCTCGCCCTTTTGGCGATAAAGGTAGACCTCGCATGAGGTAAAACTTCTTGAAATCTGCCACTTGCAGTAAGAATGAAAGATTAACTTAAGTTTGTAAAGTAACATAAAATTTTACTTATCTTTGTAATATTCAGACATCCTTTTCTGGGCCCAGTCTTTAAAGGTGCTGCAGACCGTAGCTTGGTTGATCCTCCTTCTTGTACGGGCTCGCCCTTCAGTGCTTTATTCTGGAAGCTTCCGTTTTTCACCACTACGGCCACCCTTGAACATCTTCCTTCTGTCCTCTGCTTGTGGTCTTGGCCGTTTGAAGGCAGCTGGTCTTGGTGGAACCGGGAAACTTCTGTCGTGATCCTGCTTGGACCTCGTTGTTGGCCGTTCAAATTTTTCTTGTACTTTTTCCTCCGCCGCTGATGGCCCTTCCGCAGTTCGGCGACTTTTGCTGCGGAGAGTTCTGTCGGATGAGTCGATCTTCCGTTTTAAAGCCGGGTTATAGTTGCCGTCCTTTCTCCTGGTCCTCTTCACATACGTCGTCCTTCTCCCTTCTTCATTCTGGGGGTGTTCGTGAACTCTGTTTTCTGGACGGTGGAACGACTTCTTTTTCTTTTTACCTTCAATTTTTCCGCGGGGCAATTTTCTTTTCACTTGCTTCTGTCTCTCATTGGCTTGCCTTTGTACTTGTCGTTTTCCCACTCTGGAACTTGTACCTGCGGTGTCTGCCGTACCGGATCCTGCAAAAGATCTGAAAAGATTTGCATTTTATTACGGTCATAGAATGGTTTTATCTGGTCAATGTTAGCGGAACAGGTTTCACCATTTTTTGCCTTTAACACTACAACAGCGTGAGTTATTTTTTCTATAACATATGGTCCTTCAAAGCGTGGAAAAAATTTGGCAGTTTTATCTTCTGGTGCTGAAGAAAGTGAATGCTTAAGTTTTAGTACTTCATCCCCTACTTTATAAGTTACTCCCCGTCGTTTCAAGTCATAATACAATTTTTGTTTTCTTTGTGCTACTTCCGTATTCTTTTTTGCTTCTTTTATTAGTTTTTCTATATCACCCATTTTAAATTCTGGGGCTCTTTGTTGCACGTAAAATAGTTTATCTAACGGTGTTATAACCTTTCTGCCTAGAAATAACTCAGCAGGAGTTTTGCCCGTTGTATCATGTTTTGCGGTCCTAAGGGCGAAAGCAAATTCATTGACATAGTTATCCCAGCTTTTATGAAAATTTTTAAGATAACTACGGATAATTTTCACTATATTTCTGTTGACCCGTTCCGCTATATTTGATTGCGGCCGATACGGGACCATTTTTAAATGACGTATGCCCAGTTTTTGGCACATGTCTTCAAATATATTACTTACAAATTGAGGACCATTATCCGATATAACTTTTAGGGGCGCCCCGTATTTTAAAATATATTTATTTAAAATAGAATCGGTAACTAATTTCGCGGAGGCTCGTTTTAAGGGAACAATTTCGGTCCATTTACTAAAATGATCAACTATAACAAGGAGATAGCGACTTTTGTTTAACTGACTTTTTGGGAAAGGGCCCAATAAATCGATGCCGATTATTTCATTTGGAAATTCGGATTTAATACTATTTAGAAACCCGGCCGGGCGGAAATTAATATAATTAACGGCTTGACATGTTGGGCAGGACTGGACATACGCCCTTGTTAACTTTTGCAGTTCAGGAAAGTAGACTGCCTCGCGTACGCGTTGAGTAGTTTTTCGAATACCAGCATGAGAAGCTAAAGGGCTGTCATGGAGCTCTTGCAGGATATTTAATCTAAGACTAGCTGGGATAACAGGTCGAAATTCGTTGTTGGAATTCGTAGTTTTTGTATAAAATAATAGACCATCTATTAGTTCGTAATGGGCCGCCCTATTTCTTATCGCCACAATATCTTGGTGGCTAAAATTTTCAGGATCCTTCAAATACTCATAAATACTTCCAAACTCAGGATCCTTACCCAGTTCGGTTATTACAGTTTCTCGGGAATTTATTGTACACGCTGTCAGCATTGCAACTTTTACGGTATTACCCTGTTCGTCTAATTTAATTCGTGACAGGGCATCTGCTACGATATTTTCCTTTCCGGGGGTATGCTTGATTACCAGATTATATTCTTGCAGCTTGAGTGCCCATCTTATTAACCTTGGGGATAAATTTTTTCCAGAGTACAATCTAGTTACCGCCGCATGATCAGAATATACTGTTATCGGCGCCTTTCCAAAATAGACTCGGAACTTTTGCACTGCTAACAGAACTGCAAGTGCCTCTCTCTCGGTCGCGGAATAGTTTCTTTGTGTTTGATTTAAAGTTCGGCTAAAAAATGCCACTGGCTGCTGATTTTGCGAAAGTACCGCTCCTACCGCATAATCCGAAGCATCCGCTGAAATTTCTAAATTTTCATCCTTTTCAGGAAATTTCAACACAGGGGCTTGCGTTAATGCTTGTTTTAATTTTTCGAAAGCACTATTGGCTTCGGCCGTCCACGAGAATCTTGCCTTTTTCCTTTTTAATTTTAACAATGGCTCAGCGATAGCCGCAAAATCTTTTATAAAGGACCTATAATATGAACAAAGTCCTAGAAAAGAAGAGAGCTTCTTTGCCGTGTTTGGAGTCGGATACTTTTGTACAGCGATTATTTTTGATTCATCTGTCTCGATCCCTTTTTGCGATATTTTGTAACCTAAATATTTTAATTCAGGGGCTGCAAATTTGCACTTTTCGACATTAACTTTTAGACCGGCCTCATTTAATAAAGAAAACACCTGTCTTAAATCCTGTACATGTTGGTCTAGATTATCACTAGTAATAATGATATCGTCTAAATAGATAAATGTGGACTTTCCGAGAACAGGTCTTAACACAATGTCCATGCATCGCTGAAATGTTGCTGGGGCGCCTGAAAGGCCAAACGGCATTCGCAAAAATGCATAAGTGCCAGACTTGGTTATAAAAGCAGTCTTAGGCACGTCCTCAGGCCTGATCCCTATTTGAAAATAACCATTCGTTAAGTCTAAAGTTGTCATAAATTTGGTTGATTTTATGTTCCTTAAAATTTCTTCTATAATCGGTAACGGATATACCGGATATTTCGTTATGGAATTTAATTTACGGTAATCAATAGCGAATCTCCACCTTTTTGGATGCTCCAAAGGATAATCATTATTTTTCTTACATAAAACCACCGGACTAGCATAACTACTTGAGATAGGCGTTACGATCTTTTTACGTAGCATATCGGTAATATGCCATTCTATAATTTTTTCCTTATTCTTATCATACCGGTATGGTTTTTGACGAACCGGCAATGCATCTCCGGTGTCAATACTATGGTTAGTAACCTGGGTAAATCCTGGAATATCACTAAATAAGGAAGCAAATTCACTTACCACTTGTCGGATTCTATCTTGCTCGTCATTAGGCAGGTGGTCAAGATTTAACCTCGGCGGTTCAACCTTTTCTACACGCACTGGTTTCATCGTCAGCTTAAGAGACGCTTCATTAAAATCCAGTGTAGCTTGTGCGTCTGAAAGAAAGTCTATTCCTAGTATTAAGTGTGCTTGCAAATTCTTTACTATAAAAAACATCACCTTTACTTGTTCGTCCTTGATACGGATGTACAAAGGTACTTTACCTACGCACTTACATTGTTCTCCTTGCGCCGCTAATACTGTTGTATTATCCGCATTATATATGCGGTATTTGCGAAAATACTTTCTAAAAAAGACTTCTGCCACACAGGAACACTGCGCGCCGGTATCCAGGAGTGCGGTGGCCGGGATATTATTTACCAAGACTTCAATCTTCGGAAGAGTTAAATTTTTCACCATTACTGTATTTAACTTGTAGGAAGAAGGGTTTTCGTGGCCTTCGGATTTCCGCACCCTCTCGTCAGCAGAAATCCGTTTTAGTTTAAATTATTTTTTCTTTCGGTGCTTTCCTTCTTTCTCCACTGGCCTTGAGACTTTTTTCCTGGGTTGCTATTGAACTGTCGACGTTCGCCGGCTGTTTTTGAATGCTCGGGTTTCCTTGCCCACTGATTCGCTTTTTCTCCGTAGCCATGTGCTTGAGTTTGCTGTAGTCTTGGCGTACCAAATTGGTTTCGCTGTTGATATTGGCGTCTTCTTTCGACGTCCGCCGTTCTTCTACTTTCAAACTGGATTGCTAGCTCAAATAATTTTTCCAGTGTAGTCGGATTTCTCAATTCAATAAAGTCTTGCACTTGGGGTAGTAACCTCGGCAAAATCACTTGAATTATTTCAGGATCCGGACGGTTTCCATACAAGAGCTTGAAAACGTGAATTTTTCTTAAAATAAAACTGGAGAGGTTTTCCATTCTTTGTTGATATATACTGAAAAGTTCTGTTTCTAATTTCGCACGATCCCTTACAACAGGGAAGGCTTTTAGTAGGGCAGTCTTGAAATTTTCGTAGGTATAGGTGGGACTTCCTGCTTGACCCAAGAGACTTCTGCCGATACATTTGAACCAGTTAAGCGCTTGGCCCCTCAAAGCGCTGGTAGCTAAGGTAACTTTTTGAAACTCGTGCACGGGGTAGAGCATGAAGTGGTCATCCAATTTTTCCAAAAAACTGGTTACCTGTGAGTTTCCATTAAACGTTGCTTCTGGTTTCATCGAAGCGCGCATGGTCTGGACAATATACCCAAATCCTTCCAGGGCGGCAGCTGGCATTTCTGGATTCTGAGCTGTTTATGCAGGCAGCACAGGTTCTTCTTGAAACTCGGCCATGGTTATTCTTCGTCGGGCGCCACTATCAGGTTCAATGTTTCTTCTAACCTTCTTCGGAAACATACAATGACCTGACTAGAACAGAGAGCTTACTAAAGCTATGTTCACTAATTGTAGTAAGTAGACAGGATACAGACGAAGGGTATGCAAACCCCTTTATTTTTCTTTATATACAATGACTTCCGTACTTCGGAATACAATGACCCTCCACTCGGGGTCTAACGCAAAAGATATCAAAATAAAACTAAACTCTAATTTAACTTTAGAATAACACACGTGGAAGATTGGCCTTATAATAACAGGAAGCGTATGTAGCACAGAGACTGTGAACACTACAATACGTTTAATTTATCAAGAGGATTAAAACCTCTGGCCTGGAAGGCAAAGTAGCAACTGCGTAACTTCTAAGGTAAGCGGCCTGCTTCGAACTCACGGCTTCCTCTCTTCTGCTTGGCAAAAAGGCCACACTTAAATACTTGGCGTTCGCCAGACAACTTTGCATAAACTCCTTCACGCTTATAATTCTGGCCGGAAGTAGAAAATAAGAAGTGATAGTAAAGATTTAAAATAAAATAAACGTTAGTAAAACTTAAGATCCTTACAACTTTATATTGAAAAATCAGCTCCTGTGTCTTTAAGGCACTTCTTCCGTATCGTATCTTCCTTGTCGTATCTTCTTTCTTATCGTTTTTACTGTGGGGCTTGTGTCGACTTACAAGACCATCCAGTCCTTCACTGGATTCTTCTAACGTCATTCTCGATTAAGTCTTTAACTTCTTTCATACCTAAACTCTTTCGCCGCCAGTTGCTTTAGAATTTTCTCGATTTCTTAGACTTCATTTTCAATGGATTATTCCTTTAAATTTGTAAATAGCTCCTTATAACAACTGATTTCAGCAAGCATTATATGTTGATGAACTCACTAGCTTACATGCGAATTTAATCATCCCTGCATAGTGGGTTATGTTAAATGACATCCAGAATATCATTCATGTCATGATTTCCTTGTTTAACGCTGCACTGGCAGGAGCAGAAACACGCCTGGCATAATAGGTGTTGATTGCCTGATTAGTTGGATTAAGGAAGAAGTATTAGGTGGAAAGTCCTAGAGCATTATCGGAAATTAGGAAAACTCTAAATCTCAAGTCTTGCAAGTCTACGTAACGTATGATTTCGTAAACGAATGAATCTATTAAAACCTGTCTTTGAAGAAAGTCTTTGTTGCCCAAGCTTTTCTATTCCATTTCTACGCAATGACCAGTTCCTCAGAAGTTTTTGTGACTGAATTAATCTACGTATTGAGATATAATTCTAAATTTGGAGAAATGAAAAGAAACAATTATGATAGCTGGTACGAGCAAATTCGCATTCCACAAAACCACGCTTGGCAGAGATTTACTGTATAATTTAGATATATTTTTAATGTTATTTGTTCTTCAGATATCTGTAGTGAGTTATTTTAATTTTGAAAACTGATTAGTTTACGTAACCGAATGCACTTATTATCCAGATTATTGTTTGGAAATGCGGTTATACTGACTACTGTACTTTTCTGATAATTACATTGTAGTAGGTTATTCCTCTTTCTTGTGTTTTTTGACCAACTATTGGATAAACCATTATTTTGAGATAACCATGGACATTGTTTACACTGATATGAATAAAATTGAGAATTGACTGTATATCCCTATTATCTGTTAAAATACCTCACTAAATATTGTAATATCATATTTTTAACTTTTGTTCAAGTCCACAACTTCGATTATATCATAACGGAGAACGGATTGAAATTGTTCTGTTAAACTTAGATACTAAGATAATAAATTCATTTATCACATCTAATTTAATCCTATATATGACCGCAGTAGAAATGCACTCATTCCTGGTGAATTGAGGTGAGCATGAAGTCATATACAGCGATCAGAAATGAGACTGAATGGAAATGATCTCATGTAGTAAAATGTTATTAACTATACTAGTTTTGAAACTTCCTAGAATTATCTTTGCTTTTATTGCAGTTTTTGATCAGTACGTTTTTTTTTAAAAAAAAGATAGAATGAAAAGAAAAGAAACGGAAAACAAGGGAAAAAAGAAAGAAGCAACAAAATCAAAAAAGAAAACATGTGACTAAAAATTTCGCAATTATAATCATTTACATATGCAGGTAAAAGCTTAATATATAAAAGGTAATTTGCCACAATATTAAAAGAAATGCAGAAGAGGTGTTTCAATTAGGCATTACAAAAATTAAAGCATAGATGAAAAGGGAAAAATTTACATTTGGTTTCCGCGCAAATGATTCTTTAGAACTAAATCTACAATTCTCATTTTTTCTTCGAAAACAATTTGCAAACTTATAAATATGTATTAGTCCCATATGCTAAGTAACTGAAACCGTGTTTTAAGCATATATGGCAAAGCTTTTGTTCTATATAGTACATTTGACATTTAAGAACTAGCTAAATTTATAAACATTAATTCGTCAATGGAAATTCAACAGATGGTTTCTTTGGGAATACTTTAATTTTACAGTTATTGTCAAATAAATATCCTATATGTTTTATGCATTTAGGAAAAATTTCCATACGCGAAATAATAAGGACCTATATATATGCATATATAAAGTACAGCATATTTAAAATCAAACCTTTGACTCTGCATGATTTCTAAATCTATGAAAATAGGTTTCTAGGAGGTAAAGTGGTGTAATTCGTAAGCACACTGTTTATAGAAATACATATTTTACTATAGCTAACGGAATTTTATCAATTACAAGTCCTCTACAGAGCATACGTAAATTGTTTTACCTCCAACTCTTAAGAAATGTCTTAAATAAAAATCCTGTGTGAATTAACGTTGATTAATTTTCTATTTTAGTACGTCTGATTTTCGGGAACATTTTATGCTGTATAAGAGTTTGCAAAGCCCATTTTTGCTAAACATGATTTCGTCAAGTCATTTATTTTCTATACATAAGTCTATAAATTGTCTAATACTACGCATTTCTTACAAATGTTGAACTCAAGTATATTTAACTCAGTTTAAAGAAATTGGAAAAGTTTTATTGAACGAATAAGGATCAAATAACAGAAATGCATATAAATGAACCGACAATATTGTGAACTATTTTACTAATTTTAATACTTACATAATTAAACATTTTCAAATTTGATGTTTTTAGTTAGAAAAAAACAATTAGGATTTTCATTTCTTCTAAAGCAAATTTGGATACCTTCAAAACTTTCTTTATTAACATTCGTTTGTATAAATTTGTAATTATTAACATTCGTTTGTATAAATTTGTAATTATTAACATTCGTTTGTATAAATTTGTAATTATTAACATTCGTTTGTATAAATTTGTAATTATTGACATTCGTTTGTATAAATTTTTAATGCATAAAAATTGAATAAACTTGTACTTTCTTCTCTGGCAGAATATTTTGTTTAAATCATTTTCAACCGTATAAATTGAATTATAAAGCATTTCGATATATATAAATTCTCGTCCCACCTTCAGAGTTTTATTTGCAAATGTATGTATATGGAAATGCTTTCCTTAAGCAAGCTGTTGAAACGTACAGCATATCGGTATGTTAAACCGCACTTCATATCATGCAAATCGTTATAAGTTTCAATAACCAATTTCTTCTAACGAAGGTCTTGATTAGATTGTATTCATTACGTAAGGAAGGGCAAAGCACTTTAAGGATATTCGCCTAATGTAAGAGATGCCTTCATGGAGGACTTTTCAAGGAATCTCGTATTCCCTAAGACTCGTATTGCTCAAATCTTCCTTGCAGACAGACCATTCATCGGTATTTAGAACTGACTTGAAATACTATGTTTAGAAATTTTGTCACTCAGTCATTGGTGGACCCAAAAAATATTCAAAAACATGGGAAGGCCTGGGAATTTGGAACCTTGCAGCTAAAGTAACATATGATACACATATGTGCACAGATATATTTGCAATAGAAATATTTTCATTAAGGCTAAAAGAATATCTAAACTCTCAAAGCTGTGATACCCATAAACGGGAAACTTTGTAGATGATATATGATGATGAGAATTGAATGTTTTAATATAACGCTATCATTTTATAGATTATATGAGGTAAAGCATTTTAAGTAGACTTTCTAATTTTGAAAAACAGAAAACAATTCTTTGTCCTCAATTTTTTAAATCTCGCATTATATACCTAATGAACATTACAAATAGTGAGAAGTTATAATTGCAGTTGCTGAAATTTAAGTGGGTAGTATGCTACAAATGAAGAGTATATTCCTTACTATAATATGCATATCCTGTCAATATTTTGTACTTTCTCAAAATTTTTTTTATGACACGAACAAACGCTTTGAGAATCGCTAAAAAATTCTAGCTCCCAATACAGTGCAAATCATAACGTGGCATAATCAATATACAACTCTAACTTCAATTTAGTATAACATTTTAACACGAGTAAGCAGATGGGAAAAGGCAAACAAATTACTATCTGACTTATGGCACTTTACCTATCCAGTCACCAATTAGAAATGTTTCACGCATTTACAAATGTATGCCGTCTTTATAATAGACATATTAATATCTATGCCTGCATACTCTCTTATATTCTCGAAGAATTGTTTGACGCGTTCCAAATATTCATTAAAACACAGCAAGGCTCTTTGTTCTGTGAAACCATTCAATATAAGTTTTGTGCCATTTGCATTTTTCATATCATTTCTTACGAACTTTAAAGACTTATTCACTGGAATTGAAAAGAACATTAGAGGGGAAGAACTGTGAAGGACGGTTTTAGAAAGTAGGTTATCCCTGTGGAAATTGTATCGAAAAAGCCTTTGGAAAACTTCCTGACAAAAGGCGTAGAGCCTTGTTGTAAGTAATAGTTTCGGGAGCCGGTGGGAAAACATGATTAAGTGTGCAAGAAAAGCCTTTTTCATGACTTCCCTGCCTTGAAGAATAATTTGCAAATGGTGTTGCTAATGGACTGTCTGTGGAAATTTCATTGGCTTTCTGCCACCTTGCGTATCAACGACGATTTTTTATAGAAAAAAAACACTATTTATTTAGACTAACAGGTATTAACCATTCGAATAATCGAAAATCAAAATCCAGATAACTGGATTTTGGTGTAGGTTAAATGTGCATTTATTGTAATGCAAGGGAAGAATATTATTTTTTACATTTATGCTAGCAAAATGTACGCTGTTAAAACATTTTACTTTTTAGAGGCAAGAAAAAATTACGCTTTAATTATGAAACATCTCGCGCAAAAGATGTAGAATTCTTCTGAACTTTTCGAAGCCTGGAAAAATGAAGAATTAACGGTGCCTTCAGCGGGATTCTAACTCTGGACATTCCGAATGTTAGCCAGATCTGATTCCGATTATACTACGAAGGCACGGAGTAATAAAGGAGAAATTACCTGATAAAATATCAAAAGAATAGCAAAATAATTTATTGCACTTAATCTGTCTTTTGTAAGATCAAAATTCTTAGTGTGGAGAGAGAATAGGCAAAATGTCCCTGTGATTGTTTATCATGTAAATTGAAACGTAACATTTGTCAAAGTTACGTCTAAACAGGAAGGAACGAAGTAACTGCTACAAGTAATCAGTTTCCTCTAAATGATATGAGAATACGTATAGGTACTTAAAACAGATTAAACTATATTATGCTTATTGACTAAGAGTTATTCAGTTTTGAAAGTAGGCTAATATGTATGTCACGCATAATCATCTATATTAATTTGCTAGCTTCTTTCTCAAAATACGTATTATACTCTTTTATTTTTTTGTATTATTTAGATTTATGTCACCAGTGTTATGTAAAAGTTATAGGACATGGAATCTCGAAATGAGACAGTTCAAAAAAAGGTATTACTATTTTCAGAATAGAAAGGGGAAATTATTAATTATTAATGGATTATTGTTAATTTCAATTATAATTTATATTTACATATTATCTAACATATACATATATAAATACATATATATATAAAGTAAAAAGTATTTCAAAACCTAATTTAATTGTAAGCTGAAAGCAGAAACAAAGAGTGGTAATGATGCATATTAAATTTAAATAAATTACAAATGCGTTTGAAATTGAATATTGAATTTATTTTTAAATATATTATTGAAATTATTTAAATTCCTTTTGCATTATTGTTACACAGCTGGCCATTAAAACTTCAACACCACGAAAGAAAGAAAATACAAAAAAAAAAAAAATTATTGTGCGTATAGAATATGACATTGAGACAAAATGATGAAATTTGTAAGTGGTCTGGAGGTTCACAGGTAGGCGAAATTAGTAGAAACATCTGCCAGCTAAAACGGCCCTTACCTGGTTAGGCATAGAGTCGAACTGGGCTTGGATGACAGAAACTGGCAAACTCATTCCATGCTGCTTCAAGTCTATACAACACTTTATTGACCGTATTAGCTGAAGACGGGTGACAGGCCAGTCTGTCAACCCATGACCAGATGTTTTCAATGAGTGAGAAATCTAGAGACCATGCAACCCAGGGCAGCAATCGAATACCCTGTGTACCCTGTGTCAGAACATGACGTGCAATATGTGATCTTGCATTATCTTGTTGAAAAATGGCGTCTTACAGGCCTCAATGTTAGGGCACAACCACTGGATGGATGTAAGATGTCAGAAATGTACTGATCTGCGTTAAAATTACCGTCGATCTGAACTAGAGATGCCCGTGTCATGTACCCAATGGCTGGACAAACCATCACATCAGGCGCAAGGTTCCTATGTCGACATCGAATGCAAGCAAGTGAAGTGCGGTCTCCTTGGGGCCTCCAGACACACATACCATCAGAATACTGCATACACAACCGGGATTCGTTTGAAATTACGACATTGTGCCAGTCCATCTTTGTCGATCTGGGCACCAGAGTTGCCATCTCTCTCTATGCTGCATTTTCAAAGGAAGTCGAAGTAATAGTCGCCGTGCAGACAATCCACACGTAGAGTGCTGCAAACGTCGACGCACTCTACGAACGGATAATGGGCTACTATAAACATGTCCATTTCTTGAGTAATGGTCTGTGATGTGGTTGTACGATTTTCAAGGGCTGACCTCACAATATGTCTCTCCTCTCTGGCGTCAGTCATGGAAGGGCGTTGAGATCCCGTATGCTGTTTAGTATGATCGTCAGCAATCCATTGATTCAATATTTGCATGACAGTGGTTGCATGTCGGTCAGTGCGACGAGTGATATAATGGGACGATGATTTATACTCTCCACAGGCAAAAGATCCTGTCTCTAACGAATTTCGACACTTGCTGGTGAGCATTTCTTATTATTATTCGAGGCATAACATGATATTCTGAGCAAACTCCGACCGTAGGAAGCGCTGTTCCGAATGCGAAATCCACTAGACAACTTTTCTTTTAATCTTTGCTTCAGGCGTCGTTTCTCCCTCCTTCTCCGTCTAAATGTGCTGAAATACTAATATTTTGCATATTCCAACCTCTTCTTCATTTCGTGTGATGTTGACGTGCGTCAGATCATTCCTTCCTGGTGTTGCAATTGTAATGGGCAGCAGTTACATATTACATATATACAAGATAAAAAATATATAAAAGGTAAATTATAATTTAAATTAGAAATAGTCTTTTAATGCTTAAATTTATTTTTCCTCTCTATTCTAAAAATAATAGTTTCTTTTGCACTGCGTCATTCCGAGACTAATCAGTGTCATATTACTTTTACATAACACTGATGATATAAATGGAACTAAAACTCAAACAGATAATAGTAATTTTACAACAACAGTAATTATCCAATGAAAATGCATTGAGAACCAAAATTAACTTAGCCCGAATTAAGATTTCATCCTGAACACAATGCATTTGCTTTCTACACTTCGGCCTAGCTGGACTGCTGTCTGCTGCTTTGTTCTTACTGCAAAGGTTTCAAAAATGTAAACATTATGAAATAGGCAGAAGTAATGCATCAAATGTTTTGTGGCCACAACATGTTTTTTTTAAATAAGGATCAATGGCTGCCAAGCTGCCTTGGCTGACAAGTTGTTTTTAATTATGAATCTACAATCTATATTCTACACCATCAATATTGTTACTTGTCTGTGCAATCAAATTTTCTACAACAACAATATTACTAAATGCTTTCGAGCGAGCGACTATGTGTTTCAGAGAGCAAGTGTGGCCACGGTTTAGACTTCTACCTGTAGCTGATTTGAGTATTTGATGAATGAGTTTTATAGCTGTTAGTGTATAAAAATAGCATTCATGTTAGCTGAAGCTGCTTTAGTTAGTCGTCGAAAGCTAACTTGTAATATAACTGTATCTCCACTTTTGTCTTTTGTAAGAGTTCTAAGATTTAAATTTTTCCGTAACGTATGACTTCTGATTTTGCTGCTCAGCCGGTATAAGAGATGGACACGGATTCGAATCTCGGAGAAGGCGTAGTTGTAACTATCCGTTCTTCATAGAAGGCAGCAGTAGCCACCTATTAAGTGTTTCCATAATTAAATGGCCGCCACTTCTGATCCCTGTAAAGACACAAAACTAAAGATTATTAAAAAAAGATTTCAGAAGAAAGTTGGACTTAATGAGCATGCGTCCGTACTTGCGTAAGTACGGTAGCTTTTTATAGTAGCGTAAATCAAACGGTATGGTCTTCCTAAGAAAAAACTTACCTTCGTAGAAAACAAAAAAAACTAAATTCTTTTACGTTATATATGGAGGGAGTCATGATAATTACCCTGGCCGAAAACCCAGGATTCGAACTCAGATTGAACCTATAGTTCTCCTGAGTTTTACAAGTTCAGTCTTACAAGTTCTATTAATCGTGCAAGTTCTTATCCACTGGTGGGACTTAACAGCCCGTAAGATATTTAATTTAGTAGCCCTTTTTTAATTCTGTGCAAACTTTATTTAAATGAAGATAGCATAGAATGTTTGGACGAGCTAGTTGAAATCAGAATAAAACACTCTGAATAAGGTGTTAGAAATATATATGATACTTTTATCTTACAACAAAGAATTTTATTTTATTCAATGTAGAACGGTTTAATTGAATGATATTACTCAAGCTAATAATACATTTTTAAACTGCATATTCTAACTGAGTTTATTTCATGTATTTGCAATTAGAAGTTTTTATCTAACTGATTAAATTTGATGAAAAATAATTGATGTAAATAGATTGTAGGTACAGCAATCCTCTATTTTTCTGTAAATTTCGATTCCCAATTGAATTATGTGCGCAATGATGAACGCTTTTGTTTGCACATATTTTACTACTGTTGTTTAAATGCATTGCTTTTTATACCCAGTATCCTAATTATATGGTTACAGTGTTAATGATATAATGCAATTTTACTTATGTTAATTATCCTACGTGCGCATTACGATAATTTTCTTTGTGATAGCCATATTAATTGGTAGATATAGGAAAACTAGAAAATTGCATTATCTGTTTAGAAGCATTTCATTACCTCAAGTGTCATATTTTACTTTCAATCTTTTTAAATTAAAAACAAATCACATTGCTTAATGTGGTAACTCCTCTTGCCCCCTTCCCAAAGACTGCACGTTCCAGGCAGTACAATCCCTGGACAGGATACCAAACTTACAATTAAGGCATAAATGCAATAATAAACATTGCATTACAATAACAAACAACATAAACAATAAATGCAATAGTAACTTAAAACAAATCAAACACTAAACACAAATCAAATTCTTTCAATTACTAAATACAAAAATATACATGTCTTATAAATTATAAATATACATGGTCATATACAATTTACAATTGTATACACAACGTACTTTGGCCACAGTTAACCTATCGTAATGAACGACTTTAGGTTTAGGGTTCGATGACTTACGGATCCAAGTCACGACGACGTCTTGTCTGATTAGGAGTGTATAAGGACCATCCCAATGTGAATGTAGTTTCGGACTCAGTCATTTTCGTCGAATCGGGTTCCAAACCACACCTTGTCTCCTTCGTTGAATTGGTTACAACCGAAAACATTGTGGACGAAAACGTCGCGGAGAAAACAATGCAAGGCGAAAACGTCGTGATACAAAATATCGTAGGAGAAAATATCGCAAAGAGAAAACATCGCAGTTTTGAAACATCGTGATACAAAATATCGTCGTCCAAAATAAAGTGGTTCAAAAATTTCACAGTTTTAAAACATCGTCATCGAAAATATCGTGGTAAAAAATAAAGTATCTACAAATCATCGCATGACGATAACATCGCAGACATGCTTTTTTTCAGGCTTTAATAATTGTAAATGGATATTTCCATAATGATTTGTGAGCGCAAGATGGAAAGAAGGATTGTAGAGTTGCGCGCCTCCAACGTGCACGCAACCAAGAGGTGACTGTTGAAACTGGAATTTAAACAGAGTCTTGCTAAGGGTTTAAGTCCCTTTTTATTCAACTTAAGAAATTACAATTGCGTGCTCTTGACGCTCACAAACTACGCCGACCAGGCGGTAAAATAAAAATAAGAACCTGAAAAGAAATAATAACAAGACTCTAACTACGAGGCTCTCTAAACGTAACTAACCTCACCGCGTTTTACAATACCGCAACTAATTCAGCAAACTTTGAATATCACGTTGAACGATTAACGATTCTCCGAGGCAAGCACACAGACCGAAACGCGGGGTTCTTCAATTTCGGGCTAACTACCTCCGCGCTCGTGAAATAAGAACAGCACATCTCGAACTCGTTTCCTTTCTATTTAACTCAGAAAATTCCGCTGATAATTTGAATCGTTGCGCGTTCTACTAAAATTTACATACTCTGGCATTGGCAGTTCCAGGGGAAAGTAAGGCTTGACAGGAAAGATAGTTTAAACTTAAAATAAATGTTAGTTAAAATAAATATAAACTCTACATTTCCCGCTGCCAAAATTTGGAAAACTTGGAAGCAGGTCCTACAAACGACCTGTTGTAAAGTTTCTGTAATTCTGAACTCTTAAGAGCCTCGTTTACACAAAAAACGTATGTAACAAAATGTATACTAAATTTCTGTAGATACTTATATAAATCTCTCTTCTTACAGCAACTTTTCCTGGACTTCAGCAATCAATCTTGTTCTTTTCCTTCCAGCATCTGGAAGGAATAATTATCAGTATCTTTCTAAATACATTATAATTTACACTTTCTTTACACTGAATAAATTTTTGTTTTTAAACGATTCGTTTTCCTTAGTTACTGCTTACTTCACATTCATTCAATTATTCAAACATTAATTTGACTTTACCCTGGCTCTCCACCATGTGTGGTGTCAAACGGAAATATTCGTGTTTTAGTCTTACAACACTTCCCCTAGCCACCATGATTTGTTAGAATTCAACGACCAAATAGACACACCTTGCTTGACATTCTACAACTCGATGAGCTACTTTAACATTCTTAAAAATTCAAGTGTAGGTGGAGAACCGTACAAAACACATTCATTCTAACTTCCCCCTCATTCATCTTTAGACATGCAGGCTTTCGCTCTAAAGCATGATTTTATCTACAGTTTAATACTTAAATTTTGAATTCATTGCTTTTGAGCATTTTACTTTTAGCATCTAAAATTTTATGCTTCTAGACTAAATTCTACTTTTACGTAACTTTCAAGTATTTACGTATATTTACAAAATTTTAATACATATGATTTTTACAATTTACCATAAAATGAATAAGAGAAAATAAATTTTTACTTTACTCATTCTTCGCCAAGCTGGCGGCACTGAAACTAAAATTCTTATTAATACAAAAATACGAAGTTAATTTTATCTTCAGCCAAATTTTGGCTTTAACATAACAGAATCAGTCTTTCGACCAACAGAAAATGCTTGTTCTTAGATTTGTACTTAAAGAAAATAATACTTTTGCCTTAGCTAAATAAAGTAAAACAAAATTAAGTCTCAAAAATTAAGACCAATTGACTTTCGTCAAAATATAGAACTTCGTACTTATGCATAACATTTCGGAACAAAATAAAAAAAAAAATATAGAAGATTTTAACTTATCTTTGAGTTTTCGATGATTGAAACTCCGTCATTCTTTTGTGGCAAAATTGTTCCCATGTTATAGGTTTCATGGACGTCAATCTTCTCCTTACTGACCTCCGAGTGTCGTCCACATTAGTTTTTCTTTTCGTCCTCTGCATGCTGGCCTCTTCACGTAGCAATCGTCGGGTTGTTGTCTTTTTCGTTTTTCCATTGGACGGCTGGTCTTGACGTTCTCCGGTCTGGAGTCCTTGAATTTCTTCTGTTGTTCCTGGTATTTTCGTTCCTCCTACTGTCTTTTCAGTTTCCGGAACGGCGGCCTTGTTTGCACCTGACTCTCTGGCCCTGGGAGCGTTCTTTTTGATGTATAATTTCTACTGCGATACTTTGTAGGTCGTGTTTTCCTCTTTACAAAGGTTTCTTCACGCTGTGGCTTTGCATTCTTTTTTTCTTAAATGCTGGAGTCTGAAAATTTTCGTTTTTTCTTTTCGGTACCGTCGCCTGGGTTATAGAAGTGCTAGGTCTCTCTTCCGTTCTCTGCTTCTTGGGTGGTGGAACGGTTGTCGTTATTTCTGGACCTTCTACTTCTTTTAAGCTTGAGTCCTGCAAGAAACCTTTAAGGATTTCAAAATCATTTTGATTATAGTATTTTTTCACTTGGTCGGGACTTGCTTTACAGATTTCCCCTCTCTCGTTCTTAAGGTACAATACGAATCCTTTGATTTCCTGAATTACATAGGGGCCTTCAAATTTTCGAGCTAACTTTGGAGTAAAATTGTCTGGGGCACTTGATAAAGAAAATTTCCGCTTCAATACTTTATCCCCAACTTTAAAATCTGCTTCACGGCGTTTTCTATCGAAATACACTTTTTGCTTATTTCTTGCCGTATCCGAGCTTTTAAGCGCCTGATCAATAACTTTTTGCACATCTTTCTGCTTAAACTCTTGCTCTCTTTGTTGCACAAAGAATAATTTATCTAAAGACGTAATTAACTTTCGGCCTAAAAATAATTCTGCTAGAGTTTTTCCCGTAGAATCATGATGTGCCGTTCTTAAAGCATAAGCTAATTCATTTATGTAGCCATCCCAGCGCTTGTGATGTGTGCTAACGTAACTGCGAATTATTTTTACAATGTTTTTATTCACTCTTTCTTCTATGTTTGCCTGTGGTCTATACGGAACCATTTTGATATGGCGTATGCCAAGTCCAGTGCATATGTTTTCAAATATTTGACTAATGAATTGTTTTCCGTTATCGCTAATGACATTTATCGGTGCACCGTATTTTAAAATGTATCTGTGTAAGAATGCATCTGCGACGGTTTTGGCTGACGCGCGTTTAAATGGAACAATTTCTGTCCATTTTGAAAAATGATCTAATACTACTAAAAGAAAACGATTTTTATTTAACTCACTCTGGGAGAAGGGACCAAGAAGATCTATGCCTAAAATTTCATTCGGAAATGTAGCGCGAATGCTATTTAAGTACCCGGCCGGGCTGTAATTAATATCATTTATTAACTGACATTGAATGCATATGCAGGACCTGGCATACGCAGTTACTATTTTGTATAATTGCGGGAAATATACCGCCTCGCGTACCCTTTTTAAAGTCTTTCTGACCTCTAAATGACCCGCTGTTTTCGCGTCGTGTAATTCCTTCAAAATGCTTAATCGAAGCGAGGCTGGGATGACTGGTTTGTACTCGACATTTTCGTTTGTTGTTTTCGTATAAAATAATAAATTATCTATTATTTCATAGTTTTCTGCTCTATTTTTTATCGCATCGATATCTGTGTGCTCAAAGCTTTCGGGGTCTTTCAAATATGCATAGATATTTCCAAATTCAGGATCAGCTTTCAGTTCAGTGATAATCGTATCTCTAGAATCTAAAATTTTTGAAGTCAACACAGCGCATTTAAGTTCATTTCCTTCATCGTCCAGTTTTATACGAGAAAGTGCGTCAGCTACCTTGTTTTCCTTACCCGGTTTATATTTTAATATTAGATTATATTCTTGGAGTTTTAAAGCCCATCTTATTAACCTGGACGTTAGGTTTTCCCCGAGTAAAGTCTACCAGCACCGCATGATCCGAAAAGATTGTTACTGTCGCTTTGCCGAAATAAACTGGAAATATGTGTACAGCCATTAATACGGCTAATGTTTCTCTCTATGTAGCTGTATAATTCCTTTGTGTCTGATTCAACGTTTTACTAAAAAATGCCAGAGGATGGCTATTTTGCATAAGAACCGCACCCACCGCATAGTCCGACGCATCTGCTGCAATTTCCAGGTTTTCGTCCCCCTCCGGGAATTTCAAAAGAGGGGCACAGCGCTTCTTTTAATCTTTCAAATTCTGTATTTGCTTCCGCTGTCCACGTAAATTTACTTTTCTTTCTTTTAATTACTAAGAGTGGTTCAACAATATTAGCGAAATCTTTTATGAAAGACCGATAGTAAGAACATAACCCAAGGAAAGAAGAAAGTTTCTTGGCGGTGTTTGGTGGTGGGAAATTCTTGATTGCTTTTATTTTTGAATCTTGCGTTTCTATGCCCTTTTGCGAAATTTTATAACCGAGATATTTAAGTTCTTTAGTTGCGAACTTGCATTTTGAGGCGATAATTGTAAGTCCGGCCTCTTTTAATAATTTAAAAACTTCTTCTAGATCTTTAATGTGTTGTTCCAACGTACTACTCGTTATAATTATATCATCTAGATAGATTAAAGTTGATTTTCCTAGGACAGGCTTTAGAACAATGTCCATAGCTCTCTGGAATGTTGATGGGGCCCCACACAACCCAAAGGGCATGCGTAAAAATGCATAAGTGCCCGATTTTGTTATAAACGCGGTTTTATGTATGTCTTCGGGTCTCATATCTATTTGATAGTAGCCAGACGTTAAGTCCAAAGTAGTCATGTATCTTGTAGATTTGATCTTTCTAATAATGTCCTCTATAACCGGCAAAGGGTAAACTGGGAATTTAGTAATACTATTTAGTTTTCTGTAATTGATACCAAACCTCCAAGCCCTTTTATCCGAAGAAGGAAACTCGTTCCTTTTCCTACATAGTACGACTGGACTCGCGTACTCACTATTTATGGGCGTTTTTATTTTATTCTTTAACATCTCCTGAATATGTTCTTCGATGATTACGTCTTTTTGTTTATCATAACGATGTGGTTTAATCCTACAAGTTTTTTCGGCAGTTACCTGTATCTGATGCGTAACTATTTGACAGCTACCAGGCTTTTCTGAAAACAAGTTAGAAAAATTACTCACCACATGCTGGATGGCTTGACTTTCATGGTCATTCAGATGGCTAAGGTCAACTTGCGGTTGTTCCACAGGTTCCACCACCCTCTGGTCCATCTCCAGCACAACAGAACTGTCTTGAAAATTCAGTTTGGCCCTCGCGGCCCTTAAAAACTCCATACCTAAAATAAGAGGATTTTGCAGATTCTTCACTACAAAAATTAATACTTTGAGGCTTTCCTCTTTTACCTGTATGTTTAATGATAATTTCCCGATGCAGTGACAGGTTTTTCCTTGCGCCGCTATAATTTCGGTATTTTGGGTTTTAAATAATCGTAAACTATAAAAATTCTTTTTGAAGAATATTTCGCCCATAAAATTAACTTCTGCTCCTGTATCGATGAGGGCTTCTACTGGTACATCGCCAACCAGGACTTGTATAATTGGTAGATGTGAGTTTTTTACGATGACCGTATTTAAATGTCTTTTTGAGGGTTTTTTTAAAACTTCCGGGGTCTGGACCCTCGCTTTCACAGGCCCCTCTACTCCTTTAAAGCTTTCCTTTCAACTCCTGCCTTCTGGGTACGCAGACGTTTGTTTTCGAATTTCATTTTTGGGCCTTGACCTTCGAGGTTCGATGAGTTAGCTTGATAGCTCTTTTCCCCATAAGAGTGGTTTGCCTTTCTGGTCTGCTCATTTGAAGATTGCCTTCGGGTACTTTGAGAATACGTTGCCCCTCTAGCTTTTTCCGCTATTCTGCGATTTTGAAACTTCACCGCCAATTCGAAGAGCTCCTGCAATGTGCTTGGGTTTCTAATTTCGAAGTAGTCTTGAACAGCAGGTAATACTCTTGGTAAGATTATTTCAATAATCTCCGCGTCGGGGTTCTTCCCATACAGCATATACGTCAGCTTAATTTTTCGCAGAATAAAGTCCGTCAACTCTTCTATATCCCGTTGATAGAAACTATATAGTTCGGCTTCCAGCCTTGCTCGATCTTTCACTATGGGGAAGGCATTTACTAACGATTTTTTGAAATTTTCAAATGTATATGTCTGGCTTCCAAATTCCCCTAATAAAAATTTGCCTATATTCTTCCACCATAGCGCGGCCTGTCCTCTTAGTGCAGATGTGGCGATGGCAACGTTTTGTCTTTCAGGCACAAGGTAGAGCTGAAAGTGATTTTCTAGGCCTTCTAGAAATATCGCCACCGAATTTTTTCCGTCGAAATTGACGTTTGGCTGGATTGACGCTCTCAAAGTCTGGACCAGGTATCCAAATCCTTCCAATTGGCTTGCCATTTCTTGGTGTTGTCCCTCGGCTTCCATTCGATTTTCGGCCATTTCAGTTCAATAAGTGTTCGGGCGCCAATGTAGAGTTGCGCGCCTCCAACCTGCACGCAACCAAGAGGTGACTGTTGAAACTGGAATTTAAACAGAGTCTTGCTAAGGGTTTAAGTCCCTTTTTATTCAACTTAAGAAATTACAATTGCGTGCTCTTGACGCTCACAAACTACGCCGACCAGGCGGTAAAATAAAAATAAGAACCTGAAAAGAAATAATAACAAGACTCTAACTACGAGGCTCTCTAAACGTAACTAACCTCACTGCGTTTTACAATACCGCTGCTAATTCAGCAAACTTTGGATATCACGTTGAACGATTAACAATTCTCCGAGGCAAGCACACAGGCCGAAACGCGGGGTTCTTCAATTTCAGGCTAACTACCTCCGCGCTCGTGAAGTAAGAACAGCACATCTCGAACTCGTTTCCTTTCTATTTAACTCAGAAACTTCCGCTGATAATTTGAATCCTTGCGCGTTCTACTAAAATTTACATACTCTGGCATTGGCAGTTCCAGGGGAAAGTAAGCCTTGACAGGAAAAATAGTTTAAACTTAAAATAAATGTTAGTTAAAATAAATATAAACCCTACAGGATAATCTTTACTTTCATATTTTTTATTAAATAATAAATTTTCCTGAAAAAATAAGAAGAAAATTTAAGCATAGAAAATTAAGGCAACTTATAGCACTTAATAGAATTTTAACCTGACATAATTAACTAACAAAGATCATTAATAAAACATTTTTATAAAGTTTTTACTGGTAATGTTTCATTAAAAGTATAATCTAAAAATGTTTAGAAAAAGGAAGCTACGTAACTGCATGACCTTATCTATAAAAAATTGCTAATTATGAGATTATTTTCTTCACATTTGTGAATCTAATACTCTTATAATGAAAATTATTTCTTGTTCTGCTTCAGTTTATTCTTACGTATTAAGTTTCCTTCTTACGTTTTCAGCAAAAATTTATTTGTTGATAAAAATATGATAGTAAAAATTATCTTTCTTTCCCTCTCGCGTTCACAAATCATTATGGGAATATCCATTTACAATTATCAAAGCCTGAAAAAAGCATGTCTGCGATGTTATCGTACTGCGACGATTTGTCGATACTTTATATTTTACCGCCATATTTTCGATGACGATGTTTTAAACTGCGAAGTTTTTGAACCGCTTTATTTTCGACGACGATATTTTGTACCACAATGTTTTCTCTTTGCCATGTTTTCTCCCACGATGTTTTGTAGCACTACGTTTTCGCCTTGCGTTGTTTTCTCCGCGACGTTTTCACTCGCGATGATTTTGCCTCGATGTTATCAGCGGACACCGTTGAATTGATTTCCAGTAGCTCTCGTGTCGTATCGGGTCTTCACTTTTTCCGTCATCAACTTGATTCGCTCTTGCATCACTTCAAACAGGGCCTGGAGATTTTGGACGTATTTTTCAGGCGATGAAGGTGCATCCCGAGGGCGACCAAACAAGATATCACATTTGTATTTCCTTAAAAAGTCCAATTCGAGTATGAAATTGAAAAACGTTTATCATAACAGCTATGCCGATTTCATCACCAGACGCAGTCTGGAGGGTAAGACAGGATTGCTCCAAATGAGTTTATCTTTAAACTGTTGAGCTAAATCCTTACAAATGATGGTAACATTTGCTCCTGTGTGAATGAGCATATTGCAAGGAACTCCATCTATATGTCCATTGATTGGATAGTCCATTAGTGTTTCCACCCACTACAGAAATCTTGAGTGCTTTAAAATGGGGTTTCGGTACTACTTTGGTAGACGGTTGCACGGATTTTTGGCGATTTACGTTGGCCCAATTATTGGCGCGACTTTTACAATCGTCAGCCATCTTGAAAAACGCTGTTTTTACGCATAGTAAAGTAATCGAAACTTAAAAAAAAAAATAAATATCGTTAAAAGTAATGGATTAATTTTGGTACTTTTCCGTTTCGCCGGCGCAAATCTCGCCAAGCAGACTTTATTGGGGACAACATACAGTATACACATAAAAAATGTTAAAAAAATGTTAGTTCTAAGAATTCTTTTTTTGAAGACATAAACATTTTAATATCGCTTAAAATTTTATAAAAAGCCAATAAATAAAGACAATAAATTTATAAAAAGACATTAATTTAAGAATTGACTGTGTTTTCATGGTTCAACATCCTGATTCGCCGGTTCATATTACGTGACCCCAAGCGATATCATGTCACGTAAACTACTGTACAAAAATCTAATGCTCTCAGTAATTATGTACATTCTACATTAATTTCAAGTTAAATCTTAATTTGGAAAACAAGTTTAAATGCAAGAAATATTTCAATTCGTACGAATAGCTTACTCAGAAATTATGTAAAACTGCAGTGCTTTACTTAGCTAATGCATTCTCATTAGAATTAATGAATTTAACCCTTGACTTTACCTTTTCTATATTTTCGGCTTCGGGTAAGCGCTATGATTGCATCTTAATTGATTTAATTACCGAAAATGGCCTTAGACATAAAACTGAACTATCTGATAAAAATTCTATAAAATTATGTGCCAGTATTGAAAGAAACAATCAATCTGATAGGAAGAAGCTGCGACTTGTTTTGAAAATGAGGTGTAAAAGGTTACCAGCGAGAATATTCCGTTTGGCATCGGTTGTACCATTATTGGCGATTTTATCGCTTGCGCCGGCAAAACGGAAAAGTACCTTAATTTTTTATTGAAAATGTTTTTTTTAAGACGGCAGGCAAGTGTAAATAAATACATTTACTATGAGTATAAAATACTAAAGTAAGGCTATTATTACTTTCATATAGCAAAAAAAGAGAATAAAAACATCGCTATAAAAACATTGTGCCAACGTTTAATTAGATTAAAATATTACTGAAATTGAATATCGAATTAAAAACCATCCTACCAACATTTAAAAGAAATAGAATATTATTAAATTCAAATACTTTAAAATACGTTATATAAAATATAATTAACATTAAAACATATGTGACAATAATTATCTCAGCAATTTTTGAAAATAGTGTATTAATTTTTTAACAAAAATTGAAGTATACAATTATAAAATAAAAGAAAAATATTTACTTACATCTTTTTGAGTATTGATAAGTACCACAAAAAAAATCGAAATCATAATTTAATCGGCTCTTTTAACCATCTTCATTTGTTATCCACATATCTCGCACTTCGCTGAAGAAGCAATTAACGAAATTTCCTCCAAAAATTTAAAATAAATTTACTCTGACGCTATTAACAATTTTAAAATAAATCTTTGATTAGGAAAGACAGGTTGGGCAAAATAAGGTCTCAAAGGGCAACTTTTTTATTCCAATACCAATAATTCTTGGTAATTACGAATAACAACATTGTTCTTCGAAACGGAGATATCCATTCCATTTGAAATCTGAGGAATTCGAAGAGATGAATAATAAAATTTTAAAATGGCGCGGTAATGCACAAAATATTCAGTAACCAATCAAGGAACTGATTACGTCACGCATAGAATTAAAATTATTTAAATAATCATTCATAATCAAATCATTTTTAAAACGAATGCAAAATTAAATTCTATTTTAATATTTAACAGCCATAAATAATGTTTAAAACATTAGAGTAAATTTATAGATATCAATAAAACCAATTACTTTTTTTTAAGTAAGGTGACGTCAATTGATTACATCATCCACAACATAAAATTATATAAAATATTATAAACAACAAAATTTTTATTTCAAATAAAAATGTAAAATTAAACTGATTTTTAATATTTAGAAGCCATAAATAATATTTGAAACACGGAAGTTATGCATAATAAAACGCATTATTTTTTTAATAAAATGACAACAAAGTATCGGTTACCATAAATAACTTCTCCAGCAATGGGTTTACCATAAGTTGTATTACTCGCCAAAAGAAAAATTGCCAAAAAATCGCCAAAATCCGTGCAACCGTCTACCAAAGTAGCACCGGGGTTTCCTCTATCGTTGAAACTCCGCTCCGCGATATGGTCATTAATTTGTTTCCTGCGTCGTTCCTGGAAAATGGTCTTATTTTGCATACCCTGGGAAATAGTCTTATTTTGCATACCCTGGTGTGTTCTGCAGCTACTTCGTACGTGTCTTTTATCTTTGAAGTTCCAGCGCTTTGGCTTCCTGTGACTCCTTTTCCGTCCCATGGTATTTAATTGTTTGTTTAAATCGCCTGTCTTATGTTCCTTGCTCTGAGGTTTTCTGCAGTTGCTACGTATGTTATCTTCAACACTGCAGTTCCAGCACTTTAGAACTGATTTCGTTTCACTTCTGTTCTGTCTCAAGGCATTGAGTTTTCTGGTAAAATCAATCATTTTCCGTGCCGTGGGGTGTTCTGCAATGCCGTCGTATGTAGCCTACAGTACCACATTTCCAACACTTCACAGCCACATTTTATGTCCTTACATCCGTCATCCTTAGAGCTTACTGTATTTGGGAATCCCGAATGTCATCGATGAAGTACTGCAGGGACAGGATTTCCCTCATTTCTGTCGTGCACTCCGAAAGGGCGAGGTGGAACAGCCTTTGAACATCCATTGCGAGCTACTGGAGTGTTTCCGTTGGTTTGTGTTGACGGTATTTTAATTGAAGGCTGCTGCAGTCTTTTAAACATTTCTCCCCAAAGCACAGCTATATAGAGCTTCAAAGTCTAAGCTCTAAGCTCTGGTTTTCGGGAAGAGTCTACAGGATATCCGCTGCGTCTGCTCTCAGAGAAAAAAGATGTCAGGCCTTAGCTTGGGAATCCCATCCATTCGCTTCAGCCAATATTGAGAACTACGTCTTCATATGTCGATAGCTTCAGAGAGAGAGGAGCAGGCATGGGTAGAAATTTTAAACCATCCGAATCGCTCCCTGCCGTCGCTAAGAATTTCTATAAATTAACAACTTCTTTGGCAACTGCAGAAACTCTGCCATCAATTTGTTTTTCGGTGTGTTCTTGGACGACAGTTACTCTTTATTCAATTTGTTGCTCGATTCGAAGTTGGACGGCCGAGAACCTTCCTTCGATTTGTTGCTCCACAGCAACAACTCTCTCTTCTGTTTGTTCTTTCACTGAAGAAACTTTTCCTTAAATTTATCCAACTTTATTTTCAACAGCATCTGTTGTGCCTTGCATGCATTCAAATGTGTTTTCTATTATGCAGCTAAATTCTATTTAACAGCTTTCATCTCCTCTTTAACTGATTCTTCACCAGCTTCCATCGTTTCCTGCCGCGCTTCCATTCCTTCTTTAAAAGAAGTAAAGAAGTAAAATCAATTGCCTTAATTGTACTTATATCGATCTTTTTATTGGCATTCAAAATCTCACCACTGCCACTAAAATTGTGTGCATGCATACGGTTTCGTTATGAATTGAATGCAGAAGTCCGATGAAAAGTGAATAAAATTTATTATTATCACAACAAATAAAGCAAAATGCTGAAGGTACCTCAGATAGTTTTACAGTATTCCAAAAATCTCACAGTAGTTATCTTTTAAACTAGTAAAAACGTTCACAGAACTTAATTCAAGACAGAGAAACGTAGGGAAAGCTAATCCGATTTCATCGCGAATTCTTTACTGTAAACAACAGCAGTTTTCTAAACAAATTCATAAAACAAATGAATTGAGATGTTTTCATGCCGCTAATATAAGCTTTTTAAATGCACAAGAATTTTCTGGTATTTTCTCGAAAAGCGAAAGCGTACAATCACGAGATATCTATTTATTAAATGCACGTGCTCCTCTATTTTTAACTTTTTTCCGGCGTAGCTTTCTACTCAAATAAATCGTGTGCAGTATTGCACGGGAAATTGAAAAATTTAATAACAATTCTATTTAAAAATAGCTAACTAAATAAATCAATACAAAAACCGTAACACTAGATTCAAAATTGGTTACTATTTTAATTATTAAAATTTAAGTTATAATATATAAATTCTAAAATTTAGTGCGAAATTGGGATCTGTTTAATATAGATCAATTTCCTAATGTCTTATATTTATCAGTTTCTTTAGATCAATTTCTTTATTATTTCACTTAGCTTCAACCGTAAATTAGGATACACTTTTTATTTTCTTTTTCAAATATAACATGGAAGAAAATCTTTGTTTGCATAAATATGTTGTGTAAAATGGCAATAAAAATGTAATAGCTTTATTTGAGATGCCTGGAAATTCTCATTTTTCGGTTCAGCCGGTGTCCTATTTTTGAAATCTTTAGTCCGAGTTCGATCACAGGAAATTTATATCAATTTTTCTTTTCCTTCACGAGATTTTCGAGCTTAATAGTTAAAAATACCTTGATTCTGCGTGCTACCTATTTTTCTCTTGAGTACCACCAGTGGTACGCGTACCACTGGTTGAGAATCGCCGCTACAGACTGTTACTTTATTTAAGTCGAGGTTATTTTCCGCCACCCCAATTGACTATGATTTTTAATAATGGATACAACAGGGAAAAAGTGCTCGCCTTTTTTTTTCCTCCGCTTTATTTCCGTTGGTAACGGCACGAAGTACGTTCGTAAATGGGGTGATAGAAACGGCCTTGAAGTGCTTAGTTTACAGTAACACAGTAATAGTTTATAGCAGTAGAAGCAGCATTGCTGATTTTGTTGTCAAACCAAAGAATCCAAATTTGAATTCCCGTTCATATTCTTATGTCAAACTATGTATCTCTAATCTACATTTGTGCTCGCTATTTAAAACTCACATAATTCAAGTTTCTGGTGAGGCTGATGAAAGCAACTAAATTTCAGGACAGACTGAATATAAAAGTAGCGTATTAATTAAAATAAACATTGAACCGGTAATTGCAAAGATTAAATTTAAGGAATAAGTCCATCGCTTACGTAAGTTAAAAGCATTCCGAATAGAAAGAACACACCATTAATAATACCAGAACAAATATTGTTAAATGCGAATACGATTTTATTGGCACTAAAGGATATGGTACTTACTAGTAATGTAGTAATTTTGTCATCGTTCACCAACAAAAGTCTTGCACAATATGCGGTAATATTACCATTACACTATTATTACCAAATATCTCATGATTACATAGGAATAAGTTCATTATCAGTATAACGGGTGTGAGCATTTTATTTTGATACTCTTATGTCATTTTAAAGAAGCGTACGCTGTACATAGAGAAAAGTGAAAAATTATGCTTTCATTTGTATTTCAACATCGATAATATCCTAGCTACTACGATTTGCGTGTTCTGATAAGTATGTTTAGGCACAGGTAGATTCAACAAACAAACAACAACAACCAAAAAAAAATTAACATCAAAAGGCCGTATCTCGAGCACATTTAACATAAAACACTCGGGAAGTCCCAGAACTTATACCCGTCGACAGGCATCTGCATCTTTGCACTGTAATTACTTTCTTTTTCGACACTTACCTTCGCTTCTTGATGAATGTTTCGAATTTTCGCCACGGCGCTAATAATTGGAAATTTTCTTTCCTGAATTTTAAGCGCGTGACAGCATGATGGAAAACCATCCTTTTCCGAGAATCTATCGGTAGAGGGTTCTTACTGACGTAGAATTATGATCGAAACATCGCTGCAATTCCCTTCCCAAGCGAACTCGTTTTTCGGATATTTCGCGGCTTGCTTAGATGGGAAATGATTCCTTTTGATGAAATGTCCAAACTCTAAGGTCGCCGCCATATATCCTCAATGCAGTATGTAGTGAAAGAATTAGAAATTCAATTGTTACTTAGTTTTACACTGAACATTAAATAAGGTTGTCCAAAATGAGAATGTTCAATCTAACATCTTTGCTATTATTGCATATATTATTCACAAAATAAAAGGAAAGCTAGAAGTCCTCATACATTAAATCCTTCAACTCAGATTTTGTTCGATTAATATTTTGCTTTTGGACAATTACATAAAATTTTAATAAGGGTCAAGCTTAATGTATACACAGTCCTGTACTTGATTCCCATTACACACACTGGCTCAAAACGTTATGCAAATCAAAGCATGACTGTTCGTGTAAGCAGAAGTATGAATTAACGATAGTTCACATTTGAGACAGTAATCCACATATGAAAGCACCGATTAAAATAGAAACATCGTTTAAAGCATTCACTAAATTAACTGGTGGCTCGTTACAGAACAAGTGACCATATTCATAAAAAACGTAAGTTGCATACTTTCTACTACTCTTAGCTGTAGTACACCACCACCCATAACCAGAAAAATGGAAATTAGAGAAATGTTCGAGCAATCAGACAACCCTTTTGTTACAAACGATTGTAGGGAAAATGTAACTAGCATATATTAACCTGTCGCTTATCAAAGGAGCCTCATATGTTGCATACAGGATTATGATTGTTATGACGACATGGAAAATGCAGATTTTCAGTTGGTTGGGCAGCAACGGCGGTAATAACTGGCATTCGTACGAAGCTGACGAGATGAGAAAAGGTGAAATAGATTAGCAAAGCTTTGATGTCTAGCGAACTTGGAGAGCATGTGAGGAAGACATTGTCTCTGTTCCTCTGGACTGAATGTTTGTAACGAGTCCAAAGAATTTTACTGAGAGAATCTATAATGTATAATAAGAAACATGAATACTAAAAGTTTAATATTGTTGCGTGCGTACGGGTTCGTTATGAAATGAATGCACAAGTCCGATGAAAAATGAACAAAAATTTATTATTATCACAACAAAAATGCTTAAATTTTCTCAAATTATCATGCAGTATTACAATATCTCACAGTAGTTATCTTTTAACTACTCAAATGTACAATAGAACGTAATTCAAAACAGCTAAAGAACGCTAATCCTCGAATTCGCTATATTCAACAACAGCAGTTTTCTAAACAACAACAAACTACGCAACTACTACAAACTGAGATGTTTTCCTCCTTTTATAAGATTTTAAAATCACGCGCTAGAATTTTCCAGCACTTTCTCGAAATCAAAAAGAGATATTTATTTATTTAACGCACGCGCTCTTGTATTTTTAATTTTTCCGGCTTAGCTTTCTTTTAATATTCGTCACGCGCTGCACTGCGCGAGAAATAAAACCATTTAATTTATAATTGAACTAACATTAGCTTTTTAAATACCAAATTCGTAACACTGCCCCCTTCCCAAGGACTGCACGTCCCGGGCAGTACAATCCCTGGACAGGAAGCTAAACTTACAACTGTGGCATAAATGCAACTGAGGCATAAACATTACATTACAATATCAAACAATATAAACAATAAATGCAATAACTAACTTAAACAAATCAAATGCTATCAAATACTAAATACAAAACAAATACTAAATACAAATCAAATACTAAATACAAATCAAATCAAATACACATTTATAAACAAAAAGGACCATGGTCTGATACTATTTACAATTATTTACATTACGTACTATGGCCATAGTAATGAGCTAACCTGTCGTAATGAACGACTTTAGGTTTAGAGTTCGAAGACTTACGAATCCGAACCACGACGTCATTCAGCCTTTTTAGGACTGTATACGGGCCATCCCAAGGTGACTGTAATTTCGGACAAAGTCCTTTCCGTCGAGTCGGATTCCACAACCACACCTTGTCTCCTTCGTGGAACTGATGTTCAGTAGCTCTTGTGTCGTAGCGGGTCTTCATCTTCTCCGTCGCCAAGTTGACTCGCTCTCGTGCAAAGTTGTGCATCACTTCAAACCGGGCCTGGAGATCTTGAATATATTCCTCAGACGATGAAGGAGCATCCGGAGGGCGGCCAAACAATAGATCACAAGGCAGACGAAGGTCACGACCGAAGAGCATCTGTGATGGATAATAGCCGGTAGTCTCGTGGACAGCACTGCGGTAAGCCAGTAAAAAGAGTGGTAATTTCTTGTCCCAGTCCTGTTGGTTTCTGGAAACCACTAATGAGAGGTTATTAAAGGATGGTTCGATTGATCCTCTCTACCATGCCGTCCGACTGGGGATGCAATGGCGTCGTTTGAGTTTTGTCAATGCCGAGTAGTTTGCATAGTTCTTTGATTACTGCCGAGGCAAAATTCCTTCCCTAAACGGAATGTAACTGAAGAGGCACTCCGAACCTGGAAATCCAGTGCTGTATCATTACCTCAGTTACTGCGACAGCCTCTTGATCAGGAATAGGATAAGCTTCAAGCCACTTGGTGAAGTAATCAGTGACAACGAGTATGTATTTGTTGCCATCAGCAGTTCGTGGCAGAAGTCCCAGGATGTCAAAGGCGATACGTTTAAAAGGCGCCCCTACGTTGTAACGTTGCAGCTTGCCTCGGCTGCGTCTCCTCGGTCCTTTCCGACCTGCACAGGCATCGCAAGATCGGCACCACTTTTGCACGTCATCCTTTGCATTATTCCAATAAAAGCGCTCACGAACTCTCTGCAAGGTCTTCATTATTCCAAAGTGACCTCCAGTAGGGGTGCTATGTAACTCTTTAAGGACATCAGGAATGCGGGATCTTGGAAGTATGAGTTGTCATCGGAACGTCTTCCCATCATCCGATTCGAATTTTCGGTATAAGACGCCGTTTCGAATGTGAAGTGAATCCCAGAGTGCCCAATATTGTTTGGTTGTAGGACTACAGATAGACATGTCCTGCCAGGTAGGTTTTCTGTTTGATGACTCCATTAAATCAATTATGGGTTTAATGTCGCGGTCTTCCAGCTGGTCTTTCCTGTCTTCATCATCACTCCACGGTTCTCGATCAGCCGATGTTGATGTTGTAATTTGTCTTGCGACCGGAGTCAGCAGCTCGTATTTCGCTTCCACCCTGGAACAATATCGGCAGCTTTCTTGGCAAGGTCTTCTAGACAGGGCGTCGGCGTTTCCGTGTGATGATCCCTTACGATGACGGATAGTGATGTCATATTCTTGGAGTCTCTTTATCCACCTGGCTATTTGACCCTCAGGATTCTTGAAATTTAAAAGCCAGGTCAATGATGCATGATCGGTGCGGAGCAGGAATTTTCTGCCGTATAGATAGTGATGGAACTGTTCTACAGCTTTGACTATGGCGAGCAACTCTTTCCTGGTGACACAATAATTCCTCTCCGGTTTAGACAGGCACTTGCTCCAGTATGCCACTACACGTTCTTGGCCGTCTATTTCTTGGGACAAAACAGCACCAACACTTTCATTACTCGCGTCGGTGTCGAGAATAAATGGTCGGTCAAGCTGAGGATACGTCAGGATTGGAGCAGATGTTAAAGCCTCCTTTAAGTTGTTAAATGCATCCTCGCATTCTTTTGTCCACAAGAACTTTTGGTTGCTCTCTGGCAGCTTGTGTAGGGGTCTTGCGATGGAAGAAAAGTCCTTCACGAATTTCCTATAGTAGGTGCAAAGCCCTAGGAAGCTTCTCAGCTGATGGACATTTTCGGGACGTTTCCAGGATTTAACGGCTGATACCTTTTCAGGATCCGTGCGCACACCTTCTGCAGAGATGACATGTCCCAGGTAAGTCATTTCCTTTCGGAACAATTTGCATTTAGCGGGACTCAGCTTCAGATTGGCTTCTTTCAGTTTTTGAAGCACCTTCCTAAGATTTTCTAAATGTTCTTCAAAACTCTTTCCGACGATGATGATGTCTTCCAGGTATATGAGGCAGGCTTCGTAGGAAACGCCTTTCAAAACAGTTTCCATAAGACGTTCGAATGTTGCCGGCGCATTACACAATCCAAACGGCATCACCTTGAATTGTCAAAGCCCTTGTCCCGTACTAAATGCCGTCTTTTCTCGGTCTTCAGGCTGTATTTCTACCTGCCAATACCCACTCTTTAAATCAAGTGTTGAGAACCACTTGCTTCCAGAAAGAGTGTCTAGAATGTCGTGAATTCTAGGAAGAGGGTAATTGTCTTTCTTCGTAACCTCATTCAACCGGCGATAGTCGACGCAAAATCTTGTTGAGCCGTCTTTCTTTCTGACTAGGACGATGGGAGATGCCCATGGACTTACTGAAGGCTCGATGACATCGCTTTCTTCCATATCTTTTAACAGTGTTCGCACCTCTTCCTGTTTAGCAAACGGTAGATGTCTTGGATTTTGCTTGATCGGGGGATGATCGCCGGTATCTATTCTATGTTGTGTCAAACTAGTTCGACCCACGTCAGAAGACGAGCGGGAGAAAACAACTTGAAGATTTTTAATGACGCGATTGGCAGCATTCCTCTCTTTATCGTTTAATTGCGCATTCTGCAATAACTCCGATGTAATTCTCTCTGAGGACACGGATTCTTGGATGTTACTCTTTCTTTCAACGGTGGTTACTGGAGCACATGCTGCAACCACTTCACCTTTCTTAATAATTCTCCCCTTCTCAGTTACATTGGCGACTCTCACCGGGATAACCGTTCTGGATAGGTCGACGAGTGTTGAGGCTACTAGTACTCCTTTTGGGCTATTACAGTTATTGGGATATTCTATGATGCCGTAGCGGAAATTTCTGTTTTCGGCTATGGATCCAGGAAGTAAAATTTCTGTTCTTGCCGGTATTGTGATATGGTCTTGTGCTATGATTTTATGGACAGATTTAACTTCATCATTGACTCCAAATAACGCTATGTCCTCAGATGTAGAATGCAATTCGTTATTTTTAAAGTCCAAGGAAAAATTGTATTTCCTTAGAAAGTCCAATCCGAGTATGCAAGAATCAGTGATCTCTGCTACATATGCCGTGTGATGGTAAGCGGCACTTCCAAACGTGATGTTAGCATTTACTTTTCCATCGATGTTGATCTTCTCACCGGACACAGTCTGTAGGGTAACGTAGGGCGGCGTCCAGATAAGTTTGCTTCCCAGTTGTTGAGCCAAATCTTTTCGGATGATGGTAACGTTGGCTCCTGTATCTATCGTCATATTGCAGGGAACTCCATTAATATGTCCTATTATGAAAAGTCCATTACTGCCGCCTCTCACTGCAGAAATCTGAAGCGCTTTAAACTGGGGCTTTTCATGATCTGGCAACCTCCGCCCCGCGAGATGGCCACTAATTAGTTTCCCTGCTGTTTGTTAGGAGCGGTCTTAGCATCCGTGCCCTGGGGTGTTCTGCAGTTTCGTCGTATGTGTCCTTCAGCACCGTAGTTCCAGCACTTTACGGTCGGTTTCTTGTCACCAATATTCTGTCTCAAGGCGTTCAGTTGTCTAGTTAAATCGTCTAGACGAGCAGTGACTTGATTCCCTGGCTCCTGGACTTGAGCAGCTCTGACTGGATGGCGGTCTCGACGGGTGGCTTGCTGGGCTACCTCAAATTTCATGGCATACACTAAGGCGCTTTTCAGATCTTTAACATCCGCCATTCGCAGTGCTTTCTGTATTTCAGGGTCTCGGATGCCATCGATGAAATATTGCAGGGACAGGATTTCCCTTGTTTCTGTCGGGCACTCCGAAAAGGCGTGATGTGACAGCCTTTCAACATCCGTGGCGCGCTCCTGAAGCGTTTCGGTGAGCTTCTGTTTACGAGATTTTAATTGGAGCCTGCTGTAGTCTTTTAAACATTTCTCGCCGAAGCGCAGCTCCAAAGCGCCGGATAGAGCTTCGAAATCTAGCCTTTAATTTTCGGGAAGCGTCTGCAGAATATCCGCTGCGTCTGCTCTCAGAGAAGCGGCGAGATGACAGGCCTTAGCTTGGGAATCCCATCCATTCGCATCCGCAACGATAGAAAATTGTGTCCTGTACACCTGCCATGAGGTCTTCCCATCATATGTAGATAGTTTCAGAACGGAACGAGCAGGCATCGATAAAAATTTGAAACCTTCAGAATTGTTTCCTACCATCGCTATGCACTTCTTTAGGCTGTCAACTTCTTTGGCGACGGCAGCAGAAACCCTATCATCAATTTGTTGTTCGACGGCAGAAACTCTCTCTTCTATATGTTCTTTTACAGAAGAAATTCTTTCTTCTATTTGTCCAACTTTAGTTTCAACCGCGTCTATTCTGCCTTCCATAGCCTCAAATTTATTTTCTATTACGCAGGTAATTTCTTTTTTCATTTCGTCCTGACCTGCTTTCATCTCATTTTTAAGAGATTTCATCGTTTCCTTAACGGATTCCTGGCCCAATTTCATTTCTTTCTTAAATGCAGCAAAGGCTGATATCAGCTGTCTTAACTGCTCTTCCATCGCTCTTGTGATTGGCATTCAAACCCCACTCCTGACACCAAAAATTGTTGCGTGCGTACGGGTTCGTTATGAAATGAATGCACAAGTCCGATGAAAAATGAACAAAAATTTATTATTATCACAACAAAAATGCTTAAATTTTCTCAAATTATCATGCAGTATTACAATATCTCACAGTAGTTATTTTTTAACTACTCAAATGTACAATAGAACATAATTCAAAACAGCTAAAGAACGCTAATCCGCGAATTCGCTATAATCAACAACAGCAGTTTTCTAAACAACAACAAACTACGCAACTACTACAAACTGAGATGTTTTCCTCCTTTTATAAGATTTTAAAATCACGCGCTAGAATTTTCCAGCACTTTCTCGAAATCAAAAAGAGATATTTATTTATTTAACATTTATTTAACGCGCTCTTGTATTTTTAATTTTTCCTGCTTAGCTTTCTTTTAATATTCGTCACGCGCTGCACTGCGATAGAAATAAAACCATTTAATTTATAATTGAACTAACATTAGCTTTTTAAATACCAAATTCGTAACAATATGATGTATCACACGTAAATAGTCAACATTTACTTTGTTTTCTACAATCATTTGTAACAGAATAATTTTCTGTACTTACTTTATATAATGAAAATATATATTAAAAGAAAGGGATTTTTTATATTGATAATACATTGTTATATTGAGTAGTAAATTTGTCTGCCATATTCAGCAAAATCTTAATTTTTATTATTTATTTTTTATTTTTTATGGGCTGAAAGCATTTCTGAATTATTTTTCCTTCACTGTTTCTAACATTAACTTCCTTCAACAATGAAACCGTAAATGAAACTGATGATGCAATTTTGTTGTCTATTCCATATTTAATATAGACAGATTCGCAACAAAAATTACAAATAATTCTCCGCAAAACGTTTTCACCATTTAGCTGATATTGTGACAATATTTTGAATTTTAGATTAAGTTTAACAAATCATCAATTCCTTCATTTATGGCAAAACATATTAAAATACAACTGAACAAATAGGTACTATTACATATATCGCAAAAGCATGCAAGATAAAATAAGTCTATGATCTATAAGTATATTCTGAAGTTTAGGTTCGATTTCCGCATAAATCCTGCACATAGTATTTATTTTCTTGTTTTCCCATCTATCCATTAGCGGAAAGTCGGTAAACTCACTGGGCTCTGGTAGCTTAATAACGATTTATATTGATGACTTTGCATTGAGACGTGCATTATGTCTGTATTGCATTTCATACTGTTAATTAGTTTATTTTATTTCTTATTAAGAATATTTTTTAATTAAAACAACGAAATAGACAATAATGCCTATGACCCCACCAGTGGCCGAGGGAATAAGTTCGAATAATACTGGGTTTGTGACTTGTGTTCGATCCCAATGAACAGGTTGGCTGCAGGTTTCGTTCTCGTGGTTTTCTTCCTGTGACTAATAGTCGATGTTTCTTAAAATGTCTTTCATGAAGTCATCTGTCCTCTTAGGCAGATAGCCCTTATGCGCTTTGCCATTTTCAAGTAACCTAACCTTACCTTTCATTCATAATTCTAGGTTCTAACATGGTGTCTTGTATTTAAGTATTTAAATAGTACTAATTACATTTTATTTCCTTATTTACATACTTACTTAGAAGGAAAGTCATTAAGTTAAAATAGGTAAACTTTCTTTCCTTAATCAATACTATGAGCAACACTGAGCTTTCTACATTCTGATATGATTTGAATTAAAGTTTCCTCTCAAAATATCATTCATTCAAATACAGCAACGAAATACAATCTCATAGTCGTTAAATAGAATCTTCAGAAACGAAGCGTTGAAAGTTAAACCCGTCCTCACTTAGAATAACTTCTTTAAATGACGACTTTTGAGCACTTACTGAATTTCATCCATAAACAACTTTCGCTAATGAGAAGTTTCTTCGAAACAATCTGTATATTCCTCTGCAACTTAACTATTAAAGCATCTAAGCATGAGTCAATCAAACTACAGTCATTTCTTCGAAACTACCGATTTAATGAGAAGAATAAAGAAAAAATATATTATACGGAATGAATTTTGAACAAATGCACGAAGACTAAGGGCGTGCTTTGGTTTCCAAGAGTTTTGCTTTTAAATGTTTAATTCCTTACCGAATGCAGTTGAGCGGGCAGAACAAAATGGCTAATTCCAGTTCTTAATTTTCCGAAAGTAATTCGAGAAGTTATAGCCGGGTTTTACCGTCTTTTGCACAATTAGAGCAAGCAGCGGTAAGCTCCTTTGGAAAGAAATATATTTATTCGATTGCTGCTTTCAGATAATATGATCAGAGGCCTCGTAAAATTCACCCTAAATCGAGCGTAACTGTACAGAATGAACGACAGTCCCATCATATAAAAGATACTTGAAATAATCCAGATTATAGACTAGACGTAGAAGTTTATTGACAAAAATCTGCTACAAATTGCTGATTTAATTAACTTGCTGTAATATAAAAATTGAAGCTATTAGATTTAAAGAATATGTACTAGATAATAAAAAATCAAAAATAGTTAACTTTTCAGAAATTTAATTTTGAAATTTCCATTGCAAAAGTTCCTGATTTGGTTTATTTCACAAATATTACTACTAGTATATGCTTTGTACTATAGTTCTTTAAAAATTATCCTTTGCAGTTACATCAAGATCTCGTAAACTTTTACAAAGCTACCGAAAAGAGCCTAGATTACTTTCCTTAATTCTGTAAGATCACTTGTCTAGCAGAGCTAATAAAATCGCTGAATCGTTTAAGCAAGGAATGATTTGACTGGATTAATTTATTGCAGCAAATAAGGTTTTCATATTCACGTTACACTTAGGAAAAATTACAAATGTTCCAAGCAGCAATCCCGTTCGCCATGATCTGAACCGTCGTCAAATCGCTAGTGTTCAGGAGCTTTAGCACTTGGTCACCGGTCCGCAATTATGTTGTATGATTCTAAATTTACTTTAATTAGTTGGCTAGGTCCTTGTTTGAATTGTGAAGCGACTATCCGTGAAGTTCCACACTGTATCAGTAATAACATGTAAAAAGGGTGAAAAGATCCTTTTATTCAACTTAACCCTTCAACACACTCGCATCACTGCGCTACATTAGAACATGCGCGGGACAAATTTTACCACAGCGTTTGTTTCTCGGAGTTCAAACCCCAACGTATAAATACATGCATTTTCTTTGTTTTAAATGAATGTATAAATGACTGATAGCTTTGTGAATTATGTTAAAACTTTTTTCTAGTTTTAATTCGAGATGATCTTTCTTTAAGTTATACAAACATTTCCATACTGGTTATCTAAAGTAAGCCATAAAAATCGAAATTTATGCAAAATTACTAACTTATATAAGATACATACATGATTTCTTGTATTAGGAAAATCATTTTTCATATGCACATGTTTTTAAACATAAGTGTTTATTATAAAGAGTGGTTTGATAAAGCACTAGAGGAAAATGAAAAGGCTGCATTCTTACTAGCTTTTTTCCTTAAAACTCAATATAATGTCATACAATTATTCATATCAAATAATAGATTCTAAATACGAATATTAAAAAAGATAAATAACACATAGGTTTCCCGCCCCCCCCCCAACCTGAGTTTAATTATTCAAATAATATCGTTTTGAACAATCCTCACATAGTGCGACAACATATTTTTACAAACTATTTCTTAGGGTGAAGGTCTGCTGCATCTTCTGTTCCTGCCAACCTTTTTACTCCAGTTTTGAGTTCTTTCGAGAGAGACAGAAATGCAGCTCTTTTTTAAGACATGTTCTTTTATAAGCTCTAATGCTAAACCTTTGAGAAAAGCTCTTCGGTTCATATTGACTTGGTCGTTATTTGATCGATGAATAATAAAAGCTTTTATACCTTCAATGTTCAATAGTCCAAAAAATATGGTTAGAGACCAGCAGCGGCATTTTCTTGAAACAGACCATGTTCTACATGCAGCACCACATACAGTTCTTGAAACAGCACAAGTTCTGTGCAGCATCGGCTGCACAGAGATATTTAACGCGTAGCCGTCTCTTAGCTCTACCACTGACGTATATAATCAGGCAATTAAAATTCACATCCGTAAAATACCAAGCTTAAATCAGCAAAACAACGTGGCCGAAAGGCAGAACACGCTCTGTCTGAAGTAGCTCAGATACCACTTTAGATAGTACCTTTCTACCGTACTTTGCATAAAGCACGAAACTGAAATATCATTCTAGCAAGAAGTCGTAGGTTGAAAGCAAGAGCAATAGGAGAGGTTGCTTCCAAATAAAATTAACTGTTAAATTAAATAAATCTCCATAGTGTAAAAAGGAATAAATAAAAATATTTACAATGTTTCAATGTTATCATGTGAAACTTGACAAACTCTCTTCAACAACTTTACTTCATGAGTTTTCTTTGAAACAATGATAGCAATACACGTTTAAGGAAAGGTGGAAATAACTATCATTACTCATATGCTATCGGAGAGCAGAAAGGAAGATTACATACGGATGCAGTACTGTGTGACTTTAAAGATTTTTAATAGGTTCTAATAAACTAATTTCAGCATTTCATACACGATACTAACAAAATATAGGATAAACTTTATCAGCTGAACACACCAGAAAAAAAAATTTTCTAATACAGATTGCATGTCTGAAAATGAAGCATAAAGGCTTAATTATAAAGCGATAAGACGTAAATATAAGAAAGAGGCGAAATAATAATTTATTTAATCACGACTTAATCATAGTAATTATTTGAAATGACATCGACTTATACCAAGAGTGATTGCCAGACTCTTGAATACAGCGCACACTTTGGACACAGTATCGACAGAAATTCCGGCTATGCTGCAGCTGTGTCCGAAGCTGAAGACTTCATCAGATTTAAGAGGAATGGCATAGAGATAAACGACAGTCTTTAAATACCTTCCCCAAACAAAGCGAAATACAGTAGATCGAGAGATAGTGGGATACAAAGTCTTATCGCTTTACTCAATGACCTGGAAAAATAGCATTCATATTTTCTTACATCTTGTGAAAACCCACTTTTTTCTTCACCGTGCTGGAGCACATACTCTACCAGACGGTTGTAGGAATATCCTTCAAAAATTCTCTATTCTTACAGAAAAAATATAACTTACTGCTACCCCATAAAGTTGGAAAATGTATATTGGCTTTCTCGTCAATCATATACTGAGCAGTTACCTCGGAGCTTGATGGGCCGGAGAATTTATGCTTGCAGACCTGCACTCGCTGACATGCTATCTCCCTGCGGTGCGTTTATGTTGTATTTTTAATCATTCGTTAGGTAATTTGTATCCATCATTATTAAAAAATGAATGTTTCGATGCATTATATCACATTTTAAAGTTTATCATATCGTTTTTAAACATCCAGTATTTATTGTATTGTGTTTTATAAATGATGCAAGTTTTAAAATGCAACAAAGCTATCAACGCGCATAAAACTTTGAAATGCTTGCTTTTCTATCTTCTTTATTAGACCGGATTAATACTGGAAAACGACATCTGATATGTGTCTATCTCTACATTCTCCTCAAGCAGTTACTCTATAGGTTAGTCCATGACTAATACTTCATAGACGTATTTGTTGATTTCGCCCATGATCCACTGGGTTTCTTTCTCTAATTCGGTAACTACTTGTGATTTGTTCATATCAATGTTTTGCATCTTAAGATCAGTCTAAGTTTTATTAATCATACCTGCATTGCATTCACTTTTTCGAAATTGATTTCTAAGATTACTATGCATTGCTCCTTGATGAACTAATAACAGTAAACGCTGTATTAATCAATAAACAATAAACTCTGTATTAATTGGAGTGATAAAACTTGAATAATGAAATTGAAAAGAATAGTTCTATCAATCTTAAAATAAACACTGGGTTGAATTGTGAATATTATTTAGAAAGAGGTGTTAGCCTAGAAAATAATGTCAAAATACGGGTGACATTTGTTGAAGCATGGCAAGTCTCAAGCTTCCTGAAATATCGTCTAAGAAAGTCCCACCAGAGGCTGAAAGGTAAGTCATTGAACACAGGTAGTTTGGTCTGCAGTTCGAATCCCGACCAACTGGCTGGCTGAATGGGCGTTTTTATGTGTAACATGAGTACGAGCCATGTGTGTTACATGTGTACTAGTTTTCCTTGCAAAGTTCTTTACAATGGCATACATCCTTTTAGGCAGATAGTCCTCGAGTGCTTTGCATTAATCAACTGACCTAAACCAAACCAATCGTCTAAGAAGGTACTAAATACATATTTTGGCTGATTTATGTTTTTCCTGTTCATCTTCTTAGGGATTTAATCTTAACATACTATTTACTCGTACTACTCTCTTTGTCTTCTGTACTTCCTCATCTACATGGATTTGCCATGCTACTTGAAGATTTTTGCTTTCACTGATCCTCATATGTTAACCGTTTTCCTCATTCTTCTAAAAGAACCATTAATATAACTGCAAGATGGGAATTCCCTATACTTTATCTGACCAGTGTCACAAAAATTTCAGAACAATGTGTTTACTATCGAAGTACAGTAAATAATGAGGCTTTTATAAACTTGAACATTGTATAGAAATTTTTAAGGTTTACTCTTTTTTAATTTCATTTTGCACTAATAGATACATTCGTGTTTGTTTTGCTATACTTCTGTCAATCCTACAATTTGTTTTCTTTTGAGATTTGGTTACTTACTCTTTTAGGCTCCTACAGAACAAGTTCTGCGTATTTTTTCTTTTTGCAATTGTTAGTTTACGCTCAATTTGAACGTGGTTGCAAAAATAAATGTTTTAGACTTTTATTTTACCTTTTTATTTTCATAAAGGCAAGAAAGCGGCTGAGGCTCACAAAGAGATATGTGAAATTTATAGTGCTTATTTCTTAAGATAATGCATGCATCAGAATTGGTTTAAAAAATTTAATCTTGGAGATCTTTTACTTGAAGTTGATTAACGTTCTAAAGTTGATGACGATAAAATTAAAGCCATAGTTGATTTGAATTGTTACATAATTGTGCAAGAATTGCAAAAAGGTAAAATGGTCAACTGTACTGCGCATAACAATTAAAAATGATAAAAGATATCTCGAACTCAGCTCGATATTTGGGTTCTACATGAATTGAAAGAAATATACTTAACACAAGGAATCAATATTGGTGATGCGCATTTGAAACATATTGCTATCGATCGTTTTTTGAAATAAATTATCACTGCTGATGAAAAATGGATTGTTTACAAAAACAATAATCGAAGATCATGCTGTCAGTTTGGTGGGTTACAAAGTTCGTGTGTGTTTTTGGAATTACTTCCAAGCAACTAAAGGATCAACTTAGATGTTTACTGCTAACAGCGTATGAATACCGGGGAAGTAATCAAAGAGAAAAAGGTTAGAATTGACAAATCGCAAAGGAATGGTATTCTACCGCAAAGCGAGGCCTAACACATATTTAGCAACACGTACGAAATTAGAGAAGCTTGATTGGGAAGTAATGTCCCAATCCCTACATAGCCGCGAGCTTGCACTATCGGATTATAATTTATTTTGAAGTTTACAAAGCTTTTTAAATGGTAAAAATTTCAGTAATTACGATGAGCTCAAATCTCGATTGCCTGAATTTTTTGCTTATATAGTTCTAAGAGAGTGAAATCACAAATTTACTAGAAAGATATCAAAAGATTATCCAATAGAATGGGAGATATTTGACTGATTAAAGCTAATTTTTCAAGTAGAAAAATTCAGTTTTATTTCCCACTAAAAAACAGAAATTACGTTCTTGCCAACCCGATATATTTTGCAACAATTTACATTTTAATATACATTTACGTATGCTTTTACACAAAAATGACAGCATTTAACATCTTCTCATAAATGAATCATGCAAAACATTAATTCCATAGAAACATTAATTCTTTATTAAATTCCTTCTTGAATTAATAATTATTTAGCAAAAGTTTAATGCTTCTTAGAATTCAGATATTTTTAATGTCAATTTTCATTAAAAATGCTCAGTAAATTTTTAGAATCAAACTCTGTCTCATGGACTCAAATAAAAATATTCTAAAAACTAAATTTGTTGCGCGCTGAAATTAAAATGAGAGTGGGAATCGTAGAAACAAATCAAACTCTTAGCTTCCATTTAAAATCTAAGAAAAAGCAATTCGTTTTAAAGCAGAAGGCTGGTCATGCTATGTTTTTTCAAAATCCATCAAGCCAATAGGGAAATAGTAAGTTTTATAGTATTTTACCATTTATAAGACGCTTTTTTTAATTAGGAATAATTCATTCATCAAGCAAATTCAAAAACAATTAGCATTTACCAAACATGAAATTACCGGTACTTACTGAGATAGTAATTGCAGGTTAAATGAAGTATACTGCTCATTTATCACTAAATACAACACAGTTTAATACTAAAAGACAAATGCAGGATGTGAAGTATATACTGTTCATAAATGATAATACTGCGCATAAATGTTTTTCTGCTATCCAGATCAAAAGCAACTTTTTACATGTTCTTATATCTCCGATCTTTGTTTGGTAATCGATTTCTGCCTCTTGGGAACATGTACCAATTGAATAACATGCTTTTTTTTCCATTCGTAGACACCATCATACTTGGAGTACGCATGCAATGGCCAAGTCTCGAATACGCATGATGTCTTCGTACTTTTATGTTATCTCCTTTTTCATCTCCACAGTGATCTTAACAATTTACTTCGTTTCTTGACTTAACTCATTAACCTAAAATTAATTACTAATAAATTTATAAAACATTTACTCGAAAAGGCACAAAATCTCTTGAAAATTTACTGTCCGAGCTTTTTACTGAATAACAGCAGCAGAAATGGCGCCAGTTATAGCATTGCCTGGAAAAGGAGTCGTGAACGGGGGAAGTGATAATAATATAGTGAGCGCAGTCGTGAACGGGGGAAGTAATTACAGTGAGCGCAGTCGTGAGCGGCGAAAGTAAATTTAGTGAGCTCAGTCGTAACTTACCGAACACGAGTTGTATTCCAAACAAAACTCGTACACTAAACAAAACTTTTTTCTATCCAAGCAGGACTTATACCGAGTTGGAAGTATTTCAAAGCGGACGTATACCAAGCTAATCTGAAAATCACCGTACGACAGAATCTGAAGAGATGTATTTTCAGTTTATAAGCAATTATTGCATTGTTGCTGGCCGTTGGAATCGTATATGATTGACACATCTAGTTAGCAAACCCAAAGATCCGTGGCTCGAATCCAAGGTAGAGCACAGTTGAAAATTTACGTTTCAATATACAAAAAGTTTTAATATTATCTCTCGCGGCTCCCGAGCTAAAATCTCTCAGCTGATAATTCGTCTCTATCTTTATTTCCTTAACTGCCTCTGTCTTCAGTCATCCTTTAAAAGTGATAGAATATACGGAATAATCTCATTCTCCCATACATGTTCTCGAAGTATAGTTGGTTACCATGTCAATTTAGCAATCGGAAGATCCATGGTTTGGATTCCAGAGACGGCATAATTGATTCTTCGTGTTTATCTGCTAAGAAAATTCTGACATTCTCAAAATTTTAAGTATTTGAAATTACATATAAACCTTTAAGTTATTAATAACTCAATTACATTTACATGTTTCAGTTACCTTTAAATACAGTTTTTGAGCTATTATCTTAATATGTTCCTGCAACTGTAAAGAAACTTCTCCGTCGGTGGAATATAAGTTTGCTCCAGATGCAAAAAATTACTTAAGCACGCCGTCCGTGCTTATTCCGAATTTGCAAATCGCTTTGAAGTGTAAAATCTCCTTTGTGAGAAATGTGAAGCGTTCTTAAAATATTCTTAATCTTAAAAGAGTTCTAAGGAACTCTGACTTTCAATTTAAATTCTTTCAAATAGCAGACTTGCTTTTTACTTCATTAGATTATTTGAATTAATCGAAAACTAAAATCGTATAGCTATGTACATTAGCCAAATCTCTCGCATGTGGTTATTTCATTTGAATGGATAGCATTATAAAGAAGCCTTCTACCAATTTACAGATAATATAAAAGAGGAGGAAAAGAAGATTAAAGACATTTGTCAGCTAACTGAGTATTTAAAAATATTTACATTAGCTTCGTAAAAACGAAAAATTATCTCAATTTAACAAATTTTCAAAGACCAGTTCCTAAAATTTTCCAGCAGTAATTCAGGCTAGTGTAAATGATGAGGAAAACGAATGGAAAACAATATTGATCATCATTTTATCTTGTGTTTATTTGTGAATTTAAAAGCTAAATTATCTAGAACAATACGTTTAAAATTGCGAGAGGGTGTAGAGACATTAGGTTACTTTTGATACGGGAGACATGAAAAATGAAAAATGCTCTCGCCGGGACTCGAATCTCGGACCTATCGAATACGCGCCGAATGTGCTGACCACTACATCACAAAGGCATTCTAAGAAGAAGAGAGAAATACCTTATAAGGTAGTCATTTTATTTGAGATTCTCGGAAATTTATATTGAAAATTGAAAATCAGATTGAACCCGTTAGACCATAAGCAATTTGTTTTCATGATTATTTCCAAATTTCTTAAAATAATGAACCATGGCAGAAATCGAAATAATTCTTAAATTGTTGTTAAAATACCTGCTGTTCATTTTTAACGGCCAGCATTAATATAGGATAAGGTAGAGTGCCTGACATGTTTCATAAATGAAATTATTGTACCACATATTATCATCAACAGTGATAACAGTGGCGTGATCGAAGAGAGGAAGCCATTTCCGATAATTATTCACAATAGAGCGTTACATATAGCTGGTCCTAAGGCACAAATGTTTTTTGGGGGACACTTTCTTTATTTTCGTGAGAGATAAAAAGGATTATGAATAGTTATAAGATGATTTTGGGACTTTAGGAAAAATCTTTCTAAACCTTAGGGCGTATGCTTGAGCAGTGTGGGCCTCGGTAATAATCATATCTTCTTAATGAAGCGTGAACGAGAGTTTTCCTGGATACTTTCCTAGATGAAACGGGGCGCGATTTGTGTAAGTAATTTTCAAGAAATGGGCTTGTGATGTGGATTTTAGGTAATAAATTGAATACTTGGACGCATTTATAAATAGATTTCTTATGTTTTATTTTAACTTATATTACCTACAATCATTTAAAGTGCAGCAATGGGCTCCGCAGAATCCCATATTTTATTCTAAGTAATCATTTCTAGAAAATACAATACGATTTTCTAATTATTCTACAACTAAATGATGGATTCGTAAGTAAAATCTCTCTGTTACAGCTTTATGCATATACAAATAATTGATTCTTTTCCTTCACGCTTATAATCACATTTGAAACGTATCACTGCTAAGTTTAATGAACAGTATATTTTTATAGTCCCATCGATACGTTAACGTCTCATATATGTTGGGACTTTGGCTGATATTTATTTTTAGGGTGTAGTGTGCTAGAAGATGTAGTTTTCGAATAAGAGTGTCTGAACATAAGATAAAAGTCCATTTATTCTTTTTTGGATACTTAATACTTTCCTTGAGCAACATGGCCATCAGCATCCAACTGGAAAATCGAATTCCATTCTCCTTTCAAAACATCTGATGAATTCCTGCTGTATTCTGTGTTCTAAAAATAGCACTTCTGCTTAGGATGTCTATGTCTTCTATAAATTGGATACATTTCGAATGCACACATGCAGAAGTCATGAAATACAAAGCGAATTTCATAGTTTTTCAAAAGCGAAGCACAGAAACATATTCAACTTTTCAGATTCATAACCTTGTGATTCTGAGCAAATATAATTTATGAAATATTTCGAGCTACAACTCCTTACTGTATATTAAATTTTAGATTTATTCTTCAGAACCCGACAAAGGATTTATTTTGCCTTCTGTTGTCTGCTATCACAGATATACTTTCAAGTGCAAAAAGACATTTCTCCCTTTTTAGATTGTTTATTTATTTAATGCGTGAGAAAGAACATCCACGATTAAATCGTTGATAATGTGTTATTACAATACGATAGGATATATGATGTAATCGTTATGAATGGCAAAAGGATGCTCGAAATAAATTTGTGCACCAGAAAAAGCATACATAACACGTAGATAAAGCGTAGCATGGGAAATAATTTCAAAGCACAGCATTAAAATAATAACATTTTTGAGAGAGTTTGAAAATTATAAATTGAATAAAATACAAAAAAGATTATCAGTTACGTATTTAAAACAAAAACAGGCAAGGCATATAGGAATGAGTAGTTGATATGAATGGTAGTAAGAAATTTAAAATTATATAAATTTAGACTAATTTTTGAATGAAATTCTATAAAATTATCCTAATAACTTTTAAGTGAGTACTGCTGTTCTTAGCTGAAGAAATATAGAATTCTAAAGGTTTAGCCTGGTTATTATTAGTGACCATTTCATCATTTAGAAGATATTAGGATTTTAAAATTTTAAGAAAATAATCATGATTTAAGCATGTTGAGTAATTTAAAGTTTTTATCAAGTGATGGTGCTTCGTAATAATATAAATACAGGTTTTTAATTATTTAATCTTCTTCTAATGATGCAATCAAATTACATTTCACTAGATATTAAGCGCACAATTGAGATATGAATTCAAATTGAAAATTACTTTGGCAAGAATGCAAGAGAATATTACATTAAAGCATTTATAGTAAAGTATAACTCAGACTCAGTCTACATTATGGAGGAAAAAAATTAAAAAGAAAAGAAAACTTTTATCTGCTTTCCCTGAGTTAATGTATATGACACTCTCTTTCAAAAGCATTAAAATGTTGCAAAGGTAGGAGGATTAACTGCCATATGTATAGGGAAAGCAACAGGTGAAACAAAGAGAAAATGAATGTAGTTTGGTGTACTGAGGAAACAATAATCAAACTTGCAACAAGCAGAATTCTGAAAAAATTAGGAAGAACTGTACTGAAGTTAATATCATTTACCTGAAGAGCATAAAGTCTTTTGAAAGTGAAAGACTTTTAAAAAATCCAATTCATTAGCTAGGGAAGCTTCGTAGATGATTTTCGCTTAACCAAAATCAAAATTTCTCATAAATGATCAGACAGGATAAAGTGTCCAAAATTTGCTTCTTTTTATATTTTCAAAAATAAGACTTATGTTTTGCATGCAGAAGTTTTTAATACTCATTTGATTTGGCCACCATAATTCAAATCAAACTGACAAAATATGCAATATAATTCATGCGAAATTTATAGAAGTCTTTCAGTGAGGTTTGTAGTATGTCAGTCATTCGTTTTCCTTTTATTTCCATCTCTGTCCTTTATTTCGGCTATAAATTTGATTGTTTGCGCCTTCCGCTTTCTAAGTTTTCTTCTCTTCTGTAAAATAGGGAACAATGCCTGATCGTTCTCGAAAACGACAGAATTTTATTCAAACTGTCCACCAAACTAAGCTTGCTTTCTTGCCTAATTTAAAATCTCTTGCATCTGTTCGTAAAAACACTCTAGATGCAAGAGCCATATAAAAGTAAAAGAACATTCAGAGCTTAGATCAAACAATTAAAGAACTGGAAGTTAGATATAGAGTTAAAAATCTCACAGTTCAACTTCGTAAGATAATAAAAGTGCTCAGGACTTCTCTCATTCATTAGACTAATATATGTTAAAAAGAATATAAGGCATATCTTTAATTTACATTTCGCATTTCGAACAAAATTATAATTGCTTGCAAACCAGTGTAAGTTATATATCGTAGAATAATATCAGTTACATATATCTATTTATTTTTTTCAGCTATGAATTCATACAGCGTAAGTTAAGTAAAAATTGAATAAAAATTTGAAATGATCTTAAGAATAAAGTATTAAATGTATGTTTTGTTTCTAAATTTATATTTTTATTTAATGTTTTAAAAGCTTATTGAATGTTAGGATAATATAATTTATTTAAATTTAGTAAAAATGCAGCCTTAATTTGGCATAGATTCGAAAAAAAAAAACTACCGATTTCGAAAGCAATCAAATACATCTCATGAAGAAGAGGAAAATATATGTATATAAAAGAAAGACCTCTTTTCAGTCTTTCTTTTATATACATATATTTCCTCTTCTTCATGAGTACTGAAAATGATTGATAGACGAGAGACTGAAAACCAATTTTGTTAAATATCGTGTATTTACTACTTGATTTAACTTGATTCATTTTACGCACTAGTATAATTCAGTCTAACTTCTGTTAACTCTCAGAAAATTATTTGAAGTTTGCATACAAAAAGGATGTATTCTTTAATTTTCATAATTTGGTAATTCTTAAATTATAAATTTGGGATATAACACGATTAAATGCATGATACATCAGTATACTTTCTCCCTCCTTTCCGCATGCCTTTGTGGTGTAACTGGAAGCCACTCGACGCGTATTCAGGAGGTCCGTAATTCGAATCCCGGCCAGAGCATTGAGATTTTCAGTTTTCTGACATTGAAAAATTCTAAGAAACTCTACAACTTTCCCTTAACCAACATGTATGGGATCTATAAATTACTTTAAAGGCCCATGCAAATGCGGTATTATTGTGCATCAGTAATCATTTGAATAATTTTAAGTGATATGCAGTTATTTATAAACTTTCGTAAGTTTACTAACTTAAAAACATATATCATAAAAAATAACAAAGATGTATTAACTGACGCCCCTGACATAATACTTGCAACTTCTACAGGTACAAATTCCTAGCGTTTTGTTTGGGTTATCAATAGTATATTGCGCAGTATTGTCCGTTATTTAACTGCTACTGATACGTTTGTAAATTTGTTTTCATAAAAACAAAATTTCAATTCTAAGCGCATGTTGCCTATTTTACCGACGAAACAGGTAGTATTAACTATCTGTTTTGTTGAACATATGTGACACATTTTGCTCTTCGTGTTTATGCAAAAATCCAGAACACCAGGAACAAAAAAAAATCAATTAGTGTTGTTTTTTGATCGAAAATCGTTCCTGAAATTCCACCAAAGAAATAGTTCGAACAACCCAGAAGAAAACCACTGATAACACACTTTAAGAAAGATTGTCAGATTTTAATAAGTATCAGTTTTGATACTTTATCTTCATTAGAGCCTCTGTGAGATAACCAAGGATTTTTCAAAACTTATAGAATGTAAACACTCAGCTATTGTAAGTATGAAAAATATATTCTCTGTTTCTAATCTCTCTATTCTATATAATTTGTTATCGATGGGTAACATATAATAAAATGCTACCAACCTCTTGCTCTAATTCATTATTTTCAAGATTCTCGTTGATATATATTTCACAGTGCAGTGTTTTCTTATATTGTATATGGTAAAGGAATTTTAAGCTTTTCATACATCACTGAAATAAATAGCAAGCGCGAAATAGACAATGCAGTATGATTAAATTATTCATATTAGAGCTTCAATTGATTTTATTTCATTTACGTTTTAATAAAATATGAGTATAAAAGTGCTTTAAAAATTAAGCAATTGAAGATAATTGCCTGCAGGATAATTCTGATAACACTTAACCTCAGCAAATAAGTTTCACCTAAGAAAACATTAATATTAGTTCTAGTTTCGAAGTTGTTGTTGACTCACTTGTCTGACCTATAGTGAGCCCAAGCCCCCGAAAATTTTCGTGGCAAGGAGCGCAAGATATGCCTGTCGTTGCCAACAACTTTGAGCACCACCCAGGTGACAGTGCGATTTAACTCAGTTCCGCCCCAATTTTGATGCAGAGCACTCCAGGGCGACCGGACCGAGGAACCCCACCCCCTCTTTCCCTAACATGAACCTCTCCAGAGGACCTTCGCTCCCCGCATATTTAGAGTGCCCCCATGCCGCACGGACTCTATCCGACGCTAACCACGGCAGTTAGTTTCGAAGTAGTTCGCCATTAATTTATTGAAATGCATGTGCGACAAACACGTTGTAGATGCTGGAATATGGCTGCCTGGTTGCACAAGTTACAGATACTGGAGTATGCTCAATTGCTTTCTAGATATAACGTGAAAATTTTGATTTTTAAAAATGTAATTTCATATCCATTAATCCAGCCTTTTCGCATTGCATATCGCCCTTTTAACAATGAACGCATACTTTTTTTATTCTGTGAACATATATTTTTAGTTCTATTATTACCCTGAACTAAATATATATTTTTTCTTAAAATGCACTTGTTTGAGAAATTAAGAGAATATACACATTTTGTCGAATTTCTCAAAAGCTAATGGACAGATTTCAATGAAGTTTGGTATGAATGTACACTTATAACAGATATCGGGAAAAGATCTGTGCCGTTTAAAATGTACACATGGTTATCAGTAAAACTTCTAGCGCAGTGATGTCTAAAATTCACGTTGTGTTATTAAACTGAAAATTAGTCTAATATAGAGTGTAGTCCCATCTCGCAAAAAAATAGGTCGCGCAGCATGACTGCACATTGGACAGGAGACAAAAGAGGAGTCCCTATGGCAGCCGATTCCATTCCTGCAGCAAGGCCGTTTTCAACTCTGGAATGGTTCTCGATGGGTAATGGCGAGATGAAATTGCCCTCCCAAAAGCGTCCCAGAAATGAAATGTAGGTTTAAAGGTAACTAGACCTAGCTCGTCATGCCAGGCGACGAATGTCCTTGAGCCTTGTGTGGATGAACATCGTCATCCATTAACGGGCAACCAGGACCAACTGCGCTCCTGAAAATTCGAACATAGGACTTTGAGATCTCCTCACTACACCTCTTTGTAGTCAGAGATCCTTTGTCCAACATATACAGTGTGTGCGGCTGTCCAACATAATGCCTGGCTAAACCATTACACTTTCATCATCGTAATGATCGATTCCCTGAAGCGAGAGGGATGGCACAGCGTTCTAAGCCCTCTCCAAAAGCACGTATGGCGAGAATGAGTGTCCAGTCTGAATCTGAACTCATCTGTAAAAACCCACGGTGCTCCTTTGAAGTCTGTCCCAAGGACCGTGTTGTCTGCACCATGCTAAACGCGCTCTCTATGCTGCTGTGAGAGGGACGCTAGTAGAGGGACTTCTGTCATACAGCCCTGTCTCATTATGCCTTCGGACTACTATAGACTGTAAAACGTGGGTTCCCGGGGCAGCATACAGCTAACGTGTGAGGTGAGAAGCAGTAGCAATCCTGTGTCGTTGCACTGAAATTGATAAATAACGGTACTCATTCGTCGTTGTGAATCTTGGTTGACCTTGTCCAGAACTTCGAAATATGGATCCAATCTCGCTTACGATATGGGCAGAATGTCCTGAAACTGTTTCCACAAATTACAGACGTCATCGGCTTAAACCTTACCTCTGTAGACATCTGCGATTGTGACTGGCTTGCCTCCAGTCTACCGACCATACTTTATTTCATTCTGTGATCCAAACGATTGGGGGCACTCATTTTATCTGATATTTTTCAAAATTTACTCAACTCTGTAGAGTTTTTCTTAATTTGCATAACAAATTTATTTTAAGTTTTCCTCTTCTCAACTTCTCAAACTTACCCTCACATTCTCTCACCAGGATGTAAATTTAAAGTTAAGTGAAGTGCTATTTAAACGTGTGATTATCTCAGTTTATTCAGAGCGTGTTTCGATAGCCTAGCACATGTTTCGTTGTTATTTCACGGTCATTCGAGTAAGCCTTTTGGCCTTATCAGTTGAGTATCACGCCGGTCAGATTTCTGGGAGTCCATCTCTTAAGAGTAATTTTGAAGTGCGTTCTTGCACTCATTTACTTTTCAGATTTGATTTTGTATTCTCGTCTACGTTTGAGTTATCGGAGCAAGTGAACAGTATTTTTGTAACGCACGAAGCCCTGGTGTCTGTTACTTTAGTTTGAGTTAATAAAGGGTTATTTTGCACCCTTCTTCTGTGCTGTTATTTATTTCACGCCTGGCGAGAATTCGCCAGGTTCATTGTAGAAGCTGAATCAGTATACGTGGAAAAGTAGAGATAGATGTTGTAAACTCTTGCAAGAAACACGTTGAATGTCGTGATATGAAGTACGCGCTTTCAATTCGTTAAAAACGCTTCGCGCGCTTATACCCTCACCACAATCACAGCTCTGCAAATATGTACGTGTACGCTTTTATTTTATATTCATTTCGGAATATTTGCATAATTCTTCTGCAGCATAATCAGTACTTTTTATTCAATACTTTTCGTAAAAATAGACATAATTCGCAAATTCTCTTAACTTCGCACACTAGTGTATTACGGTAATAACTCTGTATTTCTAAATCATACAAAACTCTGAATATATTTGAATCACTAGATTCCAATACATTTACGTATTTTTAAATGTATTCCATACAGCAATTTTTGAATTAAAACATTCGTCTGAAGGTTTACTCCTCTGAGTTTTAAATACTGCTAAAACGTTTGCTACACAGGTTTTTGGTATGCATTACACATGCATGCTTCTTAGGGTTCCTTACATATAAATGTATTGCTCCCTAGAATTTCCTAGAAAAGTTTACAACTATTTAGGATGCCATAAAAAAAGAAATTAGAAACATATAAATTTAGAATCTTTAATCGATTATTTATGGCTGTATAATTAAACATTCGACACTTCATGACAAGCAATAACAATAAAAAATTATATTTTCGTATTTGTATGTGGAAACTATGCAAATTTATGCCTTTAGAAATCATTTTGGAGTAAAATTTCGAAAATTACATTCAAAATAAATTTCTGCGTATTTCCGCATTAATTCTTTAAAATATTCAAAATGTGAACATGGTTATCCCTACAATTTCTCTCGCTTGTTTATGAATGCTGCGATTGCAAAAATTTCTCTTTCTCTTAAACGGGGATATTAAAGGTGTTTTTAAATTAACTCTATTTTAGGGAAATTATTATGCGTACAATATTGAATAGTTCATCCCGATCTTTTTATTAAGCAAATAAAAGCATTTTTTTTTCAAAATCTATGCCACCCACCAACAGCTGAACAATATGATAGCTGAACAGTGACAGTTCGTATAGGTTAAAATACAACAAATGGACCAGCTGTATGAGACCTCTGGTAGATTTCCCACGGACAATGGAATGTGAACTAGATTTTTTTAAAACATCCTTCACGAAAGCACTCTTCTCCTTAGCCAAATAACATTCCCTAGATCTGCTATAATCCAAATAAACCAATGCACTAGAAAATTCTTAACTTTTAAGAAAAGATTAAATATTATCTTACACCAAATCAACATTTCTCAATGTCATTGGACTCGCTATTTTGCCAAATATTTCGCTAATGCCATTTAACTGAACAGTATATGCTTAAAAAATAAAAACAACATTTATTTATTTTGACAGAAGCAGGAATTCTAGTAACATAATTTTTTTCTTTCCTTAGATATAAAAGCAAACCCACCAAACCCATTCCTTCCAATAAAATCATGTTTAAGAGCCATTAATAGGGTTGAAATATGATCTTTTAATTACAAAATTATAGGAATTTATCCCATAGTATAATTTTAAACAAATCTGTTAAAAACAAGTAAAAGATTCATTTTTTGCATCTGAGAAGTTAATATTACCCCGATAACTGAAAGAATTCCTTTTACTGGAAAAACGTAATCACGCCTTCCCCGGAAAATGTAATCCCGCCTTCCCCGGAGAAGGAATCCTTATATCCCAAAATCAATTTTCCAATTTTTGGCTAACCTATAAAGAGCATTTTCTTAATTTTAAAACCATATAAGTTGATAGAACAGTTAGTTTTTAAGAATCTAATTATAGTAAATTAATGTAATAACATAAATTAGGAACTTGCGTATATTTTAAAACAATGATTTTTAGAGACACATTTTAAAGCGTCTTCCTCAAAAGTATGAGTATTTTATTTCTATCAACATATTTGATTTATATCAGAAATAAGTACCTACGTTTTCTGTTTAGAATGTTTTCTGTTAAGCGATAAAGAAAGCATTGCGAAATGCAAGTAATACACTTAAAATTCGGCTGTTGATAGAAATACATCGAAAAATATAGTGGTGGGTGCAGTTACATGTTTTGTCTTCCTAAAGTTGTGAATTCTCTACCGATTTCAATACAATTGCATGTTAGAAACTTTGAAAAATAAATGCAAAACTGCAAAGATGAAAAATGAATCTAAAACGCAATACGGCAGAAAAATTCTAAAGGGAAAATAAAAGGAAACGACAACTTTCAAAGCAGCCATCATTGAAGAGAATATGAAGCAGAGAAGTTCTAAGAACAAAGAAATGGTTTGGTTGAATACGTAGTATACGTTTTCTCATATTTTTCATAAGATATGTGCATTTATATGAATATGTACCACTCAAAAATGTATGATAATGTATAGTTTACATATCTGTGTTATTGACCTGTAGTTTACATATATGTGTTATTGAAATGATATTTTTATATCACAGATGTATAAATCACATAAAATATTATATCATTGTCACAACATTCCTTACTTACACATTATGAGTAAACTACATAAATTTATCTTTAAAAATATTTAACTGGGTTACTAATTTTGTTTAATACACCGTTTTCTTCGCAGATTATATATCATCCAAAAGTTATTCTAAACTAAATAAAAAGGATTTTTCAAACTTTCAATGTATGTATTCATAAATAATTAAGGAAATTTAAAGTGCTTAGTAAAGAAGAACACGAAATTACATCTGCGGATGTTCATGTTTCTGAATTATACCATTTTAAAGCATTGTTTTGTTCAATGAAATACATATTTGTAATTAGGGTCTACATTTTAATTTACTATGGTGATATATAGGATTAAGTACAACATTTTTAAATTAAGTTATTTTAAAATGAAGTCTACTCCTTTCTTCCCTAAAACACTGTAGCTTTCTGAAAGGAACTTGTTAATCATTTTAAGTTAAATGTGTATGTCAACGTGCAAGTTTTAAAATTCTTAGAGAAACGTATGCAGCAAAATTCGTGTAATTTCTAATCCGTTTCTAATTTTCCTTTTAATTCTGGTTACATACAATACTCCTTTGCATAATTATGAATATTTTTCTATAAGTTGCTTACTTACGAAACAAATCGTTGAATTTTGATGGTTTATTTCTAATGCTTGATGCATCTCATGAAGCAAATATATCGTCACATCTTTCTATTAGAGAAATAATACACAAATACCTCTAAGCAACTGAAATAAACAGTTACATATGTTGTTAAAAAATTAGACTGTTGGATTTATTTCACAAAGCAATGATTCTAAAGCTTTTATTGAATTAAATGCAATATTTTTTGCTCAACGTCTATCATAGATTTTTCACATACGTAAGGCTTTTCAACCATTATATCGTCTTCAGATTTGTACACTTAGTGGAATGCTGTTCGCAAAGTTGATAAATTTATGAATGTTTATTAGTCCAAAGGGGCTCTGTCTCCGAAGGACTATTGTTTTCGTTATGCGATTTTGCGTTGAATCGTTATAAATGTCCATTTCACTTTTCAAACTGTTTCCACCAAATGTTAGAGTCCTGCATTATATTTGAAGAAATTAAATAATGAAAAAATCTGCATAAATGTATGTATATTTTTCGCATTGTGATAAAACAACGGTACATAGAGCCATCGAATTTTGAATGGCGTAATCGTCCTACAAATATCGGCATGTGGAAGACCAAATTTGAAATTTGGAATTTGTTTTATTATCGATTTCATATTTTGTAAACCTTTAACGAATTTTTTATTAACAAACTGAAGGATTTCAAAGCGAGCAAAGGCGACACTCTACGGGGGAAAAAACCCTTTTTATCTCAAGCGCGCAGTATAGTCTTTGCAGCATGTATCGGAAGCGTGTATCGGGAATTCTAAAGATAGGCTCATTTAAAAATTAATTTGCGACATTGCTACTGAACTGTGAAAAGAACTTGATATTTAATAAATAAAAGGTAACACACAAAACGTTAAAAAATGTAACGTAAATGTCCCTCTTTGGACGTAATTTAAAATCTGAAACCTTTCAGATTTTTTTTTTTGGGGGGGGGGGCTTGTGAACATTAAATTTCCGAATAAACAGTTAATGAGTATTATTTTTTGAATTTGTTTTTGTATACTTCCTTCAGACACACTATACTTGAAAATCTATCACAAGTGCTTTTAATAATCATGATACTTGAAGTAAGGTACAGAATTTTATGGAAAGTTGTTCACTATATACTTCTACCTAAGTTATTATAAAGGCACAAATTACAATAAATTTAACAAGCATTTGTTCTCCTAAAATTCAAGATCATTCAATAATTCAATAATTTATTAACATAGTCTGTTTATTTTAACTGAAAGCAAGACGATTAATCGATAGATAATGCTTCTTATCTGCTCTCTAAATTTCTTACCTCCAATTCTGAAATTAAGTCTGATAAAGTGTATGAGTGTACACTTGAAGCGTATGAGTGTACACTTGAAGAATATGAGTGTGTCAATAAATGTCTTTTTAATATTTCCGTAAAGTTTCTCACTTCAGTGTATGAAGCTTTAATTTATAATCATGAAAACATATTCAAATATATATTTCCTTAAAAATTAAATTATGTTTGTACATAAAATTTATTAGAATACCCCTCATCTGTAATGCTTAAGAAAATGTTTACAATATTTGCAGTTTGCTTTATGATTCATTGCTTTAAATGTATACCTGGAATAAATACTTTGGAAAATCAATTTCCAGCAGTTTGAGATGCACAATATATTTCCATTTTCTCTAGCTGAATGTATTATATACATAAGCTTCATATCTTTTTTAAAATTTCCTTGACAACCTTACTTGAAAGTACTTTTGTTATTATGTCAAGACGAGTTTTGGATCAGTGAAAATAAATGGATTTAACTTATATTCCTTTATTATTTCTGAAACAAGCTATAATTATATTTACTATCTCAGATCAAAATACAGCAGTATTATGTCTTCCGAATATATCCATTTTGAAAGTAAAATACAAAGAGTTTCGCGACATTTTGTGATAAAATATGAAGACTTTACATTATTCTTTCTATTCTTTCACCTATACCACTAGCAAACATAAATGAACAGTCAAAATCCGTTTCATGTTGCTTTTAAGAATTTTGCAAAACATTGTGACGCTCATGATAGGATATGTTGTTTCTAATCACTAATTTATATAGGTAGCATTAAATTTTTGTTATCCTTTTATCACTTTTTATTATTTCAGTCTTTTTCTGCTCTCTTTAATCGCAATTTTTAAAATGATATAATTTTGGCTAACTTAGTATCTCTATGTATTTCAGTGTGAAGCTTGATTAAAGTGGAAAGAAATGTTGAAAGAACTAAAAATATAAATGAAATTTTTACTTTTCAAAAATAAAGAAATGGTCTGGATTTTATTTTTACAATGGTATTCCATTTTATATTATTTCACTGTACATTAAAATATAAACATGTAAAATTATGCAAAATTATTCACTTATTATAGACTCTAAATATATAAACGCAAGTGAACCATCGCACGTACAGTTCTTAGCCGTTTTCGGACTACGAAAACGTCTCCATTTCGAACATGCATCTAATGCGAATGTGTTCTGGAAAATAAGTTACGCACGGGTATAGCGAAGAAAATTTTAGTTTGAATTCTTTTATTTCATTTTTGAATAATAAATGGCATTCTTTGGTCACTGTGATGAATAAAATACACTTTTATATTTTTTGACCTGCAAAGACTAAACTACGTTACTTTCTCTTTAAGGCGAAACATGAATATGAATACCATCAAATTCCAGTTCACGATGTAACGTCTTTGTTGGATGATATCCACAATGAACTCAAAATCACTTTTCAGAGAAGTGAGAAGCATATTACAGAAAGATGATGGGAGGGATGCCCCGTGGAGGTCCTTTTAAAGGAAACTGGCTGGCATCCACGTTACACATGGGGAAAACTACGAAAACGCCCATGCAGCCAGCCCGTCCGCGGAGAACTACAAGCGTTCGAACCCCGGACCGAACTACAAGTGTTCAACGGCTTTTACCGTTGGCCACTGGTGGGCCAAGTTTCTACTGATTGTGGAAGAAATCAAGCCATAAGATATTCGCAAATCCACGTCCAGTGGCAACGTCTCAAATCAATGATACAGTTATAACTTTTGGCTCCTTCAGTGAGCATTAAACACTGAATGCAAGCGATATCAAGTCAAAGATGGAAATCATTTAGTTACTGTTTCTTAAAGTCACACTTCATTTTAAGAAAAAGTATTCTTGCGGCGAATTCAGTCTAAGAAAAGAAGAAGACGTTTGAGATTATCGTAGAAGTTGACATTATATGGTAATCTTACAAATTGGTCGCAATTGGTTTGGGATTGTAAGATGTCCGAAGGGAGATTCCAAAAGCAGCTTTTCATCAAAATAAGATGTAGTTTATTTTGTGTGAATCTTTTGCTTGTGTCCTGCACTGTTCTTTCCTCCATGAGGCTAAACAATAAATGCAGCTTGATATTGTGTCGATATGCGGCAAATGCATGAAAGACTGCGCTTTAAGAAACCAGTACTTGCGAATAGACATGGAATTCTACTATGACGCCCTACAATGTACGACAGTGCCAACCATCCATCAATTTAACCAACTGGACAAAAAATAAGCCTCATACGCTATCTCTTTTGACATTCTTTAACAGGTTACCTGCTGTTTTGGTTTTGGGATCATTTTTGACATCATTTTTGATAAATGATTTTCTGGAAGACTTAGTCATTTCCTCTGACGCTGAATTTTATAAATACAATACAAATGACCGTGTCGCACGTCGATAATTTTGCATTGTTGTTGATGGAGATTACTTTGATTAAACAGATATTCTTATTAGTTTTCTTTTCTTCTTTTTCACTCGTTTTTTAAATCAGCCCTTTAATTTGTGACAACTTATTATTAGGTATCCAGCGCCATTTATCAATAATATATCAGCAACTAACGAGTGGTAATCTTGATGCGAATATTCAAGAAGTATCAGAATAATTTAAACAAAAACTACTGATACACAATACGATGAATTATGATCTAATAATTACCAACTAACTAGCTACAGAATTATTATCCATACATTATGTTTTTATTTCAGTAATGCACATTAAATAATACTTAATTAAACCGTTTATTGGTATATATTACTGACAATAATGCATATTATAAAAAGTCAAAACAACTTTCTCAGTTTATTACTTGTTTAATTACAAAACTAGAACTGAGTTAATTTAAGCTATAACTCAAACGCTAAGAAGCACTTAAAAAACTTACTAAAACTTATGCAGCGAAATTTTAATCCAAGAGAGTAGACTCAGCGGAATATGAATACGCTGGCACAAAATGGCAAACTAACCACATGGTTAGTTTTGCTTGGTTTATTTGATTATGGAAAACATTTGAAGGATATCTGCCTAAAGGAAGATATAACTTCGTGGAGGACTTTTTAAGGAAAACTAGGTTGTATATACCTTGCACATGAAAGATAAACCATGAAAACGCCCATGCAGCCTGCCCGTTTGCGGGATTCGAACCTCTGACCGAACAACCACTGTTCAGCGACTTTACTGCTCGGCCGCTGGTGGGCAGCTAATCATATGAAAGTCTATAGCAGATAAAAGAGAGCTTGTTTGGCGTTAATTAAGTATGAATTAAATAGGAAATACACCTTTAAATGTCCACTAAATCTCGCACGGACATGCTCACTATTACATAATGAATATCAGTACTAAAAGCCCTAACTAAAATGAATGTTTACTTTAATTAAACTCACTCGTCAGCACTGATTCCATTATGCATAGTAACATAAACAGACTTATTGTTTGCGGATCTGATTTCAGCTTTTGCTCAGAAGTAGCATTCCATCCGTTTATGGCCAGCAAGAAGTGTTGCAAAAATAATCAAATTAATCATTCCTAAGCTTATTTTTTTATTTTTAGAGTTCTACAATTTGGAAATATACAATAATATAAGCTACAAATTTCCTGACTAACGAATCGTATTCTTTTACTTTAGTTCAAGTTTGACATCATCAAAAGTTAGTTTATTTCTAAGCTGTGTACAGATGGTTATTCAATCTACAAGTTCGTCGAATTTCGCAAGAAATCTGCAAAATATCCTCTATGCAGTAAATTCCATCACCTCCAGTGCAAAACCATAAAACTACAGGGAAATGCTTGCAGTTTGCTAAGTGAGGAGTTTAGTCTCAAAGTGTCTAAAGGTCGCAACTTCCCTTTTAATAAATCACGCTACAACAGGAGAAAGGGCTTCCATATTTACACCACAGTCCCAGACGTCGTGGTTATTAACTGGAAAACGTAAAGCTCTGCCGTCGATGGGGCGCATCTCAAAGCAATTATTCGAGTGAATGACTCGAAAACTAATGGAAGGAAAGGTTATCTGATTTCGAAGGGTTGCGCTTTTAACGGCACTTAGCGAGGATGCTGGTTATCGCGGGTAATTTCTGCTGGTCTGTTTCGAAAACTGCAGAAGCGTTGCTAAGAAGACTCTGCAGGTATTTAATTACATTTACATAAACAATTTGCGCAAGCTTTCACTGAAGCACTAGAAATTCTGCTTCACTTTACTGCATCCTTAGATATTAAACTCCTTCAATTCATGAACTAAATTTTAATTAGCCCTAAATATATTCCAGGAATCAGAAGCTGTCTTAATTACGTTTCTTCGTTTCTTACTAGATTAAGTCTTCGTTGCCATTTACTTTTAATTTGGTATATTCCGAATTTAAGCCTGATTCCACTCTTTGTGTAAAGAAAACTGTTTATTCCCATTAAAGAATGGTTGAAGTACAATATGACAGACTTTCACCGTTAGTCCTTTTTATTTAGCAAATTTTGCTTTTTAACATTCAGCAAATAGCTTAGAATCATTACTTTAGGTAGAAGCATTTTAATCCAAGAGAACAGACTCTTTATCCCCTTTAAAAAAAGTTGATGAAGAATCCATGTTTTCTTAATGATACTTATTACAAATCCTAGAATTACTATATATTTAGCTAAATTGCTCAGGTTTCAATCTTATCCGGTAGTAGGAACTGATATTTTATTAAGTACTTAATTTATTTGAGTGATTCCTCAAGTTTAAATAGCACTTATGCGAATGCATTTAGTTTCCTGTTAGGTGACTGCCAGCATGCCAAGGGATACGGCCGTTTAACACTAGTATTTTCATCAGGGTGCAGATCCGGGTGAAATACCTGACACTACGAGAGATATTTTTTCCTTATATGTAAAGTTAATATAAAGTTTTTATATAGTTTTCTCAAAAAGTTCTTAAAAACGGCTTCGCACAAGTAATATGATCAGTCTTAATAGGATTTGCCACAATCTAATAAATCTAAAACCAATCTTTTCTGTTAGTATTATAAATTTTTATTCATCCTTCATTTTAGTTTGACTTTTAAAATTCTCATCCATTGAAGATTTAACCTTTGGATAATTATTTTTCTATGAATGTTTTTCTTAAATATTGATTTAGAAGTTATTTACACAACATTACTAAACTAAACTCGGCGGCACAAACAGCCCATAGAGAGCCATATTTCGAAGATATTCTTGGTTTGAAGGATGCAAAAAAAGAGAGAAATATTTTTAAATTCGCAAAATTTATTTTAAATCTAGTTTTCGTTTTATTTAGGAGCACCTAAATTCTTACTTTAAATAGACGTGTTAAGGTATGTGTTTTTGAATTTTATATAGGCGTGTTAAGAAATATATTTATAAATGTTAAATTTTATATAGTCATGTTAAAATATATATTTATAAATTTAATATTTTATACAGACATATTACGATATTTCTATACACATGTTCCAGAATATGTCAACTGGTGATAGCAACCAATCTTTCAAAAATCAGCCCCGATTAAGGAATCAAAGAAATAATCATGATATAGTATTATTTCATTCCTGTTGTTTTTTACAATCAGAGAAAAATCTAATATTTTGTTATGCATTACTCAATTTGCTTAAATATTGTTTCAGAGAGTTAAATTTTCCTACATGAAAGAAACCGAGTAGGGTAAAATATCACCCCTCAAAACCGCAGCTGTCACTTATTCAACAAATCGCTGCCAAATCTCAAATGTTTTGCACACGATAAATCATGCCTCTCCTCACCATTTAAAATTATATGTTTGTATAAGATACACCCAAACTTTATTCTTAATATCAACGTATGATATTTATAACTTACATTCTTAAAAAGTAAATACTTAGTTATATATATAGTGGTGCAATGCATATTTTTACACTGCATCGTTAATACTTGACTTCAAAAAAAATAAAACATCTGCAATTTACTTAATGGTGACTTTATGCCAATTAAATAATTGATTTTTGTAAACATTTATTATTTCATACAATAGAGAATATTAGCTATTTTAATCTGAGAACAAATGATGATTACTTATAATTTTCAGATATCGAAAATGAAAGTAATCAAGATTTTTTTAACTTGAGTGTTTTCCTCACGTTAATATCCCATGGGAATTTTACATTCTTTAACACTTTTGTATCCTTAAGGCATTTTGACCATTAAGACTCCTATATACCTTTTCAACCTTAATTAGGAAGCTGCTCATTAGCAACTTAAGGCGCTGTAAAAATTTCAAAAAGCATAAAAAGAAGCAATTAGCTCGGGAGGCAATTGAGTTTTTCGCCAGTGTGTATTAAAAAAGTACACGAACTTCTTTCAAAAAAAAAAAAAAAAAAAAAAAAAAAGAGCAACGAAAAATGCAAAAGCATAATTGCAGCCAGCCACTCTGCAGGCGCTAAGATTAAAAGGGTTGTAATCAAGTTTCCTATATTTTGACTCAGTCTAGACTATTTAATTTCCTTTATTAAAAGTAATAGTTTAAAGACAGGACGCATCACTGTTTGCATTCAAAAATTTGTCTTTGTAAACTTCTAACCGTTTAATTGACAATTCAATGAAAAAAAATGTGTCTGCTTGGAATTTCAGGTATGTTGATGATTTGACGTTAAGATCTGGATGCATAAAAATTAAGAAAAAAAATTAAAATATGTAGAAATACGCATTTTGTATGACTTCTTCTAATAAATTGTTGCTAAGGAACGAGCTATTTTTGCGTAAATTGTTATAAAGCATAAAATACTTTGTAATAATCCACTTTGTTAAAAAAATATTTTTATAAAACTGGATCTAAAAAGCACAAGGCGAAGACAACTGTTTTTTTTTTTTTTTTTTTTTTTTTTTTTGTATAAAATCAGTTATTATGCTTCATTTCTTTCTCAATAAACTTTATTTTAAAAAATTGACGCGTTAAGTTAATACATTAATTTTATATCATTTTTCATAAAAGTTCTTAGAATAATTGCTCCAGCAATTTGCAGAATAATTTTTGATCAAATAATGTAAGGAACTTTTCGATATCATCTTTAATAGCGAATATTTGTGAATTCAAAGCAGGCTATGGTATGCTGTTTTTCTTTTCTTCAGCAATGAATATTACTTTGAAAATGGCAAATTTAAATGGACGAAATTACCACCGATGTTAAACATAAAAAAAGGCTTTAGGTTGGCTTAAATTTTACGTAAAAATCTGTGAATTTCTAGAGTGAATTCATGTATTAGATCTCTGTTTTTCAGAAGCAAAAACGTTTTGCTTTTAGTAGCAATAAAACGAACTGAAATGAACTGAACAAGTTCGCTCAAACTGTTAAATATTTCTTTAAACTTTTAAATATCAAATTATCTCCTCGTCTTTATTTTTATGTTCTAGTAACAGAAATTGAATATAATAATATCAAAATTAATCAAAAATTTATTTGCACTAGAGGCTGTATTTGTATTTACAACATAAATTGTTAACAGTGCTTAATAATTGCTTTTTGCAGGATGAGAATAAAGCAGTATTTTAAATACGAAAAACATACAGTCTATTTTTATTTAAAAGATTAAAGTAAATTTTTAAATAATATAGCTCGATTCCTATAGATGAATGTTAGCAAAAATCAGAATTCTAGCTCACAGTAATCAAATACTCAAATTAATAGTACAAATATTCCAGGTATTTGAAATATGGTGTTATAGCCCTGCGGACTTATTTGGCAATACTTTCTCTGAGTTTGCATTCACTCTCATTATGTAAACTTACTTAATTTACTTTTCAGTTAGAGCTGACGGAAAACATTAAATTTAAGAAAAGATTTAAGATAAAAATTGTATCTCAATTCAAATAAATTTTATAAATTTACTGCGAGTTGATGCTCAAAAGAACACTAAGTACATCAAATAACGTTCTGTTTTCTATTAGAGTATACAAATTTAAAAAAAAAATTATTTATTTACAATCTTTAAATTTAAATTTGTTGACGATACCTCAAGTAACGACGTGACTTCGTTTCTATGCAAATTAAAAATACAACCATATTAGAGTGCATGTACGTCTTGTTAATTTAATGCATCTACATCACTGTGTACATTTAAACTCAAAGAAATTGTTGTTGAAAACAAAAACGATCATTTGAAAACTTCATACAAAAGAAATGCAGAAATGTTATTTGTTATAACATAAATATTTCTAGATGTGTTTATACACAAATAAATACACATACACGCCAGTCGTTTATGCACAAACATTTTAGATGAAATATTTCATATCCCCATACGTTTTTCGGTACTTTTCTTCTGTAACAGCCTTGGCGAGAAAGTGAGTTTGGCTCCTTTATGCATTGACGAGAGGCAAACGGTTACCGATCTGCGTACATGCAAGAAATAAATTGTTACCGATATGCGCACGTGAAAGAAACAAAAGGTTATGATCTAACTGGTTTTTCGTAATAGACGTGTGTAAATATGGCAGTTTTTCATTTCAAAACTCTCTTCCATCAACGAAAACTATAGTTCATGTTTGAGACATTATTAGCAACAATTGCAGAACTATGACAACCTCAAAATCTGCAAAACGTGAATTTCCGCTGTGTTTACGTATTTTAAAAATTATATTAAATATAATAACACATAGAATTTTACAATATGCTTAATAATGAATAGTTTTCCGACATGTTTAAATATATTTTTAATAAATTACGTACATAATTAAACACGATAATTAATGTATATATTAAATAAGTGCTGTTGTATTTTTTTAATATTTTAAATAACTTGCTGAGAAAGTTGTGTTAAATACTATAAAAAATGCAAAGCTATATTAAATTCCTTTTATCTATATTTATTAATAACTTGTTTTATATGGATATTGAATGAATTGCCAGTTTATCGTTTACCGTAGACAGTTTTGTTTCGGATGTTTACATTTTGCAACAAATTTCACTTCCTTAAACCAGGATTGCGCCAACGCTATTTATTCACTTTCTCGCCAAGCCGCTGCAGAAGAAAGGTACCCGTTTTTCTCTTATTGCATTTGAAATCAGACTAAAAGCACATATTCTATTTTGACTTTAACATTTAAAAAAAAAATTTTATGTGTGCACCACATGACTTCCTTCTACGGAATATTAAATTATACCCATTTCTTATTGCATTTCATTTAAACTTATTGGATTGAATTAAATCTACTTCATCGATAGCGCATAAACCACAATAGAATAAATGCACTCTTTAAAATTCACTATATTTGTTTACCATAGCGACTCTAGGTTCACTTAAAAGCGTTACGTTCATTTTTTAACTATGTCTATGTCTATGTCTTATCACTTAGTAAGAGGCAATCGACCATTAACGGCCTTAACCAATATATGATACTTGACTTTTAAATACTTGAAGAATCGAGTAAGTTGTATCCAATAATATGGAAGTAAGTGTACACATGCTGTGCTAGAAGTCAGAGATTACTAGCGACGGAGGCTCCTGTGCCGCCGTCCGTAGAATAAATAAACTTTGAACAAATGAGGTGCTTGTGTGACGCCATCTATTAGTAGGGATCAAAAGCATTTTACCTAACTGGAGCTCTGGTTGCGCCATCTCTTGCAGGATGTATTGTAAGGCATGTTTAAAATTTCGTAAAAATTATTCCTCTGATAAGCAATAATTGGTAAGTAAAATGATGAAAAACACAATTTTCAGTACATTGAAACGTTTCACAAGAATAAAAACTATTTACACACAAAGTCTACCTGCTTTGGAAGGGACAAAGTCCATAGCGCTTTGTAATTTGATAAGTAAAGAAAATGAAGCAAAATCTTGGCTAAATAAGAAGAAAACGAAAATATATACATTACCTTCGACTATTATGGTGAATAGTGCGGGGCCTCTTCTGGCGTTGTTCAATTGTGAAATCATAATTTCCTAGTTTTTTGATGATATTCTTAGGATGACTGTCACATTTCATAAAAAAGTTAACAGAAGCTTTTAGAATTTCAGAATCCGTGGGTTTAACTTTTAAGTCATTGTGAAAAGTGCTGTTTCGTACGAACAAACGCGCATTTGTGGGATGGCCTTGTTTTGAAGCATACAGTAAAAGCGGGCGGATAGCTTGTAGATAAGTAACACTTTTTGTAGCGAGACTAAGTCAAGAATTTCTCCCTATGAGAGCATAGTCATTTTTTAACTCAGAATGCTCAAAATTTATATCACCTTAAGAATTATCTAATCGTTGCCACATGTTCTATTGAAATACTATCATAAATCTAAAACGAAACTGTATAAAAGAAATTAACCAAAGAACAACAACAAAAAAAAAAAAAAAAAGAAAGAAACAGTTTTTCACAGACGATTCAGTATTTCTCTTTCAATTAATTCAGTTCTCACTTCGCGACAAGGCAGAAATACATTAAAACTCAAGATATCTGTTTTGAAAATTATGAAGTAAATCTCAAAAACTTATTTCCTCGAATAAATTCCAGAATGGATTAGGCATGATTTAATTCGAAAGAATAAAACAAGGCATTATCTTTGTTATTGCGAAGCTTACTTTCTCTAGATTAGGAACAAATCTACTATTCTGCTGTTTCAAATATAAACAAGCAATGGCTGTCATGAAAAAATTGTTAGGCTTAGCGGCACTTAAACAACTTTTAAGATGTTGATAATTCTAAAAGTATTGCATACAGATTTACTAAAGGCATAAAAACCTTAACCAGAAGCTAAGAAAAACATAATTCAATCATTTTTAAAGCAAAAAAATGCACTATTTACAAACATATAAGAATAATAAAACTGAGATCACTGAGCCAAGTAACAGAGGGGATATATATATATATATATATATAATGCATGTTATTATATATATATTTTATTCATAATATATATATATATATATATGATGCATAAAATTTTAATTTAATTTGTTTAAATATATATATATATATATTTTTATACTTTTGGTGCAGCCGATTGCAACCAAAACACGAAGTGCACGTCTACATGTTATAGCAGTCCTATATACAAAATTTCAGCGTTCTGAGGATAATCGTTTTTTAGTTATGCAAGATACATACTTACGTACGCACAGACACCACAAAAATTCTCTTTAGAATTCATTTTAATTAGTTTTACCATTATTTTTTTTTGGGGGGGAAAGAGTCCTTTGTCCTGTCCTTACGTACAGATGTCCCGCAAAAACATTGTTAAATTGCATTCGATAGCGGTGGAAATGGATATTTGTATTAAAATACGATACCTGAAACTCTTCGCGATTACAGTACTTCCTTTTTACTTCGTAGAAGGAAGTAATTATTTGAAAAAAATATTAAAATTATTTTGTTTTTCTCATATTACTACCCCTAAGGGCCCATATTACTACTCCTAAGGGCCTTGACATATAAACATGCGACCTAAGTGGCTGGCATCCATGTTGTATGGTGTTTGGTGAGCTCCATGTTGTGTGGTGTTTGGCTGGCATCCATGTTGTGTGGTGTTTGGTGAGCTCGCTATTAAAACGTTTATATCTTGGTTATTTTCTGAGATTAGTGAACGAAGGTGCTTTATTTCTGATCTATATGTGTTCCAGTTTGTGTTTTAGTGATTATTTTTGAATTTAAAGCTTTATTTTGCAATATGTGAAGATTTTAAAGTTTGATGTTGAATTGCTACCTCATTTGCATACCATAAATACTTTTTGGTCTCTATCTTTATACATATATTGTGCAAATTACTTTTGATGATTGATTTTGACTCCTTATAACTTGTTTTACCTGTATCTTTAAAAGCATAGTGTTTGGATGCATATTTTATTAGCTATTTGAACTTAAACTTTTTGAGTGTAGCTAGGCCTAACGAGGCGGATATTTGTTGATAGTTGAACATCTTAGTGTTAAATTGACTTAAGTCATGCGGTGCATCGGCTGTATGAGTCTTTCTGCCCGCCGAAAGGAAGATCTGCGAAACTATTTTGGTGCACCTGAATTTTCATCTTTCGCCCGTTGGACAAATTGTTCAATTTTCCAGATAAAATTGTGGGAAAAACTTTAAAAATTATTTTAAGACTATTTGGCTGGCTTGTTTTGTGATATTGTGTTTATTTGATTTTATAGAAATTTTTGAAAGTTTTTGGGGTGACTTTTAATTTTGTTTTGCTGGTATTGTGCAGAACTTTTGTAAATATCTATTTTAACTGTTCTTATTGAATTTTAAGATATTTTATTGTAAATATTTTGTGTTCTTATTATGTGTAATTAAGTATTTGTATGAAAACAGCCCGCATGTATTGATATTTTAATGTATTTTGGATAATTTTGTAAATATTATAACTCTGGTATATTTGGTGAATTGTTTTGGAAGGAATTTTGTTTGTATGTTAAAGAATTGATACCGTTGTAGGATGCATGAATCAGAATCTGTTCCTAGCTCTGTTGGTGCTCATCCTCGAAAAGAGGATGTATCAGAAATTGTTATAGATGGAGCCAATGATATTATGACTATTGTGCGAGAGTTGCATGGAATATTGGATAAAATTAGAAGTCAAAAGAAGATCGCGGTTACGTTGCCTGATAGACTTACTGCCGGGTTAGATAGGATTCTTTTGCTTGCATCTGCTCAGGCGGTTCATTTAGTCGAGGCTGATGCTCTTCGTAATAACAGACAAGAACTTAAGTACGTTAGAGAGGAAATTGCTGATCTTAAAGATATGATTGTGAAACGATCTTGTTGTAATAGAAATAATGTTGTCCCTGATTGTGTTACGGAACCGATTGCGAAAGTTGAGGGTCTGGATGAAATTATTTTAAAACCAATTGATGAAAACATTGATGCCTTCAACGAAATTTGCAGTATGATTAGACCGGAAGATCTTAAAATCAAGATTAAAAAGTCCATCCGGAGAGAAAATGGCGATTTTTTACTTAAATTGGGTAGTCGTGAAGAGGTGCAGAGACTTGAGTGTACTATTGAGAAAAAAGAGAGTCTTAGAAAATTTATTAAGCCGAGACGTAGAAGTTTTATTAAACCACGTGTAATTGTTTATGGTGTTGGCTCTTCGGTAACGAATGAAAGTATAGTAGATGCTTTTAAACGCGATTGTAATTGTAATAATGAATGTGTTAAGTCTTTATTTGATATTCCTGTTAAAGGATCTAAGGGATCTTCACATAGATTTTCTCCATCAATTCGTTGTGTCAGGGAGAATTTTTGGAGGAACAGAGACTTTCTTTGGGTTGGAAATCGTACTCAATGAAATTATTTTTGCGACCTAGACAATGTTCTTTGTGTTTATCCTATGGTCATTCAAGAAAGTTTTGTAACTCGAAAGTATGCTGTGCAATATGCACTGGAAATCATTTAGCAGCTTCTTGTGATAGAAAGAGTGAGGGATTCAAATGTATTAACTGTTTTTCTTGTAATAAAAAATTTGTTTTAGATCTTAATGTCTCGCATCATGCAATGGATAAAAACTGTCCAACATATATCAGAGAAGTGAACTTTATTACGAATCATTTGGATATTGATTATAGTAATTGTATTTGATTTTAAATTGTTTCTAACTTGGATCTATGTGTTTTTGTAAATAGGCTTATTTTATCTTGCGATTTGCGGTTCTGTTTTTGTGTGTCTTATCTGTTGATTTTAATATTTATAGTTTTTATAATGAAATTGTTTATTGAAGTATTTATCTTAATGCATGTGATTAGTATTAATTTGAATCATTGTGCCATCGCTGCTGCCCAGCTCTCTGTTATCCAGGAAGTTGTGGGAGTCTTGACTGATGTCATCTTGCTGCAGGAGCCATATTTAATTAGGGGCAGAGTGGCCTATGTTAATAAAAATTGGAGAGTCGTTGCTTGTTATGGGGGAAGGACTGCCATTATTGTCGTCAATCAAGATATAGATTTTGTTGTAGATTTCGAGACTGACGTTGTTACCAGTATTTCTGCTGTGCTGGGTGATCAAGAATATGGATTGGCGTTTATTTATTTCTCTCCAGCTGAAGATATTTCTATTAATTTGTATAAATTGGAAAATGTTTTAGATACTTATGATAAATTTTCAGTTTTTGGTGATTTTAATTGTAAGCATTTTAGTTGGGGGGCTGGTTATACAGATGCACGTCGGATTTTATTATTTGATTTTATTATTTGGTCATTGAGGATTTTATTCAGAAAATAAGAAATGCTGGGTGTTACGAAGAAATTGATTGTATAGTCTCTGAAATTGAGACTTATTTGGTTAAAAAGATTGTTACTAAATTAAGGGTTAAAAAAAGTTGGTAATAAAATTATTTGGTGGAACGTTGGCCTTGAAAGACAAAAGAGAAGAGTACGGGCTTTTAGGAAGAGTTTTCAGGTAAAGAATATTGATGATGTTACTAGATTAAGTAGGAAAATTAGATATAAGAAAGAACTAGCTATTTATAAACGTTCTATTAGAGAAGCAAGAAAGAATAGTAAAATTAAATATTTTTTGGATTGTGTGAATCATTTTGATGGTTTCTATAAGATTGCAGTTGGAAAGAGTAGACATAAAGTTATTGTCAAGAGACCGGAGGGCGTTGCTGGAAATTTTGAAGAAGTGAATAAAGCTCATGCTAAAGTTTATTTTGATTTAGATGATGATTTTTTGTTTGATATTTCGAATATTGATGATTCCAAGTTAAAAGATGATGATTTTTGTTTTACTCGTGATGAAATTGCTGGAGTGATTCGACGTCTTAGAGACAAAGCTGCACCTGGAATTGACGGCCTTCATTCTGTGATTAAGACTTTATTTGATTTATATCCTGAATTTTTAATACTTTGTATAATGCATGTTTAAAATATGCCATATTTCCAGGCACATGGAAAATAAGTAAAATAATATTGATTCCTAAGACCGAAGGAAAATCAAGGCCAATTGCTTTATTAAAGATATTTGAAAGGTTCTTGATAAACTGATAACTAATAGGATGATGCATTATATTTTTAAATATAATCCTTTCCATGATAGTCAATATGGTTTTGTTCCTGGTCGAAGTATCGATGATGCTCTTTTTCGAGTTATCTCATATATTAGAGAACATAGGGTTAACCAGCACGTTCTTCTTGTCTCTTTTGACATCGCTTCTGCATTTGATAACGTGGATTGGGTCTCTTTATTGGGGACTCTTCAAGATTTGTATATAACCAGAAATATTTTTTATTTGATTTTGGATTATTTTAAGAGTAGAAGAGTGTATTTTAATTGCTTTTCGGAAAGTAAATATGGGTCCACTTTTAAAATTGGTAAAGGCTGCCCGCAGGGTTCCTGCAGCGCTCCTCTGTTCTGGAACGTGATTATGAATAAATTGCTTCAATGTGAATTTTCTGGCAATGTGGAACTTGTTGCTTATGCTAATGACGTCGTTGCATTGTTTAGGGGGGACTCACTTGAAAAACTGGAAAAATTGTTTGATGAGACCTGTGCAATTTTTGATAATTGGAGTAATGGGGAAAAATTGAATTTTAATATGGATAAGACACAAGCTATGTTTTTCTCGAGGGGAGGACGTGTGGTGAGACCTCCTCGAATTCGGTATCATAATAGGAGAATTATATTTACAGAAAATATTAAATATTTAAGTGTTGTGTTGGACTGTAAGCTCACTTTTGTTGAACACTTTAAGAACGTGCAGCGAAGAACAGATCAGCTTTTACTTGCCTACAGAAGGAACTTTGCGGGCGATATTTTTGCTAAGAGATCTGGTATACTATTGGTTCTATATAAATCCGTTGTATTACCTATTGTGATGTATGGAATTGGCGCCTGAGGTTCCAGAGCTGGGGAGCTGGTGAGGCTCCGGATGAAGTTGGATTCTATACAGGGAGCTTGGGGTCTTGCAATTACTCGCTGCTTTAGGACAGTCCCCACGGAAGTGGTTTGTGTATTGGCCAGACTGCCTCCCCTCTCAGTTTATTACGAATTTTTTTACAAGAAATATCTTTTACGTTCTGGAAATATTGATATAATTTGTTTTGATTCTAATATTATTACTAAATATGTTTTTGAAAGATTTAATGTACATTTATTACACCCTGTAAATAGAATCAGTTATGGGTTTGATAGAGAAATTCCAAAAATTGAAATATATGATATTTATACGGATGGTTCGGGGTTAGGAGGGTGTACTGGAGCTGCTTTTGTTGTATATTTCTATGATGTTGAAATTGATTATGGTTTATATAGATTGAATTCTTATAATTCAGTATTTCAAGCGGAATGTATTGCTGTTTTGAAGGCCTTGAAATGGATTAAATTGAATATTAAAACATGTGTTACTATAAATTTGTATACTGATTGTCTTTCTTTGCTCCAGTCGCTCTCTTGCCCCGATAATGTTAACTGTATTATTATGGATATTAAATTTATGTTGCAATCTATCCGTTCTACGATTTCTTTTCATTGGATTAAAGCTCATGTGGGATTTTTGGTAATGAGAGGGCTGACAGTCTGGCCAAGGAGGCATGTATTTCAACTAATGCACCCATTTTGAAAATTTCTGGTTCTAGACAAATTGCCATTACGAGTATGAAGAAATATTATATAAATATATGGAAAGATGTGTGGAAAAGTTCAACAAGGAAAAATAATTTGTTGATTAATATTGAATTACAGATAAAGTTTTAATCTATGATGACATTGATATAAATCAGATTATCACCGGACATGGTAGGTTTCCTCATTATTTAAAAAGATTTCATGTACAAGATAATGATCTATGTCCAAATTGTAATGTTTTGGGTGATGCCAAACACTTCGTGGTGGACTGCCAATTGACTTATTTTATTAGACGAATTTTTTGTGATATACATTTTGATTTATTGAATTTTGATTTTAAACATTTGAAATTATATGCAAGAGAATTGATGGCCTTTATTAATGGCAATAGACATGCGATTGGGGTTTTTAACTAAGTTCATTTTATTTTCAATGTGTTTATTTTAGGATGTCTTTTTCGTCGTGTTTTGATGATATGTGTGACTGTATATCATATTTTCGTTGTGTGTTTTAAGTGTGTTTTCCTTCCTTATTTTATGCTTTCATTTTTACTAATACAGTTTTCTCGATTTAGTTATTTTTGATTTTCTTCTTTCCTGTTGTGTCGTTGATCCAGCCATTAAAAAAATAAATAAATAAAAGAAAATAAAATAAAATTATATAGTTGTATGCAACCTTGCTGGATGTATAATTATTGTTTTCTTTAGTTGATTATACTAACATTTTTAGTTACTCGGAATGTGGTGTGAATGGGACGCCCCCTTTTTGGACCATAAGATCACTTTGTGATCAGGCGGGTTGGGGCGTTCTAGCAAAAACAAAAACAAAACAACCCTTAAGGGCCCAATTTGCTCAGAAAGGTTATTTACCATTTAGTTATTAGTTATTAGTTGAAGAAGCCGGAAGTCTTTCATATAGGTTTGCAAACGGTTCCCGTGAGAATGTGCAACACAGAACGATTGAAAGATGGCATGATCTTTGGAAGTCTTAAGTAGTCATAGAAGTAGATTTTCCGTGAGAACTTTGAGTTCCCATGCATGTGATTTGGACCTTCCTGCCACACATTGTTACTGACACAAATAATTCAGAAAATTCACCCAACCCCGTGGAATTCCAATCTGAAACGCATACTCCTTAATAGCACAGCAGAAATTAACACATATATTTGTTTTATACGTTTCTTGATCTATGTTATAGCATCAGAATCTCTTAATGTTATCGTTTTCATCATGTTCATGACTCAACCCGTGCTCACGTGCTGACTTCATGGGTATTTTTTAATTTTTATTCCAAAGGAGCGTTAGCTCAGAAGACTATACATTTCGCTTCGGCATTTTGCGTCAATTCACTATAAATGGCGAATCACTTTTGAAATTGTTGCCACCAAATATCGCCCTGTACTATATTCAAAGAAATTAAATAAGGAAGATTCTGCATAAATGTATCCGTGTTTCTCGCATTGTAATAAAACAACGGTACCTAGAGCCATCAAATTTTGAATTACGTACGTCTTTATCCCGAATATGGGCATCTGGAAGCCCAAATTAAAAATTTGGAATTTGTTTTACTATCTATTTCATATTCTGTAAAGCATTTATGAGTTTTTTATTAAGAAATTCAACGATTCCAAAGCGAGCAACGGCAACACTGTACGAAATAAAAATTCATTTTATCTCCATCGCGCGAGACTGTGTATTAAAAATTCTAAAGATATGCTCTTTTAAATATTTTGCAATATTGCTGTTGGATTAAATTTTATGGATTAAGTACGAAGAACATGATATTTTATAAATAAATGTAGTACACAAATCGTTAAAAAATTACCCTATAATAATATCGTAATATAAAATCTGAAAGCTTCCACATTTTTTTTATTTTATTTAAATGTGTAATAGAAATGCAAACCAGATTCCATTACCAAAGTCTTCGCTTTTCTGATCATATAGCACTCGAATAATATTGTATTTAAATAATTAACCAATCATGCAATCATGCTCATTCCGGCTGTTCCAAAATTATCTTTCGCAACGAAATTTGCAAGAGTGCAAAAGTGAAGTCTGTAAGATTCTCATTGGCATTTTAAGGTTTCCAAATGTCATTCCTTTCTCATCTATATTTTCACTATAAATGTTTAAAAATACTCTTGAAAGACATCCGCACATTTTATCTGGCTTTAAATATCTTTAAATTTAAATAATTTTAATAAAATTTCTATTCTAAAAATAATTTTCTAATTTTTAATTTCACAAAACGTATCTTCCTTGTTCAAAGTATAACTTACATTAAAAAAGTCGTTTATTAACTATACAAATTCTAAAAATTATATCATATTAAATAGTTCTCCATAAATCTTATTTTAATATATAACGAGAGAGAGTGTAATCATCTCAACTGTGAGTGTTCTTTTTATGATATTAAATATTCTTGAAGCTAATGACACTCGATTTGGCAAATGTTTCTTGTGTTTAATGATGTGCTTCTGCGTTTATTTCCCGAGTGTTAAAAGAAACATCAGGGTGTATACAGTCTAATTAGATTTTAATAAAAAAGCAATTTTTTAATATAGTGTAAATATTTGACTTTATTTTCTAATGCATTTTTTGTGAAATAACTTTAGTTTGTTTTCTCACGGGTCGCATAAGATAACTGTTATCGAATGGATATAGAAATCTATGCCTCTAATGGCAATTTGTTTATTTATGAAAAATTAAATCCAGACTTGCGTTTACAATTACCTAGAATTTTGTAGCAGCGTATGGAAACCGAAAGTGAGTTCTGAAACTATCTTGCTAATAGAAATAAAAATGTTTCTCCGAATTTAAGATAATGGTTTATACTAAAATACCTATGCTCTCTTATTGAGTACATATCCACCATCTGGTGCTGTTAATTAAAACCTGTTGGTTGACAGGAAGAATCTGAGTGCATATCTGAAACCTGGATGTAGGAATATGCAGGAAACACTCTGCCTTTTTGGAACAAAATTGTTTTAACTAGTACGGTTTATAGGATCTTACTCTCTTTGGCCACATAAACTCTACTAGATCCTACTAAGAAATCTAGCGAATTCTCGCACAGGTGTGAAATAAGACCAGCACAGAAGATGGGTGAAAATAACCCTTCATTATTATCACTATGAACAGAGAGACACATATTTCGTGGTTTACAATAACACCGAAAAACTTGCGGTCGAACTTAAGAGTTGCTACACAAATCATTTGAATTCTAAAGAGTAGTGCTGAACTAGCAATTTTAAACCATTTGCGGTTTTGCAGCTGAGGTTGGTGGTTCGGTAAAACTATCGAAACTAGTCCTGTGAAAAGTTTGAAAATATAACGCTGATTTTTGTTGTTTGACTTCTGAATTAGCAATTTTAAGTTAAGGCTAACTAGGTTGACTCGACAACCTACCCGACTTATCAGCAACTCCACGTAACAGCAAGGTTAGAATCGTAACGTGTGCTGGCTAATGAAAACAAACTCTGAATAAACTCCAAGATTCATCCCTTTAAATACTCATTTCGCTTTAAATTAGCATCCTTGCAAAGAAATGCAAGGGGTGAGTTGAGGAGTTCAGGAAAGATAACAAAACTCTGAATAACTGGTTAATTGAACTAAGGGAAACCCTAGAGAAGATTTACAACAGATAACTTGCAATGAGACATAGTCAGAGCTAAATCTTTAAGTTACGAAATCCATATGTTCCAAAAAATGGTATATATAAATTTCAACAAATTCATATCTGCATAATAAAAAGGTGTGTATATATTGAAAGACAATCATAACTTTCAAAGAAAGATACATAACTAGCAAAGAAAATTTGTTGTTCTAAAAAAAGCTACAAATCATTAAATTCAGAAGGATAAAGATTTTGTTTAGGATTACATAAAAGCTATTTTATATCTTCTTTCCACAAATATTTTTATCAGAGTAGTTTAATGTTTTAAATGCATTGGTCATTAGGAGACAGTCATAACAATATCTAGATTATTTGCAGATCAAGTAAACAATGCGTTCACAATAATGCGATATTTGAATACATTTTTATTTTAAATAATTTTTAGATTAAAATGTAAAATTAAAGTTAATTATTAAAAAAATAGAATGATAAAAAGGCATTATAATATTGAATCTTTACAAATTACATAGATGATACTACATATACATTGATATGCGAAAACAGATTGAAATCGGTGTGGGTATCTTCTTTTCTCAAATTCTTGTCCCCTTCTCAAATGCCTTTCTCCTTTTCTTTTCCAAATAATTATTTTACGCAATGCCTAGATGAAATATTCAAACTATAAGAATACAGAATGAATGAATACAGAATACAGAATGAATACGTGTAATTTTGCATTTGAGGTGAATTATTTCATAATGCAGTATATTAATATTCCTTATTGTACCTATTTTTGAGTTTTTTACTAAAACTTATTTTATTGAATATAAACTCAGAAGCAAAGATAGCAAAAAAAATTAATTTAAAATTCCTGAAACGTGTTTAAAATAATCGTGTTTAATCGTGTTTAAATAATAATAGTTAATCGTGTTTAAATAATAATAGTTTCTATCCTAAATATGTGCTTCCAGTTCCAGAGTATCTCAAAGTAATGTACAGAACTTAATAAAAATTTGTTTAGTTGATGAACTGATTCTGTAAATAGGAAAAAAAAAAGACTTTTTTTTTCTCAAAAAGCAACAGCTTCATAGGCTTTCATATCAACTTTCACAAATATAGTACGCAATTAATATTTTAGAGGGGTATCTACAGATTTAATAACGCGTTTTTCTACTCAATATAAATTCATTTATTGTTCCAACGTCACTGGAATCGTCTGTTAAGAAAATAATTAGAAAAGTTGTATGCTTTATTCTTCAATATCTTCCCTAATTTTGAAAACAGAGATTGAGATCGGTCTTTTTCTTAACTCGTAGATTTATCTTCAGTACCTCGTAATACCAATGTAATAGTTTCATTTAAAAAATAATGCGCAAGACAGCAACAGTACAAAGTATGCACACAATCCTATGAGACAATCCTATGAGAAAGATCTCATATGATCTCATAGGATCATCCTCTAACACAATCCTATGAGAAAGATAGAATTCATATTAAAAAGGCTTTTCTTCCTTAACGCTGAAACTGGTATTATAAAACTACCTAACCGTCTAACGATATCTCGGTGTATATATATTCTCAGTCAGTGCATATTTAAGTATAATAAATGGAGATTTATGTGAATAAGCCTCTGGAGCGAAACTACTGCAGTGGACGGTTTCGTTATTAGCGGAGTTATCTGTAGTACGGAGAAAAAGCTATGGATTCGATTCCCACGGAAGACTTGACAGTAGTTGGGTTGTCTTCCAATCCCTTATCTCAAAAAAGGCACTCTTCGTGCAACCTGGCTAATGGCTAACACTCTCGGTAAGAAAGAAGGCCAAAGGACAAACTAGTTCTGTAGGGTTTCCTTTAGTTTTAACTACGTATTATTAACATTTTTGTTATCCTTCCTGAACTCCTCAACTTCTCGCATTTCCTCGTCAGGATACAAATTTAAAGTTAAGTGAAAAGAGTATTTAAACGGTGAATATTCAAGTTTATTCAGGGCGTGTTTTTGCTACCCAGCGCATGTTTCGTTGTTGATCTTGCTCTTACGCCAATCGCTAATAAGCCCCTTGGCCATTTCGGATTATTGTGACGCCTGTTAGGTTAGTTGAGCCTAACCTAACTTAACGTTCTAATCCAGCCTTATTCTATTTAGACTTGAATTGATATTATGTTATAACATTTAAATTTTACCGCAAGTTGTCGGTGTTATTGCAAGGCACAAAGTACAGGCCTTCGTGTTATTAGTAGAAATTAATAAAAGATTATTTTCAATCTTCTTCCGTGCTGGCATTTTACTTCACCTCTGTGTGAGAGTTCGTCAGATTCATTTGTAGGATCTAGTTTAGTTTATGTGGACTACAAAGGCTATATCTTATAGTTCTCCCATTCTTGGCCGAAAATAACGAAACATATTCAGCCATTGTGAGAAAACTTACAAAAATGCGTCTTTTAGCCATTTTTCTCGATCATTACACTTTACTTTTACTGGTGATATTGACTTCAGATGTTTCAAATTACATTTGTTCTGGACGTATTTTATATTTTTACAGTAATAAATTTACTGGTTGATACTTATTACTTTACTAATTCTAAAAGTTAAAAGCATCTTAATTTTCCAAATTTTTCTGATTAATAATCTTATCGTTCCTGCTATCTTTAACTAAAAGTTTATGTTTCCTTATGTAACGTGTGCTATGGTTGTATGCTCAGTAAGTAATCGTTTTAAACTTCAAAATAACTGCAGTAATGAAAGAAATAATATTTGAAATAAAAATAAATAATTCTAAGTCAATCATATTTGCAAATTAGCAAAAACATTTTTGGTACATTATTTATATGATGATACTTCAAACACTATTTTTCTTCAGAAGCTCCAAAAATCATTTTAACAACGCCGAAAAACCGGAAAAAAGAAAGGAAATAAATGTTCAAAAAACTGGTTTTATGTCCGACCTGAGTTGAATATAAAACACAGAGAAAAATAATTAATTACTAGTGCAGCTCAAGTTAAGCGTACATAGCACAAAAGACGACATAAAAAGGGAACGCTAAATAAAACAATGGAAGATGCTATCTCATCTGCATAAACTGCGACCCAAACATGTTCAGACTGCTTCTGGACTGTTTTGAGATGACATAGAAGAAAATTGCTCAGGTTAATAAACAAAGCAGTAAAAACAATGTTGCGATCGTAAAAACATTGTCAAATTGTTCCCCCGAAAAACTTTAAAAGTTGCCATTTACATAAAACTACGCTTTGGTGTGTAAGTGGAGTAAAATGAAATGCATTAGAGCAGTTTAATGAGTAAAATCGTTCCAGCTTTTTCTTCAGCAAGGTCAAGAAAATGGGGTAGATGAACAAAATCGTTCTAAAAAGCGTGTTTCATGCTTTTAAATTAAGAGAAAATTTTTATTTATGTTCTTACTGTAAGCAGTTTAAAATATGACGATAAAATTTCCAAATTTACATTCATGACATTTTAATTCATTGCAAAACGTAGGTTAATTTCATTAATCTAAAGAATTTTAATTCATTATAAAAGTAGATTTTATTTGGAGGACTAGCAAAAAGTAATAAATGAAATAATAACAAGCAACTAGGAAGCACATCAAATTAAGTATATCTGGTATTATTCAATAAAGGTAGTAATACAATAAAAATATACCATTTTGAAGAAGGACATTACTCGTCTTCCCCTTGGTCTTCATTTCACCGTGTCTAAGAATTCGAAGGAACAACGTTCTACCGTCCACAGCTCTTGATGCTGCAAACGCAAATATGGTTAAAATGATATATACAATCAAGCATCGCTATACCAAGCCCGGTTTATATCCAATCCCCTTACGTAGCGAAACCGCATTTTAGTCCCATTCCTCATACATTCCATTTTATTTCATATAGCTGTAGTCCAAATCCAAACATAAAGGTAATATCATATCAGAATCGAACGAAACAAACTTTGCGGTCACCTTGAAACTTTGGTTATTTAAATAAATAAATTCATGTTTATGCCACTAAGTTACCGTAAACACCTTTAAAATTCTTTTATCTTCTCTCCCATTTTTCTCTCTGTTCTAAAGAAAGACTGTTCAAGACAGCGATGTCACCCAAATTTCGAAACCTCACAGTAGTTACAATTCTTTGATTCCGCTCAAGTTCTTTGATTGATCTGCTAGACTGAGGTCTGCTCGAGGCTGATGATACGACGGAAATTATGGTTAGTTTCAGCTTCAGATTGCATTTGGTTTATTCTTTCCTGGAATGCATCATTTAAGCTTTATACATTTACGGAAAAATTCATTTTTTGAAATTGGATACAGAGAACCATTTACGTCTTACTTGCCCCAATGGAGGACTTTTTAATTGAACTCCCTCTAAAACACCACATCGCTACAAAGGCTTCCCAGAAAGACTACCCCCAGGATACAGAAACCATTAAGGACGTGGGCATATTGAAACCGTTCAAAACTGCCCATTACGCTACCTACACGAATGGCTTACGCCAATACCTTCCGGAATAACAATGGCTGTGTTTCGGATAGGGGAAACCGGGTTCGTGTGTTTTGTTTCCCTAAAAGCCGAGACTGAGTATAATATTCAGCCATTATATATGACCTCGTGGTGAACCATCGGGTACAGTGAGGCAGTCGATCCCTTGAGAACTCTGTTTTAGCGGGGCTAATGATTGTAGTATGTCTTAAAAAACGAAGGCAGCCTACATGAGGACATTGTCATTCTAAATATTAGCATATAAAACTTCATTTATTAAAACACTTGAGCCATTTGTTTTGAACTCTTAAATCGGTTTTTCAAAGCACTTTATCAGTTACCAAAAATCTTTTAGGATAAACAAAACGATTGAAGACTGATTAGTGTTGCTACTAAATAAAGCATTTTATATAAATTGGACAGAATTATTCATTATCTGAAAAATTTTGAAATTTATAAAAAAGGAACCACGAAATCGTTATAACTTTTTTATACAGGAATAGTCTTCAACCTTTCTGCCCTTTCGTATTTTCCAAATACTTAAGTCTTCCACTTTTACAGGTAAATGCTAGTAATTGATAATTCGTTTCGTGTCACATGCGAGCCGGTATATCACAATCTACCCATAGCCGCAGTATCGGCTCTAAGGTTGCAGATTCCTGGAGATTAGTGAGAAGTAAAAGCGCATTGTTAATATCCTTAATGAACTCCCAAGATAAAAGGCACATGGTATATTATATTCGTAAACTTTATCACCTCATCTTTCGTATCCTTTTATAATATGACCAAATGAATCATCTTAATGAAGAACAGATATTTGAGCAGAAAAGTAAACATAGTGACACAGTGATTTGTGTAACATATTAAAAATAATGCGTTTAGCTCTATTTAGAACAATAACATTTAATATCAGTTCCATAGTTTATCAGGTTCAGTGTTCCTCCTTACTTGCTTTGGGAACATTAGATGACCTGACTCGGAACAGGGAGCTTACTAAAGCTATGTTCAATAAATGTGGGAAGTAGACAATACACACAAGAAGGGTATACGAAACCCTTTATTTTTCTCTCTTTACAATGATTTCCGGACTTCGGAATACAGAGACCAACCACTTGTGGTATGAACGTAAGAATATAAAAATATTAACTAAACTCTAACTAAATTAACTTTGGATTAATAAACAAGTGCCTACTTGAAGATTTGCCGTATATTAACTGAAAGACCGTATGTAGTACAGAGAACTGTTAACACTACGATACGTTTAAAATTATCAAGAGGATTAAACCTCTAGCCTTGAAGGCAACCAGCAACCGAGTAAAACTGCTATGGCAAGCGGCCTGCTCCTAATCACTCCTTCCTCTCTCTTGCTTGGCAAAAAGCCACAACTTAAGTACTTGGCGTTCACAAGACAAATTTGCATAAATAAGTTAAAGCTTTTAATTCTGGCCGGAAGTAGAAAATAAGAAGTGATAGTAAAGATTTAAAATAAAATAAACGTTAGTAAAACTTAAGATCCTTACAAGTTTTTTTTTTATGATTTTTTAATATTTTAGGATTTACAAAGCAACCTGTGATAATATGCTGATACGTAATATGTTTCGTCATTAACTGTTTATACCAACTTTAGTAAAAATTTTTTAACGGTTTTTAACTCTATTTGACTTTTAGGGTTTTCTGTATTTTACAATTTTTAATGATGTTTAGAGTTTTTATGCATTTTTTCCTTGCCGCGAAGTGAAACCTGAATTGATTCAATGAGCGTATATCTCTAATGAAATTCATGGAAATAGGTTTAAATGAAATACAGCAAAAATTGTGCATAATTTAACAGGCCTGACAAGAAAATCGTATGGTGTCCACATCAGATTTTTGACCATTAAAGCCTGCATGCAACTGTGAAAGAAACTTAATTCATATTTCTCTCTTAGAGGCTCCAAAGCGTTATAGGAAACATGTGGTCTGTTTTCTCTGCGAAGAAGGAATTTGCCGTTTGCTATAAGAAAAAATGACTTATCAAGTAAAACTGAGTGTTGCAGGTGATGAAGCGCTGTGGTTAAAACTATAATAACGCTTTTGTTTTAAGCCAATTACTCTTGACTTTTCATACAGATAATATGCCATTGTCTACGTTCTTGTACTAATGGCAATATTAAAACTATTTTATTTGATGCTTGATAAAATCATTGCCAAATGGAAATTTTCCATATGCTTCAAAATCAATACTGCCAGTTTTTAAACAGCAAATATCTCTTTCATTGAATGGAAAGCACGTTTTTGATAGTAAATTTCAATGATATATGATAACATAACGCTAGCGCATATTAAAAATTGGCAGAACATTGTTTTACACATTACGAAATTCAGAGAACGTATTTGACACTGGTTAAAAATTCGAATACAATATGCTGATATTTTCCTATTCTCAAAAGTTAGCTTTCTTTACATGTTCCTCCATTTATCATCATAATCACGAAACTTCCATATACAAATATGCATATAACATCGCTTTCTTTCATTTTCCTTTATTACTTATCCCCTTTATCCGAAAGCAGACGTAAGCCTTTATTAACATACTTTCGCATTACAAAAATCGTTTCTTGCACTTCGGAGGTAAAAATCGAATTATCTCCGCTTTCATAAGACAAATAACCTGACCACAAACCGATAACAAGGAAACATTTTGGCCCAGATTCTAGATTAATGGAGTTAAAAGCGGCATTCTGAATAAATAATTATTGCAATGGAAGCATATTTGTAGTAAACGTTAGAAGGAAAGGCCTCTTTGAAGAAGAAGGCATGGGGTTAATTCATCTGCATCTTTGAATAATTACTCTTGGAGATAATCTTTCTTTGTCTTTAGATGAAATTCTCTCTCTGTGGAAGTGGTAATAGTGGGCGGGATAAAAATTTACGTTAAATTTATCTTCCTGAGATTGTGACATTCTTGTGAATACACGTTCGAAGGTGGGTATGAATAATAAGGGCTTTCTTTTAAGCTGACATATTCACTCAAAGTTTGTGGTGTCTCTTTATTCATCGCTGTCTTAATTTCTACTATTCTTGTAATTAATGCTATTAACTACAACTGAAGCTTTTATCAAAAGATTCAACTTTATTAAAATATTCCTGACCTCTTATTATACCTATTTTCCACAGCAGATATTGTATTTAGAGTTTCTAAAGATATCGTTTTAAACATTTTCTCAAAACGAAATAGAAGTCGTCAAATAAAATGGGAATAATACAAATAATCATCAATATTATTTTAGGGCAGTATTTATTATAATTTATTGATTAATATTCTTATAGAAATACTATGTTGGAAATAACAAATCATTATTTAGAGAATGTTCAATTTGAATTACGATTATTATTTTCGAATGAGAATATTTAATAAATGGATACTATAAGGATAATTATTATAATATGTTGATATTATACTATATTTAATCTTAATCTGAGCGTCAAAGAAAGTCAAATATATGTTCGATTTCTTCCGCATGTTTAAGATAGGCATTTTATGCTCTAATAATTTATCAAATTCTTGAAAATTCCTTTTTTTCATTTATCAATAGAAGATTGAATTTGGTGAATTAAAATTTTGAGCTATTACTTTAGTACTTGCAATTGAGTTCTGATAAATTCTGAGCCTCAGTGAGTCTTCACCGAATTCAGGTTCTACTCATTATCAGCGACGTGACATAGAGTTAAAATGATCTTTCTAAACCACTTTTGTCAAAATACTGAATGACTCAATCTTATATAAAGTTTTTTTTAACAAAATATATGTTTCTTACCTATTTTTTAAATATGAAGAATTCTAAAATATATCAAAAATTTTAATTTTTCGGAATAAAATAACTGTTCAAAATGAAAGAATTTACATAAAGAGTACGTTTTTCTAGATATGAAACTTTTAAGTTTTTGTAATAAAGTATAAGTGTTAAAAATAGAAATTTATTACTAAATTGGCCTTCTAGACTTTTAGTTACATGTCCATTAAGATCAGGAAAAAAAATTTAATACTTACTATAGTAAATGATTTTTTAGAATTTTACACATTATACAGTTGTTCAAAAGGTTTATATGAGCCAATGTATTGTTAATTGCGAAAGGATTATTCTATATTTGAAAGTATAGAAAAAGGAAATATTAAAAATTGTTCTTCAAAAAAATTAAAATTATATGAGAAATATAAAAAAGAAGAAGCAAAGTTTAGTTCTGATTTAAATGATTTTATTGTTATAGATGCATTAAATCCATCACTTAAATATTTCATTATTATTGAGGACTGTGTAACTGAGAAAAATATAAAAATAATGAAGATTTTTAATAAGATATATAAAGAAAAATATATCCATTATATATTCAACATGCATTTAATTACCTATGTCACATAATTTGTTAACAAAAATTGGCATAAATGAGAGTCATTCAGGTTTTTGATAAAGTGGTCCAGAAAGATCATTTTTATTCTGATCATTGGTAGCTAACTTGCATTACTCAAATTCTTTTTGTTTGAAATTTGTCAGCACTAACTTACAGAGATTGTGCATATTCTTCAACAAATGATTTCCCTAATTAAGATACAATAATGATAACTAAATTAAACGATTTACCTAGTTGAGTTATCTGCGTTTAAATGTGGTAGATTATTATGCGCTAAATTTTCTGATTTATCACATTTATTTTAAAATCTAAAATAAAATAATATATACTCATCATTAATGATATGCATACTATATTTTATGTTCTGAACATTTATTGAGTATGCTCTGTAATGTTAGTTAGATTGTCTTACGACTGCAAGCGCTACAATATTACGCGATTTAGAATATCCCGCTTTTCGTAAAATGGCTAAGGAATTATGGTCCATGCCTTTATAGTGCAATGGACTCCAAATTGTAAGATTCGTAAATCCATTTCAAGTGATTTTTCACATTTCTGCTTCGAAACCCTAAAAGTCTCTATAAGTTCATGTTTATCACTTGATAGGTAAGCAAATATTTTTGCGGCTAAGAGATAAAATCATAAATCGATTAATCTATACATTGATTACTTATAATTAGGAAAAGTATTTTAAGGTGCAGAGCCTTTTAAAAGTATGGCTATTGTATACATAGAAACAGTTTAAAGTAGGTATGTTAGGGTATTAAGTAAAGAAAATCAAACATACTTTATTGCACTAGCTTTCTGAAGGTAGCATTTCTTCTTCAATAAATATTGGACACATTTGCATCCATTTACCCTCACGTAGTCATCTCTGTAGTCCCAGAGTAGGAAATCAGGACTTCAGTTTCAGTTAGAAATATATAGTTCTATCACAATACTATGCCAGATAAAACATATTTATGTTAGTAAATTATACTATACACATCCTTGCAGCTCAATAATGTCCCAGGTGATATAAAAAGGTCTCTCAAGACAAAACATGAACTTCGTTTTCTCGTTGCTTCGCGGCAAGAGTATCACACGTATTTTAATTAACACGGTACGTTGAATTATTCCTACACTTCTATGTGTCTACTGCAAATAAATATTTAACGTTTTAATAATAAGCGAAAATATAAGTTTGCGATAGAGCTTTGCCAATTAGCGCTAATACTACGAAGTATGAATGCCTTTGATTGAAATTAAGTACATAAACATGAAATAGAGTAGTTAGACTTCAATCGTAAAACCTTGACTTCTAATTAATATGAATTATTGTTGTCTGTCCAGGCCACAGGAAGCGAAGTTAATTTTACCAAACATTTTAGATCCTATAATTTCATGCTGAAGTTCTCATATATTCTTTAGTTGTTTTATATTGTACGTCAGTACTGAAAGGTAGATATTAGATGATAATTCACTCGACGATCTGGATGCTTAGGTTAAGCATCACTGTGTTAAACTTTATAAGGAATATTTAGAAGACAAAATATGTTATCTTATATGATCGTAAATATTCAGTACTTCCTAGCTAAAAATTTAAAAATACTTTACTTCATGTACATGCAGCAAAGAGGGGTTTGTGCTCAGTTTTTTATTACGCACATGACTTCGAAAGGTTTTTTTTTTTTTTTTTTTTTGTTTTTGTTTATTAGCTGAACATTAATTGAATTTCCTGCATTAAACGGTTTATAGTATTGTTACAAAGGCTTTTGGAGAGTCTTTTTACTCTAAATTTTTTATCAGTTCGGAACACTACAGTCACTTTCATGACTCATTGATCGGACTAAAAGCATGACAAAATTACAATTGCACAGTCGTATGCCTTTTTACAAAAATACAAGAACCATTTTGTAGGAACCGATGATCTAATACTTTAAAATACCATCTGAGAGGTAAGCATTTCAATCGATTTGAAACACCTAAAGAGACATCACAAGCCACAATAGCAAGCCTATTAAAAGATATGCTGTTTTGGTTTCTACTGATTTGACGACGGTTTCTTCAAACATAAGGCAAATGATAAGTGATTTATTCTTTACAGTTTAAGTGTTTTATCCAATTTCTTAAACCTGAATAAATGCCATGTTTACATTCTAAAGACAATTTCTCTTATTTTTAGAATAGAATTGTTTCATAATGGTATAACGGTATTTCATACTTAATTAATTAATTATTTATAAACGCATTTTGATAAAAATCTTTCACACACATTTTTGTACATTACCATTTCTACGATATTCTTATACATTAAGATTCTTTCCTAATTGATCTTCAAGAATAACATTATTATAAGAAATTCCAAACTGATTTTGATGATCAAAATTATGAAGCTGTTTAAATAATCTTACGAGCTTCCTCAAGAATCTGGTTATTAAATTCATTAAATAGACTTCTAAATTATAAACTTTAATATTCTAATAGGATTTGCATTAGGTTCTCAGCACAAATACTCTCTTGCGTGGTATCATCATTAAATACACGAGTTTGATGATTCCACTTTGAAATGATTCGTTTAATTGTAGCACACATTCATTCATCTCATTTATTAAATACCACTAGTCATTGATTTCTCACCAGGTTCATTAATTTGGAATTTAATTACAACACTATGTTTCAGAGTGCTATGAACATGAAAATGTTGTGTTCTACTCAGATCGGTTTATGTATTCTCACTGCATTTATCCTCATTACCTAAAATGTTTATGCGTTTCGAGTAGGATGAGGTAATATATCTTTACGCAGCATAATATAATTTGTCTCTACTAGTACTACAATGCTTAAAGCTATATTTGAAATTTTGTACTATAAGTTTTCTTTATCAGAAAAGGAAATTACGCATACAAATTAAATAGCATTTGGTACATAATATAATGTTCCAATGAGTAATGATCACTGCACTCTTTTCCATATAGCCTTTTCGGTTATCGCATACTTTTAGACGATTACTCTTTTATATATAACGTAATCTATAATTTCGGTACTTTGGAATTAAAGACTATTAAATGCATAAATTTGTTTCTCAAATGTAGCTATGAAATCTGAACTGTGTAAGATGTCATAAAAAATGCTATTTATTGATTAATTTAATAGTTTAAACAACTATGAAGATTATCGGTATCTAGTATTATAAAAATTTAAATCTGACTGTTATATAAAAAATATAGTATTTAATTATGTGAGCTTCCTTCACGAAAAGTTAGTTTGATAGTTCATAAAAATGTGCGCCAGGATAAACATTAATACTTACATGTCTCCTCAGTGACTGCTGCATGTACAGTTATATTAACTGGCTTTCTGATCTGAGGTATCTCATGAAAAAAGTTAAATTTGGTTTAGAATTTTTTATATATGTTAAAAGATAGTGAATCATTTTCACTATGGCTTTGATTGAGGGAAATTCACTGAATCTTCCCATTCTCCTTTTAAAACTGTTTTATAAATCACTATAAAACAGTTTTAAAAGGCTACAGATGATGCAAATCAAATATCATACGACCGTAGGTAAGGAAAGTTAATCTGGCCCGTGATCTCCGTGCAGATATGCATCCCTAGTGCATGTGATCGTAATCCACTTTAACATATAAATTTTGCTTTTGACATGCGTCCTACAATGAAAATTTTCTATATTCTACAGTGGATCACTATTTCACTATTTGGTTTTCATCCTGAAAGTTTCGCTAAATAATTTGTACATTAAGTCTCGGAACATCTCTACATAGAATTCTATTCTAATCAATCAACACTCTCGATGTGCGCTTTTGTTCTGTTAATGTGTGTATTTTTCTGGAGGTATATCGTATGTCAAAATCGTTACTAAATGTAATTTCATTTCGTTTCTTAAAACAACTTATTCAATTTAGTGTAAGTATAAGTTGTATAATAGCACTGGTACAAAAATGCATTGCAGCCTTGCCATGTTTCTTATAATTATGGATACAAGAATAATAAAATGGATCATATCTCAAATGAAGCCTTTACGTCAAACGCTTTAAAACCATATCACATTATCTCTTCAATAAAAATAGTTATATATTGTAAGGATTTTGTTAATATATCTAAGAGTTAAAGTTTTTGAGTTAAAGTTCCTTTCCTGTCTTCCTGAATTTCAACTTACAACTTCCGGCCAGAGCGTAGTTTTAGAATCGTGTTTGAATGCAAATGAGAAATACTTAACTGTGATGTTCTACTGACTTCTTTAGAGAGAACCAGTGATTCTGACCAGCGCGCGTTCGCCTACTTATGCTATTATCTATAGCTATTTATAGCTATCTATACTAACTATAGCTCTCTTAAGCTATTATTACGCTCGGCCGTACTTTAGGCCCTTGATAGCTTCTCCGTTATTTATAATTAAGGGGCCAACTCTGTTAGAATCTTGATAGCTTCGGCTATATCTTTTTAGATAAGATTAGTTAAGTTTTAGTTTTTACTTTCCTAAGTTCAACCCCGAGTGGCGGCTTTATTGTAAAACTCCAAGACGGAGTTCTGTTAAACTTTATTGGAATAATAAAAGGTAATTTCACCCTTCTTACGTGTTATTCTCTATCTCACGAACTCAAGCGATTATTCGCTGATCAGTTCTTATTCTTCAACTTTGACTGTAACTTAAAAGTACACACACAGAATCTTACAATGTCTTAAAAATTATGTCTCTTTCTCATAAAATTTTAATATAAGTTATTATTAATGATACCTTGAAGCTTTATTGTATCAATATTTCACTGTTATTCCAAATAAAGTTATTTCAAATTCATAAGAATATACTGAAGTCTGGATAATAATAAATGGAAGAAGATCATATTTATATCATTTTACTCTTTCTTCTTTTATTGCATGAAAGGAAACAGAATTCGGATACTTATTGGCAATAACCGCACTTTTATGGCAGGTTGTAAAAGAGTCATACACAATACATTAAGGCTCATTCTGCTGGAGCAAATGGTTACTGGAGCAACAATTCTTTTATTGGCAATAAAATGTTCGGGTAAAAATATATTAGGCAAGTTATGTTTTTAACCTTTCTAAACTTTACAAGCTAGTGATTTTATTCTGATATCAACTATTATCATTTATTTTCCTTCATTAATATATCTGTTTATTAAAACCTTTACTTCGTTTCGCTTGTATTTTTAAGATTAGTAACCTACATTAAGTTTTTACTATGCTAAGCTTTTTCAGGCCAAGATTTAATCAAAAGAGTCCCTTTATTTTAAATCCTGAAGTTTCTTTTCTTACCATCCAAACAGAAAAGATCATGGTATAATATTCTGAATTGGCAACAATAAGATTCGTTTATTTTATGGCCAATGTATTCAGTTTCGGAGTAACTGCAAAATGTTATTATTTAAATGAATCAGTTGTTCATAATTTCAGCCTTTACTGTAACTTTTCCTTTCCGTTTCCTTTCCAGTAATGTAAACTCAGTTAGACAGTATTTAAACTGAGGTTTTAGGATTGTAAAACAGAGCGTGTTTCTGCCTGTCGATACCACGTTACTTTACTTCTGCCATCTATGATAAGTTTGTAATTATTTGGATTTACATTATTTGGCGCCGACTTTTAAATTTATTTGCCAGTTAGAGTTTTCTGAGCCAGTTAATGGACATGTTTAATATGCAGTCAAATACATACAGCTATCGAAGACCGCTGCAGTTTTGTTCGAAATCATCAGATGGTTATTAAAAGTTCTCAGAACCTTCTCTTTTACATACAGCTAAAGAGAACATCTGAAATGACACATTCACAATGACCCTTACATTACATATACAACGTCTCGTAAACATCCACGTTTTGCCAAGATACGAGTGCAGTCGAAATACTCTGTGTTTCAGCTAACTACCTTAACGACCCCGTGGCTTTAGATGCCTAAAGCGAAGCATCTTCGTTGACAACTGTGTAAGGAGAATTGCTTCATACTGAACATATTACAGAATGAAAAGTTTCAAAACACCCCACGTAGCCAAGCCATGTAGCTACTAAGTACATAATGCAAAGTAAGCTACCAATGTACCAATTTTGAGTAAATCTGTCGCCATTGGTAGTAGCTATTAATAGTAATTAATAATAATTAAGGAAAAAATATTATTAGCTAATTAGTATCAATAAAAGAAGCAAAATGATTAACTAATTATTATTCGGCATAGCATAATTAGATCTATCATTACTATCAATAATATTGTTACGTTTTGCGACACCAATCTTGACGAAGTCTTTGGTAAACCATAAGCAATAGATCAATTTTGTGCGAAAATAAAATTATCATTGAATAGTTAAGACACAATAACACGCCGAATAAATACTAATTCAGAAGTCAAACAACAAAAATCAGCGTTATTTTGTAAATTAACGCTGATTTTTGTTGTTTGACTTCTGAATTAATATCATTGAATAGCTTAATATGAGTTACTAAACTCTAAAGCAGAAATTTTGTTTACTCGTCTGCATGGGAACTTATTGTGACATCCAGAGTGACGTTTTTATTAAATATCGTAAAAGCTTTTCGGTGGATGTTATCAGGAACAGAGAGCAGCAGAATAATCACAACTCGATAATGTTAGGAGCTTTCCATTCTCTTGCCAACAATTGTTTGCCTTCTCAATTATTCATTTCGAAGTCCGGTGCTTTGTTTGAGGTGCCAATGAGCCCGCCAGCTGTGGGTTTCCGGAATGAACAGTTTCCCTCTAAACTCAACCAGAAAATCAGGGCAATGTTTGATGTCACATGTTTATTCGTGAGTGCGAATATATAATTAAAACGATGATTTGTGCATATTTCACTGAATTAAGCTAATTTAAATTGAAATTAACTTTTCATTATTCACACCATTTCTTAGCACTTTTTTATAATGATCATTATAGGTTCTTTTTGGTTAGTTGACAATATTTTCTGTAAATATAAATATCTTAGCTGTTCTTTATTTTCAAAATTGTTGATCGTAGATATATACTTTGAGATATCAAAATATTTTTAATGGTACAAATATTCATATTTTGGCATTATTAAATAAGAAATGTAAATTTTATAAATATTACGAAATTCAACTTTTTATACGTTTCTTCGGTCTGCATGCTTTTATTTAGGAAAATATTACACTTATTACGAGCACAAGCAGAACCGCCATTGTGCATTCCCTAGGTATAGGTTACGTATCGCTGGTTTTGCTAACTGTTAAGCATCCGCCACAAATTTGACCGGAGAACACCTCAGAATATGATACAGGGGTATCTCACCCCTCTCCCCTACTTTTACATTTGCCGCGTATTTTGAGTGTCTCCTTATATAGCACAGAACACAATACACATTAAAGCATCCAAATCGTCTCCGTGTTTCTAATTCGGTCCCATCGTACGGCAGTCAGTAACATTATTCACTATATCGTCTGGCCGGGGAAGATTTATTACATGCGACGGAGGACGTGGGCACCACCCCTCTACCAATACGGTTAATCGGTATAGCACCACGTCCACCTTTATCTAGATAACCATACGTAGTCATTGTACTAATACACTAAGACATAAACACACATACAAATTTGGTACTTAATACAGTGTTATAGCTAATTAATGTTAGACACTAGATAATACATTGCCATGTGTTACGTAGAAAAAAACAATTAATTAATTTTTCATTCATTTTTACTTTTAAACTGACTATTTCTTGGTGCCTCTACATAAAAATAACTCAAACTAAAACTAAACTAAGTACTTAATTACTTACTTCTCAAAACGTTAAATTAAAATTACTTTTACACTCAACTGTTAAACTGATTTCTTAACTAACTTTCTCTTTGGTGCCACGACATAAAAAATAAACTAAAACTATAACTAAATTACTAAGTAATTACTTACTTCTCTCAGAATCTAAATCTTAACACTATATCAAAGAATGTGAAAGATTCATCCTTAACACTTTAGAAGTCTACTCATGTATTCATATAAATTAAGTAAGCCGATCGTATAGTCACAACTCTTAAAACTGATTTTCTTCTACCCTGGCTCGAATTGGAGTAAAACCATGTTTCCGTAAAGAACGCATGGGTGACCTACAGTAGACCACAATTAAAACTAAAAAAAAACATACAATAATTAAATCAATAAACACATTTATTAAATATTCCAAATATTATACTTTAAGATAGCTACACCTCACAGTTATTAATCTTTTTTAAACAGGTACTCAAGAAATTTAAACTCATGTATAAAGCTAATTTAGAATAAATCATATTTCTTTCAACTGTGACACATCAGTATATTTATCTTCGGTCATATTGAAATTAAATGAACCTAGCAATTAAACATTAAAAACAAAACTTCACTCCCTCAAATTAGTTCAGTTATAACTTCTGACAATTAAACATTAATAAAAATAAAAATCACTTTCTCAGCTATAAATTGAGTAACAAAAAATATTCAAATTTACATCTACATAACATGAAAGCTCAAGCTTTAGGATTTAAAATTTCCAAAATCCTAAAGATTAATTATTAAAAGAAACGCAAAATGAAAATAATAAAACTCACAGATTTGGAAACTCTAGGGTCCATTAAAGAATTTTGCCTTTTTTCCGGTCCGTACATAATGGTCCTCGAAACGACCTCTCTTGAAGAGGGAAGCTACGCCTTCCTGAATTCGAAGATCGCCCTTGCAAATATCATTACTGCAGGCAACTAGAAAACAGATGACAATCTGGATCTTCAGGCCGAGCAATTCGAATTAAATTGTGATGCAATCAAGTCCAATCTGCGGCTGGGCAGGGGTATAGCGAGACCTACCTCCAAATCATAAGCCAACTCTCTCTCTCAAACTTTCTCATGACGGGAGACAGCATGAGCTCGGACAAGTTTCTGTAACCAGAACCTCGGAGATAATCAGCTTTAACCGAAACCACGGTCGCCCCCAAAGGGTCGCCGGAGTAAGCTCTTCTCGAAAGTAGAACAAAACTGAGCCAACTCTCACACAAAACTCCGAGATAAGGCAAAGAAAGGAGTAACGAGAAATTACTTACTAATAAAACTAAAATTAAAAAATTAGCCAATCTTAAAGAAACTCGGACTCCCTCTAGCCACTTAGAACAAAGGCAATGAACAACGACGAAAATTCGAAGTAATTCAGAACTCTCTACAAGATGACAGACCCTTTCTTTCCCGCGCAACAGAAAGAAAGTTTCCAATCGTAATTCAGTTAAAATTGCGACAACCGTAGGTAATAAATACGTCACTCAGTTCTCTACTTCAGAAAGGACGAAATAATTTCTCGTCTCCACACCCTAAACATGTGGTCAACCCCGCGAAAAGAGAAAATTGCAGCTGGGTAGTCCGACCCCTGACCCGAACAAGAAGTCAACTCGTGAGAAACGGAAATACACCCGCGCCCTTTTAACTGTAACACATCCTCAGCCAAACTTAAAAGAGCTTGCCGTAATTGAACGAAAAGTTTAAGGGGTCTCACGACCTTTAAATCTTCAAAAATATCGATTTTTTGAAAAACATATATGTTTTAGTTTGAACATTTCTGCGCACTTTAAAAAAACCGTGTTAAAATATTCCGTGTAGTTTAGGAGATATCATTAAAAACGTAAAGGTCACTGACACGAGAAACCTTCATCACGTATGTAAATAAACATTTAAAGGGACACGTCATTTGCTCACAGCTGTCATAGCCGTTATATAACTGAGTGTTGCTACATTCTAGCCTACAAGTCTTATTTTTATTTCGTCAGCAATCAGTAGCAATGATTCTACTCAACTTAATACTTATTCTGAATGTTTACATCGTGTTTCCGTAAGCTATTACTACGTTGTTTGATTCTGCAAAGTTGTATTGACGTTTGCAGCATTTATTTGGTGTATATTGAATTTTTGATGCGTTAGTCTTTTTGCTGCAATAATAAGTATATTTATATATTATATTTGTGATGGCAAATAATAAAAGAACTTCTGGGAAGTGAGCTAAAAAACGTCGCTTCCACGGCAACCCGAATATCAGATCTGAACTTTCTGATAAAAGCTTGGTTTCATCAGGTGATGACCATAATACTCAAATTGAACATGTAAAAAGTGCATCCGAGAAAAAGCTTAACAATGCATTATTTAATGAAAGTGATACTGACATTATGAATCGTTTTCATGGCTATATAATTATGGATAAAGACATATTGTTTACATTTTTGAAAGAGAATGTACTGTGCAAATTGTGCTGTAATTCTGTCAATATTTCTGAGAGAAAACCCTTTGGATTATTTTCAACAATTTCTGTGAAATGTGAAAAGTGTAGTTTTAAAACAGAATTCAATAATTCAAAGTTGATTGGTGAACACAAAAATGTTCCTGAATTAAACAGACGAATTGTTTATGCTATGCGATGCATTGGTCAAGGTGTGGAACCTCTGGAAACATTTTGTGGTGTAATGGATCTAGGTAAACCTGTGACACAGAATGCTTATGACAAAATCTGCAAACATATAAATACAGCTTCAAAAACTGTCGCCATTCAAGGTATGAAAATTGCTGCAGAAGAAGAGGTATGCGAAACTGCATCAAATTCTGTCACCGTAAGTGGTGATGAAACATGGAAAACGAGAGGACATACTTCACATATTGGAGTATGTTCTGTAATAGGTGCTGAAACAGGGAAGGTTTTAGATGTTGAAGTTCTCTCGTCCATTTGTAAAGGATGTGATTTATGGAAAGCAAAAAAATCTGGGAAAGCTTTCGAAGAGTGGCAAATGAAATATTTGCCAAATTGTCAGAAAAATCATATCGGTTCTTCAGGAAAAATGGAAGTCGATGGTATGATAAAAATTTTTCACAGATCAGAAGCTGAAAGAGGTCTCAAATATATTAATTATATTGGTGATGGTGATTCTAGAACATTCCCTGCTATACGTGACAGCAAACCATATGATGATAAAACTGTTTCAAAACTTGAATGTGTTGGTCACGTACAAAAAAGAATGGGAACTCGACTGAGAAAGCTAAAACAAGACTATAGATGTAAAAAGTTGGAGGACGGTAAACCTTTATCAAGCAAAGGACGACTGACAGACACCATGATAAATAGGCTGACTCAGTATTATGGAAATGCAATTCGCTCAAATGCTTTGTCAGTTGATGAAATGCGTAAGGGTATTTGGGCAGTTTATTTTCATACGAGATAAACTGATGCTGAACCGTTACATACATTTTGTCCTGCTGGTGCAGACTCATGGTGTAAATATCAACAAGCAGTTTCAAATGGCTCAGTGGGTAAATTTCATTATAAAGTGACTTTGCCATCTTCAGTCATGGATGTTATAAAACCTGTTTTTAAAGCTTTATCAAGTCCAGATCTTTTGAAACGATGCCTTGATAGCTTCACTCAGAATCCGAATGAATCTTTTAATTCCCTCATATGGCAGATGTGTCCGAAAACTTCTGGATCTGGGAAACGAATTGCAGAAATTGCTGTATATGAAGCAGCAATTTTATTTAACATGGGCAAAAAGGGTAGGCTATCTGTCATGAGGCAAATGGGTATCCATCCAGGTATAAATGCAATAAAATCTCAACTTCGCAGTGATATGAAACGTAAATACTGCTAAGAAGAGAGCAATGGAAAACACTATAGAAGCACGAAAAGCAAGGAAAAGATCCAAAACAAGTTTAGAACATCAGAAAATTGATCAAGAAGGCATAATGTATGAACCTGGAGGTTTTTAATTTGTGTATATAAATATTATAAATAGTAACAGTATTTTGTGATAAATTATGTGTGTCGACAAAAATTTAAACATCTTGTTCAAGAAACTGATTATTAATATATTTTTATTCTCAGAAATATTTATAGGTTTATAACACAGTTTGCACATAGCATTCTCTTTCATGTATATGAAAAATATATCTTTATCTGCAATAATGTATCCTTGATAACGGTTGACTGTGTCATCACTTTCATTAAACAATGCATTGTTAATTGTTTTTCAGATGCAGTTTCCTTATTATAAATATACATTCTGTCATTAACTTTATTCAAAACACAAACAAAAAGCATAAAATACAAATTAGATACCAAATAGTACGAGTTAAGACTCATTAAGTCACAAAGTTACTCATTTTTATAGCGATGCAAACTTTACAGGTCTTTATCTCAAAATGTATTTTTTTAATGCGTCGCGCATGATATTTCAAAAACTTTTTAATGTATCTTTCTGAAATTTGTACCATAGTATTATCATGTTACACTAAATTAATTAAACTAAAATTTTGGTATTTTAATGAAATGTTTCAATTTTATAAGGTATGTAAAAATCAAAATATAGCAAAAAAATTATATTTAATATATATATCATAAAAAAATTAAAAATGCATGAATTGTGTAATATTTTTAGTTCAGTTATATTCTCAAACATTCTTCTGCATAAAAAAAGAAAAATTAAACATTTTGGTACAAAACATTTCTTGTACATGTGCGCGCAGTGTGCGTACAGATTAATTAGATGTGAAAAATGTCTTATAATTTAACATTTGTTTTTACAATTTTTATTATAATTTTCAAATTTCAAGTACATTTAATTAAAGAATAGACATTAAATTAATAATGAACAAAATATTGAGTATTTTTGATAAGAATTAAAAAAGTTGCACAAGATTGAAAAAAGGTAAAAAAATTCATCTTTCGACTCATTCAAGGGTCGTGTGACCCCTTAAACAATACTAAATATTGTACATTAATTCTTAAATACGAACATTGCAAATTAATTATTCACAATAAAATAATACAATTACTAAGAATACCTTACAGTAAAATACAGTAAAATAATACGCAATAATTTTACACAAGAAAATAATACACAACAATTTTCCATAACACATGTTACAGGGTGTATGCAAAAGCATGGATACTGTAGCATATATACATAACGTGTGTACTTATATATAGTTTACACTATGATCCTTTGAACAATTATCATTAGATACACAAGACATGTACATACTGAAACATTAAGGTGCACAATGTTATGCTGGAAAAATAATTAGTAAAATGAATTAAAAGTTTAGACAGTAGATTAGTAATGTGTGGTACAGTGTCTTGCTACTGGATTATTTGTGGTGTTTCCTAGGTACATTAACCTATGTACAAAGATATTAATACACGTGTATTAGGTACACATTCAGTGGGTACCCAAGCGTTAAGTACAGGATACTTTAACATGCATTAACAATAGGTACTTAATACAATGCTGAACAGATAATTGGTGCAGTTAATTTTAGACTGGGACTCTAGTTTGATTTTTGCGATACGGTGCCGTGTTACAGGATATAATTTGCAGATGCATAGTTACATTTATCATATTGTAAGGATCCTAAGTTTTACTAACGTTTATTTTATTTTAAATCTTTACTATCACTTCTTATTTTCTACTTCCGGCTAGAATTAAAAGCTTTAACTTATTTATGCAAATTTGTCTTGCTAACGCCAAGTACTTAAGTTGTGGCTTTTTGCGAAGCAAGAGAGAGGAAGGAGTTATTAGAAGCAGGCCGCTTGCCAGAGTAGCTTTACTCGGTTGCTGGTTGCCTTCAAGGCCAGAGGTTTAGTCCTCTTGATAATTTCAAACGTATCGTGGTTTTAGCAGCTCTCTGTACTACATACGGATTTTGTTAAATAACGGCCAATCTTAAAGTTAGGCACTTGTATATTAATCCAAAGTTAGTTTTAGTTAGAGTTTTAGTTAGTAGTTTTATATTCTTAAGTTCAGACCACAAGTGGTTGGTCTCTGTATTCCGAAGTTCCGGAAATCTCTGTAAAGATAGAAAAATAAAAGGTTTCGTATACCCTTCCTGTGTGTATTGTCTACTTCACAATTTATTGAACATAGCTTGAGTAAGCTCCCTGTTCCGAGTCAGGACAGTTCATGTTTCGAAGGCAAGTAATGAGGAACACAAGTCCTGATAGTGGCCCCCGACGAAGAAGAATAACCATGGCCGAGTTTCAAGAAGAACTTGTGGTGCCTGCAGAAGGGCCTCAGAATCCAAAAATGCCAGCTGCCGCCCTGGAAGGATTTGGGTACATCGTCCAGACCATGCGCGCATCGATGAAACCAGAAGCAAAATTTAATGGAAACTCACCGGTAACCAGTTTTTTGGAAAAATTGGATGACCACTTCATGCTAAGTCCAGTCCATGAGTTCCAGAAAGTCAGCTTAGCTACCAGCGCTTTGAGCGGCCAAGCGCCTAATTGGTTCAAATGTATAGGCAGAAACCTCTTGGGTCAAGCGGGAAACCCCACCTATACTTACGAAAATTTCAAGACTGCCTTAGTAAAAGCCTTTCCTGTCGTAAGAAATCGTTCAAAATTAGAAGCGGAACTCTTCAGCATATACCTGCAACGAATTGAAAATCTCTCAAGCTTTATTTTAAGAAAAATTCATGTCTTTAAACTCTTATATAGAAGCCGTCCGGATCCTGAGATAATCCAAGTGATTTTGCCGAGGTTACTTCCCCAAGTACAAGACTTTATTGAATTAAGGAATCCGACTACACTGGAAAAGTTATTTGAGCTAGCAATTCAGTTTGAAAGTAAAAGAAAGGCGGACATTGAAAGAAGACGCCAGTATGAGCAACGAAGCCAATTTGGTGCGCCAAGACCACAGCAAAGGCAAGAACAGGGCTACGGAAGCAAATCGAATCAGTGGGCAAGGAAACCTGAGTATCCAAAAACAACCGGCGAACGTCGACAGTTCAATAGTAAGCCAGAAAAAAAGTCTGAAGGCCAGCGGAAAAAGAAGGAACGCATGGAAAGGAAGAAAGAAAATTTAAACTAAAACGGATTTCTGCTGACGAGAGGGTGCGAAAATCCGAAGGCAAAGAAAACCCCTCTTCCTACAAGTTAAATACACTTATTGTGAAAAATTTGACTCTTCCAAAGATTGAAGTTTTGGTGAATAACATCCCAGCCACCGCCCTCCTGGATACAGGCGCGCAGTGTTCCTGTGTGGCAGAGGATTTTTTTAGGAAGTATTTCCGTTGATGCCGAATATATAATTCGGATAATACGACAGTGTTAGCTGCTCTGGGAGAAAGATGCAAATGCATAGGTAAAATACCATTATATATTCGCATCAAGGACGAGCAAGTAAAGATCATGTTTTTTATCGTAAAAAATTTACAAGCACATGTCATTTTAGGGATAGATTTTCTTTCAGAGGCAGAAGCAACGCTGGATTTTAACGAAGCGTCCCTTTAGCTGACGATGAAACCAGTTCGAGAAGAAAAAAGAGAACCACCGACGTTAAACCTCAACCACCTGCCTACGGGAGAGCAACAAAAAATTCGCGAAGTGGTAAGTGAATTTCCTTCGTCATTTAGTGATATTCCCGTATTTACTCAAGTTACTAACCATAGTATCGACACAGGAGATTCACTGCCAGTTCGCCTGAAGGCGTATCGATACGACAAGAATAAAGAAAAAATTAAAGAGTGGCACATTTGAGATATGTTACGTAAAAAGATCATAACGCCCATCTCAAGTAGTTATGCTAGCCCGGATGTGTTATGTAAGAAAAATAATGACTATCCAGTAACACATCCGAAAAGGTGGCGTTTTGCAATTGACTATCGTAAATTAAACTCCATGACTAAATATCCGGTATATCCGTTACCTATTATTGAAGAAATTTTAAGGAACATAATTTCTACGAAATATATGACTACGTTAGACTTAACGACTGGTTATTTTCAAATAGGTGTTAAACCAGAAGATGTGCGTAAGACTGCTTTTATAACCAACTCTGGCACTTACGCATTCTTGCGTATGCCGTTTGGCCTTTCAGGGGCACCGGCAACATTTCACCGATGTATGGACATTGTGCTAAGGCCTGTTCTAGGAAAGACCACATTTATCTATTTAGACGATATCATTATTACTAGTGATCATCTGGACCAACATGTACAGGATTTAAGACAGGTGTTTCCATTATTAAATGAGGCCGGTCTAAAAGTTAATGTCGAAAAGTGCAAATTTGCAGCCCCTGAATTAAAATACTTGGGTTACAAACTATCTCAGAAAGGAATCGAGACGGACGAATCAAAAATAATCGCTGTGCAAAAGTATCCGCCGCCAAATACGGCGAAGAAGCTCTCTTCTTTTCTAGGACTTTGTTCATATTATAGGTCCTTTATAAAAGATTTTGCAGCTATTGCTGAACCATTGTTAAAATTAAAAAGGAAAAAGGCAAGATTCTCGTGGACGGCCGAAGCCAATAGTGCTTTCGAAAAATAAAAGCAAGCATTAACGCAAGCCCCTGTTTTGAAATTTCTTGAAAACGATGAGAATTTAGAAATTTCAGCGGATGCTTCGGATTATGCGGTAGGAGCTGTACTTTCGCAAAATCAACAGCCCGTGGCATTTTTTAGTAGAACTTTAAATCAAACACAAAGAAATTATTCCGCGACTGAAAGAGAGGCACTTGCAGTTCTGTTAGCAGTGCAAAAGTTCCGAGTCTATTTTGGAAGGGCGCCAATAACAGTGTATTCTGATCATGCGGCGGTAACTAGATTGTACTCAGGGAAAAACTTATCCCCAAGTTTAATAAGATGGGCACTCAAGCTACAAGAATATAATCTGGTAATCAAGCATACCCTCGGAAAGGAAAATATCGTAGCAGATGCCCTATCCAGAATTAAAATAGATGAAGAAGGTAATACCGTAAAGGTGGCAATGCTCACAGCATGTACAATAAATTGCCGAGAAACTGTAATAACCGAACTGGGTAAGGATCCTGAGTTTGGAAGCATTTATGAGTATTTAAAGGATCCTGAAAATTTTAGCCACCAAGATATTGTGGCGATAAGAAATAGGGCGGCCCATTACGAACTAATAGATGGTCTATTATTCTATACAAAAACTACGAATTCCAACGACGAATTTCGACCTGTTATCCCAGCTAGTCTTAGATTAAATATACTGCAGGAGTTACACGACTTCCCTTTAGCTTCTCATGCTGGTATTCGAAAAACCATCCAACGCGTACGCGAAGCAGTTTATTTTCCTGAGCTGCAAAAGTTAACAAGGGCGTATGTCCAGTCCTACCCAACATGTCAAGCAGTTAATTATATTAATTTCTGCCCGGCCGGGTTTCTAAATAGCATTAAATCGGAATTTCCAAATGAAATAATTGGCATCGATTTATTGGGCCCTTTCCCAAAAAGTCAGTTAAATAAAAGTGGGTATCTCCTTGTTATGGTTGATCATTTTAGTAAATGGACCGAAATTGTTCCCTTAAAACGAGCCTCCGCGAAATTAGTTACTGATTCTATTTTAAATAAATATATTTTAAAATACGGGGCGCCCCTAAAAGTTATATCGGATAATGGTCCTCAATTTGTAAGTAATATATTAGAAGACATGTGCCAAAAACTGGGCATACGTCATTTAAAAATGGTCCCGTATCGGCCGCAATCAAATTTAGCGGAACGGTTCAATAGAAATATAGGGAAAATTATCCGTAGTTATGTTAAAAATTTTCATAAAAGCTGGGATAACTATGTCAATGAATTAGCTTTCGCCCTTAGAACCGCAAAACATGATACAACGGGCAAAATTCCTGCTGAGTTATTTTTAGGCAGAAAGATTATAACGCCGTTAGATAAATTATTTTATGTTCAACAAAGAGCCCCCGAATTTAAAATGGGCGATATAGAAAAATTAATTAAAGAAGCAAAAAAGAACACTGAAGTAGCACAAAGAAAACAGAAGCTCTATTATGATATGAAACGACGGGGAGTAACTTATAAAGTACGGGATGAAGTGTTAAAAATTAAGCATTCACTTTCTTCAGCACCAGAAGATAAAACTGCCAAATTTTATCCACGATTTGAAGGACCATATGTCATAGAAAAAGTAACTCAGGCTGTAGTGGTGTTAAAAGCTAGAAATGGTGAAACCTGCTCCGCAAACATTGATCAAATCAAACCCTACTATGATCGTAATAAAATGCAAATTTTCAAAGATCTTTTGCATGATCCGGCACGGCAGGCAAAATCTCCAGAGGTGGAACAACGACAATCACAAGGGCAAGCCATAAGTAGACAGGAGCAATTGAAAAGAAATTTCTCCCGTTGGAAAACTGATGGTAACAAGAAAAAGAAGCCGTTCCACCGACCAGAAAAGAGAGGGCACGAACATCCCCAGAATGAAGAAGGGAGAAGTACGACTAATGCAAAGAAAGCCAGGAGAAATGGCAGCAACTATAACACAGCTCCAAAACGGAAGATCTACCCATCGGTTAGGAGTCTACGTAGCAAATGTCGACGAATTGATGAAGGAACACCAGCTGCAGATGCAAAGAGGCAAGAAAAATTTGAACAGCCAGGAACGAGATCCAGGCAACAACGAGTGAGAGTTGTCCCGGTTCCGCCAGGGCCAGCTCCCATCAAACGGCCGAGACCACAAGCAGATGCTAGAACGAAGGTCTTCAAGGGTGACCGAACTGGAAGAAAAGGAAAGCTCATGGAGGAAGGAACCTAAGGGCGAACCCTCACAAGAAGGATGATAAACCAGACGGTAGTCTTCGCCACTTTCCAGGACTGGGCAGAAAAAAGGATGTCTGAATATTACAAAGATAAGTAAAACTTTATGTTACTTTGAAACCTTAAGTTAATTTTTCATTCTTACTGCAAGTGGTAGAATTCAAGAAGTTTTACCTCATGTGGCCTACCTTTATCGCCATAAAGGCGAGAAATGAGTTGTTACCTATTTTGGCAGTTTTTCAATTACTCGCGAGTAAAACTAAAATTATTGTATAATAGAAATGTGTAAATACTTGAATAGTGTAAAAGCATTGATAATCTTTGAGAAAGGTACCTTAAGAAAATTGTAAAAATTATTGTATACAATTTTATTTAAAAGATTCTGGCAAGAAAGAAGTTTTAGTCTGAAAGACTTTTGAAATGTAGTATTTCAATGTAGAAGAATTGGCACTTGCTTTGAAAAGAATAGAAGTTAACAATGTACTACTAATGTATGTTTTAAAATGCGTAAAATTAACGGAATGTTAATATGTCCTTATATATAATGTGAAATGTTATCTTAAAAGTTAAGAAATACTGTGATATGTTAAAAGTGAAAATATTAGAGTAGTGCCAAAAAATTTTTTTTAACTTATTGGTGTGACTGTAAAAAGAGCAAATTATTGTAAATATGTGTTAAAGTTTGAATGAATGTAGTTAGGCTCTCTGACGCTACACTTCAGAGTTAGCCACTTTTCAGAATAGTACCTCAGGGTTTAGAGATGAATATAAGGTGTGTTCTGAGGTCTTGTTATGTTGAATTTTAACACGTTAGTGTTTTGATTGCAGGCGGTAGTGTTGAACACTTGTACATAGACACGCTCGTGTTTGGTGTTTTTCTTTACAACACATGTCAGAGAGCACAGGGAGATAATTAAATAACGTCATGAATGAAATAAGAATTTTATAAGAGAAATATAAATATTCATGTTACTTGCCATTTGATTGTGTAACATTTCATTAAACTAGTTTTCCTTCCAGATCTCTGGAAGGAACCAGATTTCAACTAAGAAACTCTTGTTTATATATGCAGTACAGATTAAAATTACTTGTCCATGGAGTTGATAATGTAAAAACGACTTTTTAATGTATAGTCTCTAGTGAGAAATGTTTGTAAAAGATTCGCCTCGCGTTAGATTCTAGAACTAAAAGTTTTCAACAAGGTCGCTTTAGACCTCAGTTTCAAACTAATTAACTCTGGCGGGAAGTATGTAAGGATCCTAAGTTTTACTAACGTTTATTTTATTTTAAATCCTTACTATCACTTCTTATTTTCTACTTCCGACCAGAATTAAAAGCTTTAACTTATTTATGCAAATTTGTCTTGCTAACGCCAAGAACTTAAGTTGTGGCTTTTTGAGAAGCAAGAGAGAGGAAGGAGTTATTAGAAGCAGGCCGCTTGCCATAGTTGTTTTACTGGGTTGCTGGTTGCCTTCATGGCCAGAGGTTTAGTCCTCTTGATAATTTTAAACGTATCGTGGTTTTAGCAGCTCTCTGTACTACATACGGATTTTGTTAAATAACGGCCAATCTTAAAGTTAGGCACTTGTATATTAATCCAAAGTTAGTTTTAGTTAGAGTTTTAGTTAGTAGTTTTATATTCTTACGTTCAGACCACAAGTGATTGGTCTCTGTATTCCGAAGTTCCGGAAATCTCTGTAAAGATGGAAAAATAAAGGGTTTCGTATACCCTTCCTGTGTGTGTTGTCTACTTCACAATTTATTGAACATAGCTTGAGTAAGCTCCCTGTTCCGAGTCAGGACAGTTCATGTTTCCAAGGCAAGTAAAGAGGAACACAAGTCCTGATAATACAAACAGAACATAAATTCATATACATATATACAGACATTTTGAGTACACACACATTAGGTACATGATTATTTAGTGCGTAAGAGATGCATATTAAGCTATGCAGTGCCATGTTATGTAATAATATTAGTAGATGCATTGATACAGTTACATATAAACAAAGACATACAGACACAATTATATATAGACAAAGACTCTTGTACGGTAAACATTGACCGAAATATTTAATTTCAAAATTCGACATCGTATTAAGGGGCTGTACATAAATTGAAGAACAAAGTATTTTGCAATTGTAATTAGCTACCAATCACTTTAGGAAAAGATACTTGATACAAATTATCGTGAAAAATGATGATCAGTATAATTTGTTTTAAAAATGAGATCTTAATCATATAATCTTACATTATTAGAGCTTTTTAAATTAAGATTCTAAACACATAAAACTGCATTAAAATTTTAATAAAGCATTTCTAACATTACAAAACTTATAATCGTTTGCATGAAAATTATTTTAGCACATTGCTTATAACAATGTTATATAAATAAAAGTATGTTACAAGCTATTAAATTAGAAAAAAAAATCACTGAACGGAATTTAAGGGGGGAAAGGCAACTTCACATTATTCTAATTTATTTGTTAACCGAATCTTCAAGGCAAGTGGAAAATGAAGTAAAAAATCGTCTATTTGTAAATTAAGTAAATTGTTAAATTTATATCGTACAGGAGTCAAGTCTTTTGCATTGTGCTTTTTATAATGAGTATGAAATTTGGGACTGGGGGTAAAAGTTAGATTTCGTGATTTGTCCAAAATTGACTTCCTTTTTCGATTTGAAATTACTAAAGCATTACTAGTCGAGTTATTTAAAACATTTTTATAATGGAAGTCTATGTTTATGGCTTAATGATTGAGAAAATGAAGTTCGTGTAAAACTTTTCTAGAAACGCCTACTTTAAAGTGTATACTTTTCGAATCACGTTTGCACGTACATTCATGATTTTCAATCATCGGACTGTAAAGGAAATAAATTGCTTTCACTTCATATATAAACTCATGTATTGACAAAATAAAATATTTGTGTGGAATCATACTTTGGAAACTGAGACACAGTGTGAAAAGGATGCAATCTAAAAGCAGTTCTTGTCAGATTTAATAACTGCGTCAAATATTATGAGACCTTAATTCATCTTCCACGTATCCTTGCGCAGATTTCCAGGATGTTGCCATGCTAAAAAGCATAAGTTTTTCAATTAGTGTTTCAAATTTATCCAGTTTGTAACTGATTAACAAAGTGACAGACTTAAAAGCAGCAAACACATTCTTAAATAACATAAATCTTTATTTCATATTTTATTATGTTTTATTAGTAATGCATGTAATAGATGCGAAATAAAACACAAATTGTTTATAGTATATGCAATGAATATTTTTATTAATAGTTGAAGCTTTGTTGAAATAGATATCAAGTATTACGTCATATGTTATATAATGGGCATAAAAGGATTTGATTTTGTAATTTTTATGACGGATTAGATTTAATAATATTTTAATACCTTTTAGATTTTTGAAATTTCTAATGATGATCTCTTCTTCGGGGTATTAAATAGTAACTTGTACACCTTAGATAACATTTTTTTCTAATAATTGGTTTTAAGGAGGTTGCACTGAGTTAAAAAAAAATTTGATGGTGATTCCTTGAAACGTCCCACTCGTTTCGGAAAGGGTTGTCGAGGATCTTTCAAATGTTGAGCTTTTCCAGAAAAGCAAATCTTTTTAATATTGAATTTTATCTAGTTTTAAATTTAAAAGTTGCGGGATTCTCTCCCATAAATCACATGCAATGAGTCAAAAATATTCATAACTGGAAAGTTTTAAACAATCTGAAAATCTGACAATATGTAATAACTAGATTTTACTGCCCATTCAACAAGCTTTTTTTGATCACTAATACTTCTCAACCTTCATTCATAAATTGCCCTTCATTTATGAAAAACTTTTAAACAAATTAATTCATTTAAATTTCTTTCAGCCGATATCTGGCGTTGCGAATTTAGAAACTGAATAGAAAAAATCGTTAATTTGTTTCGCACATGACGATAACTAATATTAACTAATTGCCAAACAAAAATGAATTTTTTTTAATTGTATGTTTTCCGGTGGAAAAATCATCCACGAATGCACCCCTTCCTTTAGAAGTATAGTCCTAGCGCTATTTTCTATAATCAAGCAGGCTAAACCAATTTATAGAACTTGAATATAAAAATGTCAATAGAGATGGAGTATTTGAAAGAATATTTTAGAAGATTAAAAGTACTTAACGTTTTTTCGTTTTTTGAGTTTATACTTAAAACTTTAAAGTGCATTATCTATATATAAATGTTTTTAAACATTCATTACACAAAACTAAGTATAATGATTTGAGTTCATTGTTAATTCGTTTATACGAAAGTTGTTATTTATATTTCTGGCCTTGGCAACAGTAAGTGTTGCTAGGTGACAGCAGATGATTCCATTCGAAAGTTTGATATTTTTAACATAATTTCTTCAGAACGTTTTGCCATTTTAGTGTGATTTGAGCTTTTTATAGAAAACTGAAAAATTTATCTCGGGCAAAAAAAAAAAAAGTGAATTAACTCGTGAACATTTTCGTTCGTTTATATTTCATAGCTTTCGACGTGGATTAGCAAGACAAGTGCTCTTCGATGAATTTAATTCTTTATACAGCAATAAAGCACCATCCTACAGCAACGTAAAAATCCGGTATAATGAATTCAATCGTGGTCAACGTTCGCTCCAGAACGAATCCAAAATCGATTGTTGTGACAGAAAATATTAATGCTGTGCATGAGCTGATAAAACAAGATCGTCGTGTGACATACTGTGAAATTGAGTCATCCTTGGGCATTAGTATGACAAGCATCAATGAGATATTACATGAAACCTTTGGCCGTAAAAAAGCTTTGTCTGCGTTGGATCCCGCACAATCTGACAAATACTCTGTCGTTTGGTGTAAGGAAATGTTAGAAAAATATGTTCAAGGGGCATCAAAGGCTGTGTATCACATCTACACAGGTGAAGAATCATGGATCTATGCATATGTGCACGAACCAAAGGAGCAGTCTACTGTATGGTTCCTCCAAGACGAGCCAAATCCAACAAAAGTTGTTCGCTGAAGAAACACATCGAAACAAATGGTTGCCTGTTTCTTCTGCATAACTGGTCACGTGGCGGCAATGGTGTTAGAGCGCAGCAGAATGGTCAATTCTAAATGGTACGCGACCATTTGTTTGCTAGAAGTCATCAAAGAAATTCGAAAAAATCTGAAGGGGCGAATCATTTTTCATCATGAGAATGCAAGCTCTCATACATCGGCTCAAACTAAAGAAAATTTGACGGGCCAAAACATCGAATTGATGAGTCATCCACCGTACAGCCGTTATTTGGCACCACTTTGTTTTATTCCCGCACATGAAAAATAAATTACATGGACAGTGTTTTGCGACGCCCGAAGAAGCGGTTGATGCTTTCAAAACTCATATTTTGGAGTTACCTGAATCAGAGTAGAAAAAGTGCTTTGAAAATTGGCTCAAACGCATGCAAAATGCATTGATTTTCATGGCAAATATTTTGAAAAACATTAAAACCAATTTCGATCATAAACATTTGTTTTTTCATTATTAGACCAGAAAATAAAAATAGCAATCCTCGTAGTAAACCTAATCTAGGTAAGGGAAAGAGACAAGAAGTAACGTTAAGAAATCAAACTCTAAACCGAATGGCTCTGTTTGTAGTTATGGTTGACAGATCGAAATATCTGCGCGCTTAGGTTTATCTGTGTGATAGAGGAGACATCAATACAGCGGTCTGCTTGGAAGAGTGAATCGAAAGAAGAATCCTACTGCTGGTGTAATGAATGATAGCAATCAGAAGATATTCATAGGAAGATGAAGATACGCTTTGTATTAGTGCACCATGTTCAGGAGTGGATTTCTTGTAAACTACCTAAAAGACAAAGTTGGAGATAAATTCATAATAATTAATGAGATTATGGAAGCGATACTCATTCATTATCAATAATAGGATACTTCGCTTTTGCAAAAACTGACGTCCAACTATGTTGTGAAAAAATTTCATTTTTTCACGGCCTGCACTAACTCATTTTTTATGTCTTCGGCCATATCAACAATGCGATGTTTCACAAAGTGATGTCAGAAAGATGTAATTCGAAAGTTTTTGTTTATTTTCTTGTTCAAGAACAATACCAGATGCTTTCAACAGGCAGGGCTTTGGAGATTTTTGCCAATAATGTGACTTTTCTTGGCCTTAGCGATAACTTACGAAGCTCCGAGGTGACTGAGCAAAGGATCCAGTATTATCCCAATTCATACGTTTCAGATCCGCACATTTTGCAGCAAAACTTCATTCGGTGAGTCATTTAGCGTGCCATGTTTTATCGAGAAATGTAGTTCCGCACGAGAAGGTCTTATGGTATCATAACTCACTACTTTGTAATAAATAACGCGTTGCCACTTTTCGGCACAGTGTTTTTCTATAACATCAAAACCGTATTTAGTATAGTCATCATTGTATTTGTGTTTTTCGCCGAACTCATGAAAAAGTAAAAAGAAAATCTCATGTGTATACCACATGACTTCCTTCTACAGAATATTAAATTATACGCATTTTTTCCTGCATTGCATTTAAATTTACTTCCTTGAATTTCATTTCAGATATATTTCTCAGTCAATTTATTCAGTTCTCACTTCGCGGCATGGCAAAAATACATAAAACCTCAAAATAACTTCATTAACTTTTAAAAGACGGGTGGCCTAAATATCGGCTAAAGCTGCAGTGTCTCACAAAGACGGCTGTGGCCGAAATATCGGCCAGCGAATTCCCCTCCCCCACCCAGCCTTCAGGATGTGGAGATAGTCATTGTCCGAATAACCTCCCTTGCCACTTTTGCGAGATGCCCTTCGCGCCTCCCAATTGTTGTGTTTCGTAAATTACCTTTCGTTTCCCTCAGCAGTGAAATCTTAGCAATTTGACATTAGTATTAATTTCACCAACTTTTCAGTGTCATTAAAAATGTATTTTTCCTTTATATTTCCCCTTTTTATTGTAATTTTTGTATTTAATATTGCTGTTTGAAACACGCAAAATGCAATGGAGTGCAATGCAATGAAAATATAATCAATAAAATCTGTTTTTAAAGTAAAGGAAAATAATTAAAAAAATGCTAAAGGATAAAAAAAGCTTTTATCACAAAACTGCAAGAAAGAACAATGAATAATAATGTAGTTGACAGATGAAAAAACTTACGATACATTGGGGGGGGGAGAATCAATAAATTAAACTGAATAAGAAAGACTACTAATGAAAAAGGTAAACTAAACTAATATAAGAAAAATACAACGTGATTTGTTTGATATATAAATATAAGCTGTTACACAATGCTTGGAAACAAATAAAAGCGAACTGCAGATTTATACGAGAAACAAATAGTTAAACATCATTTTCGAGTATAAATTAAAAATGTTAATTAGTACATGTAATTATAAAGTAAATTCAGTTTGGAAACAAATAAAGACGGAATAAACTATGAACTGATTATAGGCGTGCATTCGCTGTTAAGGCGTATTTTCATTATGACACAATGTCAAAAGTTAATATTCCAACATACAACAATTATTTAGCTACGAAATCTCATTATAATATGTTTCCCTAAATTAGGGAAAAGAAACAGCCGAAAAGAGAACAAATTCAACAAATTCTTTTATATTATTCCCTAGTCCCTTATCTGAATATTAACAAAGGCGACCCCCAAAGGCGACCTACAGGAAAAGCTACAAAAGAGTAGTAGTTTCCCTTTACAATGACAGCTAAAAGGGGGTGGAAATGCATTTGGATTTTTCATATTTTTAAGTGAAACCTTTCCAAGCTGCCCCGTCTCTTAAAGGTTAAACATTGAAAGACATAGCAAAACATAGAAAACCAAAAACAATTAAAACACAATTTTTACAATTAAATTTAACAAAAGATTTTTCTATGTAAAATCAAGCAATCTGGCCAGCAGGCAAGAAGGTAGATTTTTCGGTGCACAAAACTAAACGTTTTCTTTTGGTTCCACTCAGTAAAAAGACACTTAATCTGCAAAAGACTTAGTTCGCTATTCTGCTAAATTTCAAATGTAAACAAATATGGCTGCTATAATAAGAAAAGTTAGGCTTAGCCACACTTAAACAACTATTAAATTGTTGATAACTCTAGAACTACGGCATGCAGATTAACTAAAAGCATAAAAACCTTAACCAGAAGATAAGAACAACAGAATTCAATAATTTTTAAAGCAAAAAATGCGCAATTTACCAATATATAAGATAAAAAGAATCTGAGTTTACGGAGACGAGTAACAGAGTGTGGTTTATATATATATATATATATAATTTTGGTGCGGCCGATTGTCACCAAAACGGGAGGTACACAACTGCATGTTACAGCAGTAATATATACAAACTTTCAACATTCTGAGGTACTCATTTTTGAGTTATGCGAGATACATACATACTTATGTACATGCACGTACATACAAACGCCACGAATAAAGTTTCTTCTGAATCCATTTTAAATCAGTTTTATTATTCGTTTTTTTTTTTTTTTTTTTTTTTTTTTTTTTTTTTTTTTTTTTAAAGAGTCCTTTATCTTGTCCTTAAGTACAGAAGTCACGAAAAAACATCGTTGAATTACATTTAATAGCTGTCAAAATGAATATTTTCGTTAAAATATAATACCCGGAATTTTTCGTGATTACAATATGCTTCCTTTACTTCGCTCAAGGAAGTATAAAAACTAACTTAACTATTCGGCAGTTTATTTTTCCATCAAAAGTGCAAGTAACTGCACTGCTCGTATAATCTGTAATGATTGAATTGGGACCCCATTTAGGCTCGAACTTAGCACGTGAAGGTAACGTGGGTGGTGCTGTGTACACAGATGGCGCAGTATCGCTCGTCTCACCCACGCTCTCCTTTAGATGTTGTAGCGCCTCCTTGGGAGGGTTCGCCCCTCACTTTGAAAATCTGCGCTCTGTGCAGTACTAGCATTTCTACTGGTTATGGATTCAAAGTAAAAGACTGGTAGGCAAATTTTTATGTATTAATTTTTAATCCATTTTAATCGCATCAATCAGAAAAAAGGTTTAAGTGGTGTCTTCAACTTATCGTCCAGTTCATGCGGATTCTTATCAAAGTCCAACAACTACATTATCATATCATCTGCTAAACGGCTCCCCCCTATAGCATTGATGTTCTCTAAGCATTTTGCTAAGTTATTCAGGTAAAGATAGTACTCCTAGCTCATCCTTGTAATAATCTTGCAATACAAGTGTCCAAGTTTTGAAGTGCAGCCTCCATATCTTACAGCAAACTAGCGTCGTCATCTAAATCTTTCAACCACACGAGATTACTTTTAATATTGCCCCCAAATTTTAATTTTTGATATAATTTGAGCCCATCATAAACAAAGTCAATAAAATCTGCCACAAGAGATTGACTCCTGTCCAAAGCATCTTTAATCCCCGTGATGGCATAACGGCCTTATTATTATTTATATCCTTATCTTTATCGTTACTTCTAACTAATTAATCAAGGTAAAACAAAACTTCCAATGGGTTCCAATTGTTCCAATGGGTTCTGCCAGGGCCAATGGGCTGAAGTTCCTCTGTGCTGTGCATCTGCGAAATCTTGAAAGGGATAATCCATAAGTGATAAATACTTTCTTTACACAAACATATTTAATGTAGACGCAAACGGTTACAGAATATTTACATAATGAAAGGTTTAAATGTAGCGTGCGACTTCTCAGTTCCGAGCTCTAGTGATCTCTCGAGAGAGTTCATATTTCGAGATGACGTCACTAAGCTATCGGATCTCAGCAAGAGTTCAGTTGCAACAGGCCTGTTGAATCGTAGACCACCCGCTCAGTCGATGTAGTGGTTAGTGACGCTGACTGTCATACCGATCAGCCTAAATTGAAAACCCGAAAAAGGAATGGATGTTTTCAAGCGTGTAAAATCTGCGTTTCAAGAATACACTCAAAATACACGAAATTTCTCTTGAGCGGTTGCTGGTAGAGAAGTGGAGTGGGAGAAAAGAGAATATAAGAGAAGTGGGAGACCCGCGTCACCAGAGCTTAACACAGAGAGGAGCAGAGTTCGAGCACTTCGCAGAAAAGCACAATCCACGGTAGATCCATATCTACGGCAACTCAAAATGATAACATACAATAAAGCCAGAGCTTTATATAAAAGAAAAATTAAAGAGGCCAAGTTAATCTCATGGAGAACTTACTCTAGTAATGTCACTAAAGCCTTTGGACCTACTCAAAAGATAACATGTAACAAGGTGTTTCGTCCTACGACCCTTTCGCATATGGTGAATAGCACTGCCTCATCCAACATCGATGTAATCAGTGAGATCATAAATGCAGTTTTTCCTGATGATGATGAAGAGGATTTCTTAGAGGAGCAAGAGGAAGCGAGAAAAACCTACAGTATGAAATTTCGCCAAGTTACCAGAAGAGACGAACTCCCTCCTACGCAAATGGAAGTGGATAACATCATACGTACTCTGGCACCCAAAAAAGCTCCAGCTCCGGATGGAATTGATAATATCATCATTAGAGAGATACACCGGGAATTCCCAAAACTATTCCTTGCGGTCATTTCAGTTTGCATCAGTACTTTCCTAAAAATATGAAGTTGGCAGAAGTGGCGTTATTCCTAAAATCAGGCAAAACTCCGGCAGAACCTACATCTTACAGGCCAGTCTGTCTACTGCCAGCGCTCCGTAAGGTATTGGAAAGAGTAATTCTTTACAGATTGGACTTCTTCCTGCAAAGGAACAACGCCCTGCATCCCAACCAATATGGATTCCGAATGGGCAACTCAACTGAACATGCCATAAAGGACTTAATGCCCACTATCAAACAGAACAAGGATAACAATTTGCACTCACTGGCAATAGCCATTGACATCAAGGGAGCCTTTGACTCCCTTTGGTGGCCAGACGTAATAAATTTCCTGCACAACATGGCGTGCCCAACAGCCATTATTACCATCCTTCGCTCGTACCTTCAAAATCGAAGTATACAAGTAACATCAGACAGCGGCATTTATGTCAAAAATGTCTTTAGAGGATGCTCACAGGGGTCATGCCTTGGACCAACACTATGGAATATAGTAGCAAACTCGGCATTTCGTCAGTTTGAGAGCGTAGAATACGCTCGAATCACAGCCTATGCGGACGATTTTATGCTAGTTGTGGCAGGAAGGAGTAACCTCGAAATGAGATCTCAATACTGTCTTGATCTGTTCTCCCAATGGGCCAGAGCACATAAGCTTCAGATTTCGGCAGATAAAACTAAAGCTTTGCTCATAGGACGCAGCAGGCAGCTAAGACGCAACCCAAGCATTAAACTCCATGGGATACCGGTAAAATGTTTCCCCCAATTGAAATATCTTGGGCTATTACTCGACAACAGACTTTCTTGGATGCCACATGTCAGGAATCTTAAGACTCGAATTAGCATCCTAAGCAACAACATGAGACGCATGACTTCACATAAATGGGGTATCTCATCTAAGCTACTAAAAATTTGGCATAGAACCATTACAGAAAGAGTAATAACTTATGGAGCAGCAATCTGGGGTGGTGAACTTACCTCTCATATGAAAAGATCCCTGCTCTCTATTCAGAGACAGCAGCTACTTCAAGTATGCAGGGCCTACCGTACCACGTCACCACTAGCCCTATAACAACTAGCAGGAATTCCTCCCTTAGATTTGATAGTAGAAAGGGAGGCAGCTATCGTAAGGGTTACCAGGCTGGGTCAAACTTCAACACTCTGGGGTCATAGTTATCACCACTCGGACTACGAGGAGCAAAACAACTGCAATAACTTTCATCCAGCAGCTTTTAATCTCTCTGACGGTATCAGTATAAACGACCAACCAATTCAGAGGTAGAGTAATAACCTTTTCACAGATGGCTCCAAAACTGAGAACGGCACGGGCAGCGCCTTCTGTAGACTAGAAAATGGAGTTGTAACATTCGAGTGGAAAAGGAAATTAGGCTTGAATAACTCGGTATACCAAGCAGAGCTTCTAGCTATCAGTGCTGCAATTAGATATGCGAACACATGTCAACAGGAGAAATTCTCCATACTCAGTGATTCGGCATCAAGTCTGACGGCTATCGCAAGTCAAAACAGCCGGAGTCCATTGGTATACAGAATTCAGAAACAGCTTCTGACAATGCCTATTTCGCAAAGACCCACTTTAAAATGGGTTCCCGCTCACACAGGGATTCAAGGCAATGAAGCCGCTGACCTACTGGCCAAGCAGGCAGCCAACTGTACGGATATATTAGAAAGACCAACTAAACTTCCTTGGTCTCATATTAAGCGAACAACTTTGACAAGTCTTCTACAAAATTGGCAAAGTAGATGGACAGAGGCAGAGGTAGGACGAAGGACATTTCGCTTACTGCCAAAAGTTAACATGGAAATAAAGACCCACTGTGCTAGCCTAACACAGTTCTTGACAGGTCATGGACCATTCTCAGTATACCTGAACAGATTCAGACTTAGGGATACTCCTTTCTGCGAATGCGGAGAGGAAGGCGACACGGACCATTATTACTTCCATTGTGTACATACAAGAACCTGGCACTTGAAGAAACCAGCGGACTGTGCCTGGGCAATGTGGACGACTAACACACTCAAAAACAGAATAGCCCTTGATAAAATAGAGAAAATCTCAGAACACTGCCTAAGCAGAAACAACCGTGGATAATATTATAATGTTTCAAAAGTTCAGAACTTAAAGCAGATAACCAGAATAACGCTTAGTACCTTGCAGTTAACAATATGTAAAAACTATTATTAGTTTATAATATTCAACCTTGTTACTCTGGAGTCTTTCCCGCCGTGATGGTATATAATTCCGTTTGGTTCATGTCCGTGGTCGGAAGCCATCATAGCGGTGCACTCACTCACTCACCCCAATGGTGAAATTCCGGTTTTCTGTCGACTTTTACCTGTACCTGAGCGAGATATGAAAGTAAAGAGATAACCATGTTAGATATATCCTTTATCTTTTCAGCAATCAAGTTACTTAAATTTGAATTACCTAGTTACGCTGATAAATCTTGTTGCTTCAGTGCATCACAAGGATGGTCAATTGTATTGATTCGTGAAAATTTGAAAGAGAGATCTGTAATTAAATTACCTCTGAGAAAAAATTTTAGAGAAGTGTGAAATGCCTTAACATTCTTTTCAAAAATACTGATATTAACCGAAAGATATAACATAAAAAGTTTTTTTTCTGTCCGATAATACAACAGACTTGCCGTTTTAAAAATGAAACTTAGTCTGCACATGTAAAATGCTTAAGCGTCTTGGAAGTGTAAACAAGATCCATCGGACAGGTATCTTTTTTACTTGTCTACTTTTTATCGTGTTTTCAAGTTCGTTTCTCGCTGAAAATACTTTCAAGAACTGATTATAGCAAAACTGTTTGAAACAATCAGTAACTATTTCATGTGGCTGAAACACTAGGCATATTTTCAGCAGTGTTTCAGCCACATGAAATAGTTACTGATTGCTTCAAACAGTTTTGCTATAATGAGTTCTTGAAAGTATTTTCAGCGAAAAACGAACTTGAAAACACGATAAAAAGTAGACAAGTAAAAAAGATACCTGTCCGATGGATCTTGTGAAATGGATCTGATCCAATGGATCCGATCCGTATCCGAATTTCTGATGGATCTGAAAATATGCATTTATAGGCATATTTTCAGCAGTGTGTTACAACATGAAATAGTTTATTTTATTATACGACGCTTACTATAAGTTTAACTATAATAAACTGAGTTCTTAAGTTATTCACAGGAGGAAACGTTTAAAATTAGTTCTGCCCTCACCGGAATTCGAACTCCGAATCTTGCGATGCCAGCCAGACGTGTCATTAATGTACACCATGAGAGGATACACTAGAAAAGGCGACAATTTCTCATATTTTCTCTCGCGGAAAGGATCATTAGGAAGAGATGAACAAGACACAGTCTCTTGATTCGGGTGGTGACGTAGTACTGTCCGCTACATTAATTAATTCGGTCGCCACTGTACAGCTCTTATAATTTTTGAAGACAAGGAAGTATGGTAAATAAACTATGCTTTAGCCGGTATTTGAACCAAGGTTTAATAGCATGTCAGGATTCAATTATTGAATGCTACTAATTCTCCTCAAATTTACGCAGTGGGGAAGGTGAAAATTCCTTATATACTTCTCCAATTAAAGCGAGACTGGGGGAGGAGAACGAGACCCACTCAACCAAATTCAGATGGTAGTGAATTATCCTACATCACATTTTTAGCCCGGTGTCACAGTAGAGCATTTATGTTTCCCTCGAATAGAGAATACATAAGAAAGCAGCAGTGCCTTCTCCGGGATTCGAACACCAAAACTTCAAGTTTTTAGCGGGACGTGTTAACAGTTACATCCCGACAGTACATGCAAGATAAGGCAATAATTACTTATAAATATACTAGTATATGTTTTCTTTTATCAGACAGAATAACCACCACACAATATTAGTAGTAAGAACAAACGTCATCCTTACCGGTGGAGTAGTTCTTTGTTTTTAAATTTTTAAATAATTTTTTGGAATTACTAATAAATATCTGCCATTTCAAAGTTGCGCTCTCTTTTGGAGGCCAAAATAGAATTTTAGAATATCCTTCAAAATCTGAAGTATCCCATTTGAAAAATAACCCTAAAACTGTTTAATAAGCTTATAAAAGATTTTATTTGCCTTATTCTAAGTGACTGGTTTCTTATGCCATGGATTTTCAAATACATGATCATCCGGTGTCACATACAATGTTAGAAGTTGTTACTCGATGACATGCATAAGCTAAAGAAACAGTGTTTGCCCAAAATGTTTAACCGATATTCTAGCAAAGCTCGATAATGATGCTAATATCATTAAAACATTTATCGCAGGCGCTTTGCATTTTGTTGAAGATGAAGCTATTTCATGCAATTGTTCTTAAAAGATTGTTTTTAATAAAACTCTCCACTGCTTTATGCATTACTATCTTAATTGCATTACTATAAAAGTGAAAATTCACTGAAATGCAGGTTCTTAAAATGTTTACTAAGATTTTGATCACTTTGTGTAAGTGATTCCTATATTGATGTTCATTGAATTCGTGTGCCAAAGCTTGCTATAGATTGAATTATAATAATCTTATAAAATATATTACCCTTCAGATAGGAATAATAGTATTAGTACATTAAATAAATAAATACCATGCAATGCGTGATAATCTAGACTGTTTAATTATTTCTAAAAGGAAAGTTCAGTAATTTCTTAATACCAGTAAATTTATTCTGCCATTTAGAAGATATTTAACTAGTTAAATACTAGCAGAATGCCTTTGTGAATGGTAATATGTTTCTGTGCTGGACAGTATTGTTACCATGGTATCCCACTGCAGGAGCAATTAGCATAGATTGTGTAAATCACATCGGCGAAGTGATGTTAAGCAATCAAATATTCAGGTATAAATGACGGGATATAATTCATGTGATTAAGGTCTTCAATTGAACGGGATTAGTGAACTAAACTCAGTGTAGCAAGGGAACTATTGTTCACAGAATTTCCCCTCGAGGTTTCGGGTTTACATAATTTTTAAATGTTTCTGCTGGTTGTTAATTTAGGCATATAGAATTTCAAGCTGAATTGTTATTTCAATTAACACCATTGCGAACCCGCAGAACGAAACAAATGTTAGTATCTTGAAGAGAATATATTTAATGAATTGAAGACAAATTACAAGTTTAAATATTCAGATGCAACAAAATACAGCCTAGTAACTTATAAACAATCTCTAAAGACTACCAAGCATTTCTGAACAGCAATCGTTTATAGCATTTCAGATAAACCCTTGAAACTATTATTATTTTCATTCTTTTTAAATTTATATTTTAAAGTTATGTATCGTAATTAGAAACATAATTGAACTATTCGCTTATTTCAGGATGTCACTGCTTACAAATGATGATAGATTCATTTCAAAATATTGATGCAGTTTTACGTTAATTAAAAAAATGTCTAGTTAAATTATCTCTATTTAAATGGAAAAATTTGTTTTCTTTTCACTTTAATTATATGCGTAAGTTTTTAGTATCATAGTATATGAAAACATTAGTGACCATATTAAAGTGCTCACATCCTAACACATTTATGCTTTTCTCGTGATAAGCTTAGCTCGTGATAAGCAGTTGGAAATTTTAAAGTAAGGCAATTTCCGAATCTCCTGAACGAGCTCAAATGATTCTATCTTATTCAGATATTACTATTGGGAAAGTTCTTGATCAGGCATTTAGCTTAAAATTTAAATAACGAACAAAATATCTAGTGATATAAATAACAAGAATTTCTTCCCCAGTCGAACAGTTAATTTAAATTTTGACTTTATATTTAGAGTTAGTATGAAAGCAACTGTAAAATTAGCAAAATAGTGCCTTCCATTTTAAATGGAATTACAGTTTAACATTTACTATAAACAAATATATGCGTAGTAGCAGATGTTCCTCTAAATAAAAACTGAGAACTTTTAAACAACCGCAAAAGTATCCACTGCTGACTACCGAATTATATTTTAGTGTTTTTGTTGAGCATTCTTTAGCCGTTACTAAAAAAAAAAAAGGAGAGACATAACCCAAAACATCTTCCGCACGAAAGCTAAATAAATCATACATTGTAATCCCCGAATTCCAGGAAAATAAAATAGAAATGTATTAAGAGCCACTAAGGGGGAAAAACATAAGCGTACTGCTCCCTCACGATGAGAAACATGACCGCAGTAGCAAGCGAACGAGCGCGGGAAAGATTGAAACTGACAAAACTGTCTGCTTAGCTAGGAAGAAGTGTTGACAACCAGAATCCAGAAGTCCTTCTTATAATCTCAGCATGTCATCTTTCGACTACGGACACGGTATTTATGTGTATGTGCGTGGATTGGTTTGGAATCTATTCGCTTCACTTGACATGGCCATATGTGGTGGTTGGTGTATAAAAAGCAGTAATATATGTTTTCGTTTCTTGTCCATGCGCCAAAAATGAAAGAGCTGTATTGTATATTGTATCTTGTTTTTCGAAAATATAAGTCGGTAAACTACATTTCTTCTTCAAATATACTTCAATGTATTTGAAGCATATAAAAATAGATTTACTAACTAAGTAAGTTACATTCTTAATCACTTCGTTTAAAAAAACTGTACAGATAATTTAGGAATAACATGATAATAGAACGAAGCCAATTTTTTTACCACATAATTACTCTTCCCGTGTTGCTTGCAGCTTATTTGATTTTCAAGTGACTGTCAAGTTTGAACTGAATAGCAGGTTGTCTCTCTGATGGAAAAAATACTTACAAACATGACTGAGGAGCATTTGTCCGGCCAGTAAAAATTTATTTACGAATGAATTTTTTAATTTAGTGTGAAATGCAAATGGTTTAGTATTTTTAATTAGTTTTAGTGTTTATTTATTTATTTTTTTAATAATTCACAAATTGTGTCTTATTTTGTATTCGCCTATTAGCTTTTTCATATAATGTTATGACTAATACGCAAGGAAAAAGGCCTTTTCTTAGCCAATTAATTCATTGTATGATTGTATGCATCTTCTTTCCGTGTTAATCAGTTTCTTAGTGAAATTAAGTAATACATAGTTGTTGTTTTTTTTCCATCATTTGAAAACAAATGCCAGATAAAAGTATGTTGATGCAAATGAAAATATAAAGCAGAAAAAGGGTATTCTAGATTTCAAATATGGATCTTGTTTGCATAACAGTTGTAGTCTACGAGGCTAATTTATTTCGCTCTTTTCTTGATAGACTGTCAAACTTTAATGAAAGTACTTTATTACGGACATGCATTTTTTTAATTTTTAATAGGAAAATCCCGTAAACATTATCCAGGCAATGTTTTTAATTGTCCACTAGTGAAACATAGAGCACAGAGGAAGATTAGTTATGAAGAGGGTAATTCTAACTTATTCACTATTGCATGGCGGGAAACATCTAACAATGACGGACAATATAAACAGAGAATGACTACGAAGCAAGATCTCGTGTGTGATGTTGTTGTCTTGTCCATATATCTCATGGGAAAACGGTTGCCAGAACCTCAAGGAGGTTGGACTTCTACATCCATCCCAATTTTGAGGGAGAGCACCCCGGGGGGATTCACCTTTCTTCCCCTACCACCAAACCACACTGAAGGACTTTCGGCGCGCTATTTATTTAGAGTGGTCTCATGCCGCAAAAATACTATACATTTACAAACATCCATGCCTTTTTCGGGATTCGAATTAGGGCTCCTCAGTACCGCTGCAAGTTCCCGTACACACAATACCGTCTGGACGACTTCGTGATTGATGCAAAACGCGTTATTAATCAAAAATATTTGCAGTTGTTATATATATTATAACAACTAATACTTTGACAATTACTTCAGAAAATCCTTTTCTTTAAATGGACAAGATATTAAAACTTTATTCAAATAAAAATAATTTAAAACATTTCATACAATAGGTATAAGATAAGCTTTTAGCGAGGAACGCCAGTAAACTAACTCCCATATTCTTCATATATGCATTTCTAATCGGAATGAGCTTCTAATAATACGGAACTCAATGGGGATCATGCAATTCATTCAAGAATTCAAGAACTGCATTCAAGAATGATATCTTTGACTGCGTAGCATCCGAAAATATTATAATCTCGGAACACTTCTTTATACAATAAATCATTCATAAATTTAGGAAAGTTCATTTAGATGTCACAATGTAGTAATTTCCGAAAAGGAACCCGTAATTCCCGAAATTTTTCTTAATTATTAATAAGCGTATACTATATGAAACTACAATGTATGAGCAATCACTTCGGTAAGAGTTTCCTCATCTTAAATCGAGAAAAAGATATTTTTTATACTTGGCAGCTTCCATTCGAATTCCCTATGCTGGAAAAGCTTAAACCGTAACTGAAATTTACATTTGCAATTCAATGACGAGTAGCAATTAAAAAAATAAAATAAATTAGTAAAAAATTATTTCTGAATCTTAACCCATTAACGCCCAAATTAACAATTCTTGAAATTTTGCCTTGAAATTGATAGACATTGTTAGAAATGCATAAATTAAAAGTATTTCAAAAGCATTTTGAAAAATTTTAACTGCAACCATATTTTTTAAGCCGTCCTCATTTGAGGACACTGGGCGTTTGTATATAAAAATGTAAAATTTTTATAAAATCAAAATTTTTTACATAAAATGATTTAGTTTTAATATATAAACAAACTAATAGACAAAATAATGTTAAAAATCAAAATTTATTTTAAGACGTGTAAGAAAACTTTTTTTTTTACATTTTTAAGATAGATTTTTTTTATGGACAAGAGGAAAGCATTGAATGCACAATGTTACATTGCATTTCATGCAATATGTTCTTGGCTTTGAGGCACAATTGTCATATTGGCAACGCCTTTGTTTATCTCTTTTACCAATAACATGCTGTATTTTGTCGAATTTTATGTCAGGAAGCACGTTCGATCTGCATGTTATCCTCCTTTGTACTGGTCTTCCTAGGATTGCTTTTGAGTCGGCTCCTTTTTTCAAATAGGTTACTGCAATGTATCTCCTAAAATCTTTGATTGACATTGAACGATGGATCCTTTTATAAATGAGATAGGCATTTACAACAGCCATATCTATCATCCTAGTAATAAGACAAAAATACCATTTCTTTCCTCGTATGGCTATAGAATGTTTCTCAAGAAGCCAATCATGAAGGTCGACACCCCCCATAAATGAGGTATAGGAACTTATAGCATGAGGCTGATTTACTTTCACCTTTTCTTTTTTATCTACACTCCATCTTTGTACTGAAGAGAGTGGCATTATTGTGTCAAAATTAGTGGCCAATGAAACACACTTATTGTCTTTCCATTTGACAACAAGAATTTCATTTGTTGTGTCAAATTTACTATCGTAAAACCCTCTCTCTTTCTTACTCATTTTCTTGTCATCCATAATTGGGCATTTTTCAGTACGATTTTCTCGAATTGTTCCACTAGCTCTAAACTTCAGTTCTTTCAGTAACGCATGACTGGTAAAAAAACTATCAAAATAAACACGATGGCTCTTCGGATCTTCTACAATAGATAGTAGATTTAGCACCACTTTTGTACCTAAAGGCAGTTTGTCAGATTCGGAAGTATTTGTTTCCTTTCCACAATACAGTGCAAAGTTATAACAGTATCCATCGTTGCCACACAGAGCCCAGAGTTTATACCCAAATCTAATAGGTTTAGATTTTATAAACTGTTTCAGTGTATGATGACCATAATACCGGACGATCATTTCATCAACAGACAAATTTTCATGGAAAATGCCCCATTTTTGAAAATTCTTGGAAAGCATTTCTAACAAGGGACGTATTTTAAATGATTTATCATTCTTGTTATATTGATGTAATTTATTATCTTGGAAATGCAATAATCTTTTGAGCTCTAAATAGAAATTTCTAGTCATAGCATTCTTCACTATTGTTACTCCTAAATCATCTGCTTCTGCCCAGTAGTCCCGTTCACTGGGTAAAAAATGATAGCCCGAAAGTATCAGAAATCCTATAAATGTTTTTATTTCATCTTTAGTCACATTATAATTCAATTTATTTTTCATTTCGTGAGCATATCGATTAGTTTCCTCTACGATCATATCATAAACACTTTCAGTAAAAAATTCTTCAAACAGCTCAACTGGTTATTATTATTAGTTTGCGCTGTCAATATATCAGAATTTCTCTTGGACAAATTTTCCAAATTCCCAAATGTGTAAGCCGGGCTTTCATTCGTCCATACAATTGACTCTCTTTTACGTTTACGGGAATTGTTTTCCTTTTTCTTAACCGAAATAATAGGGTTATCATTATCATCTGGCATTGTAATTTCTAATGTACCTGCAACATCTGTTACAACTGGAGTACCCAAATTATCATCATCGAATTGCTCTTCATCTGTTAGCTCATCCACATCCGGAGGCATCGATATAATATCTGCTTCTATTTCTTCAGAAAAAAGATAAGCAGTCGCCTCTTCTAAGCTTTTAAATATTTTATTTCTACTCATTTTACAAGATTTATTTATAGTTTTTCTGCAACAAAAGTAACAAACACTTAAAAAATAAATCTGAATACTGCATAAAAACTATACCCAAACGCCCAGTGTCCTCAAACGAGGACGGATATGTTTTCCTGTTTATTACGGATATATTTACAGCAATAAATATTAACAAACATGCTAATGACACAATATGGGCTATCTAGATTATATTTATAACAAATTGAAAGAATTTACCTCATAAACCCAGTGCCATACAGTGGAACATAAAATAAACAACGCGATTACCAAAAAAAGGGTAAATTATACTTTATCTTTCCCCCGCAATTTTACTTAGTTCCAAAATAATTGCACATCTCCCATTGTATGGTTGTGTCATCTATCGGACCAAATTGTACATATAAAAAATTTTTTTAATTTAATGCAGGGAATAACAATTTTTTACAGCGTCCTCAAATGAGGACACTGGGCGCTAATGGGTTAATGAGAAGGTGATTGAATACCTTAGCAAACTCACCAGCACAGAATGCAACAGTCAAAAACTGGCATCCAGTTAACACCATAACGAACAAAGGTATTTCAGACAAAATGTGCTGACTAGAGAGCTTAAATGCGTTATTATTATTATTATTAGTTTAAAGAGGCTTTGTTTGCGAGGGACTATTGTTTTCGTTCTGCGATTTTGCGTCGAATCACTCTGAATGCCCGTTCCACTGTTCACACTTTTGCCGCCAAATATTATTGCCCTGTATTATATTTGAAGAAATTAAATAATGAAGAATGGGCATATATGTATGTATGTTTCTCGCATTGTGATCAAACAACGGTACCTAGAGCCATCCAGTTTTGAATGACATAATCATACTGCGAATATGGGCTTCTGGAAGCCCAAATTTGAATTGTGGAATCTGTTTTACTCGTATTATCGGTTTCATATTTTGTAAAAATTTAACGAATTTTTTATTAACAAACTCAAGGATTTCAAAGCGAGAAATGGCAACGTTGTACAAAAAAACATTTTATCTCCAGCGGGTGAAAGTGTGTTACAGAAATTCTAAAGATATGCTCAATTTAAAATTATTTTGCGATATTGCTCTTGAACTGAATTGTATGGTTTAAATGCGAAGAACGTGACATTTAATAAATAAAGGTAACACACAAAATGTTAAAAATAAAAAAAACCTTTGGTTGTAATTTAAAATCTGAAACCTTTCAGATTTTTATTTAAATATTATTATTATTATTATTATGTTATTCTTTCAGCTACTATCAGATCGGATAAAAATTTTCCTCAGTACTCTACAGTATTGTTTCTCAAGCGATGATATATGCAACACTGACTGTGTACTAGATTATTTCTGATGATACAATTTTTGTGGAAAAGATTTAAATGATTGTTCAGAAAGAATGTAAAGTTGTGACCCTTTAAGTACATAGATTGGCACAAGATGCTAAAACATATATTTTTATTCTTATTTCTGTGGTACAAAATTTAAAACGTTTGAGAACCTTTGGTCCATAATAGTAAACGCTTCGATTAACGCTTGCGTCCTTTCCTGTCATCCGGTTACTGGTTTATTTCTGTTTCTCCATTCATATGCCTTCCGCACTTCAGAATTATTGTTACTCCTGAATTCTTCGTTTATGATTTTTGCAAGATGTAATTTTTCTTGAACTCATTTGGGCGGATTAATGAAGGACTAATTCAGGAGCTCAATAACAGGATACTCCGCTGAAGTTGAAAATATACAGCAGCTCCTTGTGTTCGTTGGATTCTGGAAGCCCAATTGTGAGTTATCTTATAGTTTTATTCACACTATTGTAGTTATTTGTCAAAGTGCGAATAATTTCATTTCATCTTGCGGTAACTAGTAGAAGTGTATTTCTAATCTAATAATAATAGAAATGCATCTTGTCGTAAAGAGACATTAAAAATTTGTGTCTATAAAATGTGTAATTCTGTTAATTGTGATCTATTTTAAATAACTAATTTAATGTTATAAATTAATCAAAATAATCGTTTGTTATGTTAATTTGGTAATCTAATTTTGTTAAATGACGCTGAATAAAAAAAATATGATTGGAAGGTTATTTACCATTGGATGTAAGGGTAGTCCGGCCAGCTATCTGAATATATGATATTCTATGAATTTAATAAATGTGTTTGGTTTGTATATTTTATGTTTCGTTTGTTTATTTTGAGTTATTTTAATTGTTGATCTGTCCAATCACTCCATTTGTTTGAGCCGAAGGCTTTTGAGGAACCTGGAGACTTGTGATATTTTTAATATTTTCAAGGGTTTCTCAACGTACCATTTTAATTTAAAGTGCTAGCTACTTATTATAATTATTTGAATGCTCATTGATAATTTGTAATTGCCAGAATTATATTTAAACTCCTTCAGTTTATTATTTATGGGGAACTGATTGATTGTTGTATGAATATTTCTTCTCTGGTGTTCGTGAGATTTTAAATTAATGAAACTGAACTTTGTTGCTCTTGAGTTAATTATAGAATTGATGGATATGGTAAGTTATGTGAATTGAAGTAATGGACTAGTTGAGAGATAGCATGCTATTTTACCCAAGCACCAACGAGGACATATTCCTCTTTATTTTTAGGTTAAGTTTCAATTAGTGTGAGTTTGCATTAATTGAGTTAATTGATTCTAAGGATATCTCGAACACGCGTCGAGGATGCTTCGAATCGCACCACGAAGGCATGCGGAAAAGAGGGAGAAAATACCTTACAATGTGTCTCTGTGAAAGTGTGTCTAGGTTATCTACAGGCAGCTTGTATGTAACGTCTGATTTCCTATTTAATTATGCATGGTAATTTGTATGGTTTTCCCCATGTGCAATAAGAATATCAGTTAATTTCCATTAGAATGGCCGCCTCGAAGTCATCCCTTCCCGTAGTAAAAAGGACCGAGTTTAATACGTATTAAATTAATGTAACCCAATGCTTCAGACGGTATTTCTCAAAGGGTAATATAACAGAGTTTCGAATCTCGCAATGGTATTATTTGGCAAAAGCTCCTCCTTGAAATTTTCCAAATCCCTTTTTTCAGTTTTCGAGTGTTTCGTTTTTATTTTTCGAAAAGAAAATTTAACTATTCAGTAAAAATAATGCACTTCCTTTGGGATATAAATTAAAACTGTACTGAATATTTTGTCAAAATTACTAAATATTTTGTCTCTTTTTCCCCTTTTTTCAAGTAAGGAAATATCCAGTGAGTCCCTTTTATAACGCCATTTTGAGAAGTATTGTTTAGAGTATTACATCCTTATGAAATAAAGGTTTCAGAGTGTAGAGGAAATAAATTTCATAAAGGTAAATTTCCTTATCATCTGAATAATGGCTTTGGAGATAATTTGAATTCACTGCAATGTAAATAGTGCTAGCTCGACCACGTAACTACCTCCTACGAAATTCAAAACCTTCATCTATGACAACTCATCCGCTAGCTGGAGTCCTGCAGATGCGTAAATGATCCACATATTTGTGTACAAAGACAGACCTCTTCGGTCAGTCTACTCGTATGAGCCACTGCCAGATTTCGGGACTTCGTATTATATCTCGAATTCCGCTCCAACTCCTTATCGATTGACAGGAATTGCGCCGACAGCTGATTCGTTGCGCAATTTCAGGCAGTTCCTCGACGGCTGCAGTTAGTTTGTATTTCAAAAGTACACACATATCCTTGCGTCAAATAACGTGCTAGGTAATTTGAATTCTGTTCTCTGTCTGTCAGTTCGATGGTTGGTAGCGTTTAAATATTTCATTCCACTTTAAAAGGGAATATTGTCTGAAAATGATATACAGTAAATAAGAGTTTCAGAGGTGTATTAATTTCCCTTTGAAGCATTGCACTGAAAAGATAACTGTCTATTAATCATATAACAACGATTTAAAGTATAAGTCAAATATTTTTATCGTTTAAAAGCCTATCGTATTTCTCCCGCCTTCCTAGCGTGCCTTCGTGGTGCAGTGGTTCTGCCCGCTGGGCCAGTATTCCAGAGGTCCGTGGTTCGATTCCCGGCGAAGGCGATTGCTCATTTTTCATCTCTCCGGCTTTTTTAATTAACCTAATGACTCTACAGTGGCGTCCGAACTAAAAGAGTGGCGGATCATGATTTTTCCCCACTCAGGATTTGGCGATTGGGTCCTTTAAAAACCCCAGTCGCCCTTTAAAAGGGGGCGTATATAAGGTATTTCTCCCACCTTCCTAGAGTGCCTTCGTGGTGTAGTGGTCAGCACACTGAGCCGGTACTTAAGAGGTCCGTGTTTTGATTCCCGGTGAAGGCGTTTCCTAATTTTTCATCTTTCCTGCTTCCAAATAATCCAAATGTCTCTACAGTGGCGCCCGAACTGAAAAGGTGCTGGATCAGGATTCTCCACACCCAGGATTTGGCGATTGGGTCCCCTAAAAACCCCAGTCGCCCTTTAAAAGGGGGAGTATATAAAGTATTTCTCCCAAGCGAATAAGGTATTCCTTCCTAGCGTGGTGTAGTGGTTCTGCACGCTGGGCCGGTATTACAGAGGTCCGTGGTTCGATTTCCGGCGAAGGCGATTGCTAATTTTTCATCTGTCTGGCTTTTCCAATTACCCTAATGATTCTACAAGCTTAACCAGCCCATAATGTACAAAGACAAATACATTATCAGTACGGTAGCAGAGTTACAGTATCTTTTTCCCTAACATAAAGATATAATTGGCAAATAGGAGAATTAGTTATATCTCGTTCCTATGAAAGTAATTTTTTTCTATTTTTAGAAAATGCAAAATTTGTACGTTGATTAAGCGTAATTTAAATAATTTGCATTTGATTAAAATAAAAAAAAGCTGATAAAAATGGGAATAAGTTGGAATGTAAGCAAACACTCAGTTTAAGAATATTATTCACAAAAACATATTTAAAAAAATATTGCTTACTTTTTTCCATGCTTTGATTGTCTTCGGAACAACACTATATCACTTTTGAATCATGTAAAATTCATTTTAGTAATACAAATAATTTAAATGTAAAAACAAAATTATTAATCTCCAGAAAAATGTTTTCTTATCTGACTCAAAATATACTTTTTGTATATTTTGAGTATTTATAAGTATATATCTGCCTAGATATGTATTTATCCACATACGCACATTCTCAAGCCACTGCAGTGTGTTAGAACTTGCTCTTCGTTATCGCAGCACATAGGCGTTAATAAAAACTTCAACTGCAACCAAACAGTTGACAGGTGGATAAATCTTCCGGACACTGAAATTTTTACTCGAGTTCAAATCCCAGCAAATAGGATGGCTGCATGAGTATGTCGTAGGATTCTCTATACGTAACATGAACGTGAGTTAATTTCCCTCTTGAACTAACTTTCATTGGACATTTCATCTGCAAATTACGCTGAAATAACATTCATCATAACCTGCAGAAACAACACCTGTAAAACACTATTTCCAACACACAGGGTATTTCCGCAGAACAGCTTCTATTACTCGTTGCATGACCTGAATCCTTTATCAGCTTCAAACTTTAACAATTAGCGACATAAATATTTTGAACTAAATTTTATTTAATAATATTGTTACGGTCTCGTCATGAACTGAATGCACATAGGGCTGATGATAGCTCGATAAAGTTTATTTTCTCAATAAAAATACTTCACACTTTAGGAACTTTACGCAAACGTAATACTACAGCTCTTCTTAGTATGACAAAATACGCTCAGTTACCCCTTCAAACTACTGAGAACGTTAAATATAAGACGATATAAGAAACCTAAACTGCAAACTTTGTACAGTTAAAAATGCACAGTTATATCTCAGAGCTCCCTAACATAAAGTTAAACTCTGAGTTCAACTCGGAACTTAGCTGAAAAACCTATGCTCTTTACAATCTTATATAATTTTCCCTTTCCTTCGAGAAATTTCCAGTACCTTCCATTTCTCGAAAATGCTGGAAGGGTTATACAGTTAAAGTTACACATAGAGCGGCATACAGTTACAGTCAGATATACGGATCAGGCTTGCGGCATATGGGGATTCAGGTTATACAAGGATCTGACCAAAAGGTCAAAAATGGTTGCCGCGTTTGGCGACTTTTGGCGTTTCCACCAAACTGGCAACATAAATTAGTCGCCAAAACCATCGCCAATTTGGCTCTGCATTTATCTTAATGTTAAATGGAAGTGACTTGTAACATTTCCCCCCCCCTCCGGTGAAGCTTTTCTTTTGAAGGCATTTCATGTTAAATTATGCAAGAGATACTACAATTTCATATTTAAGTTCACTAAAATTATTTACATGTATACGAAGTTCGTAACAATATTAAGAAATTTAAATTATGTATTAAAAATGTTTAAATTAAATGGAATCTTATAGGTTTAAAGTAATAAATTTTGGAAGTTAAATTTTAGCCGTTATTTTTGCAATACAGCCGTTTCATTTAATAGTATGACATTAAAAGAATTTCAGATTAATAATGAATGCAAATGGAAAGTGCTTCAATGGATTTAAGTATTTAAAGAGAATTATGTCATTCAATATCTTTCATTAATTTGATAACATATTTTAGGTTAAGTTTGATATCGATGGGCCGGCTCCTTTTTTGATCCACCTCCATTATTTTATAATTATTGACAGTAGGCGCTGTCGTGTTGACTGTTTAACGTACTGCACGAAGCTTGAAACTCGCCATCTTTACTGTGAATAGATCCACGCTTAAACAAGGTTGTTTTACAAGAATTAAGAGTTTTGTACTTTTCTTCTAATTTATCAATGTAACAAAATACGGATATGAATGAAATGTTAATAGTGTTTTAGTTGTTACTGACAATATCTTAAACTCTGTTTAACCACCATTATTTGGCTACATTAATACATTAATTGTTTGTTTACTTTATTATAGCCGAAGTCACGAAAGTATTACATACCGACTGTTCGTTGCCTTCAACCTGCGTTGCTATGAATGGGCTGGTGGACCAATCATGGAAACCATAATCGAGGGTAATATTTTGCAAATTTTACAGCTGATGAATACTATGTCATTGTATCTGATTTCATAAAAAGTTATCAGGAGTAATTAAATTTATAATTAGAAAATTAACAATTAAAAAAAATCTGAAAGCTTTCAGATTTTAAATTACGTCCAAAGGGGTGCTTTTTAACGTTTTATGTGTTACCTTTATTTATTAAACATCATGTTCTTTGCACTTAAAAAAATAAATTTCAGTTCATTAGCAATGTCGCAAAATAATTTTAAAATGAGCATATCTTTAGAATTTCCGATACATAGTTCCGCGCCGCTGGAGATAAAAAGGTTTTTTTCCCCCACAGAGTGTTGCCATTGCTCACTTTTAAATCATTGAGTTTGTTACTCAAAAATTCGTTAAAATTTTACAAAATATGAAATTGATAATAAAACGAATTCCAAATTTCAAATTTGGTCTTCCACATGCCCATATTCGTAGGAGAATTATGTCATTCAAAATTCGATACATCTATGTACCGTTTTTTTTTATCACAATGCGAGAAATATACATACAGTTATGCAGATTTTTCATTATTTAATTTCTTCAAATATTATTCAGGACTCTAACATTTGGTGGCAACCGTTCGAAAAATATTTCGCCGTTTATAATGTTCCAACGCAAAATCGCAAAACGAAAACCATAGTCCTTCAGGGACAAAGCCCCTTTGGACTAATAATGATTACATTTTATTTATTATAAAAATAATTATAAGCTATTAGTGGTCCCTATTGGTTTCTAACCAGCAATTTATATTTACGATTCATGCTAAAAATAGTTTTAAACATTTTATTGACTTAGATTAATATGATACTGCATTAAAAAAAACAGGTACTGGCGCGATCAATGTGACCGGTTATCTTCATTGGGCCGGTTGCCTTCATTGGCCCTTATTTCTACTTTTCTAATATTTACTAAACATTTCATAATTGTAACATCTGTTTCTAGATATGTGTAGCATGATAAGTAATATTTGCATTGACATCTACAAAACTGTAAAATTGCCAAATTTGAGGATTTTAAGAATCATTTTGTTTAAGTCGATAGCAACCTTACCCTAATATGTATACTTAATATTGGAATGCTTGATAATTATAGATAAATATGATATTTAAAGGTTTGTTATTAATCGAGTGAATCTAATTGAATTGATACAAAGATTTTAGTGGCTTAACTATTGAGAAAAATAGTATTAAATGTTTCATTTGCACCTTGCCTGATTAAAAGGCTCTCTTAAACACTAAATTGAATTGTTTCTTATTTACTATTAAGAGAATGATTGTGTAGGGACCAAGCCAATTGTATCAGCTATAGTAATTATTATGATAATCCAGAAATTAATGAATGTGGATTAGACAATTAATAACAGCTATACATCACCAATTATTAACTTTATTGACGTTTATCTTATTACCAAATGAAATTATTATATGTAACTATTTTTATTAGTAGTCTATCATGTCACCCCAAGTTCAATTTTATCGGTGAATTACATGGGTTCCGAACTTCGGTTGATTTAAATTAATGTCTTAATTTACGATTTAATTAATTATTGGTTTCCGATGATTTACTTACACTAATTAGTGCTGATAAAATTATTGAGTTTTTGAAATGTTTTTTTATATATACTTTCCAGAATTTTTCTTTGTTTTCTAATATTTATTTATTTAAGAGAGCTATCCTCCATTTCCTTATTTTCCTACTTACGTTTTCCTACCAGAATGAGTTTACAGTTTCACGCTTTATGCAAATTACTGGCGAAATTACTATTTAAGCTGAGGTTTGAGTTACTTCAGTTAGAGAGAACTAAGGAGAGAGAGTCAGCGTGTTCTGCCTTTCGGCCACGTTATTGTGCGAGTTAAGCTTGCTAGCTTACGTCCTTGCTTACTGCGTGCCTGAGTTTACTCCGGTGTATTTTAAATAAGAGCCAACTGCATGAAAATTGCTGAAGTAATAAAAAGCTGAGACGCGGTTAGGGAGAAGCAGGAACTGTACTACAATCAGAAGAGAAGGCAGAAGAATTTTGATGTAGGGCAAAAAGTATTCAAAGTAAAACGTATATTATCCTCGGCTCTGGAAAACAAGGTGGCAAAATTCTCGGAAGATTTTAAGGGGGCGTTTATAACTGCAAAAATAAGGTACACCACATTGTATCTCAAAAGATAAAAATGGGTAGCAAAGTGTGGCAAATATGAATCAAGTCAATTTACACTATTATCGAACTGATTTTTAAGTGCTGAAAGATCTTTGTCAGAAAGCTGGAATTGAGCCCAGTACAATGGAAACATACTTGACCAAAGTTACACTGCAATACAAAAGGTTACATTGCAGAGAATACAAGAATAGCAATGTTCACCCCAGATCAGTGCCAGAAGAGAGCGAAATCAGATGCCAACGAGGAGAAAAAGCGAGAATCGCAAAGAAATCCAGAGTCAGCATTGAGGGACCAAAAGAAGAGTAAGCAGCTACCAAACTTCATCGTAAAACCAGGAAAACGGGCTGCAAGCGGATCGGAAAAAGGTCAAGCGCCGGTCATCGAAGTTTTTTCCCGTAGGAAGTGCGGAGTACCAGAGCCCAGCTGAGTTCACGGCTCTACTACAGGCGAGGGAGAGGAAACAGAAGAAAGTCAGCCCCGAGGAAGTTCCAGAAGAAAACTCACCTGAGACGGCAAGGAGTCCGCAGGCTACGAAGAGGTAGACATAATTCCGATTTCTAAGGACCATGAGAAAGTGTGGAAGGTTCATCGAAAAATGTACTAAACGGAAGTATCTGCTACTGCAATTCTGAATGTCGGCCCCAAAAAAGAAAAAGATTCCAACTATTAAGTTATCCTACATGGGAGCAGTTCTTGGTGAAAAGAATGGAATACCGCAAAAGAGAAAAACATTAGTGGACATTTTTTAGTTTAAAACTCAGTTTCGTTTCATAACATGTGCGCAAGTTTCTATGTAATTTCACTTTTACCTCAAACGAAGTCATTTTTTTAAGCTGTTAAAAACAAGAAACTTGAATTTGTTTTCGTAAGTTCGCAATAATTTAATGTATTGCTGATTTTAGTCTAGAAGACTCTGAATTTTTAGAATCAAAATTAGAATTCTTGGCGAAATTTTGCAAAGAATATAAAGCAACTATGTACTATTGATGTAAAGTGTAAATGAATCTTAAAAATTTCTTAGCATTTTGTGTAAATATGCATTAAACACTGCAATGATATTATGTTTCAAAAGTGAATAATTTTCATATTAAAAATACAATTTTTGAAAGTTTAATTGTTTTAGATGAGTTTAAATGATTTACTTGAAAGCAAGTGAAAAAAGTGAAATGAAGTTTAAGTAAGGCCTCCAGACTATACAAACGAGAGAGAGAAATTGTCTAAAGAGTCAAATTGTTTAACATTTAGGAAGTTGTTTGCTGCATCAGAAACTCTCTCGAAAGTGTTTATAGAACAGGTTTTGGGAGAGCGTTGGGGAAAATAGATTTAATGATCAGTAAATGAAAATTGTATGAACGTAAATTAAATGTGGTGAAATATTAAATAAATTGTTATAAAAAAACTGTGACTAAAGAAGCACTGTTGGATGGATGTACTAATGCCTTTTCCCTCCATAAAAATCTGTGACTAATGAAGCACTGTTGGATGGAAGTACTAATGCCTTTTCCTTCCATATCTGTTAAAAGGACATGAACGCTGTTTCAAGAATTCATGAATGTTCCAGAAAAGAAGATTGTAAATTGTAAAACATTTTAATCATAAGTTAGTTTTATTTTGCTATTGTAAAAGTTGGCTCTTAAAATCTTAAACTTAGAATCTGAAACTAAGAATCTTAATCTGAGAATCTTAAAAGTCAGAGTTTTTAATTTAGAATTTAAAGATGGAATTAAGATTATAATTTAAAATCTCAACAAGGTTGTTTAAAGACCTTTGTTTTGGATTTTTAAATTCTTGTGTGGAAAACTGTAGGATTTTATTTTATTTCACTATTAGTTATTTTCATTTAAGACAGCTTTTCTTTACTTCCTCATTTTCCTACCATAATAAGTGTTCAGTTTTACGCTTTATGCAAATTAGTGGAGAAACTACTATTTAAACTGAGGTCTGAGGTACTTCAGTTAGAGAGAGCTAGTGAGCTCGAGAGAGAGAGATCTGACTTTCGGCCACATTGTTTTACGAGGTAAGTTTGTGTTGTAGGGTTTATATTTATTTTAACTAACATTTATTTTAAGTTTAAACTATCTTTCCTGTCAAGCCTTACTTACAAGGAAGAACCCGCGACGAGCTTGAGAAGAATGGCACCGAGTCTTGTGCACTCTTTGCAGAACTCTGCGGCAAACTTAAACTTCAACTATCTGCTGAAACGTCCTGTGCCCTGATCATACCGAAGCAAAGAGCCAACCTGAGACGCAAACCATGCATCAAATTAATGCAGAGGAACATTAAAATCAATAACACCTTAAAGTACCTTGGCCTTCTGTGGGACAACAAATTAACATGGATTCCCCACCTCCAAAGTATTAAACAGCGAACTTCCGAAATAGCAAGAAAAGCCCGCCTATTTCAGGGGCGAAACTGGGGTCAAAATCCCCACATACAGAAAATTCTTTATCTTACAGTCTCAGAGAAAATAGCCCTTTACGCTTCAGCAATATGGGCCAATCCGATGAGTGGTAGAAAAGTCAAACAGCTGGGAATTATACAACGACCTTACGCCTTACTCTTGTGTAAGGCCTACAGAACAACGGCCACTAGTGCAGCAGTGGTATTATCTGGTCTAATGCCACTGCACATACGCGCAGAAACTGAAGCTGCTTACGCTACTGTTATCCATTTAAAGAAGGAAGCTACCTTCTACGGAAACACTTATAGTCCAGTTCAGTATGAGCATCCAAAGAATACCCTGGAGACGCACCCTGCGCACAAGGGAAGAAATATAAGGATTCACGTCAGCAGAAGTGACGAACAAATTACAATACAGGATCCACGGTACCCAATGCAGTACTATACAGATGGATCCAAGCTCGACGAGGGTACAGGTAGTGCCTTCGTCCTGTACCACGGAGGATGCAAGGAAATCGAGTGGAAGGGGCATCTTCAACCAATAAACAGTACATTCCAGGCTGAAGTCATAGCCATTACCACTGCGATTCAGCATGCAATTGACAGCGGGATCACCGATGCAATGCTGTTTACAGATAGCATGTCAACGCTATTCGCCCTAGTCAACCATAACCACACCTCCCCATTGGTAGCGGACCTCCAGAATATTCTACAATCACATCCTCAACTAACTGTAAATTTAATATGGACTAAGGCACACGTTAACAACGAGGGTAATGAGACAGCTGACCAACTGGCAAAGGAGGCAGCAAGCAACATAGCTGCACACATGGTAACTATTCCAGCGCCACCCTCGTATCTCAAGAGAACTCTTAAGGAAAAAGGTCTGCAGAAGTGGCAAGCTGAATGGGAGACCTGTGATACGGGTCGCAGAACCAATTTATTTCTGCCTAGAGTGAAAACGGAGCGCCAATACTCTATACCTCCCATCACTAATTACATCTCGGGGCACGGGCCTTTTCCCACCTATTTTGAGCGATTTGGTATCTCTCATACAGGCTTGTGCGTCTGTGGGTCGCTCGGAACTCCAGACCATTACATCTTTGAATGCCCGGTCACGGAGGATAATCACCTCCACTTGCCAGCAGACAACCAAATAGCCTTCAAACGATTCATCGTTAATAACAAAGGCACAGTGAATACCATCTGCAGAATAATCAGCCAGATAATCGCCCTGGGGCAAGACCTATGCCAACCCCATTAATTCAGGGTCTTAAGTGAATGTAAGTACTCCTCTGCATCTAAGGAAATACAGTATCTTCCTTCTGCTAAGCGCATGTACCTTCTTTATTAATAGTATTTATGTGTCATGTCATGTATGTGTTATGTTAATATTTTTTTTTCTTTTTCTTTTCTTTTTTTTTTTTTCTTAAATGTGTAACCAGTATGTTATGTAACGTATACCTTGCAAACCTAAATCTGTAATACAATATAAATAGCCAATGTATCTCTCATCTGCCCCTGTATGGCAATGTAATAAATCTTTTAAGATCTCAATAAACCTCCGGTAGATACGGGAGGGCGCGGGACATATGCCTGTTTACCTCTGTTAAACACCAGGCGTCCCCGTCCTCCGTCACCTGTCACCTGTCAAGCCTTACTTTCCCCTGGAACTGCCAATGCCAGAATATGTAAATGTGAGTAGAACGCGCAAGCATTCAAATTATCAGCGGAAGTAGTATGATTTAAATAGAAGGAAACAAGTTCGGTGAGAGAGAGTTATTCTTACTTCGCGAGCGCGGAGTTAGAAATCGAGAATTAAAGAACCCCGCGTTGCGGCCTATGTGCTTGGCGGGAAGTAGTTGCAATTGTTCCTGTGAGCTTCAAGTCTGCTGAATTAGCTGCGGTATTTGTAAAACGCGGCGAGTTAGTTATTTTAGAGAGCCTCGTAGTTAGAATCATGTCTTTATTTTCTTTTCAGGTTATTATTTTATTTTGACTGCCTAGTTGGCAAAGTTTGTAAGCGTCAAGAGGACGCAATTGTAATTTAGTACGTTGAATAAAAAGGGACTTAAACCCTTTATAAGACTCTGTGGTTTATACAAGCTTTCACAGTCACCTCTTGGTTGCGTGCTAGTTAGAGGCGCGCAACGTTATAGTGTAAAAGCAAGCTTTAACACTGCGACTTTGATGAAATAATCTTCATCGTTCAATGCGAGTGCGTAAAGTCTGACCGAACCTGTTCGCTGTATTCCATGGCGCGCCGCAAAGGGCGAGGCTTCTCCCCTCGTCTCCACTGCCACGTTTCTTCGCATGCTGTGTGAGCAGTGAAGGTGGCATCGAAAGTCTTCAACTTCCAATTTTTTTTCTGCAAAATTATCCTGTAGCTTGCGATGCAGTTTTGTCAGCGATCAATTATATACCAAGAAAATAGTTTCATTCATAGCATTTATTGATTTCTAGTCCAGCACGTGTTAAAAAAGACGTGTTAGACCGCCATTATCTACCTCTCGCTATGTGCTGTTGTGTGGAATTCTGAAGGTGTAAATGTCGAAAAACTTCTTCGTGTTTGTAGAGAATAATCTATGTGGTTCAAAGAATTAGTGCTTCGCCGTAATTCTGCCATTCCTAGACTGTGTCGATATAATTCATTTTGAAGATAAATAGAATTTATTGTTGTGAACGTGTTTCGATTGGTAATGGTGCTGGACTAGAATCGGGAAGAACGGTCAAAGTATTAAAAGCAACTTGTGTGTAATTATGGAGATCCTATATATAATCAAGAATTGAGAGAAATGACTTAGTAGCTACTAATAATAAAAGTATATAATTCCAGGATTTTTAATAATTGTATTATTGCATACACAGCGCGATGCTAAACATAACTTTTGCAATACCATTTGGCCAATTATCTCAACAGCTTGCTAGTTTACGGACGTGCTTATTACGTCCCTGTTAGTTTACGCCGGTGATTTTTAAGTAAGAGCCAACTACACGGTAACAACTCTATGCAGCTTACACTATTTAATTCTAGTTACCATTAGTTTAATTTTAGATTTTCTATTTAAATTCAAGCCAAATGTGTTGGCCTCCTGTACGTCCAAGAGGGGCCGTCTGTCAATATTTTGAATGGAAATAAAAGGATATTTGAACCTTTATTCGGAGTTTTTATTAATGCTAGATTCTAGCAGTTAAAGAACTTTATTTCTTCTAGAACATTACAACTTAAATAATATAGTTAGCTACATTTAAACATGGAATATTCAGCTGTATTTACACATAATAAATTTGCGTATGAAATAATATATTATTTGAGTGAAAATCAGTCACCACGTCACTCATAAATCATCTTTCAGTGGTGTCATAAATCATGTTTCAGAGACTAAATACTTTAAATGTTTAAAAGAGTTAGCCTTTTTAGAATTTTTAAATAAAATTAAATTTTGTTATTGAAGATAATCCTTTTTTGCAAAATTATGTATGTGATTTTAATTCCAAGGCATTAGAGAATAATAAATATTTTACTTGACCTTCAAAGACATTGAATTAATTTACTTGTAAAGATAGGCATTTATTTAACAAGCTTAATCCCAATCATCAGATTCAAGAATAAAAGATTTATTTTAATTTGACCAACACTAGTTACTTAGATAATTATTTAAAGTTAAATATCTTTATATCAGAAATTTATAAATAACTTTTTACGTAGCATATACAGGGCACGAATACTCCATTTATAGCATAAATGAAAACTTTATTTTATTACATTTATCATTACCCTCATCTCTTACGATCTGTCTTTGAAACTGTTTTACCACTATTTCGAAGCTTTGATTAGTTGCCTGTCCAGTAATAATAAAACACTTAATACCTTCTTAATCGCAGATCAAGGTCATGATCTAAAGACTAACTACCTTGTGGAACTCTTCAGGTTTCCTCTTTATAATGAACATACCATGCGTGCAACTTTCCCACTCTATATTTTGGGTCATTTTGTACTATAACATAGGCCACATATATATATATATATATATTCATAATATAATAATACATACGTCTGCAATATTTAACTTGTTTACGTCTAAAAATCTTTCGAAATACAACTTGCTGTACAAGTAATTAATATGTTCCGATGAAAAATAGGATTAAGCAGTTAATAACAGCTATACATCAACAAATGTTAACTTTACTGAGATTTACTTAATTACGTCCTCTTATGTTATGAAAGTGGGCTGTTAATAACCGATAAAATATGCTGGCGTGATGGGTAAAAGTTAACTTTGCAACACGAACAACTTTAATGGCAATAATAATAGCGCAAGTAACAGCATAAAAAAAAGAAAATCCGGACTTACTAGCCTTACGAGAGGTAGAATTGATGCATTGTCTGTTCCAAAAGTGGTAAAGTTTGTTCAGCAAGTGATGGATGGGAGAAAAAGACCACCTGCGCTAGCCGCAGCTGTTGCTAAGCGGAAGAAACAAAATTCTTCACAGATTTAAAATAGGTAGTGGTGAAGCGGCCAGCACGCATGGTACCAGCTCCTTCAACTAGTCGCTTTCAAATAAAAAAAATGTTAAAGGAAAAAAATCCATCAACACTTAACTACAGTTCAATATCTGTCGAATGTGTTTATCAAATGTTGACTGCATACACAAAATCTTGCAAAATAGATACGATGTGCAGTATAACAAAAATGAAAGAGGAGCATATCGATTTAAACGGTTTTCAACGACTTCATTTTTAAAGAGGAAACGCATTTGCTTTTCGGGAATGATAAAATTATTGCACGCGTTCAATTAAAAAGATATAGCTTTTCTTCTTTCGTTTTCGAAAAGTATATTTTATCAGAACAAACTCTAAACGCTGTTAAATAAATAAAGTAAAAGTTTTTTAGACATTAAAGTTATGCAAATGAAGCAATTCAGTTAAGCCTCGGGTTTGTTAGATTTCTTAGATTATGGCAACAGGGTTATCTGCCTAAGTAAAGGTATACCTTTGCGAAGGACTTTCAAAGGCAAACTAGCCCTTATTCACGTTAGACATAAAGAAAAGCACGAAAGCTATCATGCAGCCATCCATTTCGCTCGGTTTTTCAACAGGGTTCGAACTATCATGTACAGCAGTCTCTATCTGCTCTTCCGCTAGTAGGTCTAATTACGCTATATAAGTTCAGCATTTTCTTTAACTTCTCATTTCCTTTTTTTCAACATAGATGTTGTTGTTATTGTGACTAATTTCTCTTGTTTGCTATCAGAACAAGCGCATGAAATTCATCGTGGCGAGGAAGCAAGATTGCGCCTGATGTTGGCAACAGCCTTGGACACCACAGAGGCAACAATATGACTTCTTCGCTCAATTACGTCCACAACACTCCGGGGCGGCAGATTCGAGGGCCTCCTATCTCTCTTCCCATAACACTAACCTCTCGAGAAGCCTTTCGGCTCGCCACATATTTTGAGTGCTCCCACACCTATGCCTTCTCCTGGATTCGAACTCGGGCCCTTAGCTACGACAGTCGGAGTCACTAATTACTATTCCAGTTGGATGGCTCACCAGGAGTGTAAATTGAGTTACAGAGTACTTAAGCCGAAATGCTTGTAAGATAGAGCGTGTTTCTGTCTGTCTCCGGTATGTTGCGTAGTTCCTGCCAGCTCTGATAAATTTGTAATTTATTCGGCTTTATTCGGCTTTGCTTGACTACTGTCCACAATTTAAATTCTTACTCTGGTGAGAATATTTGACGCAGCATAGATTAAAATTTCATTACGTAGTCCTTGAGAACTAGTCTACGGTTTAAATTTTGAATTTGACTGTTATTTTAGTTGCATTGCCACAAGTTGTGGTTGATTCTGCAAGTAACTTAGCCAAAGAAAGTGCATTTGGGTTCAAGTTTAAATAAAAAGATTTATTTAAAACCTTTACAAGACCTTTATTTCTTTAGGCTAGAATTTAAACAAGACAGCAGAGAAGAATTTAAAGCCTTTCCTTTAATTTCAGATACAGTGAAAATTCGCTTTCAATCTGTTAGGAGTTTGGAGCTAGTTTATACTCCTAAAGCAAGTCTAAAAAGTATCGGATTTCAGAAAACAAATCACAAACCACGGAAATAATTAATCTTTAGATTTTTAATAGCAGGTTTAGGGAACAAAATCCCTAAAATGCCGAATTATTTTTAAAGCAATTAAAAGGGTTGAATATTTATCAAAGAATATAGTCAATGTTTCTAAAAGTTTACGTTTTAAGCAAAAGTATTGAAAGTAATAGAACTAAACTATACTTACGTCATGAAAAGCCGAAGTAATAGAATAGACGCTTTTGCTGCCGCTGGTTTATCGGTCATGCAAATTTTAACCTAAACAACAACTTAAAAATGTAACTTAAACTATTTACTAATGTATTTTATTTGTAGATATAGACAACTATATAGCACCTTAAACTTTCAACTGTAGTCTGCAAGACTGAAAAAAATTGCTAAGCCAAACTCATTTATAATCCCTAATTTTAACTTATTGTTAGCTTCTAAAGTAATACATACGTAAACGAAACTCTGCCGGTATGTTGTGGTGTTCATCAGTGTCCGGGTGGTTAAGACCGCTGAATAAAAGTAATTCGATCCGGTTTCGATTTCTAGGCGGAGGAAAGGGCGGCTGCATGAGCGTTTTCTTTACTTTCCCTTTATATAACAAAAATATGCGTTCGTTTTTCCAAAATTCCTTTTTAAAGTTTCTTCTTTCCTCAGTAAGAGAATCAATTTGTACATTGACGTAATTAAATAAGTAAATAAACTCAGCTCTCCCACCCCTCTCCCCTTCCACCAAATCAGGTGGGAAGACTTTCGGTTAGCCGCATATTAAGAGTTCCCTCATGTCGCACCAACTCTATACATTTAAAAGTATCCATATTTTCTCTCGGATTCGAACCCGGGCCCTATAGTACAGCAGTAGGCTTTCCTAACCACTATACTGTCCGGGCGACAGATATATTTCTAATTCAATCAATTAAGTTTTCACTTCCAGAGGCAACGCAAAAGTACATAAAATCTCAATCTTAATTAAAAATAGTGAAATAGAGAAAGCCATAAAACACGAAATGCAAATAAAAAAAAAATAAAAAAAAAACAGTTAAAAAATTTTTAATTAGAATAACAGTTTCTACGCGAAAACAAGCAATTCGGCCAGCGAGCAAGAAGACAAAATTTCGATGCACAAATTTGATCCTTAACTTTTGGCCATACTGGGCAAAATGGCACAGAAATTGATCCACCAGCTGCCTTAATTCACTATTCTACGAAGCGTTTCAAATGTAAACAAATGGTGGCCTCCTAAGGATATCAGGTTCAATGTTCCGTCTTACTTTCTTCGGGAACATGCAAGGACCTGACTCGGAACAGAGAGCTTACTAAAGCTATGTTCAATAACTGTGGGAAGTAGACAGGATACACAGGAAGGGTATACAAAACCCTTTATTTTTCTCTATTTACAATAACTTCCGTACTTCGGAATACAAAGACCCACTACTTGTGGTCTAAACGTAAAAATATAAAAATAAAACTAAACTCTTAACTTTGAAATAATAAACGTGGAAGATTGGCCTTATATTAACAGGAAGCCGTATGTAGTACAGAGAACTGCGAACACTACAATACGTTTAAAGTTATCAAGAGGATTAAACCTCTGGCCTGGAAGGCAACCAGCAACTGAGTAAAACTTCTAAGGTAAGCGGCCTGCTTCGACTAACCGCTTCCTCTCCCTCGCTTGGCAAAAACCCACAACTTAAATACTTGGCGTTCGCCAGACAAACTTTGCATAAATACATTAACGCTTATAATTCTGGCCGGAAGTAGAAAATAAGAAGTGATAGTAAAGATTTAAAATAAAATAAACGTTAGTAAAACTTAAGATCCTTACATACTTCCCGCCAGAGTTAATTAGTTTGAAACTGAGGTCTAAAACGACCTTGTTGAAAACTTTTAGCTCTAGAATCTAACGCGAGGCCAATCTTTTACAAACATTTTTCGCTAGAAACTAGAAATTTAAAAGAAAGAAATTTGTTTTTACAATAGCAGCTCCCAGGATACGCAATTTTTTCATCTGTACTGCATCTAAACAGGAGCTTTTATTCAAATCTGGTTCCTTCCAGAGATCTGGAAGGAAAACTAGTTTAATGAAATGTTACACAATGAAATGGCAAGTAACATGTATAATTATATTTCTCTTAACATTCTTATTTCATTCATGACTATTTTAATTATCTCTCCCCGTGCTCTCTGACATGTGTTGTAAAAGAACACCAAACACGTATGTGTTTCTGTCTATGGGTTCAACACTTCCTCCTACAATCAAAGCACTAACGTGTTAAACATTCAACATACCAAGACCTCGTAACACACCCTAATTTCAACTCTAAACCCTGAGGTACTATTCTGAAAGTGGCTAACTCTGAAGTGTAGCGTCAGAGAGCCTAACTACATCATTCAACCTTTAACACATATTCACCATGATTTAGTCTTTTTACAGTCACACGAATAAAAAAAAAATTTTAACATTACTTTCACTTTTACCATATCACGGTATTTCTTAACATTTGAAATAACAGTTCACATTGTATATAAGAACATATTAACATGCCGTTAATTTTACACATTTGAAAACGTACATTAGTAGTACATTGTTAACTTCTATTCTTTTCAAAGCAAGTGCCAATTCTTTCTACATTGAAATACTACATGTCAAAAAGTCTTTCAGACTAAAACTTCTTTGTTGCCAGAATGTTTTAAATAAAATTTATACAATAACTTGTACAATATTTAAGTATTTACACATCGCTATTATACATCAACTTTAGTTTTACACGCGAGTAATTGAAAAACATAATACCAAAATCGGTAACAACTCATTTCTCGCCCTTTTGGCGATAAAGGTAGACCTCGCATGAGGTAAAACTTCTTGAAATTTGCCACTTGCAGTAAGAATGAAAGATTAACTTAAGTTTGCAAAGTAACATAAAATTTTACTTATCTTTGTGATATTCGGACATTCTTTTCTGGGCCCAGTCCTGAAAGGTAGTGCAGATTGTTGTTTGATTTATCCTCTTTCTTGTACGGGCTCGCCCTTCAGTGCCTTCTTCTAGATGCTTTCTTTTTTCTCCAGTTCGGTCACCCTTGAATACCTTCTTTTTCGCCTCTGCCTGTGGTCTTGGCCGTTTGATGGCAGCTGGTCTTGGCGGAACCGGGAAACTTTGTTCCTGCTTGGATCTCGTTGCTGGCCGTTCAAATTTTTCTTGTAACTTTTCCTCCGCCGCTGATGCCCCTTCCGCAGTTCGGCGATATTTGCTGCGGAGAGTCCTGTCGGATGAGTAGATCTTCCGTTTTAGAGCCGGGTTATAGTTGCCGTCATTTCTCCTGGCTCTCTTTGCATACGTCGTCCTTCTCCCTTCTTCATTTTGAGGGTGTTCGTGAGCTCTCTTTTCTGGACGGTGGAACGGCTTCTTTTTCTTGTTACCTTCACTTTTTCCGCGGGGAAACTTTCTTTTCACTTGCTCCTGCCTCTTAATGGCTTGCCCTTGTACTTGTTGTTGTTCCACCTCTGGAGCTTGTGCCTGCGGTGTCTGCCGTGCCGGATCCTTCAAAAGATCTTTGAAAATTTGCATTTTATTACGATCATAGTAGGGTTTGATTTGATCAATGTTTGCGGAGCAGGTTTCACCATTTCTAGCTTTTAACACTACTACAGCGTGAGTTATTTTTTCTATGACATATGGTCCTTCAAATCGTGGAAAAAATTTGGTAGTTTTATCTTCTGGTGCTGAAGAAAGTGAATGCTTAATTTTTAGTACTCCATCCCCTACTTTATAAATCGTTTCAAGTCATAATATAGTTTTTGTTTTCTCTGTGCTACTTCAGTATTCTTTTTTGCTTCTTTAATTAGTTTTTCTATATAACCCATTTTAAATTCTGGGGCTCTTTGTTGCACATAAAATAATTTATCTAACGGCGATATAATCTTTCTGCCTAAAAATAACTCAGCAGGAGTTTTACCCGTTGTATCATGTTTTGCAGTCCTAAGGCCGAAAGCAAATTCATTGACATAGTTATCCCAGCTTTTATGAAAATTTTTAACGTAACTACGGATAATTTTCACTATATTTCTATTGACCCGTTCCGCTATATTTGATTGCGGCCGATACGGGACCATTTTTAAATGACGTATGCCCAGTTTTTGGCACATGTCTTCAAATACATTACTTACAAATTGAGGACCATTATCCTATTTAACTTTTAGGGGCGCCCCGTATTTTAAAATATATTTATTTAAAATAGAATCTGTAACTAATTTCGCGGAGGCTCGTTTTAAGGGAACAATTTCGGTCCACTTACTAAAATGATCAACCATAACAAGGAGATAGCGACTTTTATTTAACTGACTTTTTGGGAAAGGGCCCAATAAATCGATGCCAATTATTTTATTTGGAAATTCGGATTTAATACTATTTAGAAACCCGGCCTGGCGGAAATTAATATAATTAACTGCTTGACATGTTGGGCAGGACTGGACATACGCCCTTGTTAACTTTTGCAGTTCAGGAAAATAGACTGCCTCGCGAACGCTTTGGATAGTTTTTCGAATACCAGCATGAGAAGCTAAAGGGCTGTCATGGAGCTCCTGCAGGATATTTAATCTAAGACTAGCTGGGATAACAGGTTGAAATTCGTTGTTGGAATTCGTAGTTTTTGTATGGAATAATAGACCATCTATTAGTTCGTAATGGGCCGCCCTATTTCTTATCGCCACAATATCTTGGTGGCTAAAATTTTCAGGATCCTTTAAATACTCATAAATGCTTCCAAACTCAGGATCCTTACCCAGTTCGGTTATTACAGTTTCTCGGCAATTTATTGTACATGCTGTGAGCATTGCCACCTTTACGGTATTACCTTCTTCATCTATTTTAATTCTGGATAGGGCATCTGCTACGATATTTTCCTTTCCGAGGGTATGATTGATTACCAGATTATATTCTTGTAGCTTGAGTGCCCATCTTATTAAACTTGGGGATAAGTTTTTCCGTGAGTACAATCTAGTTACCGCCGCATGATCAGAGTACACTGTTATTGGGGCCTTTCCAAAATAGACTCGGAACTTTTGCACTGCTAACAGAACTGCAAGTGCCTCTCTCTCGGTCGCGGAATAGTTTCTTTGTGTTTGATTTAAAGTTCGGCTAAAAAATGCCACGGGCTGCTGATTTTGCGAAAGTACCGCTCCTACCGCATAATCCGAAGCATCCGCTGAAATTTCTAAATTGTCATCCTTTTCAGGAAATTACTACACACGGGCTTGCGTTAATGCTTGTTTTAATTTTTCGAAAGCACTATTGGCTTCGGCCGTGCACGAGAATCTTGCCTTTTTCCTTTTTAATTTTAACAATGGTTCAGCAATAGCTGCAAAATTTTTTATAAAAGACCTATAATATGAACAAAGTCCTAGAAAAGAAGAGAGCTTCTTCGCCGTGTTTGGAGTCGGATACTTTTGTACAGCGATTATTTTTGATTCGTCTGTCTCGATTCCTTTCTGAGATATTTTGTAACCTAAATATTTTAATTCAGGGGCTGCAAATTTGCACTTTTCGACATTAACTTTTAGATCGGCCTCATTTAATAAAGAAAACACCTGTCTTAAATCCTGTACATGTTGGTCGAGATTATCACTAGTAATAATGATATCGTCTAAATAGATAAATGTGGACTTTCCAAGAACAGGTCTTAACACAATGTCCATACATCGCTGAAATGTTGCCGGCGCCCCTGAAAGGCCAAACGGCATACGCAAAAATGCATAAGTGCCAGACTTGGTTATAAAAGCAGTCTTAGGCACGTCCTCAGGCCTCACCCCTATTTGAAAATAACCAGTCGTTAAGTCTAAAGTCGTCATATATTTGGTGGATGTTATGTTCCTTAGAATTTCTTCAATTATAGGTAACGGATATACCGGATATTTAGTTATGGAGTTTAATTTACGGTAATCGATTGCGAATCTCCACCTTTTTGGATGTGTCAAAGGATAGTCATTATTTTTCTTACATAAAAGCACCGGGCTAGCATAACTACTTGAGATGGGCGTTATGATCTTTTTACGTAGCATATCGGTGATATGCCATTCTATAATTTTTTCCTTATTCTTATCATACCGGTATGCTTTGTGGCGAACTGGCATTGAATCTCCAGTGTCAATACTATGGTTAGTAACCTGAGTAAATCCTGGAATATCACTAAATAACGAAGCAAATTCACTTACCACTTGTCGGATTCTTCCTTGCTCATCATTAGGCAGGTGGTCAAGATTTAACATCGGCGGTTCAGCTTTTTCTCCACGAACTGGTTTCATTGTCAGCTTAAGGGACGCTTCATTAAATTCCAGCGTTGCTTGTGCCTCTGAAAGAAAATCTATTCCTAAGATTATATGTGCTTGCAGATTCTTTACTATAAAAAACATAACCTTTACATGTTCGTCCTTGATACGGACATACAGCGGTAATTTACCTATACGCTTACATTTTTCTCCTTGCGCCGCTAACACTGTCGTATTATCCGAATTATATATGCGGTATTTCCGAAAATACTTCCTAAAAAATCTTCTGCAACACAGGAACACTGCGCGCCTGTATCCAGGAGTGCGGTGGCTGGGATATTATTCACCAACACTTCAATCTTCGGAAGAGTCAAATTTTTCACCATTACTGTATTTAACTTGAAGGAAGAGGGGTTTTCGTGGCCTTCGGATTTCCGCACCCTCCCGTCAGCAGAAATCCGTTTTAGTTTAAATTATTTTTCATTTCCGTGCTTTCCTTCTTTTTCCACTGGCCTTGAGACTTTTTTCCTGGATTGCTATTGAACTGTCGACGTTCGCCGGCTGTTTTTGAATGCTCGGGTTTCTTTGCCCACTGATTCGCTTTGCTTCCGTAGCCGTGTGCTTGAGTTTGCTGTAGTCTTGGCGCACCAAATTGGTTTCGCTGTTGATATTGGCGTCTTCTTTCAATGTCCGCCGTTCTTCTACTTTCAAACTGGATTGCTAGCTCAAATAACTTTTCCAGTGTAGTCGGATTTCTTAATTCAATAAAGTCTTGCACTTGGGGCAGTAACCTCGGCAAAATCACTTGAATTATCTCAGGATCCGGACGGTTTCCATACAGGAGTTTGAAGACGTGAATTTTTCTTAAAATAAAGCTTGAGATGTTTTCGATTATTTGCTGATATATACTGAAAAGTTCCGTTTCTAATTTCGCACGATCCCTTACAACAGGGAAGGCTTTTACTAGGGCAGTCTTGAAATTCTCGTAAGTATAGGTGGGACTTCCTGCTTGACCCAAGAGACTTCTGCCTATACACTTGAACCAGTTAAGCGCTTGGCCCCTCAAGGTGCTGGTAGCTAAGGTAACTTTTTGAAATTCGTGCACGGGTTAGAGCATGAAGTGGTCATCCAATTTTTCCAAAAAACTGGTTACCGGTGAGTTTCCATTAAATGCTTCTGGTTTCATCGAAGCGCGCATGGTCTGGACGATGTAACCAAATCCTTCCAGGGCGGCAGCTGGCATTTCTGGATTCTGAGCCGCTTCTGCAGGCAGCACAGGTTCTTCTTGAAACTCGGCCATGGTTATTCTTCTTCGTTGGGCGCCACTATCAGGTTCTATGTTCCGTCTTACTTTCTTCGGGAACATGCAAGGACCTGACTCGGAACAGAGAGCTTACTAAAGCTATGTTCAATAACTGTGGGAAGTAGACAGGATACACAGGAAGGGTATACAAAACCCTTTATTTTTCTCTATTTACAATAACTTCCGTACTTCGGAATACAAAGACCCACTACTTGTGGTCTAAACGTAAAAATATAAAAATAAAACTAAACTCTTAACTTTGAAATAATAAACGTGGAAGATTGGCCTTATATTAACAGGAAGCCGTATGTAGTACAGAGAACTGCGAACACTACAATACGTTTAAAGTTATCAAGAGGATTAAACCTCTGGCCTGGAAGGCAACCAGCAACTGAGTAAAACTTCTAAGGTAAGCATGCCTGCTTCGACTAACTGCTTCCTCTCCCTCGCTTGGCAAAAAGCCACAACTTAAATACTTGGCGTTCGCCAGACAAACTTTGCATAAATACATTAACGCTTATAATTCTGGCCGGAAGTAGAAAATAAGAAGTGATAGTAAAGATTTAAAATAAAATAAACGTTAGTAAAACTTAAGATACTTACAAGGATTACACATATTTGAACGTTTAAATTGCTTATAATTCTATAACTGCTGCAAGCAAGTTAACTTAAGTAATAAAACTCTTAATCGTAGCATAATATCAACAAAATTCAACTATATTTAAAGCAACAAAATGGCAGTTTACCTACATATAAGGATAAAAAAAACCTGAGCTCACACAGGCGGGTAAGAGAGTGGCAACATAGTATATTATATATATATATATATATATGTGTGTGTGTGTGTGTGTGTGTGTGTGTGTGTGTGTGTGTGTGTGTGTGTAAGAGAGAGAGAGAGAGAGAGACTTAAAGATTCTACAGCTAAAATAAATTGGAGTCAAAGGAAGGTTATTTCTCAACAATATTAATATTAAGAATCGTGTATAAGAAAACGATTTAATAGAAAATCCAAACATATCAAAATTAAAATACAGACTTTATCAGGAGAATACGAATTAAAGCTTCAGAAAAGTCGTTTAGTATGTTTTGGAAACGTGTTTCATTCTTTTAGATCATTTGAGATCAAAAGCCTAAATAAGAATCTATTAAATTTTCATTTAAGACTCGAAAATTCATAAGAAAACCGTAAACTCGAATCTCAGGTGTTCCAGGACGAGATTCAAGTTTTCGGATTTCATTTTCATTTTTATTTTTAGAATTTGTAATATTATTAATTTTTATTTTTATTTTGATATGTTTGGATTTTTTGTTATACCTCTTATACACGATTGCTAATATTAATATTGTTGAGGAATAACCTTGCTTTGACTGCAATGCACTTAAGAATTTTGAAGTCCATTTTACTGCAATCCTGCAGCTAAAGCGCGGAACAGATATAAAAATTTGCTTTTAATTTTGCCTCTTTTTGTATCTAAATAACTAGATAGATATAGGTATAGATAGATAGGTACGTTTGGTTCGACCAATTGCAACAAAAAAGGGAGGTGCACAACTGCATGTTATAATAGTTTCATATAAAACATTTCAGGGTCCCACGGCTAATCGTTTCTGAGTTATGCTACATACATACGTACAGACGTCACGAAACAATCTCTTCTGAATCCATTTTAAATTGATTTTACTATGCATTTTGGAAAAATGACTCATTTATTCTGTCCATAGGCACAGATGTCACGTGAAAACTTCGTTCAGTTGGATTCGAGAGCGGTCAAAATGAATATTTTCGATGAAGTATGATACCTGAAATTTTTCATGATTACAATCCTTCCTTTTCCAAGGAAGTAAAAACAGTTTTAATAGGAATGATTTTTTTATATTAGGCTTAACTGAAAAATGAGCTCAGGCACACTGTGATGTTCAGCACTGCAAAGGTTCTGGCCACCCATGTGATCTTCGTTCGAACGAGGTCGAGAGCAAAGAAATTAAAGTAAAGTAAAGAAGAAAAACGATTTGATAAATAAATTATTTAAAACTAACCTAACTCAAGATTTTGGAAATATTTAATTGCCTTAAAATAAAGCACTTGTTAAACCAACTTATCTTCTTAGGATGATGCAAGCTATAAAAGTAGTTTCTTTTTGAATCGGCAGGATGCAATATTTTATCAAGAAATCCGAAAATAATAAAAAATTCTTGTACTGCATAAAATATTATTTGTAAACGATTAGATGATACAGAATCTTTCCTATTAAATAATAATAAAACATAAAGTCCACTAAAAAAGTAACGCCGCCAAATGAGAAGGCATTTGCCATTTATACAGATGGCTCAAAGACGGAAAAAGGCACAGGCTGCGCCTACTGTGTACTCCAAGAAGGAGAAATGGTTAAAACTTGGGAAAGACGACTGGCAGACAAAAATACCGTCTTTCAGGCAGAGCTTCTTGCATTAAAAGCAGCCATCAATTTGGCAAAATATCAGTTAGGATTAAAGGTCAGCATATATAGCGACTCTGCCTCAAGTTTGGAGTCCATCCGAGGGCACAAGACAAGGAGTCCTTTGGTGCAAGATATTCAGAAAATTCTTCTAAGTATCCCACCAGATGACAGACCTATCCTGATCTGGGTTCCAGCTCATGTGGGTATTACTGGCAATGAAGCGGCAGACCTGCTTGCGAAATCGGCTGCCAGTGACTCCAGTAGACTGGAAAGCGCAGTAAGTGTTCCGCAGTCCTATTTAAAAAAAACCACGCTCAATAGCCTTTTTCAAGAATGGCAGAAAAGATGGGAAAGGGAAAGCACAGGGAGGAGAACCTACAAGTTCTTTCCAAAAGTCACGTGCTCAGTTAATACATACAGCGGAGCACAAACTCAATTCTACACTGGCCATGGTCCCTTCCCACATTACCTTAAGAGATTCGGCATACGAGCATCAGATTTGTGTGAATGTGGTGCGGTAGGTGATGCAGATCACTTCCTCTTCAACTGCCCACAAACCAATAAACTGCATTTAAAAATGCCAAGCAGTGAATACTGGCCGCAATGGGCAGAGAATACCCGCGGCAACAAGCAGACGAAAACTAAAATAGAGGAGGTAATCAGGCTTTGCTCAGCAAGATTCTAAGAAATTCTCCCCCTCTCTTGAGAATTGTATCTTCGCAGCATAATTTTAATAGCAATTCAAAATACTACAACAACTGAACATCAACACTAGGAAAATAGCTCACCCCGTAGAATAATAACAGGACTGTAAGAGCAAAACTATTGTAATGTAAGCATATTACTATCCAGTTTATATGTACTTGATAAAAATAATATTGTAAAGCAGTTTAAATGATATTGAAAATCCAGTCAATGTGTAAATGAATTACAAGTTTAATTTTGATTATCTCAGTAAAAGTATTGTAAATATGAATTCATATAATGTCTAAATGTACACATAGCTGTCATGATTTTATGTATCTGTCATATGTAACTTGTACAAGACAATGATTGTAATCAACATATCTATGCTTATTCACAGGCCTTGTATGCCCATGTAATATTTATATGTATATTCTTACACGGAGGAAATTTTCCCTTCTGCCAGGATGACTACTAACACTGTAAGACTTTTACAACAAAGTTAGGTCAGTGGTTATCTCAGGCGGCGCTCAGTATAAAATAACATGCAGAGATCATTAGATTTCGTAAAAAACGTTGACTGAAACGCTAAGTTGTCGAATTTTTACAGCAAAAACGTCATTCCAGATAAACCCAACAAAGCAGCATTTGGGATTAAGAGATTTGTTTCAAAAAGAAGAAAGTTAAGCCTATTTCTGCATTTCGTTTGGTTATTGCTACTGCACACAATCCTTAACAAAGCGCAGGTTATGCAGAAAATGGAGAAGTGATTAACAATGATTTTAACTATCTTTATTAAAATCATTGTTAATCAATCACAATTGTGTAATATTTTTTGTGCAGTTTGGCAATACTAAATGTTTCGTTTTCGAATTTGTTTAAAATCCTTCTAGTAATGATGTCAAAACACAAGTAAAGGAATATAATGTGATTGGTCCTCTTTTAGAGTAAGTGTGTTCTTTATCTTGCAATTTATAACTACTTTATTTCATTGCTTAATTACAGACATTCAGGTCTCATATCGTAATACCTTCACTCATACGTCCGTTTTTGCCATATTGTTACTTCTTTAATCTTTGCAGCAATGAGAGACCACAAAAAATACAGGTTGGAAAATTATATCTCAGAAGACTCCGTAGCCTCAAGGTCAAAAAGGAGAAATTCGATTTCGAGGAGGAAAAAAAGAGAAAACGTTGAATTGTACTTTTCTTCGGTAGAACTTTTTTAACTTTTCCACCTGGATAAACTACTACTTTTTATCACACTTATTTTTTTCCTTTTGGAACTCAAACTCCTAGCAGCTATTATAAAGTAAGTTAAAAAAATTCTTCAGTGCCTCCGCAGCAACAAAATGTACAAATATCATGATGTGTTAAGAAGAAAAGAATCCACAATAATACGTTTCTAAAAACAAAAAAACAAAAAAAAAATTCTTTTATTTATTAAAGAAAGAGAAAATTGATTATTTTCGGCGAAAAAAAATGTTCTTTAGGAGATAAAGCCCAAAATATAATAATTCTAAACTTTGAAATACATCAAGATGTAATAAAGGCGCGAATATAATAGGGCAAAATGTAAAAAAAAATGTTGAGGGAAATAAAAAAACTGATACTTAGCGTTTCCTTTCCCTGACAATTTGATGAGAGGAGTGAGTTTAAACTATTAAAAATAATATTAAAAAATTAAATATTGATCGATTAAAAATAAATGTGATCTATTTCTTTTTCTACCTACTTATATCTCTAAATTTTTTCGAGGAAGTTATATCGACACTAGCTTTCTGTGTACTTTAAATGTGGTTAAAAAATAAATAGTAAACGAAATGAACTTTCTAATGCTTGGGATTAAATTCAATACAGTTTATTCTAAACATTAGTTTAGTCTTCTAGAATTCCAGATAAATTATCGTTCTGTCTTTACCTCTCAGTACAAGAGAACTAAGTATTTTAATACAGCAAGGTTAGGCAGAACATCAAGATAAAAGTAAATTATATATTTAAATTTGAACTGATGGAACTTACAGAACTAAAAAATTACGAAAATTAACTTCGACTTTTGGGTTAGAGATACAGTTCTGAAGCTACTGATTAAGACAAAGGCAAAATTACTGGCAAGCAGAAAAATGCAACTATTTTTCTATAAGTAAAACCTGAAGCGAAATGTAGGATTAAAAATGCGACTTAAATGCTACCATAAAATTCGAAGAATACCTTTTTCTATGCAAAGAGACATATCATCTCCATCAACGATATATCACGAAATCACGGCTCTGGCAAAACTGTCATTTTGGAAAAGTGCTTTAAAAGGTATGACAGGTTTTTAGTTTTGATAAATTCTAGAATATGCAATTATCTCTTGTAGCACAGTATAAGGCAATAAAAAGTAACGCAGACATTTCGTATATGTGAAAAGAGCAAAAAATTTAGATCTGTTTCTGATATGATATTTTACATATATAACCTCATTTATTTTCTGAAGTAACAATTATAACCTAAAATATAATTGGAATGTATAGTAAGCTGTTCCAAGCACTCTGTATTAATTAAATAAAAATAATGGAGAGAAATGAGAAACTCGCTCAATTGTGTTGTCGGGACTGTTGTTTCTTCTAATTGCCTTTGAAAATATTACTGGAGTCCTGAGTAGGAAAAGGGAGCTTACTCAAAATTATGTTCGCACGTATGTAGAAGATACAACAAAGATAAGAAGGGTTAAATTTACGCTTTATTTGCCACATCGTACAGCCGTTCTCGCACTTTGGGATGCAGGAGATCAGCACTTATGGTCTAAAACGTAGAAAATAAGAAATAAACTAACGTAACGAAATAAGAACTAAATTTAGATGCTATACAGAGACTAGTAACGCAAAGATTGCCCTTTTGACTCTACGTATGTAGTGAACGAAATGCAAAAGACTACAATAAGTCTTCAAACATCAGCGGAGACTAAGTTCTGGCCTTAAAGGCAGACATGAACTGATAGAAAAGCACGCGCGTGGTAAAGCAGCAAAAAGTCCCTCTCTTCTTTTGGCTATAAGCCACACCCTAAATACCTATACAGTTTGCAATCTCATTAGCATAAACAATTCTACGCGTGCTTATTCTCGCCGGAAATGGAAAATAAGACAGAATAGCAACGTTACAAATGTTAGTAAAACTTAAAATCCTTACAATGTTATCCAAAAAGCATCGAAACGGAATCTTTTTACTTTGTCATTTTTGACAAAGCATATGTTTGTTGAATTTATTTGTATGTCTAGGACTAGTTATCAGGTTAACGGAAATAACAAAAAAATCATCTTCAGTTGCATAATAAAACAGTTCAAAAGTAAGTTTGCTTTGTTTTGCGTTCTCAGCCGATACTAAATATTTTGCTCCGTTATATATTTAAAACGAAAATAGGTATTTCATTTCTTGTAAATTTTACAGCCTGAAAGTTTAATCGCTGACATTTATTTATAAGTTTTAAAAATATATTGAAAAGTTCTATTCAATTGAAATGAAACGAGAGCTTGTCCCTTCTACTTATAAAGTAATATAAAATTTTAAACATTCATTAATTAATTTGTTCGTAATATTAACACCGGGACGAAGGTCCGGTTGTTGATACTGATACAATAGTTAACGTTAATTAACTAATTGTTAATGATAAGAACGAAGGTTTTTCTAAGCATCTTAAATTAATGCAGTTTGGTAACATTTACCACAAGAAACCCATTTAGCTTAATAATTAAAATGCTATCATTTCTTACATTACTTGTTTACGCCATGATTGTCTAAAAGTATTTTAAATCTTAACCTAAAGACAGATATAATAATGGGCATCTAGATTCATTCGGTCAAACTGCTACAACCGAAACTTCTTAGTTAGTAAGCCCTCAGAAAGCACACGTACTCGTAACCTTGTCTACATAAACTCAAATTCTCAGGAAAACTTTCATCTCATAGGTTTTATGCGTTACGTTTCAACATATATGAGACAAACAAGAACACCAAATCTTTCAAAAGGACCTGAAAGCTAATTTATCGGTAAACAGAGAATAATAATTTCAACTAATATGTAAAATGTGCGGCGCTGTTCAGTACACGGTTGCAATAGTAGCAATTGTACACGGGATGTAAACTTAAAATCGAATCCCAGAGAATACTTTAATGTTTGTAAGCGTTATGGCGTCTGTAGGGCATGCAGTCAGGTGTGGCTATTAATTTTCAGGACTGCTCTAATAACATCAGAACAGATGATGTGAGAAACAAAATCTTTTAATATGTTTCGAAGTAATCCCCATCTGTCGTAATACACTTCTGTGCTCGGCTGTATAAGTTGTGGAAACAACTTTTAAAGTCCTCTTTCGGAAAAGACTCTTCAATGTCGACGTCACGTTCTTTTTTATGTCTTCAACATCCACAAAGTGTTCCTTTGATCACAGGTTCGAGTTTGGGAAACAAAAAGAAATCTGAAGGGGCAAAATCAGGAGAGTATGGCAGATGATGCAGCTTCACAACCTCAATGTTTGGCCAAAACCCTTTTCACTGGCAGCGCATTGTGGGGGCGGGCATTATCATGCAACATGACGTCGACATTGAGCAGCCTTCCGAAAGAAGGAGTTCAATAGAAGAGGACTTTAAAAGTTGTTTCCACAAGGTATACAGCCGAGCACAGAAATGTATTACGGCAGATAGGGATTACTTCGAAACATATTAAAAGGTTACGTTTTTCACATCATCTGTTCTGGTGTTATTAGAGCAGTCCTGAAAATTAACAGCCACAACACTCTTATCACTCCTACGGTGTGTTCTTCATCAAAACTAAGACGAAACGTTCCCTTTCTGATGGGTGTAATTCGGTTTGCCCGGTAATGCACCTTGAGCAACGTTCATGATGACGAGATGATTATATGGCCAATGAAACTGAACATTCTCGGCGAATGCCAATCCTTTAGCAGGACGTTTTAAAAAAACAATAACTATATAAATGTTCATTTCTTCTAAATTAATCGTTTTGATGAATTTTAACTTAAATAATAATTTTTATGCTTGCTTCCTTCATATAGTTCTGTAACTTTGGCTGGCACACTTTAAAAAACACAATTTAAGGAGGTTTATTAGCAAGCTTATATCAGGCTTGTTTATAAACTTAAGAAGGGCTTCTTAGCTGTTAGAAATTTGTTTTACTATTGAAAGAGAAAAGTAATAAAAGCTTTTATATGCAAATTCTCCTTAAATATTCAGTTACACAAAGCTACTTAACTTTTACTTAATAGATAAAATTGAGATTTAATCAACTAATACGAAAAAAGAAACGATAATTGAGCCTGATAGAACTGCAGATAAAAGGAAACATCATTTATGTATTAAATGCTTATAGAAAATAAAAGAATTAGTACCTTTACTGCATGGCAACATTAATTGAATTTAAATTATTCAGAAAATGTGTACCTGAGGTAAGGACAATATTTTAAAAACAAATTCCATCGAATCAGCTAAAATCTTTAACTCAATCTCAGACTATCTCGGCCACCGGTTCCCATTCCTGAGAAGCAAGTAAAATCTCCATCCTTTATTTAGAAGATGCAAAATATACCGCGCACGAAATCCCTATAGTATGCTAATACACGTGGCTCTGAAGTCAATTACAGGATTTTGTTCTCATACTTTCACGTACATCAGGTTAAAAAATAAATAAAAACAAAGATAAAAAACGTTCTGGCTGCAGAGCATGAGTCTCACTTCTCCTACTCGGAGCTTCAGAGAAAAGCTTCTATTATTCATGTCTGAATCTCTTTCCGTTGTGCTGCCTGTGCTGTCCTATAAGTGGGTTTGAGCAATAAAAAAGGAAAACAAAATAAGGAGACTTGCAGTCGAGACTTTATATTCCCAATTCGACCGCTGTAACGCAGGTTTCCGACAGCGAAAGTACTCAGGTGATTGGAAAAACATGGAAACACTTACCTTGCTTTTTCGAGAAAATACTCAAAGAGAGAGACAATACAATGTTATGTCAATTCTTTCCTATTTGCGAATTTCAATACAACGGGACGGGCACAGTGTAAAAAGTTCAATATGACCTTTCTAGGGAAGTTTTCTTCTTCCTAGTCTCTTATCACTAACAAAAGACAAAATACTCTACATACGATCTGTAATTTTCTTCTATTTATTGCTGTTTTGCAGATGTCCATTTAGAATATTCAAGGGTTTAATGCTATTTTTTTATTTTATTTTTACGACTTAGAAATAACGAATGAACAAATTTTACGCAAGACTCATTCAGAAACAAGATACACGTCGTTCAATTACTTGTACATTTTTTGCAATTAGTATATTGCAAATTTACGATAAATTGCACCGAAGGCCGAAATTCTTCGAACGTTTTCTTTCTTTAATTAAATAAGCAATTATCTACAGTTGTTGTGGGAGGGGCTAGAGTTGTAGGGGCTACTTAAGTTTAATAATCTCTAAGGGTTATTTTAATTTTCTAACAAATAACAAATATTTTTTAATTTTGAAACTCTTTCATTTACATTCTTTTTTTCCACGTAAAACTCCCTACCAGAATGAGTAAATAGAAACAGTATATAAAGAAAGTTTCGCGTACTTCCAACTGAAGAGCTTAGGCATCCGTAGTGAAGAGTGTTTCCCGTCAAGATAATTTCGTTGTTAAGTTCTCTGCGCTTGGTTGTATTGTACGTGCCAACTAGTGCCTGCTAATTATTCGATTACTAATTTGATAATGGGCCAACTACGCTAGATAATTGTGTCTAGCTTCGGTTAAGTCAGTTTAGTTTGTAGTGTTTATATTTATTTTAACTAACATTTATTTTAAGTTTAAACTATCTTTCCTTTCAAGCTTTAATTTCCCCTGGAATTGCAATGCCAGAGTATGAAAATTTTAGTATAACGCGCAAAGTATTCAAATTGTCAGCGGAAGTAATCTGAGTTAAATAGAAGGGAAACGAGTTCGATAGTGTGCTTTCTTGCTTCACTAGCGTGGCGGTGGCTAGGTAGAAATTGAAGAACCACGCGTTTCGGCCTGTGTGCTTGCCTCGGCAGATAGTTGAACCTTTCAACTTAATATTCAGAAATTTGCTGAAATATCAGCGGTATCTTAGAACGCGGTTAGGTTAGTTACGTTTAGAGAGCCTCGTAGGAAGTAACTTGTTATTATTCATTTTTAGTTTCTTAATTTTATTTTACCGCCGGGTCGGCGTAGTTTGTGAGCGTCAAGAGCACGCATCTGTAATTTTTAAAGTTGAATAAAAAGGGATTTAAACCCTTCTCAAGACATTGTGTACTTTCCAGTTCATAGCAGTCACCACTATTGTTGCGTGCAGGTTGGGGTCGCGCAACATTACATTGGCGCCCGAACACTTGTCGAACTGAAATGGCCGAAAACTGGATGGAAGCTTCTGGACAACAACAAGAAATGGCAAACCAATTGGAAGGATTTGGATACCTGGTCCAGACGATGAGAGCGTCAATCAAGCCAAACGTCATTTTCGACGGAAAAAATTTGGTGACGATATTTCTAGAAGGCCTCGAAAATCATTTCCAGCTCTACCCTGTGCCTGAAAGACAAAAAGTTGCCATAGCCACATCTGCACTAAGAGGACAGGCCTCGCTATGGTGGAAGAATATAGGCAAATTTTTATTAGGGGAATTCGGAGGCCAAACATATACATTTGAAAATTTCAAATAATCGTTATTAAAGGCCTTCTCCATAGTGAAAGACCGAGCAAGGCTAAAAGCCGAACTATATAGTTTCTATAAACGGGATATAGAAGAGTTGACGGACTTTATTCTGCGAAAAATTAAGCTGACGTATATGCTGTATGGGAAGAAACCCGACGCGGAAATTATTGAAATAATCTTACCAAGATTGTTACCTGCTGTTTAAGACTACTTCGAAATTAGAAACCCAAGCACATTGCAGGAGCTCTTCGAATTGGCGGTGAAGTTTCAAAATCGCAGAATAGCAGAAAAAGCTAGATGGGCATCGTGGTCTCAAGAGATCCGAAGGCAATCTTCAAATGAGCAGACCAGAAATGCAAACCGCTCTTATGGGGGAAAGAGCTATCAAGCTAACTCATCGAACCTCGAAGGTCAAGGCCCAAAAAGGAAATTCGAAAACAAACGTCCGCGTACCCAGAAGGCAGAAACTGAAAGGAAAGCTTTAAACGAGTAGAGGGGCCTGCAAAAGCGAAGTTCCAGACCCCGGAAGTTTCGAAAAAACCCTCAAGAAGATACTTAAATACGGTCGTCGTAAAAAACTCACAATTGCCGATTATACAAGTCCTGGTTGGCGATGTACCAGTAGAAGCCCTCATCGATACAGGAGCAGAAGGTTATTTTATGAGTGATACTTTTTTTAAGAAGAATTTTAATAGGTTACGATTATTTAAAAATAAAAACACAAAAATCATAGCAGCGCAAGGACAAACTTGTCAATATATTGGAAAATTATCTTTAAAAATACAGGTTCGAAACGAAAGCCTTAAAGTATTAATTTTTGTAGTAAAAAACTTGCAAAGTCCACTTACTTTAGGTATGGAGTTTTTAAAAGCTGCGAAGGCCAAACTGAAATTTCAGGAAAGTTCTATTGGGCTGGAGATGGATCGGAGGGTGGTGTAACCAGTGGAACAACCGCAAGTCGACCTTAGCCATTTGAATGACCATGAAAGCCAAGCCATCCAGCAAGTGGTGAGTACGTTTTCAAACTTGTTTTCAGAACGGCCTGGTAGTTGTCAAATTGTTACGCATGATATACAGTTAACTGCCGACAAACCTTGTAGGACTAAACCTTACCGCTATGATAAACAGAAAGAACAAATCATCGAAGAACACATTCAAGAAATGTTAAAGAACCAGATAATAACGCCCATAAATAGTGAGTACGCGAGTCCAGTCGTACTGTGTAGGAAAAAGAACGAGTTTCCTCCTTCGGATAAAAGGGCTTGGAGGTTTGCTATCGATTACAGAAAACTAAATAGTATTACTAAATTCCCAGTTTACCCTTTGCCGGTTATAGAGGAAATTATTAGAAAGATCAAATCTACAAGATACATGACTACGTTGGACTTAACGTCTGGCTACTATCAAATAGCTATGAGTCCCGAAGACATACATAAAACTGCGTTTATAACAAAATCGGGTACTTATGCATTTTCACGCATGCCCTTTGGGTTGTGTGGGGCCTCGTCAACATTTCAGAGAGCTATGGACATTGTTCTAAAGCCTGTCCTAGGAAAATCGACTTTAATCTATCTAGATGATATAATTATAACGAGTAGTACGTTGGAACAACATATTAAAGACCTAGAAGGAGTTTTTAAATTATTAAAAGAGGCCGGTCTTACAATTAACGCCTCAAAATGCAAGTTCGCAACTAAAGAACTTAAATATCTGCTTTATAAAATTTCGCAAAAGGGTATAGAAACGCAAGATTCAAAAATAAAAGCCATCAAGAATTTCCCACCTCCCAACACCGCCAACAAACTTTCTTCTTTCCTTGGGTTATGTTCTTATTATCGGTCATTCATAAATGATTTTGCTAATATTGTTGAACCCTTGTTAGTAATTAAAAGAAAGAAAAGTAAATTCACGTGGACAGCAGAAGCAAATACCGCATTTGAAAGGTTAAAAGAAGCGCTCATCAATGCCCCTGTTTTGAAATTCTTGGAGGGGGACGAAAACTTGGAAATTGCAGCAGATGCGTCTGACTATACTGTAGGTGCTGTTCTCATGCAAAATGGCCATCCTTTGGCATTTTTTAGTAAAACGTTGAATCCTACGCAAAGGAAATATACAGCTGCAGAGAGAGAAACATTAGCCGTATTAATGGCTGTACACAAATTTCGAGTTTATTTCGGCAAAGCGCCAGTAACAGACTTTTCGGATCACGCGGCTGTTGGTAGACTTTACTCGGGGAAAAACCTAACGCCCAGGTTAATAAGATGGGCTTTAAAACTTCAAGAATATAATCTCATAATTAAATATAAACCGGGTAAGGAAAACAATGTAGCTGACTCACTTTCTCGTATAAAACTGGACGATGAAAGAAATGAACTCAAATGAGCTGTGTTGACTTCAAAAATTTTAGATTCTAGAGAAACAATTATTGCTGAATTGAAAGCTGATCCTGAATTTGGAAGTATCTATGCATATTTGAAAAACCCCGAAAGCTTTGAGCACATAGATATCGATGCGATAAGAAAAAGAGCAGAAAACTATGAAATAATAGATAATTTATTATTTTATACGAAAACAACAAACGAAAATCTCGAGTACAAACCAGTTACCCCAGCCTCGCTTCGATTAAGCATTTTGAAGGAATTACACGACGCGAAAACAGCGGGTCATTTAGGGGTCAGAAAGACTTTAAAAAGTGTACGCGATGCGGTATATTTCCCGCAATTATACAAAATAGTAACTGCGTATGTCAGGTCCTGCAATCAATGTCAGTTAATAAATGATATTAATTACACCCCGGCCGGGTACTTAAATAGCATTCGCGCTACATTTCCGAATGAAATTTTAGGAATACATCTTCTTGGTCCTTTTCCCCAGAGTGAGTTAAATAAAAATCGTTTTCTTTTAGTAATTGTAGATCATTTTTCAAAATGGACAGAAATTGTTCCACTTAAACGCGCATCAGCCAAAACAGTCGCAGATGCATTCTTACACAGATACATTTTAAGATACGGTGCACCGATAAAAGTCATTAGCGATAACGGTAAACAATTCGTTAGCCAAATAATTGAAAACATTTGCACTGGACTTGGCATACGCCATATCAAAATGGTTCCGTATAGACCACAGGCAATCATCGCAGAAAGAGTTAATAAAAATATTGTAAAAATAATTCGAAGTTATGTTAGCACACATCACAAGCGCTGGGATGGGTTCATAAATGAGTTAGCTTATGCTTTAAGAACGGCAAATGACGATAGTATGGGAAAAGCTCCAGCAGAATTATTTTTAGGACGGAAGATAATTACGCCATTAGATAAATTATTCTTTGTGCGACAAAGAGAGCAAGAATTTAAACAAAAAGATGTGCGAAAACTCATTGACCAGGCGGTTAAAAGCTCGGATACGGCAAGAAATAGACAAAAATTATACTATGATAGAAAACGCCGTGAAGCAGATTTTAAAGTTGGGGATAAAGTGTTGAAGCGGCAATTTTCTTTATCAAGTGCCCCAGACAATTTTACTGCAAAGTTAGCTCCAAAATTTGAAGGCCCCTATGTAATTCAGGAAATCAAGGGAGTCGTATTGTACCTTAAGAACGAGAGAGGGGAAATCTGTAAAGCAAGTCCCGATCAGCTGAAAAAATATTATAATCAAATGATTTTGAAATCCTTAAAAGTTTCTTGCAGGACTCAAGCGTAAAAGAAGTGGAAGGTCAAGAAGTAACGTCACCCGCTCCACCACCCAAGAAGCAGAGAACGGAAGAGAAACCTAGCCCTTCTACAAGTCATGCGACGGTACCGAAAAGAAGAAATGAAAACGTTCAGAATCCAGCATTTAAGAAATACAAGAAAGCAACGCCCCTGTGTAAAGAATCTTTGGTAAAGAGGAAAAGACCAGTTACAACGTATCTCAGTAGAAATTCTGCATCGAGGAAAACACTTCCAGGGCCAGATAGTCAGGAGCGAACAAGGCCGCCGTTCCAGAGAACGAAAAGACAGCAGGAGGAACGAAAAGACCACCACCAACAGAAGAAATTCAAGCACGATTCCAGACCGGAGAACGCCAAGACCAGCCGTCCAGGGGCAAAGCGGAAAAGACAGCAACCCGACGACTACCACTCCAAAAAGTCGACATTCAGAGGGCGAAAAAGAAAAATCAACATGGACGACACTCGAAGGACACAAAAGAGACGACTGACTTCGATGAAATCTATAACGTGGGAACAGTTCTGCCAGAAGAGGATGTCGGAGTTCCAGTCATCGAAAACTCAAAGATAAGTTAAAATCTTCTATAAATTTTTCTTTTGATCCGAAATGTTATGCATAAATACGAAGTTCTATGTTTTGACGGAAGTCAGTTTGTCTCGGTTGAGACTTAGTTTTGTTTTACTTTATTTAGCTAAGGCAAAAGTATTATTTTCTTTAAGTATAAAATCTAAGAACAAGCAGTTTCTGTTGGTCGAAAGACTAATTCTGTTATGTTAAAGCCAAAATTTGGCCGAAGATAAAATAACTTCGTAATCTTGTATTAATGAGAAATTTAGTTTCAGTGCCGCCAGCTTGGCGAAGAATGCGTAAAGTAAAAATTTTATTTTTCTCTTATTTATTTTATGGTAAATTGTGAAAATCATATGTATTAGAATTTTGTAAATATACGTAAATACTTGAAAGTTATGTAAAAGTAGAATTTAGTTTAGAAGCATAAAATTTTAGATGCTAAAAGTGAATACTCGAAAGAAATGAATTCAAATTTAAGTATTAAACTGTAGATAAAATCATGCTTTAGAGCGAAAGCCTGCATGTCTAAAGATGAATGAGGGGGAATTTAGAATGAATGTCTTTTGTAGGGTTCTCCACCTACACATGAATTTTAAGAATGTTAAAATAGCTCATCGAGTTTTAGAATGTCGAGTAAGGTGTGTCTATTTGGTCGCTGAATTCTAACAAATCATTGTGGTTAGGGGAAGTGTTGCAATACTAATACACGAATATTCCCGTTTGACACCACACATGGTGGAGAGCCAGGGTAAAGTTAAATTCATGTTTGAATGCTTGAATGAATGTGAATTAAGCAGTAATTAAGGAAAAAAAATCGATCAAAAACAAAAACTTTATTCAGTGTCAAGAAAGTGTAAATTATAATGTATTTAGAAAGATACTGATACTTATTCCTTCCAGATGCTGGAAGGAAGAGAACAGATTGATTGCTGAAGTCCAGGAAAGGTTGCTGTAAGAAGAGAGGGTAAAATGATTGTCTACAGAAATTTATTCTAACTTGAGAAAAGTTTTTTTTTTTTTTTTTTTTTTTTTTTAAACGAAGCTCTTAAATTTTAGTTCAGAATATGGAAACTGTTCAACAGGTCGTTTCTAGGACCTGCTTCCATGTTTACCAAATTCTGGCAGCGGCAAATGTAGGGTTTATATTTATTTTAACTAACATTTATTTTAAGTTTAAACTATCTTTCCTGTCAAGCTTTACTTTCCCCTGGAATTGCCAATGACAGAGTATGAAAATTTTAGTAGAACGCGCAAAGTATTCAAATTGTCAGCGGAAGTAATCTGAATTAAATAGAAGGGAAACGAGTTCGATAGTGTGCTTTCTTGCTTCACGAGCCTGGAGGTGGCTAGGTAGAAATTGAAGAACCACGCGTTTCGGCCTGTGTGCTTGCCTCGGCAGATAGTTGAATCTTTCAACTTAATATTCAGAAGTTTGCTGAAATATCAGCGGTATCTTAGAACGCGGTTAGATTAGTTACGTTTAGAAAGCCTCGTAGGTAGTAACTTGTTATTATTCATTTTTAGTTTCTTATTTTTATTTTACCGCCGGGTCGGCGTAGTTTGTGAGCGTCAAGAGCACGCATCTGTAATTTCTAAAGTTGAATAAAAAGGGATTTAAACCCTTCTCAAGACTTTGTGTACTTTCCAATTCATAGCAGTCACCACTATTGTTGCGTGCAGATTGGGGCCGCGCAACGTTACAAGTTTAACATTAGATTAGCTTCTTATTTTCTTATCTTGAGTTTAAACTTTAAGTGGAGGGTCTCCTGTAAGCCCGAGAAGAGGCAGTCTGTCATTATTTTTTGAATAAATAATAGGTTATTTATTTATTCAAAAATAAATAATTCATTCTCTGGACTTGGTCGTTTAATTATTTATAGACGGTGATCCAATTTTTTTATCTTTCAAAGCACAAAATTCGAAAATCGTTTTTAAAATGAAGCAGCTCTCGTCCTGGAAGAGATATGAAGGTCTTTTGTGAACGAAAGGTCAAAGTACATTTTCAGCAATTTTAGACATGGAACAAAATGTATAAGGTAAGGCAGTAACCTCGGCAGATGATTAAAAGAAAATAAATGAAAATTTACTTTCAAATGATAATAGTTAACTATGACCTAAAGATAAATCAGTTAACAAAGCAAATGTTCTGTATGTAAAGATTTATTTTTAATGTGCTTCTAAAAGCACATAGAGCCATTATTATATTCCCTTTTCATGAAATTTGTATCTAGTACGATTCGGTTTTCATTTTTATGAGAAAACATATATTTATTTACATGATATTTTATTTAGAATGATAAACAGGTGTGATAAATATGCGTAAATCACTCTTATTAAATATAATAATTAACTTCATATATAAATATACATATATGTAGACGTTGCGATTAACTTTACACCCGGGTATATTTTGATTGCACCTTGAGTAATAAGTTTTTAAATTAAAGTATCAATTTATATGACAGAAAATATGGTATTTTATCAGTTGCGTAATGAAATTTAATAATCATGTGATGTTAATGACATGAAATGAAGCGTTCATATTTATGGTCGTTCTTTTAATCTATGCATTGGCATAATATTTTTCTTAGCAAAATATCACTGTTCTAGATAAATAAAAATAGCTATATAACAATGAAAAGACTCCAATCCACGTCCGGATCAATGAGTTGTTCCGATTCGTTTTATTTATTTCTGCACGATTACTAAGAATACAGAACCACGATGCGTTCCTTATTGCAAAAGTTAATATTTATTCTTTTGCAGGTTCAATGCGCAAATGATGCATGTTTTTCTAAATTAAACTGAATCCCACAATGTTTCACCTCTTGTGTTATATTATGACGTACTTCAGAAAAGTAATAGAACATCAGGGAAAATTCGCAGTTCCAAATTCAAGCATTTCGTTGTCATTGTCTTAAACCTCGTCAGTTTGAAAACACGTTTCTATCTCATACAGTCCTATTTTACGATTTTTAAATGCAACTGCTTGGTGAATAAATAGCATCTGGAAATAAAGGAAAGTTCAAATTTCATTCTAAATTATTTTATATTTAATTAAAAAGTTATACTGCATTCTGTGTTGCCGGTTTTCTTTTGGTAATTTAACGAAATACGTAATAACATTCTCTGAGTGGACTGTTTTCAGTATTTACAGCCTATTACAAGATTTAAGATAATACAACATCTGCATGTTATACAATATCTTTTGGGTTAAGAACTGTGGGACTTGCAAACCACAGCTTCTTAACCCAAAAATGTATACTTTAGACCACTAATAGTTAACATGAATTAATTTGCGAACTCATAATGCACATCGAATGCGTTACAGTATGTTCATTACCACTTTCATAATATAGCAACAGTCCGGGTTACATTTAATTAGGCTAATGCTTCGGCTCGTAACATTTCGGTAATTTGTTCATTTAATCAGCAACGCATTCTAAACAGTTGGGTGGCAGGAAAGTAACCAAATATAGATAAACATCAGTTTAAAACGCCGTGATAATAATACAATGGATACTCAAAAGTATGGAAGTATGACCATTTTTATTTCTTCTGCGAAGTAAAGGAAGCATTGTAATCACGAAAAATTCCGAGTATCATATTTCAACTAAAATATACATTTTGACAACTGTCGAATGCAATTTAATGCTGTTTTGCCGCGACATCTGTACGTAAGGATAGAATAAAGGACTCTTTTTCCCCAAACGAATTATAAAACTGATTTAAATAATTCAGAAGAGATTCTGTACTTACGTACGTACGTATGTATGCATATATCTCGCATAACTCAAAACCGAGTAGCTTCAGAATATTGAAATTTTGTATATAGGACTGCTATAATATGCAGTTGTCTATCTCTCTTTTTGGTTGCAATCGGCAACACCAAAGGTATATATATATATATATATATATATATATATACCCAATCTGTTACTCGACTCAGTGAGCTCATTTTTTTTCCTTATATGTTGGTAAATTGCGCATTTTTTGCTTTACAAGGATTGAATCATGTTGTTCTTATCTTCAGGATAAGGTTGTTAGGCTTTTACTTAATCTGTATTCAATAGTTCTAGAATTATCAACAATTTAAAAGTTGTTTAAGTGCGGCTAAGCCTCATTTTTGTTTACCATAGTGCCATATTTGTTGTTTACATTTGAAACTTAGAAAAATACTTAATTCGGTTTCTGCACCTTCAGTGTCTTTTTGCTGAGTGGGACTTTTTTTTTTTTTTTTTTTTTTTTCCCCCACCGAAAAATCTGCCTTGTTGCCTGCTAGCCGAATTACTTGTTTTTGCGTAAAAACCAATTTGAATTGTAAAAACTGTTTTTTATTGGTTTTTTTTTTCAATTTTTAATGAAGATATTTTGAGGTTTTATGTATTTTTGCCTTTCCTAGAACTGAGAACAGAATTAATTGAATAACAAATATATTTCTAATGAAATTAGAGAAAATAAGTTTAAATGAAATGCAGCAAAAAGTGCATATAATTTAATATTCCTTACAAGGAAGTCATGTGGTGTACACATAAGATGTTCTAAAAAGTCTATGAGAAGAACTGTAGCTGGCAAACAGCCTTGTCTGATCCCTCTATATATTCCATTTAATAAACAAGAAGTCATTTGTATGCTGTCAGGGTGGAAATGTCTATTTGGCAACTAGAAAATTCACAGCACAAATTTTGGTTAGAATATAGGTATTGTTTCTATTTATATATAAAATTTAATTTTTCTGATATTTATATTTGTGGGGATATTTTATATTAACCACTCAGTTATTTTATGTTTTTGATTTGTACTGCCACCCTCCAGAATGTAGATGTAGTTCGCGTGTATTTTATTTAAAGTGAGGTCTTTAGATTATAAGCCAGAGCGTGTTCTGGTTCTCGTGGCCATGTTACTAATCTGCTATCTTAGATATAAGTTAACGTCTTTATCAGTGATAATTAAATTATTATTGCCAATAACTGAATTCCACGCCCGTTAAGTTCTGAGCCAACTTCGGGTTTAAATTATTGTGTATCCTTCGAATTATTTAAACATTTATTACATTTGATTTATTATACTGAATTTTACATTTGACTTACTTCTAGTGTACGTTATATCGTCCTACAGTGGTTGGCTGAGTTGTAAGCACAGGTTGCCTTCTGTTCTTATTTAGCTTTAATAAAGACTTTTTTATAATATTCCTAAGCTACAGTTGTCACTTAACATTAATCAGGTATTTACATTAATCGGATGATTGTTAATCACGTTAAACTCCACAGTGACGCTCAAATTAATGTAATAACCATGGTTCAAGAAATTCCAACGTATATTCTAACGCCCCTTAACATCGCAGACTCTACCGGCACCAGTAAATACCATGGAAGGATTTGGCTTCATCGTGGATAAGATGTGGCCATCAATGAAACTCGCAGTGATTTTTTATGAACGAAGTTTGGCAAGACGTTTTGAACATTTAGATTCAAATTGTTTGCTTTATCCAATGAAGTTTAAACATTTACTTTAGCAACCGTCGCATTACGACGGCGGGCTCTGAGCTGGTATAAGTGCATTGGAAAATTATTATTTGGTTAACCAGGAAGTGCGACCTACAAGTTCGAATTATTTAAAATCACTCTGGTAAAAACATTCCCCGTAGTGAAAGATAGATAGGGCCATATTGGAGGCAGAAATTTTGAATAAATAGTAATTGAAGGTGGAAGAACTGTCCGGATTATTCTAAGAAAGATTCAAATTTTTAATATGTCACATGGGAAAAGGCCGATGCAGAGGTGATTCCAATTATTTGCCTAATTTGTTACCACAGATTCAAGATTTCTTTGAGTTAGAGACTCGAACATACTCAAGAGTTTCTTTGAGTTCACCGTAACGTTTGAAAGCAGGAAGGTTGCAGACAGTATGCGTACTGCAGGATATGGCCAGAGATCTAAGCAGATCTTTTTTGGAAGCAGAAGAGAAAAATGAGCAACGCCTTCGCCGGAAATCGAGCCATGGACCTCTGGAATACGCACCCAGCTTGCTGACCGCTAAACTACGAAGGCATGCTAAGAATGCGGAAGGAATACCTTATAGTTAAAGTGAAATAAAAAGTGAATATTTAAAATGCCTTATATGGTGATTGCAAAACTAGTTTTCCTTCCAGATGTCGGAAGGAGGTGAAACTATGCTCTTGGATGTAATGGAAATATTGTCCCATGATGTTTATATCTTTGTATGTAAACTTTAGTTTGTAAGTTTAGATTGTAAGTTCTTGTAAGAGGATGTGTCTTGTTTAAAATCTAATATCTTACCAAGGCCGTTAAAGAACTTCATTGCGATTATTATAATTCTGGCGAGGAAAGCTGTGAGGTATCTTTATGTTAATTAACCAGTTATTTTATGTGCTTGTAAGGATTATGTTAATTTTATTAACAATTAAATTTTGAGTTAAACTTCCTTTCATATCGCTTCTTAATTTCAACTTACCACTTCTGGACTAGAAGAGAAACACGCTAATGTGACAATCAAAATCGTAAAAACAACCTTGTATTTAGGTTGTTTTTACGATTTTGATTACCACTTCTGGCCAGAAAGTAGTTTTAGAATCACGTCTGAATGCGAATGAGGAAAATCGGTATTTAACCGCGAAGTTCTACTGTCTTGGAGAGAGAGATACCAAATACTCTGGCTAGCACGCGTCTGCCTTTTTAGGCTATTCTCTCATAATCTATCATTACGCTCGGCCGTACTTTAGGCCCTTGATAGCTTTGCAGTCAATTAGCGTTAAGTCAATTAGCTTCGACTATATCTCTGTAGTTAAGATTAGTTTAATTTAATTCTTAGTCTCTTAAGTTCAAGCCCGAGTGTCGGCTTTATTGTACAACTCCAAGACGGAGTTCTGTTAAATCTTATTTGAATAATAAAGAGTCTTTTAACCCTTTCCAAGTTTATTCACTGTCTCATGATTTCAAGATATTATTCGCTTACTAGTTCTTAAGATTCTTCCCATCCAACTGTAACTTAGAATTACATAGTGCGGAATTCTACATGTTGGATGTCCCTTTCCGTTTTCTCGCCAGAATGACAATTTAAATCGTGTGTACTTAACGTAACCTTTTTTAGGATGTAAGATGGATCGTGTTCTGTCTTTCATGGCTACTTTACTAGGATGCTATTTTAGAGTTCTTGTCTTGTGCCGTACATTACAATCGCCGATAGCTGAATTCCATGCCGTGTAAGTTCTGAGCAAATTTCATGTTAAATTCACTGTGTAGCCTGCAGCTGCTAATTTATTTGAATTTAAATTTTACATTTAACTTCCTGTTACTTTAAGTTATCTCGTCACAAGTGGCTGGTTGAGTTACAAGCATAGGTGTGCCTTCTGTTGTTAGTTAGTTTTAATAAAGGGTCTTTTACACCCTTCTCAAATTTCAATTCCCAAACTGATGGTTTAGACATCAGTGTTGTTCTTTCAGTGTGCAATACATTCAGTGAGGCACTTATTCAGTTTTACAATGCTTATATTCTTGGCTGAATAAGAAGATGCCATTTCTTTTCGTTTTACGTAATCATATTTTCGAATGAGCCACTGCAAGGTATATTCGTTATAGCCCAGTAAAGCCTTTTCTGACGTAAGTAACACACGTCCTGAATAATTTGATGCTGAGAGATGTGTTTTTGTGTGTTTTGTTGTTATCAATTCACAAAAGGGCTAGCCTATAATAGTATCTAGGATGAGCTCTTAAATAACGAGTGACAGCGTAATCCTCTATGGCGCCTAATGATATCTTTATTTCACCTTGCAGAGGAGATCACTGAAAACCCCCACATTATACGTATGATATATTTATTAGCAATCTTGGGACCTATGTGCATGTAAATATACTTTCTTGTTATTAATTAAAGTTTAATGAATGTTCTGTTAACTAGTACACCTAATCTGTCTTATTCACAAAAGCACATTTGTGGATTTTAATAAGTTTTAAACCGGACCCTCTTATTCCCCAGTGCTTACAATTTTTCATAAAAATATCTACCTTGTTCTCAGAAACTTTGTAAATGAAGTCATTTAACTAGGATTATAGCAAAGAAATAAAGACTTGTATATAATCCCTTACTTTCGTAATAATATTTTGCAGAAATCTTGCTTGGGTACGATATTGACTCGAATATAAAATAACTTCGCTTATAGTACTACCTTGAATTTCTTATTGTGTGAAAGAAATAAATTTGCATGCACATAAGACAGCTTTAATACTTTAATAATTCATGTATTCATACAACGCTAATCCTTCATGTACTTATAACTCCTAATTACATTAATCATTCATGCGTTTATGGAATAGGTGAAATATACTTACGACTTTTACGGCTCCAAATAACTTCTTATATTCCTATTTTGTTTGTATGTACCCTGACTTTCAAACGATCTGATACAATTCATTAGAGCTCTATCTTCCACACTGTAACAGCTTTAAATATTATTAAAATCTTGTAGTTTAAATAATTTAAATAGATAAAGATTAAGGTATTTGCGAATGGCAATATTTGAAACCAGACTCGAGTGCCACGTTCGACTCTCGCACGAAGAATGTAATTTATTTTTAAATGTGAGAATTTTTTCTTTTTGTTTTGTATGTCGCCATTTTAAGTGCTAAATAAAGTTTTTTTCTGTGTTCCATCATTGGAGTTGCTTCATATTGCCAAAGAAGTATCACAACACTGTTAGATATAGTTCATACGAACACTGACTTCCCAAGATTTGACATAGTTCATAAGAAAAACCGTTTTCGGTGTCTGTAGCCTCTTTTTCTCTGTAGGAGAGAAAGCCTCTTTGGTCTTCACGTAATTATAAGTGCGATACTCAGAAGGCATTCTGCAAATCAAATAATTAATTAGTCTTGTAGAAATGAAAAGAAAATATACTTATCGAAAATGTTAGGATGTAATTAATTAGGTTATTAGAATATAATTAATGTTAGGAAATAATTAATGCATTATTTTAATTTTTTAAAAGCTCAAGTGATTAGGACATTCAGATTTGTAATTTATCTCAAAAATCTCGTCTTTTTTCTTCGGTACAAAATGATACTTTTCTGAATACAAAAAGAAAGAAATATTGATAATTTCTTAGTAATTTCTTCTGTTGCGGGAACTGATTACATTCGAATGCAGTAATGCATATGGCTTTTTTGTTATACTTTCCTGCCATAATTATGAATTGTCAAAGTACAAATTCAAGAAATCTTCAGCTAAGCAAAAGGTTGTTTCACTGAAAATGAATTTTAAATTTTATTTTATTTTCAACGTCTTTGAGAAATCTTTTATTCATGAAACATAAATTGCATTTCTTTTATTCCCTTGAGCAAATATTTCTCCACTAGCGGCTTAAACCTTTAAAAGTTGCAAATTCTAGAAAAGCTTGAATTACATAATCTCTGGCTCTCTTATAGAAACTTGCGTATGAGAGGTGAAATTTTGTCAGAAGTCAAATAAGAAAAAGGTATATTCGTTATTTCGCATTCTGTTCACCAGTGCGAAATTTAAGTACTTTCATTTTTAAAGAAGGAACATTTCTCGTCTTGTGGTTTGTAGTTACTCTTGAAACCAGTGACGCAAAATTACTAGAAATAAGTCTCGAAGAAGAAAATTCTGGAACATTAAAAAATGAAATACTTCTTGAAATTTACGTATTTTAATTTCATAATTTATATCTTAATTCTGTCGTACATATTATTTTTAAAATATTTTCAAGGAAATACTAATACTTCCGTTAATAATTAAGAAGAATGACTCACATTTTAAATAGAAAAGACAGAGAATATTTAAGTTTTTTAGCTTTTGTTTAACTATATAAAATTTCACGTGACAGTATTTTTAAAAGCGTTTAGATCGTATAATAATTTATCCACGTTTTGTACCAAATTATCTTGCGTGCAATTTGAAAATTCGGGTTATAATTTAACACTCCGAAAGGCTTATTATTAAAATTCCAAAAATTTAAGATAATGTACACAATTTTTAAAAATATGAGGATTATAAAATTAAAAAATAATAGAAATCTTATTCTCGTCCATTGTTTCCAGATTAACTCCTTACCAGTTTTAAACTAAACACTCTAATTAAGACACAACACGCCGAATAAATACTAATTCAGAAGACAAAAAACAAACATCAGCGTTATATTTACAAAATTTTCACAGGACTAATTTCGATGGTTTTACCGAACCACTATCCTCAGCTGCAAAACCGCAAATGAACAAGATAGGAAAAAATGATTAGATAAGATAAGAAAGCCTGGACAAGAATAAGCAAGTGGCGCCGTCTGTTGATGAAACCAGAACTAAAACATAATTTCTTTAAAGGCCGAAGGCAAATTTGGATTGGAATTAGGATCGTTACCTACAACAGAAAGATTTTTTTGAATGTGAAATGCCTCTAGAAAATCCAGTTCTCCAATGGAAGATGTTTTTTGAATAATTTTGGCAGCAGAAAAATTGAAAGTGTGATTTTCGGACCAACAATGTTGAGCAACAGAAGACTTGTTGATTGTTTCCTTTTTTTTTTACATATGCCTCATGTTCCTTGACGCGAAATTTTAAGGCTCTCCTAATTTGGTTAATGTAAATCAAACCACACTGGCAAGAAATCCTATAAGTACCGCAAGAATTCATATCCGGAATGGGGTCCTTGAGTATGGAACTCGGAATTTCATTGATGGGAGAATAAACAACCCGAAAGTTAAATTTCTGCAAAATATGTTCAACTTTGTAGCTAATTGATGGAAAGAAGGGAATGACAACAGAATTTTTATAATCTCCTAAAACAAGAGTGTGCCTTTTTGGTGTCTTGAGATGAGAATTTTTTAACTGCTTGATTAATAATGTTGGGTGAAAAGCCCCTGTCAATAGCTATTGCTTTCAAATAATTTAGTTCTTCATCGAGGACTAGTTTGGAGGAGCAAACCTGAAAAGCACGGAAAACATAGGAATAAAATGAAGCTAACTTTTGTTTAGTCGGATGACATGATTTAAAGTGTGGTGGAAGGCAAACCGATGAAGGTTTACGGTAAACCGTAGTACTCAAGTAGTACTTTTTGTGAATCTGAAACTTTACCGAACTTGATCACAGAAAGAAATGATTAAGCATCTTATTGTTCATAGTGTGAAATTCAATAATAAACCTTTGAAAGAAAATCTAACTGCGAGAGAAAGAGCTACAATGCGCGAAATTCATTTTAACCCGGATATTATCATTTCAAAGGCCGACAAAGGTGGCCAGATAGTCGTCATGGATAACAACACTTACATCGATGGTGTCACTAAACTCTTAAACAAAGGACCATATAATCCGATCCCTAAAGATCCTTCACCTTCCGACTTGTCAAAAATAAAAACTGCGATCAAATCTTCGCAAATCATTTCAGGCAACTTAAACCATTCGCTTATCCCATCTGTTGCGAATTGTGCCAGATTATATGCTCTTCCCAAAATTCATAAAAGTGGTATTCCTTTCCGCCCTATTGTATCAAATTTAGGTACTGCCTCGTATCCAGTAGCTAAATATTTGGTTTCTAGATTTTCCACTCTATTAGACAATAACATTTACACCATAAAAAATTCAATAGAGTTTGTAAGAAAGGTTAAAAACATTTCTCCTAGTAATTTACTCATGGTTTCTTTTGATGTAAAATCATTATTCACCAATGTCCCAGTGGAGGGTGCATTAAGATGTCTAGAAACCAGACTTCGCGAATTTCATTTCTCTTGCATCGAAATTGATGAGCTAATTTCTCTCACTCTGTTCGAAACAAACACATTTTGTTTTCCGAAATAAATATTACAAGCAAACTGAGGGATTAGCCATGGGAAGTCCCCTCAGTCCCATCCTGGCTGATATCTACATGCATTATTATGAATCAAAATTCTTTGAAACTTTAAACTTCCCGCCATGGTTCCGCTACGTAAACGATACTTTTACCCTGTTTGAAGGTAATAAAGATGATTTAAATAAAGTTCTTTCAACAATGAATTCTATTGATCCTGCTATTCAGTTCACTTTTGAACTTGAGACTTTCAATTCTCTTCCGTTTCTCGACATTCTGGTCGCACGTAACACATCCAACTTCAGTACTACGGTTTACCGTAAACCTTCATCGGTTTGCCTTCCACCACACTTTAAATCATGTCATCTGACTAAACAAAAGTTATCTTCATTTTATTCCTATAATTTCCGTGCTCTTCAAATTTGCTCCCCCAAACTAGCCCTTGATGAAGAACTACATTATTTAAAAGCAATAGCTATTGACAGGGACTTTTCACCCAGGGGCTTTCCACCCAACATTATTAATCAAGCAGTTAAAAAATTCTCATCTCAACACACTAAAAGGCACACTCTTGTTTTAGGAGATTATAAAAATTCTGTTGTCATTCCCTTCTTTCCATCAATTAGCTACAAAGTTGAACATATTTTGCAGAAATTTAACTTTCGGGTTGTTTATTCTCCCATCAATGAAATTCCGAGTTCCATACTCAAGGACCCCATTCCGGATATGAATTCTTGCGGTACTTATAGGATTTCTTGCCAGTGTGGTTTGATTTACATTAACCAAACTAGGAGAGCCTTAAAATTTCGCGTCAAGGAACATGAGGCATATGTAAAAAAAAAGGAAACAATCAACAAGTCTTCTGTTGCTCAACATTGTTGGTCCGAAAATCACACTTTCAATTTTTCTGCTGCCAAAATTATTCAAAAGACATCTTCTATTGGAGAACTGGATTTTCTAGAAGCATTTCACATTCATAAAAATCTTTCTGTTCTAGTTAACGATCCTAATTCCAATCCAAATTTGCCTTCGTCCTTTAAAGAAATTATGTTTTAGTTTTGGTTTCACCAACAGATGGCGCCACTTGCTTATTCTTGTCCAGGCTTTCTTATCTTATCTAATAATTTTTCCTATCTTGTTCATTTGCGGTTTTGCAGCTGAAGATGGTGGTTCGGTGAAACCATCGAAACTAGTCCTGTGAAAATTTTGTAAATACAACGCTGATTTTTATTGTTTGTCTTCTGAATTAGTAAACACTCTAAGTTTTAAAATTCATCCTACGGGAATTGATGATATGAAACCTAAAACACCATGATTATTACAAAATACCATATATATTTATGAAACACATTGAAGGAATTCTCTTAGAAATTTTTATTATTTTTATTTCTTAAATTCCATGCTTGGAGAAGATAGATAGCATTGCCACTTGAGGTAAATATGTAAAACACAGTTATAAAAATTAGACCGATAAATAGTAGAGAAATATTGTTCGGAAAATTATTTCATCGTAAATTATTGCCATATTTATGTTTATATGCTGATTTAAAAAAAGGACAAATACAAAATGATTGTAAACAATAAATACAATATCCTAAAAGTATTTTTTAAACTTTTAGTTCTCACTACAAATTTTATGTAGAAATTCTGGTCTAAGGGGTTTTTCTAATTATAGATTCCTTGACAGGAAATTGGTCAACAAAATACGGGGTTAGGATGCAAAGTAGGCGTCGGAAATTCTAGATACGAAAAAAAAGAATAAAGGATCTTTTCGCTGTCAGTGTGTGTTCTAGTGGCGGTGTGTATGGCTTAACCATTTCAGGGGCGGTGGTTTCGCCTTGAAACCGCATTTTCAAATTTTTTTTAATTTAGAAAATTTGGTTTTTTTTTCTCAAAACCGCTGCTAAAATTAAATTACTTCTTAAAGCTGATAACAGATGACAGCAGCAAACCTTTCTGGGCATCCATTAATTGATACGAATCATTCAAAAATAGCTTCTTTTGCACACTACTCTTTTTGGCGCATTTTAAAAGCAAAAAACCCAAAAAATTTTAATTTTTACACAATATATTTTATAACCAGGCATCAATGAGTAATTAAATGTCCTTAGTTCACAAAAAAAAAAGTAATAGAACCCTTTTAAATTTGAATGTTTTCATTGCGGTTTCAGTATGAAACCACCCTTCTGGGACATCGAAGAAATGATCAGATGACGCAGGCGCGAGATTTTTTGCAGTTGTGTTTATTGCTTTCAGATCACTGCTGTAAACAGTTGCACAATATCTTCGTTTGAGTGGCTTCAAAGATGAGGATTTATGGAGCTTTTGAGAGAAGGAAAACATTTCTTATTTTTTACAGAGACACAGAGCACACTGAAAAACACTCGTAGTTGCGTTTTTATTATGCTTCTCTTAGCGTCGCTTTTCTCATGCTTCTAGTTCATAGTAAAATAATTGTATGCATCTTAATTTATTTTATTTTTACATATAATTTTCTTAGTTTTAAACATATTTTTTAAAAATATTTCATAGTTTTATGCAAGTAATTTAGTGCATTATTAGTTACTTTTTGTCTCATACTTTTCTGTTTCCTGTTTTAAATTCTTTATTTATAATTAAAAATGCGTGTTTATGCAAATATTACTTACTTTATTAGTTGTTCAGTAATTTACTAGTATAATCTGCAATTTGGGTTACGTTTAGATACTTTTCAGCAAAGTAAAGGTAAATAAGCAAATGTTTAGTCTTAAGTGCTCTAGACGGGCGCTGGTTCTACTAGCTTTTTAGTTGGATGAGGAGATAGCAAAAATGAAGAAGTGAAAATCCCCGTCTAGAGCCAACCAGCGCCCGTCTAGAGCTGGTTTCAAGGCGAAACCGGTCCCCTTTCCATAAAGGGGGACGAAAAAAAAATTTTTAAACTCATTTATGTTGTCTATAGGACCATTGCATGTCATTATGCTTACTTTTTCATAACTTTTAAAAAATCATAACATTGCGCCCCTGAAAGGGTTAAAGGTAAATATTGTTTATATTGCTCGCCGCAGCTTTGTAAAATAAGTCTTAAACGAAGTTAGGCGCCATTCATTGTTATGCATTCCTTAATCTCTGATGCAAATAGAAATGTAGACAAAGTTATTTGTTCATAGTATGACACGTTTTGTATTGTTGGCGTATTGTTTTTCGGTTTTTTTTTTCTCTGGGAAAGAAAATTGCCCTGAGGTTTTCGCACGCTGTTGATAAAAGGGGATGTACAGGGCCTACTCTGATCTTTCCGGGGTTATAATAGGTTGGGATAAGTTCTTGGCAGCCTGTGATTCACCAATTAATTTGAAATGAACCGGGGTTGCGTCGGTCGTTGCTTTATAATTAATAATTAGGCGAGAAGTTAAAAGAGGGAGTTTGGGTTAAAATAGAGGATCATTCGTCAGATACTAGTTTTGAGCTGGACGCGGCGTTAGCAAAAATGAAGAAGAAGAAGAAAAAAAGTACTTTTTGTTGAAGGTGGAGGGGTCGGACAGTGTCCTTCAGTCCTTATTTTGAGTTGGATGCTCAGAGGTTTTCTTCAGCTACTAGCTTTTTAGTTGGATGAGGAGATAGCAAAAATGAAGAAGTGAAAATCGGTGGATATGGTTGAAGGACAAAAGGTTTTCTTCAGGCTCTTTTTTACGGGTTGGCTGCATTTGATTCATCTTGGTACTAGCTGGTAGTTGATGAAACATTAAGTGAATAATTGTAGAAAAGCTTATCCTGAGACGGAAAAAAAGCTTATTTTAGCGAACATGTCTTGGAAAGACGAGGCGAGTCTTCCTTTTTCTTCCGGCTTACTGCCCTTGCGAGAGGAGACTGCAATTTTTAAATGAAGATGAAGTGTTCTAGTTTCTATATTTCAAGAAATGATTTCTACTATATACGAATAGTAAGATATCACTACCTGAAAGATATGCTCGATGTGTGATGCAGAAAGAAAGTAATTTTGCGAAGATGTCTTCAAAAGATGAAGCGGTAATGCTTTCTTCTGTGCTTTAATATAAAGGTTTCTGTTCGCGTTTGTGATGATTAGGTAATGTTGGTACAGATCTACAAGTGAAGACCAAAGAGAGGCTTTCTCTCCTACAGAGAAAAAGAGGCTACAGACACCGAAAACGGTTCCTTTTATGAACTATGTCAAACCGCGGGAAGTCAGAGTTCGTATGAACTATATCTAACAGTGTGGAAGATAGTGCTCTAATGAATTGTATCAGATCGTTTGAAAGTCAGGGTACATACAAACAAAATGGGAATATAGGAAGTTATTTGGAGCCGTAAAAGTCGTAAGTATATTTCACCTATTCCATACACGCATGAATGATTTATGTACATTATATATAAATGGGAAATGGACGGCCAGGTATTTATTTAAAGCATAAGTCTATATGTGTAAGTTGTTTGTAATTTTGTATGTTAAAGATATACTTAATGGATAGTATAAAACGAAGAAATTGTGTAGCTAAGTCTATGCGATCCTTCAGAATATATTTCTGATCACTACAGTAAAACTAAAGAAATTTAAATTATCATTGTGTAAATCGAACAAGGGTTAGTAACTCAATCGAGATTGTATTGAACTTAATTGTCAAAATGTTCATTAGGAAGTAAAATTAAAAATTTGAGGTTTATGAAATTCTGTATGTGATTACTTCGCACCACAACCCTTCCACACAACATTTGTGTTTTTTATAGCAGCACATCAAAACAACTACACAACACATAAGTCATGTTTAATCAGTTACTACGTATTATTACAAAATACATCCAAGAAACCTTCTGCAAAGTATCTTTTTGTTTTTATTTCATGGATTTTGTAATCTGACAACTCCGCTGCATTTAAAATAATTTAATCTTTACTTTATAAAATAATGCCTAGTTTTGTCGTGGTTTAAATTTATGTCAAATTATATCACAGCAGTTTGTCTTCTACAATACTGTTTAGTTATTTTGACAGCTCCTTTAATTATGATATTTTCCTTCTTATACATTTAGTTTCTAGCTGACTAAATTATAAAATAGTACACCTTTAGTAATGGCTTAGCGAAAAATGGCTTCATTTGTTTAACTGACATCTGCATACCATAATTGTGCTAAATATTTTGACTAAAAACAGAATGTTCATATTAAAATTTAAAATACTTGTAATGAAATAATTTCGTTTTTTCTGACACCAAACAAGTGAAAGAACGCTTCCTAATTCGCTTAATTTAATGCTTTTATATTATTTTATATTATCTTTCAAATCATAATTGTTATGCATTGTGTTCGGAACACAAAGTGAGTCTTTTAAAACCAGCATTCATGCTTATTATTATTTTTTTTTTATTATTTTCCGATATCAGCATTATTATTAACAGATTGTTTGATGTTTTAATTGCAGACTCTAAACAGTCTATTCAGCGATTATTACAAGCGATTATAACTACCTTTGTCTAAGGATTATAACGGATCGTTATTCTAATGATTGTAACATCCATCTAAAGCATGCATTTCAAATTCAGCACCTCAAGTGAGACAAATAACCATAATTTTACAGACGAACCGTAAGTGGAGAAAACCTAATTTCGTACTTAATCTTGTATTTGAAAAGTGAGCAAATACATAAAATTTTACCTAACATTATAGTCCCTTAAAAATAGGAGAAAGATCAGGAAATTCTGGTAGTGGATAGATACCTATTGTTTGTTTCTCGACACTTGCGTCTTTTATCTGCAGCTAGCTTTCTGATGTCTGGAGACATATTGCAGTTTCAAAATTCAACGTCTGTTAACTTTGATCTCGTTGGGGATTTGCTTTTTTTCATAACTGCGAAACATTATTCACATGATACGCACTAGTGGAAACGGAAATTACGTACCGAGCACATTTTTGTTCTGGGAACCAAGCTGACGGGTATTATAAACTTCGGAAAGACCAACTTCACGGAATTTTTGCTTTGGAATCGGACACAACATCCGTTAATTCCATCTGTAAATAGACTGGTTTTTTCCAATGTTGTTTGAAAAAGTACTTTTCTAAAGAAACCATCTGAAAAGCCCTCTTTAGCACACGAGATTTTATGCGCACTTTGCAATGGAATGAAACTCCTATTTTTCTTAATATTTTATGACTTTTGTTATTTTCCCGAGAGGCACCTAAGGCCATAGAAAAAGGAGTCAAGGGCCTCCTGTTTAACACATCTGGTCTAAATAATTACATGATAGCTAGTAGCACTCTAGATTATGATGCCAGATTAACGTGCCGAGATTATAAGGTTTCTTGAATCTCGAAAAGAAAAAAAGCGCCTTCTTCGGAATGTAAGACTCTGATCTTTCAACTACTCGTACTAGCTGAACATTCTTATACCAGCAAAGTGCGCATAGAGGAATGTGATAATCCTTTAGAACTCCTCCAATGAAAGCGTGATTAGCGAGGCACGAGAAAGCATTCTACCTAATCAGATAGTGATGAGTAACTGACTACTGCAATTTTAGTTCAGGTTTAAATTTAAAGAAAACGTGATTTTTTAGAATACGGAAGAGGGAAATCATGTCGTGCTAACAATACATGCTAACTATTTATACATGGAGAGCATTCTTGGAGAAAGGAATAAGAAAACTTCTTAAAATGTGCATGATTACCAAGCTAAAACGCATCGTATGTGTGATAGTACTAAATTCGATATTCATGGTCATAACCTGTCCATTTCCGCACTTTCAGTAATATTTTTATTTATATCCGTAGACATATGATAGCAAGCGTTAATTACGCAATGGATAGTGTGTCATGAACTGCCTTAGCTTTTATGACATCCAAATGCTCCATAATGATCTGCGTCGAGACAATATTTCACCTTCAAACACATTTTCTATAGATGAGGTTAGCAAATTATCATATTATCACTCATGCTCTGTATACCATGCTTAATTTTTGGGCTTATCAGTTTCATTCTTGTACATCCTGCTTATCAGTTATGTTCATGTAAATTATTGCTCATCAGATACCAGAAGCCACTTATATAGCAATAAATCTTACGTGTAGCAATTATCTATGGCTGTTTTAATCAGTGACACTGAATAGTCCTTTAACCCTTTAACAGTCGATTGTCAATATTGAATTCATACCTTGGAAAGTTTTTATTTTTCCCTAATTTAACAGAAGTAAGTATTTAGGATGAGATCGTAGTTAACAGAATTTATCATTTCTTCATCATTCCTCTTGAAAACAATTATCGCATTCTCCCTCACGTGCATTAGTGGAGTAAGTAGTTATTCAGCCCTAGCTAGCAACTTGTAGAGACATTAGGTGTTTTTGGAAGCAGGCAAGATGAAACATTAGCAAACCCTTCGCTTGGAATCGAACCACGGACCTCTGGAATACCGGCCCATCCTGCAGACCACCCTACCACGAAATCGCGCTATAAAAGCGGGAGAAATACCTTATATACTCCCTCATTTTAAAGGGCGACTGGGGTTTTTAGGGTACCCAATCGCCAAATCTTGGTGCGGAGAATCATCATCCAACATCCTTTTAGTTCGGGCGGCAGTGTAGAGAATTAAAGTATTTTTGGAAGCAGCAAGTTTAAAAATTACCAGCCTCTTTCTCCGAGAATCGAACCGCGGATCTCTGGAATACCGGCCCAGCTTGTGGACCACCACACCACGAAGGCAAGCTAGAAAGGCGGAAGAAATACCTTATATACTCCCCACTTTTAACTGGGTTTAAGGGCGACTGGGGTTTTAGGGGACCCAATCGCCAAATCGTGGGTCCGGAGAATCATCATCCAACACCCTTTTAGTTCGGGCGGCAGTGTAGAAACATTAGGTATTTAGCGAAGAAAAATGCCTCACCAGTTTGGACAACATTGACTGGATCTCTTCCCTCTCCCCAGTCTACCTTTAAATGGGTTTTTATGTTAATGGAACAGCAGAGCTCGTGAGAATCATTGGGTGCAGTAGATATGGCCGCAAGGATCTGATCTATAACCTATTGATACGACATTCTATAGCAACCACATGTCAACAAAAAGAACATTATATTTCCACCTCTGTATATATTACTGTATATATTTTCCGATTGAAGGAAACTGTCTCAAGTATCTCGTTTTGGTATTTCCTAGCATGTCATTTTAAAAGATAAAAGCCGATGAGTTGGTTGGTCCACATATTCGGAAGCTCCTTAAAGATGAACATTTCACCGAAACAATAATAGAACTTCAAAAATACGAATACATTATTACATCAAATTGTCAACTTTTGGAGGGCTACAAAATGCTTCGTTGCAATATGAGAATCAAACAAAATTTTTTATATAGCCGTCTTGATAACATCCCGAAAAATCTTAGTGAAAACAGTGATGAACAGGGTAAGCGATTTCACCAAGATTTGAAGGTTGTGTAGGCATTGTACCAATGAAGATGAAGTACATTTGATAACTGACTTTGTTAGAGTATCAAGCGAGAATGTTCACAAAATTAAGCACTCCAGAAAAAGCCATACACTAAAATTTTTACCTTAATATGCACGTTTACCGTTTAAGGGGAAACTTTACTATTTTTATGAATAAAGTTTAACTTGCAGTAATTATCATACATTTTGCATCAATGAAACTATCCTTTGTGGACAGTACATTTGGTAAGGTTTCCCTTTATTTTCTTTTATATGCATATTTTATATGACTTTTGAGACAAAGAAGGGATATCATGTAGCTTGAAATGTTGACTTAGTTAATAAAAACTCAGGTTACAGCGGGTGTTCACACATTTTTGTAACGATTTTGCAAAGGTTTATATATTAAAAAAAAAATATTTTTTTATATGTTCCGTCTGATAGCCCTTTTGCTGAGCAATCATCCTGGTTTTTAAGATAAAAGTCATCTTTTTAAAACATCAAGATTGATTTTATTCCACTCCTCCTTCACAATCTTCCAGAGTCCATCCAATGTTTTGGGATGCCGCTTATAAGCAGCTTGTTTTAAAAGTCCAAATGCACAGTAATCTATAGGTGACACATCAGAGGACTTTGGTGGGATGCATTTAAGGAGAATAGCTTCAACTCTGTTATTATTTCTCAATTTTTCAAACAATAGAGCAGTAGATTTGGAGGTATGACTTCAAGCCGTATCCTCACGGACATAATGAAGATTCTTTGGATAATGAGATGGAATCTCGTTTTTAAAAATAGGTCTTAAAACAACTTTCTGATAGTAATCCGAATTAATTTTGACATTATTTTTCTAGTTTCCTTATTTTAAGTTTTCCGTTATAAGAGAATCTAGTAATAACCATAAAACCTTTAGAAAAATCTTGTTTTATCTGAACCAACATATTCAGTCTTTTGCTCCTCTTTTTTGTAGTAAATCGATCGTTTTTTATAGCAATCAGATAAGTATATCCAAGCTTCATCAATTGTACTAACTATATATTTTCATTTTTCACCTGCCAAATAATTTTCATTCAGCAATCTGCACATAGTCTTACGCTGAGAAACATGTTTCGGCGTTAGGTTATGAATATCATATCATGTTTTTTTATTAGCTTTAAATCAGATTTTATAATTTTGTTCACAGTTTCTACAGAGATATATAAAGATTTTGCAATAGCTTTTTGGGAGGCTGGATTTTCCTTTAAAACATGAGATGCGACTTTAGATTCAATAAGACTTGTACTTACCTTTGTTGGGTGTGCATTTTTTGCCTTTTTCTCTGTCAGATGTAAACTTTGACATTTCGTTCCTTTCATATTAATTATGTCACTTATTTTAGATGTTGAAAAATTAAAACCATGCTTTTCACATCTTTTTTTAATAATTGAATAAGAGTATTTATTTTCGGACAGCGCAAAAATATCCTTCGATCCATTATTTATTTTGCAGCGATATTTTAGAGAAAAAAATATTTTTATTGCTACTGACGATCTTATTCTAGTTTGATGCCAGTCATGTTTATATTTTAAACTTAATATTTAAATTTACGGAGAACATCGAAGTCGTTACAAAAATGCGTGAAAACCCTATGTATGGGAGGCCGAAAGTAAGTCAAAAACAAGTGACAGACCTAAGACAACGAAGATGCTGTTTCCAGTGTTATTATTTTCTTTAATGACCTATTTAAATAGCAACAAAGGTCTTCAAAAATAATGATTTCTAATTTCTAATTAGAAGTTAACCTACAAAAGATATTATCGCTATCCTGAGCTAATGGCGAATCCTATAGAAAAATAATTTCAAAGAATGTAATCTAAAAAGAGCTGATTAATTTATTTTTAAATAAATTTGTACAAGGAAGAAATTTTATACCGTATATTGTTTACTATTACTATATAATAATAATAGTACAGAACGGAGTTTTACACCGTATTCAAATTGTATTTATTCCCATTATTATTATTATTATTATTAATATCACTTGGCTAAAAAATTGCATTTACTTAATTAAGTCTTACAATTGAGAAATCGGGACTTTTATTTCAAATTATCTCTATCTTATTTGTAAATAAAAATGACATTGCAATATATATGCACCGTATCTATAAAACGCTTACTCGACTTTTTTTTCGCAACCGTTGACCATAGACATATACTTCCAATCACAAAGATATTTAAATGCCGTAAAGATTTTTGTTTTGGTCTTTTTAAAGTTTAAAAATTGCAGTTTTGTAATTTTAGCAAATCCAACTTTTCTATTTTCCTCTGTTTTCATGTAGTACTTATGTTTTTCAGCGAATTTAATATAATTAAGTGAATCATAAAAATCAAAATTTTAATTCGTAATTATTCAAAGTTTGAGCTACACAACAAGTTTGGTTATATTCTTTATTTGGCTTATTAATTCTAGTGTAATCTATTTCGGCTATTCGAGTTTACGCGAACAGCGTCTTCGATCTTGTACACTCAGACAATGGATATAGGTGAATTTTCATGTAATAAACTCAGTTTTTCATGTTAAAATTAAGTCGATTTCTTAGTATTTAATATCATTAGTTGCAGAAAAATTAGCTCTTTAATTTGACATAACTTTCGTTTTCCTAACTTTAATTGCATTTTAGTTATGAGCTTTAATTAATAGTTTTTTTTTCGTTGTCATTGTGATTTCTACTCTGGGGGAGGAAGTGCCCTCTTTCCGGTAAAATAGTCGTTTTTTCGAGTTTTCAGCGTTCCTTCGTTGGGACTGCTTACAGGGTTGTTGAAATTCCAAATTTTCCCCTTCGCTAGGCGTGGTTGTTTGGCGACTTGGATTTTCCGTTGCGGTTTCAAAGTGGTGACCTTGGGTAGTTTGTTAACATGAAGGAATGCTGAAGTTGCAACTGGTTTAATTTTTGGCGAGGAGTGAGTTGTGCCAAGTTGGAATTCCGGCGCTTTCCCTTTTAACGGACTGTTTTGTGGGACGAGGGACTTTTTGGACACTTTTTGACATTTTTCACTTGCCGCTTGAAGTTTTGCTGGCCGACAGCTGAATTTGTTTGGAATCATGTTCAAGGGAATGAAAAGTGTGGTAGGGCCCTTGTTAGGCCGTTGCTTCTCGAGTTTTACTTAATGAATTGGCTCAAGAAGCCGTTTCTCGTGGCTTTCGGCCCGAGAAAATTTTCGGCATCTCTATCAAGTGAATTCCGTCAGCATCGATAATAGCACTTAAAAATGTATGATCTGCAACTAAAATTTTTCAACCTCGATATTAGCTACATTTTCATCGTACTACTCATGTTTTTTGTAATAAATAATCAAGTGCTTCTAACCATGGGGTAACCATCGTGAAGAATCTGCAAATGCACTGCAACCAGAGAGTAACGTGGATCCACATTTAATGCCTTATTGCTTCCTTTACCTTGCAAACGGATGGAATTTCATTTTAACCCTATTCTGAGTCGAATTTTAAAAAATTATTATGGTTTCCTGCTTTCACCGTTGCCTTGCTTACCAGTTTGGACATTCATTTTGCATGGTGAACTGCCGTTTACACGATATACATCGCCTGATTCGTAATAACAGAGGATTGCGACTTCATCAGGAAAACGACGTCCATTTGTTCGGGATGGTTTTCCTAGCTGTCTGTCTGGATGTAAAGCTAAGTTATTTTTGTTTGCTTAACGATTTTGAGGAAATAGATTTTTTTGTAGTTAAAAGGATTGAATTAATTTAATTTGTTGAACCTTAAATTTTTTTGGTAGTTGATAAATTTAACCTAACTCTATAGAAATCATTTTTTTTTTTTTTTTTTGTGTGTGTGTGTCGATTAAGTAAAAGCATTAGATTGAACAAAGATTTATAACTTTATTTAATTATTGTAATTTAACTTAATTGTAAAAGAAAAATAAGTTCTTCATGAAATTATTTAATTGAATTTTTTTGGAGTTACTTCATGGTGAGGATTGATTTGTAATAGTACCTGTATTTGAGCATTTTTGCTCCTCTCAGGATTAACTTGTTTGTAGAATTGTAATAGTGTAACTACTTAACTTTTATCCGGTTAAATAATACTTTAATAATCAAAAGAAAAAAAAACAGAAAATTATTATGTGCAATAACTATTTTATTTTGTTTGATGGTATTGAGTGCAATAGTATTTTTTTCTCTGTATTGATTATTCTGTGTGAAGTGGAAGGTGCAACTTGTTAAAATTTATATTTTTTTTCTTCCCGGTGAGGGTACTGTTCATTAATTTATAGTTTATTTCTGGTATGTTTACATGATTGCAAAAGTAACTATAATAGAGATTCTAAAGACTAATGTTAAGAAATAATTACTTAGTAATAGTTTGATTTGTAATACAATATTACAGAATTGTTGAATATTTTGATTTTCCAACTAATGGAAATATATATATATATATATAAATTGCAATAAGAGTTAAATAAATAAGTTCATTCTAGATCAATCAATGGTTAATTATTTTGTGTGCTCATGATTTTTACCAGTCTATTTCTCAAACTGAATTTAGGGTTAATCCGAAAAACACAACGCAAAGTAACAATTTTATTGATACTAGTATCTTTTTGTTGAAATGAGTATTTTTACTGTCGTGGTCAACTAGTAGGTTACTTTGTTGGTAATTTCAAAAACGACACAACACTTACATTTAGAAAACGCTTTTATTCGTTATCAAAAAACGGACTCCTGTACGACAAAAATTGACCCACATATTTAGTTTCAAAATTATAGACAAATGACATCATTCTGAATTGTATTGTTGAATCGGTTAATAAATAAATTAGGATAATCGAGAAAGTTGATCCCTCTCCCCGCCTTTAAATGACTTTTCTCGATCATTTTTTGTAATACGGGAGTGAAAAGTTCTGTTTTTTTTTTTTTTTTTTTTTTTGTTGTTGTTGTTGTTGTTGTTTTGTTGTATTTTTTTGTAATGAGTATAAAATGTTTTTAAACAAACATATAAGGACCTGATAATAGTAAATAGTTATATTTCGTATTTTCACAAACTATTTACATTGAATTCTATTTCTTACGTTCATTTTTTTAACTTTAAAAACGCCAAAAGATTAATCTTTGCATCAATAAACTATCTAAGGACATTTGTGAATACAGTGTGGGTTCACTAAGCCCATTTTCTCCCTCTTATTGAAACAAAAAAACAGTTAAAAACGTCAAAGCATATTAATAGCAAGTATGGCCGACTTTAATGGCCTTGACACTGAAAATATTCGGATTCAGTTAAATAAAATTCTACTGATAATTGTAGAAGTAAATTTGACAAATGCATTACTTCTTGTACCTCATTTAGTGCTTTACTTTGCTTCTCAAAACTGAATATGGTAAAGTAAATGTTTCTTTCTTTCTTATTTGTTCCTTAGTTTTGTGCAGTTTGTTACGATATCGATTGCTTCACATTAAAACGTCTTTCGAAATTTTATAAACTGCATTTACTTCCCAAAATACTTTAAAACACTTTCAGTTAATAAATTAGATCATTAGTTTGCCAATGAGATTATTATGAATCTTTGAATAAATTTAATCAAAATAAAATCTTTAATTCTTAATCGTAGCTGCTTAAGCAGTGGTCGGATATATAATGAAGGACATGAAGTAAATTTAATTAAACCTTAAGAACTGTTGAAATCAACAACCATTTTCCGAATGAACTTCAGCACTGTTATTGATTTTTTCCATTAGTTCGTGGCTTTAATATCCTTAATTCTATACCTGATTGATCGCTGCAAGCAAGAAAATATGTTTGAAATTTGCACTTTTATTTCTGTTTATGTGTATACTAAATTTTTAAATATCTAACTATATTCAGAATGTTAAAATTTTTAATCCAGATTCTTACTTTTCTTTCTATTAAATTAATCATACATTTAAAAATCTTTACCTGCATTAAAATCTCAATTACAGTATTAGATCAGTAATATGACACTGTGGTTTCCTCTTTTCTGAACATCCAATGCTATCGCTATTTAGTGGCACCATCTGTAAGTGAGGATGGTAAATCCGCTATCCTTATTCTTGAACGTGATGTTTGAAAATGAATATTTTGGACTTCGGCTACATTTTAGGATATGTGGCAGAGCGCCATGGCATCTTTCTTAATATTCTCTCATTGTATTTGAGATGTGGTATTTGTCGTACCTATCGTCATCAGTGCGGGGGAACAGCGTTAGCTTGCTTTGCCGCTAGCAGTCTAATGGCGCCCTCTCCTAACGAAATTCGTGATTGAGCAACCGCTAACTGCGTGTCGTTGATGGCAAGTGAGCTTGGAGATCGAACCGAGAGTGTGTAAACTACAAATAATAAATTATCATACAGTTAAACAAGAGTGCACTTCGGCCTCCAGTGCCAATATTTAGATCTTTTTATAATGGCGAGCTTTTACAGGTCACCAAACTATTGCAGCTTAGCGTTTAAAATATCCTGAAATAATTTATATTTTATTTCTTAATTTTTGAACAGCATGATCACTTTCCTTCTGTCTTCAGATTTGTTTATTATTGTATTCTTCAGAACATTCTCTCATATACTTAAATGGTCTAAATAGAAACATTAAATATTCATATCCTAAATAATAATAAATGTTAAGCATGTTTAACTACATAGCAAGTACTAATTTCCCTACAATTTTAGACTGATAATTTGTAGTTATTACATCGTCCGCTTAGCAGTTTTTACTTACGCCTTGCATTTTTCCTAACACATCCTGCCCAAATTTTCTTACATTATATTTTTTTGTACTATTCGCTTTTATATTTGCCTATGCTGTAGGAAAATAGCATAAACTTTAATATTCATGGATAGATCATTCCTTTCCATACATGTGTCACATCCGTGTACTATATGGCTGAAAGTGAAGTGCCCACAAAGTTTCTATTTATTCGGCGTCACTGCAATGTATGGGCTTCCACTGCTACTCATCTGTTAATTGTATCACGTAGCTCAGAAAAACTCGAGAAAATATATTAAAAATGGAGGTAAAAAATTTCTGTTTAAATTTATTCTTTATAAAGGTTAGCAAATGGGTATTTTGCGAAAAAAATATTAAATACAATATCTATTCAATTTACTGTATTGACATACATATAAAAAATTTGTGGATTACAGTAAATTTTTTTCAGTTACAGCAAAATATATTAAATACTGAATCTAATTATAATTTAAAGTAACGTAGATTTAACACAACATTTTGAATTTAGGAAATGAACCGAAAAATGAATGGATTTTGAATTTGCAAATTTCATAAATCTTTTACAGTAAGATATACAGTAAGGTATACTAAAAATGGTACAGCATATAAGCCCGCAACGCACTTTTCTTTATAATAAGCTTGTGACTCACGTCCTTTTCTTTTTCACCAGTCTTACTGCAGCACACGAAACACTGTCCGGTTAGAGAAGTCTTTGTTTTTCCTCCGTTGGTAGACTTGTGCTGTGGAAAGTGACGCTCTGTAAGCAGCAGAAATTTTACACTATGACGCTTTTGTTCTTTTAAATGAATGTTTGGCTTGTTTTGTTCAACAATTTAGTCTATAGTTGAGATTCTGTATTTCATACTATTTTCTGCTCTTCCTGGCGATTTTAGTATGATGAAGAAATTATATTGTTACGAAATGTACAGTCGCGGTGAGATAGCTTCCTCGTAAAGCAGGTTTAGGGTTACCATAAATGGAAAAGGAAGGCAGGGTTGCCACATTTGGCGAGAAATCGCATATTTGGCGATAAAATTGTCGATATGCCATGGACGGATGGAGAACCTTCTGGAACGAATTACCGATTTAGCCCAGAATGTTCTCGAACAAAAGCCAAACATTGTATAAACCCTGCTGGTACGCGAAGAGTTAGTGCGAGATAGTTAGTCTCGAGTTCGTCAGTCCGTGCGGAGTCGATCGAGTTGACAGCCGGGCAGCGAGTGCCGAGTGGGTCGTCGACTTCATCGAAGAGTTTCTTAGTGTAGCGCGGTTAGTGCATCGTCGAGAGAGCCTACTGAGCTCCGGGAACGAATGAGTCGGGATCCGTGCTCTGTGTGTCGTCGAGTGCATCGCGAGTTGTAGCGTCGAGAGTACGTAGAGTTCCGAGAACAACCGAGTAGAGTCGGGAACTGTACTCTGGTGCTTTGCAGTGAAGCTGTCTTCACCGTTATAGCCTGATAACCTGAAGGCTGTGTCGCTGATTGTTCCAGTGATTGTTTATTGTAGTTCTTCGACGACTGTGTAAACGTGTTATTGGAGCTGTCCTGATTAATACTGGCTAAATAAAGTGTGTTTCGATATTCCATCAAGTGCTGTCGTCGTTATTCACTCCAAATCTACACACCCCGTAAGAATGCGAAGGAAGAAAATAACGTAGCAATATGGTACCTAATCTAGAGGATGAAAAAACATCTTTTACTAATATTTCTTTTCAGTTTTCTTGCTAAGGAATGTAGTCTGTAAGATTTTGTTCAAATTTCATAGTGTTGATATAGACGTCAACTATTTTCTGTTTTACTTTATTTTCCTTTTTCCATTATTATATTACAATCATTTCATATGTCCCGAAAAAAACAAAGACATGTTTTTTTTATTATCATAGCATTTTATAACAGTGACTTTTCTATACTAAGATCCAAGATATTTCCTTACTTATTTTTTATCTTTCAAATCAGACGACGTCTTCCTAATTGAACGAACTGTGCCGTATAGGTCAGTTTTATTAAATTTTATTGCATCAGGAAAGCAGCCAACTGTGGAGAAACGTAATAATTGTCTGTAACCAAATGAAACCCTTTGCCTGGCAGTGCTTTCATCAGCGATATAACTGCCTACCTCTACATACCGCGATGTTGGTAATTAATATGAAGCATTTTGTTCTTTCCTGTGTTTATAATATTGGGACAAATATAACCAGTCTCACTCTCACGCAGTATTCCTTTATACTTTAATGTCATTATAAACTTATATCATTTTAGTGTTTTGTATTTGATTCATTTCATTTTACTCTTATACAACATAAAACTGTCATCTACAGAGACATAGCAATCTGTAGTGTACAGTGAAGAAAAGTTTTTACTGGGAAGTTTAAGCATTGACCAAATTTATTAAGTTTTGCATTAGAGTATAATACTAGGTCAACTTCTTCATTGTTCACCAGATGCAGATTTCTCGTTATGATTTGAAACTTGTCATAGGTCACTTGTGGAAGAATGGAGTTTTCAAGGCATGTTTTTTGCGACAAAATGTATTTGCATCTAACAAAAATAACAGTTGTATTTCTAATGATTGGTAGTAAAATAAACAGTAGAAAAATACAGAAAATTTATTTCTGAGGTATAGAAACTCTCCAAAATACATAAATGATTGTTCATCCAAACTATAAGTAAATTTTGTACAGTTTCTATGAATATTTTCCTCAAGCAAATTAAAGAAACAAAATAAATAACTCAATATTAACAAAAACAATTCTGTAAATTATGGCGATCAAGAAGGATGACATTTTTTTATTTAAATCGGCATTGTCTAGACATGGTATTTGGTATTGCGAAAATATCTGTCTATTATCCAGCAACATTGATCTATTAAGAAAATTGTTGGCCCTCATTTCTGTTTATCCAAGAAATAGAACGTTTCAAATGATGCCTATATTTGAGTCTGACAGCAGAGTTATATGCTGCGATTTGGCATCAGCTCACGTAAAACTATAGTCAAATTTCAGAATGTCTTGAAGAAAAAACATAAGCCAGATGGTGAAGGCATTGTTTTCGGATTAATGTGAAAAAAGAAAAACAGTGAAAGACCTTTTAAGACGTTGTGGATGGCTTTTTATGTCAAATTCTGCATTAGAGACTCAAAGATAAAACTCTATTGATATTTTCTGCCTTTTATGCCTGAAGGACAAATCCTGGTACTTCTGTATAGTAATAACACATTATTTTCTAATTCAAAACACTTGAAGAACCTTAATTAAAGTGAAAACAACACGAGGTCAGCAGTTCGAAAGGAAACTAAATGCAGTACAAATTAAAGCTCGATATTTAAAAAATAAAATATTTTTAAAAAACTGGTAGTAATTGGAAAAGTTTAGGAGTCTTTAGACTTTACTCCGATGTATTTTGTTTAAAACTGGATGGAAGTTTGTCAAACCTGTACTATCATCTACAATGTGGCCAAGGTATTTGATCAACGATAAGTGGTACCTCTGACTTCTAGACCACAATGGAAATTCATGAAACTAATCTGGAACCTGATTCAACATCAAGAGGATTAGAGATAACAACACTATTTTCAGCCCTTTATATTTTGACAAATGGTTTTGTGTCTTAGCGTTATGCTTCTTTTCTCTCAGTCACGCTATCCGATTTGAATTCACTGCAAAAACGTCATTTAAATGGCTTTGTTTACGCATTTTGATATTCGATTTTAGTGACATGAAATTTCAACCTACGCCAAGTCTTAAAATGAAATGCTCCCTTTTGGAAGATGTTTATTATAACTGAAATGAAACTTCAGTTTATTCCGTCTCGTGAACTCCAATATACATATACGGACATTTCTAAGTAGCTGAGCTGTATGCGAGATTGCCTGGAAATAGCACCTCGTTACCGAAATAGGTTTAAATCCTTCCATAGTTTCGAAACTATGGAGAAAACCATCAATTGTGTCTCGTCCGGAATAGAAACTTGGATCATGTAGTTGCTAGCTTGATGTACTAATCACTAAATCACAAGAGCATGTCGCTAGGAATTTTAAACTCTAGGCACCCCTTTCCAATCACACACGCTTGAAAGATGATTGGGAAGAATAAAAAAAGTCAATCGGACGAGTCCACACGGCGAAGAGTTATCATGCGAAATATTTTCATATATAAAGAGTTGGCTAACTTTAGTTTTAATTTGAATTTCCATCATTTTGAGTTACGCAATAAATGCTGGCTGGTATATAAGCACACGAAGTGCCTTCTGTTAAATCCCCTTGAATTCGGAATAAAAGGTTCTCTTTTTCATATTAGTCATAGCGATAAGTTGCCTGCACATCTATTCAAGGATTTGCCATAAGTTCCACTTAGTTATAGGCACAATCCCTACACATTATTAACTGTCTTAAACAACAGAGAGGGGTTTGTTGTTTAACAAAATTTCGTACAGAATATTGTGTTTTTCTGAACCAAGAAACATGAGAAATTAATCGTTCTGTGCCCAGGATTCAAACCGCAGACCTTAAAGTTGGGAGTTGGGCTTTGTATCCCTATGAAAAAGGAAAATGAAGAGCTAAATGAAGACAGGAGGAAGCATTAAAGAATTATATTTTCAGTCGTTCCTTCATATCTTCAGTTCCATGATTGTTTTCTTTGCCCGTATCGTAAAAAAAATAGACAAATTAATTTCGATTTAGTGTTAAATTTCCTCAAATTATAGATAACATTTTATAAACATTATGTTCCCTTTTTAAGTGCAGAAAGCTATATGAAGCTATAAGGTCATGCTAGAACATATTATATAAATTTTCTTGATATATTCTTTATTTCCTTACACGGGAATTTCACGAAAACTTATTCTGTTCCAGATTACGGAACACTCCGAAAACAGCTCACTTTATCCTTTTCCGATTTAATAGCAATCCAATAACTGAGAGCTGTAAGTTTCGTTATTGGAAAACGGATTTTAGCAGCTTTAAATTAACTTCAGCCTGTTTATATCAAGCTAACTCATGAAATATTAAAACCTAATGAAAAGTGGATTTCGATGCTGGTAATTACTATACACTTAAAATTAGAGTGAAATCAATTCTAAAGCAGTTGCGAAATAAATGCATTGAATCTGAATTAATTATCCTGCTCCATCAGTAAAATAGTCAATTAAAGAAAGACTGGTATTTATTGTATACAAACAGCTTGGGCTCTTATAGTAATTATTCGAGTTTAACAATTTTTTTACTTTCAGTTTATTATTTAATTATCCTCTCATTTTTCCTAATTAAATACGTAAACTAAAAATTAAAGTCATTTCTTTAATATTCGAAATAATGTGCTATAATATAAAAACTTACGACATGGTGTTTATCTCTTATTTTTTCATTATACTATATATCAAGCAATTAAGTGTCATATTATGTATATCTCTTATTTATACATAGTATATGTAATGTTTCGAATAAATGACCGACTAGTTTAAATAATTTTCTAACTATAAAAAGATTTAAGGTGCAAATAAATTTATTCAATTAAATCTAACATAAATATTTTATATTATAAGCAATGTATATTAAGCGTTGAGCGAAATCACAGGATTTCATACTAAAGTGTGTCCAATAAATGGACGATTAAAGATATCGTATCTCTACAAGCCATAACATTAAAACCCCTAGGTATAAAGGTTTTTCATAAAATAAGGCTTGACGCAACAACATTGGACGACTTTTATGTATATTATGACATCTTTTTTAATGATATCAAAATAAATCACGATTGTTCATTAAATAAAAAATACTATTTCTATGCTCATGCGAGGTATATATGATTGATAATTTAATTTTAAATGAATGATTACTGAAGAGTAGATGTAATACTCTGCAATAATCAGTACATTTAAAATTAAATAAAGCAATACGTTTTTAATTCGAAAGAAATGTCAATATATCTATTTCATCCTTGCACAATGCGTCGTGGTAAATTTGAAAATGCGTTTTCATTTCCAAATTTTGACCTGAAATAAATATAATTCTTTAAAATGTAGTGGGAACAATGAGATTTCCTGGACATTATGCGAATTTTAAAAGTTCGATATATGCAGCAGTTTCATCCAGGTTCGAAACCTGGAGAAAAGTCTAATTGCATGGGTGTTCAAGGTTTTTCTTCATACTTATGAGGCAATTTTCCTTCGAAAATTCTCTGCGAAGATATCCTTGTCTTTAGACAGAATAATACAGAAATAAGTGGGCAGGACACCCGAAATTCAACAGAGCTTTTACAGGTATAGTTCCACCTTGATAACTGGAGGTTTCCTTCCTAGTTTTGATAGAGAACAAATCGGAGGATTAACCCAAGGTTATTCTACACCTCTTGCCTTACTACCAAGCTGCTCCAGAGAACATTCGGCTAGCTAGAACTGCTTCCATGCCCCACATAAATCTATAAACTCTACACTTACAAACATCCAAGCCTTTTTTCCGTAATTTAAACCCGGGCCCAACGATACAGTATCCAACATCGTTAACTACTGTATCGAAGAAGGCGACTTCTCTCTTTAAGCAGGTAACGTTAATATGATTTTGCTAGATTCAAATAAAGAAGTAAATCAAATCTCTGACGTCTACTCAGTAAAGACTTCGCAAACGGCATCATTATATGAAGCAAATGGTAATCAATACATTTTAACAACATCACAAAATATAATTTTTCTGAAGAAATGAAAAGAATCCATTTTCTGCCATTCCTTTTGTGAAAGGATAGTAATCCTTATCCCAGTGTCTTTTCCTTAAATACTATGATAATGCTTCAACTCATCAATTGCACAAAGAAGTAAGAATCACAGATGAGGAAACAACTTTCCCAAATATTGAGAATCAGGAGATATATTCAAGAGAAAAAAGAACAATTGTACATCACTCATATACATATCATAACAACAACATAAATGTGAAAAAAAATGCTAAATTCGGGAGAAACGAAGTTCTGTGTAGTCAGTGTCATCGACAAAAAGAATTGAGATCTAACAGATGGCAAGTTCCATAGCAATTATTTTAATCGTAGCTGTAGGAATGTACAACGTTCTTCAGTTCATTTAAAATACAATTTGTCTTTGATATCGGGATCTCTAACTTGGCACGTTCTAGTTGTCAATAAATTACGTTCAAAAAATTTGGCTTCTCCAAATAGAAATTAACTTGCTAAGTTAGAAATCCGATATCAAAGAAAGTAATAAATTGTTATTTTTTAATGAACTGAAAAACGTTGTACGCCCAGAAACCGGTGATCGATGCAACGCCATGTATTGGTGACGTTGTCAAATGCTCGTTATGAATATTATTTGGCTTAATTTTGGTAATAATGCAATTTTTTTTTGAAGTTTTAAACTGTTTTCCTTTGCATATACCTAATGTTCTATCTGGATGCCAAATTTTTCAAGTATCTAAGTCATTTAGAAGTGGTCTAGGTTTTTGATGAGTGAGTCAGTGAGTAATAAAAAGGGCACTCTTCTGACCTTAAAAATTCCATAACTATCAGAGGTAGATTAACGCAATTTGGGCTTCTAAGTTTTCAATAGAGCTCTATTGAATATACAAAAATGAAATTTTGTAGGTATAATAGTTTTTGAATAATGGGGACGTCGAAAGTACCTCGAAATGGTTCATTTAGAATACACATGGCCGGTGTTTAGTTGTTTTTTTTTCCCCTTGTTGTTCTAAACTTGGATGACACACTGCCGTATATCTAAATATATATATATATATATATATATATGCACGATTAAATTACCTCCTTGGAAATGTGTAAGAAATTTTAGAAATTAAAGGTGTACTGCTGTAGAAACAAGAATTGAAATTTGTAATTTAGAAATGCTAAAACAATAAAAAGTAAATTTAAACAATTAAAATTGTCATCGATTTCACTGAAAGATCTCAATATTTCAAGGGGAATCGGAATCCCTCTACACAATAACCAACAATTGAAAAATATCGCGTTTCATCTTTTTCGCATTTCTGAATAAAATCCCTACTCCAGTTTGAAATTTGCTATTCAGTTTTATAAAATATCTGAATTTAAATCTTAAACTATCTCGGAAATATGAAAAAAATTCCCCGACGTATATTAAACAATTAATTTCAAAGTAAAAATAGTATGATATATACCTAAACTTAGGGGGGAAGGAAAGAAATAATAATAATAAATAAAATAAAAATTAAGAGACAAATAAAATAAAAGCAATTAAACAAATATAAGGGTTTTTTCATATCAATTGCTAAAATTAATTTTATGTTATTTTTATATTTTACCCTAACAAATGTGATTTTTCAAAATGGTGCTTTCACAGCTACATGCTTGATGGCTGCTAACGGTTACTAGTCCATTTTGCTGTTATGCTAATAGTTGATTCTTTACTAAAGGTGTGAAAACTGAGCCAGACTGGAAGGTTGTCATTGGTGCGAATTCTTTTACAATGTGTTATGATTCAGCAAAAATGTGACAGAAAATCAGTAAAAACTGCTTGGTAAGATTCAGAGTAGAAGCTGATCATTTTATAATGCAGAAGAAATAATTTTACATTAACAAAGGGAAGACGCCATAACAAACACTGAATTTTTCCCCTAGTTTAATTATAAAATGTACCAAGCTTGAATCTTAACTAAACTTTCTTACCCTGCTTTTCCGTTTCAGAAAAGCTTATTATAACTTGTTAGTTTAAATAATAAATTTGATATTCATCATTTTTAGAAAAAAAATTAATTGTGTTGGTATGTTATTTTCTTTAAGTACTTTGTGTGAGCAAAATAATATCATCTTTTACGTCGTCAACTTCGGTATGGATTTTTTTTAAATTATGTTAATTTGTCTAAGTATTGCGTTTCCTAATACTCTCTTAGATATAATTGATTTCTAGTTAATAATTTTAATTGTAATAAAATTAAAACTTTTCATTTATCATAAAGTTAATTTTTTTGTAATTAATTATATGTAGATCAAGATAATTTATATCTTGTTGATTTTTATTGATTTTATTAATTGTTGAGCAAGAGGGGTAGATTCTGAATTTTTCAATGGAATCATAATTATTAAAAATAATTATATCTTCAATGTATGTTTAGATATTTGCAAAACGTTTTAAACTTGTTTGGTCAAGAGACTGTTGAGGTTCTAATTCTTTAGTAAACAACTATAAGTCATAAAGTTGTGTCGAGAAGTTCGTACTCATAGGAATGCCATTTATTTATTTAAAAATGGTGTTGTTAGATTTAATATAATAATTGTTAAACGGTATAAAATTGAGGTATGTTTTCCATTTACCTACTGTAAATATTGAAAACATTTCTTGAAATAAATTTGGAAATTGCAATCGACTATTGTATATTTTTTCCAACTGAAGCGCAGTACACGAGCTTTCAAAATATTAACAGTTAATTTTTAGCTCTTTAATAATAGAAATAATTGTAAAGTTATTATTAATGCTCCAATAAAAATTGTGTTCCTTATTAACATATTTAAAAATCAAGTCATTTTTAAGTAATTTAACTTTTAGCTGATTAATTATTTTATTTTTTTTTTAATTTCTAAAATTATGAGTTACTTTATATTCATTACAAAAATATTAACTATCATAATATTAAATACTCTATATATAATACGATGAACACTATTTTTATATCGCTCTTTTGTAGTAGTAATTAAAATTATTTCATTTATTTTTTATATTCATTTCATCAAATATTAGGCCCACCAGCGACCGAGCGGTAAAGTCGCTGAACACTGGTAGTTCGGTCCGAAGTTCGAATCCTGCGAACGGGCTGGCTGCATGGGCGTTTTCGTGGTTTTCCCCATGTGTAACGTTTGTACGAGCCAGTTTCTCTCAGAAAGTCCTCCACGAAGGCATCCCTCCCTTAGGCATATAGCCCTAGTGTGCTTTGCCATAATTAAATAAACCAAATCATGAAATATTAAAATTCTTTACTTAATTATTTTAAGTATAGTTATTTAAATTTATTTTTCTAATACCATAAAATTTCAATTTACATTTTCGTAAAAGCACTGTATATTTTCAGTATAAGGAAAAAATTATCAATTTGCAATTTAACTATAATAGAAAATAAACTATTCTAGTACACGAATAAATTCTTATTAAAGATATGAAATACGTATAGCATATACTATTACCAAGGTAATAATATTAAATGGACTCACGCATTTTATAGACTGCAAAATCATTTTTCAAAAAAATCTTGTTAAATTTTACTTATTTTTAAACAACAATTAATGCGCTTGCTAAATCAAAGCTATAATATTTTAATTTAAGCTGAAAACTCATAAGACTTTTATCAATTTCGCATTATTGAAAAACAAAAGAAATTTATTCCACTGATGACACCTCTCTATTTATATATAAGCATTTTCCCGAAGGTCGAATATCTACTTATTGTAATAAAGCAAACGTAAATGCAATGATATTGTAGGAATATTATTTGCACAGAATGTTGATCCATAATGAACAACAACTTGGCACCTGAGACAGATTAAATATTCATCATTGTTCTAAAAAACAACCTGCGGCCACAAAATACTCGGCACACTACTCGTGCCTATTTCAAAGCATTTACATTGTTTACAGATTTGCACTAAGAAGAGAGTAGAAAGCAGCAATCCAGCTAGGCCTAAGTGTAGGAAGCGAGTAAGTTGTGTTTAGGACGAAATCTGAATTCAGAATGAGTTAGCTTTCGTTCTTAATGCATCCATTGGATGATTAATACTTATGTAAAATTATTATTGGCTGTTTGAACTTTAGTTCCATTTGCATCACCAGCAATATGTAAGAGTCATATGACATGGTTTAGTCACGAAATGATGCAGTAAGGGTGTAGAATCATTAGGTTCCTTTTGGAGGCCGGAGAGATAAAAAATTAACAACGCCTTCGCCGGGAATCGAACCACGGACCTCTGGAATACCGGTCCAGCGTGCAGAACCACTACATCAGAAGGGCTTTCTAGGGAAGTGGGAGAAATACCTTATATACTCCCCTTTTTAAAGGGCGACTAGTGTTTTAGGGGACCTAGTCGCCAAATCCTGGGTGCGGGGAATCATCATCCACAACCCTTTTTAGTTCGGGCGCCACTTGTAGAGACATTAGGATTTTGTTAAAAGCAGGCAAGATGACAAATTAGCAACGCCTTCGCCGGGAATCGAACCGTGGACCTCTGGAATACCGGTCGAGCGTGCTGAACCACTACACCATGATGGGCTTGCTAGGGAAGTTGAGAAATATCTTATAAGGGAAATATATACTATTTTTAGAATAGAAAGGGGAAATACAAAATTAAAACTAAGAATTAAGGTACTATTACTAATTTAAATTAAAATATATATTTATGTATTTTTATCTTATAGATAGATGTATATATAGATAGATGCATAGTATGATCTACCTGTATTTATATATCTCTATCTCTATCTCTATCCATAAACAGATAAAGCGAGATCTAGATAGAGGTAAAGATATATAAAAAACAGGTTTGTAAGCATCTAGAATCTTTTTTATCTACTACTGCACCTAGAAGGAAAATGACAAAATTAAATAATACATTTAAAAATCAACGGAAGATGCAAAATGAGAGAAAAATATGGAATAATCGTTCGAAAGGTGCAGCTCTTCAATATGGAATAAAATGAAATTTTACATATTCTATCACTTTTCTGGATAATTATTCTTTTAATTTTGCTCAGCAATGATTAAATATTTTGGATTTCGTTTGTCTTTTAAAGCGGCATTATCTTTCCAACTTGGCGTTTCGTTGGCTTTGGTTTAATGTACCGCTTCAGGATAGTGGTGTTTTCTGTAGAAAGTTTTTAAATATTAATTATTTGCTTAAAACTATTACGCAAACTTCCAAAATTTATCTTTAGAATTATAAAGTTTATCAAGAAATGAATTAAAGATATATTTATGTTTCACTACAATCTGCTGTTTTATATGTTAAATTTCTAAGTACTCTATTTTTGTATTTTATGCAGTAAAATCAAAACGTTAAAACGGAATGGCGTTCTTTATTATTAAGTAGACAAACAAAGCTGTAAGTTTCACATTAGGTGCATCTTGAAATATTGTGACTAACTTAAACCTCGATAGGAGGCCAGTGCCGCGCGAATGATGTCTTGTAAATATGTAAATATTTATGTTATATTTCACTTTTACTAACAAATGTTTTAAGTCATTATGTAGGCTGATAAGATGAAGACCTTCGTCTCTTAAATTTATAGGTTTTCCATACTCTCCGACTTGTTTATATTTCAACCATTGTTACAAAATAAAAACAGCGAATAAAAAACATTTCATAAAATTTTAACTATGATTATTTTTATAATGTTTTAGTTATTATTTAACAATAATGTTTTAGTACGTACATTCTAACCTCTCAGCATTAAATCACTTACCTACTAACAGTTTCTGGCCCAAACTCAAGTTTTATATTGAAAGATTCTTCACACAGATTTGGCCTTGAAAATGCAAGTTGCTAATATCGCCAAAAGTATATATATATCACGTCTCCGATTTTATATTATAGTCTATCAGCTCAATTCTATCATCACATTTTAAAATTTACTCGTTGACAATTTAAACCTTTGGCGATACTGGCCATTTTCGATGAGGTTTAGATGTGTGCTGCTATACGTGCACACATCGAAAGCTCATCGAACCCTTTCTGCAAGCGATTAATTTTTCTTGTTCTTTCTGCTTTTTAAATTGCTTTAAATATTACGCAATGCTTTTTCACGCCGTTATTTAAAAGTGAGATATTTAAAAGGCGATATGAATTTATTTAAGTTCATTCTTAATCAATTATTTCACGATATTTTATTCCTCAGATGTTTACTCTGCTTTAAACTAAGTAACTTAATTAAAGTACGTTGTTCAGATTGCACTCTTGATAATATTATTATTTGTTTTAATTTACACATCCCTCTCCTTAGGCATTTCCTCTCCCTCGAATGCTTTGCCATAGCCAAATACACCACACACTTTCTGACATTTAATTTAATTACATTAATGTTTGCCAAGGTACTGGTCAAGCTCATCTAGAGACAGTATCAAATAAATGGCTTTGATTCAGATTCTGTCTCTTTGAGAATGTGCTTGGCTGAATCAATCTTTAATTCATTCTTTAATTTGAGTCTTTTTTCATTTGCCATTAATTTATCGTTCAACTTATAAGGTAGTTCTCCCGCCTTCTTAGCATTCCTTAGTAGTGTAGTGGTCTGCACGCTGGGCACGTATTTCAGAGGTCCGTAGTGCGATTCCCGGCGAAGGTGTAGCTCACTTTTTATCTCTCCTGCTCCAAAATACTTAATGTTTCTATAAACTTTGGTACAAATTATGCTTGGGTTTATACTGAACTGACACTATCAATTTCATGAAAACTGCCATGGTCGGGTATTAACAGTAAAATTTCTGCGAGGGAATTGTGTACTACATTAGAAAAAGTACAGTGATATAAATAATCATATCAATAAACATTACATTATACTTATTGAATAATAACTGAAATTTGCATTAAGCCAACAAGATTTCCACACTGTTAATTTGTATCCTAATTGCCATTTAATTGCACGGTGTTTTTATGTACTCAATGGAACAAACACACACACAGGTATTTTTCATAAATAGCATATTTTTAAAAAAGAATCTCTAGGCATGGAGATTTATTTGATTCAGGTTTGAGAAGCAGCTAAGCACGACTTTATGTCATTTTGAAAAACAATAGTTTGTCGTATTTCAGAATTCCAGAAAAACTTCGGAAAATTCCAGGTTCTGGCTTGAGTTTTGGAAAATGATTATTTTGCTACATATTTTTGTGGACCCTCTTCATGAAATTAATATAAAAATTCTTTAAATTTGAAGTATACTAACGATTATAATAGATACTTAAAGAATTCCCGAATTTTTTTCGATATTTAGGAAAACTTCTGATATTTCAAAATTCTCGAAAAATTAGTTAAACAGACTTTGATGTTCTGGAAAGTTAATACATTGTTACGCACAATTCAGGAATGATTTAAGCTCACTTTGGAAGAACTATCATTTTCTGCGACTTTATCAACTGCGTATTGTGCCTGGCCCCTTTGCAATAGTCTCACGAAGATGCAGCGTACTCGATGCTCCGGTGTCTGCAGTAGAAATGAAAAAGGGAGAAAATTGAAAAAACGTTTACGACTTTCAGTTTCCTTACGTTTCGGATCTCACTGTGAATGAAAAAACAGGGAATACTAAAAAATATCGGGCAACCGTGTCAAGGGTCATTTATTCTGAGTTCGAAAAGCGGAAAAGAAAAAAGGAAACACACATTGAAACGTGACTTTTGAGTGAAGGAAGAAAATTTAAAAACCATGCGAAAGAGAGATATTTCTTTTTGGGCTTTTCTAAAGTTTCGGCATCTTTAAAGTGATATTCCAGAGGATTTAAAGAGTACTTACACTTCTACTTCTTTACCGTTTCAATGAAATTTATCAATTTTTGTCTTGGTTAAAAGAGTTTTTCCAACAGGTTTGCTACATGAAGTAGCATTCTAGAAGTTACGTTGAACGAATATATCTAGAAAACATTACCGAAGAATATTTTAAATGATATAAAATCAACATTAATTTCCGATTTTATTTACATATAATTTAATTAGATTGTACCTTCATGCTTGTTTAACTGAATACAAGAAAGCCCACAAGGACAATCTGTCTAATAATTGGAGGATTTGGATTACGATAAAGCACACTAGAACTTCTGGCTGAAGCCAGAAATCATTTAGTGCTGAACTTTCTAAAGGATAATGTGCACGCATTTCAAATTGGGAAAACTGCGGAAAGCCTATGGAGACAGGCCGTTTCCTAGAATTTGGGTCCCGATCAAACTACAAGTAATGAATTCTTTTAAGGCTTAACCACTTTTAATCCTATTTACTTACGGAAAACATGGGAGACTTTGAAAGGGAAGATTGTTCGTATTTATCGGGTGACCCAAAAGTCCGTTAACGTTGGAAAATTAAATATTTCAGGGAATAATGTAGGTAGAGAGATAAAAATTGACACACACGCTTGAAATAACATGGTGGTTTATTGTAAGGAAAAACAAATGCAAAAATATGCCGACATATGGCTCTGGGCAGTAAAATGCCAGTTAAACCGCATGAGAATTGTGTATGATATGAGCTGCACTGAAAGAGGTAATCCTTTCAAGACTCTGTCACATTTCTGTCTTCGCCTCCGGGTGTTGGTCACGGTGTAATGTGTATTTAACACATCGATCGTGATCGAACTCATTTGCTTCGAGGTGTTGTGTGGTTCTGCTGATCTGTTACATAATCGCATCATCCCTGATGAACACCTGTCGGAAGGTATAATTTTAATGCTGGATGGCATTCCATTCCGTTTCGCTACACGTGTGAAAGATCTCTTGCACATATCATTTGGTGAGGAGCACGTGCTGAGCCGCCACTTAAGTCATGTTTGGCCTTTCTCCAGATCTCAATCCGTGTGATTATTGGTTTTGGTGTTACATGAAATCACAATTCTACCGCGATAGTCCAACCTCATTAGAGAAGTTAAAAGACAGTACCCGATGGCAATTTTTCACCAAACCGACAGATATGCTGTATAGTGCTGTTCACAACATTGTCTCTCGACTACAGGTACTGTTGATGAATGACGGATGACATGTTGAAAATTTGTTATGAAAGATGTTTTCTTCAATTATTATGATAATTATTGCTTTTGTTATCATATGAAACGCCTTCTGTTGGCCGTTTTAAGCACTTTTTTTTGGCTTTCAATGAAGCCCAGCATGCCTGTCAGTTTTCATTACTCAGTTACTATTTACATTATTCAGTGAATTATTGACTTTTCAAATGTTAACGGACTTTTGGGTCACCCCGTATGTTGCACCCATTGGTAACCACGAAAATACCCATGCAGCAAATTCGTTCACTGGTATTCGAATCTGGATCTAACTACCACTATTCAGAGAATTTTCTCAGCAGCAAGCTCCTTTATTCAATTTGTCTGCGATTTTTATATTACATTAAGTATTGTAAAGAATTAAAGGCATTCTTCCCATACATAATATTGTGCAATTTAAGAAGCTAAGTACTCTTCTCATGTATTACGGTATAGTGGTCAACACATCCAGCTGTTAGGATGGTGTCGGATTCAGATCTTCATATTAACGGGTTTGTTTTCCAGCAGTTCTACAAACAAAAGCGTGATGAACAATTAATAGAAAATCTAATGAATAATATTAGATTAACCGGTAGCAGAATTAAAATGCGATGGATGCTTATCTCAAACCCTTAACATGTACAACGAGTATATACAAGCTTTTAATAGAATTATTTAAAATAAAATTTATATTGTTTTACTGTAATATACTCTTATATAATAATCTGCTATCATGTGTTTATGTTCCTGTAATTTATATTTAGCTCATAATTTGTTTGCGGTATCCGTGCTTATAAAGACCTAATCCACTAGAAATTTGATAAAAAGGGGATAACCTCATTTTGTTCCACAAAATGAACCGCTAATTAAGGATGTTATTCATCATTAAGTCAATATACACTGCGAAGAAAATAAAGAACAGTTCTATACCTCCTTTGTCTACAGGGCCGAATGACGAAATTCAAATTACGCTTTTCATGTCTCGAAAGCGCGGCTTAGGAGTATTCGATTTATATAAAGCATTGTCCTAATATAGGTGTTTTGTCACAAAATAGCACTTTTTCTGAAATAACATGTCAATTTTTTCCATATTTCGCTTCTATGACTCAAATTATGTCCAAATATTAAATTTTGTAAATTCTGATGCGAAATTTACGGAGAAATTCTAACATTTATCATGGCGCATTTTTTTCAGTTTGCACAAAGAATAATTCACTTGGCGAACTTCTTAATTTATAGCAACCTATTTCCCTTTCCCTTTTTGTCATTGTACACGAGTGGAAAAAACAGTCTTCGTTCATACTTTCAAATAGTTTTAACGAAGTGCGGAAACTACATTTGGCGATATTATTGCCTATAACATATATGCCAAATTTCAAAACGCGCCAATCTGTAAATTCATGTATAGCCTAAAAGATTTTGTATAAAAAAATCCAATTTTTTGCAGGTGTGCCTAAACATACATCGACTTTAAGATGCTGTTAAAAAATTTGATAGGTTTGTAATACAAAAAATGTTTTCAAAAACCTTATAAAAATATTTAAAAATACAAATTTTAAACGTAAATCATAAAACATGTCTGAATTATTTTTGGATTAAGCTTAAATTTCGAATTCTAGAAGAAGGAATCAAGTAATTTTGATAAAAAAGATATATTAATAAAATATATCAAATTCAATTAACATTGAGGCGCTAAAATTTTGAGAGATAATTTTTTAAAAACTACACTCGCAATTTTTACATAACCTGGCAGTTTGGCGGAATTTGAGTCCTAGGATCGAAATATGGAAAAAATTGGCATATCATTTCAGAAAAAGGCCAGTTTTATGTCAAAATACCTTTGTTAGAACAATGCTATATATAAATCTAATACACATTCTAAGTCGCACTTGATATTTGATATGTAGACATTGATACTTGATGTGATTGCACTTGATATGTAGACATGAAAAACGCAAGTTGAATTTTGTCAATTGGCCCAGTAGAACGGAAGATATAGAATTATCCCATTTTTTTTGTAGTTGTTTGTTTGCGCAGTGTACATTTTGATAGTTTGTAAACAAAATTTAAGTTTTGTCCCAATAAATAAAAATGTCTAAAATACTAAATTTTGGATTACGTATTGTTAGGCAAAATCAGCCATGTGTAAAACCTAGTTTTTCTAAATTTATAGCAACATTACAATACATTACAAGGTTTAAAATGCAAGAGAATACAATTTTTAAAGCATAATATAATACAATAAAATACAATTTTTTAAAAAAGGATGATAATCAAATGATTGCTCCTTTTTTAAAGAATGTGTTTTAATTGACAGTTGAATAACATACAATTTAACTGGCAGTTAATTAAAGAAAATTAACTTTAAAACAAACACTATAATTTAATTTTGTTCTGTATTATTTCTATTGTATCAACAAATCTAAATTAATTTGATTTGCTTTTAATTAAGGTTTTTATTTAGAGAGGTTACTATATAAAGCACCACTTCCATTTTGCTATATACAGTCAAAACCTATAGTTTGTTGTTCTCAATCATAAATAAATTTTAAATATAAGTTTGAGAAGTTTTGGATTATGCCACCATATATTTTTTCATGAAAATCTGTTCAGTGCTTCGAGTGAGGTATCACTTCCGATTCATCAGTTTTAGGCGAAACATAATATGTTGTTCCCATTCATAAAAAAGTCTTAAAAAATAAAATTGAAAAGTTTTGGATTATATTTTAATGAAGGTTTCCATTAGAAAAGGTTTCAGGCTTCAAGTAAAGTATCATATCCGGTTGTCCATTAAAAATTATGGGCTTTGATTAAAGTACCAGTTACAGTTGTCCAGTTTTATCCCAAACCTAATCGACTCTTTGCATGAATTCTGGAAAGCTTAAATGCAGTTTGTAACTTTGATCTAAGAATTTATAGTGAACGAAAACATCGTCATACGCATACACAGAGACAAATAGATATGTATGTAAAAATAGAAAAAAACGTATTGCGGCACCCTAACTCGTGTTTATTCAGGGAAAACTCACTAAGATTAGAGAACTCACTAAGTTTAGAGAGGAAACTCACTAAACTCACGAATTTTTCGACCGACTCCCTTTATCTGAAAGTAAAATTAATCATTAATCTCATGTCAGAAGTCAAAGAGCTGTTACAAAATATCAGATCCTCTACCAGAACCAAAGTTATACATGTATTTTTTCCAAACAATTTTATCTCATTTTAAGACATGCAATGGATTAGGCTGGTCTCTTATTTTTTTAGATAATAAACATTCAGGTGAATTTTCAGCTAGCATTTAAAAGCATGAAAGGAACACCATTTTATTTTTCTTGAGGACGTATGTTACTTGAGTGTAATGAGATTTTTGGAGGAATCGGATGCTCTCGGATTGCATCACCTCTAGCTAGAATGGACTAGCTAGCTTTCCCCTTGAAAACTTTTAAACCTGAATCTTACTTATGATGTTGCTTTCATTCTGGAAAACTTGAGACGACCTGACTTCAAATCTATAATTTTTTTGTAAAATTAAAAAACTTTCTTTAGAAATATTGTTTTATTGCTGAACCAACTTCACTGTAGAAAATTTACGTAAACATAATAAGGTTAACAATACAACATTACAACATCTTTACGTGGAGTGTTACACACCTCAGAGTACAATCCCTTATTTCCTGAAATAATCGATGTTACTATACTACCTCTCTTGCACGTACTCTGCTCGTCAACTAGTGAATAGAGCCACTCGTTTGTACAGTCCTCGTAAATTTCGCTCGATTTCTCTAGGATAAAGTTAGACACTTGAAAATTCCACCTAGCTAACGTAGACTTGACCTTAGATCTCATCTGTAAAATCCACTCTACTAATAGACTTTACTGGACCCAACTCTTTAGGAAGGACTTAATTTCTCTGGCACTGCTGGTCTACCTAGTCTACTTAGCTCAGCTTTTTTTTAATGGAAACTGTGCTGTTGCTAGAAATTTATGAGCTAAAGTAGCAAGAGCAAAATAAAAAAAGCAAATAGGTGAGTGAGCTCACATGTGAGTACTGCGAACAGCGTCTAAAATCTAAAAATGCTTAATTTGTTTATTTGATAGTTGAATCCGCTCCTACCAGAAGTTGAAATGATTGATCTATGATTTATCGTTATAGAATGTAAAGTTTTTTTCTATTTTTGCATGTGGCAAAAAGACTAAGGGTTGATGGAATATTGTTTATGTGACAGCCATGTAAATTGGTTCGCTTATTTTGTATTACTTGTAGAGATATTAGGTATTTTCTGGAAGCAGGCAAGATGAAAATTAGCAACGCCTTCGCCGGAAATCGAACCGCGGACCTCTGGAATACGCTCCCAGACTTCAGACTACTACATCACGAAGGCATGCCAATAAGGTGGGAGAAATACTTTATATACTCCCCCTTTAAAGGGCGACTGGGATTTCTAGGAGACCCAATCGCCAAATCCTGGGTGAGGAGAATCATCATCCAACATCCTTTTAGTTCGGGCGTCACTGTAGAGACATTAGGTAATTTTTGGAAGCAGGAATGAAAAATAAGGAACTCCTTCGTCGGGAATCGAACCGCGGCCTCTGGAATACGCGCCCAGCGTGCAGACCACCACACCACGAAGGCATGCTAGGAAGGTGGGAGAAATACTTTATAGTATAACCACATGTAGCACTTTTAATAAACTCTCAATTAATTTAGGTTATTATTCTTCAGTTAATATTTTCATTACCCGTTGTTAAATACGTTCTCACGTTTGGATTGTTAATACTGCTATACTAATTGTTTAGAGTTGTGTTTTTTTAATGTGCTCTCATTTTCATTTACATAGATTTCAATAAGATTCTGTTTAACCGATTTTTATTCTTTCTAACCAATTCTCAAAAACAAATAAAAATAAAAGATATCTCTTTCTAAAGAGGGTGGTCAAGTTTTCACGTTAATCATAGTTCATATTTTAATCAACACAGCAACTAACTACAATTTAACTTCGGAATCCTGCTCACAGATTACTAAAACTTTAAACAAGACAATCAGTCAAATATGTGAAATCCCCAATGACTAGTGTTGAAAACTGACCACGTTCATGGGCTACGATCTCAGAATTGTCAATTGCTAGCTTTATTTGAGCTTAAATAAATAATTACATTTTATTATAAATTAATTTTAATAGATGCATTATATTAACAGATTATGCATATTTTATGATACATTAAAAAATTTTAGAATAACAAAAAGTAGCCCAAGGAATCGATGGAGTAGCAAAATCAGCGACATAAATTTTAGAAGCACAGGTGTGCCAAAAATAGCAAATTTGGGAAAAATCGCAAGATCAGACAACAGGGGCTTTGTGCTGCTGGAATTTCGGTCTTTTATCCAAATTCGCTTGTCGCTAGAGTAACTGATATTCCAATTTTGAGACAATATTTGACAACTTGCTTAAATAACCGCTTTAGATGTGCCTTTAATTGCTGCTGGTAGATCGTAAGAAACTTTAATTTTCTCACGACGCTTATACGTTGAAATTAAATTTAACATTTAATTTTTATGTTTTAATTTGTATTGGCGAAAGCGATCTTGTGATATACATAAGAATCCAAAATAAAGTTTATTGAAGCAGTAACTCCGAGTTTAACATCTGGAGAACGAATAGATAAGAAGAAGCGAATGATACATAAGAGATCATTTCGCAGACCATGAAAAAGCAAACTTTGAAGCTGTTTTGTAATAATACGCTGTTCAGCCGTCAGTATTCAATTCCTATAGTCTAGATTGATTATTTAATGTGTCTTTTAATATATTATATTTTCAAAATAAGCATGAAGCAATCTTAAAAGATAGATCTTCCCCTAAGTTCTCATTTGTACAAACATGGACCGTTTAATCCCTCATTACAATATGGAATGTCATAGTGCTTGAAAATATTAAATGATATGCAAATAGAAAGGAGTCCTTTTTGTTAGCCTTACGTTGTTTTTCAGACAGAAATATTTGAATTAATTATTTTTTGTAATAGTCATTGGATTAAAAAATACCTCTTTATTACAGCAGGATCATTTTGACCTCTTTCACTTCTATATTTCATAAATTTATCACATCTCATGCATTATTCGACTCATTAGATTTCATATTAAAAATGAAACAAATCTGGTTGATAAGGCCACTTTTCCATAACAGCCACTTTTCAGACAAACCAGTTGACACTGCTACTGAACCACATCTTTCTAAGACGACTACCTCCACTGAAGACCAAATTCATCTGTCGCCATGGGTGGTTGACGTAGAGAGGATTACAGGATTTCTTCATGCTCAATCCCCTTTTTGTGAAAGTCATAGTATGTCAATGCTTGCAATAGAGGAACCCCTCTTTCCTCAACAATGAATTTGAATTCAAACAGGCTTAACTTGAAATGTAAGCCCACTACAGGCTACTGTAAGTATTCGAATTAGGCATGGGATCATTTTTTTAAAATTCATCAATAGTAGAGACGAAAATTCGTTCCGTTTCAGCATAGTTTGATCGTAGAATGCTCTGTAACATTATTGTTTATTTTATTTCTGATATCTATCTAATATATCAATAAATTTACAGTTTAGGAACCTCCAAACTACGAAATGCGAATTTTGACGTTTGTAGATTTGATTCAAGTGCATGCTATGCAATATACATATATATCGTCGTAACACAGTACAAAACATAATTAACGAAATGAAAGAGCTTAGAGTATCCAAGGTAACAATCGTAGGAGCCAATTTAATGTTATTTATTCTGTTGACAAACATTTTTGAACAACTATAGATAACGAAGAGCAATAAGTGCTCCTGCTCTTGAAAAAACTTTACATTGTTAAAATGTTTTGGTAAGAAAACTTTGTAAGTATACTTTGGTGTGCAGTAACGATGAAGCTAGACAAAGGAACTCAGAGTTAATGCGGCATGTTCAAGAAGAAGTCTTGGTTCAGAATATTATGCTTTTTAGTTTTATTTTAAGTGGTTAATAATAACTTCTAAAATTATTATTGGCTAATGTTTTATATATCTTAGTCATTACCGTTATGCCAGAATCATATGGCATGGACATATTTCGAAATGATGCAGTTTACAGAGATTTGCTACAAGTAGTTACTATTTCTAGGATGGAAAGGAGAAATAACGAAATTAAAATGAAAAATTAAGGTATTATAAAAACTTTGTTTGATTTACATTTAAATTTTATTAATCTATCTTTTATGTTTTATCTCTCTCTATATATATACACACAGAGAGGTGTACATACATATAGGGGTATTCTCTGTATATATATAAAAAAGGATTTAAAGAAAAAGTTATATATAAAACATATATAAGTAACGCGTAGATATATATATATCAATACTGTTTAGGAAATAAATTATATATATATATGTAATATGTTTTTAATAACTCAGGCATTTATTACATTTTCTCTTACCGCAGGTATTTATTTTATCTATGGAATAAAAAAAAATTCTTTTATATATTACTAAAGTCCTAAACTATATTCCTTTATATATATATATATACACTTCTTAAATTAATTTTAGCAGTTTCTGCCGCTATATTATTTTTCTGTGTTAAGTAAAAAAGACATATTATTTTATTTCATTTTTCTTTCTTTTTACGGAGTAAAGAAATGATTTTATTCTTCTCAAACTAAAAGATTTGTGGTACATTATATGTACAGAGAGAGGTACATAAAGAAGCAGTTTTAAAAGAGTGAAAAGCCATGCATGAAATTTATATTAGCTTTACAAATGCATATATTTTTCGGAAATTACAGCTGGCTTGGTTGTTTGCATTTTTAATTCACTCCACAGGCGTTATTTATTTTATTTGGAAAGTAGCCAAACAATGGATATTTTGTTTATTTATCTACGCTTTTTTATTTTAAATTTGTTGCTGTTTTAGCAAGTTAATTTCACTATTACAGTCAAAAACATCTTATTTTTATAATATTTATGATTTACTTCGTAAAAGGGAACACGATTTTAATTTTCTCTTCTTTAAAAGAATTTTTTGTTCACATATGTATTGCAATTGATTGCAGCAGTTATAAACGTGCATTTAATAAAGTTACATTATAAGCATGCATTTAATCAGATTTGATTTTCCCTCTATATTTCCAATCAAATCCCCGTCGAAGAAGCAAAAATCACAGGAAGCTTCACCAAAGTACCTTGGAATTTCCTGATAAATTGGGTGACTTTTGTTACTTCATCAGAAAGTTCCTTTTTTCATGTCACTTACATCAGAATCATCAGTTAATCCATTGACGACAATATTAATTGGGGAGTCTTTCTTAGGTCTGAAAGTACTAAATTGGACTTCATATTTCCTGAAGATCGCAATTTCATGATCTAGATGTTCAAAGACATTAAACGAAATACAGATTTTTTCTCTTGACAGCACACCGGTGTATCCAGATGCACCATGACTGGAGAACAAACTCTTAATTTCTTTCCATTTAACATCCGGTATAGGACAAATGATGAGGTAATCTAATTTTCTTCAGTCAGAGTGTCTAAAACGGCATCTGTATGAAATTCATCATTGCATGGATCCTTATAACAGTCTATAGAAGTCTCAGAAACAGGATCTGCTTGCAAAGCTTCAAAACCATTTTTAGTAGAAATAACATACGGAACAATCTTAACAGGAATTTCAGTTGGCACAGGCGAAACATTATGAATCGGCGACTTCTTAGCGACTTTAAAAGGTGTAATCCATCCGGCGGCATCAGATTTAGATGGAGCAATACTAGCAGCATCACTATCAGCATCCCAAGGCGTATATTCCCTACCTTTCCTGGATTTGGAGAACCAGGCCTCATCAAACGAAAACGCAGAACGATCGAGTCGTTCAGGACCTTTGAAGGGAGGAATATTAATATAAAGAATTTTCAAGCAGTCAGTAAATTTCTCTTCTTCACGGTGGAGACTAATATCAAGGGAATGGCCTTAAGCTGAGACCTAGCAACATCATTCAGTCTATAAAGAAGATGTTCTTCGTTAGCCTGAGCTAATTGCAGAACAAGCGACCTCGCATGAGGCACAGTTGTTAGGAAATGCGTCGATCTTCGTGGCATAATTCATGTATAACATGATAGGTAAGTAAGAAAATTATCGTGATTAAACCAATCTGAGCGTCAAAAAAGCACAACCTTAAATTTGTAAGTTTTACAAAATATCACTAACTACTCAATCAGTTCAACAGAAAAGTCCGAATTCTAAACTTTGAGCTAAGATGACTCTCTGTGTTTTTATGCTACTGAACTGATATGATCTCTGTCTGGCTTTTTAAATAGATTTCAAGCAGTCGCTAGGTATTTATAGTAATTTCTGCTTCTGGGAAGCAATGAAAAGATGTAATTGCGGTTACAGGTAACATAGTAGTAAATTGTATTTATTCAATTTTCAATACAAATTACCGAAATATCCATTTATTAAATGCAAGCTCACCTGTATTCTTATTGTTCCGTCATAGCTTTCTATAAAAATTAGCTGTCTAAATAAAAAATTCATAACAATATGTAAATCAAAACTATAATTTAAACTATCAATAGTTTCTTTAATTCCCCCCATTATATTCTTGTTGTTGTGACTTATCCCACCCGATCGACAGTAACATCAGATCAGTCTCTGAAATCAGAGCAAGCCCACGAAATTCATCGTGGCAAGTGGTCAATATTGGGCCTGTCGTTGGAAAGATAGTCTTTATTACGAAGCGAATAACGATATCTTTCATTTATATTTAATGAAAACACCAAATATATCTCAGTAATACACACACATCGCAATGGCGAACTACAGTTACATAATGTTAAAAAAAAAACAGAATTCCTTTGGCGCAACAGCGCCCTCTATCCTATGAAAAGTTCCAACACACCTGTGCTCTTTTAAGAGCACGTTAAATTTACATATCAATAATATATTTAGATATAATCAAAATCAATATGCACGAATTAATACTGAAAACTACATTGCAAATTAAATGCAATACATGAAACAAACATATATATATAACTTTAAACTTCAAAAAGATAGATTAATTGGACGGGTCTTCGATAAAATCCTTGAAAAGTACGAATCAAACATGAACGCACATACCCATCCCTAGCTTTATAAACTTCTTCTATAATTCCAATAGGCCATAAAAATTTTGATTTCGTCGACCCCTCCAGCAATACAACCTCACCCTTTTTAAGATTCCTTTCAGGAGATGGATTTCGAAAAGTATGCGCAGACCATAATTCGAAGAGATAATTCTCCTTCCACTTTTTACAAATTTGTTTCAAAACATTAGTTTAATACAGTTTTCTCCTAGTCAAAGTGTGCCTGTTCAATGGTTCATTCCTGAAAAGGTCGGCGAAATGTACAGGATAAGAAATATTTTCTTGCCCTGGAAACAAGAAATGGGCAGGTGTAAGAGCTTCTGGCTCTTTTATTTCATTATGGACATAAGTAAGAGGTCTATGATTTAAAACTAACTCAATTTCTGATAGAATAGTCATCATTTCCTCAAAGTTAAGAAGAGCCCTTCCGAGAACCTTTCTCAAAGGATCTTTGATACTTTTCATAAGCCTTTCATAAAAACCACCCCACCAAGGCGCGTGAGGCGCAATATATTGCTAAGTTATGCCGTTTATTGATATGAAATCTTTCAATTTTGAATCTATTATAATTTTTGCAAATTCTTTAAGAATTTCATTAGTGGTTCTAAAGCTCTTAGCATTGTAGGAAATGATAACTTTACAATTTCCTCTCCTAGCTAAAAATCTCCTTAATGACAAAATAAAGTTTTTTGTTGACATATTTGTGATTAATTCTATGTGCACAGCTCTAGTAACACTGCATGTAAATAATGTTATGTAAGCCTTTTGAGGCGTATCCTCTCCTGATTTTATTAAAACTGGGCCAGTGAAATCTATGCCAGTTACAGTAAAAGGAGGGTTTTCAGTAATTCTACATTTAGGTAGTTGACTAGTTATTTGTTTAGCTGGTTTCAACTTATACTTTCGACAAATTAGGCAGTTACCTAATACTCTTTTTGTAATTTGTCTACCTCGTGGAATCCAAAATCTAGACCTAATTTTGGCTAGCGTAAATGTAACTCCACCATGAAAAATTTTATTATGTTCTCGAATAATAATTAACTCTGTAAATTTAGACTGCTTAGGAAGAAGTATAGGATGAGCTTCATCCTTTGTAAACGCTCCTTGTTCTAACCTTCCTTTTATGCGCAATACACCACATCTGTCGAGAAATGGGGCTAAATTCGAAAGTGGAGAGTTTTTACGAATCGATTTACCATTTTTAAGGTTCTGCAATTCTAAGTTGAACTCTATGTTTTACTCATGTTTTATCCAGTCTTTTTGAGCATTTTGAAGTTCTTCTGCTGTGAAGGGACCTGCAATCGTTTGTCGTTTTTGAAGTTTATTAACAAACCGTTTAACTAGTGCAGTTACTCTTAGTACTTTTAACAAACAACTATATTTCCTTAAATCTAAAATAAATTTCGAATTTTCTACCAAACAGTTATTTTGCACTGTACTTTCAAATTATTTTTTTAGCTCTAAGTCTACGTCTGTAGATTTTAAGTTCTCTCTTTCAGTAGGCCAGTATTCAGGTGATTTTCTTAGCCACGGTGGACCGTGCCACCAATGCTGGTTTGTAGCTAAATTTGCTGCAGAAATTCCTCTGTACAAGAAATCTGCAGGGTTATCCTTACCAGGGCAATGAGCCCAATTATTGGTATCTGATAAAGATTGAATTTCTTCTATTCTATTTTTTACGAAAGTTTTGTATTTACTAGCTTGTCCCTTAATCCAACATAACGTAATCATCGAGTCGGTCCAAAAATAACTAGAAGTATTAAATTTAAGACATTTACTTACTTGATGGACTAATCTTGCGGACAATAAAGCTCCCATTAATTCCAGTCTTGGTAATGTAAGACCTTTCAGAGAAGCTACACGAATTTTAGAACAAATAAAACTGATACTTATCCTTCCATATTCAGATATAGCTCTTAAGTACAATACAGTTCCATAGGCTAAAAGAGATGAATATGAAAAAGAATGAATTTCAAATGAAATAAATTTACAGTTCAAATTTGAAAAATAACATCTAGGAATCTGGAGATCTTCTAAGTGTTCGATTTCACTGCATCACAACTGCCACTTGTGATTCAGTGACGATGGAAGTTTATCATCCCAGTCTATGTCATGACTCCACAGTTCCTGTAGAATGCACTTCAGCTTTATGATGAAAGGCCCAAGAAATCCGATAGGATCATAAATACGACCCACTACTCGAAGAATAAACCTTTTCGAAGCAGTTCCGTTCTTGACAAACTTTGATAATTCTTTTACGTTAAAAGATATACTGTCCACATCTGGATCCCAAACTAGACCCAACACCTTGGATGGTGAGTCAAGTCCCGCACTTGAGCTCTTTTCCTCATCGATGTCGAACTCAGCATCTTTCCACAGCTTACGCAGTTCCATGGAATTGGTTTTCCATTTTCGTAATATCATGCCACATCTTTTGAAAATTTCTACACTTTCAGTCGTAATTTTCAAAGCCGCTTGCAAGTCTTCTTCGCCTCCAATTAAATCGTCCACATAAAACCATTCTGATAGTAATTTGCAAGTATCAGGAAATTCTTCTTTACATTTATCAAAATGATATTTCAGAGTTGCAGCTAACAAATATGGACTTGGTTTTAGTCCAAATAAAACTCTAGTAGAGTTCATTTCTTGATATGAATTAGAACCGATATCATCAGTCCAGAAGAATCTAGTAAATTTTCTATCACTAGGATCGATCAAAATTTGTAGATACGCTTGCTTTATATCCGCTGTGAAGGCGATTGTATTTTGTCGAAACTTTAAAATCATTTCAAATAGATTTGGATACAAGTTTAGTCCTTTAAATAAACAGTCATTAATTGAAAGTTGTCCTCCTTCATGAGAAGAACCATCAAACACGATTCGAAGTCGACTAGTAGATTTGTCCTCGCGAATGACAGCGTGGTGGGGTAAGTAGAATGACTGCTCAGAATATGACACTTCAATATCTGACGACGAATTCTCAATGATACCTTCCTTACGATAATCATCAATTACCTTTTTGTAATCCTCATAAAAAGCTGTATCATTTCTAAATCTCCTAACCAGACCATCGAAACGTTTCCGAGCCACTTCTCTATTATTTGCTAATTTTCCTGCATACCTGGTTTCCACGGCAACTTTACACAATATCTTCCATCTACGAACCCAACAGAATTATTAAATTCATCAAGTATCTCCTGTTCCACTAAAGTCAAACATTCCGCTTCCTTGTTTTCAATACCTAAACTTTCCAGTTCCCAGAAACGCCTGAGTTCAGTGATACAGTGCTTTGATCACCTAAAACTAAGTTCACAGCAGCCGTTTTACTCATATCACCACAATTTCCCTGAAAGGACCATCCAAGTTCTGTGTTTACAGCTACCAAAGACGTATTTAACCTTTCAAAACCTTTTGTCAAATTCCAATAAAAATCTATACCTATTAACAAGGAAATTTCATTATCATCTGACGCTTGATTATATCCCCAAGTTAAAGTTAATCCCTTGGCTTCCATTTCAGCTCTTGTACTCTCATTCGGCAAATTAATCGCAGCCCTCAAAATTTCATCTGTTTCCAACGCCTGTATTACGACTTCTTTTCCATCTAAAATATTTCGCAATCTCACTTCAACTCTGCGACATGTTTGCAACGTAGGATCCTTTGCTCCGAATGAATAAATCTTTAATGTTTCTGACCCTAGACATTTTAATCCCAACTTCATAGAAACATTTCTTTTAATAAAACTCTTCTCACTACCGTTATCAAACATTGCAATAACTGTACCTGACGATTTACGACCAACAATTTCTGTCCTAATACACTGCAATAAAATTACATTCCTATCATTTACAACTGAATTCTAAATAGTAGGCTGAATTTCCAATTCCTTTGGTTTTTCTTCTTCCGGTTTTGAATTAGATTTACACTTGCTAGAATTTTCAAATTTAAAACAAATAGCTTTAGCGTGTCTACCAAAGCAGAGTGAACACTGTTTAGCATTACATTTTTTCACAAAACAGTTTGTGTTACAACATAACAGACATCTCCTTTCCTTAATTAATTTATCCCTTTTTTGCTGTACAGTCATGCTTTCACATTCAATCTTACAGTGACCTTGACCGCAGAATAAACAAACTTCGAAAGTTTTTGCCATAAATTCTGTTACTGACGCGCGTTGATTATTGCAACTCAGAGGGAAGTTTCGTTTCTGATTTCGAAAATTGTTTTGTTTGTGTTGGTTAGAATGAAAATTATTATATGAAGATACATTATTAGAATTAATATGGAATGCCTTTTCTCTTGCACTAATAGCATTGTGTAAAAACTTCATCAATTCCTGTAAATCATGACAATTATTTATATTTTGCTTCGAAAATTCAAGAGTCAATTCTCCTGGCAGATTTTTTAGTATTATGTTAGTCAGTATTATTGTGTATGTTTCCGATTTGACATTTAATTCCTCTAAACATCTAATTTGAGTTTGGGCTTCAGAATAAAGGTTACGAAGGGCCTGAATGTTAGAAGCATTTTTTACAGGTGCCAGATTTAATAAATTTGACAAGTGAGCATTTATTAAAATGTCTCTTTGGCCAAATGTTTCAGAAATTAATTTAACAGCCTGTTTATAATTCTCTGGAGTAATTGAGAATCCTTTGATGTTAGGCTAGATTTGATGAAAATCCTTTGATGGATTCCTAGGGCTTTACCACCTGTTATGTCGCGAATTTCAATTATTAATATGTGTTTCAAGTCATTATTATTCTAATATTTTTATTTGTATTCATGTGTATTTTAATCTGGAAAAAAGTATTCTTAAGATCTTAAGGTTTTATTTAACTCATTATTCTTGAGTTGGAATTGTGACAAAGGCGAGAGACGGTTGCGAGGACACACATCTGGTTTATGGCCTTTTCCAACAATGGAGGCAGTACGGTATATGTGTCGCCCTTTTTAGCTAATGCGTGTGAAACGGAAAGCGCTTTCCTGTCGCTTTGTAAGGTTGCTGTTTCCTTACTTCAAGACAGTGGGGGTTTGGGTAATTGGATTCTCGTGGAGCTTATTTTCCGCTTGTTAGTTGGGGGGCCTTTTTTTTTCTCACGTTATGTGTGCAGATGTTTTTCGGATTGCATTGTCAGATTTTCTGGTGTTTGATTCGTCATGGGTGTGTCATTTTCTAAATTTAGATAACATAAAATTCCGGGATTGGTAAGATTTAATTTTATGATTTTTTTGAAAGCCTATGAACTCACAGAGGCGGAGAAACCGAGATTTCCTGGGTGCTTGCACCAGGCCAGAGATCATGCTGATTCAGGTTTTTGAGCGAAAAGGTAAAGGAGAAGCAGAAAGTTTTGCGGGGCGAGCGACTTGTACAAGCGGGCTGCGGTGATAGTTGTAGCGGAGTCTGATTTGAGTGAATTTTGAGCAGCCGCGATGTGAAAAAAAAGGCGAACGAGGAGCGTTTTGCCCTGCTGCCGGTTTTGCCGTGCGGCCGGTTGCCGAGGCAAGAGGACTGGGTAGCGTTTTATTTTGCTCTAGTGGATTCTTGTGTTCTGTGAGATGTTCAGTTTTGGGTGAGAGATGCAAGGAACATTTTCCTGCGAGATGTCTAAAGAAATGTGCGCGAGCTGCAAAGAGCATTTTACTGAGAGCTGATTGAGATGTATAGAGAAAAATCTACCAAGAAAATTTAGCACAGATGTTCTCTCTTCACCTGAATCGCCGGTTAATCTCCAAGAGCCTTTTTCTGAAACATTCAGCTTAAATGTTGCCTCGCCGCTTCGATGATACACGTGATTGTGCTAAAAAAACTGGTGTATATTCAGCTACCTGTTATTGAATTGAAAAAAGATCCTTCTGAATTGGACTATTGGTTCCCACCTAATGGACAGATAAAATATCCTTCTAAATTGGACTATTGGTTCCCACCTAATGGACAGTTAAAGCGATGCCTGGCTGTTTGAAGAATTATTAGACTGTAATTTCCAAGAAAAATGGGCTTGGCTTATTTCCATGTGGATTGGACACTAAGGATCCGGCTAATCAGGAAAAACTGTTTTCCATCTTTGAGTAAATTTTTTTTTAAAGTATATATTCTCTCTCTCTCTCTTTCTTAGTTTTCCCGAAAGCAGAACAGTTAATAGTGATTTATCTACCAGTATATTGTTATTACTTATATAAATTAAATATTACAGTTAGAATAATTGAGAAGTTATATATAATTTCAAGTGAATGCCAATTTTGGGAGGATTAAAATTTGTTTCACCTACTGAATTTTGTGAGCTAGAAAAACGTTACTTTCTAATTAATAAGAACCTGTTATTTGAAGGATTAAATTTTGTTACACCTACTTAATTTGAAAAAAAAAATAATAATGTTAATCTTAATTAATGTAAGCTGTAATTTGGTGTAGTATTATGTGTTATCTTGCTTAGAAAAATATGTATTACTGATCAGTTATCCATTATTTAATTATATAAAATAGTCAAGAATTTAATAAATGTGTGTTTAAAATTTAATTGTATTTGTGTATTAAATGTTGTGTATATTTTACTGTGGTCTGTCATGTCCCTCCATTTGTTTGAGCCGGAAGGCTTTTAAGAAACATGGAGTTTAATTGAATTTGGGGTTATTGATATTTCCTTTTTTATAGGTTACTCACAACGCAAACCTAAATGTTAGATTGTACTACCACTATACGATTGATTGATAGATATGATATATGATTGATTGATAGATTTACTATACAAATATTTATAAGAATGTCGAAATGATATATTAATATTATGAATTAGATTTTGAATGTTTTGAATTATTTGATTTTTTTTTTTTTTTTTTTTTTTTTTTTTTTTTGTAAATTTATCCGGCACCACAGTCAGCAAAGTTATCAGTTAAGTTAAAGTTATAATGGAATAAGTTATTAAAAGACAAACATAAATATAATGTTATAACACACCTAATAACGACTTTAAATAGCAAAATTTGTCAACCTCAGTTAAATTAGAATTATTATGTACAGAATTCTCAAACTGATTCCAAAAATCTAAATATTCTAAAGGCTCACCATAGAGTCGAGGAAGCTAAAGTTTAGGAAGTTTAGTTCTGTTTTCTAAATGCAAATTTTTATTTTCTACGTGAACATTTTCTGGATTTACTGTTTGTTCACCTGACTGATATGGAACTTTTCCAATTGATTTAATTTTGTTTTGCAACTTTACTTTAACTGGTATTATTTTTTCGTTATATTCATATACTGCGTTAATTTCATCCTTAATTTCTTGTTCTTCTTTCAACAATTCATCAATGTCACTATTTAGTATGTTAATAATTTCAATTTTACTATTCAACTGTTCTAAATATGAATTACATACATCTATTTCAATATCTGATTCATTCAAATATATGTTTATTTTTTCTACTAACTTTAATGTTTGTTCACGATGTGCGTCACGCTTAGTTCGAAGCTTTAACAATTTAGCCATTTTCACAGTTTCTAGCAACAAATTTTACACCTCAAATACCTTAACAATAAATTCTAATTCTAGAATTCTAAGAAAACAAACTGTAATTTTCAACAACAAATCACACTTCAAGCATTAACAAGAAATTCTAATTCTAAGAAAGCACAACATTTTCTTACTTACAAATACCAATGCAAATATTCAGTAAGTGCGAAACCTAAAGTTGTAAATTTTTACCAAACAAGATCAACAACATCAAACAACTCTACCACTTGAACAATTACAAAATATTCTATTCAAACAAATTTTCAACTAAACTATTTACTCACCCCACCATTACGATAATTTCCGGCGACAGCACCACATATTACGAAGCGAATAACGATATCTTTCATTTATATTTAATGAAAACACCAAATGTATCTCAGTAATACACACACATCGCAATTACATAATAAATAAAAAATACACAGTTACATAATAAATAAAAAAAAAAATAAAAAAAAAAAAAACAGAATTCCTTTGGCGCAACAGCGCCCTCTATCCTATGAAAAGTTCCAACAGTCTTAAGCTCCATATAGGTTACAGTACGACTTTGCTCAGTTTGCCCCCCCCCCAAGTTTTGATGGAGGGACGGATCCGAAGGACTTACGCTATGCTCTTTCCCTACCACCAAGCTCTCGAGAGGAATTTCAGCTCGCCGCATATTTAGAGTGCCCTCATGCCACAGACACTATGCATTTACAAACGACCATGCCTTCTCCGGATTTTGAAACCGGAACCTTCCGTACTGTAGTCGGTATCGCTAATCACTCTCCTGGTTAGGCAGCTATTCTATAAATGGAATCCGTCTATTCTAAAAATAGTAATACCTTCTTCAATGCATAACGCTAATGACGTAACTAAATCGAAACTTGAATTCAAAATATCGCTAACTGAAATTTTCTGTTAATAAGCAACATTCAATACGTAAGTGTAGTATTAATGTAAAATTTCTATGTAAATGTCTTGGTAGGCTGGCACCCGATGCGAGCAAACCGAAAGCCCAGCGGGTACAGTAGTGCGGCGGAGCAATACCTGTAAAAGTCACTGACGAAGTTCTGGTGCTCCGTCCACTTTTCCCTGCCCCTGTTAATAGGCCGCAATATTAGACAATTGCGTATACATTTGCTTCTAGCTCTTTTGAAGTTAAGACGCTACTTACGCTCACGTGTAGCTTAGCCTTTGCCAGCTATTGTCCATTGTTCTAAAAATATAATCTGTATAAAATTTTGGGGTGCATAGCACACCCGCAATTATGATGTGCAATGAAAACGAATATGTGTCCTAAGAATTAATTATCAAGGAATAAAATTATATATGGAATTTACCGCTACGTCTGTCTTCGAATGTCATGTTTTTAATTATGGAGTAAAGCCTCTCCAAATTATTACAACGCAAAGAATCATCGCCACCCCCTTACCCCCCTTACAGTTTTCTCCAAATCATCGTATTACACATATGTACATAGATGTGTACAGACATATCATACATGCGTACATACATGTGTACATATGTATGTGTATATACATCTGTAAATACACAGGTGGATCTGCGAACGGGTAGCTGAATTTGCGTTTTGTGGAATTCCGTTATGCGTAACATGAATACGAACCAGTTTCCTTTAAAGTACGTTCTACGAAGGCATATCGGTTAAAGTGGGAAATTTGGTCCAAAATTTAGGTATATGTGAAAGAAATATTAATTAAAAACTAACATTTTATGCAATCTATTCCCTAATTGATACTAAGTTGTGTTTGTAATGCATTTTCAATAAAAATAAAGCAAAATAGCAAGAAACAGAAAAAAAAATTAAGTCGCATGAAGCATTTTGAAAAAAAATTAAAAATTAAAACAAAACTGTTAAACAAATTAACAGTTTTGTTAACGCAACGTTTTGTTAATGCAACAGGTTAACGCAACGTATAAGTGCTCATTCATATTAACTAAATAACAAATTCATTGTCAATGCATTAACAATACATTATTTCATACATAATAATAGATTATTTCAGTGATCAGTAGATAAACATCCGTACTCATAACACATATAATTTATAATAGACATAATTCATGGTCATAATCTGCATAATTCAGTTTCTCCCTAATCAATTATTCATAGTCTTAATAAGTAAATAATAAGGAGTTCATTGTTAGCACATGATATAATATTATTTCATTTTACTATGACATTAAAATTTTAAAAGATGCAGCTGCAATAAAGTACCTAATTCATGACTAGCAACATTCATAATCACAGAGATAGTAATCCCGATTTGTGCAATCAGAGATTAATGTGCAATACATTTAGTTCTGTAATTACATTGCAGTACCACAGTAATATTATTTAATACAGAAGTTATTATCGTGTCACGTTATTCATTACTGTATCAATAGATTATATATAAGCATTATATACTGTGAAATATATATCTGAGGTATTACAGAGTTAAATTATTTACAATAATATATTTACTGCTTGGAAATAAACTTTATTGAACATTTAGAATATGATGTATATGTGGTTGTATAATCGTATGTAGCACAAGTAATGAACTAAGTTGCGTGGTAATAGACCTAATTGTACGCAAATGATATATTACATATATTAAATTATACTAAATAATATATTATAATTTTAAGTAATACTACACACTAAAATAACCAAGTAAATTAGATAATTACTTATTTCGGCTAATATATATTAATTAAATTGCATAATTACTATACATAAATATTATGTAATTACTATATCATTACAGTGTATATAAAGTGAAAAATTGAACTCAAATGATATGCTCTGTTTAATAACGGGTAAAATTACAGTTTCCAGAAAATTGTTACTTAACATTCCCAACGTATAACAGTATGTAGATAAATATCCAGAAGTTGCAAAATATGTAACAGTTATTTAATAGTATTATATTGGAATTCTTTTTTCAATTATGTTTGGCAACTCAAAATTTGCACTAAAATTATACATCGAAATACTGCGATTACAGAAGTTAAAAAAGTATAATATGGGTAATATCGCTTTGTAATCTTAAAATTTACCCATATATCATATTGTCATTACAATATATTAGTTTTATTTTCCGATTAATAAGAAGTTTATAATTCTACAATGAATCAATATAGTCTTTCTGTAAGTCTTTACAAACATGAATTTCAGTTGCACGCACAACAGTACTTTCAACAGCATATTTCAATACTGATATATCGGAATCATCTCGAAGAATCCGAAACCCTATATAATAATTAAGATACAATACCACTATGTAATACTTCAAAGATCTAATCTATATAGTGTTATTTAAATTCCCAAGGATTTAAATATTGCAATACAAGATTATTGTATACTGTACTAAGAGACACTGTTACAAATTTTCAGTGTAATGATATTAAATATATATTTCATTTTAATTCATCCAATATCATTTTATTGCAATATCAGTAAGTAATATCATTTTAGAATCATTATATCGCATTTATGAATTTCATATAATTATGAAAGTGATACACTTAATCTATTATAAATTCATATTCTAATAACGTTTCTATTGCGATAGCACAGTGACAGTACACGATAATTATGTGCTAGTATTATACAATCAATATGGCTTCTGCTTTAGGCAGTTTGAAGGTTCGTTTTATGTTCTGGTAATTGTTTGTTTCAGTGAATTCTCTGATCATTTAAGTGCTTTCGTTTTTGTTGGCAGAGAAGCATGCGTATCCGGAAAAGGATAAATTTTTTAATCAGCGGAACATATATAAACGCAATATTTTTTTTTTCAGATAACAGATATTACTCTTCTTTATAATTATTTTTACATAAGGTCTGGTATTTTGAGTGAGTCGGTTTTAGACCATTATTATTCTTTAAAAAGAATGTTATTGGTTTTAACTGAAGGTTTCTTTCGAGCACAAACGATGATCAATTTTTGCGCAAACAATGATACGACGCCTTTAAGCTTTCGTTAACCTTTTGCACCTTAAACCACTATTTATCATCTCATTTCTTTCGAATCTTAAAAGACCTTTCTCCAAATAACGTTTGCTTTAAAATGAGTCATTTAAAAATTAATTTCGTTTGGACCTTAACATTTTGCAACAAGTATTGTTTTAACCATTAGTATAACAGATATAATACGATTCTTGGAGCCTACGGAACGTAAATTACAAACGCCATTTGCTATGTTCGTCATCTATTTCATTGCTATGTTTAATCATATATACACTAATTTCTGAATCCAAAGTAATATCTCGAGATAATTATACACTTTTCTCTTAACTTAGCTGTCTCTGAATGTTTCTGCTTTTTAACTTTATTCATATTGGAAGAATTCGAATGGCCTTTTTAAAATTTTGATTCTTTTTTATTTACGCCATTTAACGTTAAGAAAAGAAAGCAGAAATAAATTTCGTGAAGCTTTTAAGTTTGATTATTTATAATTGAGTTTTAATTTTATTTAGCAATAAAAATTTAGTTACCATCATTTTCCAAGTGAGCGTTTTTTTTTTATTTATTTATTTTGTTTCGAATTCTAATTTTCTATGATGTGCAAACCGAAGTTTTCATACTCCAAGACTTTCTTATTTAAAAACCTGCAAGTGAGAATAATCACAGCATTCACAGCTGAATATATACTTCCTATTACGCTCCCTCAGTTTTAAAACCTTCTTTAAGCAGAAAAGGTTCAAGAATGAAAATTTATCTCATTTATTAACTTACATGTGTGAATCATTGCAGAAGGTGATAAAAATAATTAAAGTTCTCTGAAATAAAGCTCCGTTTCCATTCCAACGACGCAAACTAAATGCACAAAGCTACTGGGTCATAAAACGTAATGCTGTGTTAATGTTTAAAATACCTGTGTCACGCCATTTATACTTTGGACTTGCTCCAAGCAATTCTTTTATGTAAAAGGCTTCTTTGTGTACCTCAGATATCGTAGACACAAGTCCTCTAGGCTGTAAAAAGGAGTCTTAGTAGTCAGAAACCCTATTCAAAAAGCGAAATGAACATAAATCTTTCCTTCGTTGTGATGCTGAAACTGCTTTAATCATTTCAAAGCAGCCTTTGCTCAATTGGCCATTAAGATAACGCAATGGTTTTAGTTTGATAACTTCCACTTTGCATGATTAGCCGAAAGGACGTAATAGCTGAAAGTGAATCATTGAAGGGCATTAGAACGGAAAAAAAGCAAGAAAGAAAGGAAACTGGTACGGGTACCGTTGAAAAGATCGAACTCTCAAGTCTTCCGCCAGCAGGATATAAAAACCACTTTCGTGAGAAGATTTCTTAAATTAGAGACTTAAGATTAAGGATAAGCCTTAAAATACAATTCCCAGATTGAAGTTTAAGCAGTAATAACGGTAGTGAAAGACAGTGTGATAAATCTTGTTCAATAGCTGGAATCATGCTTATTTAGGGGGGAGAGAATTTGTCATTCGGAATGTGAGAGAAATAAATGAATTGGATATTTTCTTGGTCGTAATAAGGATTATAGATGAGTGCAGGTGAAAAACACATGAAAGGATCTGTCTTTCTTATACGTAGTTTTCTTTAAAGGGGAAAGGAAGAAAAACCTGACTCGAGTATTCACCATCTTGTCGTGTTCAAAACTATCCATTTGTAGAATAAAATATATTCTTTTAATATATATATATATATATATATATATATATATATATATATAAACAAAAAATAATATTTTTAAATAAAAAAAAACTTATGCTTTAAAAAATGCCCCCTATATGATGGGCAAGTGCAACACAATCCCCTTTAAGAGCAAAACATTTTAAAGCCTATTTTTTGCAGGAAATATATTGTGAAATTGTATGATTTTATGATAATTAAACTTTATTGTGATTCGAACTTTACTGTAACTTCTTTTTTCCATAATTCTCAGCAGAAAGCAAACTTTTTGTTGAGTATTTAAGTCGTTGGTCTGAATGTTTTAGAGTTTATGGCAGCTTCGCTTGTAATTACGAACTATCGGCAGCTCTGCCTCTAAGTTTATTCCGGCTTTAGCTATTTACCAGCCGACCTTAAAACAGCGGCATTAAATACTTCAGCCCGTTTAAGTAAACTATTTTATATCTAGTGTCAGACTACGTGAGTTGAATTGAAACTTTCCGCTTTATGGCGTTTTAAATACCCGCAAATGGCGGAGGTTTCGTTTGTAGCATAAGCAGTACCTTTTGTTACTTTCAAGCATAAATATAGAGATTATTTTAACTTTCATAAGACGTTTTCATTTGAATTCAGACAAAAGCGGTATCTCGTTTGTTAATCTAGTAAAGTCTGCAGGATACTGAGTTAAGGCTCTTTACAAGCAAAACCCTACAAAATAAGTTAAAATAACTAAATGGAAAAAAAAAAACTACTGCAGCTTCATTTGTAAATTTATTAGTTCATTTCAGAGCCTATAACCTTGAAAAACGCTGAAAGTTCTTCGCCAGATTTCTCCCTCCGGATTCCCCCCATTGGTAGTCGAAATTAGTATTCCCAATTATAGACCGAAAGTATGCACTAAGGAAGGCGAAAACCTCTTACGTTCTCCCCCCACTTGAAGGGTGACTGGAGAGAAAGGGTCTCAGTCGTCAAATGAAGGTGGTGCCGAATTATTGTCCACCACATTTTAGATCAGAGGCTGCTTGTAGAGCGATTAAGAATTTATTGAAGTTGGAAACAGGAAAAATGTGCAATACGCTTGCCAGAATTTGAGCACCGGATCTCCCGCTGGTCGTGCTTCTCATTACACCACGAAGACACGCAGTAAGAAGAAATAAAACACCTTACACATTTTTTGAAAAAAATGAAAAAGAAATTCTTAAGCAACTAAGAAAAGAAGGGGACTGAAGTTTTGGTAAATTTGAAAGATTTCTTAGGCAAATTCGGCAAACGGAAAACTTCTGGCACAATTTTAGCCTATCAACAATAAAAATAATGAATAAGAAACCAGTAGTGATTTTGTGTTATTTTTGTGACTAAAAATTCGTATCTTTCAATGAGAAATTTAAAAATTGCTAAATTTAGGTCTCTACTTGTAAAATCGCTCCGGCAAAGTACATGAGTACTGTCCCAAAACTAAAATGGAATGGGTACTTGAAAGGCAAAGCGTAACTTGAAATCTGAGTTTTTAAGAATTTGGAAAATCTTAAGACGAATAAAATGGGAAAACGTAATACCTACACACAGTGTTCTCGAAGTCTGGCTAACAACTCTTTTTTTATACTAGTCATTCTTATTTTACAGACGCAAAATGGCACTCATTGTAGAAGCTTAAATCGGTCTCTACTCGACTTGTACTCTACTCGTGGTCTCTACTCGCGGGAAAAGCTGAAAATTATGCTGTTTACGATAGCATTTTAAAACATTATCCTACTTAAAGAACACATTATGCAAGTATATGAGAAAAGTTTCGCGACTGTAATCCATAAAATTACTTACATTCATGGAAAACGCTGAAATATGCGTGAATGAAATTTTTGTTTCAAATTGTCTATCTAATACAACTGAGGACGTTTTCAGCATTTCTAAAATTGTAGCTGTCTTTTTACTACGGACATAGATTTACAGAATATTAGCATTAATTGATAAAAATCTAACAAATAAAATTTACTTGGGCTTTTAAAAATTCAATAATAGTAGTAGTAGTAATGATAATAGTATTAATAAACTCTGTACTTTATAACCAAAAAATTAACAAATATTAACCGCATGGAACGCTGAACTTAAAAAAGAGAAATGGTTGGGTCATTTTAGCGAGCATGAGTGTTTAAAGCCGAAAGCATATATTTAATGATTTTTTACGGAATCAGTGCACTTAAAATTCTATGTAAATCGACAATCTCATGTAAACGATAGTAATTTAATTTTCTCTAGAACTTTGACAATGCAAAATCATGTATTGATTATATACACTGCTCGACATTGAAAGTGCAACACCAAGAAGGAGTGGTCAGAAATTGATGAAATTTGGAAAAAAGACAGAGATAGCAAGCAGCAATAAGTGATCTTTATTTCAAAATGATAGTAAGAATATAGATCGAGAACGGCGTCGGCTCAGTAGGATAGTTGATAGTTGACGAGGGACGTGTGCACCATCCCTTTACCGTAATGGTTAATTGGCATATGCAACACGTCCACCTCTATCTTGAGCCAGATGGGCCACACAGGCGCCTCGCACCATACACCGAAACCCAGCGACCAGGCCATCCAGGTGGCAGTCCAAAAGACCAAAGAAGCCCCCAGAAGCATGTTCACACCAACCGCCCGGGCCTAGTATTTATTGAGTCAAAGTTCAACAAATACATGGCCAGACAAGGGCTCAAAAAAATAAAATAAATAGATAAATAAAGGGTACATTTGTAGCTTTGACAAAGCATAAGATTACAAAGGTGCAAGTGCCAGTTTTGAATAAATACTATAATCACATAGACATAATTAGAACAAAACAGATACAGATAGCGATAACAATAGAAAACCAAAGGAGTAAACACCATTACAAAACTACTACTGCTACATACTACAATACTACAAAACTACTACTAGAATACTTGCAAACAGTACTACAAACTGATACAATGCTAAATATTACAAAACTGCTACTGCTGCTATATACTAGGCTGATAATAATGCTGATAGTATGATATCGGTGATCTTAATACTGATGGTAAGTTCAATACAATAGTTAGTGTACAAAGCAAGGATACAATACATAAATACATTATGCAACTATATAAATACCAATACAAGGTAAAGAGGATACATTATACAACTATATATACATATATATATATATATATATACACACACACATATATATATATATATATACAGACATACACACATATATACATACATACACATATACAGATATATACCAATACAAGGTAAAACGATACTAATGATTCTGTACGAGATGCAAGACAAGATAGATAATTCAATATAAGATCAATAAGCCATATTGTTCAATACAATAGTTAATGCAAAGTTAATAAAACACTATTTATATTACTATACCAACTGTATATTTCCTATATTAGTACAATTTTATACAAGATGACTCATATCTATACGATGCTCACAATTTAGTACATGTTACACAGTACTGTATTGCAGGGAACTTATAATTCAATTTTATACAAGATGATACATATCTATACTATGCTCACAATTTAATGTATATATTATATAATACAGTATACAGTACAATATGATTTACAACTAATACGTAAGATAATGGATGCTATATCATTCAATTACAAAAGTTAATGCAAAATTAATGATACATTATTTATATTACGATATCAACTACACATTTCCTGTATTGCAGGGGACTAATAGTGCAATTTTATTATGTATACGATGCTCACAACATTGCAATTTCATATAAGATGATACATATCCATACGAAGCTCACAATTTAATATATATATATATTATACAATACGGTTATACGATATAATATAATGTACTGCAAATACGTAAGATATGTGATATAATAGGTAAATTAACATGCTTACAGGGTTAGTATACAAGACACAACAATAGGTACAATACAATACTAAGAGTAAATAAATAGAGTATGTGACAGTATATAGACAAATGCAATGTAGAAAAATACGTATTGTCAAGTAATTGGTAATAATTCTATGCAATATGCAATACAAGACATATGATACAGTATAAAATCGATAAGCTACGTCTATGATACTATTTATAATTTAATGGAATATTTAAAGCAAAAGAGACCAAAATACTACTTTAACTTTCATACAGTATTTTAACACAATTGCTAGTTCAGTAAAATAATTAATACAATATTTAATTCAATACGTATCTCAGGGTATAAAAAGAAGTGCAATATATATATTCTTAATAGTATGATGCCTATAAGGCAATGTTCTTAATAACTAAAGCGAATTAAATGCAATACTTTATATACAATACACAAGAGCAACACTTGAGTACAATACTGAGGATAAAAAGACATATTTTGCAACAGTATAAATATACAAATGCAATGTATAAAAATACCTATGATCAATTCAATATTATTAATTCTGTGCAATAGATACAATGCAACAATATAGTTATACCAATATAATGCATAAAAATACTTATGATCAATTCAATATTAATAATTCTGTGCAATATGCAATACACGACATATAATTCAATATAATCAATAAACTAAATCTAAAATCTAAAGTCTTAAATTCCGCATGTAATTCAATAAAATAGTTAATGCCAAGTTGAATCAAGACTACTTATAACGTTATGCTAATAATCCAGTTTCTGTATTGCAAAGAATTTAATTTACAGTTCCATACTAAAGCCTACATAGTGATACGATGTTCATAATTTCAATATGTTGCATCACATATTCTTAGGGTAGAGCTTATAACTCAACATAATATTACATAACTACCAACTTAATACAATAATTAATGCAAGAATTAAAATAATAAGTAAATTAAGTTAATAGACTAGTTAGAATATAATGCAGTACTTAGGGTGCAAATATTGTATATTGTAATTATAATGAAATATGATACAATGCTAATAATTTGATACAATAGTTATTACAATGCTAGATACAATATTTTTGATATATAACCAGATTAGAATACTTAATATGTAGCTTGTAATTCAGTAAGATAGTAATACCATATCTATAGTTTGAGATTGCGAGTATAATACTTACTGTGCAATATCTTATAGTGCATTTAAAATACAATACAATTTTTAATAATATTTGTAACAATACTGGGACTATTAAAAAGAAAGAATATAGTTATAATATGTAAATAGACAAGAACGCAACTGGAGTGTACAAAAATACAATTGTATTATGAAAACACTATGTAAACAGACAAGAATGCAACTGGAGTGTACAAGAATACAGTTGTATTATGAAAACAGGACAAAACCATTAACATTAGACAACCTGACATAGATCAGATCCATAACTGTGGAGAATGTCCATAATTTTTGAGAGTTTTCTGATAAGGTACTTCTGCTTAATTAAAAATTTACTAAATGCTAGTTGATTATCCACAGGGAAAGGAATGTGAAATTCCTCCGTTAACGGGCATGTAGTAGTATAATATTCAGGTATGCCTAGAGTTCCGCAGACACAATATTCACTATTTTCAATTCCATGCTTGTAAAAGTAGCTTGGAAATGGACCATGCCCCGAGATATATATTACTCGGGCTACGTCTATGATACTATTTATAATTTAGTTGATGATTTGTTATCTGACGACATTGATCCACATATGTAATATGATTGTACGTTCGTCGACCGGTTTCATCAGTATCCCATTCTAGTTGCCATTGATTGGGATATAACTTTTAAAAGAAGAGCTCGTTTTAAGTGAGATGTTGGCCACTTAAGAATCACTTCTTCAGCCTCGGCATCGGTATTTTCGGCAGCTGATTTGGCTAACTTATCTGCCAAAGTATTACCGTGATCCCCAGCATGGCCCTTATTCCAAGCTAGCGTGATGTTATTTCCCACTTGATTACGAAGTTCACATTGGATGTCCGAGATAAGCGAAGAAGAATGTCTGGGGTTTTGAATCGCTTGAAGCGACGAAAGATTATCAGTGATAATTATTGCCTCCATAGCACCACTTGTTTTACAGTGTTGAACTGCTTTGAGGATGGCTAGGGCCTCCGCTTGAAATACACTATTATTTCCATGGAGATGACCCAGCCACTGATAAATTGACTGACCATTATGAAAGGCTACGAGGGCACAGCCTGTATGTTGATCTATTTTAGATCCATCAGTGTAATATTGAATGCTTGGGTTAGGTGGCAGTGTTACGTCTTTAAGGAAAATCCGAAGTCCTGTTCCTTGAAGGACTGGATGCACATCCAAATGTTGTGAGGGTTGTTCATAGTGCAATGGTGTGAAAAGTTCATCAAATAGGATGAAAGGTTTTTTCAAAACCTTGACGGATTGTATTGCTGCTTCCTGCAGAGTACGTAGATGAAGAGGGATCAGTCCCGCCATGACATTTAATGCACTGGATGAGGTAGTACGAAACGCCCTAGTTATCTGTAAGGCAAATTGACGCTGGAGACTTTGCAAGTGGCGCACTTTGCGACCCTGAATGGGTTCAGCCCATATAGCAGCAGCATAGGTGACCATTCTCTCGATAACGGTGAGATAAAGCGCCTTTTGTATATAGGGACTAATTCCCCATCCACGACCCTACATTTGACGCAATTTACATGCAATTATAACAGTTCGTCTCTTTAGTTCCAAAACATGCGGCATCCAGTTCAGTTTCTCGTCAAAGATAACGCCGAGAAATTTGAGCTGCGATTTGATAGGTACACGTGTACCATGAATGGTGATTCGAGGCCGTCGAACCAAAGATCCTCCTTTTTTAGGGATTAATAAAATTTGCGATTTTTGTTCGGAAATTGTTAATTTAATTCTAGAACATAAGTTATAAAAGAGATCACAGGTTTCAATAGCATTTCTTTGCAACTCTTCTCGAGTTCGGCTCAGTAGGATAGTTTATAGTTGATAGTTGACGGGGGACGTGTGCACCATCCCTTTACCGTAATGGTTAATTGGCATATGCAACACGTCCACCTCTATCTTGAGCCAGATGGACCACACAGGCGCCTCGCACCATACACCGAAACCCAGCGACCGGGCCATCCAGGTGGCAGTCCAAAAGACCAAAGAAGCCCCCAGAAGCATGTTCACACCAACCGCCCGGGACTAGTATTTATTGAGTCAAAGTTCAACAAATACATGGCCAGACAAGGGCTCAAAAAAAAATAGATAAATAAAGGGTACATTTGAAGTTTTGACAAAGCATAAGATTACAAAGGTGCAAGTGCCAGTTTTGAATAAATACTAGAATCACATAGACATAATTAGAACAAAACACATACAGATAGCGATAACAATAGAAAACCAAAGGAGTAAACACCATTACAAAACTACTACTGTTACATACTACAATACTACAAAACTACTACTAGAATACTTACAAACAGTACTACAAACTGATACAATGCTAAATATTACAAAACTGCTACTGCTGCTACATACTAGGCTGATAATAATGCTGATAGTATGACATCGATGATGTAATGATCTTAATACTGATGGTAAGTTCAATACAATAGTTAGTGTACAAAGCAAGGATACAATGCATAAATACATTATGCAACTATATAAATACCAATGTAAGGTAAAGAGGATACATTATACAACTATATATACACGCATACACACATATATACATACATACACATATACAGATATATACTAATACAAGGTAAAACGATACTAATGATTCTGTACGAGATGCAAGACAAGATAGATAATTCAATATAAGATCAATAAGCCATATTGTTCAATACAATAGTTAATGCAAAGTTAATAAAACACTATTTATATTACTATACCAACTGTATATTTCCTATATTAGTGCAATTTTATACGACGCATATCTATACGATGCTCACAATTTAATATATATTACACAGTACTGTATTGCAGGGAACTTATAATTCAATTTTATACAAGATGATACATATCTATACTATGCTCACAATTTAATGTATATATTATATAATACATTATACAGTACAATATGATTTACAACTAATACGTAAGATAATGGATTGCTATATCATTCAATTACAAAAGTTAATGCAAAATTAATGATACATTATTTATATTACGATACCAACTACACATTTCCTGTATTGCACGGGACTTATAGTGCAATTTTATTATGTATACGATGCTCACAACATTGCAATTTCATATAAGATGATACATATCCATACGAAGCTCACAATTTAATATATATATATTATACAATACGGTTATACGATATAATATAATGTACTGCAAATACGTAAGATATGTGATATAATAGGTAAATTAACATGCTTACAGGGTTAGTATACAAGACACAACAATAGGTACAATACAATACTAAGAGTAAATAAATAGAGTATGTGACAGTATATAGACAAATGCAATGTAGAAAAATACGTATTGTCAAGTAATTGGTAATAATTCTATGCAATATGCAATACAAGACATATGATACAGTATAAAATCGATAAGCTACGTCTATGATACTATTTATAATTTAATGGAATATTTAAAGCAAAAGAGACCAAAATAGTACTTTAACTTTCATACAGTATTTTAACACAATTGCTAGTTCAGTAAAATAATTAATACAATATTTAATTCAATACGTATCTCAGGGTATAAAAAGAAGTGCAATATATATATTCTTAATAGTATGATGCCTATAAGGCAATGTTCTTAATAACTAAAGCGAATTAAATGCAATACTTTATATACAATACACAAAAGTAACACTTCAGTACAACACTGAGGATAAAAAGACATATTTTGCAACAGTATATATATATACAAATGCAATGTATAAAAATACCTATGATCAATTCAATATTATTAATTCTGTGCAATATGCGATACAATGCAACAATATAGTTATACCAATATAATGTATAAAAAATACTTATGATCAATTCAATATTAATAATTCTGTGCAATATGCAAAACACGACATATAAATCAATATAATCAATAAACTAAATCTAGAATCTAAAGTCTAAAATTCCGCATGTAATTCAATAAAATAGTTAACGCCAAGTTGAATCAAGACTACTTATAACGTTATGCTAATAATCCAGTTTCTGTATTGCAAAGAATTTAATTTACAGTTCCATACTAAAGCCTACATAGTGATACGATGTTCATAATTTCAATATGTTGCATCACATATTCTTAGGGTAGAGCTTATAACTCAACATAATATTACATAACTACCAACTTAATACAATAATTAATGCAAGAATTAAAATAATAAGTAAATTAAGTTAATAGACTAGTTAGAATATAATGCAGTACTTAGAGTACAAATATTGTATATTGTAATTATAATGAAATATGATACAATGCTAATAGTTTGATACAATAGTTATTACAATGCTCGATACAATATTTTTGATATATAACCAGATTAGAATACTTAATATGTAGCTTGTAATTCAGTAAGATAGTAATACCATATCTATAGTTTGAGGTTGCGAGTATAATACTTATTGTGCAATATCTTATAGTGCATTTAAAATACAATACAATTTTTAATAATGTTTGTAACAATACTGGGACTATTAAAAAGAAAGAATATAGTTATAATATGTAAATAGACAAGAATGCAACTGGAGTGTACAAAAATACAATTGTATTATGAAAACACTATGTAGACAGACAAGAATGCAACTGGAGTGTACAAGAATACAGTTGTATTATGAAAACAGGAAAAAACCATTAACATTAGACAACCTGACATAGATCAGATCCATAACTGTGGAGAATGTCCATAATTTTTGAGAGTTTTCTGATAAGGTACTTCTGCTTAATTAAAAATTTACTAAATGCTAGTTGATTATCCACAGGGAAAGGAATGTGAAATTCCTCCGTTAACGGGCATGTAGTAATATAATGTTCAGGTATGCCTAGAGTTCCGCAGACACAATATTCACTATTTTCAATTCCATGCTTGTAAAAGTAGCTTGGAAATGGACCATGCCCCGAAATATATCTTACTAGTTGATGATTTGTTATCTGACGACATTGATCCACATACGTAATATGATTGTACGTTCGTCGACCAGTTTCATCAGTATCCCATTCTAGTTGCCATTGGGATATAACTTTTAAAAGAAGAGCTCGTTTTAAGTGAGATGTTGGCCACTTAAGAATCACTTCTTCAGCCTCGGCATCGGTATTTTCGGCAGCTGATTTGGCTAACTTATCTGCCAAAGTATTACCGTGATGCCCAGCATGGCCCTTAGTCCAAGCTAGCGTGATGTTATTTCCCACTTGATTACGAAGTTCACATTGGATGTCCGAGATAAGCGAAGAAGAATGTCTGGGGTTTTGAATCGCTTGAAGCGACGAAAGACTATCAGTGATAATTATTGCCTCCATACCACCACTTGTTTTACAGTGTTGAACTGCTTTGAGGATGGCTAGGGCCTCCGCTTGAAATACACTATTATTTCCATGGAGATGACCCAGCCACTGATAAATTGACTGACCATTATGAAAGGCTACAAGGGCACAGCCTGTCTGTTGATCTATTTTAGATCCATCAGTGTAATATTGAATGCTTGGGATAGGTGGCAGTGTTACGTCCTTAAGGAAAATCCGAAGTCCTGTTCCTTGAAGGAATGCACATCCAAATGTTGTGAGGGTTGTTCATAGTGCAATGGTGTGAAAAGTTCATCAAATAGGATGAAAGGTTTTTTCAAAACCTTGACGGATTGTATTGCTGCTTCCTGCAGAATACGTAGATGAAGAGGGATCAGTCCCGCCATGACATTTAATGCACTGGATGAGGTAGTACGAAACGCCCTAGTTATCTGTAAGGCAAATTGACGCTGGAGACTTTGCAAGTGGCGCACTTTGCGACCCTGCATGGGTTCAGCCCATATAGCAGCCGCATAGGTGACCATTCTCTCGATAACGGTGAGATAAAGAACCTTTTGTATATAGGGACTAATTCCCCATCCACGACCCTGCATTTGACGCAATTTACATGCAATTATAACAGTTCGTCTCTTTAGTTCCAAAACATGCGGCATCCAGTTCAGTTTCTCGTCAAAGATAACGCCGAGAAATTTGAGCTGCGGTTTGATAGGTATACGTGTACCATTAATGGTGATTCGAGGCCGTCGAACCAAAGATCCTCCTTTTTTAGGGATTAATAAAATTTGCGATTTTTGTTCGGAAATTGTTAATTTAATTCTAGAACATAAGTTATAAAAGAGATCACAGGTTTCAATAGCATTTCTTTGCAACTCTTCTCGAGTTCGTCCTTGAATGATAAAAACTGTATCATCTGCATACGCATATGCCCGGGTATGTGCTGGCCAGTTTGCGGCAATAACATAATTAAATGTTATATTCCATAAATCAGGGCCAGCACAAGAACCCTGCGGACAGCCTCTGTTTTGTTGTCTTGTAATAATGCCATGATTAGTGGAGTAGATAATTTTTCTTTCCGACAAGTAACTTTGAAATGCAAGAAATAAATTCTGAGGACAATCAGCTTGTCGAAGTGCCTCCAGTATTGCAGGCCACCACAGTGAGTCAAAAGCATTCTTAAGATCTATACTGATGAAAGCACTGTGGTGACCATTGTTGCGATTACGATGTATATCTTCTGTAATTTTTGATAATACTTGTAGGGTAGACCTACCTGGTCTAAAGCCATATTGGTGATCACTTAAAAAGTGAATTTTGTGAAGATAATGTTTTAAACGGTAGACAATAATTCTTTCATAAACTTTCCCCAGAGCAGATAATAGACATATAGGTCGATAAGATGCTGATAATTGCGGATCTTTGCCTTTTTTGAGAAAAAGAACCACTCTTCCAGCTTTGAAGATTCGAGGAAATACACCATTAAGAAATAACTTATTAAAATAATCACAGAAAAAGAAGATGTGGGAATTAATGATTACACGAATAATAGAATAGTCAATCCCGTCGGGGCCTGGGGCCCGTTTTTTTTGGAATACTTCGAAGAGTGGTTTTAATTTCTGTAATTGTAATCTGTGGATCATCCTCTGTGTTAGGAATAGAAGTTTGCTGCCTAATTGACAAGTGCTCTGGGGAGTCATCTTTAATATCATCCTGAGGAAGAACTGATGCTAGAATATCATTAATAGTATTTTCTATTGGGCTAGACCCAGCAAGTGATGATTCTGAAAGATACGTTGATGCAGGCTGGAAAAGCTTATCTCGAGCGATCTTATAGGGTAAGCCAAATATTTCTCTATTTGATGTGCAGTATTTTCTCCAAGCTTCTATTTTGCTCTGCATAATCATCCGTTTATACAGAGCACGCTCTCTTTGAAAAACTTGAAGAGTATTAGCTGTTATTCCATTGCGTCGTTCAGATTTTAATCGTCGCCTAAGCGCACGACACTTCCGCTGCTGTATGCGAAGATCAGAGTTCCACCAATGTAAAGTATGGAGCTGCTTGGTAGTTCGCTTTGGAAGTATTTCGTGACAAATATCTTGAAGATTTTGCATTAAGGACTCTGAAAAACGTTCAATATCTTCAGATATGGTTAAAGAGTTGATTTGGTGACGAAGACGATTAAGAGTTCCACGAACGTTTCGACTAAACTGATTAATTTTCCTGCCAGGAAGATTATAACGAGGTAAGATAGGTAAAGAACTATGTTGTGTTACTTCAAAAGTGATATATTTATGGTCAGATAATGAAATCTCATCTCTGACCGTCCAATTACTTGTTAAGTGAGAGGTATTGGCGGATGTAAAGGTCAGGTCCGGCCAACCCACAGCATATAGTCTGTCGAAAGTAGGAATTGTATTCGTGGCATTGAGTAATACATAATTTTTAGAAGATAAGAAGTCTTCTAACAGACGGCCTTTGGGGTCTGTTGTTCGATAGCCCCAAGCAACAGAGTGAGCGTTAAAATCGCCGCTGATAATCTGATGTTTATTACCAAGAACTCTTGTATAGTGTTCCAGGAAAGAGATTGTAGTGCTGATATCATCTGAGGGACTGGAGTAGATCGAAAATAATGCTATAGTAAAATTTTCTAATTCTAATAAAAGTGCTACTTGATCTTTAGTAATAGTAATAATTGATGGAGAGAATTGAGGGTTACAATTAATTATTGCTGAGCGTGGAGAATCTTCTGAATTTTCTTGATGATATACAGTCCATAATAAAGGAAAACCAACCACTTTGCCATGTCTAGTATATGGCTCTTGAACGAGAAGAAAATCAATTTTGTTGCTTAACGCAAACTCTATTGCCTGGGCAGTTGCAACTTGAGCTTTCTGAAGATTAATTTGCAAGAATTTTATGTTAGGAACAGAATTACATGAAACATTATACTGGGCATCTCTACTCATAGGTGGTGATGCTTCGGATTTTGTCAATATTACTTTGGTAGCAGTAACAGGTGTTGGAGTTTGCTGCGTGGTCAATCGGGACTTGATATCTGCTGCCGTTGTTATAATCGATGCAATTGATGCATGCTGCTGTATCGGCATCGGCCGAACAGTCCTTGGTATCGTGTTGTCCAGCACACAATGCGCAATAGTGGACGCTGCGGCAGTCTTTTTGCAGGTGCCCAAAACGTTGGCACTTGAAACATCTTTTGACATTAAAGTGCTCAGTGATAAGGTGGCCTTGCCAGCCGATGTAGATGCGAGGGTTGCACATGAAGGTTTGATATGCCCTTGGGCTGCACTCGGCAACCCACTTGACATTGCGTCGCTGCTTTAGACGAAATATAAGTTTAACTTCGTCACTAGTGAGGCCAAAGTCTTCTTGTATGGTAAGCTGTAAATCCTCCTGTGTCAGATCTGGGGATAAATTATGAATTGCAATAAGGGGTTTTTTTGTTGTGGGATTCTTTACGTTAACAAATGTAGCTGCGTGATCAGACGTTAAAGTAGCTGCTAATTTTTTCCGATCTTCTTCTGACTGGCAGACCACCGCCAATCCACCCCGTTGGATAGGTTTGATCCGTTTAACTTGGACTCCAAGTTTCGGCAAAGGAAATTCCTGGGAAAGTTTATCTCTAAGCTTCCTGCTAGTTGTGTTCTCTTTTGGATATATTAGTAAAGTAGGTGTAAGAACTGACGGAAGGGATTGCTGTAATGCAGATGCGTAAGAGTGTCCAGGAGCTGGAGAAGGCAAAGCAGGGGGATTTGGAACTAAAGGAACTTGCTGCAGAGATGAAATAATAGGTGGGTTATGAATAACTTCACAGCAGACCACTGTTGATGTATTCACCTCAGCCTCAACTGTGGCTGGTTTCGGGATGTAATCCGGGCACTGAAGAGCCAATTGCCGTAGCGCATCCAATGAATGGAGCAATTTTTCTCGTGGTTCGAAAGGAAGTGTATACTTTCCTCCTCGATAGAGAGTTGCAATGGCACGAATATGATCGTATAACAAATTAACTTTGTCACTATAATTGTTATCAGTTGCAAGCAATGCAGTAGGATCAAAGTTGTCATTCACTGGGTCATCCGTAAACGAAACTGATTGTTGAGGCATAGCGATGCGTGAATATTACATAAGCTCACACTAGGTAATTAATTTCCCATAAGAAACAGACTGGTATAATATAATTACAAATGACGTTAATATGCTTTATATCAGTAAAACATAATGAATGTTCAATATAAACAGAGAAATAATATATTATTATATAAAATAATATATAATCAATCAAAAATATGTATACGATATGTAAAGGCACACAGAAAAGGCTCAGAAAGATATAACACAGTTAAAATAACAGTAAACAGTTTTAAAAACTATGGAGAATACACTGTAAGGAGTTTGTCGAAATTGCACTCGACGACGTGAAGGAGTTGTGTCGAAATTCACAACGTTTCGACAAAATCAAGTATCATGTTTAAACTAGTATTCCGAGCCCAATGAACAGACCCTTTGGTGTTACTAGCATATTTTATAAAGTTTCAGACAGCAATCAGAAAATTAAGTTTATTTGGGTCCAGATTTTAGCTAGGTTCCAGAAAAGGTTAGTCTTAAGATACTAATATCGAAGATAATGCAGTTATAGCCATATTGAAAATATAATATAATAGTATATGAAGAACTTACCAATTTGCCGAAAACCCGGTAATCCTAAGTGCATTAATTACGAAGATATTGATTTTTGAAAAGAAATCACAGATTTCTGGACTTAGAATTTTTTCGACGGACTTCCTAAGCCTAGTACGGCAACCACGTGGTGGCCAGGCGGCACCCTTCCGTTACAAGGACGGCATATGAGGTGAACAAAATTATTGAACACACTTTTTCACAAATTTTTTGAAAACTACGATGCACACATACTAATGCGATGTATCCTTGGATTCAGCTCACATTCACGCACAATTTGATTTATCACACGCACTTCGCACTGTGAAATTTCCACTTGAAAAATCGAAAAATAGCAGGAGCGCAACGCAGCGTGGTCTTCACAGGTCGACTGTCCAAACCGGCTCTCTCCGGCTCAGTAGGATGTAGGACCACCGCGGACAGCCATGCACGAAGAAACACGTCTAGGCATAGAGTCAATAAGAGTGCGGATGGTGTCCTGAGGGATGGCTCTCCATTCCCTTTCAACCATTTGCCGCAGTTCGTCTTCTGAACGAGGCAGGGACAGAGTCTGCAAACAGCGTCCAATCACATCCCACACATGTTCGATTGGTTACAGGTCAGGAGAGTACGGTGGCTAGGGAAGCATCTGCATACCTCGCAGAGCATGTTGACAGATGCGAACACTGTGTGGTCGGGCGTTATCCCGCTGAAAAATTGCATTAGGCAGCCCCTGAAGGTAGGGATTGCCACCGGCTGCAGTACATTATCCAAATATCGTTGGGCCGTCATACACTGTAAAAACAAATCTGTAAGGTTACTAAGAAAACTCATGGAAACTGGGATGCCATGGGTTATTTGAGTAACAGAAACAGGTGTTTTCTTTGTAACATTGCAAGAGTTTTGCCTGTAATGGTTACAGATCTTTTTCTTGTAATATCACAGCAAATAATTATGTAAAAAGAACATGCTTTTCTCATGTAAAATCCCAAACGATATATCTATAATGGTTACAGATTATTTGCTAGTAATATTACAGCAAATAATTATGTAAAAAGAACATATTTTTCTCATGTAAAATCTCAACAGATATATCTGCAACCGTTACAGGTTATTTGCTTGTATTATTTCAGCAAGTTATTATGTGAGTAGAAAATACTTTTCTTACGTAAAATTCCAATGGTTGTATCTGTAAAGGTTTCAGATTATTTCCTTCTAATATCCCATTAAGTAATTATGTGTGTAGAATATATTTTTTATAGATAATACTAAAGGATATGTCTATAAAAGTAATAGATTTTTTGTCTAAAATGATGCTTATTATAATAAAATATATTGAAATCAAGATGTTTTGAGTAAAACAATATCTGCATGTGTATATCATTATACAGATATATGCAAGTGAAGCATAAAAGTTTGGCTTTTTAAATTAGTCAATTTGACCTCAGAATAGCATTAATTTAAAAGATGTGCTTTCAACAGCAATGTTCTTTTTCAAAAAGTAACATTAGTCTGTTGCAGAGTATTTTTGTTTTATGAAGAGAAACTTATGTCTGATATTATTGAAAGGCCTTTCATATTATCATTTTGATTAATTTAAAAGTTCAAATTGATATGCTACTCCTTATATTTGCCCTGTAAAATAGCTGAAAAAAATAGTATGTTTTATTTGCACGTTTTAGTGTCAATTAATAAGATATGTTCTAGAACTTTCTTTTTAGTAATTTTAGCTAAAATAGACACATGTTGCTTTAGATTTAACTTATATGAGTAAACGTGTTGCATGTTGATATGATCATATTATTACAGTAAAAGACATTTTGTGAAATATTTCTATGAAGAACTCAGAACAGCTGTTCTTCATGTTTCAAAAATATATTCCCTCCTTCTAAGAAATGACATTTTCAGTAAATTAAAGAATTCAACATAGCAATGAACTTCATTTTGTTACTACAAGGAATTCAAAATTTTGTTCATACGCTTGAATTACAACGTCTAACTAATCTTTTTATTCTTATCTGCACTCAGTGTTTGTCAACAGTCTGATATTGTTTGAAATAATGCATAATTTTTTTACTTACCTTCAAATAATTTCATTTGAATTAACAGATAGAAGTCTTTCATTAAAAACCTAATGTCCTGCTTTTTGAATAAGGATAAACCTTTGCCAACTGACCTTAATTTTTAAAGCCGTGTTTCCCTTAAAATTCTTAATACAATTATGTCTTTAAGAAATTTATTTCTAAAATTAATACTTCAGTTTAGCTTAAAATTTAATGCATTTTAATTTTACCTATAATTTTTTACAAACATAATATGTAATAAATCTAAGCTTAATATTTACCATTTCGAAAGTGATACTAAAAAAGTATTCCTAGTTATTATAAATTTCGAGATTCGCATGACAACAGAAAACAAACTTTATGCTCTCTCTATATTACAGCATGTTAATTAAGAAGATTATTGAATTTATAATTTTATTGTGAAACACTATGAAGCAAATAATATGCTAATTAAAATACAGAAGTAAAAATAATTTATTACTTAATTCATAAACTTTACATAAAACCTGAAAAAAAGAATTAATTAAAAAATAACATAATATAATTTAATAAACATTTCATAAAAATTCGTTCCGACTGCTTGGAAAAAATTAATGGTTTTTCCCCTCTTTGTAAACCATGTCTCATAAATAAAGAAAAAAACATTTCTTTTAAAATCATAATCATGCTCTTAAAAAGCTTATAAAAATTATTGTAATAGATGTTTTAAACATGTGCTTATATAACACTTTTAATCATATTTCTTTATAATATCTTAATTAATTAAGAACAGCTTAAATTCTTTAAAAAATTGGATTACAGTGAACCGTCTCATTACGACAAGCTACCTCAGTCAATCACTTTTTTAAATTTAACCAGCATTCCTCATAAAATAACTAATTAGTAAACATAACTTCTCTAGGATGCCCACCATCATTTAAAGATCAAAATTTTCAGGAATCACGCATAGCTAGCTTAGAGAAGGTTCATTGTACAAAAACAGCCAATATTCAAATATTTTCACAAATGAAGCCACCATAGTTATTAAGTATAATATACAGTATACTTATATTCAGAATTCATAACTTGAATAAATTTCTCGAACTGTTTTAGCATTCGAAAAATATTATATTTATTACCTTAAATTTCTAAAACAATATTACATATTGGTCCAAATGAATCACTGGGACTCAGACAACATTCCCCCTTAGCTTTCCTTTAGCAACAGGATTCTGAAATTATTTTAATGATTTAGGTAATGTTTGTCTTCCTTAAGGCGCTCACAAAACAAGTTACCCTAAATATTTTGTCCGCATAGTGGTCATTTTCATCTTACTAACTGATTTGCTAGGGGATTTTGGTTGCATGGCCTATCATTGATGAAACAATAATAGTGAACAGCTTCAAGAAAAATGGGGATATCTAATGCTCTTGATGCCATATTCCCACTTATTTTTACTAATTTTATCTTCCGAAAATTAAGAGGGAAAAATTAAACGAATAATTTAATTTCCAAAGGACACAGTCACAGTAGGAATATAACAAATGAAAAGTAATCATGGATAAACTACTACTATCACAATATTATTTATTTAAAAGAAACCTCTATTTCAATCAGAATACACATAATTGCAACATCTAATAAGTTATCTCATTTCTTCTTTATAATTTGAACTTCTGTCATCATTCTCATTGTTGTTCTTGCAAATCCTTAGGCCTCAGATCATACATAAATAATTAGAAAAGGTTGTGGTCCGATGCTTGCTAGGTGAACATTCAGCTGATATGGCAAAATTGCACAGTGAATGGCAGTTGGTATTTGCTTTCACTATCATAGATCATTTTTTGTATTAGGCTGACATAACATTCAGCAGTTAGAAGAGAAAGATTGAATGGGGCCTTAAGTGTGCAAAATTTTGCCTTTGTTAGTATGACGAAAACAATCATTATGTTGATAAATCCATTTTAAAATCTTGGAATATTCATTTTCTAAATGCATTAAAAGGGGGAAAATTATGTAAATATTTTTTTAATTTTCAGAATCTGGTTCTAAAGCTGGGTGGGGTGGAATATGCAACGCAATACGGTAGTTCTGAAGATCATTGCTCGTGGCAGTACAATCTAAACGGTGATAACTTGCATGCTGTAGAAGAAGACACAAATTGCAGTTCCAGATGCATTAAATGTTTTGAGGTCTAGGGAGTAGCAGTGGGCAATACTAAGAGTGAAATTCAAGGTATAGGGAAGTAGGAATGAAAATTACTTTTATCAGATAACTTAAATGTTAATGTTACTAAGCGTTCTTATTGGAATGTAGGTTTCTTTTAAATAATAATACTATGATAGTTACCAGTAGTTCATTCATGAATATTTTTGATTGGTTATGATCTTATTGTAATCACATCCTTCAAAATTAAATTGATTGCTTAATTTCCCCCTTGATTTTCATACTATAATATAAAAGGAGGAAAAAATGTCTGCAAGTAAACATAACTCCTCTTTCTCTCTCTATATATAGACATGTATCTTCGTGTGCAACTAAGCAAAACAAATGTGACTTTTTCTTCTTTAAAAAATTGTGTAAATAAATAGGATGAGAATTAAGTTCATTTCAAAGACTTATGACACATGAAATATACATGATCAAAATAAATTAGAAAATTAAGTTCAAATAAATTTTTAAATTAGAAAATTAAGTTCAAATAAATTTTAAGCTAAATTACGTGTTACAATGTAAGTTGCAATAATTCAGTTGTAATAATTAATACTAACAAAACCAAACATCATATTTCCATTCTGCAAAGTATAAAAATTCTTCTTCAAAACTGAAAAAATGACCAACACTTTGGCTTATTTGATAACTTTCAAATTTACTCCTTTGTTTGCATTTAGAATTTATAACTTTAATTTTCCACAGAAATTTGTTTTTGATTTTAAAAAATTTCACTGGCATAATTTCATTCACTTCAGCATATATTAATAGATGCAGAAGGTTTTTGTACCTTACATAATTTTAAATCTTATGTAAACTAACATAATTAATAACAAAATCAAAACATAGATCAGAAACTGCATAAAATTTAATTAATAATTACTACTAGAGTCACACGAAATGCTATGAAATTAATTAATAAAATAAGAATGAGATAAAATATATAGAATTAATATTCCACATGTGTGAAGTTTGGAAGTTTTACGTTAAATATTTTTTTTAATTAAGTATTTTTAAAAATGACTCCTTAAAGCATGGGACCTTTCGTAATTAGAACTTGCAAATCAACTTCGCTAGTCTTTCATAACATTGCTTTTCTTTTATTAACAAGAAATATTGCATTCAGTTATTTAATTTAAGATTTCAAAAATAATGCTACTGAAAGGCATGAATACTTACTTAAATTTGAAATTAATTTGGTTGACTTAAAATAATATTTAAAAAAATAAATCTTCATATATACAGTGTCTCAAAAAAGTGATGGGACACTTGTGCTTTACAAAAGGAAACTGCAATAAAATAAATTAAAAAACATGTAAAATTTTTTGTGGGTGCGTTTCATACTTAAATTTAGTAACAATTTTTACATAGCATACATTTTCTCAAAATATTAAAATATTACTTTAATAAAAATACAATTGTTTAGAACGGAGCAAAAAATGGCTCACATAAGTGATGGGACACTTACTTTTCCATTAAATATTTACCCAAAATTTTTACTTTTTAAAAGGTTTTAATATTTTGTTGAATTTCCATTTACTTTAAAAACATGATTTAATCTTCTTGGGTTGGATTCCACTAATTTTTTTGTGATTTCTGGAGTGATTTTACCCCATTCTTCTTGAAGCACCGATTTTAATTGTTGTTTTGAAGAAATGGTGTGTTTGCGAATTCTTGATTCCAATTCTTGCCAAATATTCTCTGTGGGATTTAATTGTGGAGATTGTGGGGGTGTTTTTATTATTTCAGAACAGTTATACAGCAGCCAGAGTCTAACGTTCAAAGCACTGTGCTTGGGGTCATTGTCCTGGTAGAATTTAAGATCGTTATGAAGGTTCAATTTTCATGCTGAAGATTTCAAATTTTGATTTAAAATGTCAATATACTTGTACTGATCCATTATACTGTCAATAAAAACAAGATTACCAACTCCAGCGGACGACATACACCCCCATACCATAACTCTTCCTCCACCATGTTTTACTATTGGCACCAAGTTCTGTTTGCGAAATTCTTCCCTGGGTTTTCTCCACACCAAGATTCTACCGTCAGAACCAAATATATTAAATTTACTCTCATGAGCAAATATAACTTCATTCCAGTAATCAGAATTCTTATTTTTATGTTGGATTTTGCGAAAGCCAGTCTGAGTTTTCTATTCTTTTCACTTACGAAGAATTTTTTCCTGGCTGATCTACCGTGATATCCAGTAGATCGAATTACTCTTCTAATAGTCTCAGAATTAACAATTACTGCATATAATGCTTGTAAATCAGCAGCAACTTTAGGAGCACTCATTCTTGGATTTTTTTTTAAATATTTCGAACGATAATTCGCTTTATTCCATTGGATAGCTTTGATGGCCGGCCAGGTCTTCTTTTATCCTGAATCATATGATTCTTTTTATATCGTTTAATGATATTGAAAACTGTTGAATGACTGAAGTTAACTGTTTCAGCAGTTTCTCTAATAGATTTTCCACGTTCAGTATGCAAATTAATAACTAATTTTCGAATTCCAGGCAAAGTTTCTTTTCGTTTAGCATTCATGACTGCACAGAGCTAAAAAACACAAAAATTCCAAAACAAACTGGAGAGAAATACTGCAAAGGATTTTATAAATTATTGGCAATTGCTTTTGAGTAAAAATAAATACCCCAAAAGATATTTTTATTGCTTACTTCAGACGATTTTTGTTGCATAGTACGTAGTGTCCCATCACTTAAGTGAGCCATTTTCTGCTCCGTTCTAAACAATTGTATTTTTATTAAATTAATATTTTAATATTTTGAGAAAATGCATGTTGTGTAATAATTGTTACTAAATTTAAGTATGAAAGACACCCACAAAAAATTTTTACATGTTTTTTTAATTAATTTTATTACAATTTCCTTTTCTAAAGCACAAGTGTCCCATCACTTTTGTGAGACACTGTATGTCTAAAAATCAGACCTTATTAATTTTCTTTTATTTGAACCATATCTGAATTCTGATTTAGTTTGGACTAATAAATCACTGGGCAATTAAATGCCAAGCTATAAGAGAACTAATGTAGTTTACAAATGCACTGAATTTTATTTCCGGTATTAACTTTCAAAGAAAGTAAAATTTTCTGCATATTTGCATAATTTGGATTGATAGAATATGGCAAAGCATGCAAAGGCTATCAGCCTAAAGGGAAGTATATATTCATGGGCGGTTTTGTAAGGAAAGGTAGCTTGCATTTCCATTTATTCATGTGTGTATATATATATATTTGCATTGTTAATGCTAAAATCAATGCTTCATTAAAAATTCATTATTATTTTATTTTTAATACAACATACAGATACAGAATTGTTTTAAATTCCAATAAACAATAATAATTTATTTTTAAGAAAACTTATTTTATGATTTATATATTATATTACATGAATAAGAGAAACATTTCTCAAGAAATGTATTAAACTTGTATTAGCAGATTCATGCTATCCTAGTAACAAGACTATCATACTTCAAAACTGTATTAAAACGGGGCGAAATAAAATCAACATAAATTTTACATTAAATGTTTAAAAACTTATAAGTATGCAATGGTAGTTATATATACAATATAATAAATGTTGTCATTTATAAAATATTAATGAAATGATATTTTTGGAAATAATGCACAAAATTTTAGTTTGGTTTTATAATTAGTTTAATGAATTGTTAGAAAAATATTTTAGGTCATTTCCATTTTTCCGCTGTTGCTATTGGTATATTAAAATATATTGAATAATTAAGTTGCATCTAGTTAGTGAAACAAAACATTACGAAAAGTATGATACGGCATATTTTTAATCAATATAATTACTTCATTTTGGAATTATTATATTTTCGTAAGAAATTATTACCACTGAAAAAAATATTATTACACTAAAGGAATAAACGAGATTATCGACCGCGTTGTTCAAGTTTTTGTAATTTTACTTCATAACACACTCGTACATAAACATATTAGCCTGAATTATAAACCAAGTATAACTAATTAGGTAATCCTAGAAAAAGAATAAACTAAACCTAGTAAGCAAAAAATATATACATTACATTCACAATTCTAAATGCTTGTATAAACGTTTCTCGCAAGGCCTGCCGGGAAAAAGATGTCAAACGATCTTTGGTCAGACGATTGCAAAAGAAAGCTAACATGATTAGTTTTGTTTTCAACAACCACATTACCATTTCAATTAAATACCACAAACAGTGATTAAATTTTGGAATAATTAGTTTTAAATAATAATACGGGCAATTTAAAGTGTAATTTATCGGATGCACAATGACAAAATACTACTATTAGATCTGCATTTGGAATAAATATTTTGCATTCTTTCAACTCATTAGACATTACGAACACTGATATTAATTAATCGCAAAGCTTAAACGTTTAAATACTTACTCACTACATATATCAGTGCAAAGTGCATGAGAATAATCTGCATAAAATGAACAAAAAATATTTCAAGCAGTAATTATAAACATTTTCTTACTTACCTGCGCTATACAACCAACATGCATTCAGCCATGTTTTTTTCTGCAACTAGCTTTCAAACACTTTCCTCCTGATTGGCTAATTTCCAGTCAGTCACGTGATTCTTCCGCGCGGCTTCTGAAACAGTATCTGTAATGCTACAAGCAAATCAGCTGTTACCGCTACAGTTTGCTTTCAACCTATTACCATTACAGGAAATTCTTCTGTAACTTTTTGATTTCTGTAACTTTACAAAACTTTTGCCTGTAAAGAACGACTTTTTTTTTTACCGTGTACTGCCCTGAATACGAACTAGAGGTGACCTGGAATCGTAGGCAATAGTGCCCCAAACCATTATGCCACGTTGTCGCGCGGTGGGGCATTCCACAGTTACTGCCGGATTAGATCTGTCTGCACGTCGATGCCACACACGTATGCGGCGACTGTCACTGGATAAACACAAGCGTGACCCATCTGAGAACAAGAAGTTTCGCCATTCTGTCGTTCACATCGCTCCAGTCCGGCACCATTCTAAACGTTGGCGTCTATGCTGTAGGGGTCAATGGCAGTCTTCTTAACGGACGCCGTGAGTGCAGACCATGTTCAATCAATCGACGGGAAATGGTTCTGGTTGATACGGGAATATCCAGGGTATCTTGCACTTACTGCAGAATCGCGGTACAAGTGACTTGCGGGACCGGCACAGCTTGTCGGCGGATGCGTCGATCCACGCCTGCTGACGTCACTCTGGCTGCACCTGCACCCCTCCTTCTTCCCACATTTTCTTGTTCCAACAATGTTCGCTATAGCCGATGCACCGTGCTCGCATCCATGTGGGTATCAGCTGCGATTTGACGTAAGGACCAACCCGCCCTTCTCAGTCCGATCACCATACCCCTCGTAAAATCGTCTATCTGCTGGAAGTGCCTTCGTTGACGGCGGCCTGGCATTCTCTCCTATTACACGTATCCTCCCTGACAAAAACCAACTTTCTTCGATAATTCGTCTGGCAGAAATAACGACACGAATATTGCCCATTCTGCACTTCCTTACCTTATATCTTACTTCACGTACGTCGGAGAGCTGCGCATCATTCGCATAACTCAGTGACGTGCGTCTATTCTAAAATTTGCATAAATTTCTGACCACTCCTTCTTGGTGTTTCATTTTCAATGTCGAGCAGTGTATATATACTCTGTCGAGCAGTGTATATATTTTCAATGTCGAGCAGTGTATATATACTATATATGCGTGTGTGTTTAATAATTCTGGGTGCATAGAAGAAGAATCAGCTTGCAGTCTTCATGTCTGAGGGTAAAGGCTTACAGATGAAGATAACAAAACATGAACTTGATGAATTTCCAGTCTTTTATTTCCATGCATATAAAATCACCTCAGTAGATATTTACAATCATAAGACATTTTTATGATTCAATCATAATAAAATATGATAAATTGCCATATACATTGATTCTTAAAATGAAGACTCGGGCATTTTAGACTGGGAAGCAAAGCCAGGAGATATTAGAAATGCAGAAACTAGCAGAAGAATGACGTAATTAATTGCCAGGGGTATTTATGCCAAGTTTGATGTAAACGTACAGCTAATGTATGATAGTTAGTAGCGTTACATGACGTAGAAAAATCTCGAATTTGGGAGAACAGATGAATTTAGAGAGGGAGAGTACCAAATTTAGAATGTTAATTTTGAGTTCGCCAATTATTTTTTAAAGCAACCATCGTATTTTGTTATATCTTACATATATATATGAAATAAGATTGAAGCATGCGTACTTAGATTAAAAAGCAAAAATTCTGTTTGCGTAGTATGCTAAAACGTTGAGTTCGTAACATCTAAGACACTTGGCAGTCGAGGCAGTTTTAATTCCATTTTCATTTGCAACCGAATTTTGTGGCCGCAGTTCGCTTGGCGCTCTTGACGTGCCTTTTTACAGAACATTTACATTTTTGATATTATTGCAATAGCAAGCAAGACAGCGAAGTTAGATCCTAGCAGGATTACTTAGAGAGCGAAGCTGAAATGCGTAATTATGCAAGATGGAAGTACACGGAGAGAAAGGTTTTGATTTGAGTTTAAAAGTTTCAATTTCCGATTATAACGTCATCAGCGCTGCGCGGCCATGCAAAATGGAATGATCTAGAAATAACGCAATCGAGAGAAGTTATTACGATTTTTAGAACCAAGAGGGAGAATTAAAGATTTTACTGTTAGTTTATCCTATAATTTTCACATATTTTTTATCTTACATATATAACATATATTAAAGATCTAGCAAACAAAAAGGGCACAAATCAAGATCGAAACATAAAGTAAATACCTCAATAAAATAACATAAAAATAATATTAAATAACAAATAGTTGAAAATTCTTTAGCCTTGTTCAAGGAGCGGACGAACAATTATCAGCAGAGCCACGTTTCTGATTTATATCTGCATGATTACAAAAACATCATGAAATAATTCAAAAGTAAGGGTAAATAAAAAAGTGAAAATGTTTATGTTTTAAAAATATTATTAGTAATGTCAAGCTATGAAGACTTTTTGCTGTTGCTTAAATTTCCGCTTTCACAACTTCTGTGTTTTTAATTGTGTTTAATAAACTACAATTAAATTAAAAATTAAACATCATTATTTTTATGAAAATTTCATACTACATTAGTCTCATTTTTTCTTTTATGTACCATGAATTAATTTTTTGTTAATGACAATTTTTCTTACCTTAAGTTTGTCTAACAATTACTTATTCCATTGGAATTACTATATACTGTTAAATGTAACTTATTTCTAATTTTAATATAGTTTTTCATAATAACATAATTGACTAATTCAGAAATCAAACAACAAAATTATTCTGTCTTAACATAATTTAGTTTTTGTACTTAATTTTTATCATTACTTTTATACTCTCCACCTGTTTCATTTTTGCATACCACATTTATTAAACAATTCAGTTCTTGAATTTCTAACGTCCAGCTTTAAATGGCTACAGTCCTACAACTCATTTCGTTTCATTTTGTCATATCATCGCATGTTGGTTAGTTTAATGCTCGTGAATAAATACCATACCGAGCATTTTAGGAAAAACATTTTATACAGATTTATCAATTTTACCTTATTGATTTTATTTTTTTAATTCCTTTAATATTTCATTCATTCTTTTTCCCAAAAAATAACAACTGGGCAAATTACTTTTTTAATTATTTCACAAATTTAGGCTTATTGCCAAATATGGTTTTCAAATATTTCTTCAATTTTGAAATTTTTTTATTTAAAAACTATTTTAAATAGTTCTTTTTTGTTCTGTTATTAGTTTTTTGCCTTTTTAAAATATTTAATTCCAAAATTGCTTTAAATTGCCAAGTTATTTCTCTGGTTTTCTTGCTTGGAACGTACTAATTTTATAATGTTTGATTTTTTTACGATATTTTATGTTTGGGGTTACTTAGAGGCAATATAATAATATAATATAAATAATCAATATAAAATCTGTTTCTATTACAATTGTAATTAGAGGCAGATTATATTTTGATGATCAATTAAAAATTTTTGAACATTTTTATTACATTCATTATTAGTATTATTAAAAAAATTAATTACATTCCTTTTTTGTTTACACTTTTGAATTATTTCGGGAACTTGTTTTAGTAATCATCCAGATATATTTGAGAAATGTTTGTCTGTCGAAACTTTTTTCGGATGCTCATTGAAAAGATCGAAGAATTATCATCTATTTGTAAAACCAAATTACTGTTTTCACATTATTTTATTGAGTTGCTTTTGTTTTTATTTTGATTTGTGCTTTTCCTGTCGGCTTGTTATCCACCACCATATGATTTAATTGTTATCTCTTGACTGTGTTATGAATATAAATATATATATATATATTATAAAAAATCCATATTTATATATTGTATATACGATATATATATATATATACACGTTTGTTCCCGCTTCCACGTCGTCTCACCTAATTAGTGAATTTTCACTGCTTTTCTATTCTGGAAGCATGTCTTAGGAATTAATCTAATTCTGGCAACTTTTTTTAGCAATATCTGCTCACTTTTATTTGAAAAAGCAATAGCATAGGACGCAGGTATGTTAGTCTTTTTCTTCCATTTTTCTTTGCCTTTGGTCTTAGCAGGACCCAAATTTAAGTCGTTATTTTTTTATTATTTTTATTTTAATTTTTTTAACAATGTTTTTATTCTTTGTATTTATAGGGACTCTTAAAATTGTGTATTTTTTGGACTAATAGCTTTTTAAGCTATTTATTTTAACTTGTACATTTGCTAACCAAGGCTACTTAGTATAGGTTTTTCGTGCTTCAATTGCAAGTTTTAAATAATTTTTAGGCAAAATTTTTTCTTGTATTCTATTTTGTTCTTTATGTACAATTTCAATTCCAGCGGTTGGACTTTGTGATCAAAGGCTTATGGGCAGCAGCACGACCATGAAAGCCAAGCAGATGTGCTTCCTTACGGATGGCATTCATCGAAATAATACTCCCGGATGCCTGTTGAAACTCCTCGCGGATGAGGGCATCAGTTGGGTGCGGTTCTTCCGAATTTCTCTGGATAGCACTCGTCGGTCTCTATCTCCCAGTTTCTTTGGTCTGCCGACTCGCACATTCCGACAATCACCGCTCACTTTCCACTTCTTAATTACATAGGCCACTGTCGATTCTGGATACTTCAGATCGCTAGATATGTCCCTTAAGGATCGGCCACATTTGCGATACCCGATAATTATACCTTTCTAGAAATCAGAGAGCTCCGAACTGCGAGGCATCTTGCATGCGACTAAAGCCGATGCTGTTTCCTACACGATATATACCGGCGGAGTCCGTGACGTACCTTAGGGCCGCAGATATCGTCATTTGCATAGGTGTCCAAACACTGATTGGTAGTCAGTGTATAAGATTTTACGTAGTATAGTTCGACACATTACTTCAGTTTATAGTTGTGTTTTTCGAAAGCTTGCTTTCTCGGTAAAGAAGAACAAACTCTGAAGTACAATAAATGTAAACTATGTAAATTTTCTTTCCATGTAATTCGGTACAATACTGTAATATTTTTCACTAAAATAATGAAATTTATTAACGAACATTTAATCAATAAAAAATCTAAAATATCGTATCCAATTCGCCTTGATTAATCCCCATTCAGCTTTAGGCAGATTTTTCTTGAATAAAGTTTCTAGAGAACTGCTGCCTTTATAAAGAAGGGCAAAGCTTGGAGTACAAAAAGTGCAAACTGTGTAATTATTTTAATACACATACAGAGCTAAAATTTTATTGATGTATTTATTTTGCTTTTGAGTCAGTAAAATAATACAAAACTAGCTGCCCAGTCGGTATAGTGGTCAGGGAAGATGACTGCGATACCGAAGGGCCTGGGCTCGAATCCCGGAGAAGGCATGGTTGTAACTGTCCCCCCCCTTCATAGGAAAGGCGATGGTAACCCACTTATTAGGTGCCTCCGTAATAAAGAGATCACCAAATCTGGCCTTGTATAGATTAATGGACTGGGTTACACGTGTAATTGTTCACAATCTGCCATTGAAAAAAAAAAAGAATAATATAAAACTAAAGAATAAAGGACAAAATATATAAATACTTCTTAAATGCCACTACTAAAATGTTATTTAATCTTTCTAAATTTAATATATTACCCTGCTTTATTTCGAAGCTAATTTAAGGAATATTTGACATATTTTAGCAAAGCTGATTGCGCTATAAATTAAAGTCCAAAATCATAAACTAAATGGAGCTAACTCGCTTAATTTTTACTTTATCTAAAATTAAGTGATTTTCTAAAATTCACTTTTGTTTCAGATGCCTCAAAGAGTCTAATTCGCTTAAATTAAAAGTAATCATAGCTTTGTAATTTAATTCTACTAGCAATTAAACTTTTAAATTGTCGACATCCAAATTCATTTTACCTTAATTAAATCATCTTTGTATATGTCGTCGGAAAGGTCTCCGGGGACAAAAGATACTGTACTTAAGGAACGAGTTTGAAATCGCTAAGCTTACCAAATATCCAACGAATAATTCCACAAGCTTGCAAAACATAATTAACAATTTTCAAAACATGAACTTTTTATTTTCATTATTCTAACTTCCAATTATTTATTTTACGAACTTCAGAGGATTTTTTCATAAACTTCTTTTGATTCTTTTTTTGTAGAACCCCTTTTTTTGGAGCATTTTTTTTCTTAGGCCCAGTGGGATAACCAAGTATCAGCATTTTGTCTTAATTAAATTAAAGTAAGGGCTTTTTACGGTAATATAATTTAAAAGGCGCATTTGCAGCCTTATTGTCGCTCTTTGGCGGCAGAAAAAAAATTCATGCAAAATAAAATTCAAGATCTTTTTTCTCTTCTTTAATGATGTATTCCGAAGACATAAGATTAAATTTCCTGAAGAAAAAAATAGCTAAAAGAATTTCATATAGATTATTTAAAACAATTCGAATTTTTGTTTTCTCTAGAGGCAGGGTTCTATTTTTTGTCGAATGCAAAAAAAAAAAAAAAAAAAAAAAAAAAAAAAAAAAAAGTGTATTCACGAAAATAAATAAAAAATTTGGAAATCCTACACATTGTTATGACTACATGCAGCACGAAATCTGTTATATTCAGTTTCTTTCAAATATGCAGTTTTTCGTTTTTCTACTTTGTCTCCTTTCTAGGATGCGGGGCTGTAGCAGTATTAAATTTTCGTTATAAGACCAATCATGTTGCATAGACCAATCATTTGTAGATTTTTATCTTACCCGTTATAGAGCAGCATGCGTTCATAACCCTTTTAGAAAAATGTTATGCTTCAGCGTTCTTATTAGTCATTTTAAGTTAAATGCGTTGTTCTTGTCTCTTATAATACTATTGATATTTTCAAAGTATGTATTATCAATAAGAAGTTTTTATTATAAGAAGTGAGTAATCCTAATTCATAAAGTAATGTAAAACTTGTATTTTAATGTTTAGGTGATGAAATTTTGCTTCTGGCTGGAAGTATCAAGTTGAAACATATAACTTAAAACATAAATAAATAAATTTTGAAAAGTTATAAAAATCCAAAATTTCCCCAAAATGAAAAAATTCTGAATGATTACACAATAAAAACAAAATCTTGTATTTCTATGTATTTACTGTATTAAATTTTAAACTTAACGTGCTAATTATTGTAAATTTAGCACACTAAAAGTTTCAAAAGCTTTTTAATCCATATTAGTCGCTATTAAGCAAGCAAAGGGCAATAAAGCTTATTTGGTTTATTTATATTTATCTGTCTAAGAGAAAGGATACTTTCTTGGAGGGCAGTTTATAGAAAACTAACTTATATTCACTTCAAACACGGAGAAAATGACGAGAACTACAATCCACTTGAAGGAGGGTCAAATCCGAGATTTTAATAGGAGCTTAAGTACCAGTGTTTATTTAAACAGTTTAAACATTCTGCTGCTGGTGGGTTAACAAAAACTATAATTCTTAAAAGAATTACAATATATAACATACAGTAAATAAATGCTTCATGTAGTAAATATGTGTGCATGCAAATGTAAATGAAAATTGCCTAAATTGTAGTTGTTTTGCCTTTTTTAATAAGCATATAAATTATACGTGCATCGTTTACAAAATTTCATTTTTAAACCTTTTTTTTTTTTTTTTTTTTTTTTTTTTTTTTGCAGAAGCTGCTCCAAAAAGTAATGTCATCAGCAAAACCAGCTGTCATATCTTTAAGCTCTTTCGAATTTCGTTAAAGCATTGGATTTTATTTGAGAGAACCAATGTAATATTAAAATAAAGCAAAAATGCAATTTTAGATTGATGTAGATTTTCAATAACTGTATCAATTTTTAGGACGATGCGATATAAGTCGGTCTTCTTCAAAAGCAAAACAAACTTCACGAATGAAAACGAATAAAATTTATGCGTCAAGGAGCATGAGTTTCATGCTCGAAAAAAGGTAAATAAAAAATTTGGCAGCTAATGATAATTGGGCAATTAACGACATTTTTTATTTTAGCACTCCAAAAACTATCTGTAGTCGGTGAAATGAATCCAACTAAAACTTTCCTATTCGCAAAATTTACATTCTTTAGTTCATATCATTAATTACAGTACAGCTCTTTCTAACGCTTCCAAAATTATAACGTCTTAGCTTTTTCACTATTTTCCTTGATAGATGAAGCTATGGTAAAGAATGACACTGTATATAAAGTTAAGCGTAGGAAAACACAACTTTGAATGACGTAGATTGAGTAATAGCTATTTTAGTGATTCAAAAAAGGTTACCATTTTTAGCTGCAACATTCTTAGCTACTATAGAGTCTGAAAGCACTGCTCCTAAAGTAATGTATATGTCAATCAACGTTGTGTTTTCTCTAATCAGAATATGGGCATTTTAATTTTGATTGTCCAGTTGATTTCCATATAAAGGGGTTGTCTCTCCTCTCAATTACATTTTTTCCCTAAAGAAGTCCTGATCGCCCTCGAAATCTATAAAATTTTATTCCAGAATTTTAAACCATTTCCATTTTACCTAATGTTAAACAGCGTGGATGTTTGTAAACCTATCGTAACTTTGTTGCACGTTGGTAATAAAAATCTGTCTATTCCCTAATGAACAAGAGAGAGGATGTTAAAAGAATTAAATATCTGGATTCTATTTCCTAGGTTTCCTTAACAAAAATTGAAAAGAAGATTGTAAGTTTATAGAGTCATTAGGTTAATTGAAAGCAGAAAAGATGAAAAATATGCAACCGCCTTCGCCGGAAATCGAGCCACGGACCTCTGGAATACCGGCCCAGCGTGCTATCACGAAAGCCCTCTAGAGAAGTGGTAGAAATGCCTTATATACTCCCCTTTTCAAAGGGCGACTAGGGTCTTAGGGGACCAAGTCGCCAAATCCTGGGTGCGGAGAATCATCATCCACAACCCTTTTAGTTCGGGCGCCACTTGTAGAGTCATTAGGTTAATTGGAAGCAGAAAAGATGAAAAATATGCAACCGCCTTCGCCGGGAATCGAACCACGGACCTCTGGAATACCGGCCCAGCGTGCTACCGTTACACCATGAAGGCACGCTAGAGAAGTGGGAGAAATACCTTATAAGTTTTTCTCTCACCGCATGCGTATTTAAGGATTTAAATCCACGATAGATGTTTGAAACTCAGTCCATAGTTAGCGTTCGTGCAGTTACGACAGGTTAAGTGTATAGGTAGGTGAAAAATAACTTTGGTACTTCAGCGTTGGATACCAACTGTGTTTGAACTGTAAATTTAAGTTTTTAAAATCTTCTTTGTACTGAGTGTTATTGCTTTGTGAATCCACAAAATAAAGATATAAAAAAATTACGCAAAAAAAAAAAAAAAAAAAAAAAAAAAAAAAACACTTTCGCTAAAAATCTATTACGCAGAGATATTGAAATCAACGCGTTTATTTAATATGTAACTCATTATCACTATCAGATATCCATCTAATAGCTCGAATTATTTCTGTATTCCCTAAAGTGCACACTACCATTTCTCATAATGCATTTAATCAGTTTATCTTTATTGTAGACAGTCTTCTCCTAAAAGGATTCCTTTATGGTTCCTTGTCTTTAGGTTAAAGGTGACTTAGTAAACACTCAGGGGAAGGAGCTCCCTTAAGCTATATCATTTGTAACCTTTACACCACGTTAGTCGTTAATGAAGGAGGGGTGATGAGATTGTTCTGAATATGAAACGGCATTTCAGACGTTTTGGTTTTTCAAGAAACAGGTGAGCGAAGATCTTGATATTCTAAGGATTAAACATGCATGATCCATATATGCGGTGTCGACAATCTTTCGCCCTTGGTTGCGTCGCCGCAACGCAGTCGTCGGAGTTTCTCTTTGTGCCGGCGCTAACGTTGCATAAGACTCACCGAGTTTTTGGACACGAAACGTTTCGAGAAAATTTGCATCTTATACAGCGGGAAATGCGGTAAAATTAATCTTGAGCTCTTTTCTATTAGTACACTACGAACGCGTTGTATATGCTATTCTCTGATCAGCGAACGAACTGAATTTTAACGATATTTGTTATTCAACAAAGGTAGACAGACTGCATGAAGTTGAGTTCAGCTTCTATCTGTTTGCCTGCGGTTAACAGTTGGGTCATGTTAAGGTGTGGTGTGGTGTATTTAATTATGGCAAAGCACACTAGGGCTATCTGCCTAAGGGGAGGGATGCCTTTCGTGGAGGACTTTCTAAGCGGGTCGTGTTAAGAGAATAGCAATCAAACGGTGCAAACAAATCTCGACAGAAGCAGCAATGGGCTTCAAGGAAAGAATATTTTGCTAAAAATACTTGTTCCCGAAACTAAAAAATATAGACATTATAGAGAACTTTGTAATGTAATATTCGAGTGTGCTTCAACGTTCCTGGCCGATAATAATCTGCCTCATGGTTAACTCAGCACACCCAATACAGATTAAAACAAAAACATCAAAGCAAAATTCCAAATATTGTTCTTCTGCCATTTACGAAGTTCGGCAAATCCTTCGCAAATCTAAACTCTTTCCTGAGGTATTAGAATTCTTTTATGTTTACCATGTTTTTTCCCTAAAATGTCGCAATAATACTCAGTCTTCGACGAAATGTCGTGCATTGCCTTCAGCACTACAATAGTACGAAGACTATTATTTTGCAAATTAAATTTTTTTCAGGTACGGCGGAAAGCGCCCGTGTCCAATAGTTATTTGACTATAAAATCACATATCATTCTCATATTTTTGGATACTTCAATGTTCAACAAAAAAAAATGTTTCCTTTTTACCGAAATGTTCTATTTCTCTTGCCAGCAATCATAATAAAAATCCTTGATTTTACCAATAATAATTCTCTTTATTGTCTGAGCATTAGGCGCATCCGCGGCATTACCCGTAGCAGCCTCTTTGGCCATACAGGGCAGAGAGCTGTGTATTGAAGAAGATAGCAAGCAACTAAATTCAGTTTTAAGAAAAGGATGACTTCATCTAGAGTTCTAGTTTGTATAAAAGAGTGGTCACTGCTCAAAAATATAAGTATAAAAAAACGCATTGTTCCGAACTTTGCATACCATATATTCCGGGGTATAACGGAAAAGATGAGCATACAATCATAAATTTTCTACATGTACCCAAATGCTGTTTATTTAAAAGAAATTACATACTTTATGAACTTAAAAATTTTCATTATCGCATAACAAGTAAAGCTTATCATATTCGTATTTCGTTATATCTTCAGGCATATCATCGAATTCTGTTTCATTTTCAACATCACTGTTAATGTGATCCATAAGTAAATAATCATCTTACCGTTCCATTTAAATTATCAGATATACAACATATTTTTAAATGACTTTTGAATTATGTTTTGTTTAAATTTTTTCCGGGGTTTTATTATCCACTCGCACACTATTTCTAGACTGCCATGATGCATTTGGTCTCCTTTTGTGAATGTTTGTTTCACCTTTCTAACACACACGCATTCACTGTCGTCTTAATTTTTCTTTGAATGGTTTATTGATACACACATCAGAGCTTGAACGTTTGGCATTAATCTGCCTGAAATAACTACTGTGTCTGTATTTCTCTTCCAACCATATTTTTCTTTCAAAACTTTCTTCGTGTCATCCGGTAGATGGGATCTGAACGTGTCCCAAACTAAAACACTCACTGGATACTTTGAGGTAACAGACGTTTTTGCCAGACATTTCATATCCATAATCACACCGTTTCCGTCCATCTATCTTCCTCGTGAACATTAATACATTTCGACGTCATCTTTCTTTTAAATATAAACATGTGTTCTAAATTTGTACCGTTCTCTAAGCAGGAAAGGTGCGAGTTTTAGTTACCTGTTGATAGAAGTTCAAAATTATAGGTACACTTATAAAATTATAGGTTCCAAATTATAAAAATCGGTGCACGTTATACGCCGGAATGTACGGTACATATTATATAACAAAACGTTTCTTAAATGCAATTGGGCTCACCAGCGGCCGAGCGGTAAAGTCGCTGAACACTGGTAGTTCGGCCTGAGGTTCGAATCCCGCGAACGGGCTGGCTGCATGGGCGTTTTCGTGGTTTTCCCCATGTGTAATGTGTATACGAGCCAGTGTTCCTTAGAAAGTCTTCCACGAAGGCGTCCCTCCACTTAGGCAGATAGCCCTCGTGTGCTTTGCCATAATTAAATAAACCAAACCAAACTTAAATGCAATTACTGAACAGTTATTTAAATTTATACATTAGGTGTAATTTTACCCCAGAGTAATATAATTATCAAATAGATTTAATTGCATTTGTGAATTTCTTTACTTTGTTAGAGAAATTCCGATTTTAAAATTCTCTACTTGTTTTAGTGTATTAATATTTCTGGTTTAATTTCAAAAACTGTTACAGATTTGTAAAGCTTCTCTTTGAAGATACCGCTTTAAATATACTTCAGGAAGACCAACAATTAATGAAAATGTACAACTGCATCTGAAAACAAAGCTAATTGAATATCTTAAATATTTCCCATTCTTTTATTTATTGTTGATTCGTACAGAAAATCTTTAAGCTAATGAATAATATATTAGAAGTCTCAAGTTAATTGAAAGTATTGTAACGAAAATATCGGAAACTTAACTTATATTGAACTAGCTTATACCTTAAAACAGACTCCTTCGAACGACTTTATTGGAACAGTTCACTAAACTTTCTCTATTGAACACTGTTAGTGAATGCTTTATTCAAATAATTTTAATTCTTAAGCCATGAAATATATTGTTGAATTATACACTACTTTCTTAAATGCAATTACTTAATTTTCTGTGTGACTGAAATTCTGACTATGACTGAATTTCTGTGTGACTGAAACTTACCACATGGACAGAATCTCTCAGTGGAGTCATATTTCATTTCTGGGTATTAACGGAATTTTTTAGATGAATTATTTTTTAATTTATATCAAGTGGTCTCAGAAAATGAAGCTTGTACTAGAAAAATGAAACTTCTCGGGGAAGCATGCATTATTCAAAATGGACTGAAACTGTTTTTGTTTAATTTAGCCATCTAAAATGAAAATTCAACAAAAATCAGACCTTTATTATCTAAGGTTGAGTTTGAAAAGTGAATAAATGAAAGACAAAAGCGAGAACTCTAGTACGATTCTGTATTGAATTTTCACCTAAAAAATTTGAATTTTCAAAAGATCAACATGAAAGTGTTTCTTGAAGGTGTCATCCTTCTGTAGAAGGTCAGAAATGAAAATTTTCGGCATTTCTTTCAAATGTATGCAAAAGATGAAATACTCAATGGGTCTACCACTGTACATAGGAGGCTTCCTTGACATTTCCTATTGGGTTATTTTGATACTAGGTTTGACACATTGATGATAGTTTCTATGAGGTTCTATTGAAGTTTTAAACCGAATCATAGCAGAAAGCGAAATGAAAGGTTATTTGAGTATCTGTCAACAAAATGTCGCATGTACCAGGAAGATTAGTTGCTAATGTTGCTATGAATTAGTTGTTAATGTTGCTATGAATTAGTTGCTAATGTTGCTATGAATTAGTTGCTAATGTTGCTATGAATTAGTTGCTATGAAACTAGCAATGATGTATTGAATGTTCGTTTTTGATAGCAAAAAAATGGCAATTGGTATTTTTTCTAGCAGTTGAAGAAACACATAGCACTGTAGTTCCTTATTTGTACACCAATTCTTCGGAAGTGACTTTTCCAGATGTAAGAGTTTACAGAGATGACAGATGACAGAGAGTTCTGTCTTTCTTACCTAATGTAGCACTTTACATGGAAAGACGTCAAAGGGATTTCTGCCATCTATACTGCATTTAACGCACCTCCTGCTTAACTCAGAATTGCTGAAAAAATTATCTTCCTTCTAAAGTTTACATTTATCTTTGAAATGTGAAACAAATACCTTAAAGTTGCTTATCGAATCCACCAATGAAGTAATGAGCACCAGATGTTCATTTAACCACACTGACCAATGGTTTTAAGACGTGGGACGTAGTGTTCCGTAGTTATTCGTATTATGAAAGCGCGATCGTAAATGTGTCAAATTATATTTAGCAGTCCCAATGTACAAAATGAATTAGCATTTAACAAACATTCCCAGTTAATAAAAATACTTGAAAAACGAAATTCCGCTTACAATCGCTAGAAACTTTGAAAAATGCTTACAATCATTGAAATCCTCTCTCTGGTTAAAATGTCATACAAAGTTTTGAGGAAGCTATTTCATCAAAATTAATACCTAAAAGGCATAGAAGACAAAGGAAAAATTCTTGGTGGTGATTTCTGTCAAAATTTCTCTTTCTTCACATTTAATCATTTGTTTAAGTACGCTTCTGTTATTTTAAATAATGAGGAAAGGTCATTTTCAAAATCATTTAGAACAAATTTAGATGTAATTTGTAATTAAAATTACATATAATTTTGTAAATAAAAATTAATTGCTTCTTTATGACTTATACTAAATTTTTAATAATGAGAAAAAACTCAAATTTATAAATAATGTTTGATTTTGACATGTATTGCATATTAAATTATTTTATGCATACTGTTTGCATACTAATATTTTTGAGTAAGCTATTATAAATGGATATTAGTTTTTTTCTTATATTTATAAATACCTTACTGACTGCCTGTTTTAACAATTACTGCGTCTTCTTACATGGTTTTATAAGTAAATTTTAAATTCAATATATCAAGGTATCATTAATAAGATACCCAGAGACGTGAATGCCATACTTAGCGATAAGAGAGTTACACTTAATACTATATTTAGAGATAAAGGAGCCATGTTTTGGGTTTTAATTACTTATCATTTTACAGTGGAGAGGTTGGTGTGTTAAAATACATTAATTTGTACATTTTTAGTTAAGCATTTGCTCCCTTTCCTATAGAAACAATATTAGATTGGTGAATTAAAAATGAGAACACGTTTATTAATGGATTTTAGGCTATTAAAAGGTTAAGTGGAAAGCTATTATCTTTTTTCTATAACGAACGGACGTAAAATCCAAATAGTTTTAAATATTTTCAGTTTTATAAATTTAGTCAGTCGTGATTCAGCCTAAGTTTTCACTTAGATGTATCCTCGAAGCCATAGTTTTCTCAAGAAATTTTCAGCGAACTGAGAGAAGAAGAAACATTTAGATAATAAATTAAATTATTACGAAAAAGATACAAAGAAAACAGTTAGTGGTTGACTAATTTACTAATCTGATTCGATAGTGTATGAGTACAGTTGCTTTTATGGTAAAATAATTATCCAATTCAAGCGACAGGAAGCAGTAACCTGACAATTCGAATGCATTTTTCCTTTCAGCAGTAAGATTTGTTTCTAAAAATCTTTAGAATTCAAGCTGGAAGAAAACACACCATTACAAAATTTATAATACAAAATAGGCAAAAGATCGAACTTAGTTTGGAGAACATTTAAAATAAAACTCTATAGATATCGCAAGTGCAACCTAAAATATTTCTCTTACTAAAGAAGAGGGACCTGTGTCTGATCACACTCGAAATTGGTAATGTTTTCAATTTTAAATCACGGAACATTTAGTCTATTCAGATTGCTGTGAGGTATAATATTCAGCATAAGTCAAAATAATTTAAAATGCTGTATAATTAAAAACTAAACTAAGCATTAGTCGATCCATGAATTAAACAACCCGCTAAATGCTGCATTGATTTTAGCAGGAATAAAATATTAAAAGAACATAACAATTTGTAATCTTTCTTGCAAAGCTAAAATTTGAGTCAAAGTCATTATTTTGCTGATTTTTTACCACTGAATTTGTTTTTCATTGTTTTATATGGTTTTGTTTTTTAATTCTGTTTACGATGCAATTTTTTTTTTGTTTCTGCGTCACGTGCTTGATTATTCTTAGTTATGTAGATGTTAAATTACGGTTACATTAATGAATCTACATCATCATAGCATCTTTTTATGTGTATAACTATATGAATATACTCATTATTGGTTTGAATACAAATTTTGGTAATACTAAGCTGTTTATTATGTAGTTGGAAAATGGCTGTTTTGTTATTATTATCTGGTGTTACCTGCCCCCGAACAGATATATATGTAGCACTTCGTTTTATTTTTTGAATTCTCTTATACTTTGATATACGGAGTTCTTGTTTTATTTCTTCCAGTTTCCTCTCCCTTTATTTAAATGTATCAAATTCTGGCTAACCTGGCAAGAATGCATGATGCCAAATATAATATTCTAGCCTTTCGCGAAAGAATATAAGATGAAAATGTCTTCTTGATTTTTATAGCACATTGTGTAACATATCTCGTGATAAAAGGTGAATGAGGTAGACCTCACCATAAAGTAATGAAGTCAGCAGTACAATATATAATGATATATTTAAATATATTCTCGTGCATTTTCCTAAAACCATGTCTCCTTATTAAATACTGTGGCATTTGGTTAAGATAGTAAAACTCGTAATTTATCACGTCACTATAATGGATATACTAGGCTTTTATTTCATTAAAACGTAAGAACATAAAATGAATGATTCTTCGTTGAAAATAATATATCAAATATAAATAGCAAAATAGTTAAGGTACATTACCACTTACAAGCAGTAAACTGCATCCATTAGCTTCTAGTTACGAGTAGCGTATCAGTATCATTCCAATAAACTTTAAACAGTTTATAAATTATCGATGCATTAGATTTAAATCTGATAATGCTCAAGAATTTATAATTCTACAGTTATATCCATATTCTTTTTCCCAGTTAGCACGAAAGTATTTGCTTTTCTCTGAAAAGCATTTCATGAATTTCAAAATGTAGTAATTTGCTTAATACCTATTTCACTTAAGAAATGGATTTGGTGCAATTAGTTTGCTCGTTATGGCAAAATTTTTCAGAACTTCGGAGAGCTTTCTCAGAGAAATTTAGGTACTAGTATTCACATTACATATGAGATAAACATGGTCGAAAATGACGTTGTTGGAATCAATTTATTTTTTTGCTTCAAATCTCAATTTTTTATACTAATTTTAGTCCAGTCATTAATCATCTTACTATAATGTTCACTGATGATTTTCATTAATACTACAAAGTAACAATGTTGCCATTTCGGAGTAATATTCTAGGGGGCAATTTCCAACAGGACAAGGTCGTTCACATACCGCTGCTATCACCCAATGTACTCTAAAGAGTGTCGAGATGTTGCCTTGGACTACGAGATTATTCGATCTTTCTTTCATCGAGCCCATAAGGGATATAATTATTCAATAAATACAGCTCCTTCACAACTAGCATACTTTGTTCATAACTTGACTGACCATTAGAACTCCATCTCGCAAAATGACCTAAGAGTCTTGAGTCATGTCACGCGCGTTTTCATACTTGAAACATCGTTTCGACTGCAGAGATTTTTAATGTACGATCATTTCACATTTTAAAGGCTCTTCTCTCGTATACCTTAATCTGTGCTCATGAACAGTAAAGTGAATATGTTACCTAAACATATGTTTTGCTTACCTTTTATTTCTTTAAAATGATTTTTTCTAGGTGTTGAGATTTTATTTTCTATCAATGTAGTTAAAACACAGATTTATCTAAGTGATATTCATTTCATTCCACTCTCAACAATACAAATACTATATATGTAATAAGTGACATGGCTAACATTGTAAAAATCTGGATTTATCAAGAAAGAACCTATTTTTTGCTTCAAAATAGCTTAAAAATGCTTAAAAATTATTCACATTTGTTTGTTATTTCAGGCACGAGTTTAATAATGGCATTCATAAAGATATGGTGCTTTTGAATACTCGGGGCAGTGGAAAGAGAAATTTTGAAAGGCCTAAATGCGTACATGCAAGAACATGAAATTGATTAGAAGAAACGTGTAAGTGCTTCTTCTGATGAAGCTAATGTGCTCTAATGAGATGCTCCTGATGAGGCTTGCCAATACGCGTAGAGACTTTGTAGCCAATGTTAGAGCTGTGGCATCTGGAATTACCTGAATCCGCTGTTTCATTCACAAGAAAGGATTGGATCATCTGTATTCAAAATCGTGCTAGAACACAGCATTAAGTTAGTTAGCTTTTTTAAGGCGAAGTTTCTGAACATATTAACGTTTTCATTACTTCGTAATAACATGGATAACGAAGTTTGCAAACAGTTTCTTTCTCATTCTGAAATTCTCTGGCTTTCATGCGGTAACGTTATCACAACTCTGTTTGAAGTAAGACAGAAAGTTCTGTTATTTGTAAACGAAATTAATGAAGTTTTTTCATCATTTCTTGTTTTATTTCTTCCAGTTTCCTCTCCCTTTATTTAAATGTATCAAATTCTAGCTAACCTGGCAAGAATGCATGATGCCAAATATAATACTCTAGCTTAAATGTGCCTGATGACATGTGACATTCTAGCCTGATGACATGTGACTAATTACGCTGGCATATCTTCCAATTGCATTCTCAGAACTAAGTTAGCTTTTTTTTTTTTTTTTTTTTTTTTTTTTTGTGAATAAGGTAATTGTTTTTACTATCCTTAATGCCCATGAACAAATAAAACGTTCTCTATAAAACCTGGCTTCTGAGTTAGTTGTATAAACTAGAGATATTTTTCAGTACTTCCAATTTTAAAAATCTTATTAAGTAGAAAAGAATCTAGTTCTTAGAAAAGAATAACGCGATGACATATGTTCGCATCTCAAAACTCCTGGTCGCAATTTGAAACTTATTTTCCAAGGGGCAAATATAGCTGTAAATTTCATGTATTTGTGGCGCTTTCTTCTGTGACAATAAAAACAACAAACTTTCATTGAATAAAATACAACAGTTAGTTTAATTCTCAAATGCTCCGGAACTAAAATGAAATTCCACTCAAAAAATATGGTTACTTTCTGGATTTCATTATTACCGAAAATAAAATATAGTGAATTTTACAATGACGCTTTTAAAATCAGAATTCACGTTGCTTCTACACAAATGTATAAAAAAGGCTTTTCATTAAAATCTGAAATTAAAAAAAAAACTACCGAAATCCGTGTGATGTATATGTCAGTCACAGACTTTAGCATACTATCATACATCAAAACATAGAACAGCTGTGCAAAACTCAGCGGACTCATCCATCTGATCAATGAAATTAACAACATTTATTTAATTTTTGGTTGCTAAGGTGAAGATTATCTAAATTCTAAACACCTTGAATAATTAAAAACGAATATAAATGTTATTCTGGTTACTAAGGTAAAGATTATCCAAATTCTAAAAATCTTGAATAATTAAAAACGAATATAAATGTTATTCTGGTAACTTAAGTCCTTAATAAAAAATTAAAGGAGATTTAATTATCTGTATTTTAGATATAACTATACAGGTAGTAACTTATTCTACAAAACTGCTTTCGAAGGGAGAAGAATAAGTTGGTCTGTTCTAATTTATAAAATTTATTGGTTTTTATAAATTTATAAAATTTATTATAAATTTGTAATAAATTTTATGTTCTTTGTCAAATGCAAAGAATTCTGTTCAGTTTTAAGAATATTAATCTGTAAGCCACAGTTTCTTGAACTTTTTTCAGTGAAGAGCATTTTTATAAATTAAAATATTTTATTTACATTCTAATTTATAAAAGTGCACCTCACTTGGAAAAAGTTCAAGAAACTGTGGCTTACAGATTAATATTCTTAAAACTGAGCAGGATTCTTTGCATTTGACAAAGAACATTAGACTAATTGCCTAAACAAAAGGGTGCCTTCAGGGAAGACTTTCGAAGGAAAGTTGACTCGCATTCATTTTAGATATCAAGAAGATCATGAACACTCCGAAGCAGCTACTCTGACATAAACGAGGATTGAACTTTTAGAGTCTGTGGTTTCACGATTCTCCATTTTTCAATTTGTGCAGCCGATATCTGCTGTTCTAAATGCCATGGCTGCACAACAATAAATGGTAATTTTTTAATATATATCGTTAATTATGTTATTTCAATGAAGAAAATGTAAGTCTTCCGAATCATCTATTTACACACACTTTTTTTAGATTTGCATTTAAGGACTATTTCCTAGTCTTATGTCACATATTTACCCTTCCAGTGACCACCTGTATCAAATAATATAAATTACTTAAAGAAGAAAAGTACAAATTAATTCGCAGGTGTCCTTATTTTTCATTCAAAATATAGTATAACATTTAAGAATTAATATTTTTCATAATAACTTTAAAAGAGTGTTGATATTATACTTTTTTAAAATCGGGTCTTACTGTTGGAAGTATAAATCAAGCGTGTTTGATAAAATGCATGCTTCTCACTCGTAAGTGTTCATACGTTTTAAAGCTTCTTACTCGTAAGTGTTCATAAGTTTTAAATTGTGCTACAATATCAGCTTTCAGTATGCAAACTGCGAAACCTATTTCTCTATAAAAAACAATAATCGCAAGCTACCCTAACTGAGAAGATTTAAAGCACTTCCAAACCTTCCAAACGGGACCTTCAACCTTACATTGGTATAAAAATGTTGATTATACATAAAATTCTTTTACCTATTTGCAACTACCATTCATCCATCATTTAATCTCAAAATATTTATTGAAATAAAAAAAAATAAAATATACTGGCAGTTTAGCAGCTACTAGCTCATGCTACAGTAATTACTTAGGCAGACCTGGGTCACATAAAGTTACAGAAATTAAAGTTTAAATTTTTAGTCCTTGTTTCAGATAGAAACAAAAAGGAATGAATATAAAACTGTCTTCTCCGCTCTTCACGTATAGCTGGAATTAGTTTTGGGAAAAGCATATGACATATGATAATGAGGAGTTACAAACTTTCTCTCCGTTTCCCATACCTGCACATAAGTAATTCGAAATGTATGCTTATTTATTCCGTTTTATCCAAAGTACCTTATCTGAAACTTTATATGTGTTAATGTCGGCAAACGTCCAAAGCCAAAATTTTCTTTCAAATACGCTCAGGCTCAAAGTAGAACTATGTGAGCACAAAATATCCCGGTGACCTAAGTTGAAGTATCACATGTCCGAACGAATCTAGAGACAAACATATATCAAGCACTGAAATGTAATTGAAGAAGACAAGTATTGGAACAAATTCAATCGTTGGGCGAACTAAAACGGAAATTCGATGCCACTTCCTGCATATGAAGGAAAAAAAAAATCTTCGCATTCTATGGAATTCAATCCATTCCAATATAAGTTGTAAAAAAATTTAATAAATTTCTTGCGAGAACTGAGGGAACGGAAACACTTCTCAGATTTCCACAGTTAAAAGACGCATTTCTTGCTACTTCTTTGCGCTTTTTTCAGTTTATTTTCCTTTTGTTTTGCTCATCTTTTTTTGTTTCGAAATATCCAGGAGTCGCATTTTTCTTCCTTTATTTTCTCCTTCCTTCTTCTTGAAATGTGACAATGGCGGCAACCAATTTACAACACTCTAATGTATAGTGTCAGGCAGAACATTTTTTATTTGTTGCTAACAAAAGAAAAGACGCCACTTTAATATATCTATTGCCATTCTATTTAAATGGGCCACGTTATGATCTGTTTCTCTAGTCATCATATGTATGGCCCATAATTTGTAACAATATCTTATTGTTTGGAATAAAAGAATAGCATTTGTCCTTTGCCAAATGTATCCCATTTAATCTTTTAATTCCCTTCGTGAAAGAAAGTATGGATGTCATTTCTTAAAAACGAAACTTTGTTTTGAAGTAAACGATCTCCGCAGTTTCAAATCTAATAGAGCTGAAATGAAATTCTAAGATTTTCAAATATTGTTGCAAAATATTTTAAGAAAGAAACTTTAAATGTGCGCTTGAGAAAATTAAAAAGCTAAATCTGCATAAGGGAATTCAGTTTATCTCACTTATTGCCACTTTGTGCTTATTAAATTCTTTATTTATAAAAATATTTCGTTATTTGTACTTCTTTTTCCTTCTACAATACGATTTTCTGAGTAAATTCTTTTATTTCTTAACAAAGACGTATTATCAAATATTTCTTCAATTATATTATTATCTTAAAAGGAAATGCTTTTTATCCATCTCTCAAAGTATTCTGTAAACATTATTCGTTTCGGATTTAAAAAGGTCCGATTTAAAATTCCTTATTTTGCATAATATGCTTTTCAATAAAGACACGGAATCAAGGAAGCCGTAAACAAACCAAGATTAGGTAATAATGCTCTTTTTTCAGATTTCGATGCAACTCTGTTGATCTGTCACAGATATATAACTGGCAGAAACACAAAGCAATTTTTCATTTAAGCTACTCTTAGGATTTACTTTGAAGGTTTTCTTTCCTCCGGTATTATTTATTTAATTTAAATAAAGCATGTATTGCGGCTGAAGAAAATAAAAAAGTTTCTTTTCTGTATCTAAACATTTAGAATTCAGCATAATAAATTTTCTAAACACGTGTTAAATAAATCCCAGCTAATACCTGTACAAAGCATTTTCATTTTAAGCAAATTCACGATACAATATATCACAATGCAATTTTTCTGGCTGAAAAGCATGTTTAGTTACGATACAAGCTTAGAATAAAAATTTAATCAATAGGAGTCCTATAAATTTATAATTTGATATAAATTTATAAATTGACATCTCGGGATATGTTACACCTAATTTTCGCCATTTTCATCTTACAAGTGGAAGGCTACAGGTATACCTTAGAAGAAATTCATTGAGAATATGCAGAGTTAAGATATAACGTTGCGCGCCTCTAACTTGCACGCAACCAAGAGGTGACTGTGAAAGCTTGTATAAACCACAGAGTCTTATAAAGGGTTTAAGTCCCTTTTTATTCAACGTAATAAATTACAATGGCGTCCTCTTGACGCTTACAGACTGTGCCCACTAGGCAGTCAAATAAAAATAAGAACCTGAAAAGAAAATAAAGACAATATTCTAACTACGAGGCTCTCTAAAATAACTAACTCACCGCGTTTTACAGATACCGCAGCTAATTCAGCAGACTTGAAGCTCACTGGAACAATTGCAACTACTTCCCGCCCAGCACATAGGCCGCAACGCGGGGTTCTTCACTTCTCGATAACTACCTCCGCGCTCGCTAAGTAAGAATAACTCTCTCACCGAACTCGTTTCCTTCTATTTAAACCATAATACTTCCGCTGATAATTTGAATCCTTGCGCGTTCTACTCAAATTTACATATTCTGGCATTGGCAGTTCCAGGGGAAAGTAAGGCTTGACAGGAAAGATAGTTTAAACTTAAAATAAATGTTAGTTAAAATAAATATAAACCCTACAAAGACATAACTGGAATGTTAATAATCCGTTATTATTTAGTTTAACGTATTCAAATGAAAGCAGCCGGTATTTTTTTCAAATAAAAAAGTGAGATAATAGTTTTTCCCAGTGAAATCAATACAAATGTCTAATTTTCATACAGACACTCTGAAAGAAAATTTCTAAAAGCTTTGCTTTTTGCCAAATTGCAATTTCTTACCAAAATTAGAACTGATTTTCCTTTTAAAAATCGAGTCTATTGAAAAATATCCAAAATATCAAACTACAATAGTCATATACGATTCTCTAAGTCACACACTGTGTGACAAGACAACCATGTGACATTTCAACTAAACGTGGGCGTGTTCTTTCTTACGAAAGAAAGTTTCCAAAGAGACATATTGGAATCATAGAGCACTTCACTGACGGAAAAGCTTTCTGCCCGTGTTTGCACACAGAGAAGTAGAAGAGCACAGCGTATAAGAGAACAAATGTTTTTATCATTGATAAGTACAACTGGGCGGCATACCGGGATTTTACTATTGGTCGTAGGGCTTCCCCTTATTAACTGTCAACTGCGCCTAGTTTTGATGAAGAAAACCGAGGAGAGATCCACAGTTCTCCCACCCCTCTTCCCAACCACTAAACCACACCAGAGGTTTTCAAATCACCAGTATTTTAACTGCCTCCATTTCGCATGGATATGGCAGTTCTTAGAAACATCCATATCCTCTCCGGGATTCAATTCTAGTTCCAATGGTACAGCAGTCAGCTTCGATTAGCCACTACACCGAACTGGGCATCTTTATTATTATTCACAAAATATTTGCTAAATGCGCTGAAGTTGCACAAGGTATTTCAATATTCGACTATCAAGTGCTTAACATTGCATACAATACATGCTTAACATTGTCAGCACATGGAATCATACGTATCTTAGAAACTTTCTAATGCGTATCAGAGTTCCGAAGAAAATCGAGAGGTGATTGTTACAAGATGGTAATTACTTTCAATGGAAGGGTCATATATTAGCCCTTTGATATAACCCAGAAGAAGTAATAATCAAGACATGCGGGAGTTTTAAAAATACCACTACCCTAAAACAGCATAGGAGTCAAACAACGTCATCTTTATCATACGTTTATCACGGAGGGCGTTTCATACCCTGCATTACTATAGGCCCTCGGTTTATCTTTGTGCAAACTATTGCTCCCAGAAATTTGTAAATGTTTTACTCAATTACTTTACATATTATCAAATGGCTAATCGTGGTAGTTTGCCCACCAACAGCAGAGCAGTAAAATCGCCAAAAATTGGCTGATTGATGCAGGTTCAAATCTCGGTGAACGGATTGACTGCATGAGAGTTTTCATGCTGTTCTCCGTGTGTTGTGGAAATACATTTTAACGAAGGCAGTCGCCCTCCAAGCAGCAATCTAATCAAGAGCTTTGCTATGATATAAATAATCCAAATCCATTCCTTGTACCTTCGAAGGTGTACGATAGCATTCAAATTAGTATACGAACTAGACAGAACTGTTTCGTAATACTATAGCAGTTTATATTTGTAACAAACTTTTGCATTCAGACATAGATTCTAGGTGAAATCAGATATTACTTTGAAGCTGATTCGACGAAATCTGGATCGAAAACAAGCACACTGCAGAAGTATTAGCAAATTACTTAGACATGTAATGTACGGATCTATAGGTATGGATTCCGTATCAGGTTTAATGTATTCTGTATTGTTTGCCACATTCGGGTGAAATAACGAAAAATATCCGAAGAAGGTTAAACAGCATGTTAAAGAATTCATTGTTGCAAATCTCTTGAAGTTCATACTTTCCCCTTGAATGGAAAATTTCGTAGCCATGCTTACAGCTAACCATACAGTAATTTGTAAATTGATGTGTAAAGAGACTGATACAGCAGTAACAGATTGACTGCTCACACGTTTATGGTTTCTTTCTTCTTTATCACCATTGAAAGTAATTGCATATGTTCGAAAATTCGTTGATAGAGACTGTGTACCACTGGTGCTCAACAACTATGTATAAGCATCATGATTCCTCTGAATATTACGCTATTGTTCTGTCACTGGTTGGATAAGAGTTTTCTTTGTTAGATGATCAATGCAATGAACATAAAGTACAAACTCCGTATAAAATTATAAAGGTTAGTTCATATAGCTAGGTGGAATGTACAGCGGTGTTATAAACTAAACCATCAGAACAGCATTTTGTCAGAAAGGCATATTATGTGAAAAGACGTTTCAGATGAAAGAAACTGAAACTTTTGTACTTTTTAAATTATCTGATACTTTTAAAATATAAATCTAAACGTGTTGTTTTACCAGATGTAACAGCTCTACATGCAATAAATTTTAATGTAATGTAAGCCTGACTTTTAAAATAGGTCCTTTTATATAAAATAATATAACGATTCAGATCTCTTGAAAATATGCTGCAAACTGGATGATTAGGGCAACTTCTAGCAACAGGCTTCTATTATATTAAAAGACTTTTTATATAAAACAGACTATGTAAACAGCACAAACGTTTAGTGTTGGTCAAAGATGTATCTCATAGTAAATTTCATAGCCATGCTTACAGCTAACTATACAGTAATTTGTACATTGATGTGTAAAGGGTGTGTGTGTGTGTTGGTGTATTTAATTATGGCAAAGCACACTAGGGCTATCTGTCTAAGAGGATGGATGCCTTTCGTGGAGGACTTTCTAAGGAAAACTGGCTCGTATACACGTTACACATGGGGAAAACCACGAAAACACCCATGCAGCCAGCCCGTTCGCGGGATTCGAACCTCGGACCGAACTACCAGTGTTCAGCGACTTTACCGCTCGGCCGCTGGTGAGCCTGATGTGTAAAGGGACTGATACAGCAGTAACAGATTGACTGCTCACACGTTTATGGTTTCTTTCTTCTTTATCACCATTGAAAGTAATTGCATATGCTCGAAAATTCGTTGATAGAGAATGTATACCACTGGTGCTCAACAACTATGTATAAGCATCATGATTCCCCTGAATATTACGCTATTGTTCTGTCACTGGCTGGATAAGAGTTTTCTTTGTTAGATAATCATATCGGGAGTCATATCGGGAGTGAATCAAATACTAGCGAGAAACAAAGGGATTCATATCGGGAGTGAAGTCCATTGCATTGATTATCTAACAATGCAATGGACTTCACTCCCGATATGAATCCCTTTGTTTCTCGCTAGTATTTGATTCACTCCCGATATGACTCCCTTTGTTTCTCGCTAGTATTTGACGACTAAAGATTGTAGCATCAAAACTGCAGATACAAATAATATCTGTACAAGAATTGAAAAGATGAGTTAGTTTAACTACAAGATGTGGTAACGTTTAAACACCTACAGACGTATTTTGTAAAAGGATAAGAATATTGATTTCATTTTTACTGCTCGTAAGACACAAGTTTATGCATAAAGAACTGAGAGTTTATACAAAATATCTAAAATAATGATGAGGTTTTGAAATTGTTTGGGTAGTGAAAACTACATTTTTATTGCAAGTTTAATAATTACAGAGAATTTAAAATGTATTGCAGTTTTTTCATCATTGCGCTATTAATATTACAATTAATATTACAATTATTTCCATGAGTGCATTATTGTCATATATCTCCTTAACACTACAGTATGATTCGAAACGTTGTTTACAGTTTCGGCAAATATTCTGGAAAGGATGCATTGGTCAGTGTTTGCATATATTTAGTGCGGCAAATATTTCTGGGTAGAATTCACAGTTTTTCACACCATTATGTTTTCAGACCACACGCATGAAAAAGGAATTTTTATTATTGGGGGGGGGGGTAAGTTGATGCATAGAACAGCAGCGTTTCAATCTTGTAAAAACTGACATGAAAAGATTTTTCAATGCTGTCTTGCTGAACTCTGAGGGGAAAATTTTCTGCCATGTCTGTATTCACAATGTAGATGTCTGTACCATAAATGACACTTTTAGTAGTCCCCTTTTATATAATGATAATAATGGAATGAATTGTCATCGTCAGATTGTGTTTGTTCTTCCTTTTCAAAAGCAGCATGTGGTATTTTAACATACCACACGTATGCTGAAATACCAAACGCTTATATCTTAGTTTAAGGTTTTACATCTTAGTTTAAAAATAGTCACGCGCTTCTTTAAATTAATTGACCAAGAGATCCATTAAAAATAATAAAATGAGGAGCACTGTTTAGGGAACGTTTAAGGACTTTGGTTGGGAATATATTATTTTTCCATCAGAAATGATGATGAGAAAATTCGACCTTTCTTTGATGGATTTAAATTTTTATTGAAAAGAAATGTTTCCTTTTATTTTCCATAACCAAAAAACGTTCATTTAATATTTCCTGAAAACATAATACAATTGCGTATAAAAATTAGGTTTGTACGTAATATCTAAGCTTTATTCTAAGGCTAAGATGATTTAAATGATTGCTGGTAATTAAATTGCTGATGTATAGTAGATAAGGAATTATTGTATTCATCTCAGCGTGCTTTGTGATGATTTATTTTTCTCAAACTCTGTAAAACCTATAGTTTCCACAGTGGAATCAACTAAAATGTAGTGGACAATAATTTCTCTCCACTTGGATCTCTTAGACTGGGTCTGCCTCCCCATGCAGCCTTTAAGTATGAGGAATATGAGAAATAATCATGCTCTTCCCTCTTTATTTCAAATAATTGTACTTTCGTGAAAACTCTAATCTGTTTCTTCCGAATAAAAATAATAACAATAATAATAAATAAATAAGTAAATAAAATTTTGTCTTTAAAAAAGGATAATTTCACTCTCTTAAAAATACCCTAGTTCTCAAAACCTTTCAAAATACAGATTAGTAAGAGGAAACTATAATTTTTTTCAGATAACTGAAGTTGTTTTTGCAGCTGGTCTTTCAGGCTAATGTTACTAGGTGAAAGTTCTTTACTCATGACCACATAAAGTAGTGTATTTTACAGTATATTTTACATTATAGTACTTGGATGAAAAGAAGGTTGCAGTATTAACTAATTAATAACCATTCAAAATATCCCAGCAATCCCAGAACATTTCATCTACAAATTTGTGTCACGAATAATAAAAGCGTGGGTGCCTAAATAACGTGATAGAATAACAGATTTGCTTTGTCAAAAGCTATTGCCTTTATGAATTACCAAGACGGGTAACGTTTCTATTTACTTAACCTCTTGTCACCATTTAACTGCATAATAAGTTATTTGTATCCTCAATAAATTATTTGTCTGTTAAAATTTTTAATGAAAGTATATTTGATACAACTTTATTATTATTATTATTTCAAATTATTGTATTGCAGTTGAAATTGTAATATGACTCTAAAAATTTCATTTATTTCCAAAAACTATAATGTTCAAAATTTATGCTCTGTGCTTTTATAAAATATTACTCAGCTGAAACTTCCTAGTTCTCTTTTCTACTTTTTTAATTCTTAAGGCTTTTCTTTCACAAAGTGTTTACTCTTTTTGAAAGGAAACAAGAGAACAGGTAAGATAAGAATCATATAAGAAAATATTTTCACTTTAATGTGTCATAACTTCTCAAATGCTCTTTTTAATTCGGTTATTTTTGCCATTGTTTCTTAAAGTAAAATATTCTTATAATATGCGTTCCTGAAGGCATACTTTCAAAATTATTCTTTGTCGTATGATTAATAGATGGTGTTAATTTCTCATGTAATTACATAAGTGCAAAAAATTCAAGTGAAATATTTTATACAAAAGTAAGCAAACGAAAACTTTTAACCATCCAACATAAATCTAGTGGAAACATAACTCCGCTATTTTCAATGTAGTAAGAACATTGTAAATATCTACTTTCCTTATGCTTGCTTCTGGTCTATATCTTTCGACACCTTTCTCCTCTCAAATTATATTGCTTCAATATATGTACGAATTATGCTTTAGCAAAACTCCACGCAAGCGTCTTTTTTTTTTTACAGGATTTTCTGCCTCGTCATCTAAATTCTTTTATTAGGATATAATTTCATACATATATGCACAAAAATTGATAAACTTTTGCTGCCAAACTTGAAGCTCTAATATTTAATCCCCAAGTAAAAAAAAAATATTAACGCTTACAGTTGCTTTAAGTTGCAGCTAGCGGCAGCTTCACCAAAAGAAAATTCTTTAAATCAGTACGCTCGATTTTAATTACAACAATTTATTTTGAGAATGCTAAGAGCTCCAACCTGTCCTTTAAAAATGGTTTCTTCTTCGCTCTTGCGTGATTGATAGAAATTAATATTCTCCCCCGTTTGGGGAATGTTAAAGAACTTTTTGGGAATAAAAAATTCATGGCGTTCGTTTGAAAAGACATGCAGAGTCAGAGAGGGGATTTTGCACGCATGTCTGAGCTTAAGTTCTGTTAAGTTTTCTGATTTGCTTTTCCTGGAGGAAATTGTTTGTGTTGCGCGCAATAAGAAGGAACTCCTTTTTCAGTTATGAACCTATTACTTAGTTTTATTTAATATTTTTTTCTTTTCTACCTGTTAGAAAGGATTACGTTTTTATCATAGACGGCACAAAGAGGCTTGGGGGTTTCAAGCCTTTGAAGGCGGTATAAAAGAACCACTTTTTATTATGCCTAATGTTTTCTACATTCTGCTTTAAATCAAGCAACTGCAGCCAAATAATATTCCTTGTTAAATCTATTCAATATTCCTTTTATCTAACTATTTTTCAACTCAACTTACTTTTAAAATATCAACAATGTTATTTTTATGTTCCTTTAATCATTTTTTTCTGTTTCATTCAGTTATATCTTAAGCCTATTATTAGGGAAAAAAAGTTAAATACCATAAAGGAATATTTCATATAATTTTTTTTCATCATGCTCTGATTTGAATACACCCACATCTAGAATTCATGCATATTCTTACAAAATGGGTTTGTTCCATTTTCATTTTTATACATTTGCTTTCTGAATATCATCAGATTATTAAGAATTAATTTAGATTGTGTTTAATTTTCATTCAATTTAAATTGTTTTTATATCTACGTCACAAACTTAAAAGAAATCTAAAATATATAATTTTGTGCAAAAATTAAGTGCCTTCGCTAGAAAATAATAAATAATAATATTAATTCAATGTAGTTACAATGCTTTTTAAACAGTGAAATAAATTACCTTAAAATTCGGATTCACTGAAGTAGTTATTGAAACAAAAAGATTATTACGCAAAATTTTTAAAAAATATTTTTTCAGTAAATACTCCCACTTTGCTACACTGATAGATTAATCAGTTAAAACATTACGCAAGGGCTTATTTGATATCTCGTGGACGCTGTTGGTTTCATGTAATGGAACAAATTTTATGAAAAAAATAACGATAATATCACAAAAATCTTTCATATTTTATATTACTCCCAAAGCTGAATTTTTTAACATTTTGTGTGTTACTTTATTTATTAAATATCATTGTCTTCGCTCTTAAACCACATAACATTCAATTTAACAGCAATATAAAAAAATATTTATAAACAGCATATCTTTAGAATTTCCGATAGACAGTCTCGGTGCGGTGGAGATAAAAATGTTTTTTCCGTACAGTGTTGCCATTGCTCGATTTGGAATCGTTGAGTTTTACAAAATTCGTTAAAATTTTTACAATATATGCAAAAGAAAATAAAAAAAATCGAAATTCAAAATTCAGGCTTCAAGGTGCCTATGTTTGGGCGGAGGATTACGCAGTTCAAAATTTGATTGCTGTAAGTACCGTCGTTTTTTCAACAATCCGAAAAACATACATACATTCATGAAGATTTTTCATTATTTAATTTCTCTAAATACAATACAGGGCGATAATATTTGTCGGCAACATTTTGAAAACTGATTTAGACTTTTAGAGTGATTCAACGCAAAATCTCATCTCCAGACTAATAGCTGTTCTGTGCTAACGCTCCTTTGGGCTAAAAATAAATTGCCGAACAGACCTTTGTAAATCCTTACTTGAAAACAAATTTTTAAGAACGTGATTCATACTTTTATAGTGAACCAACACAAAATACCAAAACGAAATTAATAGCTCTTCTGGGCTAATACCTTTTGGGCTAATAAAAAGTCCACATAATCTTGTGATCTAATGCTGCTTTTTTAATCCTTCACTTGACATTAAAATTAACGCAACCATAATAATTCGTAAGCTCATATACACAAAAGTTACTTTTTTCAATTACATTAAACGATTTTACTTTATCGCTGTTTTATCACAAAAATACAGATTAAATCAAATAGAATGATCTTGTGCCTAAATTTTTTATCGCCATTAACGCATTTTTTTCCAATTAAAGATGCTCTGTATGAGATGTTTTCAGAAACAACAAAGATCCTGTCTATAGTCCCAAAGGAGCAAATAGCAATGAATTAATACTTACCTGGCCTCCAAATTCACCAGGTATTAATACTTACGATTTCTACCTTTGGATGGGTATACTAAAGCCGCTAGTTATATGCCGCGAATGCTATCAAATCATAGTTAACTCTTAATTCATTATATCCATATCACCGAGTCACAGTCGATATGCTCCAATATGAAGGGATTGCAATGTATTATAGACTGGATGTGTGTTACGTGACAAAATGATCTTATATTTGTTATATGCGACCAGAAACTTGATTAGTCGCAAATGAATTCAATACATCCCAGATAAATACTACGTACCAATTAAAATGCTTACGAAAATTGTTTACAACTGGACATTCTCTTTTAAACTCCCTCTGTTACTTTGTAACAAAGTCAAGAAGATGTTATGCTTATATTGGTCAGTTGTGTCTCAATTAATAAATCTGAAAAAAAAATGCAGCATTTGTTTTTATTGTTATCAACATTATCATCATCGACAACAAATTCTTGCTCCACAAAAGAAATTTTTTGCCCTGTCCGAGTACATAATTATCAAGTATTTAGTAACATGAGTTTCACTTTTCTTCTGCATCAAATTATCGAAAGCCTCAATCAGTTTGGTGTTTCGATCTTTCATTGTCGACAGAAACTAATTTTAAAAAGCTGTGTTTTTCTTCGGCATTTTTTCTGCATTCTGGCGACAGTTTAATAATCTTTGTTTCCAGAGCCCATAACGTGCCTTCTTTCAAACCCATGTAAAATTTCGATAATAAACTGGTTGCATAGATGCAGTTCAAGTTATATCTAAGACGTCGATTATTGTTATCCAATATCAAAATGCAAATCAAAAACTAATTATTTAAGATTACATATACAGTTCCTGATTGGCAACTATGACGTCTTAACTTCCTACCACACTTTCATACTACTTGTTACAAGAGCACGCACAGCGTAGTGGCATGGATGTAGTTTACATTAAATCTAAGAGGCGAATATATTACCCATTATCACAATTGTTGATCGTAAATTAATTATTTTGATTTATTTGAAATACAGGCAAGAGGGCAGTCATAAGTTGATTGCGAAAGGGCGATCATTTTTATCCGATATATCGCAACTTTCAATCAAAAATTATTTATTTGAAATTTATTATCTAGTTTATGACTGACAATTGTGACATTCTAGCTTCCGCGTAAAAGTTTCATGAACTTTATTCTCAGGAAAAAAATAGCATCTTCCTTGAAATATTTACCTTCTTATCAAGTCCCTGATTTCATTAAAAGTCAACAGATTTCCTCCCCAAAGTTGCTTCCAAAGGATAGTTCTGTGTAGTAAACAAGTAGTTTAGTTCAATAAATATTAAAATGAAATCCGAAATTGCATAAGGAATATTAATTGAATATTAATTGAAGAACTGGACTGCTCAAAACTCACTGAAAAGGTTCCTTGCAATTATGAAATATTGCAAGAGATGAATAGAATGAGATATTATAGATCACCATCAGCTTCTTAAATTAAATGTTAAAAATGGTAATAAAAAGTAACTAAAATAAAACTTTTCTTCGTTGACCTAAATAGGAATTGACTTTATTTTTTTTTTTTTTTTTTTTTTTTTTACTTGTATATTATTTGTTATACTCCGTATCCATAAAAGTCTTCGGCTTTTATTTTCTCACATGTTGCTTGTAGACATGTACTTCCAGCTACAATAATGCTTTAAATTAAACAAATATTTATACTATGGCCTTTTTAAATTTAATAATTCAATTTATAAAAAATAATGAAACTTTATATTTTATACTGTTCCCTAATATATACATATATATATACAGAGAGAGAGAGAGAGGAGCTACATTTGGTAAACGTTTATCCTTACATAAAGAAAGCAATTTGTATCGCTCTACGGTGTACATTGACGAATTATTTAATTTTAAAAAATAACGATTTCTTTTACTTTTCTGCCGAGAATCATCTTTTTAGCCTTCACCGCGGGGAAAAACTAATTCGTATATTTTGAAGTTGAAATTTTCCTTTAATTTCTTTCTCCAGTTTTCCTTTGTGATATACTACTGTATAGCGAGCTTCTATACATAATTTGTTTTCATATGCAATTTTAAGCAAGTAAATTATATGTCTTCAAATGCTAAATGTATGTTACTAATATTTACATACAATTTTATTTTTTACTTCCTTGTACGAAGTAAAAAGGAAGTATTGTAATCGCGAAAAGCTTCAGGCAGCACATTTCAACGAAATATCCTCTTTTCCTCCAAAAAAAAACTAAAAAACTGCTCTAAAATGAATTCTGAAGAGAATTTTTCGAGGCGTTTGTACGAACGTATGTATGTACGTACGTACGTATCTCGCATAACTCAAAAACGAGTAGCCTCAGAACGTTGAAATTTTGTATATAAGACTACTATAACATGTAGATGTGCACCTCGTATTGTGGTTGCAATCAGCCACGCCAAACGTATATAAATATATTTATATATATATCCACTCTGTTACCCGGCTCAGTGATCTCAGTTTCTTTACTTTTATATGTTTGTAAATTGTACATTTTTGCCTTTAAAAATGATTGAATTATGTTGTTCTTATCTTCCCGTTAAGGTTTTTATGCCTTTAGTATATATCTATACAATATTTTTAGAATTATCAACAATTTTAAAATTGTTTAAGTGCCGCTAAGCCTAATTTTATGGCGGCCATTGCTCTTGTTTACATTTGAAAAAGCTGAGTAGCGGATTTGTTGCCAATCTAGAGAAACTTAGCTTCTCAACAACAAAGATAACGCCTTCATTTATTATTTAAATCATGCTTAATCCTTTCTGGAATTTTTTCGAGGAAATAAGCGTTTAAGATTTATTTCGTAATTTTTAATACAGATATTTTGAGTTTTTATGTATTTTTGCCTTGTCTCGAAGTGAAAACGGAATTCATTGAATGAGAAATACTCAATCGTCTGTGAAAAACTGTTTCTTTTTCGTTTTGTTTGCTTAATTTCTTTCATACATAGTTTTAGCTTTATTATAGTATTTGAATAGAACATGTGGCAACGATTAGATAATTCTTTTAAAAAATATAAATTTTGTGTATTCTGAGTTATAATATGAACGAAATATAATACTGTTAAGTGAACCTAGCGCCAGAGTGTCGCTATGGTAAACAAATAGAGTGAATTTTAAAGAATGCATTTATTCTATTGTGGTTTATGCGCTGTCGGCGAAGTACATTTAATTAAATCCAATAAGTTTAAACGAAATGCAAGAAAAAATGCGTATAATTTAATATTCCATACAAGGAAGTCATGTGGTGTACACATCAGATTTTTTTAATTCATAATCGAGTGGTCATTTAAAAATTTATTAAATTTATTGGACGAGAAATATTTTTTTTTTTTTATTTTTTATTTATGCAGCTTCATGCTGCGAGTTAGTTGGTATAAATAACGAAATCTGCTGCTATTTTGCAGAACACTATATATGTAATATCCTGTAACTGAGTTGATCAATGAACTTAATCAATGAACAGTTGATTCATTGATTCAAACTTTTTACGTTTAATTATTTCTCTACTCGATTTGTGTACAAGACTGAGTTTTCAGGAAACAATTTAAACACATATTTGGAAACACATATTTGGCAAATTTTGACTTACTAAAACTTTACTTTTTTTAGAACCCACATAAATTTTGCTAGGCATAATTGCTTTAAACGGGGACCTTATAAAATGTTAAATTTTGTAATTTATGCAGAATTGCTTTTTTCTTTCAATTTTAAAAATGCAATACATATATATAATTACCATATTTAAAATATTTTTATCACTGTAAATGTATGCTTCGAATCAGAGGCGGCAAAAATAAAATAATGGGTGCATAATAGGTGCCTTACAAAAATAAAAGCTGCATACAGACATGCTGCGTAATGCTCATTCCATACCCTTCTGTGTTAAAACATCTTATGTTTATAACAGAGAAACGTTTACAAAAATTATCTGTTGTTATAAATTACACGAATGATATGCATTACAAATTTCATTAATTAGAGATAATAATAAAAGGAAAAATAGAGATATTTATAAGAAGCACCATACTTTTTTTTTTAAACGCACTGTTTACTAGGCAATGCCTGGCAGTTAGGAAAAGGAGATATAATTTTATGGGAAACGGAAACAATTCTAAAAATTTGCGAATCGCCAAACCTGTAGAAGATAAATGAAAGATCTAATGCTTTATGGAATGTCATATAGGTTTTTGTTGAAATTACGTAATTTCATGGTGATTAAAAACAGAAGGACTAAAATACATATAAATCAAAAGTGCCAAGTAAAATTTTTCCTCAGTTTTCTGTTGCAAACCGTAACATCTTTTATGTATAATATTATCAGTTTTCTTAAATTATATTTGCTAAAACACATGGTGGAACACACAGGAGATAAAGTGGCCAAAAATGATACAAACGACCCAAACGGTATATACCGGCTGGTAAATTTTTACTCCCATATTTTCAAAACAAGTCGCAGCCACTTTTTGTTAATCACGTCTTTTCACTAATACGTTAAAAATGGATGAAAAACCAGTGAAAATTTTGAATTTGCCCAGAATCTATCAATGTTTTCAAGTGAAGGGAGTTTTACCTAAAATTGTTTCTTGTGATAATAATCATGAAATGAAATTGCATTTTGGAGACAAAATTCAGTGGTGCTGCAACCTTCCAATTTTTCGCACTCAAAGACGTATCCGGAAAGGCACATGGTTTGAGTCATCGAAATTGAATTTCTGGAAGTATGTGAGGTTTATTTATGGTTGGAGCGAAGAATTAACTTCAGTTAAATGGTGTGTGGACTGGAATAACTACATGCGCGAGATTTGTGTGGATTCTCACTATTTGTATCATTCACGTAATAGCTGTGTTTTAGCTCATGCATATCTTTCAGTAATATCTTATTTTAAATGAATAATATTAACCATTTGATTTACATAGCGAATTAAATTCTAAGCTGAAAAAGATCAAAATAAATAAATATTTATAAATTTTTCATATAAATACAAAATTATGATATATACTTCGTTTATATCATAATATTTATTTACCTATTAGTTAGTTTTTCTATTAATTATTTTAAAACTTTTGGTTATCTGTATCACGTTTTTGTAAATTCAGTAATAAGATTAGTTTAAAACATCTCATTCATTATTCATGATGTCATTGAGAGAGGCATTATCTGACACAACGTCAGAGTTTGACTGCAGCTTTTTATATGAAAGCTTCCAAATTGAAACACACATTCTAATTAATACAAAGAAAATATAAATACTCAGTTTGAAAATGGACTCAAATTTAAAAAGTACAGAAGAAATGGAAAGAACATATTACTACCTAAAATATAAGAAAAATTCAAGGTAATTCTATATAATTTTAGAAATGCAGCACTTAAAAACTTAATCCTCATACAGAAAGAAGACAAATCTGAACAAACTGCAATAACTGCTAAAAATGCACATACCCATAGTTTGAAAAAGAAAAGACGGTAGATCTCTTCAGCTCAACAACTCACAAGAAAGTACATACCAAGTCATTTTGGATTCTTCTAATAGTATTTCGGAACATAGCCATACTGCAATTTCTTCTGCTCATCATTCGTTGAACATTTCATCAACTCCGAAGCCGCAATGCAGTTAGACAGCTAAGAAAACTAAAAATTGTTCTCAAGAATTTATGACGACAATAATTAGCACAAAATCAGAATTAACTACTGAAAATAATAATCAAGGACGAACAGGACTTTTAATATTCCCTAAGAGGCATAATACTAATGAACAAATTTTTGATGATCTAGATAGACATATTCCACTCAACAAACTGCCCATCAAAATCAAGAAAAGTGTGAAGTTCAAATGAGGAGGTATTATTATTGAATGCGACAATATCGGCGACATTTTTTCCTTGCAAGAACTCATCATTAATAGTCGAATGAAAAATATAGAAACTAAAATTTCTACTCCAAGATTACTAAAATATAATATCCATAATTTTCCATCCAACTATACTGAAGAGGACATCCTAAATATTTTATATTCAATAAACAATTTACAGGAACCCTCCTTCAGACCTCTCTTTAAAAATGCAGAAATAACCGGAATAACAAACAAATGGATAGTAGAATGTACACCACCCGCCTTCAACTATCTAATCAATAAAAGACACATATCAATAGGATGGAGACAGATTCGTGTATCTGAATATTTTGGAGTTAAAAGATGCAGTAACTGTCAAAATTTTTCGCATACAAAAAGAAATTGTAATTTCTGGACACACTGCCTTTACTGCGGAGAAAAGCACCATATCTCAGAATGCCAAGCAAACTTCCCCTCATGCATCAATTGTATAGCTAATAATAAACTCAACAACACAAGCTATGATATCCATCACGCATCCAATGATATCAACTGCCCAACATACAAACAAGAAGTAGAGAAAATAATATCAAAAACCTCTTATTAATGAATCAACAAGACTTACCAACAAACTATCCCTTTTAAGAAATAGATAACCATCCTCTTAACCATTCACCACCATTACGGATTCTACAAATTAATCTTCAGGGAGCAAAAATAACGTTACCACATGCACTCAAAATAGCGCAAGAAGGAAAAATACATTTAATATTAGCTCAAGAACCTTACGTTCCAACCTCAAGAAAACTGAATTGCCCTCAGGGCTCTTTTCCTTGCTATCACATTCAACAAAATCTTTAATAAACTATTCAGGACCATTAACACCTATATCAGTTCATACCAAATCTTCGAGACTTTTTGCAAGAATTAAGCTCAATACCTCTTCTATCTAATATTATGTCGCGAATTTTAATTATTAATATGTGTTTTAAGTTATTATTATTCTAATATTTTTATTTGTATTCATGTGTATTTTAATCCGGAAAAAAGTATTCTTAAGCTCTTAAGGTTTTATTTAACTCGTTTTTCTTGAGTAGGAATTGTAACAAAGGCGAGAGACGGTTGCAAGGAAACACATCTGGTTGATTGGTTTATGGCCTTTTTACTAACAGTGGGGGCAGTAGGGTGTTCTGTTGTCGCCTTTACTAATGGCGTGTGAAACAAAAATCGTCTTGCCTTCACTTTATTAAAGTTGCAGTTTTGCTTACTCCAAGACAGTTGGGGTTGAACTAAGCTTAGGTAATTGTATTCTCGTAAAGCTTAGTTCCGCTTGTTAGTTGAGAGGTCATTTCTTTTCCTCACGTTGTGTGTACAGATGTTTTTCGGACTGCATTGTCAGATTTTCCGGTGTTTGATTCGTCATGGGTGTGTTATTTTCTCAGTTTAGATAACGTAAAATTCCGGCATTGGTGTGATTTTAATTTTATGATTTTTGAAAGCCTATGAACTCACAGAGGCGGAGAAACCGAGATTTCCTGGGTGCTTGCACCAGGCTAGAGTTCATTATTCCTGATTCGGATTTTGAAGCGAAGAGTAAGAGGGGAAAGGAGTGGGGTTGACCCCTGCGGGTCTTGCTCTAGCGAGCGCCGACTATTGCGTCGGATTCGGAGTCTGATTTGACTCCTGCGATGTGAAGTTAAGCTGAAAAAAAAAAGATCGGGACGTTTGCCCTGTTGCCGCCTTGCCTTGCTGCGGGCCGCGTGAACCAGCGAGCAGCGGATATGATTTTCTCTCGGCGTTTAGCTTGGAGGAATTTGCGTTGGCATAAGGCGTAGAGCTCAAAATAGAATTTCGGTTCTCTTGTTCCAAGAATTGTAATGCAGATACTCGTGGTGATACTGATGCGGTATTCCTGTGTTTACCGACTTTGACTTCCTAATTAGATTTTGTTCCAAAGGTGCTCTATGTTTTTGGGGGGTTTCTAGGCTTCCAGAATGAAAGAGACTCGTGTAGGATCCATCTAAGGTGTGCGATGTTGTTTATTCTGCCTGTGTCAGCTGCGTCGATTTTTTTCCATTCTTCCATGCTCTGGAATTTATTAATTGTAAGGACAGCTTCAGTGGTGTTTCAACCAAGACATCTTTAAAATTCGCACTATCTGTCTGTCTCCATTAACGATGATTTTGTAAATAAAGGACAGCAGGAATAATGTGGTGCTCGAGTAAACTTTGGACGATCACCTTATTAATCAGTTTACAAAGCCGTCAAATCACCTTATTAATCAGTTTACAAAGGTATTCCCGAGTAAAGGTAGTGTGCGGTATGGACTTAACCCTGTGAGTGATTAGTTTTTTTTAATTTGTTTTACTTTAATAATTATCTTAATACTCAAGCAAGAGTCGTCATTTTAATGTTTGTTGAAATTTGAGCAATTACTTAAATTAATTAATCGACGTGGAAATTATCTGTGTTCTTAAAGGGAATAAATACTTAAAGTTAGATGATGAAATGGGAGAAATACTGGTGTTACTCTTATGATACAGTAGGATTTGATAATGTTAATCTTAATTTTTGTAAGCTGTAATTGCGTGTGACATTATGTGTTACTTTTCATAGTAAAAGTATGTGGTAGGATTACTGATCAGTTATCCATTATTTAGTAATATAATAATATTCTAGAATTTAATAAATGTGTGTTTAAAATTTAATTGTATTTGTGTATTTATCTTGTGTATAATTTACTGTGGTTTGTCATGTCCCTCCATTTGTTTGAGCCGGGAGGCTTTTAAGGAACATGGAATTTTATTGAATTTAGGTTATTGATTTTTCTTTGCATAGGTTACTCACAACGCGAACCTAAAAGTTAAATTGTACTACCACTATACGAATGTTTATAAGAATGTCGATATGATATATGAATGTTATGAATGGTGAATTATTTGATTTTTTTAGTTAGTTTGATCCGGCACCATGTGTTAAGATGAGTCAAAGTTTAAAGTTTAAAAAATTATATAAAACAACAAAATTTTCAGGTATTTAACAATAGTGCCGTGACCAGGATAGATTTGTTTTGATTTAGTTATTTTTTTAGTTAATTTGTCCGTCACCATAAGTTGAGTTAAGTTAAAGTTTAAAAAAGTAATAAAACACCAATAATTCTAAGATACATAACACTAAATGTCATCATCTAATATCAGGATATTTCAACGCCCATAGAAAAATATGAGGATCAAATACTGAAAAAAGCAGAGGTTTAATATTATTAGAATTTATTCAACAAAATCAACTTGCAATAATAAATACTCCAGGCAGTCCACCCACCTTCCTCACTCTTACAGGTCAAAGTTGGATAGATCTTACAATAGCAACTCCTGAACTAGCCTCAAAAATTACAAACTGGAAAATTCTTGATCAAAAATCATTAAGTGATCATCAATATATAACTTTTCAAATAGAATCAGAAATATATTATCCTATTAAAAGAAGATTCAAAACTTCATATGGAGGCCATAGCTCATTTAAAACAAAATTAAATGCAAAGTCCTAAGTTCTAATAAATATTCTAAATTCCTCAAAAACAAAAGAAGTAAATGTAGCAGCAGAATATCTTATCAGCACAATAATAGATATCTGCAATACCTCATATAAACAAAGATCTACTTCCAAAATTTTTTAATTAAATTGGTGGTATCAAGCATTATCAATAGAAAGAAGCAGGGTCAGAGCTCTAAAAAGAAGATACAAAGCAAACAAACTCCCTGAAAGAAGATCAAAATGGAAACAATAATTTAATAAATAGAAATATCATACAAGCAAAAATAACAAGCTGAAAAACCTTTTGTACAAATACCACAGAACACTTTGATACAGCATTCAAAATAGCCCACAATAAAGTCTTCATACCATCCCAACTATCTATGTCAGGATTCACAGGAGCAGCAACTACAAGTGATGTTATTATCCAAATATTAACACAAATATTTCCTCAAGATGAAGAAGTAGCACAACCAAGTTTAAACTTAAAAGCTTTCAATAACACAGAAAAGTTTGAACAAATATCCTGCAATAACTCTCCAACTCTGATGGAAATAGAAAACATAATTAAGCACTTAAATCCCAAAAAGGCTCCTGGACCTGACGGCATAGACAATATAATTTTAAAGCAAATTTTTAAAACAAATAGAAATATCATAAAATCTTTTGTTAATTCTTTTTGGAAAACTGCCACTTTTCCTACTATACTAAAACAAGCCGAAGTAGTTCTCTTTTAAATAAAAACAAGCCTCAGGATAATCCTCAATCATATCGACCAATATGCCTGCCACCTGGTTTGGAAAAGCTTCTAGAAAAATTAATACTGTGAAGACTACAATATCACCTGCATATTAACAAAATCATTCACCCATATCAGTTTGGCTTCATTATTAATAAATTATTAGACCATCCTTTCCAGAAATTACATCAAATATTACAAATAAACCTAAATAAACGTTCTTGAATAATATCATTAGACATTCAAGCAGCTTTTGACTCTAGACGTTGGACAGATGCAATACAATTCCTTAAATTCATCCATTGTCCAAATAAAATATTCCTATTATTAAAAGATTACTTCTATAACAGATCTCTACAATATACATCAAATAGTGGAGTCAAATTATACAAAATTACAAGAGGATGCCCACAAGGATCTTGTTTGGGTCCAGTTATTTGGAATTTAAGAGCAAATGAAATATTCAAACAGTTTGACAATATTCTTTATACGCACGCACAAGCATATGCAGGTGATTTCCTACTAATAGTCCAAGGCAATAGTCGCAAGGATATAGAAGATAACTCCAAACAATCCCTACAAATATTTAAACAATGGGCAAATAAATTTCAGTTAAAAATATCAATTCTCAAGAGTAATGCTCTTTATATACCAAAACAGGGCGCCAAGATAAGGAACCTTCGAAACCCAATTATCAAATTAGCGCAAGATAAAATAGCAATAGTAAATTCACTACTATACTTCTAATATTATCAACCTCAATAAAAATACCCACAGCAAGAAACTGGGGAATTTCTTCTCAATATCAGGAAATTTGGTACACAACAGTAATAGAAAAGATTCTTCTACATGGTGCGTCTGCTTGGGGCACAGATCTAAATCAACATGCAAAAAGACAACTAACTTCAATACAACGGCTTTTTCTGCTATCAATAACAAAAGCATACAGAACAACACCTACCAGTTCTCTACAAATCATTCAGGTTTTCCACCAATTACTCTGACTTTACAGAGAGAAGCCGTTAAAACAAAAGTTGCATGCCTACGACAAAAAAGTACCTACAATTCGAATATCTATCATCCAACAGAATATAAAGAACTCAAACAAAATATAAACTTACATCCAAATCAATTATATTCAGGAAATCCAATAGTAAATTCAAACATAGATCATTTTCAAATTCAAATTTTTATAGAGGGATCAAAAACAGAGTTAGGCGTAGGAAGTGCTTATTGCGCTTTCCGAAATAATAATCCTATACAAACCTGGAAAACAAAATTGAATCATACAAATTCAGTATTTCAAGCAGAAGTATTGGCTATAAGAGAAGCAATAACATATGAAAAGCAATTCTCAATAACCAGTGTTATAATTTCTGACAGCGCCTCAAGTATTCAAGCAATTGCTGGTCATAGTCGCTCTCCTTTGGTTCAAGATAAACAATATTTACTCGCATATTTTCCAAATGGACTAAAACCTAAACTGCATTGGACAGGTGCCCACATAAGAACATTGGGCAACGAAATGGCAGATAGCGTGGCTAAAGAGGCAGGAAATGGTATTTACCAAATCCAATATCACTTTTAAAATCAAAACTTGATTTCTCAATGGAAACTCATGTGGTCACAAGATAATACGGGCAGACGAACTTTTATGTTTCTACCAAAACCAACACGAAATTTAGTTACACCAAATAATGCAACAACATATCTTCTAACAGCACATGCACCCTTCATTTCATATCTTTCTCGTTTTGGCTTGTATCATACAGACAACTGCATATGTGGATCAACAGGAACAATAGATCATTACCTGTTTGAATGTGCAATCACTAAAGACCTCCACTTTCGTCCTTTTACAAGTGAAAATGCCCAAGGATAGTTCAAACAACTACTCAGAAGTAAATCTCTCAGCAAAAAACTTCATAATTTAATGGAATAGCTCATAGAAAATTGTGATAATCTAAAGGCAGCATAAATTAAGGCATCACAATTCCACATCAGCATTATTTCGAAATAACTGGCATCACTTCAAGGCAGCACAACTTCAATCAACAAATATGAAGCTTACTTCAGACTAACTATAAAATTTATCAGAGCTTTATTAGAACTTACTTCAGACTAATTATTAACTTCAACAGATAAATAAACTTTAACAGACTTATGAACTTTGAACTTTTATGAATAGTGAACTATTTATGAATTATAAACTATTTATCAACTGTGAACTATTATTACATTTCAACAAATCATCAAAATCCTATTTTATTTATTATGTATATAACCACAATATATAAATCTTTATTTGTATTCTACATTATTCAGTATATATTATTTGTACGTACCATCAAAATTTCTGTTAATATTTATATGAATTCTGTCAATGTGTGTCAAGTATATCTCAAAATTATGTATACATAAAAATCAAACTTTTTATTGTAATGTAAAAGTTTAAATAAGCATGGTCCCACTAAGTGAGCAATAAAGCTGAAAGTTTTCATGGCGACACAGCTGCTCACCCAGTGGTCCCCTGACTCCTGTACAATGTTCATTCAGTTTAATATCTATGATTGGAGATGAAGTATTATAGAATAAACTCCCTTTAATAACTCTTGCCAGAGCAAGAATTCATTGAATGCAGTGTCAACAGTTGGAGATTTTTCATACCGGTTTTTGTAACAAAATAATAGTTATAATTATGTAGAATTGGCAGCAGTAAAATTGAAAGTGTGATTTTCGGACCATCAATGTTGCGCAACAGAAGACTTCTGTGTTTCCTTTTTTCTAACATATGCCTCATGTTCCTTGACGCGAAATTTTAAGGCTCTCTTAGTTTGGCCAATGTAAATTAAACCACACTGGCAAGGAATCCTATAAATACCCCAGGAATTCATATCCGGAATGCGGTCCTTGAGTATGGAACTCGGAATTTTATTGATGGGAGAATAAACAACCCGAAAGTTAAATTTCTGCAAAATATGTTCAATTTTATAGCTAATTGATGGAAAGAAGGGAATGACAACAGAATTTTTATAATCCCCAAAAACAAGAGTGTGCTTTTTAGTGTGTTGAGATGAGAATTTTGTAACTGCTTGATTAATAATGTTGGGATAAAAGCCCCTGTCAATAGCTATTGCTTTTAAATAATTTAATTCTTCATCAAGGGCTAATTTGGAGGAGCAAACTTGAAGAGCACGGAAAACATAGGAATAAAATGAAGCTAACTTTTGTTTAGTCGGATGACATGATTTAAAGTGTGGTGGAAGGCAAACCGATGAAGGTTTACGGTAAACTCTAGTACTGAAGTTGGATGCGTTACGTGTGACCAGAATGTCGAGAAACGGAAGAGAATTGCAAGTCTCAAGTTGAAAAGTGAACTGAATAGCAGGATCAATAGAATTCATTGTTGAAAGAACTTTATTTAAATCATCTTTATGGAAAGAAGGGGATGACAACAGAATTTTTATAATCTCCCAAAACAATAACAACTTTCCAGCAATTAGCTATAAAGTTACACATATTTTGCAGAAATTTAACTTTCGGGTTGTTTATTCTCCCATCAATAAAATTCCGAGTTCCATACTCAAGGACCCCATTCCGGATATGAATTCCTGGGGTATTTATAGGATTCCTTGCCAGTGTGGCTTAATTTACATTGGCCAAACTAGGTGAGCCTTAAAATTTCGCGTCAAAGAACATGAGGCATATGTTAGAAAAAAGGAAACACAGAAGTCTTCTGTTGCTCAACATTGTTGGTCCGAAAATCACACTTTCAATTTTTCCGCTGCCAAAATTATTCAAAAAACATCTTCCATTGTAGAACTGGATTTTCTAGAGGCATTTCACATTCATAAAAATCTTTCTGTTCTAGTTAACGACCCTAATTCCAATCCAAATTTGCTTTCGGCCTTTAAAGAAATTATGTTTTAGTTCTGGTTTCACCAACAGATGGCGCCACTTGCTTATTCTTGTCCAGGCTTTCTTATCTTATCTAATCATTATTTCCTATCTTGTTCATTTGCGGTTTTCCAGCTGAGGATGGTGGTTCGGTAAAACCATCGAAACTAGTTCTGTGAAAATTTTGTAAATATAACGCTGATTTTTGTTGTTTGATTTCTGAATTAGTATATATTCGGCGTTTTATTGTGTCTTAATATTTCGAATAATTAAGTGCTTATTTTTATTTTAATATCTCTAACAGTAATCATTTATCATGCACGCAGTTCATCTGATTTATAAACACTTTACTGGTCATTTTCACTAATATTTGCATATTATTGTAGTTAATAAAGCATGTTTTAAATTTCATGCATACCCAACTTACTAGAAAATATTTAATTAAGACACAATAACACGCCGAATAAATACTAATTCAGAAGACAAACAACAAAAATCAGCGTTATACCTACAAAATTTTCACAGGACTAGTTTCGATGGTTTTACCGAACCATCATCTTCAGCTGCAAAACCGCAAATGAACAAGATAGGAAATAATGATTAGATAAGATAAGAAAGCCTGGACAAGAATAAGCAAGTGACGCCATCTGTTGGCGAAACCAGAACTAAAACATAATTTCTCTAAAAGCCGAAGGCAAATTTGGATTGGAATTAGGATCGTTAACTAGAACAGAAAGATTTTTATGAATGTGAAATGCCTCTAGAAAATCCAGTTCTCCAATGGAAGATGTTTTTTGAATAATTTTGGCAGCAGAAAAATTGAAAGTGTGATTTTCGGACCAACAATGTTGAGCAACAGAAGACTTTTGTGTTTCCTTTTTTCTAACATATGCCTCATGTTCTTTGACGCGAAATTTTAAGGCTCACCTAGTTTGGCCAATGTAAATTAAACCACACTGGCAAGGAATCCTATAAATACCCCAGGAATTCATATCCGGAATGGGGTCCTTGAGTATAGAAGTTGGAATTTTATTGATGGGAGAATAAACAACCCGAAAGTTAAACTTCTGCAAAATATGTGCAACTTTATAGCTAATTGATGGAAAGAAGGGAATGACAACAGAATTTTTATAATCTCCTAAAATAAGAGTGTGGCTTTTAGTGTGTTGAGATGAGAATTTTTTAACTGCTTGATTAATAATGTTGGGTGAAAAGCCCCTGTCAATAGCTATTGCTTTTAAATAATTTAGTTCTTCATCAAGGGCTAGTTTGGAGGAGCAAACTTGAAGAGCACGTAAAACATAGGAATAAAATGAAGCTAACTTTTGTTTAGTCGGATGACATGACTTAAAGTGTGGTGGAAGGCAAACCGATGAAGGTTTACGGTAAACTGTAGTACTGAAGTTGGATGTGTTACGTGTGACCAGAATGTCGAGAAACGGAAGAGAACTGCAAGTCTCAAGTTCAAAAGTGAACTGAATAGCAGGATCAATAGAATTCATTGTTGAAAGAACTTTATTTAAATCATCTTTATTACCTTCAAACAGGGTAAAAGTATCGTCTACGTAGCGGAACCATGCCAGGAAGTTTAAAGTTTCAAACAATTTTGATTCATAATAATGCATGTAGATATCAGCCAGGATGGGACTGAGGGGGCTTCCCATGGCTAATCGCTCAGTTTGCTTGTAATATTTATTTTGGAAAACAAAATATGTTTGTTTCAAACAGAGTTGAGTGAGAGAAATTAGCTCATCAATTTCGATGCAAGAGAAATGAAATTCGCGAAGTCTGGTTTCTAGACATCTTAATGCACCCTCCACTGGGACACTGGTGAATAATGATTTTACATCAAAAGAAACCATGAGTAAATTACTAGGAGAAATGTTTTTAACCTTTTTTACAAACTCTATTGAATTTTTTATGGTGTAAATGTTATTGTCTAAGAGAGTGGAAAATCTAGAAACTAAATATTTAGCTAAAGGATACGAGGCAGTACCTAAATTTGACACTATAGGGCGGAAAGGAATACCACTTTTATGAATTTTGGGAAGAGCATATAATCTGGCACAATTCGCAACAGATGGGATAAGCGAATGTTTTAAGTTGCTTGAAATGATTTGCGAAGATTTGATCGCAGTTTTTATTTTGGATAAGTCCGAAGGTGAAGGATCTTTAGGGATCGGATTATATGGTCCTTCGTTTAAGAGTTTAGTGACACCATCGATGTAAGTGTTCTTATCCATGACGACTATCTGGCCACCTTTGTCAGCCTTTGAAATGATAATATCCGGGTTAGAATGAATTTCGCGCATTGTAGCTCTTTCTCTCGCAGTTAGATTTGGTTTCAAAGGTTTATTATTTAATTTCACATTATGAGCGATAAGATGCCTAATCATTTCTTTCTGTGAATCTGAAACTTTACTGAACTTGAAAGCTTTTTCGATAGGAGCCAAAATCTTTGGAATCGAAGGTTTACAGGTTTGTGAGAAGTTAAAATTATATTTTAGAATTCTCTCTTGTTCTTCTGAAAGACTAACATTAGAAATATTAACTATTGGCTTGATGTTTACAATGGTAAGATTGTTTGAACTACTTGAACTGGAAGACCGTAAAAGAAGTTTTTCGAATTTAACTGCAAGGGTGTTTTTATGAAGGTTAACTGCATTCTCCGTTCTAGACCAAGACTTTTGTTCAAGAGCAGTGAATTTTGGATATGATTTAGCGAGTTCCAGATGAAGCTTATAGAGTTCGTGTTCAATTTTGGACAATTGTTGACGTGTATCCCTTATCACAGACCGAAGTAAGGCAAGCTTGCAATTTAACAGAATTCTTGAAACGCGACTCGAAGGTTTTTGATTAGATTTGATTTGAATAAAATTAGGGATCAATTTTTTACATTTACATTTAAGTAAAAAGTCAAGATGATTCAGGAATTTTTGCCGTTTCAGGCGTAATTTAGTGAAACGATTAACGGATGAAGGCATGATAAACAATGCAGAAAATCAAACCAAATTAACTGAGCAATAATAAAGTACACACAAAACAGCAGAAAAATCCCTCACTGAAATGAATAGAAAACAAAACGATTGTAAGCAAAATGCATGAAATCAGACAAGCAAAGCACAATATCCAAATGTACAAAACATAAACACTTAAAAATTGCAAAAATGTACTCACCGAAACTCCTACAATCACAAAATGGCGGCCACACCACGTGCAAAAAAGAAAGCAAAATGTAAGCCTGTTTGGGGCTTCTATAATTAAGACAAAATAACACGCCCCAAAACAGGCTTACATTTTGCTTTCTTTTTTGCACGTGGTGTGGCCGCCATTTTGTGATTGTAGGAGTTTCGGTGAGTACATTTTTGCAATTTTTAAGTGTTTATGTTTTGTACATTTGGATATTGTGCTTTGCTTGTCTGATTTCATGCATTTTGCTTACAATCGTTTTGTTTTCTATTCATTTCAGTGAGAGATTTTTCTGCTGTTTTGTGTGTACTTTATTATTGCTCAGTTAATTTGGTTTGATTTTCTGCATTGTTTATCATGCCTTCATCCGTTAATCGTTTCACTAAATTACGCCTGAAACGGCAAAAATTCCTGAATCATCTTGACTTTTTACTTAAATGTAAATGTAAAAAATTGATCCCTAATTTTATTCAAATCAAATCTAATCAAAAACCTTCGAGTCGCGTTTCAAGAATTCTATTAAATTGCAAGCTTGCCTTACTTCGGTCCGTGATAAGGGATACACGTCAACAATTGTCCAAAATTGAACATGAACTCTATAAGCTTCATCTGGAACTCGCTAAATCATATCCAAAATTCACTGCCCTTGAACAAAAGTCTTGGTCTAGAACGGAGAATGCAGTTAACCTTCATAAAAACACCCTTGCAGTTAAATTCGAAAAACTTCTTTTACGGTCTTCCAGTTCAGGTAGTTCAAAAAATCTTCCCATTGTAAACATCAAGCCAATAGTTAATATTTCTAATGTTAGTCTTTCAGAAGAACAAGAGAGAATTCTAAAATATAATTTTAACTTCTCACAAACCTGTAAACCCTCGATTCCAAAGATTTTGGCTCCTATCGAAAAAGCTTTCAAGTTCAGTAAAGTTTCAGATTCACAGAAAGAAATGATTAGGCATCTTATCGCTCATAATGTGAAATTCAATAATAAACCTTTGAAACCAAATCTAACTGCGAGAGAAAGAGCTACAATGCGCGAAACTCATTCTAACCCGGATATTATCATTTCAAAGGCTGACAAAGGTGGCCAGATAGTCGTCATGGACAAGAACACTTACATCGATGGTGTCACTAAACTCTTAAACGAAGGACCATATAATCCGATCCCTAAAGATCCTTCACCTTCGGACTTATCCAAAATAAAAACTGCGATCAAATCTTCGCAAATCATTTCAAGCAACTTAAAACATTCGCTTATCCCATCTGTTGCGAATTGTGCCAGATTATATGCTCTTCCCAAAATTCATAAAAGTGGTATTCCTTTCCGCCCTATAGTGTCAAATTTAGGTACTGCCTCGTATCCTTTAGCTAAATATTTAGTTTCTAGATTTTCCACTCTCTTAGACAATAACATTTACACCATAAAAAATTCAATAGAGTTTGTAAAAAAGGTTAAAAACATTTCTCCTAGTAATTTACTCATGGTTTCTTTTGATGTAAAATCATTATTCACCAGTGTCCCAGTGGAGGGTGCATTAAGATGTCTAGAAACCAGACTTCGCGAATTTCATTTCTCTTGCATCGAAATTGATGAGCTAATTTCTCTCACTCAACTCTGTTTGAAACAAACATATTTTGTTTTCCAAAATAAATATTACAAGCAAACTGAGCGATTAGCCATGGGAAGCCCCCTCAGTCCCATCCTGGCTGATATCTACATGCATTATTATGAATCAAAATTGTTTGAAACTTTAAACTTCCCGGCATGGTTCCGCTACGTAGACGATACTTTTACCCTGTTTGAAGGTAATAAAGATGATTTAAATAAAGTTCTTTCAACAATGAATTCTATTGATCCTGCTATTCAGTTCACTTTTGAACTTGAGACTTGCAGTTCTCTTCCGTTTCTCGACATTCTGGTCACACGTAACACATCCAACTTCAGTACTACAGTTTACCGTAAACCTTCATCGGTTTGCCTTCCACCACACTTTAAGTCATGTCATCCGACTAAACAAAAGTTAGCTTCATTTTATTCCTATGTTTTACGTGCTCTTCAAGTTTGCTCCTCCAAACTAGCCCTTGATGAAGAACTAAATTATTTAAAAGCAATAGCTATTGACAGGGGCTTTTCACCCAACATTATTAATCAAGCAGTTAAAAAATTCTCATCTCAACACACTAAAAGCCACACTCTTATTTTAGGAGATTATAAAAATTCTGTTGTCATTCCCTTCTTTCCATCAATTAGCTATAAAGTTGCACATATTTTGCAGAAGTTTAACTTTCGGGTTGTTTATTCTCCCATCAATAAAATTCCGAGTTCCATACTTAAGGACCCCATTCCGGATATGAATTCCTGGGGTATTTATAGGATTCCTTGCCAGTGTGGTTTAATTTACATTGGCCAAACTAGGTGAGCCTTAAAATTTCGCGTCAAAGAACATGAGGCATATGTTAGAAAAAAGGAAACACAAAAGTCTTCTGTTGCTCAACATTGTTGGTCCGAAAATCACACTTTCAATTTTTCTGCTGCCAAAATTATTCAAAAAACATCTTCCATTGGAGAACTGGATTTTCTAGAGGCATTTCACATTCATAAAAATCTTTCTGTTCTAGTTAACGATCCTAATTCCAATCCAAATTTGCCTTCGGCTTTTAGAGAAATTATGTTTTAGTTCTGGTTTCGCCAACAGATGGCGTCACTTGCTTATTCTTGTCCAGGCTTTCTTATCTTATCTAATCATTATTTCCTATCTTGTTCATTTGCGGTTTTGCAGCTGAAGATGATGGTTCGGTAAAATCATCGAAACTAGTCCTGTGAAAATTTTGTAGGTTTAACGCTGATTTTTGTTGTTTGACTTCTGAATTAGTAGAAAATATTTATTTAAATGCAACCTCACAGTTTAATATTTCCTTAGGTTGTAATGAATATCGGTTGTGATATTTTTCTTATTTTCATATGTTTTGTTTGATATTGCTTTTATGTTAATATTATTACGATTCTAAGGACATCATACTATTTACCTTTTCAATGAAATTAATAAAATATGTCTCTCGGAAAATATACAGCCATTTTTTTCTTAATTTTCGGGGTCATCTTGAAATTTCTGTGGTTTTTAAATCGCAGAGGATTTTCTTCTAATTATTTTGTTCCCGATAATAAGGATGGCTTTGATTGAGACAGCTATTTAAAGATGTTTTTTTCTGTTTACGTTGCATAATTCAAGAATGCATTGTGACATAATGGTTTCCAGTGCAGTACTAAGAATGGAAACCTCAAAAGCTCATTTTGGTCATACTATGCTTTTATACTTTAAAAAACATAAACATGCTATCATAAAACTTATACTATATATGAATAATACGTTGTCTCTGATGACAAGGTTCGAAGGTGGTTTGAGAACCTTAAAGAGGAAAATTCAGCCTCGAAGATGATGCCCGCTCTAGACAACCATTCTCCAAAGTACCTACTAAATAAAATTGGAGCTGAAAATCAGTGTTATACAGTTCAGGAACTCTCAAAGAGGTACCGTACATGATGAATTTGAAGAAGACAGGGTCGGTAAACTGCTGCGATGTATAAATATTCCAAACTTTAACAAAGCAGAGTATGTTTGCTCAAGTTTCGGCATGTTATTCTTTGAAAAAAATGAGTTTTTTTCCTGAAACCGCTCATTAGTCGAGATGAGAAGTAGATCCTCTACGGTTATAAGAAAATGATCAGGGTGTGAGCTAAAAATAAAAGAACTATTTTAGTAATATGGAATGATAGGTTGCATCCCAACGAAGTAATGTTTTGTGTATGATTGAACTGGAAAGGAAATGTTTACTATGAAATGTTGTCATCAAATCATGCTATTTAATGCGAAAAATTATTATTCCATAATGGCAGTTTAAAAAAAAGAAAACGAAGCAAAGGGGCATTAACTGACCACGCTCTAAGATATTGTCTTCTATTATGATAGTGCTAGGATTCATGCTTCAATGAATGTGTGTATTGGAGAAGTCAAACAACAAGTATTAGTGTAATATTTGTCACATTTGCAGGACTAAATTCGATAGTTAACTATAGAACCATCTACCTCAACTGCTTAAGTGCAAATGGAGCAAATGCACTTACTGAGTATGGCTGAGATTTTTTTGAGATATTCTTCATATTCATGACACTTTGCCCCCTCAGATTTTCATCTCTTCAAGTCACTTAAAATGTCTTGGAGCGACCTGAAATTCACTTCTTTTGAGACTGCCAAACAGCACCTTGATAATTTCCACTTAACATCATTTTCTAATAGGCATGTCTGTATTTGTGCGTGTACATAGCAATTGTGTAATAAATATATGTTTCACTAGGCGTTCAGTAATATACGTTTAGTATTCACAGGATTAACAGTATATTTTTTCATTACTTTTAGCAATGTAAACTCATAGTATAAACACATGCAAACACCACTAATGTAACCTCAAACTTCACTTTTCTCACTATATTAATGTATATAACACATATATTAGACATGACATATATATGTAATGACATGTATTATATTGTGCTCTCACAATGTATAGAATGTCATATATAATTTTATATTCTTTATGAGTAATTTCCTCACAGTGTGTATAGTTATATACAAATGTATATAATGTCAGATATAATACGATAACATAAGCGTCAACTCTAAATTTATTTAATTTCTTTGAAGATGCAAATGTGCTTCATAAATTCAGCCTTAAAATTTTCCAACCAGAAAGCGAGTTTATTGAAATCATTTCTAACAGAGTGGCAAAAATATTTCATGCGAGTTGTATAAAGAGAAAATGAAACTCCCTACTTCCATTAATAACCTTCGCAAAGCAGAAATACATTTTTTTCAACGTATCTTTAAATGCTTTGTAGAATTTATTGTGGAATAAAAACTTGAAGCTACTTTTAGCTGTTGCTTAGATTGAAATTTTCACAAACTTCGCTGATCACGATGATTAAGTTTTCCAGTTTATTGCGTGGAAGAAATCTTCAGCTAAATTTTCTTTCCACTCTGCTTGTATTTCTGCGAGTAATGAAAGTACCAAAAAGAGAAACATGCGGAAGAAATTCCTCAGGAGTTTTAAATCCTTGTCCTTTAAACTTCAGCGCATTTCAGAAATGCGATCGTTCTGAGCATGAAACTCTATTAGCTTAATTCGGTATGAAAGTTGAAACAGGTTTCTTTGCTTTCATTTTTACGTAATGTGTTGCACAGAAAAATAAAAAATTCGCATTTCTAACAATACAATATTTATATTTTTAGAAAGCCTAAATACCTGATTGATGCATAAGTCTGTGCCGTTTTTGCTATGAGTTCAAACGCTACTTTGGCCATGAGTTGCTTATCCCTTATTCCATTTGTAGGGATTATTTTAATTTTCTAATAGTTATTTTTAATTTTGAAACCATTTCCTTTAAATTTTTGTTTTCCACCTATAACTCCCTGCCAGAATGAGATTTCACCATCTCGTTTTATGTAAATGAAATAGAACCAGTATGTAAAGGGAAGTTGAGTCACTTCGTAGAAGAGCTCAAAAGTTCTCAATAGAGCAAGTTCTGCTTTCGGACCACGTCGTTGTTTTAAGCCTCTCTTATTACCTTTGATCGTAATCTTACGTGCCTGTTAGTGTTCGCCGGTAAGGTTTAGTTATGGGCCAACTCGGTTAGTTATTTTTGTACAGCTCTGGCTTAAGTTTAGCTACTTAGAATTAGACATAAGTACCTTATTTTCTATCTTAAAATGGACATTAGGATACTTTTGGAAGCAGGCAAGATGAAAATTAGGAACCGTTTTCGCCGGGAGTCGAACCACGGACCTTTGGAAACCTGCCCAGCGAGCAGAACCACTACATCACGAAGGTACGAAAAGAAGGTGGGAGAAATACTTTATATACTTTTCTTTTAAAAGACGACTGGGTTTTTAGAGGACCCAAGCGCCAAATCTTGAGTGTGGAGACTTTTCATCCAACCCCCTTTTAGTTCGGGCGCCACTGTAGATACATTAGATATTTTGGAAGAAGGAAAGATGGAAAATTAGCAACGCCTTCACCGGGAATCGAACCATGGACATCTGGAACACCGGCCCAACGTGCAGACCACCACACCACGAAGGCACACTACGAAGGTGGGAGAAATACCTTATATACTCCCCCTTTTAAATAGCGACTGGGGTTTTAGGGTACTCAATCGCCAAATCCTGGGTGAGGAGAATCCTCATCCAACACCCTTTTTAGTTCGGGCACCACTGTAGAGACATTAGGTATTTTTGGAAGCAGGCAAAATGAGAAATGAGCAATCGTCTTCGCCGGGTATTGAACCACGGACCTCTGGAACATCGGCCGAGAGTGCAGAATCACTACACCACGAAGGCACGCTAGGAAGGCGGGAGAAATACCTATAACACAAAAAGATCATTATTCTGTTTCCTGGGATACTGGTAGATAATGACGTATTCAGTGTAGGGAAAGGGCTAGCTCGTACTCAAAAAATGTTTGAACAGCCATGGCTACATTTTTCATGTAACAGTTTTGAATGCTTTTTTAATTTCGTTAATTTTCTACACTTATTGTTCAACATTTTTTAAAGTAATAATGGTTTTTCTCAAACAATGGTGATTTGTCATTGATGCTTATGAAATCTAAGGCTAAAATGAGATTAAAGCCTTTGTATGCTATGTTTTATAAACAAAATCTCTGAGTATGTTTGAATTCCATAGAAAAAAGCTTGCATAAGCTTAAGCAAAGAAACAGTTTATCAGGTCCGCAAACACTTTCCAAGTTTTCTTTCAAGTCAAAATTTGTCTCATTTCTATTAACTTACTCTGTAATACTGGTAATTTTTTTAGGAGTTTGGATTCAATTTTTAACATTTTAAGATAGGACAAAAATTCTTAAAAGGAACAGAATTCTTTAAAGGAAATCAAAAACAATATTGCTATTAAGTTCACTTTTGGTCACTAGAGTAAACTATTTTGGCCTCTCATTCTCTAGATTACAAATAATAGAATAATACTCATTTTTTTAACTCTTAAACGTAACGGTATCTCAAGGAGATACGTTTCCCAACCGTTACGATTCTTGCATTTAATGTTTCAAAATGCAATTCAGAAGGGAATCATGCAATCGATGTTACACTATAATTCGCTTGAATCAGTCTAGTATTTCCCTTTATACTCGTATGTTATCAAATTTCCTATTTATACTAAAGTTCTCTCGTATTGATTTTTTACAATGTCGAAAGAAAACCATAATTTGTCTGCTCGTAAGGTATTCAGATGTAAATCTAAATACTTTACTTTGCTATTTACGAAAAAGGTAAACTATTTTAATGGTTTCTTTTCGTCTTTAATGCACTAAGAATATTGCGTGTTCATAAAAATTGCTGGCTGCTAAACATCTGGAATTTCGTTTCTATGCTTCTGTTTTTTTCCCAGAAAAAGAGATCATGGTAATTACATTCCGCATTTCTTAGCATCTTTAGCATTGAATGTTACATTTGTTAATTTAAAAAATACAGCCTTTTAATGTGAAATATACATTATTCTACTATTCTCATATTCTATTTGATACATAAACTCATTACCATGGAAAACTTATCCTAAAACAATAAACTGAAATTTTTCTAATGAACGTAATTTAAATCTGATTCTGTTTACAAGTACACTTATGTAGTTTAAAGTTTATTGGGTTTTTTTATGAAATTCTTAAACTTTCGTCTAAATAAAGCTTTTTAAATATTTTCAATCTGACAAAATCTACTTTTCTTAGAAAAACTATACATTTTTTGCAACATTTTTAGGTACAAAAATAATTTTTCGTAAAGCTTTTAAATTAATTCTTCAAAATATTTTATGTGATTATAATTTCAGGTTTAGAACATGTTTTCTTAAGCCAAACGATTTCGTATCATATTCTCTGGAATTACGGTTTTTTTATACAGATCTTTCTATAAAACAATGCAAGTAATAGTAAAAAATTAAATTTTGCCTAATTTTAATATCGACAATTGATTACATTGCGTTGATAAAATTTCCTTTAATTCTTTAATATTTAGTAAGCTTTTTTTAACATCAACATTATCCATAAAACTTTATAAGAACATTTTATCCCAGTTCTCCAGAGAATATTTTCGAAAATATTATTTGATTCTGTCTCATATACAGGTATCCCTTTAAGTGCTTCATAAAGGGTCGGATAACTTGAAAACTATTTTTTGGGGGATCTCAAATCTTTTATCTTTTATTTGACATGCATTGGTTTACTCCTTTGGGAATACATTTTCTATTGATCTTATTTTAGAGCACGACTGCTTTTATTTGATTTTCACCATCATCATTTTTATATGAACTTACTACTGAGAGGATGCTTTAAGCACTGCTTCTACCTTTTTCAGCCACGTGACCTTTTGTGCACTCGAATTGACTTAAGAAAGCTTGTAATTCTTTGTACGATAACTGCTTTCTTGAAACTTCACTTGAAATTTTACGTTGTTGAAACTTGAGGACTTTACTATTTCTAGTTAATTTCAAACTTTTATTTAATGATTTTGGCGAGTTGACGCTTCACAGAATTCCTCAGAAGAATACATAAAAAAAAACTAGGAAACAACTTCGTCGAAGCTGTGTACTAGTAATGCTATTCCAGTCCTTAATGGACGAGATTTATCCCTGCTTTCTAAATGTGAAATCACTCTGACCGGAAATCCTTTCGAAAGGTTAGTGTACAAAGAACAAGTGTCAAAACAACTTCATGGATTGTATTAATATACTATCACCTCTGAAATGAATAATGAATAATATATAAACCAATTAAACCACTTGTCTCATTTTTAGTAATTCGGGTGTCTTCCAACATTCAAGGACTCGGAATAACTACCAAGAACAACAAGGATTTGGAATAACTACCAAGAACAACAAAAGGCAGTTAATTTATTGCAAGCCTCTCATTGGTTACAAAATTAAAGTAGCTAAGCAAAACAAAAAATTTTTGTAGCACTCCGGAAAATTTGACCTACAAATCAGAAAATACAAAAATTGCATTAAGCTTAAACTTTCCTGGCCTTTCACTAATTTTTAGAAGTTTACAGACTTCTGCTGTCACGCTATTAAGCACTGAATAATAACTGCTGCTTAATGTAACTTTCTAAGAATTTAGCGCTATAAAGCATCCGTTCTCTAGAGATAATGTATATCCAGCTAGCAAGTCGAAGATTCTTGGTTTTAATCCTGACGAGAGAGCAATTGATTTCTAATGTTTCTTGCTCCGAACAGGCCTAGTTAGTCTCGAAAGAGCAGTAATTCGTCACCATCTGGAAGTTGACAATTAGGTCTCGCACCTATATTTCTTGTCTTCTGTTAATAGACAGAAAGTATTAAAACGCTAGCCACCCATAATGAAATGGCCACCAGTTTCGGCCCTTGTAGTGGCGCAAGGCTAATGGCTACTAAATCCACTACATACTAAGCATCCGGCCATTTAAGAAAATACTCTAATGGTGTACATGATATATACTCCCTGGTAGAAATTGATGCTGCTGAAATCTCGAGAACGTTGCATTTTCTCTATTCCAAAGGCAGAAATTCTTATCTCATAGGACGTTGCTTCTTCACGCTCTGTCTGGATGACTGGATCTTCTACACCTTCTTGATCGTCCTTAATAGGGAAAGAATGTAAAGAGTTATTATGTTCTCTATGCTTGCTTTCATGAGGTAAAACGTAGGATGGCTAGCCAGCAATCAGGAGATCTGTGATTCAAATCTCAGAGAGAATAAAGTTGTCTTCTCATATTTCCTGCTACGAAAAATTCCTAATAATCTCTGCAGGGCGATGAACTCCTACCCATGTAAATTACATCGAATGTGTCAAGGTCAGAACTTCATAACTTTCGAATCTGTCTCTTTTCTGCTACAGCAGCCTTTGAAGAGAAGAATGTGTGAAACTATAGAGTTCTTTGTACGATAACTGCTTTCTTGAATGTAAGTCACAACCGGCTAGCAGTTGGGAGACCATGAGTAGAACCTCAAAGAGGTTGCAGCTGATTTTTTCCATCTCTTGTTCCCAAAAATGTCTATAACCTAGGTTGGACAAATTTCAGATTTTCCGGATATTTTTGCTATTTGAAGGTTTTAATAAAAATAACTAAAAAATAAAAATGAAAAATCTGAAAGGATTCAAATTTTAACATTCGTCCAAATGGACCTTTTCAAAGTTTAATGTGGTTTATCAGTAGAGATTCTTAATAAAAATGGCCCAGATGGAATAGCGAAACATTTTATAGCATACTAGATGAATATACATTTAGGCTAACATGAGAATATTACATATCTTCTGCATATTTGAAAAGTGAAAAAATATATAATGTATTTCTATAAAAGTATATAATGCTTTTAATTGGTTACATAATGTATTAAAATGTATATTTAAATGAATAAGATTCAAAGGTAAAAAATACTATTCTTCAAAATGCATCTCTTGCTTCAAATAGCTTAGTATGTTCATTAGTAGCAAACAGATTAAATTTGAAAGTAAATATCCTATATTCTGCCGCATGGCAACAGACTTGAATGAAAAGTGAAACAAGTCTAATCTTACTATTTTCGACCGTATTGTTACGTGCCTGCTAACATTCGACAGTGATCTTATATAAGGGAAAACTCTGTTAGTTAATTCATTACAGCCTCGGCTAATTTAATTTAGTTAGTATTAGATTAGTTCTTATTTTCTATTTCGCGTTAAAGCCCAAGAGGCGTATTGTAAGCCCAAGAAGGGGCCATCTGTTAAATTATTTTGAGTTTGGAATAAAGGATATTCCTTTCCTTGGACTTATCATTTGCTTACAGAACACTGCGATATGTCGCTACACAATTCTTCGATATTCTAGCTCTCAAGGACCTTCCAAATTAGCTAGGATATTTACAAACTAAGAAATTAAACCGTAAGATATTGAATGTTTATGGATCCATAAAAGCATTCTTCTTTTTATGGTTTTAGATGAAAACGTTAATTTGCATCCGAAACTTTTACCGAAAGAAATTTTAATGTCACTCTCTAGTTTTCATTTTAACATCAATTTCTTCATTATGAAGGCATCCAGTTCAGGCGCGCAGTATTATGGCTTCTTGCTTTTTAAAATTTTGTAATAACTTTCCAAAATTACAGCGATTTCCCAAACGCCAAGTTTGATAGCGGATAGTGCATTTTTGTTTGTACTTTAGTAACTTCTAGTTACGTTTTATTATGTAGAAGTGAGGAGGCCACCTAATATTTACTCTAAGTAAGCAGGTATTAGCCCCACTCACTAACTAGAAAACTAAAAACATTCTGGCGTCATTCAATGAGTCGTGACGGAAATTGTGACTCCAGCGACCACTACAAGTACGGCCACCGCCGGCGGCATCAACGGCACTCCTAACCTTTCAGCGTTAAATTCGCTCAAGTAAAAGGGGTTAAATTACATGATATACATTGCGATATGCATAGGAAATAGACGTGATGTTCCCACGTTACAAATCATTTTTGTAAATATGATCTGTTTACGTCAATATTTACTATCAGAATTAAGTAAGAACTGAAAAGTTCTTTACAAAGTACTTACATTTAAGTACTGTTGTAAAATTGTGCTGAGGCTTTAGTAGCTCAATTTCGACGATACATTATGTGCTTTAATTTATGTTTTTGTGCTAATTCATTTTCAAAAATTACATTATTATCTAGCAGTACATTGTTATTTACATGTAAAAAAATGATCATGACATTATAAATTATGGTGGCTAGAAGCAACTTATTTCTAGTATATAGATTATGCCCACAAGCATGACTTGTTTACATCATTTTTACTTCCTTGTACGAAGTAAAAAGGAAGTATTTTAATCGCGAAAAGCTTCAGGCAGCATATTTCAACGAAAATATCCACTCTGACCACTTTCGAATACAATTTAACGATGTTTTTGCGTGATATCAGTACGTAAGGACAGAATAAAAGACACTTTTCCTCCAAAAAAACAAAAAAAACTGCTTTAAAATGAATTTTGAAGAGAATTTTTCGTGGCGTCTGTACGAACGTATGTACGTACGTGCGTACGTACGTATCTCGCATAACTCAAAAATGAGTAGCCTCAGAACGTCGAAATTTTGTATATAAGACTACTATAACATGTAGATATGCACCTCGTATTTTGGTTTCAATCGGCCGCTCCAAACGTATATTAATATATTTATAAATATATCCACTCTGTTACCTGGCTCAGTGATCTCAGTTTCTTTAATCTTATATGTTTGTAAATTGTACATTTTTTGCTTTAAAAATGATTGAATTATGTTGTTTTTATCTTCCGGTTAAGGGTTTTATGCCTTTAGTAAATCTGTATGCAATATTTTTAGAATTATCAACAATTTTAAAATTGTTTAAGTGCCGCTAAGCCTAATTTGATGGCGGCCATTGCTTTTGTTTACATTCGAAATAGCTTAGTAGCGGATTTGTTGCCAATCTAGAGAAACTTAGCTTCACAACAACAAATATAACGCCTTCATTTATTATTTAAATCATGCTTAATCCTTTCTGGAATTTTTTCGAGGAAATAAGCGTTTAAGATTTACTTCGTAATTTTTAATACAGATATTTTGATTTTTTTATGTATTTTTGCCTTGTCGCGAAGTGAAAACTGAATTAATTGAATGAGAAATACTCAAGCATCTTTGAAAAACTGTTTCTTTTTTGTTTTGTTTGCTTAATTTCTTTTATACATAATTCTAGCTTTATTATAGTATTTGAATAGAACATGTGGCAACGATTAGATAATTCTTTAAATGATATAAATTTTGTGCATTCTGAATTATAATATGAACGAAATATAATACTGTTAAGTAAACCTAGCGCCAGAGTGTCGCTATGGTAAACAAAGTGAATTTTTAAGAATGGATTTATTCTATTGTGGTTTATGCGCTGTCTATGTAGGTTTAATTCAATTAATTAAGTTTAAATAAAATGCAAGAAAAAATGCGTATAATTTAATATTCCGTACAAGGAAGTCATGTGGTGTACACATCAAATTTTTTAAATCAGCTATCAAAACTAGAAAAGAATATAAAGTAATAAAAAAGACATAAATAAAGAAGCCTGAAAACAAAAGAAAGAAATAGCTTCGTCTGCATACTTATGCGTACTATGTGCTTTTAGATGTATCTGCATACATATGCTGATACATTGCCAACTTATTTTTGTCAGTTCATTGTATGCAATTTCGTGTGTTTTTACAATAATTAGATTACAACAATTACATTACATAATACATTACATTGTTGATACTTTACCAACTCAATGCTGGCAATTTATTATATGTGTTCACTTATCAGGTAATGTGACCTTATGTTACATAGAAATGTAGGGGGTCATCTATTATTTACCCGAAGTAAATAGATAGAAGCCCCTTAACCTATTTGTGAGTGACCTATTTTGCGCTTCATATGGTTTGCGGTGCTTATTCCTTTCCTGTAAAGGTACGCCCGCGTACATTATATCTGCATTTAAAATTGCTTTATTTTGCAGTTGCTGGAGTATTTCTTTGAAGGTTAAATTACACTACATAGCTCTTGACTTCTAGCAGCCGAAATGTCAATAACCTTCGTAATTTTATTCCTCAAGATGTGCTTATTGAATATACATATCTTAGAATATTCAATAAGCACATATCTACATATCTTAGAATAGGAATGCCCACCAGGGGCCGAGCGGTAAAGTCGCTGAACACTGGTAGTTCGGTCCGAGGTTCGAATCCCGCGAACGGGCTGGCTGCATGGGCGTTTTTGTGGTTTTCCCCATGTGCAACGTGTATACGAGCCAGTTTCCCTTAGAAAGTCCTCCACGAAGGCATCCCTCCCGTTAGGCAGATAGCCCTCGAGGCTTTGCCATAATCACACACACACACACTTAGAATAGGAATAAATACTTTTCTGAGTTTGGCTTCTTTGGATAAAGGGAATCTGTAAACGGGCAGGAAAATAGATAATGTTCGGGGTGACCCTTTTCAAAACATGCACAGGAGTCTAATGAAGAGAGATTTCTTGCATAGAGGTACGTGGGAAGGGAGCCGTGCCCCGTGATAAACCACGTGATATGTCTGGAGAGATGTCTGGAGGACAACTTTGGGGAAGAGGTTGTAAACTTTTCTGTCTGTACTTGCAGTATCCCACCATTGTTGCCATAAGTCTTTAGTTGTGATCTGTAGTTTTAGTTTCAAGTGAAATGCTGCCCAGGGGCTGCTTATTTTCTTGGCATTCATTTCCTGTGCTGCCTTCTCGGCTAATATGTCAGCCTCTTAGTTTTCCTTGTGACCAACATGGGCCTTAATCCAGATTATAAAGAAGGTTTGGCCCTGGCCAAACCTTCTTTATAATCTGGTTTGAGGACTTTCTAAGAATTTCCTGAGCTAATGATGATCTATCGTTTGTGTTCGCGAGCGCATGCATTGCCGAGAGAAAATCTGTATAGATGTAAGTCGTTGGAAAATGATGATGTGTGCTTACATTGATTACCTGCAAAATCGCGAGTATTTCCGACTGAAAAACGCTATTCCCTTTGTCAAGTTGGAACTTGAAGTCTTTTGTGTCACGGTCACTGAGATATATTTTTATAGGACATCCTTTTCCGTTGTTTATGCCAGAACCATCAGTATAGCTCTTCGGAAATATTGTTTGATATCTATTCTGCCTTATGCACAGTGTGATATTATTTCGGCTAGCTAGGTGTCTTTCATATGGATGGGTCGGTGATGTGTAGCAGCTGGCAGCTACTATCTCATTTTTAATTTTGCAGTATTTTCTTAGCTGAGGAACTGAAGCATTTGCATGTTCCTGCTTCGCAATTAAGACCAGGAAGATGATGCTGGTGAGCTGAAACAGTGCGGCATTTGAGGTTGTTCTGTAAGCTCGGGAATAATTTAAAAGGAAGGACCTTTAGATGTATTGGAGTGGCTTTTGTTTTCTCACTGTCATTGGTGATGCCCATATCGATGCACCACACAGTGCTGCGATGCACTGTGTGGTTCTGCATTTGGTTTTTATCTCTTTCTGTTAGAAAAATAGTTTTGGAATAGTTTAAATAGGTTCTTCGGGCATTTGATTTTCTTTAAGTGTGTCTAATACCTCAGGCCACCAGAGTGAGTCGAAGGCCTTTTTGAGGTCTAGGAACAGTAGAGCGGAATGCAGATTTTAGGCTTTGTTGTTAGAAATTTGGATTATTGCTTCGTTGATTGCATGTATTGTGCTTCTGTTGGGTGTGAATCCAAACTGCAAGTTACTGATGCTATTTGATTTTTTCATATGGTGCCTGAGACTTTCAAAAACTTTTCCCAGCGCTGGGAGAAGGCTTATTGACCTATATGAGCTCTGATGACGTATCGTGACCTTTCTTGTTGAACAGAATTATCTGTCCTATCTTGAAGCAGGAGGGAAAAATACCGTATTGTAGGCATTTGTTTATTAGTACCTGGATAAGAGAAGGAAAGTGTTTGTTTATTACCTCTAATTAGTACGTTTTCTATCCCGTCTGGGCCTGTTATAATATTAACTGTACTGAACGCCACGGAGCAGGCTTCCGTCCTAGAAATCCATGCGGAATGATGCCTGTTCGGTGGAAGAATTTCAGGGTAGGGCCGACAGTCGTAGCTTTATTCGTTGTAACTGAAGAGTTTCATGGTGAGGGTAGGTTGTTTTTTGCTTAGTCACCTTGCATAGGAATGCTATGATTATTCGTGATAGGAATTACTTTTGACAATAATATGCCTTGGTGTTTGAATCACTTAACGAGTCCGTAGTCATAGTAAAGGTAAAAATTGAGAATCCAAAAGCTCTGGGAAAATAGCATCGTGCTTTTGTGGATATTTCCATGGAATTATTCTGAAGAATAATACACAAAGATCAGACGTTGCTAACCGTTATGTTATTATGCATACCTATCACATAACGTGGCTACTGCACATGAATTACACACATTATCAATGGTCTTTCCATGGGGGTACATGCCACAGTTATTAACAAATTAATATGAATAGCCTCAGTAATGCTTTAGGTTATAACAAATAATAGAAGACTTATACTAAGTATTTAATTCCACACATGTTTGAACATAATTGCATAGTATAAGAACAGTATATTGTATAGCAATACACATTCGCTATACATAATATAAAACAGCACTTAAGAAGACTTCAACCGACTATCTAAATGCTGACTACCTATCACATAGCATTGTTACTTTACATAAATCGCATGCATTGTCAATAGCCTTTCCATGGGGATACAAGCCACAGTTATTAACAAATTAATATGGGTAGCCTCAGTAATACTTTAGGTTATAACAGATAATAGAAGACTTAAACTAAAGTATAAACTTAAAACTAAGTATCTAAATACAGACATGTTTGAATATACTTGCATAGTATAAGAACAGTATATAGTATAACAATGTACACATTCGGTATACCTAGTATAAAAACAGTATATAAGCAGAGTATAAGTACTAATGTTGCTTGTATTCAGCGTTACCAATACTACTAAATATGGTTTAATAAAAAATTTTACAAAAATACAATAATAATTTTACAATAGTAAGCTACAACGATTGTAGGATGAAAACTGAATAAACTATTCAGAATATACGCTCAAGCAAGTGCATATTAACAGTAGTGTATACTGTAGTACTGAAATATATTGATCATTTTTAAGTGCACCTTTATGCCTCATTCAATGCAATGTCCACTCTTTCGAGTATAATTCTGAAGGAATTATACTAGAAAGTATACAGAAAGTTGGACAATTGTAAACTTGGACAGGAGGTGTGTCTTTGTAAACTCGCAGGAGAATACCTCGCGGTGAGGATTGCTTTGCTGACCACACTCGCATGTATCGCTTTCAGCAATTACAAAACGGTGCAGATATGTCGGGAATGCGTCGTGGCCAGTGAGGAATGTTGTTAGCGCTGATGAAAACAAAGGTAGGTTTGCGAAAACATATGCGGTAGGAAACGAAGAGTTCGTCTTCCGGTGGTTGATTCCTTCCACCTCGTTTGCCATTTGGAAATTAGCTTTGCATAATCTTCTTGAGGTAGGAATTCGGGAACAATTATGGATGTTCTGGTAGGTTAATACTCATTGCTGCTTTCTTAGCAAGTTCGTCTGCAATTTCTTTACCAATGACGCCAGTGAGGTGAACTGGTGCCTTAGATCTGGCGAAGTTTGAAGCAGTTGTTTTGTATTGCATAAACAAGTGGGTTGCTGCACCTGGTACCGCCAATAGCTTCCAAACTTTAAAATTATAACAGGTTTAAAAACTTTGCACCCTTTTGTTATTTTTCCTTTTTAAACCTGTTGATGGGAACCTTTTCTGAGATTATTTTTCTAAGTGGATTTAACATTTTAGTAAAACAGGCCATTTAAGGAATTAGAAGCTACTTCACAAACGATTCAGTGAAATTAACTCACAGTATTGTTAGTAAATTATATAGAGATATTTTAATTATTATTTTAAACTGATACTGCAGTAACTCGAAAAATGACAGTGTTTGCTTTAAGACCGGCAATAACTTGAATAGAAGAGAATATAAATATTTTAATTCTGACCTAAAATTAAATAAACGATAAATGTTGACTTACTCACAAAAAAGCGCAATATCTTGACTTGTGAGATACGTATTTATTCCGAACATTAATGCTGCATTAAAAATTTAGATACATATTTGGCCACAGGAAACCTAGTTAACGCCAGTCACATAATGACCTTCGCAAGATCGTCGTAGAAGAACACAACATCGAAGGAAGCGGAATCTTAAAACATCACAAAAATCAATTTATAATGCGACAGCTTGCATGTAAAATATTATAGGACTTGATACAAAATGAAAAGCATCCATCTAGTTTTTACCTAAAAGAGATGCTTAGTCGATCTCACGATTCAGAGCAAAATGGTATCAAGAATTTATTTTTCTTTTATGAATTCTTCATTAGCCTACCAATGTGTGCAAAGAAATAAAAATATCCTGATGAATAAATATAAAAGACATTCATAAGCACGAAAATAAATAATGACATAAAGAATCACGAGGACTTGCTAATGAAAATTATGGAGCCGAATCGGAATTAGCGAGGGAAAAATCACTGGGTAGGTGTTGCAGCCTTAACTCATGCGTGCGAGCATAACAGTAAGAGAGAATAACTTTAAACCGCTCTATTTACAGTATTTTTAGCTATCTTCCATCGCCACAGTCGAAAGGAAATTTGGAAAGAAAAATGAGAGGGCTTGTCTTCGCATATATGTCTTGAATAGTTAAATACAATTTTTTTCGTTAAATAATCCCACAAATCTACACATAATAATAATTTATACTGAAACAATATTGTGGTAAATCCTCTTTCTTAACGCTTTGTATTTCAATGTTTAATAGCTCGTTATAAAAATACAGTGCGTGTTCTATATCTTGAGTTTCTGGGAAACGAATCTTGACTTAGTAAGTCTATCATTGATGTTTAGATTGAAACTGGTTTCAGTTTTAAACTGAAATTTGCATACTAAGATGAGATCGCTATTTCCTTTTAATCTTCAGATTTTTTTAATTTTTAATTTTTATTTTTATTTCCGAAATTAATGGTAACATCTTTAAAATATTAGACTGTAATCTGAAGTTTTCAGATTGGAATGTTAATATGTTTATTTACTTATCATTAGCCCCTACGCGGCCAGCCTTCTTCTGGCTTTTAAATGTACCGGACAAATGCCTAAAGGGAACACCAAACATTAAATTTAAAAACAGCACAGAATTTTACTCTGTTGATTAACTTTATCAAAAAAACACAAATTTCAATAATAATGTATCACATATAAAAAATGGTGCTTTTTTTGTTGGACGGTTGCACGGATTTTAGCGATTTATTTTGGGCAAGCGATATGGTAAACCCATTGTTTGACAAGTTATTTATGGTAACTGATACTTTGTTGTCATTTTATTTAAAAAATCATGCGTTTTATTAAGCCTAAATTCCGTGTTTTAAATATTATTTATGGCTTCTAACTATTAAAAATCAATTTAATTTTGCATTTTTATTTGAAATAAGAATTTTATTGTTTATGATATTTTGTATAATTTATGTTCTTGATGATGTAACCAATGACGTCACCTTGCTTTAAAAGTAATTGGTTGTAATACCTATATATTCTATAAATTTAATCTAATGTTTTAAACATTATTTATCGCTGTTAAATATTAAAATATAATTTAATTTCGCATTTTTTAAATGATTTTATTATGTATGATTATTTAAATAACTAGAAAGCCCGGCGGTCATACGAAATGACCGCTGTTTTAGATATTATAAATTGTAATTAAAATGATTTGTGCAAAGGTGTCTCCTAATTTAAACTGAATTACCCAGGGCAGGCGGCGAGGACGCCCCTTTGCTTACTGCCCAACGGGATTTCCCCCTTCTACTTGCTTAATTGCTAAAGTAGAGTGCAATGAAGGAAACCAGTGGCACCACATTTCTTAAGAGCCCACCGCTAGCTCAATCAATAAAGGTGATTTAAATAGTGAAATGTTAACTCACATGTCAAAGATCTCTTTTTACACAACATTTCTTGTGTAGATCTTTCCATCATTTTTAAGCTCGCCTTGCAGAGGACCATGCATTATTTTTAATTTTACGTCCGTTCTTTCACGAACTCTTGAACAAGCAACATAAAGTTGACCGTGTCCAAATGCACGCTCAGGTAAAAAAATGCCAACACGGTTAAATGTTTGGGCCTGAGACTTATGGATGGTCATAGCAAAGGCAAGTTTTACAGGAAATTGTCTACATCTTAATTGAAACGGCAAACCTGTGCCGTGGCAACTTCACCCCATTGGCTAGTACAGTTATGGAAGCAATCAATAAACTATCGGCGACAATCAGACATTTAAGCCGCATTATGGGGTGAAGTAACATCATCTACTCCGAAACGGCTGGCTCCCGGACTTAGCGAAGCACATCGTTGGATTCCGCAGATCCGTGGCACGCCATTTTGCCCATTCGCGTCTTCGTGTAACTTTAATTAAAAACTAATTTTCGCCTACGTTTTCCCTAAATTTTCCACTTTCTTTCTTGGGTTTTCCCTATTACAGGGATTTGGCTACGTGCCAAATTATTTTTTCTGGGATATCTACGGAACGGAGCCGAGTTGAAATTCGAGACACGTATCCTCGGATTCCAAAAATTTCTCCGAATCCATCGATACCGTTCTCATCTTCGTAGGACTTTAATCGTCCGAAATATTAATTAAAAACTGCGGAAACGTAAATTTCCGCGCTCATTTTACCGAGTGGCAACAATAAACTCTCGGCGACACACACTTTAGCAGCTTATATAATATAAGGATTTTAATTCTAGGCGTGATGTAATCAGTTCCCTGATGTCTCTTTCAAAGATTAGTGTTGTTATTGGTAAATACCAAGAATTATTGGTATAGGAACCAAACAATTGTCCTTTGAGACCTTATTTTGCCCAACTTAGCTTTCCTAATCAAAGATTTATTTATAAATTGGTACAAGGGTCAGAGGAAATTTATTTTAAATATTTGGAGGAAATCTCGCTAATTGCTTCTTCAATGAACTGCGAGAAATGGTGATCACAGATGAAGATCGTTAGAAGAGCCGATTGTGATGACGGCTGTATATGGTATTGTGGTTACGGTGGAAAAAATAACCGCTGGAATGGTAAAAAACGTATTAGACATTTCTCCTTTTTTACCAGCAATAAACTAATTGCTGTCATTTTAGCTCTAGTGCACGAAGCGTTCTTATTTACTTTTTTTAAATTATTTGAATTAAGTAATATTTTAATTCTTTTAAACGTTGGTATGATGGTTTTTAATTCGATATTCAATTTACGTAATATTTTAATCCAATTAAACGTTGGCGCAATGTTTTTATAGTGATGTTTTTATACTATCTCTCTGCTATATGAAAGTAATAATTTAACCTTACTTTAGTATTTTATACTCGTAGTAAATGTATTTATTTACATTTGCCTGCCTTCTTAAAAAACAACGTTTTCAACAAAAAAATCAATCCATTATTTTTAACGATATTTAATTTTTTAAAGTTTCGAATACTTTACTATGCGCAAAATACGTAAAAGCAGCGTTTTTTAAGATGGCTGCCGATTTTAAAAACCGCGCCAACATTTGCGTCAAAGTAAATCGCCAAAACTCCGTGCAACTGTCTACCAAAGTAGCACCAAAAAAATTTACAATGAAATAAGCAATATCCCTTAATGGAGATATTAATTATCCTAATAAATAAATTAACCAACTTCCCGTTGCCATCTCTCGACAAACATCCAATATCCAAGAGAAACATTAAATTTAAACACTGCACAGAATTATTGCCCTCATTTTCCCGAGTGGCAACAGTGCTGATACCAGCAACAACGGGAACAGTGATATATTAGCAACTATGGCCGCATGCCGTCGTTGCTGATATAAGAGAATTATAGATTTGATGCGATTTCATCAAGAAACATAAAATAAAGAGAAATCTCATTCGAATTTTGAAAAACTTGCTTCTAGGTGCACTGGCTCTTGTCTATATGCACCTATGTACCAAATTTCGTTGCCCTTGGTCTATTAACTTTCACGCAGCACGAACTAAAGACACACACAGAGAAAGAGAGAGAGACTCTTCCACTTACATATATAGGTTCATTTGTCTATTATTTGTGTTTCATGAAATCTTGAAATCTATTTTGCGAGTTATCCAGCTACCATCATTTTAACAGTATGCATATTTTAGTTTGCATTTACGTTCGCTTATTTATTTCAGGAATATATTTTATTACCAGATATATTATATGACATAGTAAAAGTCTTTAAAATCTTAAGGAGAATCATTCAAAATAGAATTTAAAAGTAATTAATTTTGTAAGAAAACGCGTCACAAAATTGATTGGTTGTCTTGAAATGTATCTAAAGGACAGATGGCATAAATTACGTTATTTTAAGTCTGAATTTAAGTCTAGACGGATATAAGTAAAGAAGATAAAAGTATCGCAATTTACTAGACACTTTAATTTCCTCCACGTTCTCTATGTCTCTTAAAGCGAAATTGCAACGTCTGACATTTGCCTTTGAAGAAATCAATGAACGAACGACGTACAAAAATGTGAAAAATTGTATATTCAAGACACTATGTCTTAATTTCATTTTGAGCGTAATAATCACATCAAATAGTTATTTGATTAACGATAATGTCTTAAAGGAAAATGTTCAGAATACGGATAAGTATTTTGTCGCAACACATCTATGGTACCAATAGCTTCAGATAAAATATTCGCTGCTTTCATGATTAGTAATTTTTTTATTCAGGTTCTAATCATAGTATTATTTGCTTTATTGTTTACTGATAATTGATAGAGAAGGTACATCAGCCGCGCATATATCAGCAACATAAAGAACATTCATTTCTTGAAAAACATTCAAGAAAAGTTAGATGATAACTATGTAAAGGAATAATTTCGTTTGCTAATATTCTTTCCTTTATCAATAAGAACATGTTTTTCCAAAACCAATTAAAATTTTAGTTTATTTGTCCAAACATTTCCTAGCTTTCCTCTGTAGGAAATAAGAAGCTAGTGATAACTGGTAGCGAAAACAGAATGCTGATTTTTTTTTTCTTACTTTAGGAGTTAGGGATGCCGAAGTTGGAGGAGAGGAGTAAATTTTATTTTTAAGTAAAAACAAATAACTAACTAAAACAAGAAAGCAGGACTTATTAAGAAAAAATTGTTACAAACCCTGTTGTGGAAAAGGTTTAGGAAACCAAATGTATGTATCTATGAATGAATGTATGTAAATGTATGTATGTATGAATGAATGTATGTAAATGCATGAATGTATTATATTTTCTATATTATTAAATATTCGAAGACTGTATATTAATTTTATTTACATGTATAAATTGAATAAATCGTATTTAGTTGAATTATTATAATGAATAGAAAGTACACAGAGAAACGTACATTTACGTTCATACGTAAATGACCACAAATTACGCTAACATGTAAAGCATATTTTTTGTATACTTTTAATAGTATTTAAAGCGTATTAAACTTAACACCAAATTGAATTGCTTCCTGTTTCACTATGCGTCGACTGAATGGTGGCCTGCTTGGGGATTTCCGCCATTAATGCCCAGTAATGACAGAAGTTCCAACTGCGTCAAGGAAAACATGTTATGCTGTCAATGTAAAACCATATGCAAGTATATATAACGATAATGTAGCAGGTGATATATTTCAGTACTAATTAAGTAACATAAGTACCCTAAGGCAGCATACAGTCCGAATGTGTAATACAATGATAATCGTGAATATATATCATGGTGAATAAATAGCTGGACTACACAAACAGTGATTCGAGAAGTGGCTTTTATGTGACATATTCTCTATGGTTACTGAGACAATGATCTTACAGATGCGCACAATCCTGTCAAATGAACTCTTCAAACTAGCTGTGAAGCCGTAAAGAAATTGGAGTATGTACTTCGACATCTGATGCGAAGCACTTACCCTTGTACTAACCCAAATTTCAAATGTGCTAACCCAAATTTCTTCTTTGTCCTCTGAGTTTTACCTGTTTGGCCCAAAGAAGAGACTTCCTAAAAGGGTGTAACGTTTTCCGTCTTTGAAGACCACTTGGTCACCCGCCCTAAAAGAAGGGACAGAACTCGCCTTACACTTCTACCCAAATTTCATAGTCTTATCTCTGTCAAATAAACAAGACCTGTTCTAGGCTAAATATTTATCTTTATATACAACTATGTACAGATTACAATTTAGAAATACTTTAAAATACATTTTCACTTCAGTAGAGCGCGCAAGCCAGCATCCGCTCTTTTCTCTTTCACATCTCAATCTCTCTTACTCCCACCTGCGACCAGGGGGAAAGGTCCACTGCCCTCTTCCGACCGAGGCGAGCTCTGTCCCTTCTTTTAGGGCGGGTGACCAAGTGGTCTTCAAAGACGGAAAACGTTACACCCTTTTAGGAAGTCTCTTCTTTGGGCCAAACAGGTAAAACTCAGAGGACAAAGAAGAAATTTGGGTTAGCACATTCCAAGCAAAGACCTATTTTTTCAAGGTATCATCTATTTTTTATGGTCTTGTATTTTCTTGTAAAAGACCAATACTCAAGATAGTATTCTAAGTGAACAGTTCTCACTCTTCTTCCTCATATCTTTCGCAGTAACCATTGCGCCTTTCGGCAACCAGTCGATAAAAGTAGGACCATGACGCTAAAGGAAATGTTAAATGAAACCATTTCAACAAACTCAAGCGAGAATTCGTGTAAAGACAGCGGAATACATTGCTGTACTTAGTTTTGTTTGAGCATTCATGCTTCTCTGTGACTAAAGCAATTGACTATGTCCATGTAAATAAATAAGTGTATCAATACAAAACTATGATTTTCTTATATCCACATATATTGAAATCATAAGTCTAATTCACTTATTTATCAAATGACTACGATACATAAAAATCGTCTACAGAAGCAAAACTATGTGATTGTCAAAATATGTGCTAGTTGCAGTTCAAAATTAAATATATTAAATATTTTGGGTAATTTTCAAAGGAACGTTAAGTAGCAGTAATCAAAACATGCAATGAATAGTACTAAAGCTTCAGGAGAGTTCTGAATAGCACGAATGTCGGATTAAAATCATATCAGAGAAATAATACAGCGGAGTTAGTAGTGTAAAGCGTACTGTGAAAGACAGTGTAATATCTACATGACGTGACTGATATCTATTCGATGAATGAAAATTTAAATTAATGAGCTCTCAAAAGGAAGCCGTTTAGTTATATTTGGGCGTTCTAAATTATATATTAGTGCATGATAAATGAAGATAATTTATATAATTCGTTACAGAATTGTTGATGAAAAGAATGCAGAAAGGGCTTTTTTTGACTTCTGCGGATTGGATCAGAGTGGGTTGAATCTTCATCATTTTGCGGAGTTTCGTGTTCTCATCGTTGGCATTACGCTGGCACTATCAATGATTAACGCGTTATTTCTTACATTAAATTCTTTCCTACACTTCTACTGTTTCGTCTACTCCCCGAGAATATACAAAACGATACACCATCCTGCCGTGATGAAAATTGTAAGTTATTGTATACCTTTAGCGCAGTTTTCATGACCTGGTGAGCCACTTTGACTGAAATTCAGTTAGTAATCGTAAAATGGCGGAACTAGGTTGTTAGGCTTTAAATTAAAATTTTTGGCTTCTATATATTTTATCCCATTTTTTATTTATCCTGCCGCAAGTAATAGAAATAATTTTTTGTAGTTTCGATGTAAAGTTCAAATAAATTCTTTAGTTCATTTAATATTCACTTATCGTTCTGATATTAAAAGTTACAGGAGAACTCATCCTGAGTCTAGAAGTTTAAAGTATGTTATATTTCAAGTCAAACTGTATGTAAATATTCTCATAACAGAGCTTCGTAAATTTTATTTAAATCCATTACGATTTGAAGAAAAAAAGTAAAACAGTGTTATTTTAAAGAAGAATATAAAATTATCAATGTTTCAACAATTCCTCTCAAACATGAAATGCATGAAACTTATCTTCGAGAAATGTGGTCATGTACAGAGACAGCAGTTTGTTACAAATATTCTCTTTTTTCCCCTAATTCTGATTAGAACTAGAATTAACTGCAATTTCTCTACGTTCTGTTGTAGAGACATTCGGATATTTCGCAGCAGGAGACGTGAAAAATGAGCAATACCCTTGCCAGGACACGCACATCGGAGCTCTCAAATACGCTCTGAGCGTGCTGACCATTACACCACGAAGGTATGCTAAGAAAGAAGGGGAAATACCTTATATACTCCCCCTTTTAACGGGCGACTGGAGACAATTGCCAAATCCTGGTGGTGGGGAATCCTCATCCACCACCTTTTTTTACTACCTTTTTAAAACAACCGAAAGATTTATTTGCACGTGAAGTTACAGAACAAAAATATTAACAAAATTAACCTTCGCCGCTTTACACTGGCTGTATAAACACCAACAACAATGCATTATTTATACTCAAGAAAAATGACAACAGTGTTTTGGCACGGTAGGAAAATGTTGCAAACTCTCCGTCTGTAAACTCAAATTATGACATGTTATTTAAAACTCTAATCATTTACATTCTCTGGTGGCAAAGTTAATTAAATAAACTTTGCCACCAGATCTTCCAGCTTTGAATGTCAACTGATTTAGTAAAAAAATATGAATGATTCTTTATGCTTAAAAAGAAGGATCATACAATCGAACCCCGCTACAATGAACTTAAAGGACCAGAAGTTTGCTCGCTTAAGTTCGATAAGGAAAAACTGATAATTTCACAAGAATTTGTAAATGATAAATGAAGAATAAAGATAGCGTTTCATGTACCAAAAGAAACGAAATATTAATCTGATGTTAAAAATACTATTAAGAACTATTTGAAATTATTAATATTCTCGTTCATTAAGTATGGTGTTCGTCTCTTTCAGTTTTTCAAAAGTGTTTGGAATTTCATTTGTGTCTATCTCAAGCATTTGCCAAGATATTGGAAGATTATGGCTTCGTTGAATGGAAAACCTTTTCAGAAATGCTTCTTCAATATCACAGTGTCTCACATTTCTTAACACTTTCCTTATATCCAAAATTTATATATATATTTTTAATTTTAATTCATTTTAGTAGTACTTCATTCCCTTAACCTCCTTTATCAAAGATTAAATATACTTCATTTTTAATTTAAAGTACACTGACAGAAATGGTTTCCGCTAAAAATATCACGTCAAATACATCGTAGAAGAAAGCGTCGCGTTCGAAAACTTCAAAGGCGAAAACGTCATGCGAGAACAAAAAGCATTTAGAAAACAGCGCAGTTCGAACATCGTGGTACAAAACATCGTCAGCAATAATAAACCAGTTCAAAAACTTCGCAGTGTAAAAACATCTTTGCCGAAAATATCGCGGTAAATAAAACACCTACAAACCATCCCATGAGAATAACGTAGCATATATAAGTTTTCAGGTTTTGAAAATTCTCATAGTCACATAATGATTAGGGAGTGCAAGAAGGAATGAGTAATGTTCTTGTATTTATAGAATATTTTTGAATTATACATTTTTGGCGAAAAATAGAAAGAAAATTTAAGTATTCAAACACTGAGTAGAAAAACAATTCTAGGTATAGCAGTTAATAAAATTTTAAATTTTTATAGTTAACTAATATTAATAATAAAAGCCCATTAATTAATTAATCTATTATTAAGGTTTTCTTCGTAATGTTTCATGAAAAACGGTCTAGAAAGATTAGAAAAAGGATGACGATAACAGCATGTTGTTTACCTCTATCAAAAATTATTCAGTTAATTATTATATTATAAAATTATGTTATTTTCTATAAGTAGCATTAATTTTCTACTTATTGTCAGTTTTTTAATGCTCAAGTTTCCTTCTAAAATTTTCGGCTAGAATTTATTAGTTCAATATAAAAGTAAAAATTTTCCTCGTTTCTTTTTGCGCTCATGCGATGATTTCTAGGCGCTTAATCATTTACCGCGATATTATTGACGACGATATTTTTGAATTGCGAAGTTTTTTAATTGCTTTATTTTCGACAACGATGTTTTGTACCACAATGTTTCCTCTTTGCTTTTGTCCCACAATATTTTGTATGGCGACGTTTTTGCCTTGCGTTGCTTTCTCCACGAAGTTTTTGTTCGCGATGTTTCGCCTGTTACCGATAGAGATATAGAATATATTTTATACGAACATTTATAGAATTATAAGAAAACATAAGATAAAATTAAGCAAAAATACAACAAACTTTTCTTGGCTTTGAATTTAATTTTATGAATTTTGAAAGAGCTGCGATTCTGAATTGTTTGAGTGTAGCCTGAGCTAGTATGTTTTATACAATTATCGGCAGAACGTTTCTACGTAATTAATGGAGGAACGTTTCAAGAAAAAGTTATTGGAAGCCTGATTTAAACAAATTAAATGTAGAATGGTAATATAGATCAAGCTAAATTGCATACGTCTTCTCCTCGATTAACGCAAGATTGATTATGCATTCATACAGTTGCTGCAATAACTTTCAGAATTTATGTTAGGTTTAACTGAGATAATAATATTTCAAATTATATTGTATAGGATTGATTATTACGTAAGTACTATCTGACTAATCGTTAATTTTGGGGCACTTTATCTATATATCTTTGTAGGGTTTATATTTATTTTAACTAACATTTATTTTAAGTTTAAACTATCTTTCCTGTCAAGCCTTACTTTCCCCTGGAACTGCCAATGCCAGAATATGTAAATTTGAGTAGAACGCGCAAGGATTCAAATTATCAGCGGAAGTATTCTGATTTAAATAGAAGGAAACAAGTTCGGTGTGAGAGATTCTTACTTAGCGAGCGCGGAGGTAGTTAGCGAGAATTGAAGAACCCCGCGTTGCGGCCTATGTGCTTGGCGGGAAGTAGTGGAAATTCTTCCAGTGAGCTTCAAGTCTGCTGAATTAGCAGCGGTATTGTAAAACACGGTGAGTTAGTTATTTTAGAGAGCCTCGTAGTTAGAATCTTGTCTTTACTTTCTTTTCAGGTTATTATTTTTATTTTGACTGCCAAGTTGGCACAGTTTGTAAGCGTCAAGAGGACGCAATTGTAATTTATTACGTTGAATAAAAAGGGACTTAAACCCTTTACAAGACTCTGTGGTTTATACAAGCTTTCACAGTCACCCTTGGTTGCGTGCAAGTTGGAGGCGCGCAACGTTATATCTTATAAATACATTTTTAATCTCTTAAAGCCCTGAAATCCATTTTTTTGGGTTATGTTTAGCTGTATCTGGTTAGATCTTGATAACTGTTTTAATGAATGCTATGTAAACAAAACACTTTAGAAACTTGTAAAGATGAGGTAAGAAACTGATAATTGTTTATCCATTCCATATCAATATTGCCATAGCTATTTCTTATAGAAATTAATAATATCTTACTTTGTATTACTACTTTTCAATCACCCCATATATTGCTAAAATAAATGAATGAGCTTTTATGTGGTATATGACTGTCATCTGAGAATTTTTCTAATAATTTACTTCAAAGCAAAGACGGCGGAACGAGACTGACAGACTTCTATATACTTATGACGTGTACTTAAAATGATACACTAATGGTCAAAGACTTAGAAAATTATAACTTTACTTGTAAAAAGTGGAACTCAAAAATTTGAAGTTTTAATGGAATTGCATTGCATAAATAAAAAATATGATGTGTACACCACATGACTTTCTTGTACAGAATATTAAATTATACGCATTTTTTCTTGCATTTCATTTAAACTTATTAGATTGAATTAAACCTACTTCGCCGACAGCGCATAAACCACAATAGAATATATGCAATCTTGAAAATTCACTCTATTTGTTTACCATAGCGACACTCTGGCGCTAGGTTCACTCAACAGTATTATATTTCGTTCATATTATAAATCAGAATGCACAAAATTTGTATCATTTAAAGAATTATCTAATCGTTGCCACATGTTCTATTCAAATACTATAATAAAGCTAGAATGATGTATAAAAGAAATTAAGCAAAGAAAAAAAAGAAAAAGAAAAGGAACAGTTTTTCACAGACGATTGAGTATTTCTCATTCAATTAATTCAGTTCTCACTTCGCGACAAGGCAAAAATACATAAAAACTCAAAATATCTGTATTAAAAATTACGAAATAAATCTTAAACACTTATTTCCTCGAAAAAATTCCAGAAAGGATTAAGCATGATTTAATTCGCAATAATAAATGAAGGCGTTATCTTTGTTGTTGCGAAGATACGTTTCTCTAGATTGACAACAAACCCACTATTCTGCTGTTTCAAATGAAAACAAGCAATGGCCGCCATCAAAAAAATTATTAGGCTTAGCGGCACTTAAACAACTTTAAAATTGTTGATAATTCTAAAAATATTGCACACAGATTTACTAAAGGCATAAAAACCTTAACGGGAAGATAAGAACAACATAATTCAATCATTTTTAAAGGAAAAAATGTACAATTTACAAACATATAAAAGTAAAGAAACTGAGATCACTGAGCCGGGTAACAGAGTGGATATATATATAAATATATTTATATACGTTTGGCGTGGCTGATTACAACCACAATACGAGGTGCACATCTACATCTTATAGCAGTCCCTATATACAAAATTTCAACGTTCTGAGGCAAATCTTTTTGAGTTATGCGAGATACGTGCGTACGTACATACGCTCGTACAGACGCCACGAAAAATTCTCTTCAGAATTCATTTTAAAGCACTTTTATAATTTTTTTGGAGGAAAAGAGTCTTTTATTCGGTTCTTATGTACAGGTATCAAGCAAAAACCATCGTTAAATTACATTCGATAGCGGTAAAAATGGATATTTTCGTTGAAACATGCTGCCTGAAACTTTTGCGCGATTACAATACTACCTTTTTACTTCGTACAAGGAAGTAAAAAGAGGTTGCGTTACTTTTATCAAAGACAAATTTTTATTTCTCTTCGAAATAAAGGAAAAACAAAATCCTAACATAAGCCTATCGGCAGAGGAATTTTAACTCTAAATATTTAACCTGCACAGAGCATTATGCTACGAGTTCGTTTAAAAATTCAAAGCATGTCATTTTTAAACCTGGTATTATATTTTAAGCAGGTTTTTGACACTGGTCAAAGCACCAAAGATTAGATTTTTGAAAAACGTCAAAGTATAGTTCTGTTACACTTTTCTGAACTTGTTCTTTACTATTCTTGCTTCGCAAGTCGTGCTTCGTGTCTTATCTAGAATTTCAAGTTTGTGTGAAGAGTTTGTATCATAATGGTTCTAAAAAAATACATACTTTTATAAATAGGAACTTACTATAACGTTAATATAAACTGAAGAAAATGCATTTTGAGAATTTATGTATTATACTGTAGTGTCATTAAGCTTAGTTTCGAATATAAAAGAAGAATAATGTGCAGAATCTTTCCTGGGATTAGTGTTCATGACCACCGGATGTTAATCCGGAGTGTTTCCAATCGCAACACGAAAACATTTAGTAAGAAGAGAGAAATACTTTATAATGTAATTTTTTTTTCCCTTGATACTATATTTTTGTAGTACTTCTGTCATTCTAATTTTTCTTTATAACACTTAATACGCTAATTATACTTTATAAACCACAGAATCCTTTATTTAATACCTTAATAGGAAAGTTATGTTTTATATCTTAGTGTCAGATTTTGTTTATCGTTTTAATAATCATCAGTTATTTCCCGCGTTTTTACAATTCGAACTTTTAGCTTTTCCCTTTATAAACGGAACACATACAAATTATGCATAAAAGCTTTTTCAATTTTGCCCAGCATGTTTCCCATACTCAAAAATAGGCTTTTGTTCAATTATCAGAGGAGTTAAAGAGTTCATTTTCTGAATTTCATTAACGAAATTCAGAAAATGAACTGTTGGTGTTGTTCTCCTTATTATCAATCATATTTATTCTTGTTTTGCTTCTATCTCTGTTCCCCTTTTCTTCTATGGATGGGGCTGAGCGCCGCCTGAGTTAACCAATGACCTGACTTTGTTGTAAAAGTCTTACAGTGTTAATAGCCATCCTGGCCGAAGGGATTATTTCTTCTGTATAAAAATATAAATATTACATGGGCATACAAAGCTTGTGTATAGGCATAGATATGTTAATTACAGACATTGTCTTGTACAAGTTACAGATCATAGTTAATTATAATCATGACAGTTATGTGCACATTTAAACATTATCTGAATTCATATTTACATTATTTTTACTGAGCTGTATGTTTCTCGACATCTAGCTATGGTAAATGTGGCACAGGATCTACAAGCCTCTCTGCCGACATAGGATTGTCAAGGCAGCTCGTAAATAGGTATCGAAAGCATTGATGATGCATATTCTTTTTTCTTTCCTACGCTGAAGTCAATTTTCTGAAGATACTCATAAAGTAATAGCTTTATCAGCTTATTTCCTGCTCGATTATGCTCTTTATTGCAATTCTTGGCTACATTATGGCAGTGTTCAATGTATGCCGGTATTGATTCTTTACTGTGTTGGTTCTATGCAGCATGGATTTTACATCGTATCGATCTTATGCAACTATTGCCTTTACGCTATGTTAGTTCTATGCCGCACAACGCCGTATCTGTTCTACTAAGGCGGCCATCGTATGTCGTGTAGGTCCCATTCCACATCGATCACATAAGTATCGATCCATTGTCGGTGTCGACACTATGCCCTATCGCTCCTGTGCCACGTCGATCTTACGCCACGCTCGTATGGAATCTACGGTATGTCGGAGCTATGCTTTGCCTATTCTACATCGTACTGATGCTATATCGGTGTCAACCCTACATATTGTCGCTCATATACCTATAACAATCCTGTGAAAGTGACAGAAATTTATTAATAATCGTACTTATTTTTACATCACTAACGTTTTTGTTTTAGTCTATCAAACATTTGCCGTTAACTAATGCTAGTTGTCTGCAGGTATCCTTCCGGGTTCTATGCATTTGGCATAGAATCAGTTCTATGCATTCCTCCTATCAGTTCTATGCATTTGGCAATCCTTAGAATGTAAGCCTCATTTAGAGATCATCGAAGTTGGGGGAACTTTTGGAGCTTTCTCCTTTCTAAATGCCTTTTTTCACAAAATCTCGACCTCATTTTCTTTTCAGTTGTCGAAGGTGACGGCATGGTTAAAATCACCATAAATGTTTAACATAATTTAATCCCAAATCCATATTTTTATGCTTTTATTTTGCATGCCGTCTCCGCTGAGTCTCTCAACCATTTTTGTGTTCTATTTTACATAACAATAGGAATTTAAAAATATTATTTAGATTTTTATATACCCCTACATTTGCTGATAAATTGAGTTTCATAAATTTATTTTTCGAGATTTTCCGAGGCTTTCATTTAAAACTCAGCAAAAGTTCAGTTCTCATTACAATTTTTCTTCAATTCTTCGTTTGAATAATAAAGCATTGAATTCTTTCAGATTCTTAATTAAACACTTTAAAATGCCATAAAACTTTTTCAAAAGTTTAAATAGTTTATTTTGCAAGATAACCATTTAAAAGACAGATTCCAAAAGCTAATTTTAAATCTTGTTGAAGTTTCGCAATGTGTTGAGTGTCATAATCCTGTTCAATTTAAAAATTCAAATTCCGATTATTTTTGGTCTTCTATTCCCAGTTATCCTTTATCTACCATAATATACTTCGCTTTTATTTATGTTTATTTATCATGGTACCTAAATATGAAAAAATACTTATTTTTGCTTTAATAGAACGTTCTGAATCAGTTTTTTTTTATTTTATCATTTCTCTGATAGTAAAGATTCTGCAAGATTAGAATGATAACTGCATAATGGAGCACGGTTTCTTTTAACTCAATTTCTCTGCTTGCCAGAATCGAACCCTTAAACTAATTTTTGACCTGTATTATTAACTCATTTTTTGAATATTTTTACACATATGTATTTCAGACAAAAAATACAGTAACTGTTCAAATTTCCACTGCAATTGTTTCAAACTTTCCTGTAGACAATTTCAATTAATGTTGAATTTTCTCACCATTTTCCAATTTTCTGTACTTTTTGCTTTCAGAAATCAGTAATTTAGCCTGCTAGAACTATTTTCTATGCATTAGTTTATGTATCTGTTTTGTAATGTAGGTACTAAACTCAATATTGTTACGTTTCTTCGTAGGTGCGGGTTCGTGGATTTGGAGTGAATAAAGACAATACTTGATGAAGTATCGAAACACAATTTATTAGCCAGCATTATTCAAGACAACTCCAAAAGCATATAAAGGGACCCAATCGTCAAATCCGGCTGGTGACTAATTATCGTCCACCGACTTTTAGTTTGGGCGCCACTGTGGACTCTATTAGGTGTTTTTGAAGCAAGAGATGTGGAATACCCTCACCGGGACTCAAACCTGGACCTCTCGAATACGCGTCGAGTGTGCTACCGTTACACCACGAAGGCATGCTGGAAGGACGAAGAAAATATTTTTGTTTTCTTACGGGTTCGAGGATTTGGAGTGATTGAGGACAACACTTGATGAAGAATGAAAACACAATTTAATAGCCAGTATTACTTATGACAGCTCCAAAAACACGTTTAAAGTCGTCGAAGAACTACGACAAGCACGCTGAAACAATCAGCAATCACAGCCTTCAGACTGTCAGACAATAACTGTGAAAACAGCTTCACGGCAAAGCTCCCGTTTCGGTTCAATCGCTCTCGGAACTCTAAGTACTCTCGAGACTCTCCACGCTACAATTCGCGATGCACTCGAAGATACACTAGAATGCAGCTCCCGACTCGTTTCGGTCGTTCTCGGAGCTCAGCACACTCAAGATAAAACTCGACGAGGCACTAACTCGTGATTACTCGACAGATTCTCACGAGACACTCTAACTAGTCTAGACACTCACTGATTGACTCACTCACTGAATATTAACTGATTCTTAATTGACTCGACTAGGCATTCACTCTCCGCGTACCAGCGGGGTTATATATTTTCGGCTTGCGTTCGAGAACATTCTGGGCCAAACCGGTAAGAATTCGTTTTAAAAGGTTCTCCATCCATCTTTGGCATATCGCCAATTTTGTAGCCAAATGGGCGATCTATCGACAAATATGGCAATCTCGCCTTCCTATTCCATTTCTGGCAACCCTAAACCTGCTTTGGGAGGAAGCTATGTAACCGCGGCTGGACATTTCGGAACAATATATAAGCTGCTAGCTTTAACAAAACTAAGTTAAATGTTTCCTACATCCTTTATAACTACGTCTGCGAAAGTATTTAAGTTCTAAGAAGCTTGGAAGCTTGCGAATAACCTTTTTATTTAAAACTTAACGATGGCACAATCTGTGTGTGCATATCAGAAACCTCTACTTCCAGGTATTAGTTTCAAAAATTTGAATTTACAAATTCAGTGCCTAAGAACTACATAAATTGACCTAACTAAGCATTGGCTGAAACATTCAATGGCGCGATTTAACTTAGGCTGCCAAAATGGTTCATAACGGAATACTAACTTAGCAGAGCTATGCAGGGAAAGTTACTGCCAAAAGCTCCAACCCTAAAACTTTCATTCTTTGCTTCAAATAATCATATCTTATTTGCAGCCTGGTGAGAATTGGCTTGGTTATTTTGATTATGGCTAAGTACTCGAGAGCTAACTGCCTAATGGGAGGGATGCTTTCGTGGAGCAATTTCTAGGGAAAGCTGGTTCGTACACATGTTACACATGAAGGAAATGCATTCTGGTGAGACTAAGATAGGAGAGAGTAACAGTACAAATCTAAATCATAAGAAAATGGATTAATCAACACAAACGTTATAACTATATAGAAATCCGAGAAAGTGATTGAGACAACCAGATAAGTTGTCATTTTCCTTTATCTGTTTCCCTCATCGTTTTTCTTGATGTGTTTCTCTCAGGTTTGTAATCCAGTTGCTATTTCAGGATATAAATCCAAGTTAAATATTCTCAAGAATAATTTTCATGTGTCTTTTGCCTTTTAATGGAGCATTATCAACATTAATATACATTGTTGCCTAAATTTTTATGTTAGGGTAAGTTGATCAAACATTATGAAATGTAAAAATTTGTCCTATGTGACAGAGAAATTTATTAACGTAATAAAAAGATGCTATTGTTTTCTTTATAGGAATTTCCCATTGTCCTCCCAAAGTACACTTTGCTACCACTTCACTTGCAGGAAATATTTGTTGGAAACATTATTTCTCCCGCCTTCCTAGCGTACCTTCGTAGTGTAGTGGTTCTGCAAGCTGGGCCAGTATTCTAGACGACCGTGATTCGATTCCCGGCGAAGGCGATTGCTCATTTTTCATCTCTTCTGTTTCCTTTAAAGTCCTAATGTCTCTACAGTGGCACCCGAAATAAAAGGGTGTTTGATGATGAGTCTCCTCACCCAGGATTTGGCGACTGGATCCCCTAAAAACACCTCAGTCTCTCTTTAAAAGAGGAAGTATATAAGGTATTTCCCCCGCCTTCCTAGTGTGCCATCATGGTATAGTGTTTCTGCAGGTTGGGCCGGTATTCTAGAGGTCCGTGGTTCGATTCCCGGTGAAGGCGACTGCTCATTTTTCATCTTGCCTGCTTCCAAAAAATACCTAATGTCTCTGCAACATTTGTTTAAGAAATTTTGTGAAAACAATTATGGACAGCAACATTTTCAGTAATTAATACATTCCTTTTATAAATTAAGTGCAAAAGTCTACTTTGACTTCATTTTTGATGGAATGACTTAATTCCATCTTCTCTGTCTACTTTTTTTTATTGCTCTATTGCAGAAAGTTTTGAATAGGTTTTGCTATAGCAAAAGTAACCTATAGTAAAATCTAAATATATAGATTTAGATTTTCTAGTGCTTAATTCTGAAATTAATAAGTCATTGCTTAGCTATCGTCATAGCTTAGCTTAAAACAATTTCAGTTATTTAACTGGTATCTCAATGCGAAGATCACAGAAAAAAATTTTTTTTTTCATTTTAATTCTTATATTTTTATTGTGCTATTAATTTTAGCATTCTAAAATGTTTAATTAGTAAGCTTGTTTTTTATTTAATTTTTATTGGAATCTGCAAGTTAATGTTTATTAAGCATCACGTATCTTTTTCTGCGAAGTGATTGCATAGGACGCTGTGGTCTGTTGAATGCTTTCGGGTAAATATTTTATGAAAACCTTGGTTAATATACTTATGAATCAGATATGAAAATTTTACTGAGCCATAAAACTTATAACAATAAAACTTCTGAACAACCATACGAGTTTGGTATAAGAATTTAAGGAAATAATGGGATCGCAATTTATCGATTATTTAACTAGATATTCACTGTACTATTTATTTATGCGACGATTAGTCCAATAGCTTTGATACAATAAACTTGCGGTACATTTCAATGATTTAAAACAAATACTGCAATTACTACTCCAGTAACTGATGTGAATATACTGCAACGCACAAGATAACACTAATCGAATTCATTATTTTTTAAGTACAACAAAATATACCAGTCCTGTGTACTTGAGGAAGGGACCGTGGATGATTTTATAACACCTTGTACATGAGGGTAAAAGCGAATATCGAATACTCTCAATTAATAAATGATCAAATGAATTTAATTGATGTACGAAGATGAAGCTAAGCTATACTAGGAGCTATAGGGCTGAAGCTAAGTTATACTATGAATGAACTTCATCGCTATACAGGAATGACAATAATTTACTTCATCTCTATACAGGGTGTAACAGAACAGATGATCACATCTTAAAGGCTCTCCAGTGGCCAATCGGTAAAATCTTTGAACACTGGTAGTTAGGTCTGAGGTCCAAATCACAGCGAATTGGCTGGCTACATGGGCATTTTTGTGATTTTCACCATGTATAATATACATGTATGAGCCATTTCCCTTACAAAATCTTCCATGAAGGCATCCCTTCTCTCAGTCAGATAGCTTTGCCGTAGTCAAACAAACCAAACCACATGTTTAAGGGGAAACAGAACATGGCAAAAACAAAAATTTTTGTAATGCAGTAAGCGGTGGAATCTGAAAAGGGAATGCATCAACATGGTGAGTAAGAACATGAAAAACGAGAAGTCACTTAAATCACACAATATTTAAAAATTACGAAGATATTTACAAATATTTAAATAATGCTTGATATTTACAAGGATTTTTCGAATAAACGATCACTAACTGCAATACATGCATCGCTACAACGATGGATTCCATATATAAGATACAAATTAACTCTCTTGAAGACCTTACCGTCAGAATTAACGGGGTATGTGGAGCATTTTTCGAAATGGAGGGAACCCCACCAGCAGCCGAATAATTTATATTGTTAATTACTGGGATTGCAACCCAGGCTGCCTGCGTGGTTGGTTTTAATGAATTCCAGCGTTGTAATGTGAATATCAGCGAATTTTTCTTATCATGCACTCCACTAAAGCATCTCTCCTCTCAAACAAGTAGACCCCGTGTATTTTGCCATATTCAAATGACCCGACTAATCTAAGTTCCAAAATGTACCCTCAATAATTGCTCAACTATAGTGACTCATGTATCACTGCTGGTAGTCTTCCATTTGGCAACTTTAATAAATATATATTATTATTTTTTGTAAATATCCATGATTAATTTTTTTATTTTTTTTATTTTCCATGTGCTTTATACTTAGCGTATTTCACATTCTACCTGACACTGTATTAAGAAAGTTGTTATTTTAGTGGTAATCTTTTACTCCATGAAGTTCTGGCTATAAGTTTTGTTACACCCTGTATATCAAATAATACTAACAAGATTAAGAAATAAGAAATTTAGGTTAACAAACACATTTTACTGCTCTAAATAAAACCTAGTTGATGGGTAAATTACATATTGCTTAATAAAAAAAACCTGCAAAATAAAACCAAAGCACTTATTTCGCTACAAACAGCAGGTATAAGAAAATGAGTTTCTTAGGGCGCCTCAGCCAAACAATTCCTTTTCCCACCCGGTCTATTGATTGAGACAACCTCATCCCAAATGCTGTTGTTCCAAGTCTAATTTACTCACCAACCACCGACTTCACCATTAATACAATCCTTGGTCCTTTATGATAATATTAATCGTCGACACTAGGCAACATGGTTAAGGTACGCATTGCAGATGTTCGTAGAGCGAGTAATTACCATATCTAGATTACTATCTCCGACATTAACATATCCCTTGGCACCCGTTTTTGCATTGTTATTATTCACGGTCGATTAATGCTGGGAATTCGGATCTGGAGAGAAGCTTTTTCGGTCGAGAGAGAGCAGTGGAACGTGTGTTCTTTAATTTCGAAAGATATGAACATCTGTGGATTTTGGATACCATAAGCGATGCTGGATTAAAGAAAAGAATAAGAAAGCTACTCGTGTCTTTTTAAAGGAGCCAAAAGAAGTAATTAAAGTAACCTTGACAACAACTTAAGTTTCTTCTAAAGAATTTGAATATATATTTCAAATAAAACATATAAAAATGAGTTTTAAATCACTCGCTTTTGTTAAATACATTGAAACATGAAAAAGGTATTTTAGCTGTCATAGTTGTATCAGCCATACATAGTAACTATAAGATCATAGAGCTATTTACAATAGCTAATTTGAAATCATTTTTGCTTTGAATCATTGAGATTACGGCGAAGCACACTACGGCTATCTGCCTAAGGGGAGGGATGCCCTCATGGAGGACTTTCTAAGAGAAATTAACTCGTGCACAAGTTACACACGGAGAAAACTACGAAAGCACCTATACAGTCAGCCTATTTGTCTGGAATCGAACGCGGATCAGAAAAAAAATAGTGTTTAGCGACTTTACCGCTCGGCCGCTGGTGGACCTGTTGAAAAGGGAATTACTATTTTATCACTACTATTGCTGCACGATATCAAAGTCGTAATACAATTCGCATATGGGGCTCAATTATTTTATTTTTAGTCTAATATAACCAAGATTATTATTACAGCTGAAAAATTACTTTTTGTCTTACGTCATATTGTTGCGTTTTTCTTTTCTGACAACAGTTGTTACGTTATTTTCTTCCTTCACGTTTGTACGGGGTTCGTATGGATTTGGAGAGAGTAATGACGACACTACTTGATGAAGTATCGAAACACACTTTATTAGCCAGTATTGTCAGGACAGCTCCAAAATCTCGTTTACAGTCGTCGAAATGTTATAAACACGCTGACACGATCAGTGACACAACTTTCAGTTTATCAAGCTATCACGGTGAAGACAGTTTCACTGCAAAGCACCAGAGTACAGCTCCCGACTCTGCTCGGTCGTTCTCGGAACTCCGCGTACTCTCGAGACTCTTCAAGCTACAACTCGGGATGCACTCGAACACGGCTCCCGACTCTTCGGTTCAGTCGTTCCCGGAGCTCAGCACGCTCTCTCGACGATGCACTAGCCGCGATACGCTACTAAGAAACTCCTTCGGTGCACTCGACGATCCACTCGGTACTCGCTGCCCGGCTGTCAACTTGATCGACTACGCACGGCTCGCTAGATGCTATCAGCTCGCTAGCCGAGGCACTTACACACTAAGTGACTGCGGACCAGCAGGGTTATATAGCTTTCGGCTTGTGTTCGAGAACATTCTGAGCTAAACCGGTAAGAATTCGTTCCAGAAGGTCCTCCATCCGTCCATGGCATATCGCCGATTTTGTCGCCAAATGGGCGATTTCTCGCCAAATGTAGTAATCCTACCTTCCTTTGCTTTTTTATGGAAACCATAAAACAGTTATGCGGGAAAGCCATCTTACCGCGCCTTTACGTTTCGTAACAATATTATATCTGGCACTATTCTATTATCGAGACTGGATTCAGAAAAGTATGAACGTGTGTTTGTATGTATGTGCGTACATGTGTGTGTATATATATATATATAACAAGCAAGGTAGTTATTACAATACTGAATGACCAATTTGGTCTAGATAACATTTTGCACAATATGCTGCAAAATAAGTAAATTAGAAATTGTAGTAAGCTCGCCTAAAAGTTACCAGGAGCTGTTGCTCCAAAAAGTTCAACTCGTTTTAAAAAATTAATACATATGAAAATCAAACCATGTAACAAGTAAAACCTTAAAAAAACAAAATCATATATATATATACATACATGCACTCGTACTTACATATAAATGTGCATACATTAACATATACATGCATACATATATGCATATATACATAAATTTTTGAACCCGGTCCTGATAGCAGAATTGTACCTTATATTTAAATATTTATAACTCATAAAGACCTTTATATTAATTTATTTTATAGTAGAATGCATACGTAATGAAGAAAGAAAATCTCCTCCTCCAAAACTTAAGAATTATTTATTAATATTTTTTAGCAACAGTGTCATTATATATAGAACCTCTTTGTTTCAAATCCTTCCAAGCTATCGATTGCATAAATTTCTATTTATTTCATTTGAATTTCTATTTTACTTAGAAATCCGTGCTGATCATCAGTTAAAAGCCTGAGGTAGCAAACAATGAAGGATAAAATCTTTTGTTTTAAAATTTCTTCTTTGTTAGTAGTTGCAATATAACTAGAAAAGCAACAATTTTGAGAACCTCCAAAACTTCAGACTTTCTGGTATATAAAGTGTAACATAAATTCTGAAAATCTTCACTTGAAAGACTTTTTCATCTAAGCATAGTAAAAATAGTATTAAAAAAATAAAAATTAAACTTAATGATAATGCAAAAACTAAACTTCAGCGAAAATAAGTTTGACGCAAGGATGAAAAATATTTTACATTAAGAAAAAAAAACTATATCGAATTTTCAAACAATTTGTAGGCATATTTTATTTTATTTTTAAACGGGGCATTCGAAGAGGATCAAATACTAATTTCCGATTTTGTGCCATACAAGCAGGGAAAGCAAATGAAATAAAATCGTGTAAAAACAGAGAGTTCTGATTTTTTTATTAGACAAAATGGATAAAAATTAAGAAAAGAATTGAGGAAAATATCATAATTATCCTTATTCTCTTTATAAATATATACATGAGCTTAGGTTTCCGTCTTGTGAATGTTAGTTAACGTAATATCATACACGAAAATAAGTAATGTTAGGTGCTTCTAAAAAATTCGTCATATTTTTAAATATCTGTGTTTTATTAAGTATAAAAAAGCACGCAAATTCCTTTTTCAAGTCCTGAAATACTTTCTAATTTTTTTTAGAACGCGACTTATTATTCCCTTTTATTGCTTCTAAATTTTTACAGTATTTGTTTCAGCACCGAAAGATACACTGTTTTGTCAATAAAGGTATCAGGTAAACAGGTATTACCTGTTTTGTCTGCATAGCTTTTTCTCCTGTCCTAGTTAAAAGGTAAAAGCATTTTATTTTTTCGTCCACTGTTTAGGATGGCTACCTGTATTCATTCTTTTATTTAGAGAGAATCAGCAGGTTTAGTTATTTACTGCACCGTCCAAACAGAATTGCGCTTCGTCTGTCTAGAGGATATTCCGAGGCAATTCTGAATCGACCTCAAAGCGAGCAAGAAACTGAAGTCAGAACCAGAGTCTACGTCTAAATCACGTGGAAAGCTCGTAAGGATAATATCGTAGGATATTCCGCAGTATCCTTATGGACAGTTGAATGTGGCTTATCCAACGCCTCTGCTAGACGCTGGACACTGGTGCTAGCCGGAAAGTTTGGCAATGTGCCCTCTACCACCTGAAGCGCGCAATTCTAGTGGTTCTGCAGAAACTTCTTTCCTTCCTCTTCCAGGACTAACAGACAAAGATCCTGTTTCTTCAAATTTCATTATCATTTTGTGAAGGTTTTTAAGATTTATTGGACCTCTTCGAAACCCCTTCAAAGTCTGAAATTTTGATAAAGCAGCTACTACTCAATTACTGTTTTGATAAAACAATTTTACTAACAAAGCACGATCTCCTAAACATATCGGCATTGTCAATAGCAAGCACATTAGAAACAAAAGATCTGTGAATATTTTTAAGTTTTAGAACAGCTGTTACCTAATGTCGACAAAGATTTGCGATTTTAATACAGGAATTCAAAGTAAAACGCGCTTTCATGACGCTATGTGTAAGTAATTTTTTTTTCTCTGAAAGACATTCCCATCCCTTTACTGAATCCGCCACAAAATTTAACGATTTTCTGATGACTGAGGGCTTTAAAATAGGGTTCCTCGATTCTGGACATCCTGTACATTGCTTAGTCTCACATAATATTTAATCTCTTAAACTGTTGTTTCGTAAATAATACGTACATATTTCTGTGACTTAATATTTGATGCTTGCATGTATTATGCAAAATGCTCTTATAATATCTATCACAATATGTGATTCTATGAAAAGGATGCAAATAATCCTATAATTTGTACAGTGAAACGTTTAAGCTTATGGTATACTGTTCATTCAGAATTTCCTTTGTTATGCCCACGTATGCCTTCCGGACCTTGCTAATAGTCTTCCTTTCCTCCAGAGGATACATAGTGACAAGTTAAGCATAACTCCCGTGAGACCTGTTTTTTCTTATAGGAGTGTAAAGTAGAGTAGAATATTTTCTTCCAAAACTTTTTCAGATTATGATCAACTATGTTCAGATTTGAAACAGATTTCTTTTAAACTTGAAGGCCATTTTTTTTGCTCAAATTTCTTGACTTTTTTTTTTTTTTTTTTTTTTTTTTTTTGGAACTGATTTATTGGTATTACATTTTAAGACAATAATTCGGTAAACACTTCGTCTTAGCGTCCTCCGTATTACTTCAAATTAATCGAAAGAAATCTTTCTGAAATACCATATAACTATCTCCTTCCTCACTTCGTTTTCGAAATATTTTTTCCAAAATTTCATTTGCCATCATTCTGCTAGTAGTTTTGATATTATTTTAAACCTTGGTAATTTTTGGTCCTGAAATCTGACTATTTCTGTAACGTTTAAACAAACATTCTTTTGGCGTCACAATTATAAACGTTCTCATTTCGTTCCTGTTTCGTAATACATTTCTCTAAATGAAATGAAATGTTAGCATTTGAAAATGATGTTGTTTTAAAGAAAATAAATCTGTTACTATGCCAACTTTAAATATTTATATATATTTCCCATTACTCACTCATACTTAATCGATATAGACGTCTTACTTTTATTCAGAACTCTCTTTACTGCTGTTTCATGTCACTTAAAAGCATTTTAATGCCCAGTTAAGCCTATACCTTTTTTTTAATTTACCTTTAATATTTTGATCATTAGTTAATTTGCATTTGCAGCACAAAGCATAAATGGATAGTGTTTTGGCAATAGCATAGGCTTTTATGTTAATTAATTATTCATTTAATTATCTTATTATTTTGTCTGTACTTTCATGTCTACTTTATCGGTTTTGACTAAGATGCGTCTTAAGTAATGTATATTTTTATGCACAGATTTCTTGAGTTCTAGAGAGACCTGATAGCAAATATGGTTTCCGATCACTTTGTAACTGAACGTAAGCTGGCTTTAGCTTTGCTAGCAAAAATTTCTTCTGAATAAACTGAGAGAGCTTTATATTTAGTACTTTAATTCACTTGAGTATTTGTTCTGATTTTTCACTCAAGCTGCCAGATTTGATTTCCTGTTGTTGCTAATTTGCGTAACAGCCAGACCAATGAGTAAATAAAAGTTTTATTTTAAATCTTCATCTGAGTTTGTTTTATTCTCTTCAACATTGTAACACTACTTCACTATACTACACTCACTATAATAATATTAACACTACTTCCCATTCTTATAAGATGGAAGCGATAAATGTTCACACTATCTGAACACACACTGTCTGTAGGGCTCCAGAAGTAAACTGTTATAATATGCTGGGAAACATACATTAGAGATGGACTTCTTATTTAAAACGTTTTTTGCTAGCTATGTCTATCAAATTTGCGAGCCTATGCGTTTAAGCTTTGTGTGTTGATTGGGTACTATCGGAGGAAGAGGTATAAAGAAATGATCGGCTAATGTTACCATATTTAGGAACAAGTTAATTACATATGTTTTTATTACATTAGTAATAAGCCTATTTAATGTATTCCTATGAGAAATGTGAAACATCTGAAATTATATTGTAAAGTTATTATATATAACAAATATTATATTGTAAAGTTAAACCTAATTATCTATCCAACTGCATTTGTTTAACCCTCCGTGAACCAGCATACAATGTTTTATCGCTTGTTAGTATTACTGAAGCTTAATTAAACTTCTGCTTATTTTCTTCTGTTAAGCGCATGCTGATTGTTATAGTATGAGGAAATGCTTGTTAATTTTTTTATTATTTATAAAGAGCGAACCTGAAAGGCTGGTGCACATTCTTTAATCTTTTCCCTAAATGTTAGTAACATAAGCAGCATTTAAAACATAATTAAAATGTTTATTAACATTACGTCTTGTAATTTAATTTAAATTGTTTTCGAAATTTAGGCATATTAAGCATGAAAGTGCAAAAATCTCACTTTTTATCTTTTTAGAGATATTAATAGATTTTTGGAAGCAAGAGATGTGAAAAATGAGCAATGCCCTCGCCGGGACTCGAACCACGAACCTCTCGAATACGCACCGAGTGTGCTGACTATTACACCACGAAGGCATGCTAAGAAGGCGGGAGAAATACCTTATATCTTAATTCCAGCTAATGAAATATACAAACTTACTCTCGAAAAGATGAAAATTAGCTTGCCAAATTTTAAGCTCAGCTATGCGAAAGGCACCTCATCTGAGGCTAAACAGCTATACTATGGGTGATTTCCGCTATTCTATCTTTAATCGATAGGTCACTCGCTATTTACACCAGTTTAAATTCTGGTGAAAGCTGCCGGTAGAATATAGAGTGCAGAAAAGAATTAACTTAAAAATAGTGTTATGGTTCCTAAATTAGATAAATCTAACTTTATAATGCTTTATGGCAAAAGACAAGTTCATCTAATGGATTACGCATCATAGAATCAGACGAATGTTAACTGTGATGATATGAGTATGTTCGGAAAATGCTCATACAATTAATAAATACACACAAGTGCATAAAATCTGGAAATGAACATACAATTAAATTACTAATGCAGCTGCCGTTTTCAGTGCAGATCAGCCCTTCAGGTTTCATTACTCAAAACCATTTTGGATGGCAAAATAAAGCTGATGAGCATGTTATTATTTTGTGAGTTTTCTCCATTTGTTCCATTACAGACAGCAAAATTAAGGTGACTAGCAATGAAATAGATATCTCTGGAGAACGCTTAAACATTCCGTTATGTGAAAGACGCCAAAGTGCTGTCTTAATATGACGCTGGTTATTATAAAAGAGGCGTACGGCCTAGATATGCGATCTTTTTTTTGCAGCTGTGAGTCATGATCTTAAATGATATTCTAATGTTTTGATAGCGCAACTGTTGTAAAATGTAAAATTATTCAAAGAGGCAACCTAAGATTAATATGAATTTTCAATTAAATTATTCTTCAAGTTTTCTTCAAAATCTATGGATATCTAGAAATCCCTACTCCCTAAATTTTTCATTGACTTTCTCTTCCTGTTAATTTATGCTAAAGGTTATTAGCAGATTTTGAAATTTATTTTCTGACCGTTTCGATTTTTAAAATGGTACATAATTCAAACGAAGAAGAAATATAAATAAATCAAGAAATATTACCTATTCTTTAAGGTACATTTTGCAAATTTATATTTATAGAAATTTACTTTTGCAGCATGTACCCGTAAGGGGAAGGTGTAAAGTAAGACTGAGCGGATTATTGTTTCTTATAATACCATTTTACTGTCAAGAGAAAGGCTTTCTGAGAAAAGGTCTTAAATTTCTTATGGACTATTAAATTTCTCTGTTTGGCGAAACGAACATTAAACTTGAACTTATTATCAAGCATTAGGCCTAGATATCTGACTTGACTAAGTATCTATATTGTTTTCAGAATAAGCATTTTAGAGTAATACAATAATAAGCGTGCTTGTGCTCAAATAAAAGAGCAGCTGTTCTGCCTTCTTAACTTAGCGGTTCGACCAGTCGTATGTATATAATGTTTTACTAGCATATGCAGGTATGTTTCAATTTACCTGATCGCATCAATATGTCTCTTATCTAACGAATTAGTATTATTCAGTAGATAACCGTCTGGTCCATATATATACATATATATATATATGTATATATACGGACATAACATAACATTTCTAAATGAACTCCCAATGCGATGCTATTGGAGAACCAGGAGCAGCTTGTCGTAGACAGTTGTGGGTTCCGAACTATACACGAATAGTCTATGTAAGCCGCCCGGTTGTCCGGACCCGTTTTTATCTGTCACCTTATAAGGTATTTCTCCCACCTTCTTGGCATGCCTTCGTAGTGTGGTGGTTTGCACGCTGGGTGCGTTTACCAGAGGTCCGTGGTTCGATTCCCGGGGAAGGTGTTGCATATTTTTCATCTGTCCTGCTTCCAAAATACCTAATATCTCTATAACCTGTTCTACTTTCTGAAACTTCTGCAGCTTTAACAGCACAAAAAATATTCTAAATTGCTGTTAGAGACTGATATGCAAATCAATGTTGTTTGAGAACAGCAACTGACAAAGCATTGTTTTGAGATCGACATATTAACCATATCACATTTTTATACTAATTGTTTTCGATTATTTAAGTGGAATGCAGCAAATGCTTCAAAAATTGAATACACTCCACAACTTAGTTTAAGTAACTTTTATTTCACACTGCTTAAAATTGCAATGAGTACAAAGGAACAATTTTGGGAGAATTTCAGTATTAATCTTTTATAAAACTAAGCCCAGAAAAGGAAAATAACCAGTTTACAATATTAAATAAAATAACATCGGGTGAATTCTTTAAAGCTTATCATATTTTAATTATTTAATGTAATTAAAATACCATACTAACATTTTAGAATGCAATTATACTTAACTCCTGAAAACGTTAAATATAATTTTTAATGTAATGCATGTGATCAAGTTTAAAATTTTACACAATTTCATGAGAACCAAAATATACTCTATCCACTATTGAAATAAGTATTAAATTAATATTTTGAAAAATATAAGCAAATTCAGGCACTTTTACGTTCATAATTTCAATATGCATTTAACGGCATCCTTTGAGACATGAAAAATGAAATTCTACTTTCAACATATTGGCAATTAAAGCAAAATATATAGAAGATGATATTTTTTCACGGTTTAATAAATATATTCAGCGCTATTAACGGATCCCATTTACTTGGCACTTAATTTAGGAGCCGCATACGCTCATGCATCTAACTTGCTGAATTTTAAGCTAAAAATTCAGCATTGCTGTGTGTAATAAAATTCAACATAAATATTTAACAATTCATTAAGAAATATATTCCTTCATAAAAGCTTTCGATGCGAACTTAGACATTACCAAAAATAAAATCTGCTCAAATCTATTGGGGAGACCATTTTTCATAAATAGCTTTCTACGCCGAAGCATCATCTCAAAGGAGTAATAATTAATGTCACTATTCTTCCTATTCTCTAAGGATGAGTCTCAAACCATTCTAGCCTTTTCTTGCGAGTAAATATTTAAAAGCAATAAATTATTAAATGAATATGCAAAAGCGTTTGCGCTAATTTGGGGAGACATTTTACAATTCGTTCCAATGAAATTAATTGGGCTCAAAATAAGCAATTATTCATTTTATGAAGAATGCTATTAAAACAGAACATAACGGAGCTAATGCATAAGAAGCAATTAAAATGTTCCGATAGAAGCCATTTTCTGAACAAATGGGCTGCAATCAATTTTAAAATTTTTAAACTCAACATTAACATTTGGCCTATAACGTCCCAGACTTTATTAAGGTTATCTTCTTATTTGATTACTAAACACGTTGAATTTTCATTTTTCTTTTGAAGAGGGGTGGAGGAAACAGTTGGCTTTTTATTGTCCATATGCTAATTAAAACTTAAAATAATCAGCTTCTATTAATTTCAGTATTGGTTGAACTACAGTTAACTCCTGATTTACCGGAGTAATAATTATGACGAAGTTTACGGTTACCTCAAAATCACAGTTAGTCTAAACGAAGTACAAAAAACCACGTAAAAGGAATGAGCCATATTATAATGAACAGTAAAATTATTTTTATGTAATAATTTGCATTTTAAAGCAGTTTAATCATAAGAATATGTTATTTGGTTACATACCTCAGTATTCAAAAAAAAAAAAAAAAAACACTAAACAACCTAAAAATAAATATCATTAGAATGAAGGAAATGAGATATAAATTGGTTTAATGAACAATACTTGATCTTGATCAATACCATTCAGTCAAACTTTGATAAATGACATTGAGTCTAAACTTTCTTACTTTATAGATTAGAACTATTGTGTTTACTATAAGTTAGTTTAAGACAATTATGGATTATATATATATGTATGTATATTTCCGAAATGCATTATATTCTGGACTACCTTCAGTTAGGTTAGGAGTTGTTGTGAATAAAAACAAATCTCAAGTACTGAGATATCATTTGCTAACACTGTTACTATTTAACCTTCCCTCCTCCCTTTTTTATTTTCCGTTAACATTTTTGTTTTACGCTGATAATTTGTGACATTAATTTCCCATCATTCCTTAACCAGCAGATCTGACTATTGTAGAGAGAGCCCACTTAATCCACTACCCAGATAATCAGGTGTTAACTGTGCTAATAGTGGAGTTGCACAGCTAAAATTAGAATATCTAAGAAATATGCTAACTTAATTAAACTGAAATAAGTTAAAAACAGTATAATCACAATATCAAAAATAAACTCAATATATGCTCGGAAACTGTCTATGGAGTTTTTACTAGCTAACCCTCTCATCATCTCATGTGTTTAGAAATATTAAAACTTAAACCTCTGCAGAGAGAGGCTGCATGTAGACATCTAATGGAGATATAACTTTAAAAATGAGGGATGTACAGATATGTGAAGAAATATTTGACCTAAAAGATTCAGAAGTTGTGTAAGGCAAAACAGAACTAACTGGACAGGACAACAGGAATTTGCCTTCAACAGTTAGATGTGTAGAGACATTAGGTTATTTTTATGCGGGAGAACTGAAAAGGAAGCAATGCCCTAGCCGGGACTCGAACCTCGGACATCTCGAATACACGCCGAGTGTGCTGGCTATTACACCATAAAGACATGTTAAGAAGGCGGAAGAAATACATTATATACCCCCCCCTGTTAAAGGGCGACTGGAGATTAAACACCCAATCGCCAAATCTTGGTGATGGACAAATTATCATCTACCATCCTTTTTAGTTTGGGTGCCATTGTAGAATTATTAGTTTATTTTTAGAAAGCAGAAGATGTGAAAAATGGGAAGTGCCCTCGCCGGGGCTTAAACCACAGACCTCTTGAATACGTGCCGAGTCTGCTGTCCATTACACCACGAAGGCATGCTAAGAAGGTGGGGAAAACTGTAATCATGTCTCATTACTCTATTTTATGAAGATACTGCTAACCGTAATATTAGGAAGAGAAAAGCATGTAAAACACCGGAGCTACTTATACGAATACATTAAATGAATGCATGAAAATAGAAATACTTATTTAAAACGTTCTTTGCGTATGTTCTTGTGAGTCCATAGGAACTAATCCTTCCGAAAGAATTGCGTTGTCAATACAAGACGTAGACAGATGCATAAATAATATATAGCAGTACTTTGTGGTTTGCAATGAATTAGAAAAGGTAACTGCTTATTGCTGCAAATAATTTCTTCTAAATTAAATTACACGTAATATAATAAACATGTGTAAACATCAGGTTTTAAGAAGTAGAAAACACGAAACATCAATTGTGCTTTTTAAACATTGGCTGAACAAAGCATATTGTGCCAATCTTGAAGCAAATGTGAATTCTTAAATTGGCCGTCATATTTACAGAATTTGACCGTTATTTTTTGGAGCAAAAAGAAACTGACCAAGACAGTTGTGCTGCGATGTTTCATTTCACGGATATGATAAAATTACTCAATATCTGAACTATCTTAATCTACATTATTCTCCCTGACTGCTCAAAATTATGTTTTATCTGTAGATAACATGTTACTTTACAAATCCATCCAAGTTGCTTCTCATATTAAATATATACTTGTAAAACTCATATCATGCCGCCTGACTCTATACTGGTAACAGTGCTGACTGTTAAATCGGTGAAGGTCCGGGTACGAATCCTGTATAAAGCATGAATGTTTTCAAGTGTATAATGTTAATATAACAGGAAACCATCAACAATAACTTGAATTTCAAATTTCCTTGAGAAGATTAGTAGTATGGGAAGAGAGATAGGCTACTTCTAAATCCGTTTCCCGTGGTATTTTCCGATAAAGCTCTGGCTGACTGTCGCCTATTAAGGTCTCAATTCCTTTGCCAATGGCAGGCGCTTTCTGTTAATTCGTAAGGATTATGTTAAATTTATTAACAGTTAAATTTTGAGTTTAACTTCCTTTTTTGTCGATTCCTAACTTCAACTAACTACTTCCGGCCAGAACGTAGTTTTAGAATCACGTCTAAATACGTAATGAGGAAGAGTGGTATTTAACCACGAAGTTCTTCGGTCTTAGGGAGAGAGAAACCAGGTATTCTGTTTGCACGCTTCCCGCCTTTTTCGGCTTCTCTCTCGTAAGCTATTATTACGTTCGGCCGTACTTTAGGCACTTGATAGCTTCGCAGTCTATTAACGTTAACAGGCCAACTCTGTTAGAATTTTGATAGCTTCGGCTATATCTCTTTAGTTAAGATTAGTTTAGTATTATTCTTAGTCTCTTAAGTTCAAGCCGAAGTGTCGGCTTTATTGTACACTCCAAGACGGAGTTTTGTTAAACCTTAGTAGGAATAATAAAGGTTTAGTTTACCCTTCTATCTTGTTGTTTCCTGTCACATGAACTCAAGCGATTATTCGCTTATCGGTTCTTAAGATTCTTCACTTCCAACAGTAACTTAGAAATTACAAAGTGAGGAACTCTACAAATTCAAGAAGCGTATCTGAGTAAAATCCTATAGGATAAGCAGAATCCCATGAAAAAAAGAGTAAGTAACAGTCAACTCGTATCATGCATTTTTAAAGTATACAAAGTACAACTTCGAGGCAAACAACAAGCGAAGAGCGAGCAGATCAAGAGCGAATAAACTGTTAAAGTTAAAATATTTATAGCAATAATTTCTAAACCATTCTGAGATAATAATTATCTAATTTGATTCCTGAATTAGATCATTCTTTCAAGCTTAAGTGCAAATGTCTCAAAGTTATTTAAAGGCTTTAAAAAATTAAAATTTTAAAATTTCATCTATTTCTTTCTAAAATTATTTTCGAAGATAAAAATGAATTTTTCTTATTTTTAACCATATTTTTAAATTAATCATATGATTCTGAAAGGAATCTCTAGTTGGTTCATCTGATGCTTCCATCATGAAATATTGATACTTAACTAATCACATACCAACATTACCTCGACGTGAGGCATTTTAATTATAATTGCATTTCATACTGTATTATATTTCTTTGCCGCATCTTTGCTATTCTGTTTCTATTACTAAAAAGCAAGTTTTTTTCGATCCAAGATTTGCTATTTTGTCTGGAATCACCACCCTGGAAATCATTTTTCACGTGGTTTTGCTTCGCTATAATTAGACAAATATCTCCCTCCCCTTTTCCATTCTTTGTTTTACTTTGTTCTTCAGAATTTTGCATTATAATGTCATTGGTCATCATAGGCATTATCTCTAATTACGCCTGAATGGCTTATGCGCTTGCATAATTTCTAATAAAGAGTGTGTCTACCAAAAAAAATTAAATTTTCTCTCAATCCTTCTGAATGATAAGTGAAAGCATTTATAACATCGCAGCATGCTTTCCATAAAAACATCAGCTACTTACGGGTCAAATTTTCTATGTTAATTTGTCATTAGCTTTGATCCAGTGAATATCTGTTGTTAACGATTCGGAAACTGAAGAAAAGCTAGCAATAAAGTTTCCATTGATATTCTTTGCCTTAGCTATTACTTGTGTGAAATGTTGAAAACAGCAACGGGGAATGAATTACGTTTGAAATGCTGTATAGATATTCTGAGATAAAGCATTAGCATGATCTGATGTTTCTTATTGGTACGACGCTTTCTTAATGAACGAAAAAATTTTTATTATAATCCAAATCACTAACGGATGATGAAAACATTGAAATCATTCGACAATTGTTGCTGACAAATCGCCACCTATCTTCTCGAATAATAACCGGAGACCTTAACTCTGGTAAAGAATTATGCTGGAAAATTCACAAATATATTCTAGAAAGTGTTGAGAAAAGAAAGGTATCTTCTTCTTCAAAAGCATCAAAATTTTCATTATTCACAAGTTTTGGTACCTTCAGATTACTTTTAATTTAGTAAAAAGGAATTCTCGTCTCAGAAGTCATTAAATAGCATTGAAGAAAGTCAGAAACCACAACAGTATTCTTAATTAATGAGCTCAAAGAAAGAATCAAGCAATTGCATGAACATGCGAAGCGTTATATAGAGTTACGAGGATTGTATATTGAAAGTGTTGAGAAAGGAAAGGTATCTTCGTCTTCAAAAGCATCAAACTTTTCATTATCCACAAGGTTTGTTACCTTCAGATTACTTTTAATTTAGTAAAAAGGAATTCTCGTCTCAGAAGTCATTAAATAGCATTGGAAAAGTCATAAACCACAACAGTATTCTTAATTAATGAGCTCAAAGAAAGAATCAAGCAATTGCATGAATATGCGAAGCTTTATATACACTTGTATATTGAAAGTTAGGAAGGCTAACTTTCAATATACAAGTGTATATTTGTGAGTGTAGTAGTGTATTGAGGCTTGTATATTGAAAAGTTAGGAAGTAAGAATATTGTTTTCTCAATTTCCGATTCATATTCGTTCGAACACTGATGTCACTGATTTACAAAAATGGTTGAAACAAAGACTCTAAATGAACAGGGAAGAAGTTCCTTTAGGCAGTCTAGGAATCAGTGACATCATACAGAAGCTAACCTTATACGAGTAGTAGAGTAACCTTAGTTTCCTCCCTGTATAGAGTGAATAAAAGCCAGTTTGCTTTATAAAGTTCTTTGTGAAAGCATCCCTTCCCTTAGATAGATAGCCATACTCTGCTTTTCTGTAATCCAAGTAATTTGATCCAAATCCTAAAATTTTAGATACACTCTATGAAGACGTTATGCATAAAGCATTTCAGCTCGGGCGCTGAAACAGATCTAATTTTGAAGCACTGTAAACTGTTTTATTCTTTTTCTTTAACTAATAAAAGGAATAAAGAGAATATTTAAAGCTAGTTAGGAGGATTAGTACATGCGTATTCAATGGGGTAACATAACATAGGTTCAGATTATTCATTCACTACCTACTGCTTGTAAACATTGCTTCCTTGAAGACACAGATGAGTTGCGATTGAATGTGTTAGCTAGAAAACAAATTCCAGTCAGCCCGCGCGATATTTTCCGTCTTAATCTCGTTTAATTTCTTCACAATCTCGCGAGTTAATGGCCTCTATATGATCGATAAGCGCAATTCCCCGCGGTCGTAACGAGCCGATATTAGGTAACGGGGAACTGGCAACGGAAATTAAAATTGATTACTCCGAAAATATAAAACGACCGGTGGATCTAGGAGATTGGAATTATCGAGATAGCATCTGCGCAGCCGTTATGTGGTGTTTCTAGATTGGGGAGAATATTTTTTTCTTTGCTGCTTACTCCCGCAAACAAAAGGTTTGAAACCGCTTATCCCGCAGTTTTACTAATTACATTACTGGATATGTAGGAATGAGTTGTTTGATGAAAAATTTAGATTAGTATAAATTGTTTGTAAGGGTAAATCAGAGATGGAGTTGTTTTAAGGGGCTTTCGTTGTTTTGCGGAGTTTTGCGGGGATAATGAGATTAGTTTTGTGTTATCATATAAATGTAAGAATTTATAGAATTCTGTATAATGAGGTAATGTGAAATTATTTCACTTTGAAACCGAATGAAAATCCACGTTATAAGAAGCATTTAATACTTTATAAATTTCTCTCTCTGCCTGTCTATATAGTCAATGTACTATATATACATAAAAAACTTTGAAATGTTTCCTATTTATTTAAAAGCTAATGTTTATTTACATTCTCTATGTAAAATAACTAAAATAATTATAAATTTAAAAAGCTAGAAAAGCTGTTTCATCATGAAAAGTTAGAAAAAAATTAAATTCTTGCACCTAAATTCGATGAATTATTGCCAATTACGCGGCATCGTAAATGAGTCTTTGTGAGTGTAGTAGTGTATTATTTAACAAACATTACTAATTTATTAACAATTTGATACTCGTCAATGAAAAATATATCATTAACAAAGCATGTGTTTATTCAACAGCTTCTTCATTGATTTTTATAAATAATTAGTAAGCTCCGATTCTTTAACGAATCGAATAAGCGAACGTGTGAAACTCAGCACAATATGAAAAGAACAGGAATGAGAGGAATTAGAATGAGAGAATTAAAAAGCAAAGTATAAAGTATTTTCTGCCCCCTTTCCTCATGGCTTTGGGGTGAAACTGGAAGTATGCTCGATGCGTGTTTTGAAAGTCAGAAGTCGGTCGATATAACTTAATGACTTTGTAAAAGAGTACATCCAACTTTAAAGTCGTATATGCACTTTGAGAGTTGGTGATAAGATTAAACGGAGATAATATAATAATCAAATAATATTAAATAAAGATTCAACGAGGTTGGATCCTTTATTTTATTGTTTTATTTTTACAATATAGGAACTTATTTCACAATATTCAAACTTTTAGCAACATGGAGTAGTAAAATTAACAAAATAAATCAATTCATGGAATTAATCAAAAACTTCGCTGCACGCAATGTTTTTAGTAAGAACATTATTAAGCATTACGAATATGACCTGAAACGTAATAATAAATTGCGCTAGATTTAAGGCTAAAGAATGCGCTTTCATCTAATGGGATAAGCCTAATATAGATAGGGAAAAATTTGGTCTTCCTTTTACGTTCCGGGAGAAAAGGAGGAAAGAGGCTTTTCCTTTGACCTTGTAAGATCAGCAGAATGTGTCCACATCATATACAGTTTTTTTTTTTTTTCCTCTCAGCCTTTTCTAACATAAGACAGCTGTTATATGTATTTCACGAAATCCTTTTGGATAATCACTGCGCCAAGACAGGTGACCAAGATTGTTTTGCTTCTCCGAAATTTTATGGTAACACTTTTTTTAATATTCGTAAAAATAAAAAGTTAAATTTTACGGTAGTTCCTCTGCCTTCTTAGCATGCCTTCGTAGTGTAGTGGTCAGCACACTCGGCGTGTATTCGAGATGCCAGTGGTCCGAATCCCGGCAAAGGCGTTGCTCTTTCTTCATCTTGCCTGCTTCCAAAATAATACTAATGTCTCTACAGTGGCGCCCGAACTAAGAGGGTGTTGGAGGATGATTCTCGCCGCCCCCCAGGATTTGGAGATTGGGTAAACTTTTAAAGAGTGACTAATCCCCAGTCACTCTTTAAAAGGGGGAGTATATCAAGTATTTCTCCGGCCTTCTTAGCGAGCCTTCATGGTGTAGTGGTCGTAGCATACTTTTTGCTCCAGAAAGTTTTCTTTCAAAATTACAATGAAGAAAGATCATTAATGCAATAAACACAAAAGTAAATTATACTGTTATGAAACTTCCCTAAATTGAGTTCCTACTTTTCCACTTGATTTCGATCTTTAGGAAATATGACTATCAGGTACTGTCAGTACAGTAAAAATTCTAACAAAAAAATACATGCTTGCTTAATTTTATCTAAAACGTCCAGAAAAAGAATTTATCAATATTTTAGAAGTATCACTCATCTGAAGCACTCAGAGATAAGGTCTTAAGATTTAGAGTAGACAACATGAAAAATTAACTCGAATTCGAAAAGCAGATCTTCCACTTGTTAGATGGATCTTCTAATCACTTATAACACTAGAGTAGGCACGTGAATCCGAGCGCTCTTCTCCACTTAAAAGGCAGGAGATTAATTCTACCAAATACAGGTGCCGAGAAAGTAACATCCATCATGTTTTTAGATCAGGCGTTAATGTTAATGTCAGATTTTTCAGGTTTTTTCGAGGTAGAAAATGGAAAATTTACCGATTTTTTGAACTGTGGAACTTCTATGTGCTAGCTAGATATGCTAACCACTTACTTTACCAAAGCAAGTAACGAGAGAATGCGATAATTCTTTACAGAGTTATGCAAAAGTATGAAAGGTATTTTCTTCTTCCTTATAGAATGCCTATTTAGTGTAACTGGAAAACACGTCCTGTTTGCAATTTGAATGTCTTAAATTCAAATTTTGGTCGGGGAATAGCATTTTTTCATGCCCCCTGCTTCGACACGCCTTATTGCTCTGCATGTATTATGACGAAAGGAGAAGCTCGGAAATGAATTAGATACAATATTAGTTTGAAAAATAAGCTAAAATAAGGAACTTGTACTAATTAGAAACCAGACATCAGCTGAAAACTGATACTTGAAAAATGTAACAAGCTTGGTACATTGAATAAAAAATTATTTGATTTCTAGTATGGTTATCATATTCCAAAGCACTTCAATAAGTATGGCATTTTCCTTTTTACTTCCTTATACGAAACAAAGGAAGTACTGTAATCACGAAAAATTCCGGGTATCATATTTCAACGAAAATACTCCCTTCTGACCGCTATTGAATGCAATTTAACGATGTTTCTGCGTGACATGTTTACTTAAAGACAGAATAAAGGACTCTTTTTCCTCAAACGAATTATAAAACTGATTTAAAATTGATTGAGAAGAGATTTTTTCGTGGCGTCTGTGCGTATGCAGATAACTATGTATGTATGTATGTATTTATCTCGCATAACTCAAACACGAGTAGCCTCAGAACGTCGAAATTTTGTATGTAAAAGTGCTATAACATGTAGATGTTCACCTCCCTTTTTGGTCGCAGTCAGCCGCACCAAAAGTATATAAATATATAAATATATATATATATATGTAATGATATTTTTAAATCAATTGATTAAATTAAATTCTAATCATATTCCTTAATAATGTGTTGGCGATTCTCTATCTAAATTGCATCCCTGTTCCTAAATTGTGGCGAAATCCTTTCTTTATCATAAATTATATTAACCTGTAGACGCCCGCCAAATCGCCAAACTCAAAAATCTGTCATATTACATAAAGTCGTTAAGAACACTCTTGATGAGAAGATAACGTCACTTCCGTGATTTCAATTAATATCGCTGATTGGATGAGCTCCATAACGCACACATATCTATAAATAGGGCTTCTCCTCAAGGTACAGGAAGGAACGCTTGTGAGATGGATGCTGAAATAAACGTATCACTTTATTCCAAAATTTGTCTCATTCCTGTTGCCCCAGCTGCACAACACAAATAATGTATGAGATTCTACATTTCATATATATATATATATATATATGAAATGTAGAATCTCATACATTATTTGTTACTCAGCTCAGTGAGCTCAGTTTTTTATTCTTATAAGTTGGTAAATTAGGCATTTTCTGCTTTAAAAATGATTGAACTATGTTGTTTTTATACTCCGGTTAAGGTTTTTATGCCTTTAGTTAATCTGCATAGAATATTTGTAAAATTATCAACAATTTAAAAGTTGCTTAAGGCGGCTAAACCTAATTTCTTCACAACGGCAGCCGTGTTTCTTTACATTTGAAATTTAGTAGAGTAGTGAATTCAGTTTTTGCACCTTCAGTGTCTTTTTGTAAAGTGTGACAAAAGGAAACTTTTAGTTTTGTGCTTCGGGAAACTTGCCTTCTTGTCTTCTGGACGAACTGCTTGCTTTTGCGTAAAAACTGTAATTTCTCACTTAAGAATTGTTTTTTTTTAATTGTTTTAACTCTACTTCGCCTTTTATGTTTTTCTTTAGCTTTCAATTTTTAATGAACATATTTTGAGTTTTTATGCATTTTTGCAGTACCGCGAAGTAAGAATGAATTAATTGAATGAAAAATATGTCTCAATGAAATTCGAGAAAATAACTATTTCGTAATTAGCAGCTAATAGTATTGTCGCCAGTCTCCTTCGGGCGGAGGAGAATGTTTACGAGTAGCGCATGCGCATTATATGTAAACGGCGCTGAATTGTCTGTTGAAAAAGTGTTTCTTTTTTATTTGCTTAATTTCTTTTATACATCGTTTTAGATTTATTATAGTATTTAAATGAGTGTGTTATTGTATTGTGTTTTAAGCGCTATCAACGATGTAGATTTAATCAAATTTTATAATTTTAAATGAAATGCAGGAAAAAATACGCATAATTTAATATTCCGTGCAAGGAAATCGTGCGGTGTATACATCAGATTTTTTACAATGGTATAGTTAGAACCAAAAAAAAAGTATTAATATGCAGAACTTCCTTAAATTTTTAAGTAAATATTACGAAGACGAGGATCTCTTAAATTAGCGATTTTCATTAAAGACGCTGTTTTGTTTGTAAGAATCTTTAGCAGCAAAATGTTTCAATTTTAAAAGCAAAAATATTTATTTAAACTAAGAACTATTTTTATAAAGAATTAGATACTATGCAAATTTTTGGATTATTTTACATTAGAGTTTGTTTAGCTTAATTAATTTATCAATCAGCCTTCTGCTTAAGTAAATATTTTTCCTTCTTTGAAATTTTAATTCCTTGAAATCTTCTGAATTAACAGAAGTGTCGTTTTTTATATTATGTGTAATATCTTATTAAATTTTTAAGCCTAAACATCATTCAAACAAATAACAATTAATAATGATTAAAATATCAGAAGAAACCTAAAATTTTGCAAAAACTTAAGAGAAGACATTTTAAATTTCTATATTCTACAAATTTAATCTGATGCACAAAAAATGTAAAAAAAAAAAAAAAAAAGTAAACATTTATTGAATAGCTTATTTTGGGTTAATTTACTGATGTTTTTTCGTACTGGTTTAGATACCGTTAAATAGAACTCAATAAATTAAAAGCGCGGTATTCAGATCTAAAACTTCATATAAAAAGGAAAGAGACAACTGATGACTGTATATACTTACTGATGACTGTATAAATTTTGATTCTTCCAATTAAAATAGTTCTTATAATAAACCGCGCAATTTCGTGAAAATAATCTCGACACACTGTATGAAGAGACTGATGTAAGTTTTTCGAAGTTTTTACATAGTCACTGTAGTGTTAAGAAACTCTGTCAATAATTAATTATTTTTAACTTATTTTTAGTGCAAAAAATGTCTATATTTTAATAAAAAAATAGGGTAAACATAAAGCATTTCGCAGGTTAAAATATTTTTTAAGCAAAATAACCGAGGAAAATGCTTATTTTCTTTAACATTACATTTTTTACGTAGTTTTAATTTATGGTGTTACCATGACATCAGTTGCTCCACAATATCTGACTGCATGGGAAAAAATCTGATGTGTACACCACATGATTTCCTTATGGAATATTAAATTATACGCATTTTTTCTGGTATTTCATTTAAACTTATTTCCACGAATTTCATTAGAGATATATTTCTCATTCAATTAACTCAGTTCTCACTTCGCGGCAAGGGAAAAATACATAAAAACTTAAAATATTTTCATTAAAATTTAAAAGATATAGAAAAACATAAAACAACAAATACAGTCAAAACAATTTTTACAATTAAATTTACAGTTTCTGTTATAAGAAAAAGTTTCGCCACCAAGGTTAAATAGCTTTACTTCAAGGTACCATTGTTAAATAAGAAACTCCTATATGTTAAATGTTAAATATGAAACTACTTGCCGTGAAAAGGTTTCTACTTCCTCTTAGGGAGGAAAACTAAACTTTGCCTCTAACAAATTTGCCAACTAACAAATTTTTGTGATCGTATAGTGAAACGTGTACAGCATTTTTGCGTTGTGAAAAAAATGCATCCCGGAACCGCGCCGTGAGAGGATCGAAAACATAAGAAAAACATGTACAAGATATAAAGGGAAAGTTCATATTAAATATATAAAGAAAACATACTGTAAGAGGTTTCCAGATTAAATATCAGTTTATTTAATTACATCACAATAAGAAAAATCTTAACCTCATCTGAGAGTCTGTTCATTTAAATTCATAAAAAAACTTAAGGTTTGTCTGGTAATTTAAAAGAAAGGAAAGGGAAACAATTTAAGGCCTGAGAGTTAAATTTTAGATTCGACGTTGTTTTTACTGCTAAGGACGTTTTGAACAGCTTGCCTAAAGTTCAAACACACCAAAAAAAAAAAAAAAAAAAAAAAAAAAAAAAAAAAAAAACTTATCTTGAGGGAAATTCTTGAAGTGGAGGACTCTTATCTTATCAAGCGTTGATGTCGGCCGGGCTCATCTTGACACTGGTTCTAAAAATGTAGACTCCACTTCACCACTGTAGAACAGAAACAGGAGCACTGCTGCCCAGGACGGCTATCCGCTTGGTCCTGAAAGTCCTATGTCAACACGCAGGTAACTCGTTCAAATTTCGCCTCTTTACCAGCACGCCGCAAGGAAGAGGGTTTTCAGCCTCAGGTCAGAAACGTTGTTTCTAGGCAATTACGGCTCGCCTGTTCTTACTCATCCCAAGAGCAAGCTTCACGAGTAACGTCCCAAGTAAGTTCCACCCGCCAGTCAGCAAGAGAGAGTCGCGGTTCCACCCGCCAGTCAGCAAGAGAGAGTCGCCTCTTAACCCAAAACGCGGCCGGGGAGCATATTTGTGCTCCCCGCCGGAAAACATCTCTCGTAGTCAATTACATTTATCTCCTTCAAGCCAGTTTTCAAGAGCAACGTCCACTAGTCCAGCCAGCCCAAAAATCAGTGAGACAGAGAGTGAGCCAAAAAAGTGAATCCAACTCGAATTTTCCTTCGTCTCCTTCACAAACCGGGCTCCCACTATGGCTTCACTTATCGCCCCCTTAATTATGGCAAAATCTTCGTTTTCAACCCCTGAATGCGGAAATAAGGGTGATCGCGCATGCGCGCCTTTCTTCACTTAGCCAACAACCGGACCCTCAATCGCCCAAAACCTGAATGACTTACATTGAAAGACAAGTAGCAACCTTTGACCTTTCTGTCACGTACTTTCCTCTCTTAAGGTCAACTAACAATGAAAATTCTTTCTCGGACATTCTAAAGGACAAAGCGCGCGAAATCATGACTTGGCAAAAATTGCCTCCCTTTCCCTGCTTCTTTCACAATGAATAAAAGTTTGTACAAGATTTGCAAATAAAAGAAAATAAATAATATTCATTTAAACTAAATAATATTTCCAGAAGGATCTGTTTTTCCCCAAAATTAAAGCCTTAAAATAAATAATTCATAATCAAATAAAAATTAAGATTTCCATAAATCATAAAATCATTCACCTAATTTTTATAACGCTATCAGATAATTTCTCTACATAACATTCCTTTCCCCTAAGGAATTAAATTTTGGGTTACCAAAATTTAGCAGACAGACACTTCTTGAAATACCATGACTCATACTGTGCAATAAGGCTAAAGGATAACATACTGTAACAATATTTCACACGACTCCTTGGTAACAGTGACGTTACTGACACATCAAATTTCAAGTCCAAAATGTGCAAGTAAAACAACAAGATTAATCAAAGCAATTACTAATTAAAATACTCAAGGAAGATCATTAAAAAACAATTAATCAAAACATCAATTAAATCACTTAATTAATTAAATAGAAATATTCAGAACACATACAAAAATAAAAATAAAAATAAGGCGCTAATCACAAACAAAATATGTCTAAGATCAATCAATAATGACAAAAAGAATTTCTCTTTTTTTTTTCCAGTTCATTGCATCACATTAGTGTTGCAGTCTCTGTGTGGCCACATTTCTGAACGTTTATTTATCTATTCATTCCTTTTCAGTCCATTAATGTAAACAATTTCACCTGAGGTCGAACACATTCTACTATTGTGACAATTTTTGCTGAGCACAATCATGGAGTACATTAAATGAGTACGGAGTTGTCAATGCAAGCGAGAGAAAACCCTGTAGTTAGAAATCATTGTGTTAGCAACTCCCCCCTGCAGCCTTCAACGCGAGAAAATGAAAGCAACCAACCCCGGAATGTGAACTCAGCACCACAATACTCCTTAGTAGAGGAACTTGACCTTAAAAGAAACCAGATTTCACCCTCCTACGTCTCGCCTTCGACCAAGGAAGAACAATCACTCTTTCAAAGTTGAAGACTTTATCTTTCAATTTTTCCCTTACGATAGATAAGCCACTGAATGTGTTCGGATACTCACACCCGAGGCAAGAAATAATCTAATCCAATTGTTCACACCAAAAAAAATGAAATAAATAAAAATAAGATAATTAACGCGCCGCAGATACATAAAATACATTCCTGAGAAAAGAAACACACTAATAATTCCAAATAAAATATGTCACATGAACGTATTCAAACAAAGAGTAAAGACCCCTTTAAGTACTACGAAATTGAATAACTTCCAGGAATGAATCCCAAACAATCACGTCTAAGAACAGAAGCGGCCTGATCAGGGCCAAGCATTAGAAAAGAAAAGAACGTTACAACACAAGGAACCTCGGAACCAGCCGAAAATACCCCACACAAAAAATCAGAAAGATAACGTGATTGCCCAAAAATTCGATCCAACCAAAATCAATTCCGAAAATAGCATCCAGAATACGCTGTGCAAATACCAATTAGAATTTTATCCAAAACACACAAAAATAATAGTAATAATACAACCTAATGTATATACAAAATAACGTTTGGCCAAACTGAAAAAGTCAAACTATATACTACCAAGATACACATATACACATAAAATGAAAATACAATTAAACTGTAAAAATTTCGTACATAATTCAAATGAGCAATGAGATCCGTGACACTTAAACAAAAAAAAATTTTTAAACTGCAATACCTAAACAAATACACACATAATCATTGCGTTAAACCATATCAAGTCAAAATATTTCACTGTAATTCAAATCAAGCCAAAAAAAAATCAACCAACAAGAGTGAAGTGCCGCTAAAATTTCACGGTAAACACTAGTGAGTAACAACACCATATTTAAGTCCCCTTAGTTAGACAACAAAAATTTCAGTAATTCTAAAAATCCCTTAAATCCACGAGGAAAAAAAAATCAACCTAGTCAAAGAGATCAATCAAAGCTGGACTGAAGCACGTTACTAGAACACTAAATAAAATATCACAAATCAAAAAAAAAGTGTTCAAAACAAACCCCCCAATTTTAGGCAAAAACTGAGATCTATTCTGCATCAGACTTCCAAAACGTTGTATAGTAACCTAAGTAGCAGCCTTCAGCAACACCTCCACCCAAACAAAAGAAACAAAGTAACTCTTTACCGCGTCCATGTAAGCTGAGAAAAGCGCTGTATTATAAATGACAGACTCAAACTTTACGTATCAAGCAAACCTCCAGACACGTTGAAAAAGAACATAAGATCTCTTATCTCGGAAAGAAAAGTGCGCTGACTGAAACGTTACAATTCTGAACCAACACAATGAAAGAGATACAACAATAGATTTCTCAGATAACAAGTTCCTGTTTGCCCCGGTGTAAGAGGTCAAGTGCCACCATGAAGTGCAAGTATTTACTAGAAAACGAGCTTTTAGGACATTACAACTTCACGCAAGACCTAACTGCAAGCAACAAATGCAAAGTTCTCAAAAGTGCTAAACTAAAAAAAAATACTCATAACTCGTAACTCAAAATCCCTAAAAATCACACAAATGAAATCCATAACTCAAATTCTACTATTTTCCTATGACCACAGAAATCTTAATTCTTCCACAGAAACTAAACATCAGAGAACTTACATTTTACGGACCTTGGCAGAAACCACCAAAACAAAACAAAAACTTGATACAACTATCTTGATACTACCAATTCAAATACAAAACTTTAGCCAAAACAAGAATTAACCCCAAATTCAGCAACAAGTCCAACCAAGAAAGAAAATTCAATAACTCAAATCTAATCTATTATGATTCACTAGCAAATTCAAGACAAACTACTTGTAATCAACAGAAAATTCCCACACATGAGTACAGAGCAAAAGTAACTAATCTTCTCAAACTTATTTCAAAAATTTTCACAAAACAAATTCCCGTTGTCACAAAATTCTCATTAAACTTCACTTCCTACAATTCACAAGACTAAATTTCTACTGTTTAAACATTTCTCACATGACAACTCTTCACAAACTTAAAACTCAGAAGATAACTAATCTCAATTACTCTGACTCATTAAACTAATTAGAACTTCACTCAAGCTGAAGAATTCAATCAAAAAAATTAAATAACCAAACATCACTATTGCTGATCTCAGGCAAAAATTCAAATCTAACCCATGTTCACTTTAAAACAGAATTTTGCAATTGAAAAATAACCTTCAATTTTTACTCATTCATTTGTATCATTATGCCTTAAGAACTTATAAAATTCATTGCTCAATACTAAATTAAAGATTTCTAACACATTACACAATATACTGGAATCATATCAAAACATTGTAAATCAAAAAGCAATAATAGACTACGCTAGAGAATCATGAAGACATTACATACATTTCACAAAATATTATTCAATTAAGTCAAAAAAAATCAAAATTTCTCTAACGTTACGCCTCACAATTACACATTTCACAAGATTCTAGGTTAAAAAATCAGCAAAAACACAAAAAAAATTTCTAGCTACGCATAGCTAAGGCTTGTCTCATTCAGTAAAATAATTAGAGTCTTTATCTCTTTCTCTTAGAAGTGCTCAAAAAATGAGTCCAGTTTTTACCGACAAGCACTCGAAACTTTATACAAGGATACACAAATAGCATAGGATTATCGTGAAATAATTCATTTTCCATCTTGTATCAGAAATCAGAAATCAAAAGTATACATCCAGAAAAAACTCAAGGATTTTCAACAGTAAAAATGTACAGTACCTATTCTGCTACATTAAAATATATTTTTTCTAATTTTAAAGTTCAATTCTGTTTGCCTAACGTTAAAGTCCAAAATTCCTGAAATTCACACACATTTTCAAACTTTATCACTCTCGTATTAACAACTTCATTAAAACAGTAAATTACTAAAAATAGGTAAATGCAAAATCAATTTACACACCTTCTCAGAACATAATACTTTTGTACTGGTCAACAACCTAACATGCACAGTATGAAATCATCGAATCACACCTACCAAAACACTATCTTTTTGGTTAATATTATACAAAAACAGTTTACCTAATCTTAAATTCAATTCTTAAATTAATTTAGAGAATTAATATCCTGCAGTAACCAGTAAGCAAACATAATTCAAATCAAAACCTTAATTAGTCCTCACACATAAAATTTAACACCTTCTGAAAACAGTAAGTTATACAAAATAAATAAATTCAAAAAAATAAGTTACTGATTCGATCCCTCACTAAGCAGAGGTCACGGCACCAATGTTATATTGGTTAAGTTCACGTGAGAGGATCGAATAACACAAACTAAAAAAAAATAAAACTTATCTTGAGGGGACATCTTGAAGTGCAGGACTCTTATCTTATCAAGCGTTGATGTCGGCCGGGCTCATCTTGACACTGGTTCTAAAAATGTAGACTCCACTTCACCACTGTAGAACAGAAACAGGAGCACTGCTGCCTAGGACGGCTATCCGTTTGGTCCTGAAAGTCCTATGTCAACACGCAGGTAACTCGTTCAAATTTCGCCTCTTTACCAGCACGCCGCAAGGAAGAGGGTTTTCAGCCTCAGGTCAGAAACGTTGTTTCTAGGCAATTACGGCTCGCCTGTTCTTACTCATCCCAAGAGCAAGCTTCACGAGTAACGTCCCAAGTAAGTTCCACCCGCCAGTCAGCAAGAGAGAGTCGCGGTTCCACCCGCCAGTCAGCAAGAGAGAGTCGCGGTTCCACCCGCCAGTCAGCAAGAGAGAGTCGCCTCTTAACCCAAAACGCGGCCGGGGAGCATATTTGTGCTCCCCGCCGGAAAACATCTCTCGTAGTCAATTACATTTATCTCCTTCAAGCCAGTTTTCAAGAGCAACGTCCACTAGTCCAGCCAGCCCAAAAATCAGTGAGACAGAGAGTGAGCCAAAAAAGTGAATCCAACTCGAATTTTCCTTCGTCTCCTTCACAAACCGGGCTCCCACTATGGCTTCACTTATCGCCCCCTTAATTATGGCAAAATCTTCGTTTTCAACCCCTGAATGCGGAAATAAGGGTGATCGCGCATGCGCGCCTTTCTTCACTTAGCCAACAACCGGACCCTCAATCGCCCAAAACCTGAATGACTTACATTGAAAGACAAGTAGCAACCTTTGACCTTTCTGTCACGTACTTTCCTCTCTTAAGGTCAACTAACAATGAAAATTCTTTCTCGGACATTCTAAAGGACAAAGCGCGCGAAATCATGACTTGGCAAAAATTGCCTCCCTTTCCCTGCTTCTTTCACAATGAATAAAAGTTTGTACAAGATTTGCAAATAAAAGAAAATAAATAATATTCATTTAAACTAAATAATATTTCCAGAAGGATCTGTTTTTCCCCAAAATTAAAGCCTTAAAATAAATAATTCATAATCAAATAAAAATTAAGATTTCCATAAATCATAAAATCATTCACCTAATTTTTATAACGCTATCAGATAATTTCTCTACATAACATTTCTACGCAAAAACAAGCAATTCGGCCAGCAGGTAAGAAGGCAGATATTTCTGTGCACAAACCTAAAAGTTTCCTTTTGACACTGAAGATACAGAAAGACTTAATTCACTATTCTGCTAAGTATCAAATGTAAACAAATATGTCTGCTATAATAAAACAAAATTAGGCTTAGACTCACTTTTCGTTGCGGCCGATGGCAACCAGAATAAGAGGTGCACAATTACATGTTATTGCAATCCTATATACAAACTTTCAACGTTCTGAGGCTGCGTGCGTCCGTAGACGGCACAAAAAAAAAAACTTTTCTGAATCCATTTTAAATCAGTTTTATAATTTCTTATGGGAAATAGAGTCCTTTATCCTGTCCTCACGTAAAGATGTCAAGTAAAAAACATCGTTAAATTGCATTCGATCGCATTAAAAATTTAATTTTCGTTGAAATACAACACCCGAAATTTTTCGTGATTAGAATACTTTACTTCGTACAAGGAAATAGCTAGTGACGAAACAATATCATCGGGGGAATTATGTGTGTTTTGTAGTATCATGAAACTAAATCATCCATCAACAGCAGTTTAGAAGTTTATACGGACGCCAATCCACCAAAGGTTAGGTACATCAGGAATTGGCATCCGAAGATTTTAAAGAAATTGATCCAGAAGTGGTGGTGACCTTTCAGATATTGGTAACAATCCCACAAATTTATCTGAATGATAAAATTGTGGACAATATTTATCAATCGGACACAGAACATTTTAAAGACCGAGTCTTAGCTGCACTAGTTCGTGATCCTCGTACTTTTAACGCCGGAATAACAGATGATATGTTAAATGATGATTACAGAGCAAATTTTGAAAACCAAGTGGCGGTAGCTGAAATACCGGCTTGGTATTCTCCAAGTTAAAAAGCCGGTACACACTGAAATGAACGAGCATAATAGTTGACATAAAGAATTCAATTGTTGCAATTAATATTTTCGAAAAGCCATGTGTGTCTAGAATGGTTCTGGAGCAGCAACTTGTAATCATTCAATGCAAGTTTTACCTGTATAACTCTTTCTGTTATAACTCTTCCTGTGATATAACTCTTCCTGTGATCCTGATATAACGCATAATTCTTAGTTTTTAAACATAAATAAAGATAAAAAAAATATCTACAGTCGTAATATAAAATTCCTATAGGATTTTGTCATTGTTATTAGGTTTTATTTTCGATGCGATAGCAAAATATAGATATGATTTTCGAAGGAAACATTGCAACATGAGGCATTCGATTAAAAATTCGTTTGTTAATTAACTAATAATATAAATTTTACAAATCCTTTTAAAAATGTTATTAAAAAGTTCATATTTTTATATAAATTTGTTATATTCATATGCGAAATAAGAATATGGAAGAATATTTTATATTCATGAAAGAGTGCACCGTAGTTTCAGTGTTTCCTTCTATGTGTATCTTTTGTAATAGTAACAGGTGCATTCCTTATCCGAGTATAAAATAAAAACTAAAACTAGACTCAATGGCGTAACAGCCTCAATGGCGTAACAGCCTTAATGGCCTGCAGTGCCCGAAATCTGCTTTCTTGACCGTGGGCCCCGGTTTGCGTAAGCATATGCCCTAAACAAGTGGTCAGCTTGTCGCAGGACCCCCAGCGTTTAGTCCCCAAGCGAACTTGGTACTCATTTTATCGACCCAACTGATGGAAATCAAGGGATGAAAGGATGAGTCGACCTTGCCCAGCCCGGGAATCGAACCCCGGACCTATGGTGCTGCTGCGCGATGCGCTAGCCACTGCGCCACAGGGCCTAGAGTACAAAGTAAGCCTTTCAAAATTCGGTCTTGTGTGTTTCTTCCATTTAGCCAGAAGTATGACGTCACTAATATAAGAATTGAAATAGTTTTCTAACCCCATATAATATGTTTATATTAAAATTTCTGTCTCGGCTTCTGATGTACACTATCATCTGTATTAAAATTAAAATCAAATGGCTAAGAAAAATTTTATAGTGACATACAGATTAAAAGCCTCATTTTATATATATAATGACAGATGCTTATTAAACTCACTGGTTAATAAACTCGGTTGCTTTCTACGTTCAAATTGCCTGAAACCGAAACAAATGCATACTAATCAATAGAAAAACCGTCCGTTTCTTGGACGGTGCCACTTATACAACTCCAATTCAGTGAAAGAATATCTTACTTATACTTATCAAAGCTTTTCGTAGTTCATCCATTTAACGTATGTGGACTGTGGCTTTATCATTCAGGTATGTATTCAATAAAAGGTTATAAGATATTTCTCTCGCCTTCCTAGCGTGCCTTCGTGGTGTAGTGGTTCTGCACGCTGGGCCGGTATTCCAGAGGTCCGTGGTTCGATTGCCGGCGAAGGCGTTTGTTAATTTTTCATCTTACCTGCTTCCAAAAATATCCTAATGTCTCTACAGTGTCGCCCGAACTAAAAGGGTGTTGAATGAAGATACTCCATACCCAGAATTTGGCAATTGGGCCCCTAAAAACCTCAATCGCCTTTTAAAAGGGGGAGTATATAAGGTAGTTCTCCCGCCTTCCTAGCGTGCCTTCGTGGTGTAGTGGTTCTGCAAGCTGGGCCGTATTCCAGAGGTCCGTGGTTCGATTCCCGGCTAAGGCGTTTGGTAATTTTTCATCTTGCCTGCTTCCAAAAATATCCTAATGTATCTACAAGTGACTGAAATTTTCCTACCCGCAGTACCTGTATCTGTGAGACACTGTGCTCAAAGATCTTTGTCATAACTGAACTTCAAAGGGGAAGATGCAGACAAGAAAGATTCTTTATCTTAAGATTATCAAAAACAATCCTTTAAAGCAGGGGCGGATGGCGATAATCTAACTGCCGAGATCAATTGGAAAACCAAATGCCGGCACTTTTTTGAAAATTGATCATTGTTCGCCGAGACACGGGGTTGCCCCATGTAAACAAACAAGTACATGTACAAACTAGGCCAGCACCTATATTCCGAGAAAGAACATCCCGGAAGAGGAGCGCTCCGAGAATATCCCACCCCTCTTCCCCTATCAACAACCTCTCGAGACGATTTCGATTCTCCGTGTGTTTTGAGTGTCTCTTTGCCCCACAGTTACTATACACTTACAAATATCCATCCTTTCTCTGGGATTCGAATTCAGGCCCTCCCTTACGGTACTCGGCGTCACTGAATACTACACGATCTTGGCAACAAAGCCATATGGCATGGGGACATACACAAAGCCAAATGGCATGGGGACAATTGGTAAAAAAGTAATGGTATAGTTTTAAAAAATAGCAGTCAGTCACCAAGACACAATAGTACCTCAACGTAAAGTTAGAAAGTTATATAGCATCCTTATGAAGTTCAGCTTACAACATCTCGGGTGTAGGTACTGGTAGAAGTGAGACGGGATACCAGAAATTCGCCACTGGTCGTATAGTAGTTTCTCAGTACTAAGTACATAGTTCTGCCGAAGTTTTGAGAGAGGATACCTCGGGGTACGGTCCGAAAGTGTCACACCCCTCTTCCTCTAACACCAGTCTCTAAAGAGGACTTCGGTTTGTCATGTAGTTTGAGTACCCCCTTCCCACGCACACACTATACGCTTAAAAACATCCACTCCTTTTCTGGAATTTCAGCCCTTGCTCTGAGATATGGCAATCGGCGTTAATGGCAACTATGCGTTTTGGGCGGTAGCTTACATCACGAAGAATGCAACCTTTATCAAGGTTCTAGAATACCCATGTACTTTTTTTTTTTTTTTTTTTTTTCCTTGGTAAATAACCACAAGCTTGCATGAATCTTCGCGGTAGGACATCGTTATGAAATCAGGTATGTATATATATGAAAGTTGCCGATATATGAAAATTTCTTGCTTTTATGCTACGGGGTAAAGAATAATTCTGAATTTTCGTCCAGTTGACGAAAATGGGAGTTGACGAAAATGGGATTACGATAATGGGTTTATTGTGTTGTCCTTAGTTAACGTTTTTTTTGGAGGAGGATACCATTGAATGTTTTATTTCCAATGTGTTTATTGTTTACTGCTGAAAGAATCCCATTATTAGAATTAATGTTTCATAAGCTTTTAATTCATCCATATCAGGAAATAGGCGGCGCTATGGCCACTGGTGTCTCTGGGCATTTCCCAAATTCCCAATAGCCCTAGTTGCTTTTTGCTGTAAAGGCCTGTTAAATATGTGAGATTTTCTCCTCGAACACTAGCTGATAGGAGGTAGCAGTGCAACTTTTGTTTCCCATTTTTTCGAGATTTCGACATTCAAAATTTTTCCTTTGAGTTAAATACATTATATTCACAGAGAGTTATAAAAACAATCATGTACTGCTTCTTAGAATTATCAAACATTAATAATCGTTTAATGAAAAAGAAATTATGCCTGTATGTTGATGGGAAGGCAAAAGGAGCATTGGTAATGATATAATCATGAAGTGACAGATCGACTAAATAGACAAAGGACATTTTTTCGGCTGGCTGGCAGCATAAGTTTTGAAATTTTAATAAATCATTGAAGGAAGAATTTTTAAATTTGTTGTATTCTTAACTTGTAAGACGTCGAAATTGCCAAGTGAAAAGACTTAAGCCTGAAAGTAAAGGACAAATTATTAAAAGAATTTCATGTTCTTGGCAATGGCACTTAGAGAAAAAATTATATTTAAACTGGAAATTTTCTCAAACAGCATCGTTAAATTTACTCAAAAAGCACAAAAAGACAGAAATTCGAGAGTTGTTGAAAGCGCTTTTCTAGAATGTTTTCAAACAATAATACTAAAAAGTGTTTCTTTTTCTAGAGCTTTTTTCACTAATTCGCTAAGTATTAGGGGAAACTTTTACGTTAACTGACTGGCGGCTCATAAGATGAAGAAAGAGAAAGAGAAATCCATTATTGTTCATCAGAAACTACAAGATGAGAAAGTAAAGGCAGATCATCATGCTGCTGATAGCTGGATAGAAGATGTTTTACTTACATATATAGATGAAACTAGATTACGTTACCAGAACATTACTAGAATACATATTAACATTTAAAATAGAAGAACAGCTATTTTTAGAAATTGAAGAATGAGTTACTATGTTAATGTCCAATATAGATCCTTCAATTGAGAAGATAGACTGGTTATTGACAAAAGCGAAAAACCTCGATGTTTTAAAAAAAAATAAAGAATTTACCTCTAACTTATCATAGCAACAAGAATGTATGGACGAGAAGAAGTATTATTGCTGATTCTCGATTGAAAGGAAACAGAAAACTGAAAAATCGAAAAACAATTTTAATAATTAAACATCTTTGCTATAGATTTTGCGTATTATAGTCAATGCATGTAATTAAAAAAAAATTCTTAAAATCAGTTAAAAACTGCTTTCAAAAATATGGCTTTTATATAGAAGACTCAATGAGAAATCAGTGAAGGAATTTATGAGATTATTTATTATAATTAGTGTCAGTTCGCAAACATTTTGAGACAACGTGTATAAAAATTGACTATGAAAGTGGTAAAAGAACTGCAAAAACTGACAGTGAAAATGATACAGAAAAAGGTGATGATATGTTGATCTCGATCGAATTAAAAACGTAAAGCAGAGCAGAGTCTAAGGAAATCTCTTAAAATGAAAGGTGTTAATCAAAAAGGCTGCCAGCAGTTTTACAAAATTGAAAATGCAATTGAAAAACTATTGCTAATCAATATGAAACAAATAGAGCAGTTGTTTGTAAGATTGAAGTTGTAAGATTTGTTGTTGTTTGTAAGATTTAAAATTCCTTCAAGAAAAAATTATAAAACTACTTTTATAAAAATTTTTAAATGAATATTAAAATTGGGTAAAAATTTTTAGCTATAATTTTTAATTATTATTTTGCAATTAATTATTGTATTAGCTATTAATTTACTTCAAAAGTTTAATACTAATATCAGAATTTTTAATATACAAATCGCCACTTATTAAACTGAATCGCTCAATAAACTCAAACATGTTAGGAATGGAATTAATTCTAATAAACGGCCGGAATTATATATGCAGATGGTAATGCACTTTATAATATTTTAATATTTTTCTTATTAATTCATTTTATGTTCAAAGCGAAATGCGAAACCAAAGATAGAAACATTCATAATTAATTCATAATTATTTTATTAATTCATAATTATTTTATTAAATTTTTAACTGTATTTAATTTTTTAAATTGTATTTTATTTTTCGGTAACGTTAAACGTTCGGTTTCGGTAACGGTTAAGTTACTTTTATTTATTTAACTATAAATTCCACTTTTAGATGTTAAATTATAAAAGGAAAACGTGATTTTGTTTTCACTTTATACGAGATATTTACTATTTACTGATCTTTAAATTTTATTCCTCACATAAAGTGCCTTTAATAGCTCTTGGCATGCGGGAAAAGTGCTAAACTCTACAGTCACAATTTACGTGCAAATTCCATAATGCATGTTGAAGGTTTCCACATGGAATCGATTCCTAAGACATGGAGAATTAAGTAAGGCAGGTTTAAAAGCTTATTACAAGTTTATTGGATTCTGGCCATCCGAACCACGTGGTTTCTATCACTTTAAAGAGATAATGTTATTGGCATTTAAAGCTGCTTCAGTTTAAAAGAGCGGGTATATCACTTTAGTGTTGTTACATGTTTTTCAGTAGCAATTATCCGTAAGATAACGAGAATCTTTAGAAAAGGTTATTCTTAAATTGGAAGGACGTCCGTTATGCAGTTATTTGGTTTAAAGGATATTTATTAAATTTCTACATATTTGTGAGTGGTAATGGACACTTTTAATACTAGAATTTCTGTAAAAATGGAAATTTGTTCTGAAACTAAATTTACAGCATCATTTCGAAGAATATGTTTTTCGTATTGCACGATCACTGAGTTACAAGATTTAATTCAAATTTTTTTTAAAAATAAAATTGTACGAATACCAAACTAGAGCTGACTTACGCATTATATTTCATCCAAAATTCTTATTTTGCTGCTCATAGTCTTCTGGTAATTTTAGCAATATTGTATGTTTATTCACATTTCTCGGAAGAGTTGTAAATTATGTGAAAGTATAGAGATATTCCCTAACTTTTATTTTTAAAAAATTGAAAAAGTTTTAATTAAATTCAAATCTATTTTATCGATAATTTTTCATTTTGAAATTACTAACATTGAAAAAGTTATCAAACACTTTCAATAACATTCGTAAATTCAAAAAATATAAGCAACTATTACTTTAAAAATCTGAAGTATAAGAAAATTTAATATTAGAAAGCTATCTTAAACCCTTTTTAAACCCATATCTGAAGCAATTCTCATTGCATGATCACGAGGAATTTGGCCATCCATATTGCGCACAAATTTTCTGCATTTAACTCAATACACGTAGTATAAGTACTATATTAATGCTATATGAATACTGTTTATTAGAATGCTATATGAATACTGTTTATTAGAATGGTATATGAATACTGTTTATTAGAATGCTACATGAATACTGTTTATTAGAATGGTATATGAATACTGTTTATTAGAATGGTATATGAATACTGTTTATTAGAATGGTATATGAATATTGTTTATTAGAATGGTATACGAATACTGTTTATTAGAATTTGGGATCCGGCGCTCCCAGATTCCTACTGTCCTATTTGTCTACTTTCAGCATTAGGCAAGGTATATGAAAAGCTCATAGTCAATAGAAGTAAACACCATCTTCATAGAATTAACTTCATCAGCGATCAACAGTATGGCTTCAGAATTGGTAAATCGACTTTGCATGCTCTCATCGATATCAGGGATACAATCATGACCAACAGAAACTCCGGATACCACACAGTAGTCCTCAGCATCGATCTGAAGAGTAGGTTTGACACCTTGTGGTTGCCGGAAATTCTACAGGCTCTTCGAGTAGCGCGCTGCCCCAGTAATCTCTTCAGTACATTTAAGAACTATCTAGAATATCGCTCACTAACATATTTGCAGAAATAATGGATTTGTGCAACGGAAGCAAACAAGGGCTGCCCATAGGGCTTCTGCACGGGCCCTGATCTCTGGAACTTGACTTTTAATAAAATTCTTACAGCCACCTGGCCAATACATATAAAACTCTGCGTCTACGCTGATGACGCTGCATTTGTTGTTCGAGGTAAAACACGAGACGAATTACAGCGCAACTCCACAGAAATATAAGCAACTATGAACAGTTCTATAACCTATGCTCTGCAATTAAACTTCAAATAGCAAATAACAAATCTCAAATTCTACTTATACCAAAAAAGGCGGATCACTAGCTCGCAGACCAAAGATTGTTATGAATGGACACAGAATCAAAATTGTCAGATAACTCAAATATTTAGGCCTTACGTTGAATGAGAAACTTAACTGGAGGCCACATATCATGGAAACAAAGAAGATAACAGCTTTAATTGCCAATAGAATGAGTCAGATGCAAGGTTATCAGTGGGGTTTGAATCCCCACATACCAAAAAAACTATATACAACAGTTATTGAAAAAATAGTTACGTACGGTGCGGCCATCTGGGCTCAACCAATGCTAGTTTGCAAAATTAAATACCTGCAAAACATCCAAAGACCTTTCCTCCTCAGCATCTCCAAGGCCTACAGGACAACTTCAAATACTATGTACTTCAGGTCGTCACTGGTTTTTTGCCCTTGCACATCAGAGTTGAACAAGAAGCTGTAAAGCAACAGGTCAAGCTCCTATACAGAAATGCCACCTTCGATGATAAAACCTTTCAACCACCGGACTACGAAATAATTAACGAAAGCGTAAGCTGCACCTTTGCAGTCTATCAATGTAACTCAAAAATACGTCACTGGAAAGATCATTTAGATAGCAACAATAGTGTTTTTAAGGAGAAGCAACTGCAATAGCACAGGCTATTAAATACATCCGTCGAACAAATTTATCCAATAGCACTATAATCACGGATATTCTTTCGGTACTCCATGCATTGCTCAATCCAGGTCACCCTTCCCCTCTCATTAAGTCTATTCAAAAAGATCTACGCCTCATCAGCCACCTCCACGTACGTTTAGAATGGACCAAAGCTCATGCAGGAAACACAGGCAATGAGGAAGCAGATATTCTTGTAAAAGAGGCTGCCATGAATATTGATGCCAGTGATATTACATTACCTTGGCCAATATCCTACTAAAATTGCTGAACAATGGTAGTTCGGTCCGAGGTTCGAATCCCGCGAACGGGGTGGCTGCATGGGCGTTTTCGTGGTTTTCCTCAGGTGTATATGAGCCAGTTTCCCTTAGAAAGTCCTCGAAGAAGGCATCCCTCCCCTTAGGTATATAGCCCTAGTGTGCTTTGCCATAATTAAATAAACCAAACCAAACCAATATCCTACCTTAAAAAGTGTCTGACATTGACTGCAAACGCGAAACGGCAAGAGGAGTGGGACACCAGCGACACAAGACGCAGGAACCTTCTACTACATTACTTACGTAGACGAAATCCGCCTTATTTCCAATTCGCATTTGATACGTTACATCACAGGTCAGGGCCCATTCCCTGTGTATTTCAAAACGCACGCCACTACAAACTCAGATATGTGCATCTCTGGGGAGGTGGGCATCCTCGAGCCCTATATAATAGCATGTCAGCTCCCCAGTGGATTACATATACCTATACCTTCCATAAACAGACAGGCCTTCAGCAAATTTTTAATAAAACAAAGACATCTAGTAAGAAAGATTACCAAAATCATGGAAAAATTGTTTGATCTAGGAACTGATCTATGCCAGACAAACTAGTCACTCCAATATTTTAAATGCATATCCACAAAGTGATACCACTTTAACAGTATACTTACCTCTGAAAGGCAACTGAATCTAAACAGCATCACTACGAACTTTAGGATCTGTATAAAGTCTATCAAAAATCTTAACGAACTCTATATAGTCTACCATGAAGCCCTACTCATCAGTACGAACTCAATACACGCATGCCTCTTGATCTAATGCTTCTTTTAAGTTATCCGTTCGAAATACTTATTTTTAGCCCAAAGCAGCGATAATCTATAAGTAATATTAGTCTCGAAACGGTATTTTACATCGATTCACTATAAACGGCTTAATTGTTGACACCAAATATAATTGTTGATTATATTTAGTGTGTTATATTTAAAGAAATTAAATAATGAAGAATCTGTATTAATTTATGTATGTTTCTTGCACTTTGAAACAACGACGGTACCGAGAGCCATCAAATTTTGAATAACGTAATCCTCCACCCGACCATGGGAACCTGGAAGCCCGAATTTTGACTTCTGAATTTGTTTTATTGTCTATTTCATATATTGTAAAACTTTAAACAATTTTTGATTTACAAACTGAGCGATTTCAAAGCGAACAATGGCAACACTGTATGAAAAAAAAACATTTTTGCCCTTAGCGCGCGAGACTGTCTATTGTAGATTCTAAAGGTATGCTGGTTTTAAATATTTTCAGCCTAAAAGAACATTAGCCTAAATGCTCTCGAAACGTGTATGTGTGTAAAAGAGCGTAATTAAAAATCTGAAATCTTTCAGATTTTTTTTAATTTCTCTGCATAATTTTGTTTTTTAAAACCAGAAAATTAAAATTAATATTTCAACACATTGTTTTTTAAATCATTTCAATTATTACCATTTTACCTTTTTTTTCATTTTATTTTTTTTATTCAGTGTACCGTAAACCATTCCTCTAAACATAACAATATATATTTTTATTCTTTAAATTACCGCACATAGTATAGTATAATATTAGGTATAAGCTATATTGTACCACAATAAATAGTGTTATAATATAACATTAAATTTAATAAATTATCGGAAATAGCTTAAAAATAAACTGAATCCATTAATTAAATTTGGTGTAATATTTTAAATCTTTAACTTTTAATTCGAATGTTTGCTCCCTTCTGTTTCATATTAAAAGTAGAATCAGTCTACATTAATGCAGATAAATCGGAGTTCTACTGTATTTACTTTTTGCTTTTAATTGTACATTAGTTTTTAAAGCTATCTATAATAGCCCATTAGATTTGTTAAGATCATAAGAAATTGTTTCACATCGTGTAATTGATTAATACATACAGCTACTAAGTGAAATAAATAAGCAGGGTCCGAGCCCACCAACGGCATGGTTGATTTGTCATATATTTCGATTGTGAAAAATCTAATACGCTTCTATAGTGGCGCCTGAGCTACGGTTGTCTTTAGCTTTGTTGCCGCCTGGATTTGTTCATCTGAGTTTCATAGCCATTTAAGAGGGGAAACTTGTAAAAACAATTATTGAATTTCCATTGTATTCTCTAAATACATCTAGTTCACAAACAAAAAAAAATCCATGGTTTCAAACCCAACGATGTCATACTAGTTCATTTCTTGCATTTTTTTTGCTCTGGAAAGCACAACATCCTATATTAGAAATAATTGGATTTAGAAGGCTTAATAACAAGAACTGAAATTTGCTCTTAAAATTAGATTAATTGCTTTTATAATGTCTGAGACTCCTATACAAATGTGTATGATAAATTGCTGTTTACTCTGGATAAATCATTGTTTGATCCTTATTTGCATTTTCATTCAGATCTATGTAGCCTGCATTTGAAATAAAATTCAATGATTATGCAGACAAAGCACTTCTTTTTAGTACTTATTTAGTGGGAAATAATCTCCATTTCTTGACTGTTGCATTAAAATATATGGAATCATAAAATGCACTCTTAAGACTCCTGTAACTTCCAGATACCACCAGCGAAAGGAATTGCTATTTTCTTTTCTCAGATATTCGCATATTCTTTCCAACTGCCTCGACTAAATTCTCAATTTCCAACTGCAGACTTAATGAATATTTCATCGCACTTCCCTTTATATACTATATCTACGTCTCTGTATCAAATCCTCAAACTTCTTCCCCCAACTGCGACTCCGGCAGCACTTTTGATTCAATCCTCTTTGTTGAAGAAAGCACACCGGATGCTCAAAACTATATGTTTGGCCAGCCTGTGACAGAAGGATCAGGAGAGTTAAGTCACAATGGCAGTTCTCCTCGACAATTTATAAATCCCAAGAGTATAGGACGTTTAGGCGTGACGGGGACATAGAAACATGCGTGATTTATATATTCCGGTCCTTAGAAATGCGTTCCTTTTTATGTCGCGTCGTTTGTCATTTTTGTCATGAATTATACAAATATGAGTAACTTTTTTTTTCTTTTCTTTTAGCTTTCCATCTCACATTCCTACCTCGAAGAGCGACTGCCGTTCTTAATGTAGTGATTTGCATGTTCGAGAGAAACGAATTACTATGGATGCTGGAAATTTATCTAATTTCAAAATTATCGTGATATTCCACTTAGATTTGTTACATGATATATCAAAGTAGCGATTCATTGACTTTATTAGTTTATTTTTACTCTTTCAAAGCATTGTAACGGAAGCTTCTGCAATTTAACTTCGAACGTGCAAGTATGATAGGATAAAATACAAGGTTTATTTCAATTGGCACACTATTCCTATTTTAAAAAGTTTCTTGTACTTCTACCGTTTCGCTTACTCCACTAGAAAATGTAAATGGTGAGAGTTTTAAATAGGCGAGAAAATCTAAGAGAGAGGATTGGCAAACGCAGCCTCCTGATGCTGTTTACCTTTAGTTCTATCGCTATCAGCCAGCAAGTTTATCTGTCAATAAAAACTTAGTGTTCATAAAACACGTTATTAGGCTTTAAATTGTAAATACTTGACTCGTGAATCCTAATTACTTATTTATCTCGCAAGAAGCTGAAGTTAATTTTGTTAATAATTTTAGCTCTGTAAATTCTAGTTTAATTCAAGGATAAACCCTGTAATTGTTTTATTTGTTGTATTTATCTGTGTAAGAGATGTTAGCACTGTTAACGTCTTATATAGGTTAAACTTAATTCATACTTAAATTTTACCCTTGTTTGGCCATCTGCCAACACTACAGCCGACTTAAATTTTTATCACAATTTAACTTAAATCTAGCACTCTAATAATGAACACCTTGACCCGTGTTCGAAACCTGAAGAAGACATGAACATTTTGGATTGTTCTCTCATTTTTAATAAGTAATATCTGCCTGTACTCCAACCATACGGTACACATTAAGCAACACTTTGGATGATGAGAGGGTAAAGTAATCAACGAATTCGGTCATTTTTGACCAATTAGCATATGTGTGTTTGAGGAACAGAACATTTTCGGTAAGGCTGGTAAAGACGATATAAAATTACAGAAAACATTAAACATAAAAAAAAGTCTGAAAGGTTCAGATTTTAAATTACGTCCAAAGGAGTGTTTTTTAAGATTTTTTCTGTTATTTTTATTTATTAAATATCACGTTTTTTGCACTTAAACGACAAAATTCAGTTCAAGAGCAATATCGCAAAATAGTTTTAAATTGAGCATATCTTTAGAATTTCCGATACAGAGTCTCGCGCACTGGAGATAAAAGTGTATTTTCTACACAACGTTGTCATTGCTGGCTTTGAAATCCTTGTTTACCTTTAGTTCTATGTTATACCGTTAGTTCTATTTACCTTTAGTTCTGAGTTTGTTAATCAAAATTCGTTAAAGTTTTACAAAATATGAAATCGATAGTAAAACAAATTTCACATTTGGGCTTCCACATGCCCGTATTCGCAGTAGGATTACGTCATTCAAAATTCGATTGCTCTGTGTACCGTTGTTTTATCACAATGCAAGAAATGTGCATACAATTATGGAGATTTTTCATTATTTAATTTCTTCAAATACTATAATGCAGGACTCTAACATTTGGTGGCAACAGTTTGAAAAGTGAAACGGACATTTACAGTGAACCAACGCAAAATCGCAAAACGAAAACAAATCCCTCAGGAACAAAGCGTCTGTGGACTAAAAATAATGCGTTAACTAAAATAATGCTTGCAAGAGAACTTCTCATCTTAGAACCTAATTTCAAATAGATGAAGTTCCAGCCTTTGACGAAAATCTTCGGAACGATCATTTCAACTTCTGTAATGCAATTTCAAAACAAATACCATTTACTTAAATATACTAACTCTAAAGATATGTCAGAATAATGTAAGCCAACACAAGATCTAACCTTACAGAGTAATTCGAGGACGTGCTTTCCATAAGTGCTTCGCTACTATTAATAAATTCAGTTTAACTTTCGCGGTGTAATGAACTAAATATAATTACAACTCCTCCATTCCTGAAATCGTACATACGTAATCTGTTAGTCACAGTTCTCTAATTCTCTCGCCAAACCCTCGCGACAAACTGTAATTGAATGCTCATCCCTCAACTAACTCCTTGATTAAAGTCCCTCCCAGCGGGCTAAAACTCTGACAAACAAGGAGTGCTACCTATAGCGTACTATAAAATATGATGAAGATAGTAATTTTACTGCAGGTAAAAATAAAAAATTCTTGAAATAAATCACCATACCTCGCGACAGTTTCGCGAATGGAAGTGCTATCAGTGATTTCGCTGTGACCGAGTATACGTACGGATAACTCGGGGAGATGAAAAATATGAGACTTAAAAGAACAGAAAAAATAAAATATTTTTTGCTGTATAGCCATAACAAAAATAATGAATAATTAAATAATTTCTTTCTTGTAGATATGGATTTCCTTATGAATGAAGAAATCTTATTTAGTTACAGTACCATTTATTTAAAAACAGCTATGTGCGACTGCAAATTAAAGTTAGCAGTATCTTTGTGTCTTCAACTGCTACTGGTGATATATTTAAAATGTGCTGTATTTGTTACCATTTATATTATGTCCACAGTCGAAATATCGCGAATTACTTATTTTATCTATTTCGTACAGCGAAAGGGATCAGTATCATTCAGGAAAGGATCTCTAGTAAGTTATTCGGTATAGCTATGGATTTCATATTTTGGACACTTCTCTGCAGTATATAGTCCTCAGAGAAATAACATAGTTCATAACATCGCTAATATTATCAATATATGCGTACAAAGTATACTTCAAAAGAAATTTCTGAATTAATATAAACGCGTTTTAGATGTAAATCTTTCAACTATGCATGATTAGTTTCTAAAGTTAGAGTACTAAGTAATTATGTTTGCACAAGAAGATAATGATTTTCTTTTGAGTGGAGTAAAAGACTTCGTTAAGAAAATTTCTTTTAGAGCTAGTTTTGTCTCAGAAAATACTCTGCGAAGTTATCCTTTTCATTACGAAGATATTCCCCTTTATGCTGTATTTTAACATAATTTTCACCGCTTTGCAACGTGGAATAAAAATTTAATCATCGAATGATCGAGAACTGAAATTCAACTGTTATTGCTCATGATAAAATTTATGATAACTTCAGACATCATTGATTGCATATTTTCGAATTTTTTGTTTTCAATTATTACCTATTCTATAAAAATTTCAATCAAATTTTAAATTAGAACTTCCTTTTCCAAGAATGGATAAACTATCAATGGACACGTAAGCCTGCTTCTTATAATTTCTGTGTGAAATGTGCTCAAAAGCTTTGTATTCGGATGATTGGATTCGATTGCAATCCCCTCCCGATTTCACAGTGTAATGCCAAAGATGACAAAACGGTTAATTCAAAATCACTGTTAACCCGATGACCAGCGGCGTATTGAGCATTTGAGAGGCTCTAAGCGCAATTCATAAGGCTCTCCCCACGCAGATCTTTTCAATACATTTATAGTAGGGGTTCTCAACCGGCGGAGAGAGAATTTCATAGTTTCAGAGGAGGAAATATGATCAGTCTTTCATTTAGGTATCAAGTATTTAGTTTTAGTTGAATATAATAATCTACGTTACTCAAGTTTTGGTATGTGTCAACATTTTCTATACTATGTCTTGTTTAGTTTATAAAGCACATTAAAAAGCACGCTCTCGCTGGAACATACACTCCTTATAATGAAAACAGAATATAAGAATACAAATACATATATAATTGTTTTGAAAATAGGGTTTATTAATAAAACATTAAAACCCATAGTTATCATCCTGTTTATTAAACACCAAAAAACACATTATAATCTACTTTTAACAATAAATATTGTTTTTAAAGGAGTGCTATGACAATGCAAGATCCATATTGGCATTGATATATTTATTTATATATTTTGGAAATATTTGTCAACGATGTTCATAGAAAATGATGTTCTTTGGTTCCAGTTTGGAAGGCAAAATTACATAATCCGAATAGGAGCAGAACATTTCTCTCCTTTACCCAAATTTGTGAATTAAGGATCCATAATCTAATAATTGAACAGTTACATAATCTTGAAATATTGCCTAGAAAGTCTTTCCGCTAAGTTCTGAGATCTAACAGTGATATTCTCGCCAGAACTTGAAAGACTACTGCCGTTGAAACTGTAAAATAGGACCCGCAGATGCGCAGTAAGAATAGACCTTTGACTAAGTTAATGAAAAATTTTAAACCTTGATCTGATATGACTCCCACAAAGGTATATATGCTGTTTCATTCATAATTATCACTGAGTTTTGAATATTAAATTAGTTAATATTTTTAGAGTTTTAACATTATTTTCTTTAGCTTACTTTAATAATATATGACTTCTTTACTAGACCACATTGTAAAGTTATTAGGTTATTTTAAAGCAGGAGAAATAACAAATGTGCAATGCAATGGCCGGGACTCGAACCTGGACCTCTTGAATGCACGCCAAGTGTGCTACCGTTACACCACGATCGGAGCTGGAAAGAGGGAGAAAATACCTTATAACGTTGACATAGTTCACATTTTTATAATGAGTGAATAGAGGTTATTTCATGTAATTACCAGATAAAAATATGAATATACATATTAAAAGAACACTAATATGAATATACTACTACATTTACCAAAAGCGCCTTTGAATTGAACTGTGCCACTATTTTTGACAAATTTGAATTGAATCACGTGCATGAAATTAAGAAAACACTGCTATCGATTATAAGACATTTTATCTTTAACTCGTCAGCAGAATTGCACACGGTTTGAAATATTACCGCTAGAGTTTTCTATAAATCATACTATGTCACAGATGGCGTTATTTATTCGTCAGTTAGATTTAGAGAATACTATTAAATTATTAATTATGTTATCATTAAAATAATATTATTATTATTATTAAACAGAATGAAACAATTATTTATTTTGCGATATGGAATTCGAGATGTCTTTGATTTAGAGGGACCCATCAACTGCAGAGCTGTAAATTCGCTGGATACTGGTAGTTCCGACTTGTGTTCAATTCCAGGCGAACAAGCTGGCTGCATGGACGTTTTCGTGATTTTCCGCATGCGTAACGTATATACAAGACAGTTCCCCATAGAAAGTCCTCCACGATGGCACCCTTCTTAGGCAATAAACCTTGGTGATCTTCGCCGTAATCTCAATAAACAAACCAAATCGATTTAAGAGGCCACAAGGCGCGCTTCATGCGCCTGCGGGGAAATACGCTTCTACCAATAATAAATAATGTCAATTTGAAAAAGAAAGACATATGAATGAGATAAGGCATAATGACAATTAAAAGAAGAGAAATAATTGATATTGTTATTAATGCGAATATAATTATGAATTATTTACCTGTATTTTCAAGAAGTTTAATTCTGGAAGATAAGTTTATTAGGCTATATGAACAACGTCTTACTTTTCAAGAACGACTTGAAAATGCTTATATATTTCAGATTATGCACAATAAAATTACGTACTGCCCTGGGCAGTTTCTAAATGTTATATCATCTGCTATCGCCGTTGTTATCCTGCGTAATTTTTGTATATATTTTTTGGCTGTTTCAGCTCACTCTAATGGTTTACGAAAACAATTAACACGACGTAATAAAAAACTTTTTTTTTTTTAATTTTAGACAGAGTCTAACAAATCCGCACTTACTTTAGTATGTCTGCGGTTAACTGAAAGTTGATTATACTCCATTATAGTAAAGCATTCTAGGGCTATCTTGTTACGAAAAGGGATGCATTTCAGAATGAATTTTAAGAGAAAGTAAGTTTTTTTATTTTGCACTTGAAGAAGCTAATCTTATGCAGTTTTCTCGTTTTAAGCACCAAAATTTAATATTGTTTTGGTTAGCCTTTTGAGCTTTATGATTTAATCAACTATGCTCTTTACAATAACTATTTAGCATCTTAAGCTAAAAGATTTTTAAATGCCTAATATGCAGGTTTTCAAATCTAAATAGTGATTACAAATTTTATAACAAGTATGAGACTTTTTCAAACTTTAGGTAAAAAAAGCAGCTGAAGAAAAGACCGTTTCATACCTGCTTAGTCTCTAATGACTTTTTTGACGTTGTATGCATTTAAATTAAGAGTGTCATTAGTTTTAATATTTCATTAAAATTTAAATAAAGGTGTGACATTATTAGGAGTACGATTAATGTTTTTTAAAAGAAGTACACTGCGGAAAAAAAAAGAAAGAGGGGGGACAGTATTTTATCTCCATTCTACTGGGCCGATTGATGAAATTCACCTTCCCTTTTTCATGTCTCGAAAGCGCGACTTAGGTTACGTATTAGATTTACGTATAGCATTGTTCTAATATAGGTATTTTCAGACAAAATCGGACTTTTTCTGAAATAAAATACCATTGTTTTCCATATTTCGAATCTACGACTCAAACTACGCCAAACTACCAAGTTTTGTAAAAATCGCAAGAGTAGTTTTTAAAAAATTAGCTCTGAAAATTTTAGGACCTCAATGTTAATTGAGTTTGGTATATATTTATTAAGTGTTTTTTCTAACCTTATTCGATTCTTCCTTTCACATTTAAAAATTCAGGTTCATTCCAAATAAAATTCACCCATTTTTTTATGATTTATTTTTAAAATTTGTATTTTTAAATAATTTTATAAATTTTTTAAAAATTTTGAATTATAATATATAAAATATTTATCATAATCTTAAAGTAGACGTAAAATTTGTTTTATTTTTCTTATTTCGCGATGACAACTCATTTAAGTAAAAATACATTAATTTATACCTTCTGAAACATAATGCGTATATAATAATAAAATCGCCAAAATATGTGAGAGTTGTTGCAGACTAATAGCTTTTCATTTCCTTAATACAATATTATGAATACTCAAAATTTAAATTATTCTAATTTTATGCTAATCTTCTTTTATAATTAAACGTTTTTTTCTGAAATATGTTTGAATATTAATTCCATTTTCTAGTCATCGAAACATTATAATGACGCACAAACTCGTTAAGATTGTTAACTCTTGCCCTTCATTTCTGTGCAACATAATGAACTGAAAATGAGAACAATTAAACATTTCTCCATAGCACTCAAGGAAACAAAATTACATCAAATATCTGAGTCAGTTATTGAAATTTCTCTTTCGCCTTCCTTAAATCAATTTACTTGATTCCATTACAATTTTTAATTTCCTCATTGTTATTATGAACGAACTATGCAGCAAATTAAATGGGTTCTTTTTTTTATTTCCGTCTTTCAAGTAGCTCTCAAATATTAATTTATTCTATTTGGCTCCTGAGAGGATCGAAAGCAACACACTTCTGAGCGCTTTTAATCGTCCCTTTTAATATTCTTAAACCCCTTGAGGAATTAAATATCCATTTACATTTCTCCGTTTTTTTTCCTACGGCTCTTCTTTTAATTTTCTACCGTGTAACTTAGAGAAGCTTTAATTTTTTCAAAGGCGCGCCATTGGAAGAGTCAGGATGGCAACAGCACATTAAAGAAACAAATTAAGCATGAATGACACTCCTGACCCGTTGGAAAATTGCCTTCGAGAGGAATTTTTAGGTGAGCATTCCTCTTCAAATTTTTCCCGAAAGTGCTTTTCCTAGTTAATCATCTTCTTACAATTACTTATGCATTTAATTTATTCTCTAATTGAAGTCCAAAATTCAGAAAAAGTAAACAATGTAGTATTTGATAAATATGTGCCAGAAAGAAGCTACTTTTTATACATTTATCTATATATATTCTAGACCTATCGGAAAATTTTTAAAAAGGTGTTTAATGTACTGCTTACAGGTATTTGTAGTATTTACTTTTTTCCTGCTATCTGTAAATTAAGGAAATGAGAGAGTCGAAGAAAGCTTTAATTTCTAATATGTAGCAGAAATATCTTTAATTCTCTCTTTCTGTGCGTCTCCATGTCTCTTTCTTATAGTGTTTCTTTTCTCGTTGGTGCTATTTTCCTTCCCCGTGATTTTATTCCGATTAATTCATAGGAGTAGGTAAAAGTCGTTTCTTAAACTTAAAAAATATATCGAAAGGTTTTGAAAACTTGAAACAACAAAACCCACTAGCTCTAGAGCGGTAAGATCGTTTAATGCTGCTTATTAAAGCCGGGTTCAAATCTCGGAGAACGAACTGTTTGCGCGAAGGTTTTGTGTTTTTCCATGCCTAATATGTGTAAAATGAACCCATGTCTAACAGGGATTCAAACCAGGTTTTCCTAGAAAGTCCTTCATGAAGACGTTCCTTCCGTCAGCCTTTGTGTGCCTTGTCATAGCCCAATAACCCAATCAAACTGAAATAAGGGCGGACCTATGAGTTTAAATCAATATAACTGTATTAGATTAAGATCATAGCATATCATATTATACTATCATAATATAACCATATTATACTTATTTACAAATGACTATATCATGTAAAATGAAATTTTTCAGTTTAGCAAGTTGAATTTTAAAGGGATTTAAATTACGACGAAAGCTTATAATAGCAAAAGAAACATTCAAAACATTCATTTCAAAAGCGGGGCCCACCAGTGGCCGAGCGGTAAAGACGCTGAACACTGGTAGTTCGGTTCGAGGTTCGAATCCCGCGAACGGGATGGCTGCATGAGCGTTTTCGTAGTTTTCCCCATGTGTAACGTATATACGAGCCAGTTTCCCTTAGAAAGTCCTCCACGAAGGCATCCTTTACTTTAGGCAGATAGACTTCGAGGCTTTGCCATAATCACACAGATTTCAAAAAGTAAGAAACAAAGATTGAATATCAATAATCAATACATACTTTAATAATGTCTGTTAAAAAAATTATGACTCTGTTTTTAGGGTTCAAAGCATTTTAAAAATTTAAATAATTTTACATTTTAAATTAAAATAATGTGTAATAAAGTTGCAATGGAAACCAATACACGATCTGCCTACTATCAACATGTCTTGATGTTCAAGTTGAAACAATTCAATTGTTTCAACTATTAAATTTGAAATTCAGTTGAAACGATTCAAGTTTAATGTCTGAATAATGTGCTTTTAAGTTTAATTTATAATGGTAATAGGTAGACATTCTGATCACCGCATTTGGGTAGACGATCTGCGAAAACTCGGTTGCTTTAAAAAATAAATTTGATCAGAGCTAAATATGACGTTGCAAGGATTTAATCAGGGCTGCAGACAGAGGTAAACCTTTCTTGAAGATTATTGTAACTTGAAAGAAAATCAAGATATTCTGGGTAAGAATCGTGATCATTTAAGAAATGCCAAATTTGGTTTGAAGAACATAAATCCCTTTCATAACCTAAGAAATTGAACCTGCAAGGTCCGCAATAAGGCTTCAATATTTCATAAGCCTGAAAGGCTACAGCCTACAATAAGATATTTTAATGAACACCAAGTTGTCCTATGAATCCTTTTAATCTTGCGTTTGTTTTCTTCATAAATACAAGAAATATGGACACTGAAGCTTCTGAAAAAACATTATGCTTAAGGTAGTCTTACTTCGTTCTCTGATGATACTCATATATTTCATTTCTAAAGGAAACGTTCACAGACAATTGTTTCTAGAGCTCTGTTAACGAATTGAAAGTACTTGAGTGCACGAAGTGATGCCAACAGTTCAAGTGCTTGCTCATGCATGTATGTCGTTTGGCTTCCAAAGAGATAATTATGCTTCATTACCCTGCTCGCAATTATTTACTAGACATATCTCTAGGATTATTTTTATTTCCTAAATTAAACTCAAAACTACCAAAAGCGCTTTTGTATGTGCCCTAAACCACACGTAAGAATGAGCAAGGAATGCAATTTAAACAAGACCTGAAAATTTTTAAACATGATGTATAGTATCGGAAATTTTCAGATAAATGACAAAATTCAGCATTCTGTTGCTATAATTATAATACACAAAAGAGTCAACTAAAAGCCCCCCTTTCATTCCCCTTGTTTATTTTTACTTCCCAGATTCTATTTTCTGTTTTTCCGACAAGATAGTTTGCTGTTTCACTTCTAGTGTCGTTCTTTCTACAGGGTTCGTCATTCTTTCTACAGTTCTGTTAACTGTGTTAATATTTCTCTTTGTAATGTCATTTGTCTCACTGCGTTCCTTTCTTAGTTCTATATAAGTGTTATCATCCTTCATTCTATTGTCCTTTTCTCTACTGCTTTTCTCATTTCTCATTTTTTCTCATGTATCTGCATTAGTTTCCTTTTCTCTAACTCCAAACATTTCCAAAATTTCAAATAATTATATAATGTAATTAATAATTATATAATTATATAATGTAATTATACAAATGCAAACAATTTATAATTGTCTTCCTTTTCTCTTTTTAATTTCTATCAATATCATCACTTACACTTGCATTGCTGCTTAGCAAAATATTTCTGTTTTCCTTCTAAGTCTCTAGAATCATTCAAATGATATAAATGCTGTCCCTTAGCCATGGGCAAAATGAATATAAAAGTGGATTTATACAGAAAAAGAATCTATACTATTTCTTAAAAATATCTCAGTCGTATTTTGCTAATGATTAGGTTAGATTAAAATGTTAAAGCAAAGATCAAAGTTAGTTTAAGTTAACTTATTAAGGCACATTTAGATTATCAGCCTAAAAAGAGAGATACCCTTACAAAAGACTTTCCAATGGAAAACTGTTTGTAATTGCGATGCACTTATCGCTGGAAGATTAATGTAGTCAACCCGTTCGGTGAGCCTTGAACCTGAATTAAGTTATTAATGTTCAGTAATCTTGTTTACTGGCTCACTAGGGGACAGTATCTTGCTCAAACCACAACAACTATAAAGACACTGATAAAGAAATGGATGTTGTTTTAATTATAAGGCAGAGACCAGAAACATTTCTGAACTTCGATCTTCCCCCTTTACTCTTTCGAACGTTGTAAATAAAAAATAAACGGAGAACATTTGTGAGATATGTTGTGAACAACAAAATATTCATTAAAAAGAATAATTTCACAACATCCCGAGGAGTGTAATGTTATCTATAATTTATTTCATTGATTATTTATGACAATTATAACGTGTATAAATTCCTTCAAGCTATGATTTTCCCAAAATTCAACGAGCATTTACATTTTCCGCACTCTTAAAAATTTCCCTACATCCGATTCATCTTTCCCTGCGTTCGCAGTTCTTCCCCAGTAAATAGTCCCTTCATCCTCCGCATCTTGTGCTTAGCGGCGATTGCAGAAATTGAATAAAGTGGACCTGGGGGACCTACGGAAGTTATCACTCGGATAGTAGTTAAGACCTCAAGGGCAATGCCATTTAGCCATTCCACACATGGATGCTAAAACTTTCCTTTCAGTGGGAATTTCGTATGTTGATCTACGGGATAACGTTTTGAAAGAACGCATATGAATAGATGAGGCTCTTCATTTACCATTCTTGCGTAGCTTTGCGAGGTCACAGACGTTGGTAACTGAGTAACTGAGAGAACATTTGCATAATGTGCTTTCAAACGAGATTTTGAATGGTGATTGATGTAAGAGTAAGTGCTGGGATAAAGTTTCCACTTTTGGCAAAGGCATTCGAGAATTGTGTTGATTCTGAAAGATTTGCTGGGAAAAATCTGCGATTTGAATGATAAATTGGAGCGTGAGTGAACGAAAGGTGACCTTTTCATGATTGCAGGATTGCAGTTGTTAGAAGATTTCTAATTAATTGTGGCTTTTTGCAAATCGGCATTTTAAAATCCTTCAATAAACATTTCATATGAATAATAATTTTCACTTATGAAATAAAAAAATAGTTTATAAATTATTCATGTTCAAATGGAGTAGTTTGCAAATGTAGTTGAATTTATGTTTAATCAATTATATACTTGGTGGTATTTGATTGTTTCAGTAATCTAATATAATATTTTACCCACGTTACTACTACATTTTATTTTTAGTGCCTGGACATTTCCTGTGAAGAAGTTTTCCAAACCCATCTGTCTATTAGATGTCTTATCACACAGCTAATAGACAGCTAATATAATTTAACGCTTCTCAAAGTGCACCGCAGGGTTTAAACTAAACAGGAAATCCAAGCTTTACATAATATTCGAACCTGAACTCCGGAGTGCGTAATGGCAAACCGCACATTGAGTTGATCAATGGTCACGAATTTTGTTTAATGCGCATGCTCAGTGGTGTACCGTTGGAGTGGTAGGAAATACTGGCGAGTAAGCATAAGCAACCATTACACAAGCCTGTTCGTCATGTAGGTCTTATGGACTATTTACAATACTACCGACATTTATTTGTGCTTAATGCATTTGTTTCTGTTTCATTTCATTTTGATTTATTTTGTTCATAAACGTTATATTTAATATCAGTTATTTATAATAATTTCCTTGACATTAATTCAGTAATTTAAACTGGATTTATTCTTTAATTTGTTAAAGTATATACGAATGGAACATATAATTATTTATCATACGCAGTTGCTTTTATTCCTCACAAGTAATTCAAAAAAGATTCAGCTAATATATCCTGTAAAGTTTCCTGTTTTGTAATTATTCTTAAACGAAAATTTGAGTAGTTTACAATCGTTACCCTCTAAGTAATAAAGGAAGTTAAACAACTTTAAGTAATAAAGGAATTTCGGGCTTTTAAAACCTAAAAAGTTTTAAAACCCCGAACTGTTTACGCCCAGATAACAGAATATCAACCACACACCGTATTTATGTTTTTTTAAATTGTACCAAACTCGTAATTACGACAGATTCTCTTCTGGGCATGCGCAGTATGCGAAATTCGTTTAACATTGATCAACTGAATGTGCAGTTTCCCATTACGCCTCCGGAGTTTGAATAATCAAGCAGCCTCTGCTTATAACTATGCCGTCCAGTATGACTTATTTAAAATACAAGAGCTTAGATCGTTTTGCAGGCCACCTTAAACAAGTCGTGTGAACAAAATCCTTATAAGAAAGATTATTAATGTAAATAAACGAGAAGTTACATTTTAAAGAATTCTTTCTGGAGTAACTACTGTTTGAATTACTTAGTGTGTTTAAATTTTATAATTTATTTCATTGTTTCTCCTCCTACTTCAAATAAAATCTTGTCTAGAGATGGATAATCTATTATTTAGTTTAAAATTCAATTTAAGTACTTTCTTTACATTTATTGCATACGAAATTCATTTTCCCTTAACAGCATGATCCCAAACTAAACATACTTCCAAACAAGTGTTACCTGTTTTGGTCGTGATGTTAAAAAATGCCTTTTCTGATTTCGCGTCACATCATGTTGTGTACAACGTTAAGCTACCAAGGCATTAATTATCTACGTGGCCTGGCAAATTGTCACTTCTTAAAGAGAATACCCCTTCTCGAGGCAAAAACAGTTTCATTTGCCATCTACGTGACTTGACAAATTCTCAGTTCTAAAATACACTCTCATTTCGTACAGCTTAAGAACATCTTTCAATCTTAATTTATCTTTCAAGTTATAGTAGTACAATATTGAATGAAAAAATTACTTATAGTAAAACTCAAATATCTAAATAAAATGTATTCTGTTCTGCAGTGTATATTTACAATTTACAACGCTTTTTTCCTTCCTGTACACAAGAAACTAAATTGTCTATTGATTACTTCCTCTTTTTATACAGATTAAAAAAGCGGATCTAATGTTTTATTTAAATCCTTAAAAGAAGGAACAAAATCCTCTAAAAGGAGGTATAGCCTCTAAACTAAAAGAATGTGTCTATCCCGTCTGTCTGTGTATTCTCCTAATTTAACAATTTCAAGCAGCGATAGAACTATGAATATGGTACTTCTTCATTCAAGGTGATGAAACATATAAATCACTCACGCGTATTTGTGCTCATGACCGTATTTTCCATCAGAACAGTGTAAAGTGAAAACTTCGTTCACGAAATTAATTCATTCTTGAATGTCATTCGCAACCTGAATCAGTTTCAAATCAAAGCTATTCCCAATAGGTGCTAATGCAAAAATAGATTATTTTTCCTACGCCAAAGATTGATTGCTTATTTAAGCTTCAAAACAATAATTTCCATGCAAATTCATAATTCAAAACTAATGGAAATTATTAAATCTAAAACAAAAATTGTAAACGCAATCTCGTATAAATTACCGTGGTAGAAATTTAATTTAATATACCCTTATGAACGAGAGTGATATTTTCTACGTTATAAAATATTTCTCAAGTATTGGGTATTGACATTAAGTGCTTATGCTATAGCTTGTTATTGCTTTATCAGGAGATGTCATTTCTTTAAATTTTGCATCTTACACTATTTTGCACAAATTTCGAGGATTAAAGAATTAAGTTGATCTTCTTTTCTTTCATCTTCCTCTGAGTATACTTCTTCCTGAATCGCTTTTGTTTCATTTATGTGTTATGTAACTCATTTGTTTCCCTAATTCTTCCACATCTGCAATTTTAAGCAAGGGTATTGCGTCTAGAGTCATAAAGCCCACCAGCAGCCGAGCTATAAATTTGCTGGACTCTGGAGCTCTTTCCGGGGTTCGAATCTCTGCAAACGAGCTGGATGCATAAGCATTTTGTGTTTTTCCCCATCTGTAACGTGTATGAAAGCCAGTTTCCCTTATACTACCTTACACGAAGGCGTTTTCCCCTTAGACAGATAGCCGAGTGCTTTGTTAAACTCAAATAAACCAATAGACATAATATCCATACATGCAGTAATCTTCCGCAAGGTCAAATATATACTCTCAGTCTTTGTTAATGAGAGTTAAGCAATGGGAAAATATTAAAATATTATTTCTAAAAGTTCCCGAGTGTCTTTCAAAACTGCTTTAAATTGACTTAAGTTAACGAAATTGAATCAGCGTGATCGCCATCGCCTGGGTACTGCTGGGTAAGACTACTGGGTACTGGTAGTTCAATCGTAATTTGAATCTCAGTGAATGGTTTGGCTGCATAGTGTTTTCTGTGTTTTTCCTCATATGTAATATGAATATGAACTGAACTAAGAAATTTTGAGTGAAGGCTGTGGGGTTCTACCCTTGTATCTAACAGCTAAATGATACCTCGTGAATAGTTAAGCGAATAATCGCTTTAGTTCAGGAACAGCGAAAACTCAAGAAGGGTTAATTACCATTTATTTTTCAAAATACGAATAAAACAGTCAGCCCCTTTCTTAGAGCATACAACAAAACCTCCACTTGGACTTGAACTAAAAATATTAAAACAAAGACTTAACTAATGCTTAACTAAAAAGATATAGCCGAAGCTATCAAATTCTTAAATATCAAATAAGCTAGCGAAGCTATCAAGGGTCTAAAATACGGCCGAGCGTAGTAATAGTTTAGAGCGACTTAGCCAAAAGGCAACCGCGCGCTAATCAGAAACTCTGAGGCTCTTTCTCGAAGTCCGTGGAACTTCGACTTAAATATCACTCTTACTCATTTGCATTAGCCGCGATTCTAAAACCACATTCTGGTAGGAAATTTTAAGCTGAAATTAGGAAGGACAGGAAAGTAGATTTAACTAAAATTAACTGCTAGAAACTTAGAATAAACCTCACAAGGCATTCATCCAATCAGGTACATAGTCCTCAGGTACTTTGCTTCCTTAATTGCAACTAAACTGGCAAATACACTTTGAATTAGCATTGGAATACCGCACCTTTATTTCATAAAAAATACGAACAGGTTGAGTATAAGCTCTTTCTATGATTACAAAACGTTATTACACGAAAACTATTATAAGTAGACCTATATTTATTAATTGTAACTGCAATAATTTAATTTTTATATAAAACAATACTACGTTGGTATATTTCATCATGTGCCTCCTTTGTAAAAGGGAGAATGTCAAGCTGGTATCCCAGTTTCCCCCACGTGTTCTTCAAAATATGCTCTATCACACTTTCAAATATGCATTCGTTATTCCGGCCTTGAAACCATCCATAGCATGAAGTGATGGGGCAAAGATTAAGTCTTTTACATATCCTCTGTCTAATTCACGACGTAATCATCGTCCGCAGTAGGCTTCCAACGTCTTGGAAAATTATCAATGTGACTAGTGTCTTTAAAACTTTTTATATTAATTTTTGTGCTTTTTAACATTTGGAGAATTGCTTCTCTGTGAGTACCTAAATCACTGTTTATGGACAATTTACTTTCATGGTACCACAAATCACACTTAGCTTCTTCTTTCATCGACATCATTTCATCGTAAACTAGTTCTTGCTTACAGCCTTTGTAGCACCATTTACTACATGGTTAGAAACTATAACAATAGTACCATTCCGTGATAAAAATTTCATGTTTTCATCTTACAAGGTAGTTTCGTGTAAACATTTTGTAATCAAAAAAATGTTATGTTTGTCCTCTTAAAGGAGAAGTCCAGAAACAAAGACATAATAAATAAACATTTTGTAAAGTTATAAGAAATAACAGAAATTAATAGTTAGTAGTTTTCGAATTCCGTAAGTCTAAGACACTCGAAAACATTCATTAGTTCAATAAGTATAGCCATATAACTTTCTTGGAGATGATGCGAACTGTTCAGAGTTATTACGTGGTTGGGGCAGAAGAGATACACATTTTTTAGATATTTTGCTTATTATTATATTATTTGGCATCGTTAAACACATCAATTGAGTCAGCTAAGAATCGGTCAGTGAGAAAAACTGAGAAACCTAGAATACGGAACTTGAGAAAACTTTGGCATGAGAACACCGACAAATATAATTATTTTCAAGCAGCCATATAGGAATGGAACCAAGGAGTAGAAGATGACCAGCCAATATCTTTCTTTTACCATCGTTTCTGAAAAAATAGCTGTAATTTTGAGACGCCATATGTTTCAGCATCACGCAACGGAAAATTCATATGCAGTTCCAATAATATATAAAAACATCATAGGAACAGTGACAGAACGTGGCACAATGAGAATTGGAATTGAAAACCTGTTAAAATTTAACATAAATTTAGTTTTGGGATAACTTAACAAATTAAATTACCGTGGTAGAAATTTAATTTAATATACCCTTATGAAGGAGAGTGATATTTTCTACGTTATAAAATATTTCTCAAGTATTGGGTATTGACATTAAGTGCTTATGCTATAGCTTGTTATTGCTTTATCAGGAGATGTCATTTCTTTAAATTTTGCATCTTACACTATTTTGCACAAATTTCGAGGATTAAAGAATTAAGTTGATCTTCTTTTCTTTCATCTTCCTCTGAGTATACTTCTTCCTGAATAGCTTTTGTTTCATTTATGTGTTATGTAACTCATTTGTTTCCCTAACTCTTCCACATCTGCAATTTTAAGCAAGGGTATTGCGTCTAGAGTCATAAAGCCCACCAGCAGCCGAGCTATAAATTTGCTGGACTCTGGAGCTCTTTCCGGGGTTCGGGAACTAATTTCCGGGAATCTCTGCAAACGAGCTGGATGCATAAGCATTTTGTGTTTTTCCCCATCTGTAACGTGTATGAAAGCCAGTTTCCCTTATACTACCTTACACGAAGGCGTTTCCCCCTTAGACAGATAGCCGAGTGCTTTGTTAAACTCAAATAAACCAATAGACATAATATCCATACATGCAGTAATCTTCCGCAAGGTCAAATATATACTCTCAGTCTTTGTTAATGAGAGTTAAGCAATGGGAAAATATTAAAATATTATTTCTAAAAGTTCCCGAGTGTCTTTCAAAACTGCTTTAAATTGACTTAAGTTAACGAAATTGAATCAGCGTGATCACCATCGCCTGGGTACTGCTGGGTAAGACTACTGGGTACTGGTAGTTCAATCGTAATTTGAATCTCAGTGAATGGTTTGGCTGCATAGTGTTTTCTGTGTTTTTCCTCATATGTAATATGAATATGAACTGAACTAAGAAATTTTGAGTGAAGGCTGTGGGGTTCTACCCTTGTATCTAACAGCTAAATGATACCTCGTGAATAGTTAAGCGAATAATCGCTTTAGTTCAGGAACAGCGAAAACTCAAGAAGGGTTAATTACCATTTATTTTTCAAAATACGAATAAAACAGTCAGCCCCTTTCTTAGAGCATACAACAAAACCTCCACTTGGACTTGAACTAAAAATATTAAAACAAAGACTTAACTAATGCTTAACTAAAAAGATATAGCCGAAGCTATCAAATTCTTAAATATCAAATAAGCTAGCGAAGCTATCAAGGGTCTAAAATACGGCCGAGCGTAGTAATAGTTTAGAGCGACTTAGCCAAAAGGCAACCGCGCGCTAATCAGAAACTCTGAGGCTCTTTCTCGAAGTCCGTGGAACTTCGACTTAAATATCACTCTTACTCATTTGCATTAGCCGCGATTCTAAAACCACATTCTGGTAGGAAATTTTAAGCTGAAATTAGGAAGGACAGGAAAGTAGATTTAACTAAAATTAACTGCTAGAAACTTAGAATAAACCTCACAAGGCATTCATCCAATCAGGTACATAGTCCTCAGGTACTTTGCTTCCTTAATTGCAACTAAACTGGCAAATACACTTTGAATTAGCATTGGAATACCGCACCTTTATTTCATAAAAAATACGAACAGGTTGAGTATAAGCTCTTTCTATGATTACAAAACGTTATTACACGAAAACTATTATAAGTAGACCTATATTTATTAATTGTAACTGCAATAATTTAATTTTTATATAAAACAATACTACGTTGGTATATTTCATCATGTGCCTCCTTTGTAAAAGGGAGAATGTCAAGCTGGTATCCCAGTTTCCCCCACGTGTTCTTCAAAATATGCTCTATCACACTTTCAAATATGCATTCGTTATTCCGGCCTTGAAACCATCCATAGCATGAAGTGATGGGGCAAAGATTAAGTCTTTTACATATCCTCTGTCTAATTCACGACGTAATCATCGTCCGCAGTAGGCTTCCAACGTCTTGGAAAATTATCAATGTGACTAGTGTCTTTAAAACTTTTTATATTAATTTTTGTGCTTTTTAACATTTGGAGAATTGCTTCTCTGTGAGTACCTAAATCACTGTTTATGGACAATTTACTTTCATGGTACCACAAATCACACTTAGCTTCTTCTTTCATCGACATCATTTCATCGTAAACTAGTTCTTGCTTACAGCCTTTGTAGCACCATTTACTACATGGTTAGAAACTATAACAATAGTACCATTCCGTGATAAAAATTTCATGTTTTCATCTTACAAGGTAGTTTCGTGTAAACATTTTGTAATCAAAAAAATGTTATGTTTGTCCTCTTAAAGGAGAAGTCCAGAAACAAAGACATAATAAATAAACATTTTGTAAAGTTATAAGAAATAACAGAAATTAATAGTTAGTAGTTTTCGAATTCCGTAAGTCTAAGACACTCGAAAACATTCATTAGTTCAATAAGTATAGCCATATAACTTTCTTGGAGATGATGCGAACTGTTCAGAGTTATTACGTGGTTGGGGCAGAAGAGATACACATTTTTTAGATATTTTGCTTATTATTATATTATTTGGCATCGTTAAACACATCAATTGAGTCAGCTAAGAATCGGTCAGTGAGAAAAACTGAGAAACCTAGAATACGGAACTTGAGAAAACTTTGGCATGAGAACACCGACAAATATAATTATTTTCAAGCAGCCATATAGGAATGGAACCAAGGAGTAGAAGATGACCAGCCAATATCTTTCTTTTACCATCGTTTCTGAAAAAATAGCTGTAATTTTGAGACGCCATATGTTTCAGCATCACGCAACGGAAAATTCATATGCAGTTCCAATAATATATAAAAACATCATAGGAACAGTGACAGAACGTGGCACAATGAGAATTGGAATTGAAAACCTGTTAAAATTTAACATAAATTTAGTTTTGGGATAACTTAACAAATTAAATTACCGTGGTAGAAATTTAATTTAATATACCCTTATGAAGGAGAGTGATATTTTCTACGTTATAAAATATTTCTCAAGTATTGGGTATTGACATTAAGTGCTTATGCTATAGCTTGTTATTGCTTTATCAGGAGATGTCATTTCTTTAAATTTTGCATCTTACACTATTTTGCACAAATTTCGAGGATTAAAGAATTAAGTTGATCTTCTTTTCTTTCATCTTCCTCTGAGTATACTTCTTCCTGAATAGCTTTTGTTTCATTTATGTGTTATGTAACTCATTTGTTTCCCTAACTCTTCCACATCTGCAATTTTAAGCAAGGGTATTGCGTCTAGAGTCATAAAGCCCACCAGCAGCCGAGCTATAAATTTGCTGGACTCTGGAGCTCTTTCCGGGGTTCGGGAACTAATTTCCGGGAATCTCTGCAAACGAGCTGGATGCATAAGCATTTTGTGTTTTTCCCCATCTGTAACGTGTATGAAAGCCAGTTTCCCTTATACTACCTTACACGAAGGCGTTTCCCCCTTAGACAGATAGCCGAGTGCTTTGTTAAACTCAAATAAACCAATAGACATAATATCCATACATGCAGTAATCTTCCGCAAGGTCAAATATATACTCTCAGTCTTTGTTAATGAGAGTTAAGCAATGGGAAAATATTAAAATATTATTTCTAAAAGTTCCCGAGTGTCTTTCAAAACTGCTTTAAATTGACTTAAGTTAACGAAATTGAATCAGCGTGATCACCATCGCCTGGGTACTGCTGGGTAAGACTACTGGGTACTGGTAGTTCAATCGTAATTTGAATCTCAGTGAATGGTTTGGCTGCATAGTGTTTTCTGTGTTTTTCCTCATATGTAATATGAATATGAACTGAACTAAGAAATTTTGAGTGAAGGCTGTGGGGTTCTACCCTTGTATCTAACAGCTAAATGATACCTCGTGAATAGTTAAGCGAATAATCGCTTTAGTTCAGGAACAGCGAAAACTCAAGAAGGGTTAATTACCATTTATTTTTCAAAATACGAATAAAACAGTCAGCCCCTTTCTTAGAGCATACAACAAAACCTCCACTTGGACTTGAACTAAAAATATTAAAACAAAGACTTAACTAATGCTTAACTAAAAAGATATAGCCGAAGCTATCAAATTCTTAAATATCAAATAAGCTAGCGAAGCTATCAAGGGTCTAAAATACGGCCGAGCGTAGTAATAGTTTAGAGCGACTTAGCCAAAAGGCAACCGCGCGCTAATCAGAAACTCTGAGGCTCTTTCTCGAAGTCCGTGGAACTTCGACTTAAATATCACTCTTACTCATTTGCATTAGCCGCGATTCTAAAACCACATTCTGGTAGGAAATTTTAAGCTGAAATTAGGAAGGACAGGAAAGTAGATTTAACTAAAATTAACTGCTAGAAACTTAGAATAAACCTCACAAGGCATTCATCCAATCAGGTACATAGTCCTCAGGTACTTTGCTTCCTTAATTGCAACTAAACTGGCAAATACACTTTGAATTAGCATTGGAATACCGCACCTTTATTTCATAAAAAATACGAACAGGTTGAGTATAAGCTCTTTCTATGATTACAAAACGTTATTACACGAAAACTATTATAAGTAGACCTATATTTATTAATTGTAACTGCAATAATTTAATTTTTATATAAAACAATACTACGTTGGTATATTTCATCATGTGCCTCCTTTGTAAAAGGGAGAATGTCAAGCTGGTATCCCAGTTTCCCCCACGTGTTCTTCAAAATATGCTCTATCACACTTTCAAATATGCATTCGTTATTCCGGCCTTGAAACCATCCATAGCATGAAGTGATGGGGCAAAGATTAAGTCTTTTACATATCCTCTGTCTAATTCACGACGTAATCATCGTCCGCAGTAGGCTTCCAACGTCTTGGAAAATTATCAATGTGACTAGTGTCTTTAAAACTTTTTATATTAATTTTTGTGCTTTTTAACATTTGGAGAATTGCTTCTCTGTGAGTACCTAAATCACTGTTTATGGACAATTTACTTTCATGGTACCACAAATCACACTTAGCTTCTTCTTTCATCGACATCATTTCATCGTAAACTAGTTCTTGCTTACAGCCTTTGTAGCACCATTTACTACATGGTTAGAAACTATAACAATAGTACCATTCCGTGATAAAAATTTCATGTTTTCATCTTACAAGGTAGTTTCGTGTAAACATTTTGTAATCAAAAAAATGTTATGTTTGTCCTCTTAAAGGAGAAGTCCAGAAACAAAGACATAATAAATAAACATTTTGTAAAGTTATAAGAAATAACAGAAATTAATAGTTAGTAGTTTTCGAATTCCGTAAGTCTAAGACACTCGAAAACATTCATTAGTTCAATAAGTATAGCCATATAACTTTCTTGGAGATGATGCGAACTGTTCAGAGTTATTACGTGGTTGGGGCAGAAGAGATACACATTTTTTAGATATTTTGCTTATTATTATATTATTTGGCATCGTTAAACACATCAATTGAGTCAGCTAAGAATCGGTCAGTGAGAAAAACTGAGAAACCTAGAATACGGAACTTGAGAAAACTTTGGCATGAGAACACCGACAAATATAATTATTTTCAAGCAGCCATATAGGAATGGAACCAAGGAGTAGAAGATGACCAGCCAATATCTTTCTTTTACCATCGTTTCTGAAAAAATAGCTGTAATTTTGAGACGCCATATGTTTCAGCATCACGCAACGGAAAATTCATATGCAGTTCCAATAATATATAAAAACATCATAGGAACAGTGACAGAACGTGGCACAATGAGAATTGGAATTGAAAACCTGTTAAAATTTAACATAAATTTAGTTTTGGGATAACTTAACAAATTAAATTACCGTGGTAGAAATTTAATTTAATATACCCTTATGAAGGAGAGTGATATTTTCTACGTTATAAAATATTTCTCAAGTATTGGGTATTGACATTAAGTGCTTATGCTATAGCTTGTTATTGCTTTATCAGGAGATGTCATTTCTTTAAATTTTGCATCTTACACTATTTTGCACAAATTTCGAGGATTAAAGAATTAAGTTGATCTTCTTTTCTTTCATCTTCCTCTGAGTATACTTCTTCCTGAATAGCTTTTGTTTCATTTATGTGTTATGTAACTCATTTGTTTCCCTAACTCTTCCACATCTGCAATTTTAAGCAAGGGTATTGCGTCTAGAGTCATAAAGCCCACCAGCAGCCGAGCTATAAATTTGCTGGACTCTGGAGCTCTTTCCGGGGTTCGGGAACTAATTTCCGGGAATCTCTGCAAACGAGCTGGATGCATAAGCATTTTGTGTTTTTCCCCATCTGTAACGTGTATGAAAGCCAGTTTCCCTTATACTACCTTACACGAAGGCGTTTCCCCCTTAGACAGATAGCCGAGTGCTTTGTTAAACTCAAATAAACCAATAGACATAATACATGCAGTAATCTTCCGCAAGGTCAAATATATACTCTCAGTCTTTGTTAATGAGAGTTAAGCAATGGGAAAATATTAAAATATTATTTCTAAAAGTTCCCGAGTGTCTTTCAAAACTGCTTTAAATTGACTTAAGTTAACGAAATTGAATCAGCGTGATCGCTATCGCCTGGGTACTGCTGGGTAAGACTACTGGGTACTGGTAGTTCAATCGTAATTTGAATCTCAGTGAATGGTTTGGCTGCATAGTGTTTTCTGTGTTTTTCCTCATATGTAATATGAATATGAACTGAACTAAGAAATTTTGAGTGAAGGCTGTGGGGTTCTACCCTTGTATCTAACAGCTAAATGATACCTCGTGAATAGTTAAGCGAATAATCGCTTTAGTTCAGGAACAGCGAAAACTCAAGAAGGGTTAATTACCATTTATTTTTCAAAATACGAATAAAACAGTCAGCCCCTTTCTTAGAGCATACAACAAAACCTCCACTTGGACTTGAACTAAAAATATTAAAACAAAGACTTAACTAATGCTTAACTAAAAAGATATAGCCGAAGCTATCAAATTCTTAAATATCAAATAAGCTAGCGAAGCTATCAAGGGTCTAAAATACGGCCGAGCGTAGTAATAGTTTAGAGCGACTTAGCCAAAAGGCAACCGCGCGCTAATCAGAAACTCTGAGGCTCTTTCTCGAAGTCCGTGGAACTTCGACTTAAATATCACTCTTACTCATTTGCATTAGCCGCGATTCTAAAACCACATTCTGGTAGGAAATTTTAAGCTGAAATTAGGAAGGACAGGAAAGTAGATTTAACTAAAATTAACTGCTAGAAACTTAGAATAAACCTCACAAGGCATTCATCCAATCAGGTACATAGTCCTCAGGTACTTTGCTTCCTTAATTGCAACTAAACTGGCAAATACACTTTGAATTAGCATTGGAATACCGCACCTTTATTTCATAAAAAATACGAACAGGTTGAGTATAAGCTCTTTCTATGATTACAAAACGTTATTACACGAAAACTATTATAAGTAGACCTATATTTATTAATTGTAACTGCAATAATTTAATTTTTATATAAAACAATACTACGTTGGTATATTTCATCATGTGCCTCCTTTGTAAAAGGGAGAATGTCAAGCTGGTATCCCAGTTTCCCCCACGTGTTCTTCAAAATATGCTCTATCACACTTTCAAATATGCATTCGTTATTCCGGCCTTGAAACCATCCATAGCATGAAGTGATGGGGCAAAGATTAAGTCTTTTACATATCCTCTGTCTAATTCACGACGTAATCATCGTCCGCAGTAGGCTTCCAACGTCTTGGAAAATTATCAATGTGACTAGTGTCTTTAAAACTTTTTATATTAATTTTTGTGCTTTTTAACATTTGGAGAATTGCTTCTCTGTGAGTACCTAAATCACTGTTTATGGACAATTTACTTTCATGGTACCACAAATCACACTTAGCTTCTTCTTTCATCGACATCATTTCATCGTAAACTAGTTCTTGCTTACAGCCTTTGTAGCACCATTTACTACATGGTTAGAAACTATAACAATAGTACCATTCCGTGATAAAAATTTCATGTTTTCATCTTACAAGGTAGTTTCGTGTAAACATTTTGTAATCAAAAAAATGTTATGTTTGTCCTCTTAAAGGAGAAGTCCAGAAACAAAGACATAATAAATAAACATTTTGTAAAGTTATAAGAAATAACAGAAATTAATAGTTAGTAGTTTTCGAATTCCGTAAGTCTAAGACACTCGAAAACATTCATTAGTTCAATAAGTATAGCCATATAACTTTCTTGGAGATGATGCGAACTGTTCAGAGTTATTACGTGGTTGGGGCAGAAGAGATACACATTTTTTAGATATTTTGCTTATTATTATATTATTTGGCATCGTTAAACACATCAATTGAGTCAGCTAAGAATCGGTCAGTGAGAAAAACTGAGAAACCTAGAATACGGAACTTGAGAAAACTTTGGCATGAGAACACCGACAAATATAATTATTTTCAAGCAGCCATATAGGAATGGAACCAAGGAGTAGAAGATGACCAGCCAATATCTTTCTTTTACCATCGTTTCTGAAAAAATAGCTGTAATTTTGAGACGCCATATGTTTCAGCATCACGCAACGGAAAATTCATATGCAGTTCCAATAATATATAAAAACATCATAGGAACAGTGACAGAACGTGGCACAATGAGAATTGGAATTGAAAACCTTTTAAAATTTAACATAAATTTAGTTTTGGGATAACTTAACAAATTAAATTACCGTGGTAGAAATTTAATTTAATATACCCTTATGAAGGAGAATGATATTTTCTACGTTATAAAATATTTTTCAAGTATTGGGTATTGACATTAAGTGCTTATGCTATAGCTTGTTATTGCTTTATCAGGAGATGTCATTTCTTTAAATTTTGCATCTTACACTATTTTGCACAAATTTCGAGGATTAAAGAATTAAGTTGATCTTCTTTTCTTTCATCTTCCTCTGAGTATACTTCTTCCTGAATAGCTTTTGTTTCATTTATGTGTTATGTAACTCATTTGTTTCCCTAACTCTTCCACATCTGCAATTTTAAGCAAGGGTATTGCGTCTAGAGTCATAAAGCCCACCAGCAGCCGAGCTATAAATTTGCTGGACTCTGGAGCTCTTTCCGGGGTTCGGGAACTAATTTCCGGGAATCTCTGCAAACGAGCTGGATGCATAAGCATTTTGTGTTTTTCCCCATCTGTAACGTGTATGAAAGCCAGTTTCCCTTATACTACCTTACACGAAGGCGTTTCCCCCTTAGACAGATAGCCGAGTGCTTTGTTAAACTCAAATAAACCAATAGACATAATATCCATACATGCAGTAATCTTCCGCAAGGTCAAATATATACTCTCAGTCTTTGTTAATGAGAGTTAAGCAATGGGAAAATATTAAAATATTATTTCTAAAAGTTCCCGAGTGTCTTTCAAAACTGCTTTAAATTGACTTAAGTTAACGAAATTGAATCAGCGTGATCACCATCGCCTGGGTACTGCTGGGTAAGACTACTGGGTACTGGTAGTTCAATCGTAATTTGAATCTCAGTGAATGGTTTGGCTGCATAGTGTTTTCTGTGTTTTTCCTCATATGTAATATGAATATGAACTGAACTAAGAAATTTTGAGTGAAGGCTGTGGGGTTCTACCCTTGTATCTAACAGCTAAATGATACCTCGTGAATAGTTAAGCGAATAATCGCTTTAGTTCAGGAACAGCGAAAACTCAAGAAGGGTTAATTACCATTTATTTTTCAAAATACGAATAAAACAGTCAGCCCCTTTCTTAGAGCATACAACAAAACCTCCACTTGGACTTGAACTAAAAATATTAAAACAAAGACTTAACTAATGCTTAACTAAAAAGATATAGCCGAAGCTATCAAATTCTTAAATATCAAATAAGCTAGCGAAGCTATCAAGGGTCTAAAATACGGCCGAGCGTAGTAATAGTTTAGAGCGACTTAGCCAAAAGGCAACCGCGCGCTAATCAGAAACTCTGAGGCTCTTTCTCGAAGTCCGTGGAACTTCGACTTAAATATCACTCTTACTCATTTGCATTAGCCGCGATTCTAAAACCACATTCTGGTAGGAAATTTTAAGCTGAAATTAGGAAGGACAGGAAAGTAGATTTAACTAAAATTAACTGCTAGAAACTTAGAATAAACCTCACAAGGCATTCATCCAATCAGGTACATAGTCCTCAGGTACTTTGCTTCCTTAATTGCAACTAAACTGGCAAATACACTTTGAATTAGCATTGGAATACCGCACCTTTATTTCATAAAAAATACGAACAGGTTGAGTATAAGCTCTTTCTATGATTACAAAACGTTATTACACGAAAACTATTATAAGTAGACCTATATTTATTAATTGTAACTGCAATAATTTAATTTTTATATAAAACAATACTACGTTGGTATATTTCATCATGTGCCTCCTTTGTAAAAGGGAGAATGTCAAGCTGGTATCCCAGTTTCCCCCACGTGTTCTTCAAAATATGCTCTATCACACTTTCAAATATGCATTCGTTATTCCGGCCTTGAAACCATCCATAGCATGAAGTGATGGGGCAAAGATTAAGTCTTTTACATATCCTCTGTCTAATTCACGACGTAATCATCGTCCGCAGTAGGCTTCCAACGTCTTGGAAAATTATCAATGTGACTAGTGTCTTTAAAACTTTTTATATTAATTTTTGTGCTTTTTAACATTTGGAGAATTGCTTCTCTGTGAGTACCTAAATCACTGTTTATGGACAATTTACTTTCATGGTACCACAAATCACACTTAGCTTCTTCTTTCATCGACATCATTTCATCGTAAACTAGTTCTTGCTTACAGCCTTTGTAGCACCATTTACTACATGGTTAGAAACTATAACAATAGTACCATTCCGTGATAAAAATTTCATGTTTTCATCTTACAAGGTAGTTTCGTGTAAACATTTTGTAATCAAAAAAATGTTATGTTTGTCCTCTTAAAGGAGAAGTCCAGAAACAAAGACATAATAAATAAACATTTTGTAAAGTTATAAGAAATAACAGAAATTAATAGTTAGTAGTTTTCGAATTCCGTAAGTCTAAGACACTCGAAAACATTCATTAGTTCAATAAGTATAGCCATATAACTTTCTTGGAGATGATGCGAACTGTTCAGAGTTATTACGTGGTTGGGGCAGAAGAGATACACATTTTTTAGATATTTTGCTTATTATTATATTATTTGGCATCGTTAAACACATCAATTGAGTCAGCTAAGAATCGGTCAGTGAGAAAAACTGAGAAACCTAGAATACGGAACTTGAGAAAACTTTGGCATGAGAACACCGACAAATATAATTATTTTCAAGCAGCCATATAGGAATGGAACCAAGGAGTAGAAGATGACCAGCCAATATCTTTCTTTTACCATCGTTTCTGAAAAAATAGCTGTAATTTTGAGACGCCATATGTTTCAGCATCACGCAACGGAAAATTCATATGCAGTTCCAATAATATATAAAAACATCATAGGAACAGTGACAGAACGTGGCACAATGAGAATTGGAATTGAAAACCTGTTAAAATTTAACATAAATTTAGTTTTGGGATAACTTAACAAATTAAATTACCGTGGTAGAAATTTAATTTAATATACCCTTATGAAGGAGAGTGATATTTTCTACGTTATAAAATATTTCTCAAGTATTGGGTATTGACATTAAGTGCTTATGCTATAGCTTGTTATTGCTTTATCAGGAGATGTCATTTCTTTAAATTTTGCATCTTACACTATTTTGCACAAATTTCGAGGATTAAAGAATTAAGTTGATCTTCTTTTCTTTCATCTTCCTCTGAGTATACTTCTTCCTGAATAGCTTTTGTTTCATTTATGTGTTATGTAACTCATTTGTTTCCCTAACTCTTCCACATCTGCAATTTTAAGCAAGGGTATTGCGTCTAGAGTCATAAAGCCCACCAGCAGCCGAGCTATAAATTTGCTGGACTCTGGAGCTCTTTCCGGGGTTCGGGAACTAATTTCCGGGAATCTCTGCAAACGAGCTGGATGCATAAGCATTTTGTGTTTTTCCCCATCTGTAACGTGTATGAAAGCCAGTTTCCCTTATACTACCTTACACGAAGGCGTTTCCCCCTTAGACAGATAGCCGAGTGCTTTGTTAAACTCAAATAAACCAATAGACATAATACATGCAGTAATCTTCCGCAAGGTCAAATATATACTCTCAGTCTTTGTTAATGAGAGTTAAGCAATGGGAAAATATTAAAATATTATTTCTAAAAGTTCCCGAGTGTCTTTCAAAACTGCTTTAAATTGACTTAAGTTAACGAAATTGAATCAGCGTGATCGCTATCGCCTGGGTACTGCTGGGTAAGACTACTGGGTACTGGTAGTTCAATCGTAATTTGAATCTCAGTGAATGGTTTGGCTGCATAGTGTTTTCTGTGTTTTTCCTCATATGTAATATGAATATGAACTGAACTAAGAAATTTTGAGTGAAGGCTGTGGGGTTCTACCCTTGTATCTAACAGCTAAATGATACCTCGTGAATAGTTAAGCGAATAATCGCTTTAGTTCAGGAACAGCGAAAACTCAAGAAGGGTTAATTACCATTTATTTTTCAAAATACGAATAAAACAGTCAGCCCCTTTCTTAGAGCATACAACAAAACCTCCACTTGGACTTGAACTAAAAATATTAAAACAAAGACTTAACTAATGCTTAACTAAAAAGATATAGCCGAAGCTATCAAATTCTTAAATATCAAATAAGCTAGCGAAGCTATCAAGGGTCTAAAATACGGCCGAGCGTAGTAATAGTTTAGAGCGACTTAGCCAAAAGGCAACCGCGCGCTAATCAGAAACTCTGAGGCTCTTTCTCGAAGTCCGTGGAACTTCGACTTAAATATCACTCTTACTCATTTGCATTAGCCGCGATTCTAAAACCACATTCTGGTAGGAAATTTTAAGCTGAAATTAGGAAGGACAGGAAAGTAGATTTAACTAAAATTAACTGCTAGAAACTTAGAATAAACCTCACAAGGCATTCATCCAATCAGGTACATAGTCCTCAGGTACTTTGCTTCCTTAATTGCAACTAAACTGGCAAATACACTTTGAATTAGCATTGGAATACCGCACCTTTATTTCATAAAAAATACGAACAGGTTGAGTATAAGCTCTTTCTATGATTACAAAACGTTATTACACGAAAACTATTATAAGTAGACCTATATTTATTAATTGTAACTGCAATAATTTAATTTTTATATAAAACAATACTACGTTGGTATATTTCATCATGTGCCTCCTTTGTAAAAGGGAGAATGTCAAGCTGGTATCCCAGTTTCCCCCACGTGTTCTTCAAAATATGCTCTATCACACTTTCAAATATGCATTCGTTATTCCGGCCTTGAAACCATCCATAGCATGAAGTGATGGGGCAAAGATTAAGTCTTTTACATATCCTCTGTCTAATTCACGACGTAATCATCGTCCGCAGTAGGCTTCCAACGTCTTGGAAAATTATCAATGTGACTAGTGTCTTTAAAACTTTTTATATTAATTTTTGTGCTTTTTAACATTTGGAGAATTGCTTCTCTGTGAGTACCTAAATCACTGTTTATGGACAATTTACTTTCATGGTACCACAAATCACACTTAGCTTCTTCTTTCATCGACATCATTTCATCGTAAACTAGTTCTTGCTTACAGCCTTTGTAGCACCATTTACTACATGGTTAGAAACTATAACAATAGTACCATTCCGTGATAAAAATTTCATGTTTTCATCTTACAAGGTAGTTTCGTGTAAACATTTTGTAATCAAAAAAATGTTATGTTTGTCCTCTTAAAGGAGAAGTCCAGAAACAAAGACATAATAAATAAACATTTTGTAAAGTTATAAGAAATAACAGAAATTAATAGTTAGTAGTTTTCGAATTCCGTAAGTCTAAGACACTCGAAAACATTCATTAGTTCAATAAGTATAGCCATATAACTTTCTTGGAGATGATGCGAACTGTTCAGAGTTATTACGTGGTTGGGGCAGAAGAGATACACATTTTTTAGATATTTTGCTTATTATTATATTATTTGGCATCGTTAAACACATCAATTGAGTCAGCTAAGAATCGGTCAGTGAGAAAAACTGAGAAACCTAGAATACGGAACTTGAGAAAACTTTGGCATGAGAACACCGACAAATATAATTATTTTCAAGCAGCCATATAGGAATGGAACCAAGGAGTAGAAGATGACCAGCCAATATCTTTCTTTTACCATCGTTTCTGAAAAAATAGCTGTAATTTTGAGACGCCATATGTTTCAGCATCACGCAACGGAAAATTCATATGCAGTTCCAATAATATATAAAAACATCATAGGAACAGTGACAGAACGTGGCACAATGAGAATTGGAATTGAAAACCTGTTAAAATTTAACATAAATTTAGTTTTGGGATAACTTAACAAATTAAATTACCGTGGTAGAAATTTAATTTAATATACCCTTATGAAGGAGAGTGATATTTTCTACGTTATAAAATATTTCTCAAGTATTGGGTATTGACATTAAGTGCTTATGCTATAGCTTGTTATTGCTTTATCAGGAGATGTCATTTCTTTAAATTTTGCATCTTACACTATTTTGCACAAATTTCGAGGATTAAAGAATTAAGTTGATCTTCTTTTCTTTCATCTTCCTCTGAGTATACTTCTTCCTGAATAGCTTTTGTTTCATTTATGTGTTATGTAACTCATTTGTTTCCCTAACTCTTCCACATCTGCAATTTTAAGCAAGGGTATTGCGTCTAGAGTCATAAAGCCCACCAGCAGCCGAGCTATAAATTTGCTGGACTCTGGAGCTCTTTCCGGGGTTCGGGAACTAATTTCCGGGAATCTCTGCAAACGAGCTGGATGCATAAGCATTTTGTGTTTTTCCCCATCTGTAACGTGTATGAAAGCCAGTTTCCCTTATACTACCTTACACGAAGGCGTTTCCCCCTTAGACAGATAGCCGAGTGCTTTGTTAAACTCAAATAAACCAATAGACATAATATCCATACATGCAGTAATCTTCCGCAAGGTCAAATATATACTCTCAGTCTTTGTTAATGAGAGTTAAGCAATGGGAAAATATTAAAATATTATTTCTAAAAGTTCCCGAGTGTCTTTCAAAACTGCTTTAAATTGACTTAAGTTAACGAAATTGAATCAGCGTGATCGCCATCGCCTGGGTACTGCTGGGTAAGACTACTGGGTACTGGTAGTTCAATCGTAATTTGAATCTCAGTGAATGGTTTGGCTGCATAGTGTTTTCTGTGTTTTTCCTCATATGTAATATGAATATGAACTGAACTAAGAAATTTTGAGTGAAGGCTGTGGGGTTCTACCCTTGTATCTAACAGCTAAATGATACCTCGTGAATAGTTAAGCGAATAATCGCTTTAGTTCAGGAACAGCGAAAACTCAAGAAGGGTTAATTACCATTTATTTTTCAAAATACGAATAAAACAGTCAGCCCCTTTCTTAGAGCATACAACAAAACCTCCACTTGGACTTGAACTAAAAATATTAAAACAAAGACTTAACTAATGCTTAACTAAAAAGATATAGCCGAAGCTATCAAATTCTTAAATATCAAATAAGCTAGCGAAGCTATCAAGGGTCTAAAATACGGCCGAGCGTAGTAATAGTTTAGAGCGACTTAGCCAAAAGGCAACCGCGCGCTAATCAGAAACTCTGAGGCTCTTTCTCGAAGTCCGTGGAACTTCGACTTAAATATCACTCTTACTCATTTGCATTAGCCGCGATTCTAAAACCACATTCTGGTAGGAAATTTTAAGCTGAAATTAGGAAGGACAGGAAAGTAGATTTAACTAAAATTAACTGCTAGAAACTTAGAATAAACCTCACAAGGCATTCATCCAATCAGGTACATAGTCCTCAGGTACTTTGCTTCCTTAATTGCAACTAAACTGGCAAATACACTTTGAATTAGCATTGGAATACCGCACCTTTATTTCATAAAAAATACGAACAGGTTGAGTATAAGCTCTTTCTATGATTACAAAACGTTATTACACGAAAACTATTATAAGTAGACCTATATTTATTAATTGTAACTGCAATAATTTAATTTTTATATAAAACAATACTACGTTGGTATATTTCATCATGTGCCTCCTTTGTAAAAGGGAGAATGTCAAGCTGGTATCCCAGTTTCCCCCACGTGTTCTTCAAAATATGCTCTATCACACTTTCAAATATGCATTCGTTATTCCGGCCTTGAAACCATCCATAGCATGAAGTGATGGGGCAAAGATTAAGTCTTTTACATATCCTCTGTCTAATTCACGACGTAATCATCGTCCGCAGTAGGCTTCCAACGTCTTGGAAAATTATCAATGTGACTAGTGTCTTTAAAACTTTTTATATTAATTTTTGTGCTTTTTAACATTTGGAGAATTGCTTCTCTGTGAGTACCTAAATCACTGTTTATGGACAATTTACTTTCATGGTACCACAAATCACACTTAGCTTCTTCTTTCATCGACATCATTTCATCGTAAACTAGTTCTTGCTTACAGCCTTTGTAGCACCATTTACTACATGGTTAGAAACTATAACAATAGTACCATTCCGTGATAAAAATTTCATGTTTTCATCTTACAAGGTAGTTTCGTGTAAACATTTTGTAATCAAAAAAATGTTATGTTTGTCCTCTTAAAGGAGAAGTCCAGAAACAAAGACATAATAAATAAACATTTTGTGAAGTTATAAGAAATAACAGAAATTAATAGTTAGTAGTTTTCGAATTCCGTAAGTCTAAGACACTCGAAAACATTCATTAGTTCAATAAGTATAGCCATATAACTTTCTTGGAGATGATGCGAACTGTTCAGAGTTATTACGTGGTTGGGGCAGAAGAGATACACATTTTTTAGATATTTTGCTTATTATTATATTATTTGGCATCGTTAAACACATCAATTGAGTCAGCTAAGAATCGGTCAGTGAGAAAAACTGAGAAACCTAGAATACGGAACTTGAGAAAACTTTGGCATGAGAACACCGACAAATATAATTATTTTCAAGCAGCCATATAGGAATGGAACCAAGGAGTAGAAGATGACCAGCCAATATCTTTCTTTTACCATCGTTTCTGAAAAAATAGCTGTAATTTTGAGACGCCATATGTTTCAGCATCACGCAACGGAAAATTCATATGCAGTTCCAATAATATATAAAAACATCATAGGAACAGTGACAGAACGTGGCACAATGAGAATTGGAATTGAAAACCTGTTAAAATTTAACATAAATTTAGTTTTGGGATAACTTAACAAATTAAATTACCGTGGTAGAAATTTAATTTAATATACCCTTATGAAGGAGAGTGATATTTTCTACGTTATAAAATATTTCTCAAGTATTGGGTATTGACATTAAGTGCTTATGCTATAGCTTGTTATTGCTTTATCAGGAGATGTCATTTCTTTAAATTTTGCATCTTACACTATTTTGCACAAATTTCGAGGATTTAAGAATTAAGTTGATCTTCTTTTCTTTCATCTTCCTCTGAGTATACTTCTTCCTGAATCGCTTTTGTTTCATTTATGTGTTATGTAACTCATTTGTTTCCCTAACTCTTCCACATCTGCAATTTTAAGCAAGGATTCATATGCCTTACATTTCTTAACCAGTGCTATAGTATCACTTAAACAGTTTACTACAGTTGAGACAACAAAGCTGCTCAGAGAAATATCGTTACTGGAATTACCATTAAAGAGAATACTGGGTTCGTTTTTTTTTTCCTCCTATTCTCAAAGGTTGAAATTTTTCATTTTTTGAACCAGTCAGCTATAAAGGCGCAGTTTCTACAACAGTTATCCTAAATATAGTAAAATTTAAACATTTCTCATCTACATTATAACCTCTGTCTATAGACAATGGTTGACTGTTTTGCATCATGTGACGAAAATAGGAAAGTTTCTTCAAAATGCTGGTTGTCTCAAATTCCTCAATGATAAGAGCTGTAGTCACCGTTTTTAGAGTTAAAAGCGTCTTTACCAAAGGAATTCAGATCTTTTCATGATGTCATAACATATCATAATCGTTTCGTTTAATTTTCTATTCCATTTCGTTTTAGTTTCTGTTATTCACGCCAACTAAGTGACAACACTAAACTCAGCCTGTTTACGTTTAGCATACCGTAGATTGATTCTTCATTTGTCGAAGGCTGCAGCGATTCCCGTTTGCTTTTTGAGGTAAGTAAATGCTTTAGCAGGAATTAAGGAAAAGGCCAGCTGTTTTGTTCGACAGAAATCTTTGTGTGAACTATGATTCTTCAAAGAAAGTAGCTTAACTGTCAATATATTGCCTGGAAAAACTTATCTTTTTTTAATTTCACATCCTAACTCTAGCTTTTAATCGCTATGGTTGGACAAATGAAGTTTTTGTTGAATTTTTTATATGTGATTGTGTGCAAGTCTATCGTGGTCAGGGTAATAACTAGTCAGCACTAAACGTTTTCTCTGTGCTAAGTAAAGTTAAGTAAATTTACATTATTTTAAGATTACAGTCGAACACTGATCACGAATATATTTTCCAAACGAAAATATCTTGTTTGATTAACCTCGTCTCAAGAAATAAACAAACAAGTAAGTCGCCAACAACTAATGCAGTTGATGCACTGGAAAAAATGTCCTCAAGAGAAGATGACGGAAGGAAGAATTACTGTTATTTGAGCATCAACATTTGTACAAAATAGGGTAATGTATAAATATTAGTAGAATACTATCCCCTTGATAAAGCCACAGTATAAACATATGCGATGACATTGGCGTGTTTTTAAAATGCATTTTAAAACTTAGACAAAAATAAACACATTCGACAAATTTTTAATGCGTAAAAGGGCCAGCGATTCTTAAGTAGAGACAAGAGATGCTAAGAAAAAGATAAAAAGGGAAAAAACTCAAAATGACATGGTTTATTTTTAAGTAACAAGACTTCCCTTTCAAACCATAACGTTTTGCACCTTTGGTTTCTCTATAGTTTCGTTTTTTGTCATCAAGTTCCCTTCGTAGAGGTACAAAAACGTTTAATCAGTTTTCCTACTTTTAGACGTTTATTTTTGTGTTAAAACATTTTGTATGTATTGCACTTAATAAACTCCATTAGTTTTCTAGTTACGAATTTATATACACTCTTTTCTAAGCAATCTTTTGGGATCTGTGAACGAATTAATGTATTTGACACTAAATTCGATGAGGAAAGTTTTTTTTTGGGGGGGGGCTTACGAATATTTTGAATGGCGAACTGTCGTCAGCAACGAATTATGTTCGTGAAAGAAAGGAACTAACGTGATTATTAAAACAAGTTTAATCTCATATATTTTGTATCTAGCCGATAAAATCTGTTAAATATTAAAACTGCTCAGAACATGCAGAGCGAATTTTCAGTTAATAAAAAAGAATTTTTAAATTTTACATGAATTTTTAAATTTCTAGTATTAATTTTTAATTCTTTTTATTGTTATTATTACCATTATCATTTCTATAAATGTTCATAAACATTTGAGGGAATCGAATGCAAGATTTCAAAGGTTTTTAGTGTATCCTGCTATTTAATTTCATTTGCTTTTAAATCGCAGTGCTCCACTACATCCGTCTTGAATTTTCTTAGTGATTTTATGAAATCTAGTTTAATTCGCATATTATGCATTCAAATTTCGTCTTTCGAAAGCTTCTCTAAACAATCAGGATAAGTCCTTCTTAATCCTTAGTGAAATACATTGTGAAACTTCGGCAATTAACGAAACTAGCTGAAAGTAATTTAAGGTATTTAAGAATATTTACCCTTTAAAGTTAAACAAGTTCGACTTTAGAGAAGAATTCTTTCCATTTAAGAAACAAATAATTCCTTCAAATAAATTCTTTGAAATAGTCGAAATTTATGCAGAGAAAAATTAAATTCTCTTTGCCTATTTTACAAATAATTGCTTCAAATGTTTGAATTTTCAGTAGGAAATATTCTGTTGGAAATTTAATTATGTTTGCATCTCAGCTTAAATTTAAATGATACAAAAATATTCAGTTTTAGCGGCCGGAATGATAAAAGCAGTTATGGTGGTGTTGTATGTATTATTATTGCAAATGACTCCATTCACATTGTTAAAAATAAACCATTCTCTGTTTTGCCGTCTGGGTCTGAATTAATAGCTATTTGCTAGACTTGGAATTATTTTAATTCTCTTCTAAATCTAAAAGTAATTATTTAGTTCTTTAAGTGCAGATATTTCAGAAAACCGTGCACTAATCGTATTATCGATAGGAAAACATTATATGAGCGTTTTGAGTCAAAATTTAAAACATTAATGTTTTAGAAAAAGTTTCGAAAACCAAATAGTCTGTTTCCTTAAACTCAATTGCTAATAACTGAAAAAAAGCTTTTTGTTACTCATCCTGTTGAACTTTCTTTAAAGCATTAAGATATAAACTCCAGCCTAAAAGTTTCCTTCAGCTTTGCAGTTGATTTTGTATTTACTATAATGTACTAGCTAAATAGGTAAAATATTTATGAATTGTGTTGCGAATTATCGCGAAGTTCACGTGTAAAAGACAAGTCCAAAGAAGGGTTAAATTACCCTTGAATTCAACTCAATAATACTTCGCAGATGGCTCCTTTCGAGCTTACAGGAAGCCTTTACAGGATACTTCACAGGAAGGTCTTTACTTGGGATTTAACTGAAGATAGAAAATAAAAAACTAATCTAATCCTAACTAAGCTAAAACCATACAAAGCTGCACAGCAATAACTCACAAAGTTGGCCTTTATTGAAGATCACCAGGGAATGCTAAACGGCACGTAATAATACGGCCGAACGTAGTAAGTTTAAGCTTAAAGCAAGGAACAGCGTGTTCTGCCTTCCGGCCACGCCGTTGAACTAAAAACTTCTAAACTGTTCTACTGGAGTGACCGAGACTTCCACTTAAATACTGGTTTTGCCTCATTTACAAATGCGATCCTGAAAACTGATACGGCCTTAAAGGAAAGCATGTTTAAAAATAAATATAACTATTAGGAAATTGAAATAAAGCCCTGCAATACGTTAGTTTTTATTTCACTGAAGGGGGTAAACGGATTAAGAAGATGTTATAGCCTCTTTAACATTCTCCTCATCTAATATTTTTAGCCATTATCATCGTATGCTCTTATGGATGCGAAATTCGAGTATTCAGTCATTTAAGATCGCACACCTGTAAAAGAAGTTTCGAAGCATCAACACATCTTGCTCATATCACGTCTTTTCTCAGGTTTTCGAAAGTGTCGCGTTAGATTTAGCAGTTAGGTTGAAATTCATGTGTATGCTTCATTCCCGAAAAACTTGTATTACTGTATGCTCTTCTTAACACGGCACAGCAATTAACGGGACTGTGTTCAAGTCCCGTTAATTGCTGTGCCGAGAATACCGACTAACTTGTCAATCGAAATTTTTTCGTTTTCAATAATTTTCTCTGTTACTTTCTTCACTATCGGACGCGTGCATGGGTAAACGCTTTACACACATGCATAGCAGACACGTGAATCAAACGCGCATGCATAAGTTTGGTGTAATACGAGAGTAGGGTTTCATTGCAAACACAATTACTTATAGCACTGGCATAAGATACCAAATAATAATCAACGATTTTTCGCTTTCTGATCCAATATTAGTACATTTATGAATACTCTATTTTAATGATGTAATAATTTTTTCCACAAAATGAATTTAGAGTGCTCCCCGTTAACAGGATACTACCAGAAACGACGTCCACAGTTAACCGAAATTCGCTGTTAAGCCAAGGGCAGTTAAAAAGCGCAGAAATGAGAAATGATCTATATATATTAATTAAAAGAAAAGTACTATTAGCAATTTACCTATAGTTTTAAGTAATTTAATCTGGAGAAGAAACAAATCGCAAACAACCATTCAAAACAAATAGTAAATTAGAAACAAAGAATCTAAAGTATAAATGGCGTTAAAGAATAATATTTACATGAAAGAGAATTTAAACAATGACACTGAGTTTCAAACTTGCTTATGAATATCGGTTTATTTTATTTCTTGGCAAAGTTGTTCTAAGATATATCATCTGCTAGTATTGCTGTTAACCCACATATTTTAACTTTGCTTTTTGCATTTTTTGTAACCAGTTTTGTTTTGCACTGAGGATTCGTAATAGCAGTTTCCCGTCGTTCTTCAATAAACTAAATTACGTGTCCCCCCCCCATAAGACCTGATTATTCTGCAGCCCCGTTAATGCACTCCTGATAATCTTGCGTTTATTATATTTTAATTGCGCAAAAGTCTTCCTTTGTTTTGCACAACTTATTTAATTTTATTAATTTATTTTTTTCTATACAACCAATTTTTGAATTCACAGAACTGTTTTCTGCCATTCCTGAAAAGTGGTGCATTTTTCCCAGAAATTTATTGTTACCCTGAGCAGTAATAATCTGTATAAATGAAAAACCCTTGACATGTACTTACAAAAAAACCAAAATTAATGTTACATAACATTGTTGCAGCTTTAAAGTATTTTCTTATATTTTCTGTGTACCGATATCGATTTTTTAGAATTATATTCAGAAGCAGTTTTATTGGAGCAGCTGCTGAGCTCCACTTTAGAGAAAAGTGAAGAATCAATGGTCATTTTAATTTAATCTATTTACTTAAATTGTCTAGGTTTATCCAAAAGTTGTTATGATTTATAATCTTAAATTCAAGATATAAAATTACTTAAATCGTGTAGTAATTAAATATTTTAATTTCTTTTGGGGGGGAGAAATTTGCGCAGTGTTTACTATGAATTAAAGAGACTGAATTTACATTTCAAAATCTTCGTAACTGGCATAAAATGTTTTTCATCTTGAAATATTAAATATTTCTGAAAACAAAGGATTTATTTTACTTAGAAATACACAATGATAAGAAGATGAGATGTTGAATCATTGTTGATAGTGAGTAAAGAATGTAAATTATAACGATAGTTAGTGATGCAGTTCCACCTTTATTTCTGCCAAAAATTTCAATACGTCGTATTCGGACTCCTCAAAGTGCTAGTTTCTCGTATAAGGTATTTCTTCCGTCTCCTTAGCATGCATTCGTGGTGTAATAGTCAGCACACTCGGCGATTGTAATGGTCAGCACACTCGGCGATCGGTATTCGAGTCTCGGCGAGGGCATTGCTCATTTTTAGTCTCTCCTGCTTTCAAAAAACAGCTAATATCTCTACAGTGGCGCCCGAACTAAAAGGAGGTGGATGATGATTCTTCACCACCAGGAGTTGTCTGCTGAGTCCCCTAATTCCCAGTTACCTTATAAAAGGGGGAGTATTAATTCAGAAGTCAAAAACCAGATTGATTTTTGTTGTTTGACTTCTGAATTAGTATTTATTCGGCGTGTTATTGTGTCTTAATTAAGGGGGAGTATGTTAGGTATTTCTCCTGTCTTCTTAGCATATCTTCGTGGTGTAATGGTCAGCACACTTGGCGCGTATTCGAGAGCTCATTTTTCATCTCTCCTGCTTTCAAAAAATACCTAATGTCTGTACACTTATAACTTACGTAATGAGCGAATGATCAAAAATCAAAACGATAGATATCATTATTACCATTCTGCAGGATCTCTGAGAATAAATTAGAGTATTTTATATGTAAGAAGTGTGTGGTATATGAAATGGTTCGAAACTGTTTTTATTTAATTCAGTAACTTAAAGCAATCCAAATTAAAATTAATATTCTAATGCATACTATATTATCAGCGCAATAGAGGTTTATATTGACATTCAATTTCGATTCATATTTAACAGCAAACATCTTCTGCGATGTTTGCATTTTCTTCTTGTTCTTGTTGCTATCAAGATTATCACTCTCTATATCATCATAAAAACCTTATTTTTTACAAAACACTAACGAAAAAGTATATTGAAAGTAGATCGGTATTTTTTGTAACCCATAAGTTAGGTCTACTTCTTCCAATCCTTTGTCTTCGGATTCAGCTCCTCTCTTATATGATTTGGAAAGTGGAATGTTGCTCCACTTATTTAAGTAAAAATATTTTATCTATAAGTAAGGATATCTGTAACTCAATGTGTTTCATTTTCATTTGTTCGATTCGAAGAACCAAAAAATCTATAACATGTACAAGTTGAAGTTGATGTTAGTTTGAACAAAGGGCCAAAAATCTCGTCGCTCTTCAAGCCGACCAGCCTTTGATCTTAGTAGAGTTTTAAATACGTTCATGTGGTTATATGCGGCTTCGCGTGTCGCAAAAATGCATACACATAAAATTTTTGAGACAGTGAATTATATCAAATCACTTTCAGTCTATTTCAATCCATTCTATTGCATGCTTTAAAAAGACCTCAGGGAATTCCATAGTTCGTTTCGTGAGATTCTGTATGATAATTTAATGCTTAATGTGAAAAACTAAATAAATATTAAGAATAATTAAAGTTTAAAATGTGCAGATAGAATGCTGCGAATTCTGAAAATTAAGTTTTCATAGAAGGATATCTCATTTAGCAGTCGCGTTCACGTAATACTAAAGGAAACGTATTTTCTGTGACATTTTATACACTGGTTAATTACAGAATGTTACAACTTTCAAAATACAGCGGAAAACAGGGAGTATTTGTCCAAACAAGTTATGCATTATTACATGTAACAAACTGAATCAACATGCAAGTGTAACAGCTTAAAATAATTGCTGTTTGAGTACTCATTTCAACCAAGACCGCAGTTTAATTTTCAGTGCAAATCTGCATAAATAGTTAATAAGCAACTCCCAATTTTAGTCACAACTTTAATTCGAAAGGCAAAATGCTGATGAAGCATTTCATTAAAAAGCAGTGAAGCCATTAGGAAAAAAAGCAATACAGGTGGAACAAACCCTAAATTTTTTCAAGTCCGTTCCAAATCTCAAAAGGTGCTTGAATATATCGAATCCTTAATGTAACAATAATTATAAAAACCTAAAAGAATAGTTCATAATACAGATTATTTTGTATAAAGCAGAATTTGAAAGTTACATTTCATGAAAAACAAATTTAACTATAAATATCTAAAAATGCATTTGTTTTTATTGAAGAGGATAATCAAATTTAGGAAATCACGTACACACTAAAATTCTTCAATTTTCTAAATTGAATTTTAAACAAAGTATATGAATAACCGCGCAATTTGTTTTCCGTTTTTTTCGGAACATTTTTAAACTAAGGTAAAAACAGAGTTATAACTTTATTTTAGGAGTTAACACGGATAAATGATAAATATAGAAAGCTGTATTTTCTCATAAGAATTAAGAATGTGCCATGTAATGACGCTGAGAGGTGACACTAATGATACATACCTGTAGAAAATTGACCGGAATGGGAAAACCATCATCATATCATTCTTCCAGAAGTTTCGGTGATATTATGTGTCATTTCCGTATATTTATCACAAGTACGTACATATTACATTGCAGGATTATATCAAATAATCAAATAATGATATAATTCATTGTTACTGAATATATGATGTTCAAAGCCTGAAACCGGGGCTTTGAACACGGTTTCAGAATTGTTTTACAAAACACGCTCTTTACAATAATACACTTTGCAAGTACATGTTACAAAACACACAACGACGATTATAATATATGATTACAAAGTTAATGACGATTACAATATTTTATATACATACTTTGCTAAACATTCAGTTACACTAAAAAAAAGAGATGCAGTTTTAGAAAAAAAGGGAATACTAAGTCCAGACCTGTAACAACTAAAGGTTTTTAACAATTTAATTAACTATGTAACTAACTGCTCACCTTTAAAAATTATGTCTACGATTTAGCAAATCATCGCTTTTCTTATACTTACTGTAGCCACAAGACACAACTCAAAAGATAACAATTTAACATAAAGCTATATTCCTCACAACTGTTGTACCTTAACTTAAAATAATACAAAATTAGATTATCTTTTTTTTTTAACTTCAACAGTAAATGGATTGAACAGAAAAAGATCAACTATTTTTCATTTCTTACCAACGGCGGTAAAGTCAAGCGTTCGCATCTATACGGATCAGCTGCTGTCAAGGCAAGCAGCATCAGACAAACTTATATTTACCGTTACACAGGTTATCATTGCCTTCTCTTTTTGACCTGCCCTAATTGCCATGAAAATCTGCATAACCTCCTCGAGTAAACGAAAATATGAAGAAACAAGGCATGAAGGAAAGAAATCAAACTGTCACATTGTCCTTATTCGAATATTATAAAATTATGCACCTTGTTTTGCAAGTTTATGAATAATTCTGATGGTTCTTGCCACCAAAGGGCTTTGTATTATCATAAACTTGTAAGCTTGAAGCTACTAGAGATTTTAAGGTGGTGTCTCTTGTAAGCGTGTAGAGACATTAGGATATTTTTGGAAGCAGGCAAGATGAAAAATTAGCAACCGCCTTCGCCGGGAATCGAACCACGGACCTCTGGAATACCGGCCCATCGTGCAAAACGACTACACCATGAAAGCACACTAGGAAGGCGGGAGAAATACCTTATAAGTGGACAGGCAATAAGATAATGATCTGGAGTGCCATTTACTTCACAAAGACGTCAGAGGTGATACATTTCAATTGAATTTACAGTAGACACGGTCTTTTTTCTTACTAATACTTCCATTGGATACCAGAAATAATCTTTCCAGAGTTTTTTTTAAAAGCCCATCATCAGTAAAGGTTAAGACAGCTGAACACTGGTTGCTTAACGCGAGTTCAAATTCCGGCGAATGGGCTAGCTGCATGCGGGGATTTCCTTGCATGAATACGCGATAATTTAAACAAAAATAAACTAATATAATTTTAACACAAAACGCACAAGAACAAAACACGAAAACTCTCTGTTCGCAGTTTCTTTGGACTTTATTGAACTTCGTCAAAGTGTTGTTGTTAGGATACACATTGTAAAAGTTGAACACATCATTAACTAGAATGTTGCGCAGAAATATTTCTGAATCTTCTACGAAATCCAAAATGAAAAACGAGTTAGTGCAAGCAAAGTCTTAACAAACTAATTGCTTCCGTAAATCTAAAATTGTGGTTTTTATCCCAGCAGTGAACAGCAACTGAAGACGGGTTTGTTTCATTTAATTTCCGTACTTTTCTATACACTTTACATACACACGCAAAAATGATACTCAAAATACTTTTTTAATACCTCCATGAATGAAGGTGCAGTATTTTGACTTATATAAATGAGAACTTCCTTTTATTCATAGGTTTGAAGAAAACTATAAAATCATATTTTTAGAAACATTTGTAAAGAAGAAGGTTACGTTTAGGAATGAATGAAAAACAGTGGATGGAATTTGAATACTTAAAGCTGATGGAGAAAAGGGTCTTGAAATTTTCTTAATTGCGATGTCAGTAATTGTATAAAGATAATCACGTGAAACAGGATAGCCTTTATTATATATTATTTAGTATTATCCTTGTAATCCAATGAGCACTTAAATAGTATGTCAAAAACTAATCTTTCCAAAGATATCGTTGAAACATTTAACTATCTTTTAGATAGGATTCAAAGGATTCTTATGACGAAAAACGAGTGGTTTTTTGAATTTTCAAATATCGAATCTTTCGCAAAATTAATCTCATTAAGTATTGCTATGCCTCGTTTCTATTAGGCAATAATATTCAAAGCATGTCAAATTTTGTTCGGAAGTTTTAAAACAATGTTTCTGAACTATTTTATAGTTTTCTGTAAGAATTCTGTTATTTCCTCTAATTCTTTTTCAAATGTGTGGAATCAATATTAAAGTTCCAGATCATAATAATTTTCCTGCAGGCTTTACTGAAACCTAGGTCGGGTAATTTTCACGCAAAAGTTGTGCGAAGACGAAGAACAAAAAAAAACTGAAAGAGTTCAGATTTTAAAGAACGTCCAAAAGGTCTGTTTTAAATTTTAATATAAGTTTTCAGTAAGGATTATCGATAGGAAGGCACAAGTGGAAAAGCGAAATATTTTATAGGGTATTAGATGAATATGCGATTAGGGAATATGTGTGAATATGGGAACGTTATATATTTATAAGTAAAAGTGAAGAATATGTAATGTAATTGTATAAAAATATTTAATGTTTTTAATTAGATAGATCTTGAATTAAATGGATTTTTATTGAAATCAATTAGATTAAAAAGTAAAAAAATAAATAAAATAAGATACGCTTTTATTGCTTTTAAATAGTTTACTTTGTTAATTAATAACAAACAGATTAAATATGCAAGACTAATATCTCACGTTTTTCCAAACTGCAACACAATCGAATGAAAAGTGAATTAAAGATTAGACCACGCAAAATCGCAATTAAACAGAAAACTTCCTTATAACATTGTAAGGTTTTTCCTAAATTTTTAACAGTTATCTTTAGTTAAAGATAACTTTCCTATCTCACCTAATTTCAGCTTACAATTTCCTTCCAGAATGTGCTTTTAGAATGGCAATTAATGCAAATGAGAAAGAGCAGTATTTAAGTTGAAGTTCCACTGACTTTGTTAGGATTTAGGAACGGGGAAGACGGGCCTTTACCATTTGGCCGGGTAAACTTTACCATTTGGTTAATTGGTTTAGCGCCATGTGATCCATTTATCCATGTGACCCCAGCCGTTTATTAATATTAACAAAATAGATACATAATTTGGAATGAATACATAATTTAGAATTAATACATAATTTGGAATGATTCATAGTTTGGACTGTAATGCAAAAATTTGGAGCATAATAATAAATGTACAGAATTTTGAATGTAATACAAAAATTTTAAACATAATATATGACATAACTCCTTAAAATATGTACGTAATCTCGAACATAATATGCGACGAAAAGAAGTAGTAGTAATGAAGAGCAGTTTATAGTTCCAACAAAGTCCATAGTTCAAAGTTTATATTCAAAATCCACAGTTCAAAGTCTATAGTCCAAAGTCTGTAAATAAAATATTATGTTTATGTAATTCATATAAATAGTTCAAATTTGCAGATTTTGCAAATATACAGTTCAAATAGTTCATGTGTAAGTATAGTTCATATTTCAAAATGTTCATGTATATAGTTCAAATAGTTCATATATGTAGTTCAGGTAGTTCTGATCAAGAATTCAGAGATATCAAAAAATTTAAGTTTCGAAAATATAAATAGATCTAAAGTTTAAATAAATTGTAGTTTATCATACTGTTCAAATTATGGTAATTATGATAGATTCCATGGAAGGTTCAGATTATGGGTAGATTCCATGAAATCACTTGGAATATTTGCAAAATGTTAAAATCAAGTTGATGCAGTAGTTCTGTGTTATGCTTGAACATCCAGCACTTGATTAAAGAAAACAGCACTCCTGCATTCAATATTACGATGATAAAGTTATCATAAGATATTATGTTTGACAGAGGTCTAAACCAAGGTCGAATAACTTTTGCATAATTTTGGAAACTGAATTTGCAAGGTGTTTTTGGCGGATCATGAATTTGAAGAAAGCTTGAGTATTGGAAGTTGGAATTGAGATGTGGAAGTTTTCAGTTAGTGGACAAGCAGCAATGTAGAGTTCTGGAGTACCTATTTTGCCACAGCGGCAATAGTCAGTATGAGAAATGCCATGCTTTGCGAAGTAAACAGGAAATGGGCCATGTCCAGAACTGACTTCGTTAGAGAGCCAGAGATTCTTGACTAACTGCGCCGCGTTTGTCATTTGGCTATTCTCTCCTGTAAGCTATTACTACGCTCGGCCGTATTTCAGGCCCTTCATAGCTTCGCCAGTTACTTAACATTTAAGGGCAACTCCTCAGAATTTTGATAGCTTCGGCTATATCTTTTTAGTTTAGTTCTTAGTACTGAGTTCAAGCTCAAGTGGAAGCTCTGAGGAAGGAGCCGACTTACCCTTTATTTCTCAAAATTCTTATTTTGAGAAATAAAGGGTAATTAACCCTTCTTGAGTTTACATCTCTGTCCCTGACCACTTCACAAGGCTCCGACACTCTTAGCTGTAAAAGAAAAGGTTGGAACACCACACAACTTGTATGATGCGAAATTAACATAAACAGTGTATTTCAACTTAACGAAAATCCACAGTGTTATCTAAACTCCTTGCTTATTTATGGTTGTTAATAACAACAAAATATGAATACAATTTTAATCAAATCAATATTTTTTATGCCTAATAGTTTTAGAAAACCAAAACAACACTAAAAACGATTTGTTATCATTCAAAAAATGCAAGGTAAAGTGACTTACCTTAGTGTCTAAGTTTCAAATCAATTACAACAAAGTTATACTTTGAAACTACAACATCTGTTGAATAACCTACATGAAAATTCAAAAAGAAATTCACCATAGCACAGCAATTACTAATTTGGGGACTTTTTTCATTTTGCAATCACAGGAGGTAAATATGCTTAGATAATAGCAGTGCTTTGCACAGCATTTCGTCCGCTTTAGTAACTTTTACACATAACACAATAGCGTATTCCTAGCAATTATAAAATTTTTACCGAAAAAATTCTAAAGGCTAAAAGAAAGCTGTGGTGTAACAAGAACGATTTTTATCAAGAATACATGAGAAATTTTAACTAATTCGTGTCAGAAATGTAATTACCATCAAAATTTCTTTCTTTCCCTTCTATGAATCAAATAATCATCTCGCTTTATTTTTATACTCAAAACTTTAATTAAAATTTCTAAATACTTTCTGCCAAATTCAGCCAAATATATTATACAAATCGCTCATTCTTTTGTCCACCTGCGAGATACATAACCTCATCATTTCTCTCGGAGACATTTTTTAATTGTTTTTCTACATCGACTCATGTTGTTCATAATTGTATTATAAATTCGATTCATGCGTGCGGGTTTTTATTTCTTTCACAGATAATGAAGCGGTTAAAAATAAACCCGCTTTATTCTTCCGTTCCGATCCGTCCTATTCAACTCTTCCAATTTTTCGATAGCTGCGGAGGGTGAACCTCAGCAGATGCTTTCCGACATTCCCAGAGCTGCATCTGCATCAGGCGAACAAAAGCGCGTCCAACCGCTGTCATCAATCAGGACAAGGATAATGAGGAGGCCCGTTTCGCCTAAAATAGGTTCATTCAGAGCACTAGTGATGTAGATCATTTTCCAAAGGTAAGTTGAACGATGGCTTTAGATGTCATAATTTAAAGCAAACGAAGAAATAAAAAAAAATTTTTTTTTGAATAGTGGAAGTAAATTGGCATTGTGAAAACCTAAATTTAGAATCGATGATTCTCCATCCATTTTAACATAAATCAGCTGATGTCATTTCTGTCACTGCTACTGAAAGGACATAGCAAAATAATCGGAAAATCCATGGAAAAGATGCGTGGTGCTGCCATCTTTTGAAGCTATAGAGAGTTAAAAAATGATTTTTGGATCGTTTTTGCATACCTTATTCCAGTTTGTGAGCATAATAATAATAATAATTATTATAATTATAATAATATTGATGTTTTATGAAATTTATACTTATTGTTGCTTTCTATGCATGTTGCCTTTTAAATAGGACAGGTCATTTTATTCTTTCTTTAAAATTCCGATAGTTCTTGCCTTTTTTTTTTTTTTTTTTTTACAATTAATAAGTACCCTGCATTTCTTACACAGATGGTGTTTCCCTGGAAATTATTTTCGATGTTTTGTGATTATAGACCGAGACCAAGAACGTATTAAAATTAATCTCATACTAATCTATGGAAAACAGCATGCTAATCTATGCGAAACAGTCACATAAATAATGCCACCGTTCTGAAATGTAGTCCATACCAGTTGATTGACTACATTCATGTTGTCGATACCAGTTGATCCATACATTATCCAAATTTTTTGTTATGAGAGTCGCAGTTCCCCATAGATTGCTAATGAAATAATTTTTTTTTTTTTTTTGTTTGTTTCGGTTTAATTCCAGAATTATCAAGCATGCAAAAAAGTTATTAGAAACATCATCAATATTGAAAATGTTAGAAAATTGCTAATTTATTTAATGTAATTTGTTAGCATTTTTTTTTTTTTTGTTATTTTTCATTTCATTTTATTATGAATCTTTTCAATTTCTATCTCTGAAAGTGGAAAACTAGTTTTCCTTCTTGCACACTTGGCTTAGCAACTGTCTAAAGTGGTTAACTTCTCTCTCTTCTTCAGGGTGGTCCTTACTAAATAATCTAGATTTTTGCACATAATGATGGATCCTTTAAATTTTCATCTCAAGAAACTCCTTGATATTCGTCAAAAGCAACTCATGTTCAAATTCTGGGCTTTATCTGATTCCTGTTACTAAACCTTAAATTGTCTAGGTTTCTTATCACATATTAGATATAATCTACGTGAGATCCTTCAGAGACGCTCCCCAGGTCCAGTCTACAGTCCAAAGGAGCAAATGACAATAAATTGTTTATTTGGCCACCTAATCCTCCAAATACCAATCCTTGGGATATTTGGGGGAAAAGAGGATATTCCTTTTGTGCTTCCATTGCCATCCGACCACGGTGAATTCAAAGTTTAAATTATGCATGTTATCAAGGCAATCATTCCCAATATACTTCAATATGTGCAGATTCAAACTGACCTTAGAATGCATGCGAGTCTCAGGATAAGAAGATTTCATATAGAGCATCTGTAATGTATGGCACGAACGTAAGTATTAAAACTGACTATATAATGCATGTTGGTCTCAGGATGAAAGGATCTCACATACAGCATCTGTAATATACGACAAGAAACGTTTTAAATTGTCAAAGTTTAACTTGATGTAGCAGAGATAGATATGCGCCAATTAATTAAGTTCGCTTTTACGGTTTGTAACAAGTTGGTACTTTTTGATTTCCTCTGTATTAAGAAATATGTTTGCTACCTGCTCTTCATTTTTTTTTCTTTTGTTATGCATAGAGACATCAGCCTCATCCGTTCGCCATCCAGACAGAGAGTAAAATTAATTCTGTATTTAATCAATTTAATTCCGCAATGATATTGTTGAAGGTATTTTAATCATTTTATATTGTATTTTTATTTTTCGGTCTTGTTGTAGTATTTTGTATTTTTTTAAATTATTTTATTCCGTATTTGTTATTGTTGTCAGAGTGGTAATATTATGGTTTATTTTGGGTTTAATCTAATTTATAGGCGTATGTATATTATGTAATTTTTATTTTATGCATAAAAATCGTAGGTCTTTTAGAGATTTAGTGGTCAGCTGAATTACGAGGAAGGCTTATGCTAAAAGCGATTTGAGGAACTTTACGATTTATTTCGTGTGTTAAAGAGGAATTGCTAAACATACGCGTTCTTCTCGAGTTATTTCCAGATGTTATCTTGCTACGTGTACTATTGATTGTGCTAATTTTCCTAGTAAATTGTTAATTTCTTCCTGCTTATTCAGAGTTATTATTTAAAGAAACATCAACGATGTGGTATATCGTAAAAATATTCTCTTGCGGTTCGTAATAAAGAACACCTTTCAGCCGTACGTCATATTTTTATGTGGGATGTTCGTTGTGCGAGGCGTTCGTGATGCAGTTGTTCGTGATCCATTGTACAACCAAGACCATAGCAGAGCTCTAACAAGACTGTACTGAAAGATATTCTTGAAGTGGCGATTCTTTGAAATCTGTGGTGTACTATGACTCAAAAAATCTAAAATATTAAAAACTGAGAATATATCACATCATCTGAATTTAGTTAAGTGAATCTCATGCACAATCGCACTTGAAGTATGTAAGAAAGTAAAGAATTATTGCATTCTTTCGTGAGCACTGAAACGGCGTCAGTACTTAGGATGTCCATCTAGAAACTGGAAAACCCCCAGTTAGAAACCTATCAAAGGTGCGAGTGTTTCTTCACGTTTCATGGCCCAAAACTAACACTCTCTACAACGAAACTAGGAGCACTATGAATCAGAAATGCATTAACTGGAAGTAAAACCGTAAAACAGACGTTATTATTTGTGTCTCTGGTAAGCATATAATCTGTAGCTATAGTGAAAACAATAGCAGGAAGTAAAAATAGCAGCTACAATATTAAAGATGATAAAAAATAAAAAAAATATATTGAAAGTGATAGAAAAGTCCCTCTTAATGTGCTCAAATCAGAAACATCAAATTTTAATTTTTAATACATTTTGAGTGATATGGTTATGAAAACGTAACATGCTTTTAATTAATGTGCTTCTTGTTATTTATATAAAAAAATGGTTTCGTTTTATCTGAAGTACAGTTTGTTTCAAGACGTGATTTGCAAAGAAACTGTTAATTAATATTTCAATTCTAAACACATTTCTGTATTTTCAAAGCACAACGTATGCAAGGTTTTGTACTCAAGTTTTGTAGTATTTGTAAGTTACAAGAGTAGATTTTATTTTACTTTTTGCTATCCAGGAATTAATTTTTCCAAAAGTATATTTCATGAGTATTTAAGAAGAGCGATTGTTATGAAAAAGAGAGAGATAAAGTTGACTGTAGTCAAAATCTCTCCGCTATGTAAAATACCAACAACAATTTAGATAATGTACGAGAGGTTAATCTAAAATAGCCAGAGTTATTAAGTAATTACATGGTATTCTTTCAGGGGTTAACAAGTAACAAAAATTAGAGTAATATTCATAAATTGGAATTCCATTTCTCCCATATCGAAATTGATGAGTTAATTTCCCTTATTCTACTCTGAATAAAAATTTTTTGAAATTTTAAACTACCTTATGTGACTCCGCTACGCTGACGATACCTTTGCTCTGTTTGACAGTAATAAAGTTAATTAAAATAAAGGTCTTTCAATAATAAACTCTACTGATCCTGCCATTCAGTTCACTTTTGAAACTGAGACATGCAATTCTCTTACGTTTCTAGACTACTAGGTCACACGCAACATATCCAACTTCAGTACTACATTTTAGCTTAAACTTCAGCTGCTTTGTAGCTTGATCTGTTTGCCTTCCACTGCACTCTAAATCATGTCATTCGAATAAACAGAAGTTAGCTTCTTTAGTCTTCCAAATCGCCTGTTGATCAAGAACTAAATCACTTAAAAGCAATTGCCATTGACAGAAGCGTTTTGCCTAGCATTACTGACCTAGCGGTTGAAAAATGCACATCTTAACACACTGTGATAAGGTGGCATAAAGGTTCTTTGTCTAGGAGAAGTGATTTAGTGCAATAATTTTCATCAGTGGTGAAATCCTGTGCCTTTGTTAATAATTCCGGTTGAAGCCTCAAGGGTCACTCCCGTGGACAAAGAAGTAAAAGAAGTCATTTCAGCAGGGTCCGGAGATGGACACTTTGTTATGTATGAGTGAAAGAATCATTTTCCCTCGGGAGTTTAGCGCAAATAAATACAGGAAGATATATAAGGTGGTTTCCTGAGAAGAGAAAAAAACTTTCCTGTTTGGAGCTATGGGCATGTTGGCCCGCTAGAACTATAATTCCTCGTGTATAATGCTATAAATCTTTCCTGTTTAGAGCTATGTGCATGTTGACCTGCTAAGAACGATCATTCCTCGTGCATAAATGCTTTAGAGCATTTTTCCATGTTACAAAATTCTGAAATTACGGGACGAAATATACCCAAGTCCTATACTGTCAAGATATGCAACTGTTAAAGTTTTCATCTCCTTAAAATTCATGTTATTGTTAAAACTTGAGTTAGAAGTTCGTTTCAACACTATGTCACAACCCAGGGGTTGCGTAGCGGCTTCGGCCACTACACCACAACACCAAAAAGCACTCTCTCGGTTTAAGAAATTATAAAAACTATGTTTTCATTCCTTTCTTTCCACTGATTAGCTATGAAATTCCACACATTTTACAGAAATTTAGCTTTAGGTCGTTTTCTCTTCTGTCAATAAAATTCACAGTTCCATATTTAATAACACTATTCATTCCGGAAATGAACTCCTGGGGTATGTTCAGCATTCCTTGTCCACGTGGTTTAATTTACATAGATCAAACTAATAGATGTTTGAAATTTCGAACTAAGAAATATGAGATATATGTTGAGAAAAATGAAACACATAATTCTCTTTTGTCCAAAACTGTTGGTCAGAAAATCACATCTTCCATTTTTTACAGCCGAAATTATTCAAAAAACATCTTCCATGGTCCAACTAGTTTTTTCTGGAGGCGTTTTGCATTCATAAAAATCTTTCAGTTCTAGATACAAATCTAATTCTAGTCAGTCTTTACCCTCAACTTTTATTAAAGAAATTATTTCGTAGTTATTTTCATTTTTTATCAATAGAGTTGCAAGTAGTTTGATTTCCTTCCTCTCCTTCTTATCGCCTTATTTCATCTTACAGGGGCTTCTCTTTCGTCATTTGCACTTCTAAAGTTGAAAAGGGAGGTCTGTATTCAAAACTTCGAAACTACTCCTGCACAATTATGAAAATTACACTGATTCCTTTTCCTTTAACTCATCCAAGATTCGCTATTCGGAGTGTTATCGTAACTCAAATTCAATTAAATGATTCTCTGTATATTTTATATCTTTTAAAAGTATTTTCCAACACTATCAATACTCTTATTCTAGAGTTTTGTCCAGAACTGGAAATAAGGAATAATTCTAGAACTTTTAACAGGAATATTATTCAAGGCGCATAACACATTTTCTCGCACCTCAACCACATCAGTAACTTGCTTATTTATTCATTGAATTGCTGAATAACATTTTGAGAACTTTCTTTATTCGTTTAAATGGTAAACGTTGAATGGGTAAAATCATTTGGTAAATTATGTCAGTTGAGACGCAAACACTTTCTTCAATTAGCATTAGTTTCCGGATTATTCGCAATTGGGGTTTAGGCTTCGATATCATTTACACATACACAGTTCCTTCAGATATCTAGTCATTGTTCTTTCGACGATCTTTATTAAAAAGCTTGTTGTACATTTTAATGCTTTCTTTGTTCATGTTTATCAATAGATTTCGAAGTGGTAGCAGTCTTTATTTGATTGTCGCCATTTTCGAATCCGGAGAAACACTTGTAAATTTGTGATTTACTCAACGCATTTTTGTTTAAATCTCAGTTGCAGTTTTCTTAAACAAATGTATAGCTTTTATTATTTATGGTCTCACTCGCAAGTCTTTGCAAGCAGGAATACACACAAATCAGCACTGAACATAGACTGATGCCACCTAGCAGATGGATGTGGGAAGTTGTAAGATAAAGTGGCATAGCGGCACGATCGATAATTATGAAATACTCGCTGAGGTCTTGTCATTCTATTAATTTTTTGAGTATTTTGCGCCATGAATATTCTTCGAGTTTTTAGAAAATATACTTACCCCCTACCACCACTAAAGCCGAGTTCTATCGGAAAGTCGAGCATGACTTCTAAAAACTCTGATTTCTCAACAACGAGAACAAGTTCAACATTATCTTCACATCCATTGCGGAACTTCAAACATAAGCAATATAAAAGTATTTAAATAAAAGCAACATTTAAGGGGAAAATGGGAAATATATATTTAAATCATTACGCCACCTTCTTGCTATAAGAGCTTGAAAGAAATCTGAGAACAGCTACATGCCAAAAGAATTCTTAAAGAATTTACGATATAATTGAGCGATAAATGGGGAATACATTCGCAAAAATTATTTAAGAAATATATTTTGGTCTCTGGTGCTAATCATATGTGCCAGGAGGAATGTGGTACTACACCTACTAATTTAGGAAAACTGTCAATAATAAAGCACTTCTAAATATTGTTCATGGTATTATATAAAGTATTCAACAGATACTTTTTATGAATATTACACTATATGTGTGTAAGATAAATCTAATTATTTAGTACTACTCTTTGTTTAACTTCTCTCAGCACTTCTTGGACTTTTCTTTCACACGAATTAATTCAAGGGCTAAACTACTCAGTTTGGACTATTCACAACATCTAAGTATAAGCGTTGTCAAATATGAGAAAACACTGTCAAAAACCCAAACCATAGACATAAAATTAAGCGGTTGAAAGCATTATTAAATCGCTCTCCCTAAATTGCACAATCGTTCTCTATTTAAATTCGTTTAATTTGTATGCTGGTGAAGCTGGTACAAGAAAGTATTACTATAAAGATAATGTATTGCTTAAAAGAAATCTTATCAGTGTAATTAACAAAAGGTACTTCACAGTTGTATATTCTAAACCAAAGTTATGAAATATCAATTTGCTTATGTAAAAAAGCATTATTTTCTGGATTATTTTCTGGATTATTCGCAATTGGGGTTTAGGCTTCGATATTTATATTTACTTAAACGATATAAAATACTTAATTTTGGAATTTTATAAGAGTTCACACTTGTTAGTTATAAGTAACTAATAATTGTTAGTTAGTTAATAACATGGTATATTAGTTTTGTTATTTAAAACTGTTGTCAGTTTTTAATTTGCCAGTTCGTCTTTCCTAGCTCCTGTTAGACAATTCTTGTGAATGAGACATCTTATTAGCAACAAAATGTCCTGCTTGCCACTTGAAAGTGAGCTAGGATAAGTTTTTTTCAGAACTTCTCATTTTATATTAATAAAATATTTAATTTCGAATTTTTTAAACTCTGATAAAAAAGTGTCTTTGTAATAACTGTTCCACATTTGCTTAGCACCTTTATAATTATAGTTTTGCTTTTGTTTTCTTTTCCCACTTTCCTACTTGTCATGCCCATGGCCCAAATCATTCCTCTTGCGCCACTTTCCTTTCAAAAAAGATTACTTTTTTTCTTGCAGCTCTTCTCTGCATGACTCGTAATCGATATCATAAACGTTGTTACCTTCCCGTCATCAATTTTAATTTCCTGTTGCGGCTTTGCCCCTTTCCGGAGTTCGGTGTTCATTAACGGCGGGGCTCATCTCAGCCCAGAAAGGAATTCAGTCCAGAATCAAGAGAAAAATGCGCCTCCACACCTCGCTCCTCCTCATAAATGATTCCTGAAAGATACACGCAATTTCCATTTTTGGTAAATGGTAACTGTGAAACTATCTGCAGCTTAAAGGTCAACAGGTTGCGTTACATTTTAACATTTTTTAATATTGCAGGTTTTTTCTCTGTCGTGTACATAGTACACATTCTTTCTTCAGCTTTCCAGTCGTTGAGTTTCATGTGTTGTTCTCGATTGTTTCCGTGGTTCAACTTCCGGAGAGGAACTGACTTTTCAGTTTTTCTCTCCTGAAATCCTTGGATGCTTATTTGAGCGTCCAAACATGCCAAAACTGGGATGATCTTTATCGCGCTTCTTACGTCTTTCTTTCTAAATATCTAAGACGCTTATAAAATTTCAATTAAAAAAAATAATAATTTTTGCAGCTTTATATCTGAGAAGCAAAGAAGATGATTAAGTGAGCAGTTATACATACCATTGGAAACGTTTTGTGGATGACAGAGTTGCTATGCGAAAAGAAACGTGATCTCCTATCACTCTTCAATTTCGGAACAAGTAACAACAAATGCACCATGAAATCAAACAAGAAATATCGCAATTAAATTTCTTTCAACCCAAAAACTATCTTTTAGGGAAAGTAAATTCAATGTTTCAGTAATCATTGCCAACAGATAGCTTGCCCTTTTTGAGCGGACTGGTTGAATGTTTTCGGTTGTAAAACTTCGTAGACACATTCTATACAACTATTTGAATTCGAAAATTCGAAAAAAACGAGTATTCGGTTTATAGTGCGAAAATATGAAAACTCGACTCCGTCTTCTCCGATATTCGAACTATGAATCAACACAACGAAAGCACAAACGAGAGAACGTGAAAATCCTTTACATTTCCCGCCAATGGGAAAACGACTGAGGAGGCGCGCAAGAATCAGTTAACCAAATCTATGTGATGACGTGTTATTTAGGCCCGATCGTTCGAAGCTTTTTAGGCCCACCAGCGGCCGAACTGTAAAGTCGCTGAGCGCTGGTAGCTCGGTCCGAGGTTCGAATCCAACGAACTAGCTGGCTGCACGGCCGTTTTCTTAGCTTTCACAATGTGTAACGTATATATGAGCCATGGATCTTCAAAACTGGACATTTTAACCACTTATAGCTTAAAAGTACACACGGGGGATTGCCGTGATTTCTTACAAAATTTAACCATAAAGCTTAGTTTCATTATTTTACATACTTTAGCACATAATTTCCTCTGAGGTATTAGAGTATAATCTAAATTTTTTATTCTAAGCCTCTTTTTTAAAATTTAAAGTAACAGGTGAATTAATCTAGAAGAGAAAATGATGTATTAATGTCTTAAACCTCGTTCTTTCCCATTAAAATATCACCACTCAAAATTAACACTTGTCTAACCTCACATTTCGAGATAACAAATGCTTTAAATCCAACTACACTTTTTTTATTTCTCTAACAGTTCGAATTTTCATTCCTTTCCTAACATTCTGAGAGTCACCAGTTGTACGTAAGAAAAGTAATTTTCGCGCTTTAATCTGTAAAGCAGAAACTTAAACAGTATCATCCTTTTTCCATTCTTATTAACAGAGTGTACAGCGGAAATTATCTCTCTCTCTCTCTCTGACGGCGACCGGGAAAAAAATAATCTCATCAAATTAGACGAATGGTTCCAGTTACCGCCACTAAACCTTCCGGCTTCAGCAAGATGGGTTTCTGAAGCAAGATGACTTTAACTCTTCTTAATACACTCTTGTAAGGAGTCGTAATTATTGAAGAATCCGGGGGTCGAGTACAAATTTATGTTTAGAACAGCAGGTGTTCGATTTCTATTTAGAAATGAGTTCTCAACAAACAATAAGTTCTACCTTTCATTTGTTATCACGATATTCATTTCACAAAATTAATTGAAGTGGTAACAGATATTCCCGATTTTACAAATTTCCGCCCTGCATCATTTCATTTTAATAAAAGTTATACTAACGCCTCTCTTTGTCAGCCGAAATAATTTCAAAAAAGATTTTCGCTTTTATGAAAAAAAAAAAAAAAAAAAGCCAAACAGTGTGGGTATTTTTTTTTTTTTTTTTTTTTTTTTTTGTTCATTAATGGTAAGAAAACAATACTTCAACTTTTGTCTTACATAATAATGCAAGAAAAGCAAGGCAGACAAAACACCGTTCAACTTTCGTTTTGCACTGTAATGGTAGAGAAAGAACAGGAAGCTAAACAATGTTCATTCAACTTCAGTTGAAGAAGAGCAGCAGGAAACGGCAATCCAAACAAGTGTCGAACTTTTATTCTGCGCAAAAATGGCGGAAAAACATCGGCTTTTAGCCTTTTTTTTTTTTTTTTTTTTTTTTTTTTTTTTTTTTTTTTACGATGGTATAAAATGCAGTTAACCGAACAGTGTTCAACTTTTTATTTCACAATAATGGCAAAAAAATCACGGGTCTTCAACTTTTCAAGATAGGAAAAAAAAATCTGATCTGTACACCACATGACTTCCCTGTACGAAACAATAAATTATATACATTTTTTCCCTGAATTTCACTTAAACTTATTGGAGTGAATTAAATCTGTTTCGTCGATAGCGCATAAACCTCAAGAGAATAAAAGCACTCTTTAAAATTCACTATATGTGTTTACCATAGCGATACTCTGGCGCTAGGTTCACTTAACAGAGTTACATCTCATTCATTTTATAACTATGTCTATGTCGTAACGCAATTAAGAGGCGATCGGCTTAGTGTGGCCTTTCCCAATATATTATAAATAGGGTATCTTTAATGATAGTTGAATCCAGTAAGATGGAACGTACTTTTTGCACCTAGTGCAGTCTCTAGCAGAGAAGTAAACGTGGCGCCATCTTTTGCCAAACATTGTATTGAGCGGTACTAAGGATTTGTTTTCTTTTTTTTTAACTCAGAGTGCACGAAATTTATATCATCTGAAGAATTATCTAATCGTTGCCACATGTTCTATTCAAATACTATAATAAATCTAAAACAATGTATGAAAGATATTAAACAACCCCCCCCCCCAAAAAAAAGGAAACAGTTTTTCTCATTCAATTAATTCAGTTCTCACTTCGAGACAAGGCAAAAATGCATAAAAACTCAAAATATCTATATTAAAAATTACGAAGTAAGTCTAAAACACTTATTTCCTCGAATAAATTCCAGACTGGATTAAGCATTATTTAATTCACAATAATAAAAGAAAGCATTATCTTTGTTGTTGAAGCTTAGTTTCTCTACATTGGCAACAAATCCACTATTCAATGTAAACTATTCAAGGTTTTAAATGTAAACAAGGCAGCTATGGTAAAATAATTAGGCTTAGCCGCACTTAAACAACTTTTAAATTGTTGATAATTCTACAAATATTGCATGTAGATTCACTAAAGGCATAAAAACTTTAATCGAAAGATAAGAACAAAATAATTCAATCATTGTTAAAAAAAATGAACAATTTACAAACATATAAGAATAAAGAAACTGAGATCACTGAGCCGAGTAACAGAACTAATATATACAAGTATATATATATATATATATATCAGTGCGGCCAAACTAGTAGGTGCACATTTACATGTTATAATAGTCCTTTATACAAAATTTCAACGTTCTGAGGCTACTCAGTTTTGAGTTATGCGAGAACCATACATACATCCATGCATACATACGTCCGTACATACGCACAGAGGCCACGAAAAGTTCTCTTCAGAATTCCTTTTAAATCAGTTTTATAAATTTTTGGGAGAAAAGTGTCTTTTATTCTGTCCTTACGTACAGATGTCAGGCAAAAACATTGTTAAATTGCATTCGATAGCGGTCAAAATGGATATTTTCGTTGAAATATTATACCCGAAATTTTTCGAGATTACAATACTTCCTTTTTACTTCGTATAAGGAAGTAAAAATGTGGCAAGCTAAACAGATTCCAACTTTTGTTTTGCAGAACGCCAAAATAACGGCAGAAAAATCTTTGAAAAATAACAGTACAAAAATACGAAATGTTCCATTTTGTTTTTCGGAATAATGGCCGAAAAACTCGGTTTTAGTTTGGGAAGGATCAAAAAATCCAATTCACTTATAAAAAAAATCTATTGTAAGTATCACATTACTTCCTTATATCAAATTGTGTACATTTTTAGCTGCATTTCATTTAAACTGATTTCCCCGAATTTCATTACAGACATATTTCTCATTCAATTAATTCAATTCTCACTTAGCGGCAAGGCAAAAATACACAAAAACTAAAAGCATCTTCAGGAAAAATTATAAAATACAGACAAAATACGAAATACAGTTATGCTCAGTTTTCTTTTTTCTATGCTTTCTACGCAAAAACAAGCAATTCGGTCAGCATGCAGGAAGACAGATTTTTCGGTGCTCAAAACTGATACTTTAGTCCCACTTGGTAAAAAGACTCTGAAGTTGGTGCAGAAACTGATTTAATTAACTATTCTATTAAGAGTGTAGTTTTTCTATTATTTTAAATGTGAACAAATGGCGGCTTCTTTAGGCTTTATACCATTTAAAAAATTTTGAATTGTTGATAATTTTACAATTATTGCACGCTGACTGATGAAAGGCATACAACCCACAATCGGAATATAAGAACAACGTAATTCAATCACATTTAAAGCAAAAAATGCACAATTTACAAACATATAAGAACAAAAACTGAGCTGACCCAGAAGGGTAACAATAGGGTGTATATGTATATATACATATATATATATATATATATATATATATATATATATATATATATATATATATATATATATATATATATATATATATATATATATATATATATAATGTTGTATGATCTTAAATAATCATACAACATCTGTATTGATCATCAACATTGCATGATCTTTTTATAATTGAAATTTTGTTATTCATGATTTAATTCAAGTCCACATTAAACATTTTTAACAATTTACATTCAAGTTACTTTAAAACAATTTTCGGAATTAAACTTACTAACTATGGATTCACTCTTTTTAGATAATTCTACTAAAATTAATCGTAGGAGATAATATAATCAATATTTCTTCAGTAACTAAATTATATATATATGTATATATATATATATATGCTCGACTGATGTCGAGGGCGCTTCCATATTGCTCACGCGACGAAATAAAGGAAACGAGAATGTTCATAAACTAAAAGTCTTCCTCTATGAAACAGTACTAAATGTTTCTTGATTAAAGAAAAATCATTTTCAATTTGGAAGCATTTTAATTTACCTATTTCTTCTAGGGTTATCCTTACTTCAGCGTTATACTAGATTATGTGGGTCATTCTCTACTTAACTGTACAGTCGTGTTATTTTAAGTATCTGATGCTGGTTTTAGTAAATCTTTTTTCCCTTCCCCCATTCTTCCTTTCTTTCTTTTTGACTTTATACTACTCTGACGCATGAAGATTTCATTCGAAAGCTTTACATCTGCAGATGAGAAAAGAGTAACCTATTATTCATTTCTACAAACGAATTTACATTTTTTATGATTTGAAAAGGATGTAATGAAACTTGAAAATAAAATGGCATTCAGATGAACGGGGAATTTTAATTAATCAGGAATTATGTACAAACAAGAGAAACGATAGTATTGCTTGTATTTTAGTTTAAATTAATTTCAAAGGGAGCTGGCTCTCAAATGATTGTTTTGTACCTGTGCATATAATTACGAGATTAGAAACTTCTTTTATTACTTATAATGATGATGCAAACGTTCATAAAATTATCATTTCTATATTATAAATTACATAAATTATACCAAATTTTGCAAATCGTAGCAATTAGTTACACTGTTACAAAATAGAATAAAGGTATAAATTACTAAAAACTAAGGCAATTAATATTAAACCACTTGTTAAATAACTACATGCATAACTTTAAACATAAATTAGAGATGTCAACCCTTGTCGATTGGCAATATTCTAAGAACTCGGTATTGCCATTATAAATTGAAATTATAGTTTTATAATTAAGACACAATAACACGCCGAATAAATACTAATTCAGAAGACAAACAACAAAAATCAGCGTTATATTTACAAAATTTCAACAGGACTAGTTTCGATGGTTTTACCGAACCACCATCCTCAGCTGCAAAACCGCAAATGAACAAGATAGGAAAAATGATTAGATAAGGTAAGAAAGCCTGGACAAGAATAAGTGTTTTGTGTGTGCTTTATTATTGCTTAGTTAATTTAGTTTGATTTTCTGCAGTGTTTATCATGCCCTCATCCGTTAATCGTTTCACTAAATTACGCCTGAAACGGCAAAAATTCCTGAATCATCTTGACTTTTTACTTAAATGTAAATGTAAAAAATTGATCCCCAATTTTATTCAAATCAAATCTAATCAAAAACCTTCCAGTCGCGTTTCAAGAATTCTGTTAAATTGCAAGCTTGCCTTACTTCGGTCCGTCATAAGGGATACACGTCAACAATTGTCCAAAATTGAACATGAACTCTATAAGCTTCATCTGGAACTCGCTAAATCATATCCAAAATTCACTGCCCTTGAACAAAAGTCTTGGTCTAGAACGGAGAATGTAGTTAACCGTCATAAAAACACCCTTGCAGTTAAATTCGAAAAACTCCTTTTACAGTCTTCCAGTTCAAGTAGTTCAAAAAATCTTCCCATTGTAAACATCAAGCCAATATTTAATATTTCTAATGTTAGTTTTTCAGAAGAACAAGAGAGAATTCTAAAATATAATTTTAACTTCTCACAAACCTGTAAACCCTCGATTCCAATGATTTTGGCTCCTATCGAAAAAGCTTTCAAGTTCAGTAAAGTTTCAGATTCACAGAAAGAAATGATTAGGCATCTTATCGCTCATAATGTGAAATTCAATAATAAACCTTTGAAACCAAATCTAACTGCGAGAGAAAGAGCTACAATGCGCGAAATTAATTCTAACCCGGATATTATCATTTCAAAGACCGACAAAGGTGGCCAGATAGTCGTCATGGATAAGAACACTTACATCGATGGTGTCACTAAACTCTTAAACGAAGGACCATATAATCCGATCCTACCTTCCGACTTGTTAAAAATAAAATCTTCGCAAATCATTTCAAGCAACTTAAAACATTCGCTTATCCCATCTGTTGCGAATTGTGCCAGATTATATGCTCTTCCCAAAATTCATAAAAGTGGTATTCCTTTCCGCCCTATTGTATCAAATTTAGGTACTGCCTCGTATCCCTTAGCTAAATATTTAGTTTCTAGATTTTCAACTTTGTTAGACAATAACATTTACACCATAAAAAAATTCAATAGAGTTTGTAAAGAAAGTTAAAAACATTTCTCCTAGAAATTTACTCATGGTTTCTTTTGATGTAAAATCATTATTCACCCATGTCCCGGTGGAGGGTGCATTAAGATGTCTAGAAACCAGACTTCGCGAATTTCATTTCTCTTGCATCGAAATTGATGAGCTAATTTCTCTCACTCAACTCTGTTTGAAACAAACACATTTTGTTTTCCAAAATAAATATTACAAGCAAACTGAGGGATTAGCCATGGAAAGCCCCCTCAGTCCCATCCTGGCTGATATCTACATGCATTATTATGAATCAAAATTGTTTGAAACTTTAAACTTCCCGGCATGGTTCCGCTACGTAGACGATACTTTTACCCTGTTTGAAAGTAATAAAGATGATTTAAATAAAGTTCTTTCAATAATGAATTCTATTGATCCTACTATTCAGTTCACTTTTGAACTTGAGACTTGCAATTCTCTTCCGTTTCTCGACATTCTGGTCACACGTAACACATCCAACTTCAGTACTACAGTTTACCTTAAACCTTCATCGGTTTGCCTTCCACCAAACTTTAAATCATGTTATTTGATTAAACAAAAGTTAGCTTCATTTTATTCCTATGTTTTCCGTGTTCTTCAAGTTTGCTCCTCCAAACTAGCCCTTGATGAAGGACTAAATTATTTAAAAGCAATAGCTATTGACAGGGGCTTTTCACCCAACATTATTAATCAAGCAGTTAAAAAATTCTCATCTCAACACACTAAAAGGCACACTCTTGTTTTAGGAGATTATAAAAATTCTGTTGTCATTCCCTTCTTTCCATCAATTAGCTATAAAGTTGCACATATTTTGCAGAAATTTAACTTTCGGGTTGTTTATTCTCCCATCAATAAAATTCCGAGTTCCATACTTAAGGACCCCATTCCGGATATGAATTCCTGGGGTATTTATAGGATTCCTTGCCAGTGTGGTTTAATTTACATTGGCCAAACTAAGAGAGCCTTAAAATTTCGCGTCAAGGAACATGAGGCATATGTTAGAAAAAAGGAAACACAGAAGTCTTCTGTTGCGCAACATTGTTGGTCCGAAAATCAACAACACTTTCAGTTTTTCTGCTGCCAAAATTATTCAAAAAACATCTTCCATTGGAGAACTGGATTTTCTAGAGGCATTTCACATTCATAAAAATCTTTCTGTTCTAGTTAACGATCCTAATTCCAATCCAAATTTGCCTTCGGCCTTTAAAGAAATTATGTTTTAGTTCTGTTTCACCAACAGATGGCGCCACTTGCTTATTCTTGTCCAGGCTTTCTTATCTTATCTAATCATTTTTCCTATCTTGTTCATTTGCGGTTTTGCAGCTGAGGATGGTGATTCGGTAAAACCATCGAAACTAGTCCTGTGGAAATTTTGTAAATATAACGCTGATTTTTGTTGTTTGTCTTCTGAATTAGTATTATAGTTTTATGTCACACGGAATAATGTCATTTGATAAATCATACAGACGATAAATGCCTTGTTACCGTAACCTAACTCTTCAAAAATTAAAATTTAATACATCAGACGTTTTTATCATAAATTACTTTCCTCTTCTTTTTTAGGGAATTTTCTGTTATTCCTTACGGTTTGGAAACGTCATTCGTTGTGTGTAATTGCAATGTAACTATTCTATGTTATTTTTTAACTTTTACTCTGAAACCTGTTGAACATAGTTTTATGCAATGCAATTTTAAATCTCAATTTTCCTTCAGCAGTTCTGTTAGTAATGTATTACAAAGTTCTTTCACGAAAATAAAAACTTTTAATGTTCGCGTGATAAAATTTTTCTGTAAACGGAATATAAGAGCTTTATTTCTGAATTTCTGTTGAAATACAACATAGTATTCTAATCATCAATATACATAGTATTAACTTGTTTATCAAGCTACTGAAAACATTCTTTTGTTGTTACCAAAGAATCAATGATTAATTCACAAATGCAATCAAAGCTTTCGTTGACTGCATCAATAATTTGATCCAAACGTTATCCAAAGAATAAGATTATGATCAATCGACAACTAGCTGGTCATGACTTCATGAAAAACTTTATGTCGCTGCATAAATTTATAGCTTATTATTGTGGATCGTTGATACTAAGTTTGCAAGAATTTTTATTTATTTATTTATTTATTGTTTTTTATTATATCGTTTCCTCCATTATTTTATTCTTCAGCTTTATGTTCGTGAAAGCAGAGCGTATTCTAATTCTCAGTAGATTTTGTATATTTCGCAGAGGAAACAAGATGGAATATCAAGTCCATAAAATTCAGTATTTCCTTCGCATTCTAACTTTCGAGTTTAATCCAGAATCATGCTGCAGGAATGGTGAAACCAATTAGCGCCGTGTGCAAGACTTATGCCATTGCTGAATACATGATTAAGTTTTGTTCCGAAGAAAGCGATATGACTTAACTTTGCAGATTCAGGAAGAATAATAGATTTTTTAAGAATATTGCTTAAATCAAAATCTTCAAGAGAATTCCAGTCCAGTATCTCAGGATTTAGCCCAACTTATAGAATATAACCACTCAATTACTGTGCGTCGATTGCATTTGATTGGTAACCTATAACGTTTCTCAAAACACCATGAAAATTTGCATAAACTCAGTAGTTTAATCGAGAGTAAGTGAACGGCCAGGAAACTAGCCAGCCGAACGGCTGGCGGAAAGATATTCAAAAACAATTGTAAATGCAAAATATATTTATGTATTAAAACCATGGGAATAAACCAAATAATACGGCAATGGATTTGTAATATACGGCATTAAAAATATTTTTATTCACTGACGTTGCAGCACTTAACGGTATTTCAATCTGAATTGCTTGAGAATTGTTAGCAGGCTGTAACCGTGACTACAGTTAGCTGCTTCCAAACAGACTGGCAGCATTTCTCAAGATAAAAAAGGTGGCATTTTTACTCCCCAAGGCATAAATTATAATTAACTTTAGTTAGTTTTAGGCATAAATTATAATTAACTAGCTTTTAAACTTGCTTTTAAGTGTCCTAAGTTTGCGCAATCTTTTGATTTCGGTGAAAATATGTAAGGTCATTCAAAACGAAGATAAGACAGAGTTCAAATTTTGCTTAACTGTTAATAACACTACAAAGAATGTTGCAAATGCTCAAAAATATTCCCCTTTGAGCACATGTTAAATTAAATGAATTTAAAATTGCCTTTGTTAGATAGATTATAAAAACTAAATTAAAGAGAAGAACCATCAAGATCTTACTAATAAGTGACTTATGGGTTGATGGTCACCGATGTAAATTGGCGCAGTAAATTTAGATAGATTATTAAAATAAAAGAAATCGAAGAACGCTGATGATCGTCCTCAGCCGTGATCAACTGATTGACAGTTACTTGACTTTACAAATTTAGTGAAATTGACAACTCACAGAAGTTGTAAAATTCAGTTCAGTTGGTTTAATCTACACCCTAACCTAATCTTCTCAGATTGCCAGAAAAACTATTGCCCGCCTTTATCTTCCAATTTAGAATGCTTAAGTAACAACAGTGAAGAAATAGAGCTATAACACTTACTGTCAATTCAGCTTGATGTTACAAATATCTAAAATATTAACAAACTTAATTTCGGCTTCTTGTGGGCTTTAAACAAGATAACAATTGTTTCTAGTTACATTCTAGTGCGACAACAATTAATTCCAGTTACTTGAAAAGTTTTAATTTAAAAGCCTAACAATCTGGATCCGTTACTTATGTAACGGCTTATCTGGTTCCATTACAATCTGGCTCCGTTATTAATGTAATCTTATCTGGCTCTGTTACAGATGTAAATTCAAACCAAGACAAACTAACCAACTTATAGTATACCACCGAGTATTAGGGAAATTTCAATGATTAACAGTTACTTAAACTGACTACAAATTTAGTGCAATTCACAACTCAGTGTGCAATTCAGTTCGGTTTGATCTACACTCTAGATTACCAATATTCTCTCTTTAAACGTTGATTCTCGCTCGTTATTTATACTCACTTCATTTTCATTTTCTATAGAAGTAGATAAAACTGTAGAATTTCGGGTAAGAATGCAACATGAAAAATAGCATATTAATTAAAATAAACCTTATGTATGTATGGCTCAGTAAAGTAAGAAGAATTGAGTTTATTGTTTTTAAATTGTTCGGTTATACAGTTACAAACTGATTAAATATTTTAAATAAATTTAAAATTTTATGCTTTGCTAAACGGCAGTTCTTTGAAAACTGGCTATTAACAGGGCCCTCTGTAAAATAATTTAAAATTTCTTACGGTTCATTATAAATGGTAACACTTGCCTTTTTGCATAGACGGTAAATATGCGGTAAGGTAACTAAATAGCCCCAATACTCTGCTGAGGATGTTTCTATGTGGTGTGTATGATCACTGGAGTAAATATATCCAAATTAAATAAACTTATAAGGTATTATATTTCTCTCGCCTTCTTAACATGCCTTCGTGATGTATGTAGTGGTCAGTAGCCCTCGACGCGAGTTCGAGAGGTACGTCCAGTTGTCCCGTCGACGCGAATTCGAGTCCTGGCGAGGGCATTGCTCATTTTTCATATCTTCTGCTTCGAAGTAACCTATTGTCTCTACAAACTTAAGAATTAAACTTTGAAGACTATGAAATTAATTGGTTACTGGTGTTGGTAGTCATCGATGTGGGACTGTGCTATGTTTCAAGCATTAGCAGCACTTTCCAAGATGAATGGTAGATCAATATGAGGTAACGGAATGTAACGTAGCACAAGGCTTCAAAACACTGTGAGCCTTTTCTGACATCAAGAATCATTTCAGTATTGCTTCCAGAATATGTTTCTCGTGTGGATAAGAAAATTTATTAAAGCAATCGCAAATAACTTTCTAAATGTCTCATAATTGTAGTTTATGTATTTCTTAATGTATAATCAAACGTGCTTCAACTAAAGTATTTCTGTTCCTTTCTCTTAGAATTCCTTCTGTTTTCATAAATCTAGATTTATAGTAATAATCTAGATTTATAGTAATTAGATTTATAGTAATCTAGATTTACAGTAATTATTTTTCTCTTTAAAATAAATTTAAAGCTTCTTCCTGAAATTTATTATTTATTTGTTAGGTTAAAATATTTTTAGTCTTAGCTTTACTTTTAAAGTAAGGACTTTCTTCTTTTTGCCGAAATTAAATTTTTTTGTTTTCTTCTGCAACATTTATTATTTTGCTTTTGTTCGAATCTATTATCTTTACTAAAAGCATTATAAAGGGATCGGCTCCTTAGCGTATAGGGCGTTTGCAATGCGAAGACGTGCAAAATAGTGTTTCGTAATTCGTTTTCTAATGTCACTATACTGAATATCTTTCGTAATTTATTTTTTATACTTTACAAATTTCAGCATCGATGTCTGCACATTTTCTTCTTTGATCTTTCCTCCGTATATTTTTTGTAGCAACGAATTTCATTGTTTATCTTTCAGCGAATTGTAAGGCTACGTTCAACAACGGGAGCAACTCCATAATATTCTGTGACGAAATTCAGCCATTCCAATAATTTTTACAGCTCATTTAATAATTCTCATGCAGTCACTTTAACACAGTCTTGGTTGTCTAAGTTGTTCTCCCGTTCTTCAGACGCTTGCTTTTTTATCTTTGTTAATAAGTGCTTCCTTATCTTTTATGCATCAGTGTGAATTATTCAATGTGCTCAATTTAGTTAACAGAATCTAAACCATAAAACCAAGTCCAATTTCTACTATGCTCCTGGTGACTTCAGGAAAATGAGTTTCAAACCAATAAAATCATGCGCCCAATATGATATTATATGTTTTCTACTGCCCTCATTTTACTTGCGATTAATTTATGCTACATTTTGCCTTTGTTTTTTACAACGTTTCTGATGTAGCTCTTCTTAAATTCTACTATTTAGGCGTATTTTCTCCTGTTGCAGCTTCTCTGACTTTCAAAAACATGCGGAACAAATAATTGGCTAAGTGATGCAATGATACCTTGATTCATTAGCTGGATCAACGACATCGTATTTGGAAGAAAAATTATTTATCCATATTCATTTGAATCACAGAGAGCAGTCAGATGACGTGGGGCATTATCTAAGACAGGGGTCGCCAAAGTGGTCTATATAGACCCCTAGGGGTCTATTTAACAACAGGAGGGGTCTATCTAACCAATGAACTCCAAAACAATAAGAACCATATTTTTTATTTAGCGAATTTGGAAATTTATTTGGAAAATTTAATGACGTTCAAACAAAACTGCAAGGAAAAGATGTAACAATTATCCAAGCTCGGACAATACTGTTAGGCTTCCAAGTAAAATTAAATTTATTTAGATCTTCATTGCTACGTAAGGATTATAAGTATTTTTCAAATCTGCAACAATTAAAAATAAAAGAAGAACACTTGGAAATATATACAAATCATCTTCAAAAATTAAGCGACGATTTTAAACTTCCCTTTGTTGATTTGGAAAACATCGACATTCCTGATTGGATTATTGCGCCATTTTCAGCGCAAATTGATAACGTCGACATCAACATACAAGATGAGCTTGCTGAACTATTGTCCGATCTTGAAGCAAAAACGCTTATTAAAAATTTGACAATACATAAATTTTGGACTAATATAAATATAAAGCAAAAATATGTGAAACTTTACGAAATGGCTCAGCCATTTATGCTGGCGTTTCCAAGTTCGTATATGGTTGAAGCCGATTTCAGTCACGTTAATTCAATTTTAACTAAAAACAGAAATAAATTAAATGTGGAGCTTCGAGGGGATTTACGGTTAAAATTGACTAATTTCGAACCCAATATAGGGAACCTTGGCAAGAAACACCAGGCACACTCAACTCATTAAGAAGTAAAAAATCTGTACCTACTTTACTTACTGTTTCTGATTTATTAAATATTTAGACTAATATATAGTTTTATTTTAATTACCTGAAAATTACCTTTGTGGGGGTTAATGGAGATTTCGAAAAATTATATAGGGGGCGATGATCAAAAAAGTTTGGCGACCCCTGATCTAAGATCAATAAAATTTTAAAATCTAACCCATTTTCTCTGCAATAAATTTCCGTTTTAGGCCAAACTCAGTTGGTGAACTAATCTTCAAGTAAAGTTTTTGCTACCCATAGTTTTTGCTTGAAACTCACAAACTGAGAAATTATTTTTTAGTAAAGTTTTAAGAACTGTATGGTTTTATAGCCGGTATACAAATATAGGATTTATTTTTAAATCTCCTGCTGCCTGTCTACCGAGTAAGAGTGTGAGATAGTCTTTTAAAGTTCTATATCCAGGGCACGAATTTAAAGTGGCTGCTGCAAAGATGTGTGATAGAAATTTTTTGTAGAATAAACCCGTTTCAACTACTTTGAATACTATTAATTTTTGTCATGATTTTATTAAATTTCTTTGAATATCTTGAACTAGCCTCTTTATCTGAATCGGCAACTTCTCTCATAACGAGAACATTGTGAATACTAGTCTGTTACTCAAAAGATAAAAAAAAGTGCTTTCGACTTGCCTAGTTCTTTCTCCTTCCATTAGTCTTCAAGTGATTATAAAGACTTAATGCATTGGCATGAATTTCCATTTGGTTTAATGAAACTCGTTTTTGATTTATGTTCATACTGGCTAATAGTTACTTTTAGTTTACCATTCTAAGATTTAATTATGATAAGATAAATAACATAAAAGATAAATAAGGTGTGATCATACCTTATGGTTTGCACTGATATTTTTGTCTAATAAGTTTTTGAACTGATGACTCTTACATTCTTTTTCACGACCTATTTAAGCAAATGATACATCTTCTTCATGAAGTTTGAAGTCATAGAGCTTTTTTCTCTAAAACGAGCCACTTGCTGACAGAATGACTTTCAAATTTTCTTTTTGCACAGTAAATCATTATTATTATTGCTATTATTATAATAAATGGGTATTAAGGTTTAATTATTACACGGGCTTTTTTTATAGATTGCCGTACCAAAAAGGTATAGATAGAAGTTAATTCAGCATTAAAGTACACAAACGTTCCTGCTTACTGCTACTGCGTTGATCACACATTAGAGAAAGCAATTACGATTGCACTGAACTTTAATTTTAATGGTGTCTTTAACACGCTTCACGCGTAAAACCTCGAGATTTTAAAGTTAACAGAAAGAGACAAAAGTTAACACAGGGCATGTCCTGTCAGAGCTCACTTCAGTTTCTCAAGTGATAGCTGCCAGAACTCAAGAGCAAACGGGCTAAGCATAGGCACATACATATGCAAAGGAGAAGCCCAGAAGAGTTGAACTATGTTTAACGTATCGCGTAATTTTAAGGCAAACATAAACTACATAACTAGATGATATGCTGTTGATGATAGCAATGATGGTGATATGATGACAAGGATATGAAAATCAAAATCTCTGTAATAAAATCTAGATTTGTCTTCCAACAAAATGCAAAACACACTTTAGTTGAATATTTTTGATTAAACTATCAACTGCGACACTTCCCTTGAACGTGTTAAATATAAACCTTTAAAAATTTCTAAAAGCTTTCAGATTTTATATAACCCCCAAAACAAAGTTTTTTTTTTTTTTTTTTTTTTTTTTTTTTTTTTCCCTCGCCGATTTCGAAAGCATTTGGCCAGAAAGCAAGCCACATTGTGCTAAAAATATAAAAATATTTAAAAACAACATATATATTTGAAAACAGTCTCAAGTGCTGTAGATAAAAATGTTCCCTATAGTGTTGGCACTGCTCGCTTTGAAATTCTTGAGCTTTTTAATCAAAAATGCATTAAAGCTTTACAAAATACGAAATAGGCAATAGCATAAATTCCGAATTCCAAATTCGGGCAATCAAGTGTCCATGTTCCAATGAAGGACTGTGTTATTCAAAATTTGATCACTTTAAGTACCGTTATTTTTTCACAGTACGAGAAACATACGTACATTCATGTAGATTCTTCATTATTTAGTTTCTTTAAATATAATATAGGACGATAATATTTTTAGCAACAATTTTAAAAGTGATTTGGGCATTTAAAATGATTCGACTCAAAATGCTGTTTTGAGACTAATATCCCTTCCGGGCAACGCGCATTTGGGCTAAAAAGTGTCTGGAATGTATAAAGATAAAAAAAGGATGTTTAATATCTTTTCGTATTAATATTTTAGAATTTAATTTTATTTTCCTGGAAAAAAAATTATTTATTGCAAATTTTTTTTAACTCGGTTTCAATCAATCACATCTGGCCGAAGCAGGGTTATTCGAGGTATTAGTGCATCTCAATTTCTGATAATACTGAATTTTTTATAGATTTATTAACTTATGGATTAAACATTTATCCTCTACACCAGGGGTGGCCAACAAGTCGATTACGATCGACCGGCCGATCGCGGGGCTAATTTTGGTCGATCGTCGATCGCTGGCAATGACTGGAGTGGAATTCCGTATACAATGGATTTTGAACCGATTGTAGAAGAGAAAATCTTTTAGCAATAGTTTAATGCATTCTGGGAATTTGCCGAGGTCATAAATTCCTAGAATTCTGACACCTTGACACTGTGATCTCCATCCATCCGGCACAATACATTTTGACTTATATTTCACAGATTTTAATACACTTTTATTGCTGTGTTTGATCGTATTATGCAGTATTGTTATTATTTCTCTCAATGTAATAGAGATAATAGCCAGAGTTCATGAGTTTTGAATTTTCTAGAAAAATATTTAATTCAATATTTATTCTTTAAATTGTCATATTTCTTTGTATTCTAGTATACCTATGAACATGAGTATTAAACCGAAGAAATCGAAACTAATCACTTCAATGAAAAAGGGGAATTTGATTACTTCTTTTACAGTGTTGAATGATAAATGTTGTTTAATATATCTAATATGGACAGACATTTTTATCTTTACATAAAATGTATCAAACAGATTATCCACAAAATTTTGAACTGAGAAAACATAAAGTTAGGGATCTTAAAACTGAATTAACAAATCAACAAAGCGTCTTAAAGTCAAGGGTGAAGTCACAAGCAGTAACTACTTCACCATTCAAAATAAGCTATCTCTTAGCAAAAAAAGTGTAATCCATTTTCAGACGGTGAATTTGTAAAGGAAACTTTTATGAAATGTCGGATTCCCTTTTTAACGACTTTAAGAACAAGAGTTAAATTGTTGCTGCAATTCAAGATCTGCAATTGTCTCGAAACACAGTGATGCAGCGAATTGAAAGGATGAGTGGGAATGTAAAAGAGTAGTTATATAATTCTATTAATACATGTTCTTGTTTTTCCCTTCAGTGTGATGAATCGACAGATATAAGTGATACGGCACAATTACTTGTTTTCGTTCGTATGGTTTTTAAGGATTTTGCATCTAAAGAATTGTTGGGTATGATTTGTTTCAAGGAAAGGACTGGAGGAGGAAAGGAAAGGACTATTAAAAAAACTTGCTCAATGATTTGAAAGTACCACTTTTTAAATTAATTTCAATAATAACGAATGGCGCAGCTGCAGTGATAACTAGCATAAATGGATTTACAGCCCTATGCCAAAAGGAAGATGAATTCCCTGCCTTTTTAAGCTATCACTGCATAATTCACCAGCAAGTGTTAGCTAGCAATAGACTAAACACAAAAGAGGTAATGGGCATAGTATTTAAAATTGTTAATTCAATTCGAGGAACTTATATCAAACGACGTCTCTTCCAGCTACAGCTCGATGAAGGAAGGCCAACCTACCAACCAATATGATATGATATGATTATTACTACATATTGATGTGATATGACTATTACTACATATCGATGTGAGAGGACTCATTTTTGCAGCGATTTCGTGATTATTGCCTGAAAGTATATATTTTCTTCACGAACAAGATGGAAACTGTGAAAATTTAAATGATGAAACTTCGCTTATTTATTGACTTAACATTTCTTACTAATTTTACTTCAATATTAAGTCGTATAAATTTAGAATTACAATATAAAAATAAAATAGCAATTGATATGATCAGCTGCATAGACGTATATAAAACAAAATTAATTTTTTTAATAGAAGATCTACAACAAAATGATCTGAATCATTTTTCAAATAAGGTGGATAACCTACAAAAACATAAAAATATTAACTATAAGATCGAAAAATATGCCGCGGAAATCCAAAATGTAATTGAAGATTTTGAGATAAGATTCCAGGATTTAGAAAAAATTAAAGAAATTGTGGAATTCATATCTTTTCCTTTTGAAACAGATTTAAGCGTGAAACGCATTAGCCAAAAAATTTCAGAAATATTTCATATGGATCAAAAGACATTAGAAAGTGAAATTACAATTTTACAAACGGACTTATTCTTAAAAGTTCGAAAATTTGAAGAAGTTCTTTGGAAATATGTCAACCGAGAAAAACATCCCAGAATAACCAAATGTAGCGAATATACCTATCCTTGTTTCGGATCTACGTAATGAATACATACTTATGCTAATTGGCATTTTCATATTTGAAAATAACGGAGACTAAACAACGTTCTATCCTGACTGATTCCCATACTGAAGATTCATTATTATTATCTTTGTCAGGATATAGACATAATTATGATTCCTTGGTTAGGGACATGCAAACTCAGTCTTCCTATTTATGTTAAAGCAATAAAGTAAATTCTAAATCTTTCTTTATCTGTAGCTACTTTGAATTAATAAATATTGTTAATAATTATCCATGTTCTTTTTTTTTTCTTTGACATGAGTTTTTGGGATCTTTAAATAATTATTGTTGTCGATTTTTACATAAGTAGATAAAACTTATATCTATATTTCAGTACGAGGTATGCTCAGAGCTATTGATAGATTAGCAAAAGGTAAGCTATGTTATTCTTTCATCATATATTCTCCTGGCCCAAAAAAATGCGAAAGTGAAATATTGAAATCAAATTATCTGCCATACTGTGCATTTTTATAACAACAATTCATATTAACGAACAAATAGTACAACAATTTATACATAGCAATAGATAAAAAGATTAAATTGCGTTTTAAGTTAGTAAAAATCTATCTTAAAAAAGATGTAGGAAAATCGAATTTTTTAGGTACCGCAAGTACGGAATGCTGCTATTAAAATTTGAGTCTGGAAATTAATTTTCTTCATGATCCTATATCCCTAAAACTTAATATGTAATATAAAAAATAAAATTAAAAAAAAATAGAACATATATTTGACTTACCTACCCATACCTCGCTGGAATGCGCCTTATACTGAAACACAGTGTATAAACATTGTATGTATTTTGCACTCTTCCCCCCCCATAGACTACACCTATGAAAACAAGTCGATCGCGACACACTTTTAAGATAAAAAGTAAATCTTATATACAAAAAAGTTGGCCAATTAAATTTGGCAATATCTAGAGTATTAACTTCATCGCAGTAGGAAATTTTGCGTATGTTTGTGCGAATTTCAGGAGATGTTTTAAGATTTTGTGAATATTAGATTTTCCAGAGGATAGGATGGAAATTTAAGTTATATAAAAATATAAAGGGATATAAAGCTAAATCCACTAATTTGAGATTTTGAATTGTTAAATGTTTTCATATTTAAATAATTTCTATATTACTTAGTGTTAAAACGCCCGCAAAATTACGCTTTCCAATTCAGTGCCAATTATGATTCAAAATAATGGTGTTGAATATGTTACCAGAACTCGACTGGTTAAGAAATTTCGATTGAAAATAATGATATAATCTTTATTCACTTACAAATTATTTATTCGTGTAATTGATTCATTCTCATATACCTGCCCTGAAATATCAATATTGTTGCGTGCGTATGGGTTCGTAATAGATTGAAAGCACAAGTCTGATAATAGCTTATTTTTATTTATCAAATTATTTTGATATTCTTATCAAAAGAAATAAAATTCTTATCAAATTTTCTTATCAAATTAAAAATTTATTCTTATCAAAAGAAATAAAACAAAACTCTGGAAGCTTCCTCAGAAGCATTCGTATAAGTGTCAACCGTATTACACAGTATAATCAGTAATTATACTTCAAATTACTACGAAAATTACACACAGCGCAATGCAAATCGCATCTAAAGAAAGAGCTAATCCGATCTCACGCTAAACTCGCAACAATAGCAATAACAGCAACTGACTGACTAAACAGCTGAGAGCTGATGCTGTCTCTTCGGCCTTAAGTAGTTTTCAACCGGCCGCCGAGATAATTCTAGTACTTTCTGCTTCTCGAAATTACTGGAAAGCAATAGGAGGATGGAATTACGGTTACAGCTAACATAGTGGTTAATTACATTACTTCAGTTAAAAAACTTATTACGGTGATGCAGTAACTGGACCAAAATGTCGCCAAATTTGGAGATTTTGGGCGGTTTCTTGCTAAATTACAGAGATAACAATTTACTCGATGTTAAATTCACTTGCCCCTGTATTTTTACTTTTCCAACATAGATTTATCTTGAAAGTTCTCTCACACTACATTACACAGAAAAATACAAAATTTCACTTATAATTCTGCTAAAATTACCTATATAAGTAAAAAATTCGTTATAATATAAATTTTTTTATTGCCAAAATATTAACATAAACCCCAGGCTGCGAAAAGTTCGTCAATTTTCCTAACTTACTCCGCAAACGTATCGCAGATTTCACCTTTTTTCCCTTTTATACAATTACTCCCCCAGTGGTAATGAACGTATTCCAAAATTCATAAAAAAATACACTTCTGGCCATCCAAATTTCAGCACCAAGAAAGAGAAGAGATAGCACAACAAATTTTTTTAGTAGATAACCTGTTGCCCAAGTATCAAATGATTAAATTTATAGACTTCGTTGAAGTGTGGTGCCTTCCAGAATCAGTAGCCAGAGTAGCCGCCATTGTTGGAGATCACCGATGCCACACGCCTCGGCATTGATTCAAAGAGACTTTGGATGTGTTCTTGGAGTACAGCAGACCAAGCAGCTTCCACACGTTGCTAACGTTGATCTGATGTGACAGCTTGGAATGTAATCTGGGTCAATCATTCAGCAAGCATGAACCACATGTTTTCTATCGGCGAAAGATCCGGAGAGCGAGCCGGCCAGGGAAGCGATTGACGAAAAACCCTTGGACAATGCGTGCCACGTGCGGTCGCGCATTATCCTGTTGAAGTATGGCTGTGGGCAAGCCCTGAAGGTAAGCAAGAACAACTGGCTCCAACACCTTGGAGATGTAACGCTGGCTGTTTATCATAATACGCTGGCAATACCGCTCCATATTATAATACCCGGTGCAGGACCAGTGTGGCGGTGTATAACGCAGCTATTCAGCCTCCTCTCTCCACGGTGTCTCCAGACTCGCATTCGACCATCGTGGTGTTGCAGACAGAAGCGTGACTCGTCAGTAAAGACAATTTCAATCCTTCTTTCATCGCACCACTGGCTGATGAGACTTCTGTAGTTCTGCGTCAAAGGTAGACGAAGCAATGGACGTCTTGCGGACACACCAATCTGCTGCAAACGGCGTCGACTAATACGCGCAGACACTTTATGATGCGTTACAGACTGAATGTGCTGTACTATGGTACGTGATGTGACTGAGCGATCCGTCACTGTCATGCGCACAATGTTCCTGTGATCACGTGAAGTGGTGCACTGAGCTGGATGTGATCGAACACGTTAGTCCGTCGTACCCTCCTGCGTCCAACGGTCAAATATCCGCACTACAGTTGTTTGGTTTCGTCCAACACGACTACCGATTTCCCTGAAAGATAATCCATACTCTCAGTAGGTCACTATCCTTCCTCTGTCAAACTCGGATACTTGATCAAACGATGATCGCTGTTTACTACGAGGCATAATTGATCGTTTTTTTTTAAAAAAAAAAAAGCGAGAAAAACACAATTGCCGAGCTTAAAATCGTCGAAAACTCCAAGCCTTAAATGCCCACCAGCGGCCGAGCGGTAAAGACGCTGAACACTGGTAGTTCGGTCTGAGGTTCGAATCCCGCGAACGGGCTGGCTGCATGGGCGTTTTCGTGGTTTTCCTCGTGTGTAACGTGTATACGAGCCACTTTCCCTTAGAAAGTCCTCCATGAAAGGCATCCCTCCCTTTAGGCAGATAGCCCTTGTGTGCTTTGCCATAACTGAATAATCCAAATCCAAATCCAAGCGCTTAAATAGCGCTTTGAAGTGGCGCCACAGACGCGCTGATGTGCGTCTGCGCTGAAATTCTATTCATGTGCATATCTCACCTCCGCTAATGCAGTTTGTAAATTTCATGTTATTTGCATGCTTCTTTCAGGGTGTTGCATTTACGCTGGCCAGCAGTGTACTTTGAAATTTTAAGAAGTTTTGAATCTAAAAGGAAAAAATGCATTAATTTTTTATAAAGTATATAAGAATTTTGCAGTCACCATTGCATTCAAAATGTCTTTCAAATTTTAGTTTTGATTTGTAGAACCATTATAGAAGTTGCATCAAGACCCAAGGATTCACGGCACAAAGTCTGATGACCACTTCTACATAACTTTTAAATAGTTCGTATACTAGTTGAATATTTAGTTGTTTAAAAGAAACTAACGATTTTATTGAGAAGTTGCATAGCAGAAGTACAATTTTACAAATATGAAAATTAACGATACATATAAATTGAAAGGTCTTTTCTAATGTCTTCTAGTGAAGTATGAAAGCAGCGAAAAATAAACTAGCAACAGCTGGCAAATATACATTTTAACATTGTAATGACCCTAAGCATTGCGTAGAAATTATTTAGATAAGACTTTCCTATAACATACCTTAGATATGAGCTGAACTTGGAGTCGGTAAATTTAACTACATTGAGATTTTACAGTTGCTTAATACGAATCAGCTCTTAAAATTCGATTAAAAACTATGTTGATCACATTTGAATGTAACAACATTAATCGCATTTGGATAAAGGAATTCTAAACACTAATTTAAAATAATCCTGTTATTTTACAAGAGAAATGGGTGAAAATATATCATTCAATAATAGAACCATTACTATTGTCAATTATTACCAATATCAAACCGACTCTGTAAATGCCACCATAAAAGCACCAGGCTGGTGTCAGAATGGGCGTAACCTGCGCGGCCGTACCGAGTAGTTAAAAATTTTTCCCCTTCTGCTTTTATTTTTAATGATGAATAGATTCAAGAACCTCTTAAGATTCGAATTCGAGGAAATTTGAGAATTCGTTTCGTCTTTTATTGTTTAAAAAATCTTAATTTAGAAGCAGCAAATGTTCTAAAATTTAGCAATATTTATTTAAATTTAGCAAATGTCTTTAGCAATATTTTTAACAAACGATAAATACATAAAAGTATTTTGCTATAAATATTTTTCTACATGAGATCTAAATTTGTTCAAATATTTATCGTGGACTGGCATGAATTTCTCCTTATCTTTTTTAAAGAATACCCGCCAAACTTTTTGTAAAAATTCTTATGTCACACTTTTGACTTTCTCATCGAAATATTCTCACCTCTTTGGAAGTTCCTCTGTTTCCATGAATCACGCTACAATTAGCCTTTTTTTTCCTTCGATTTAGTTCATTACTTGTTCAACAGTGACCCTCATCACCGAAGTCGATGGCCTTCCTTTTCAGTACACTGATAGTTCTGCTTGGATCTAAATTCTGACGTATGAGCTATTTAGATGGGTTTTGTGTTTTTCTCCATGCGTAATGTGTTTCATCGATAACTTTATACAAGAAAGTACCCTTTTTTAGCCTTAGTGTGCTTTGCGCTAGTGATCTGATAAATCTAATTTAATTACTGTCAATAATTGTCCTCAATATCTCAATAATGTCTATTTCAAACAATTTCATGCAATTTGCGTCCAAAAATGCCTCTTTCGAATAAGGCACACCAGTTTGATATCATATCCAGGGAAATTGTTTTATCACTCTACATGCAAATGATGAGGAATATGAGAAGGGCACATCTCCCTTACCCACAGAAAATGAATTATTCCCCCCCACACACACACACATAGACTCAACTTTAAAATGATTCTATCTTTACCATTAATAAAAGATAGTCTGAATCTACCTTGGTGCAAGTGCGAATGTGAATGATCACGCATGAATATCATATATGTTGTTGTTGCTTATGTACAATTGTCTGACGCATCAGCCCAAGCCGTCAAAATCCTCATGGCAAGGAGCACTAGATTACGCCTGCCGTTGGCAACAGTTTTGAGCACCATTCAGGTGACAGTTCGACTTTGCTCAGTTCCGCCCTCAGTTTTAAGAGAGAGCGTCCCGGGGGAACGGGTCCGAGAGTCTCCTATCCCTCTCCTTTTCCTCCAAACCACACGAGAGAACTTTCAGCTCGCCGCATATTTAGAGTGCCACCATGTCGCAATGACGCTTTATATTTACATACATCCACGCCTTCTCCGGGATTCGAACCCGGGCCTTTCGGCATGGCAGTCAGCGACGCTAACCACTATACCGTTTGAGCGGCGAATTTCATACATAACACGATGCACTCAGCTGTTTCAAATTAATGCCATAATATTTTGATAAAGTGAACATGAGTGGAAACTTTTTAGTTTTCTTGAAGAAGACTTAATTTTATTTCATTTCAGGAAAAAAAAAAAAAAAAAAGAAGAAGAAGAAGGGAAGGCCTGTTGGCTTGTAAGAAGCCACACTCATTACTCTATTTTTTAAGAAAAATTGGTCAGTGGTGCCATCGTCGTTCATAAAAATAACTCTTTCAATAAAATATTTTTAAATCTTCATAAATGTATTCTTAAATCTTCATATTTGTTGTTCGCTTACCTATATATGAATACATTTATAGACCTGTAATATTTATAATAATATATTCTTCTTTTATAAACCTTTATTTCGTACGAAAGCTATAATGTTTCAATAGATTTTGGGAACTTAACTTAGGAAAGTTTAATTTTATTAAGAACAACAAAAGCTTTCATTTAACAAAAAGAATGAGAGAAATGCAATTCCAGTAGACTTGCATCATTAATATCATTTCTTGGCACAATTTTAATTTTCGGGAATGAGTTTAGATTCCATATTGTGCGTTTTCTATATTACGTTTTGAAAAAATCTTTTATCTTTGCTTTGATTTCAAAAGTTTATTCAAAAATTTAAAAAATTTCAGCAGTATTCAAACATGCTGTGTCAAATTACTTTGAAGAAATTTATCTTCAACATTCATACGTTTTAATTTCGTGCTTCATTCATTAAAATCGATTTGCAACTTTTAATGTATACAAGTGTATTTTTAAAACTGCATTACTGCGTTTGTTTTTTAATTAAACACACACTTCAAAGTTTTCTTTAGTCGAAAACTTTTAATATTAAATAAATAAATAAATTACTCTTTTTTCCCCTTCTTCTTTTATTTTTTATGATGGATTCGAAAGATTCAAAAACCGCTTAAGATTCGAATTCCAGAAAATTTGAGAATTCGTTTCGTCTCTTATTGTTTAAAAATCCTTCAGCACAGCTCTTGAGCAGCGCAGAAAATTTTATAAGCCTTAACATTAAGCGCCATCTATCGGGTTCGATCAAAACAAAATGTTTTAAATAACTCTTACTCTGTAATTGGAGTTTGTTGTACTATTTGGAGATATTCCCTCTTAGTAATACATAACGATAATTGCATCTCTCCCACGTAGTAGTAGATACCTTTTTTTACGGAAAATGTCGTATTCGGCGAATCAAAAACTAAACCTCGAAAAGGAGTTCCTCTCCAAGGTTTCGATTTTCATACGTGGAACGTTCTACCGGGTCGTGTAACATGGCAAAAATGCAACGGAGCGAAACGAAATTGTTTTTAATTAAACTGCCCTTTGGATGATTTTCGCCTGACTCCGATCCGACAGATTTCTCGCATCGTAGAATCAACATTTAATTTCAGTTTTCTATCAGCAAGACCGTACGAAATCCTGTGATATTTTTTTCGCTTTCCTGTGATTACGTCAAGACTTACGATTAACGCTTCTTTGCTTTCTCGAAAACTTCTAAGATAATTAAAGGATAGAGTTGTGAGCTCTTTCCTTTGGAAAGACACACAACGTCTGTTTTTAGTTTTCCTATTGTCTCTTACATGATATTATTTATTTTCAAACAAACGGTAACAAAGTTATGCTAATTTACTTACACGTCATCATCAGCTCAATAAACCGAATCTTCTGAGCAAACGATGTTCCGACCGAAACCACAAGAAAGAATTATAAGTTATTGGCAGCATCTGTAACTTCTGATCTAACTCAAATGAAGCATTACTTGGCTCCAACTTAATAAAACTTTCATGAAAAATAAAGCTTTCTGCATTCTTAACATCTCTCCTAATACCAAAGGGGAAGGAATAAATTTGGAATTAAAGTATAAAATCTTGAAACAAATTTTTATTTCTTCAGTTATTAGAATGTTTTTGTTGCTTTACGCAATTTTCAGATTACCTCAGGCTTAACAACGTACGCAAATCTTGTGTTGCATTACGGTCCTTTCTTCAAGAAATACGAATATAAAAAGGGGGAAATTATTTTACAGAGCATTAATAATGTTTCGGTTAGTTATACGTTGATCGCATTAAATATATTGAACTACTAAAATTTGTACATTTTTACCCCGGCATACTCCGTGGTGTAGCGTGTTGAATAACTGCCTGGCAGTCTGCAGGCCCTAAAATCTGTTCTGGAAATACCTCTATTTCAGTACCATAAATACCTCTATTTTAGTAGTAATATTTAGCCGAAAATGCAAATTATTTTCTTACATATAGTTTAAAACATTGTATAGCACTCGAAGAGACAAGACTGGCTAGGAAACACTGCTAATGGGGTGGCTTAGAATATGAAGTGTCTTAGACAGGAAAGTTATAATCAAGCTATCTATCAAGCAGAAAATATGATATCTATCTTATTGCTCCTGTAAAACATTTAATGCAAATGTTAAGACCACTTACGGTACCAGTTCATCTCTTAGCGTATTTGTCGAGACTTAAAACTAGTCTGTTACAGCTAATTTTCTCAAGTGTTTCTTTAATTGCGATTGGATTAGAAATCAGCCAGTAGAATTGCCCTAAACTAAACGATACTGTAATTTCTTGCTTACTTATTTTCATTCTACTACAATGAATTATTTACATTCAAGAATATATGACTTTCTATAAATACAGTGTTTGTATGTAAAAATTAGGCTATCTAATCCTTTCGATCTTCAATAACAGTAAAACAATAAAATTGGAAGAAATCACAGTATTCTTTCCATGAGTGTCGTTGTGCAAAGAAAGTGATTAAGATCTGAAATCCGGAGGTTTTAATGTCCAGATTAGAAGCAGAGTCCATACCATTACACTGGCTTCGAAACCCGCTGTGTATGGCATTAGTGTGTTAAAAGAAACTAGTTTCTAGTCCGAAACCAAGGGTGAGGGATCAGACTCCCGCTAAACGTTTGACTACGAGTATAATATAATACGAGTTGACATTGCGGTACAGTATGTGATCCCCCTCCCAGAAGGGGTGATGCTCATCTCTATCGACTCACCTTTTTTGGCCATTTTATACAATATTCTTTGTGATGAGATGGCTAAAAGACGGATGGGTCAGGCCATTCCCTACGATTACTTCTGAGCACTTTTCCGGTGGAAAAAAAATAAAACCCTCATAAGGCTTCCTTTTAAAATGTGTCGCCCGAATCAAGCAGGATTAACGATGATTCGGTACTGGATTAAGAGTGGTTGATTAGAATTAATTTATCCTCACCTATGCTCTCTAAATAGCAAGAATATAAAGAAAAAAGGCACACTGCGTGGTGTTGCGGGTCACATACCGGCTTGACAGTCTGTAGATCCTCAAATCTGTTCTGGATAAAGCTTGATCAATTTAACATGCTTATCTCTACAAACTTATCGTTTTCTCTTCAAAATAACGAAACAAAAATGCCGTCATTGAAAGATGTAATGGCTTTGAATTTTTTACCATTTCTTCAAATAGCTTAGAATACTGTTGATTTTAATAAATTATATCAAGTTCTAATATCAGATGAGCAAACAATCAAATATTCCACAAGTAGTAATTTTATTACGCTGCGAAAATTGAAATATGCCTTCATATATATAGCTTTTATTTAAAAATTAATTTTTTGTACTAGTATTTACGATGAATTCCATTCATTTACAGCCTTCACATTATAAAATGTAGATCTGAAATAAAATTTGGGACTTATGTAAAATATTGCATATCAATATCTATGGAGATATTATACAAGTTTTTCATTATTTACATTGTTAAATGTTATAAACATATGCGTTATGCTTTGAAAGGATTCCTCTGGCTTAGCTGATGCCGTTTTCATCAGTTATTATAAATAACATCTAGATATTAAATTCATTTAATGATCATATGTGTGGCAAACATAATTTTTTTTCCAGTGCTTCGTTAAAGTTTCGTAGCAGGTCAATTTTTTGAAGTTATGCAAATATCCAAAATTACTAAATTTTATATTTTCTCCATGCTTCAGCTAAAAGGAAATAGAAATAATTCAATAATCGTTGAAATTAAATCAATCGTATTTTATTGATTCAGAACAGTATACAGGTTTTGAAGTAGAAATGATAAATTAATTTGAAAACTGTTACAGATTGTCAATCATAAATATGTCCTTTTTATTTGCTTTTAATGGTGAACTACTCCAGAAAAGGAACTCATAAATTTCTACGACGTTCTTATTAGGAAACTTAATGGCTTTTTCAAAGCAGCTACTAAAATAAAGCACCAAGCTCGCAAAACTTTTGAAAGAAAAAATAATAATAATGCTTCACATTAATTTCTTGTTTTATTTTGCCACATACATCAGCACTTTGGTAGAAACTATAAAATGTTAAAACCTTGTTGCTGGGAGTTTCCTCGAATGAATATTTTACATCCGTTAATAGCATTTTTTACCATCGGTTACAGAACCTAGATTTTAGTAACTATAAAAATGCTATTTCAGAAGTTACGATTCGCTTCAGTGTTCAGCTTTTTCTCTAGGTTATATTTCAGTTACAGTCAAAGATTTTTCTAATATTTCCAGCGTCAACCTTTGCTTAGTCTCATAAAATTTTTTGGATCCCTTTAAAAGTATATTATCCTTGAGACTTTTTCTATAATCGGATAATTTTGAAAACACCACCACTTACGTTCAGTAAAATAGCTCATAAGACTGCTATAAATAGCGTTCAAAATCTCAACGGGCCTCATGTGACTAACTGCATATTTTTTCGTGACAGCTCAAATATAAAGGATTGCCACTATTTGAAATATAAACCTTTATTCATTTCCCGTCAAACTATTAAATATAACATTTTCCTTCATTCTGCGTTAACAATTTTACTGGTTAGGCGAAATAACTGCAGAAACCGTTCAGAATATAAACGAGCGTCTTCATGAAGAAGCTGGATCAAGTAAAATTATTCGAAATGTCAATGCTACTTACTCACATATTCTAATAACGACAAATGAAAATTATCCGAAACATCTTGGAAATAATCAGGGTAAAATTTGTAAAATTAAACAATTTGTATACTGAAGTACATTTGTTTAACCTTCCTATGCTTTAAAAGGATTCTTGGGAAAAGAACTAAAACACTAAAAGGACTAAAAGGAACTAAAAGGAACTAAAACACTTGTTCAAAATACAACTAAAACTGGCAAACCTTCTATTTATAAGAGATTTAGAAATTTAAATATGTGCAACATGACAGGCACCTTCCAAACAAATCCGGCTCAGATACCCTGGCTTATAGCCCTACCCAGATAATTAAAACAATTATTTAATAAACCCAGATCGAAAGACAGCTGAATGTCTCAGGTACTGTTTTCACAGTTTTCTTTCTCTGTTTCTCTTTCTCTCTAAACTATCACTTGCTAAAAATTCCTAGCTATTTTAACTCAACTTTTGCATTCTGGTGAGGGCTGGCTGAAGAAAAGAATATTCAGGAAAGAAGTAATTTAAAAGTAGGGTTAAAATAAACATCACAAGGTTAGTTTAAGTTAGTTAAAGTAGGTTTAGGTTAGGTTAGATTAGGTTAGGTTTCAGAAGGTTAGTTAAAATAAACTTTACAATGTCCCCAGAAAATTCTTTGCGAATACAGCGAAGAAATTAATGTAAAATAGTGACAAATAAAAATTTCATTCATTATTGAAAAAGCTGTTTATTTCTGTTTTCTAATTTATTAAATTAGTTCCTTTTAATAGTGTAATGAAAGAATGTGCTTGAAACCCGCACATGAAGAGTTTTGGGAACGAGACTAACTGATTCGTTCATTTGAAGGTACTTTTTTTATTAAAATATTATGCAGTTTCAGCGATTTTTCCCGCTTTCAGAAACTTAGATGCATTAAATTAATTTTGTATTAGATTTAACAGCGGACATAACAATAAGATATGGCTTGTGTTCATCATCAGTAGTTCTTCTGAAATACGTAGTAATGTAGAAGGAATTTAGATGATTTATCAGTTTTGGGAAAAAGACAAAAAGAGAAGAGGATTTAAAATTAAAGAAGATGCTGGAAAGAGCTAGAGAAAAAAATGCTAAATTTAATTTAAATAAATACTAAATTAAGGTGAATGGAGTCAAATATATAGAGCATATATTTTCTGAAGGCTTAAAAGCAGATTTAAACAAAATTAAGGCAGCTCTAACTCTAAAACTACCAAAACTTGTCAAAGAATTAAAAACTTTAAAAAACGTGCTAGTAATGCAAATATTCTAACATATAAGCACCAGTAACAAAGAAAACTGATATAATTTCCACTTATAAGCCAACAATGGACGAGTGGACATGTTGTTGAACATTAGTAGTTAAATCTGATTTCAAATTTTGATAAGACCTCAGCAGAACAAGCCCACGAAATTTATTGTGGTAGTACAAGGTTACGTCGGTTAAAGGTTACGGTTAAAAGTACAAGGTTACGTCGTTACGTCTGTATTCGCAACAACCTTGTGCACCAAATAGGTGACAGTACGATTTTACGCAGTTCCACCCCAATTTAGAGGGGAAGGTGCTCTCCCTCTAAACCCCTCTTCCCCTACCACCAAACCACGTGAGAGGACTTTCGGCTCACCATATATTTAGAGTGTCCCTATGCCGCACAGAAAATGTTCATAATGGATACGGGTTCAAATACGGGTTCATAATGGATTGAATGCACAAGTCGATAAAAAGTTAATAAAATTTATTCTTATCCCAAGAAATAAAACAAAATGCTTAAATTTCCTTACAGATATTCGTACAATATCGCAATATCACACAGTAGTTATATTTTAAACTACTAAAACGTTAAGTAGAACTCATTTTAAAAAACGCAGAGAAAGCTAATCAGATCTCACCGCAAATTCACTACAATAAACAACAATAGTTATCCAAGCAACTGAACTGAGATGTTTTCCTCCAGCTTTTATAAGCTTTTTAGTTATGCATGAGAACATTCTGGTATTTTTCTATTTTTCTTGATATCAAAACAGTGAAATTACGAGATACCTCTTTATTATTAAATATTAAATGCGCGTGCTCCTGTATTTTTTACTTTTTCGGCATAGCTTTCTCTTAAAACTTTCCGCACGCAGCATTGCAAGGGGAAATGAAACAATTTAGTCGCAATTCTACTAAAAATAGCAAACTAAATACAATAACCGCAAGACAACCACCTTCCCAAGGACTTCCCGTCCCGAGCAGTACTCTGCCTGGACAGGGAGTCAAACTTAAACTAAGGCAACTAGTGCAACAATAAACATTACATTACAATTAAAAACAACATAAACAATAGCTACAATAACTTAAATCAAATCATATACAAATTTAGAAACAAAAATACCCACGGTCTTATACTATTTAGAATGCTATTTACAATTATATACACTGCATTCTGAACCGCGTCTATTCTGCCTTTCATAGCCTCAAATTTGTCTTCTATTATGCACGTAATTTCTCTTTTCATCTTCTCTTGACCTCCTTCAATCTTTTCCTTAACACATCCTTGGCCAGCTCCTATCTTTCTTGAACCGCCTTCATCTCTGCTTTAACGGATTCTTGGCCCGTTCTCATCTCTTCTATGCTTATCTCTTCATCTTTATAATGCAGCAAAGGCTGCCATGAAAGGATTTAACTGTTCTTCCATCGCTCTTGTGATTGGCATTCAAATCCCACCGCTGCCAGCAGAAAGTGTTGCGTGTGTACGGGTTCGTAATGGATTGAATGCACAAGTCGTTAAAAAGTTAATAAAATTTATTCTTATCCCAGGAATTAAAACAAAATGCTGAAATTTCCTCAGATATATTTGTACAATATCGCAATATCTCACAGTAGTTATATTTTAAACTACAGAAACGTTAAATAGAACTTAATTAAAAAAACAGAGAAAGCTAATCCGATCTCACCGCAATTTCGCTACAGCACACAGCAACAGTTCAAACAAAGTAAGCTGAGACGATTGAGGACCATTTATTTACTTCTGGTACACAACTACGAAGAGAGTTTTAACCAGTATATTACATATTAATAGCATATTAACAGTTGCTTGGTTTAAAAAAATATGATGTACACTAGTACATCGTCGCACGAAGGCGGAAATATGAAGATGAAAGTTCATGAGGAAATAAAGTACACTAAAAGTAATACATTAAGTTAAAATAATATTAATACAGTAAAGTACACTAAAATACACCAAGTTAAAATAATAGCACAAATTTAATAAGTCCTGTTTGGCTCTTTCAATGAATTAAGCAAAATTAATTCTTTGCAAGATGAGTAAAATTAGTAATAAGTTTTAAAAATACTAAATGACTTGTACACAGGAAATTAAGATCATGAAAAATGAAAACCATGAACTTGACTGAACTGAGATGCTTTCCACCAGCTTTTATAAGCTTTTTAATTAAGATTAAAGGGTTTTCTTCAAATGTATTTGCATACACTTTAGGGCAAAAATTAAATCCTAACACCAAAATATGGTGTGAGAAAAAATTAGAGAAAGAGAATTTGCCTACTTTAACTAATTTCTTAACTAAATTTCTCAAACATCTCTAACTAGCAAACATTTCTAACTAAATTTCTCCAACATCGTGCGAGAATTTTCAACTCTTCAAAGAGTATGACTAATAAAAAAAAAATAAGTGTTATTTCTAATGCAGATTAAAAGCACACACAGAATTCATGTAGATTATGTAATTTGAGCAATCAACGAGTTTTAACTGTCCTAAATTTCAGAAATAAAGTGTAAATATTTTAAGTAGAACTTGTGAAGGAAACAAATTTACTTTTTTGTTGTTTTAATTCGCCCAGTGTCATAAACTGCCCTTCCAGTTACTTGTGGAGAAAATGTAAGAAAAAACGTAGCTTTCTCTTATGTTACCTAACCGAAAGTAATTCCATGGGTGCCACAATAAAACCAACAGAAAGTCCACATCAGAAGGAATCGGATGATCAAAACAGAAATGCATGAAATGTGCATACAAACGGGGGGCATTTCAAGATAAAGATCAAAACGCAATTTTCGCAGCAGCTGTGGGTACTAACAGTGGAAATTTTACCTACCGCTTTTGTATTTATTGAGATTGATGAAGGTAAAGTGAATTGGGTGACGTGGAAGTGTTTCTTGTTTTTGTACCACTGTATTAGCAGATATACTTAATTTAGAAAGTGAAAAAACAAACATTTCAGTTTGCATCATATCAGGTATTTCAACTACGATAAAAAGGAAAACAGTTGCTCTTATTTGTAATTAGTAACATTAGTAAGGAAATTAGTCTTTTTGGTAATTCCGAAAATAACAAGTTTAAGCCCCACTAATTTTATCGATGTTAATAACATTATGATTCCTGATAATATAAATTTAGAATTTTTAAACCATAGATAATAAACTTGCTGCTCGGCGAAGTTTTCTACGATATGTTACGGGTTGGCAAAATCTACATTCCTCAAATAGGTTTGGGATTGCAAAATAGCGTACTTGGATATATAGTTATTTGTAAAATTTAATTAACAGCTGTTTTTTATTGTATTAAGTACCTACTTAGAACGCGAATTATACGTAGCATATGAATGTAAGAGGTTATTGTTTATGTAACACTACTAGTCTACGTATGTTCTACTTCAGGATTTTGTGAATAAATGCAGTCTGATCTGTCAACCTTGCCTTAGTGATGGCGGCTGCTGAATAGTTGATCTATCCTCTGATCGGGCACTATTCTGTTTGATATGTACCTTATGTCAAAAGCCTGCTTAGTGATGATACTAAATAAACAAATATAGTTAGAGGAAATACAAATGATTAGCATCGAAATAATTTATCGTATTGTAAGTTAATCAGTGATAATTCAGAGAGTGAATTAAAATGTTTTTCGAAATAGAATCATTACGAGTTAAAGATGATCGTTATTGCCACGTGGAAGACAAGGCTGTGGAAATATTTAATAAGACAGTTTGTTTTAAAGCTGGTCGTTACGAGGTTAGTTTATCTTGGAAAAAGAACTGGAATGAATCAGCTGATAATTACGGAGTAGCAGAAAACAGGTTAAAAACTCTTATAAAGCGTATGAATTATGATAAAACACTGTTTGCTATACATAATGAAATATTAGATGATTATTTCAAGCAAGGTATTATTGAGAAAATCTTTGCTGTAATGATTTAAATGTATATTTTTCAGTAAAATAATGTGTTATTGTTACTCTTTTAGTGTAATACCTATATATTTAGATTTTCTGTAATGATAGTTTTGAAAATTTTAATTTCAGTGGTAAAGGTATAAATAGACAACAGAAAAATACTGTCGTTAATTTGTCTCAGACAGAAGAGAACGTTTACGAGCGGCGTGTGTGCGTTAACTGTAAGCGAAGCTAAATCGTCTGTGAAAACTGTTTTCAGCTCAAAAGGAAGGTTAGTCTTAAATGAGATTATTAGTCTGGAAACGGCACTTTCCGTTGAATTACAATAACCGGCGTATCACTTTTTTAATTTGTTGCCACTAAATATCATTACTCTGTATTATAGTTAAATTAAATAATGAAGAATCTGCATGACTGTGTGCATGTTTCTACCGCTGTAAAAAACTGTAGGATACGAACAGTGCGAAATTTAATTCAAGACAACCCCCCTTCTTATTTAATCAGATGAACTTCTTCTTAGTGCCAACTGCCCCAACGTATATAAAAAGGCTGAAACAGAACAAAGAAAAACTCGCAAAAAGATGGGTACTACAAAAAGCCGTTTATCCTTATTATTGGAATATTTCGCTGAAACTTCAACCCTCTATTTTCGTTTATCACATGTTGTAAAAATTGTGCGCACAAAGCAAATAAAGTAAAAATATAAAGTGTGCTAAAGTGAAAAGTAATTTTTTTATAACTAAATTATAGTTGAAGAAATAAATGAGCCTAAATAGATTGTAATATCAATGAACATTTTTAATGACAGAGATTAACTTAAACACAGTTGCGTACAGCAGAAAAAAAGGGCGAAAGTAAGAAAGGTATACATATAAAAACATACATACGTAATAAACAGTTACGTCATCATCATCACCGCGCGGATAAACGCGAACGGCGCATGCGTCAGGAGAAGCTCTCTTAAGCTAAACGTCGTATTATAATTTATGATACAACAATCCCCCTTTCGACGTTTGGCGGCTGAAAAAAAAATAAACATTAATCATTTACAGTTATTCCAATTAATTTACAGCACTTTAGAATTGTTAAAAATTTTATCAACTTTGTACTATTAAAATTTTAGATCATTAAATAGATAAGTGAAAGTTCACTTACCTACTAAATAGGGCTGCCCTGAACTGCCTGCTTTTCCTTCTTGTCGGTATCCGTCTCTATGATGAACTTCGATTCACTGCGAAACACAGTTATAAACTTTTTTTAAGAAATTTTAATTCATATGAAAGATATCTACAAAATATTTACAAGTTATAATGATTACAAGCATAATTTATACGGAGACGGTCTATCGTTATACATCTGTTAGACGCGTCAGCCGTTCAACTGACTACTTTTAGTCTCTTTCGCCAGAGGGCGTCCGTGGAAGTAAAGTTCTAGTAAGCGAACGCGACACTCCCACCTTGAGGTCCAGTATCAACAGAGGATGGACCTCAAATGACCTGTAGTTCAAGTTTTTTGAGATTTCGTCATACGTCGAATTCTGTACCTCACTTGCATATCCGACTCAGGTGTAACGTTGAGTTCAAGAGGTATGAGGTTCTTAGTAGGTCTTATAATCTCCCCTTGTGCAGTTTTCAGTTTCACTAATCTAATGTATCCGTCGTGGGATGGAAAAATTTCCAGGATTCTAGCTAAGGGCCAGTTTATCCTTTTTTCGTTGTTGGACACAATTACAAGATCACCAACTTTCACAGAAGATGGTTCGCGGATGAATTTTGAGCTTTGTTTTAGTTGCCCTAAATATTCTGATCGAAATCTTTTTCATAAATCTTTTCTCAATTTGGATCTGTAAAGGTATCTTTTACTGATGGATTTAGAATCCAAAAGATCTAATTCATTAACTCCAGTATCTGGAATTTCTGTTAGAAACATTGCTAGGGTGAGAGCTCTTAAATCCTTTACATCTTCTGACAAATACATGAGAGGACGGTTGTTCATAATGCTCTCGCAATCACAAATGATTGTCAACAATTCTTCGTAGTTCAGAGATTTTCCTAGTACCTTTCGAAGAATTCTCTTTAGTACTCCAATTAATCTTTCCCACCACCCTCCCCACCATGACGAGGAAGGGGGGATAAATTTCCATTCAATTTTCTTAACTGTTGCATTTTCTAAGATAGAATTCCAATCTATGGTCTTAAACAAATTATTTGATCCAAAAAATTGGTTCCATTGTCGGAGTATACAGTGACAGGTCTACCCCTTCGAGCGATGAATCGCCTGAACGCGTGCAGGAAACTTTCGGTTGATAGAGATGAGACTAGCTCTAAGTGAACTGCTCTATATATTGCGCAAGTAAAAATGACGATCCATGTTTTTTGGCCTCCTTTTAAAATTAAGGGACGCGTCAGATCAACACCAATAATCTCAAAAATTAAAGCATCTCTTATTCTGTTTTCAGGTAGTGGCGCTTGAGGAATCTTATATGAATCAGAGTCGAACCTTCGACATCGTATACAGTTTTGGATAACCTTGCATACTGTCTTCCTTCTCTTTATGATCCAATATTTTTCACACAAAGCGCACATAACGAATTGTACTCCAGCGTGACTTAGCCTTTCATGTTCAGATTTGATCAGTTTTAATACTAATGGATGTTCTGAGGAAAGCAAAACTGGGTAACGAAAGTCAGCATCATCGTCTCTCTGAAAGATACGTGTCTTCACTTTTATAAGGCCATTGGAGTCCATGATAGGTTCTAGAGCACGTATTCTTTTATCTTTCAATCCTTCGAAAGATTCTCGTTGGATGAGTCGGAAAACCACTGTTTCAGCTCCTTTTAGTTCCTCGACTGAAATTCTCCCATGAGTTCTTTCAGATGGTGGTGTTGTAGCATTTTTAATGAATCTAAAGATCCAAGATACGATCTTTATGATCTTTTCGAATTTTGAAATATTGTCAAAAAGATTAAATTTATCTGTATTCGTGTTATTTATTTCTGGCTGAAACCACAGTTCGTTTTCTTTCTCCATTTACTATATCGAAGTCAGGATGTTCTCCATCTGCAATAGGCCACTCTTCTGGAGGTCGATAAATCCAATCTGGTCCTTTCCACCATTCGGATTTCTTCAATTCTTTTGCAGAGCAACCGCGAGATGGCAAATCCGAAGGCTTAAACTTTCCGGGAATGTGATGCCAGTGATCTGGGTTACTCAATTTTCAAATCTCATTTACTCGATTGGCTACAAAAGTGGACCAATTTTCTTTCCGTTTTATCCAAAAGAGAGCATTTGTGGAATCCGTCCAGTAAAAAACTGGAACCTCTTTTAATTTCAAGTCTTCTCTTATTGTATGAGAGAGCCTGGCTCCAATAGTGCAAGCGAGTATCTCTAGTCGAGGTATGGTGTGTGCTTTTAGGGGAGCAACTCTCGCTTTAGATTGTATCAATTGACAAGTGACTCCACTTTCACCGCTGTGTCTAAGAAAAATGCAGGTCGCATACGCGTCCTTGCTTGCGTCCGAAAATACATGCAGAGTGGTACTTTCGTCTATTATGGGAAGCAATCTAGGAATTTTGATGTCTTTCAAATATTTAACTGAGATGACCATGTGAAAAATTTCCTTGCTAGATCTTTCGGCACATTAGTATCCCAGTTAATTTTCTGTTTCCAGCACTCTTGCAGAATCAATTTAGGCATGAGAGTAACTGGACTAGTAAACCCATTTGGGTCAAAGATTTTACTCAATTCGGAAAGAACAGATCTTTTGCTCAATATAGGGTTTTCTTTACATTTTACGTGACAAGACAAAGTATCGTCAAACAAGTCCCATTTCAATCCCAATACTGACACAACATCTTCATAATCTTTATCAGAAAGGTTTAGAATTGAAGTTTCATTTTTAAGTCTATTATGTTTCCAACCTCTTAGGTCAAATTTTGCAGTAGCCATTATTTCTCTAGATCCTTTGATAAATGAGTTTAATTCTTCAATTGATTCCACGCTCGCTACGCAGTTATCCACATACATGGCTTTCTTTAGCTTTGAAGCTATTTCCTGATGTTGTTTTGGTACATTTTCCAAATGGTAGTTAATCGTGGCAGCGAGTAAAAAGGGGCTGGCGTTTACGCCGAATACAACCCTTCGGTGCCGATATATAGTCAGTTTTTCAGGCTGTCCTTTCTCCCACCATAGGAATCGGAGAAAATCTCGATCCGCTGGGTTCACAACTATCTGAAGAAATGCTCTTTTTATATCCGAAATTACTCCATACTTCCCCTCTCGAAATTTTGTTAAAATTTTGGGGATCAATTCAAGATAATTAGGACCCTTTTTCAGGCAGTCGTTCAGAGATACCTAATTTTTCTCCTTTGCAGATGCGTCGAACACTGGTCGAATTTTGGTAGTCGAATTTTCCCGAAACACTGCTCTATGTGGCAGATAATGCCCTTTGATCTTTTCTGCCTCCGAAATATCGACAGGTTCATTTATTCCCTCTTCTACCCAATCCTTTAAAACAGTTTCGTACGCTTCTAAGGAATTCTTTGTCTGAAGGGTTTTTACGCAAGCCTTCAGACGCTTTTCTGCAAGGATTCTATTATCTGGCAACTCAGGATGAATTTGAAGCCATGGCAGTGATACCTGATATCTTCCAGCGTCATCTCTTTCTAAAGTACGGATGAAATAATTTTCTGTAGCCTTTTCTATTTCTTGTTTTGTTTGCGAAAGAGCTGGTTCAGTTATTCCGATAGAATCAAGAGACCACAAGTCACAAATTTTTCTGTCACTAATGTGTAGTGATAAAAGAACTCCATTAAAATTCTTTCCCTTTACCTTCGTTCTCCCTAATATAGTCCAACCAAGGTGTGTATTCATCGCTACTAAACTCTCCGTTACGTGTTTTATTTCCCCTGTAAAGAGTTTTCCGGCATAATCTGCTCCTACAAGCATGTGTATTTCGTTAGGGTGTTTTTCAAATAAACAAGAATTCTCATTAGTTACATCACTGGAAAAAATTTTGTAACCTCTAAGTTTCTTTAAGCATTCCCTATCCTCCAATTTTGTAATATGTGAGCATATGGTTTTTTGGCTCAAAACTTCCATTTCGCATGTGAATCCTGTTTCTGGATTATTCAACTTAATCAGATACTTGTTGTGATTTTTCCTTTTTTCTATCCCTCCAAAAAGCCCATGAGTCACAATTTCCTGACCTAAAGATTTTAGTTTTAATTTCTCCGCAAGAAATGTGCTGATATATGATCTGCTACTTCCGGTATCCAGAATTATTCGTATAAAATTGCTTTCACCATCTCCGTCAACATTGACAATTAAAGTTTGCAAGATTACACTTTCATAGGATGAATTATTCGTTAAGGCCTTATTTTCAATTTGTTCTTCCTTAATTTCTCCGTTTTCGGTTTTAAAACACATTATAGTGGCATGTCGTTTTTTACATAATTCACACCTTATTCTAGAAGTGCAATTAAAACTAAGGTGCCGTGGGTGTAAACAGCGATAACATATTCCTTTCGCTTTGCATTTCTCCCTTTTTTTCTCAGTAGACCATAAAGATGCTTGTTTACACGTTATAGATTCGTGATCAGAAGTGTCGCAGAAAACACATGGTGTTTGTCCCCCCCGCAAACTTGCGTTCGTCAACTCCGAAGCTGTGTGTTACGCAATAGGTCTGGTTTCACTCAGTTTGTTATGCTTTTGCGGCGCCGCCTTTGGCTGGACCGTCTGGAATGTATGTTCCCGCGCAACTAACTGTTCAGAAAGAAATTCCACTAGGTGATTCAAATCGTAATTTGATTTTCGAACTGTTTTATTATATTCCAAAACCAAATCTGGGGGCAATGTTTTAAGCAAAATAGGTGTTAATAAAGCTCCATATGTTTCTGAGGTCATATTTAATGATTCAATACATCGAATATTTTTCTGTATATAATTGAATAACTTACGGAAATTTTGAATGTCATTAGAATCCTTTAGAGGTCTTATTTTCAGTAATTTATCTATATGGGCGTTTATCAGTACATCTTTATTTCCAAATCTTTCTGTGAGGAGTTTAACTGAAGTTTCGTAATTTTCTTCGGTTAAATCGAAACCGTCAATGGTGTTATAAGCAGTACCTCCCAAAAAGGATTTCAAATAATTAAATTTGCTTATAGCGTCAAGCATTTTATTTTGGTGTATGGCTGATGAAAAAGTGTTCCAAAATGTCAGCCATTCGCAGCTCTCGCCATAAAACTTCGGAATCGTAAGTTTAGGAAGCTTCACATTACGACTTTCAATTTTAACGTTTTCTATAATACTTTCACTTAACTGTTCAGTGCTTCTTAACACAATTTTTGTTGTTCTATATTAATTTCTTTCAATTTTTTGTTAGCTTTGTATTTAAATGTAGTTGTTCTTTCACGATATTCGTCAACACCGTTTAATTCCTGGTCTAGATCCTTTATGTCTATTAATTTTTCTATATCGGCATCTATTTGTTTTAACTCGTTCGATTTTTCATTCAAGAGTTCTAAGGAAATTTCTAGTTCCTCTGCATTCACTTCTGTTTTTGATAATTCAGTTTCGATTCGGCCAATTAATTTTGTAACGGCAGCCCTTATGTGGCCGCGTTTCCTTTTCAATGTATCGAGGAATTCCGTCATTGTTTAATATTCAATAATTCAACAACTATCAGCAATTCACTAATTATTTATGCTTATGTATCATCTATATAACTGATATCAATTTAGACAGTTTCAATAGTTAGGAAAACAGCAGTTACAGGTAGTCCCTGTTCGGGCGCCATGTTAAAAATTTTATCAACTTTGTACTATTAAAATTTTTAGATCATTAAATAGATAAGTGAAAGTTCACTTACCTTCTAAATAGGGCTGCCCTGAACTGCCTGCTTTTCCTTCTTGTCGGTATCCGTCTCTATGATGAACTTCGATTCACTGCGAAACACAGTTATAAACTTTTTTTAAGAAATTTTAATTCATATGAAAGATATCTACAAAATATTTACAAGTTATAATGATTACAAGCATAATTTATACGGAGACGGTCTATCGTTATACATCTGTTAGACGCGTCAGCCGTTCAACTGATTACTTTTAGTCTCTTTCGCCAGAGGGCGTCCGTGGAAGTAAAGTTCTAGTAAGCAAACGCGACATAGAATGTTTCGAAGCAGTCAATGTTTTTGTCAGTACATCAGCAGGCATTTTCTCTGTTGGCACATATTTAACGTCTATTTCATTTCTTTCATAAATTTCACGAATGAAATGATGTCTAACATCTATGTGTTTAGTGCGTGAGTGATAAACAGCATTTTTCATAAGCTTTTGTGCACCTTAATTATCACAATATATAATGGTTGGATAATCAGCAGTAAAATTTAATTCTTTAAGGAAATTACGTAAATAAACTGCTTCTTTGGCAGTTTCTGAAAGACTGATGTACTCTGCTTCAGTACTTGATAATGCAACAGTTTGTTGCTTTCGTGATTCCCATGTTATCGGATTTCCAGCTAGTTTGAATAGGTAACCTGTATACGATTTTCTAGTATTAACATCAGACGCCCAGTCGGCATCGGTATATCCAATAAGTGCTTTTCCAGTCTTTCGAAATTTTAAACAATAATTTTTAGTTTTTTTAAGTATCGAAGAACGCGCTTTGCAGCCAACCAGTGTAATTTTCCAGGATTGTTATTAAATTGGCTCAGGTGACTGACGGCATATGTAATATCCGGCCTAGTAAACACAGAAAGATACATAAGCGAACCAATCAGACGGCGATAAGGTACATTGTTCATTTCTTCCTTTTCAGTTTCAGAAGGACACATTTCTTTACTTAATTTTACACTAGAATCTAAAGGAGTTGCTACTGATTTTGCATCTTGCATATTAAACCTTCGTAGAATATTATCAACATATTTCTGCTGAGATAAACTAATAGAATTATTATTTACATCTTGATTAAATTCTATTCCAAGACAATAATGAAGTTTGCCTAAATCTTTAACATGAAATTCTTTAGAAAGATAACCTTTAATTTCAGCATATAAATCACAGCTATTTGTTGCTATTATTAAGTCATCCACATATAAAATTAGAATTAACTCACCTTGAGATGTTTTCATCCTGTATACACACTTATCTGATCGTAATGGTTGTAATGCAAAGTTTTTGAGTTTTTTGTCTAATTTTTCATACCACTGTCGTTCACTTTGTTTCAAACCATAAAGAGACTTTTGCAAAGCATAAACATAATCAGGATTATTTTGGTCTTCAAAACCTTTAGCTTGTTCCACGAAAATTTCTTCTTTTAAATCACCGTTAACATAAGCCATAACAAAATCTAGTTGATATAACATAAGGTCTTGTTCAGCACTGTATGCAATCACAGTTCTTATAGAACTTGCTCTGGCTACTGGAGCAAAGGTTTCATTAAAATCAATTCCAGGTTCCTGTGCAAATCCTCTAGCAACAAATCGAGCTTTTCTCTTTTGAACTGTTCCATCTGCATTATATTTCGTTCTAAGAACCTAGCGACATCCTATTACCTTTTTGTTCTGCGGTCGCTTTACTAATTTCCATGCACCATTTTTAACAAGTGCTTCATACTCACTTTGCATAGCCTTATGCCATTCTTCAGCATAACTTCCATTTAATGCTTCTTCTAATGTCGGATTTGTATCTTCTTCAGAAATTTGTGATTCTTCCTTTTCTATGTTTATATTGTGGTACTCCTTTTTTGGTCTTCCTGGCTTCCCAGTCTTGACTTTCTTTGGACAACCTGGCCCCCTTTTAATCTGCATTTCAGGTAGTGCTTCGGAATCAGAATCTTCCTTATCAGATGAATCTGCCATATTTGAGGGGTCTTCTGTTATTTCATCAGCCGATATTTGCTTTATATTCAGAGGTTCTTCCTTCTTTTTATCAGGAATATTTTCGAAAAATAAAACTTCTAAATCTTTATCATAATTAGTACAGTTTTCAAATTCATCAATGAATCTAACATCTCGGCTTATAACGATTGTTCTGGAATTTTTATTCCACAGCCTGTATGCTTTCGATTCATTTGAGTATCCTACAAATATATGTTCTTCTGATCGAGGATCGAATTTCCCTTTAGACCTTTTATTAAGTACAAAACATTTCTGCCCGAATACTTTGAAGTGAGATACAGTTGGCTTGATGCCAAAAAATAATTCATAAGGTGTTTTGTTTACTCCCAGGCTTCGATTTGGGCAACGATTACGAATATAAACAGCACAGTTCAAGGCTTCAACCCAAAAGGATTGGGGAAGATTACTTTGTAGTAACAAACATCTGGCCATTTCAGTTAAAGTGCAGTTCATGCGTTCAGCTCTCGAATTCTGTTGAGGAGTCATTGGTGCAGAGAATTCTCGTTTAATCACGCATTCTTGAATATATTTATTAAATTCTTCTCCGCGATATTCGAGACCGTTATCAGTCCGAAGGATTTTTATTTTCTTTCCTAGACGATTTTCGACCGCAGCTTTGTATTTAATGAATGCATTTTTCACTTCATCTTTAGTTTTAAGAAAACTGACTTCGACATAACGCGATTTGTCGTCTATGAAGGTAACAAAATAACGCGAACCAGCATGGGATGGGACTCTCATAGGTCCACACAAATCTTAGTGAATCAAGTTCAGTAATTCATCACTTTGAAATTTTGATTCTTTTTGAAAAGTTTGCACGGCTTGTTTACCTCGGATACAGACTTTGCAGTCTTTTAGAGATTCAGTGTTATTAAAATTTAAATTTCTAACCATGTTATCAGACTTAAGTCTTTTCAAATCAGATTCATTTAAATGACCTAATTTAAGATTCCACTTTACAAAATCACGTACCTGTGCTATTGCAGTTGTTTCAGTGCTTGGATGTACGATATAATAAAGATCACCATGACGAATAGCCTGCACTAGTATAGATCCATTTGGTTCTATTATTCTAGCATGTCGTTCTGTAAAAATCACTGAACGATTATTTGCAGTAGCTTTAGATGTTGACAGCAAATTACATTTTAATTCCGGAACACATAACACATTTTTCAGCATAAGTTTAATTGTCTTATTTCCGTTAGGTACTGTTATAAGGACAGTTCCAATTCCTGTAATTTTTGTTGTTTTGTCAACTGCTAACTTTATGGTTGAATTCGTTCGAGGGTGAAATTCTGAAAATAACCTTCTGTCATTGCACATGTGAGATGTACAGCCACTATCTAAGCACCATGAGGAGGACTTCTGATAAGCATTGTTTACTACTAAACTAATCTGCTATTCATAATTAGAAGCCATCATAGAACCTTAATTTCCCTTATTTGGTTTCGCATATTTTCTATCAGCTATTTTCTTTCTGCATTCAGATGCCTTGTGCCCAATTTTCAAATAGTAATTACACTTCAAATTTCGAAAATTTCTTTCAGCAGGAAAATTTTTGTTTGAATTTACCTTCCATTTTTCATTTTTCTTCTATTCTTGATTTTTTCTTTTATAATCAGTATAGTATGCATTTTGTGAATCTTGAGACGTTTTCCCTTTTCTTGCTTCCCATTCTTCTAACATTTTGATTTTCAAAGCTTCGGGACTAGGTAACTGATCTCTTGATTCGATGGCGCATCTAAAATTTTCAAAATTTTCTGGAATACTGTAGAGCAGAAGAATCGATAATAAATCATCAGCTATGTCAATTTCCATTTGTTTAAGCTAATCAACTATTTCGAAGAAATTATTCAAATGTTCAGACATCGTTTCGCTTTCCGCCATTTTTCTAAATAAAAGCTGTTTTAATAATGTAGCCTTCTTCGCAGGTCCTTTCGATTCATATACGGCTTTGAGTTTATTCCACACAGCATTTGATGTCACGCAATGCTTTATATGACACAGTTCACTAGGATTAATAGCAAGAATTATATCTGCGCGAGCTTTTTGATCAGCTTGGATCCATTTCTTTTCGTCTTCGATTCCTTCAGCAGGTTTTAGCGCTTTACCGGTCACATAATCCCAATGGTCGTTTTTAATCAATACTGCTTCTATTTGTAATTTCCAACTGTCAAAATTATCTTTTCCGAGCTTTTCTATAGTAGTCAAATGCGACATAATGTAATACAGTCTCTCACAGCCAAAAAAAAAAAAAAAGATTGAGCGCTATAAAAATAGGCTTAACTGAACGCTGATCAGTTCTTACTGTTGATTAGACGTAACAGTTCTTGCACTGAATTAGGCTTAAGAGTTCAATGCTCGAAAACTTCAAAATGTTCATTTTAAAATAAGTATTTTGCTGATTAGGCACAGTTGAAACATTCCTGGGCCCATAACCATTGAAGAAATAAATGAGCCTAAATAGAATGTAATATCAATCAACATTTTTAATGACAGAGATTAACTTAAACATAGTTGCGTACAGCAGAGAAAAAGGGCGAAGAAGTAAGAAAGGTATACATATAAAAACATACATACGTAATAAACAGTTAAGTCATCATCATCACCGCGCGGATAAACGCGAACTGCGCATGCGTCAGGAGAAGCTCTGTTAAGCTAAACGTCGTATTATAATTTATGATACAAAAATAGTTTTATAATGCTTAAAAGACTAATGAGCCAAATCCTGTTTATTCTCCACAGGAATTCAAAAATTTCCAAGTGGTAGAATGTATATATATATATATATTAGTGTTGAACGCTTTTCAAATTGTTGCCAGCAAATATTAGATCCCTGCATTATATTTGAAGAAATTAAATAATAAAGAATCTGCATAAATGTATGTACGTTTCTCTCATTGCAATAAAACGACGGTACCTACAGAAAGGCATCCAATTTTGAATGACTTAATCCTACTGCGAATATGGGCATCTGAAAGCCCAAATTTGAAATTTGAAATTTGTTTTATTATCGATTTCATATTTTGTAACACTTTAACGAATTCTTGGTTAACATACTCAACGATTTAAAAGAGAGCAATGACAACACTCTACAAAAAAAAAAAAAAAAAAAAAAAAAAAAAAAAAAAAAAAAAACTTTTTATCTCCAACGCGCGGAACTGTGTATCGGAAATTCTAAAGATATGCTCATTTTAAAATCATTTTGTGACATTGCTGTTGAACTGAATTTTATGGTTTAAGTGCAAAGAACATGACATTTAATAAATAAAAGTAACACACAAAACGTTAAAAAACACCTCTTTGGACGCAATTTAAAATCTGAAACCTTTCAGATTTTCTTTTTAATTATTAAATATTTTTTCATGTGTTAAGATGCTTACACTTAACTTACATATGCTTTCTCAATTTGAGTGATATTGCAAATTAGTTGGGAGCAATAATTAATGTTTTATTTGTTTACAATTGAATTTTCATAATTTTAAAAATTAAAATAGCTCTATATAAATGACATAATGTTTTTGTGTTAGTTAAATTCAAATTTCATTCCTTGCAGCAATGGCGCAAGATAATTATTTAGTTTTATTTAACTTTATGTTAGTTTCTAATGAAACAATATATACATAGTAATATAAGTTATATGATATTTGAATTTAACAACCTCTCATTCGTATATTTGTTATATGTATATAAATCAACCTATCAAATATGGGATTTGTAGCGCAAGTTAAATCCGTTTCTTAAATAGTATAGAATAGTTTTAAATTTCAATTTGCCAAATTTAATTAAACAAATTCTCTTGATTAAATCTAAAAATTAGGTTTCTTAAGTGATTCTAAATTCACACCAATATTATTGTAATAGATTCTCTATTAAGCTTTCCACTTTTAATCATTGAAGTTATTTAATTTTCTTAAAAATTCCATATTTTAATAGTAGAAACGTTTAAATATGTATTTATTCTGTTTTCCAGTTACTCTAACCGTATTTCACTCTTCTTTTCCTTTGACATACATTTCATTTATTACATAATTTAATTAATAATAGATGATAACTATGAGCATCTGCAGCATTTGACGACTCATAAAAAAATTATCGAACTTCCTTTATTTATATCATAGGATTTCAACTTCCTTTTCATCCATTTCTTTTCATATATTGTTGTATGGTATTTATGTTTTCATATATCTAGAATTTATATATTGTTGTATTGTATTTATGCCTACTTATACTTAAATGATAATTTTCACAAAATCCTGCATCATAATTCGAGCTAACAAAAGATGTTTCTAACACCTTGGTGCAGATCAATCTTGAATAGGCAGTTTATTTTCCAATCTAGTTTCAGGTTAATTATTTTTAAAATTAACATCTTTAGATTAAATTGTGTATAAAATTAATTATTTTAAATTATTTTTAAAAATATACGATAGTTCTCCCTCCTTATTAGCAAACCTTTGTGGTGTGGTTGTCTGCACGCTGGGCGCGTATTCCAGAGGTCCACGGTTCGATTCCCCGCAAAGTCGTTGCTCATTTTCATCTCTCCCGCTTCCAATTAACCTAATGTCTCTACAGTAGCGCCCGAACTAAAAGGGTGGTGGATGATCATTCTCCACACCCAGGATTTGTCGATTGGGTCCCCTAAACACCAGACGCCCTTTAAAAGGAGAAGTATATAAGGTATTTCTCCCGCCTTCTTAGCATGCCTTGTTGGTGTGGTGGTCTGCACGCTGGGCGCGTATTCCAGAGATCCGCGGTTCGATTCCCGGCGAAGGTGTTGTTCATTTAATCTCTCCTGCTTCAAATTTACCTAATGTCTTTACAAAGAAAAATGATCGCTAAATCACGTTGTTTTCCTATTTATAATATAATTCATTTATAAGTGTTATAAAATTTTTCGGCTTTATTAGAATTAACAGTAAATACTCCTACTGCTATACATTTAGATTACAAGGATTTAAATTGTCACTTCCTTCTTCACTGATGCTTTTATGTTATATACCTAATATTTCATAGATAAGTTTAACTCATTTACCAAACATGTAAATCTATAATTCAGCATGCTTTTTATGTGTAGGAAAATTGTATCTTTTCTTTCCTTTAATATATTTTTCAACATAAAACATCTGATCAGTTTAATTTCAAGAGGTTGTACAACCAGGCGATAAAATCGCTTAACATTGGCAATTCGACCGAAATTTCAAATCCTAGTGATACCCCAGCTCTTTCTTTCTCTATAAATATTTAAGACGGAAAATTACATTGTAAAACTTCAGTTTACGAAGTAAAAAATTTAATGTTCAAAAGTACTACAAAGTTTTATTCATTGGTAATTTTCACCTTTACCTTAGCATATCGCTTTGCAAATCCCATTAATAAGAAAATAGTAAGTAAAGAAATAAACTCGATTTCTTTGATTTCATACCTTGATGCAAATTATACACATGTTTTTCTAAAAACACAGACTTTATACGGGTATCAATAAATTACGGAATATTACTCCATCTAATTTGCGTAATATGTTTATTCCGGAACTATACATTAGTAACGAATAATATTGTTCGAACACCACTTAAATATATTAAATTTTCCGGTCTAGTTAGACACCATGACTATTATTATCAAAGAAAGATATTAAATCAATGATAGCATTAACAGATGTAATTTATAAGAACAATAATTCGTATGCTTTACATTTATCAAATTTATAATACTATTATAACACTATTCTTTCTAGTATTGTAATTGCCAACCAGCGGCCGAGCGGTAAAGTCGCTGAACACTGGTAGTTCGGTCCGAGGTTCGAATTCCGCGAACGGGGCTGGCTGTATGGGCGTTTTCGTAGTTTTTCCCATGTGTAACGTGTATACGAGCCAGTTTCCCTTAGAAAGTCCTCCACAACGGCATTCCTCCCATTAGGCAGATAGCCCTCGAGGCTTTGCGATAATCACACACACACTAGTATTGTAATTAATGAGATGTGTTTCCAATGCTAATATGTGTGTTTGCTAATACCTTTTATTTTCTCTGCTAGCTCTTGCATTTATTTTTATTATTCAAGTAATTAGCCTACTTAGATAAGGAATATCTAATCTTATTAGATAATAATTAGTATGAATTACAAACAAAGACTTTATTATAAGAATAATTACAAGAAAGAATAAAAACGTAATATTAGTAAAGAATTTGTTCTTGTGATGTATAATCTTATTTCTGTATTTTCTTTTCCTGTTGTCTGCTTTTGGCTTCGAAAGGTAAAACTGGATATTAACCCTTAGCTTTTTAACAGGGAGGGTCTTCTTCGGAATGAGGTTGTTAAATTCCCTGGCAGGCAAAGGGAGAAAACGTTATTCGCGCAGGTAGGCTGTGAGCAGACAAGGAGGGGGGGGAGACTTTAATTCGCGCAATTGTGTCATACCCAAAAAAACAATGTTAAATATAGCCATCAAATTTTAAAAAACGTAGGCTTGCACCTGAACATGGGCACGCAGATGCCCGAATTTTGAATTTCGAATTTGTTTTATACTATTTCATACTTGTAAAACTAACGAATTTTGATTAATAAACTCGACGATTTAAAAGCGAGCAAAAAAAAAAAAAAAAAAAAAAAAAAAAAAAAAAACGAAAAATGCATGCTGACACTTAATGTTGCAGCAGAAATTCTAAACGTACACTGCTTTTAATTTTGTTATAATTTTGCTGTTGACTTAATATATGGCGTAAGTGCGAAGAAAATTATGCTTAAGAATAAAGCTAGAAAGACAAAAAGAATGGGTTAGAAGGAATGAGTATTGCAGCAGACTGGTAGTTTGTGAACTGAGCGAGAGCATAGAAAACCTTAACAAACTTTTTAGGCGACCATTAAAAATCTGGAACGTTTCAGATTTTTTTATTTGTTTAACCTCTGTTACACGTAGTTTTAGTTTTGTTATGGTATTTCCATCGAACATGCGACGCCGACTTTTTAATTTATGATGAGGTATATTTTACCGGGCCAACATATGTGACTTTAATTAGATTATCTTCAGTAAGGTTAACCTCAATCTCCGTAGATAAATCATCAAGCTCGTACACCATCACTAACATTTTAGAATGGATCAGTATACGAATCCGAAGAAGGTACCCATCATGATCTGTCTGCAGTGCTGAAAGTTATATAGGTGGGAAAAATGAAAACGTCCTCCAGGGCCTAATTTCTTCATCTGTGACAGTAAATTCCCTGATGAAAAGCGCTTTTTTCTATCTGCCCTGTAATTTATCACTTTAGTTTTAAATTTATCTTAAATTTATCACATTAGTATTTTATAAAATTAAAAAGTATCACATTGATAATTTAAATTTTATATAAATTTAATGCTATTTAAAATTTATCACATTACTTTTGAAGCACTTTTCATATCTAAAATCTCCATAAGATAATGTGTTTTGAAGCTCTAATGGGTGTAGAAGGTCAAAATTCAGCATATCTTCAGATGCCAAATACAAAAAACCTCTTCATGGCTGCTAAATAAGAATAACGTTCTGGAAATACCTGTAGTCACACTATTTTAATTTTTCTCCCCCAGCGTCATGTACGTTTTTGGGAGCTATGACATCACTACTTTTTGTACATTTTTTAGAAAGAATTCTGCTCTACCAAACATTTATACCAGGAAAGCAGTGTAGACTTTCTATTGAATGATTAATCACTCCCGTTTAAACTTAAACGTAAGCAAAATTTAGTGCTATTGTTAGCTTCAAATAAATAGCGCTCAGAGTGATTTGACGCGAATCTGCTGAGGCAAAGAATGAAACATTATTATGAAGGTGTATTGTCAATCTTTATGCATATCAACTACTGGTTGAAGACACATTTTCACAAGGATGCTTACCTCATTTATGCATATATGTTTCTAACTTTATAAAAAGAACCTTCATAAAAGTCTGTGCGCAGGACCTAATTTCCGAAATGCAAATTGTGTGTACGTCAGATTACCACTTTCAACGGATGTCGAGGCTCCTAAACCTCAATTTAGTATTTACAAATATGTAAAACTATGTATGTTTTTAATTCTAAGATATTTATTACAATCGAAAACTTAGGGGAAAAAAACCTTTTGTAATAGATTTTCCACGGTGTCTGGTTTCATAAATCGGCGCCTGTCCCGGTACCATCCAGGCAGATGCTTCTTTACCAAAAAACTGATCTTCATGGACATTTACGTTATTTCCTGGAATTTTACTTATTGTACTTTTACTTCATGGAATTTGACTTTTTTCATGGACTTCGAACTTTTTTAAAAACTGATGTTCATGGACACGGACATCTTTAGTCAAGGTTTTTTCAGTTTTTTCAAACGAAATGACATTTCATAGATAGCTTCATAAAATACATAGAAACTTGAAATTATGGATCGTTTCATGTTCAATTTCACCTGCTTTGACATCTGCAAAAGTGATTGCGAAAAACAATAAACTTTGGCATATGATTTATACAGTGGAACTTCCATAATAGATCAGAATTTTTTTTTAACTTATTTTTATTTTTTGATAGGCGATAACACAACAATCATCTGCATCTGTCGTGTAAAATTTAAATACTTTTATTTGTTTAAAACTGGCAACAGACTGCTCTGTTGATATTCTTGTCCAAATGCGCGAAGATGAAAATTTTTGTCTGTTCCATGTGTAGCCAGTTTAAAAATACTCAAAAGTTTCAGATCTTTCTTTTATGTTACATCAATGATTAAAAATGCAAGAAAGTGGAGAGAAAAAAGTAAATATTATGTATCAGAAATATAGAAAGCTTTTAACTGGTACTTCATTGCCTAAGGGACAGGTAATTTATTTTGGATTATAATAAATACCGTATATACCCGCGTATAAGTCGAGATATTTTGGACAAAAAAAAAAGACTTCAAAGTGGGGGGGGGGGTCGACTTATACGCAGGGCCATAAAAAATTAAAAGAATCGGAAGTTCAAAAATTTCTTTATATAAATGCAGTTGTTTTCTTCCCGCACTCAAATTGGACGATTTATCAAATAAGTCACTTACTTGAAGTAATTTCATGATTTAAATTATGCGACGAACTAAGCACAGAGTTTCATACTTTAACTAGAGTAAGTTTCGATTAAACCAAAGAATTTTCGGCCCAAGAACAACCGATCAATATCGAGCAATAAAAACACTTCGCCAACACTCCAAGAAAAGAGAAATGCAGATAGTTTTCACGTACGTATAAATCTTTATAAGCAGTAAGCTTCGTCTGTTGATCATTTTTAAAAGAAAAACGTTGTGTTTCCATTAGGTGTGCTGGTTCGCGCCCATGAAAAGGGATGGATGGATGCTGACGGAACAGTCGATTGGCTTAAAAATGTGTGGGATAAAAGACCAGGAGCAGCTTTCAAAAAACCTTCTTAGTATACGATTCTTTTCGTGGACACTTTTCTGAAGAAGTGACAAAACACCTAAAAACGACTGTGGCCGTAATTCCGGGAGGATTGACATCCGTCATTCAACCCCTAGATGTCTGCCTCAATACTCCCTTCAAAGTAAATGTTAGAAAATATTGGGCAAAGTGGATTAGTTCCGTTTGACCAACATTTACAAAAGGAGGCAACATTAAAAAGCCCGATATTACGTTAATTGCTCAGTGGGTTAAAGATGCTTGGAACGAAATACCCTCTGAAATGATTATAAAATCATTTTAAAAATGTTGTATTAGCAACGAACTAGACGGCATGGAAGATGATGCTGTTTTTGAAAGTGAAAATGACGACGAAGGCTCTAGTAGTGATTGTAACAATACAGAGGCAATGACGACAGAAGAGTTCTATGAAATGTTTGGCGAATCTGACCATGAATCGGACGTTGAAGGATTTTGATTTTGTTTATTTACCAAGGTATTTTTTATCGTATATTTACTTTTTTTTTTCTCAGATAATTTTGAATAAATGTAGTACTTAAAAAATTTTTTCGAAGTTTCTCAATCGATTTCGGAAGTGGGAGGTCGACTTATACGCGGGTTTCTTATTTTCTACGAATTTTTCATGTTGAAGTGGGGGGTCGACTTATACGCGGGTATATACGGTACTTCTTTTTTTCGGGAGAAAGTGTCACGAATTCTGATGTTTTATTATTTACATTACTATTTTTAAGGTTTTATTTTTAATCAGTTTCAATAAAATGATGAAATTATCATAAATTAATCTCTCTCTCTCTTTTTGTTTTTAATTGAAGTAAAAAGAAATTAAATTTTATGAACAAGCCACCATGTAGAGTTTAACGCAAAAGTTTAGAATTTCCATGTGCATATTTTCACAGGAGACGCAGATTAAAAAAAAAAAAAAAAAAAAAAAAAAATTATTGGCTTTGAAATTTATACAAGTACTTTATTATAATATCTCTTCTATTTAGCTAATCTGAGAACTGTTTGATGTGGGATAGTTCCAGTAGTCTCTTACCTTGCCTGATTTTTCCAAATGATATATTATAACTGAAAATCATCTAAGAAGTATTTATACATCAGTAAAAGTATATTTTAGTGTACCCCTTGGTGATTTTTGCCCATACATGGATACCGAGTTTGTGTAATTCTTTGACTTGCTATTTTGGCTTGCGTCCAAAAACCGCCTTTACACAAAGCAAAAATAATAAGACAAAGAATTGCACAAACTCGCTATCCATGTACACATTGACTGATTTTCACTTAAAAAAACATCCCAGAATTGCATAAAAATGACATTGGGCATTCCCTTGACGTTATCCATGTACACATTGACCTATTTTCACTTAAGAAAACATCAGAGAATTGCACAAACTAGGCGCAGAGTATGTCCATGTACACATCAATATATTTTCACTTAAAAAGTCAAAGGAGCACCCAGTTCTATTGTAGAGGCAAACAAAAATTACACAATTTTAATAAACTACATTTTTAACCAAACAATAAAATACCATAAAAAAGGGAAAACCTGTTATGCATTTAAGCACTACACAAAGCAAATATCCACTTACCTTATTTAGAAATTCCTTCGTGTTCAGTCCGCGGCACACAAAATTCCTTAACAGCATCCAAAAACTTCCTACAATTATCTGAACTAGAATCCATATATCAGCATCGCCACATAATAACAGTAAAAAATATGATACGTATTCCGGACTGTCCGGAAAATGGCTACTAAGTAAACCTTCATTTACACACCAGTCAATGCATGTTTCCCCTTTCGTTCCAAATCGTACAGAAACTTCAAATTAATCTTACTACATTCAGCCATTCTACCATCTAAACAATAAAACAAGTAGTGTACTTCCTAACCACACACACTGCAAAAGTCCTTACAAAACATCCCATGATTCAAAATTTCCTGGAATAATACAAACGATTACATCATAATAAGGTTTCCATAACATTCATCTACTCAGGTTACCATAAATGAAACAACTTTTCGATAAATGAAACAGCAACTTCGCGATAATACAAGGGGTATTCTAAAGTCAACTGTAACCTACAGGGGTTGGACAAAAATATGCAAACACCTTAAAAAAACATGTTTCTTTGCTTAATATGGTGTAGGAAACCCGTTGGCATCCAAAACAGCTTGCAGTCTTCTCGGAATGGATAAATATAGTTCCTGTATGTTTGCCAAGGGAATATTATACCATTCTTCCTGCAAAACGGTGGCAAGTTCAGGTAACGATGTTGGCGATGGATAACGAGAACGCACTTTCCATTCCAATGTAGACCACAAAGGTTCGATAATATTCAGGTCTGGTGACTATGGTAGATGGGACAACTCATCCTCGTGCTCAGAAAACCAGTCCTGGACAATGTGAGCTGTGTGAACAGGGGCTTTGTCATCTTGGAAGACACCATCACCATTGGGGAACAAAGTTTGTACCATGGGATGAACTTGATCGGCCAAAATGTTCACATAAGTCTTGGCAGTCATGTTCCCTGACACAGTTATCATGGGGCTAGCAGAGAACCACGATATGGCTGCCCAAACCATAACAGAACCCCCGCCATGTTTCACTCTTGGCAACAAGCAGTCTGTATTATAGGCTTGAGATGGCGTTCTCCAGACGTAAACTCGGCCAGAAGTGGGAAACAATGTGAAAGAAGACTCGTCAGACCGTATTACTTGCTTCCACTGCTCTATAGTCCAGGCTTTATGACTTAAACACCACCTTTTCCTGTTTTGGGCATTAGCATCACTGATGAGTGGCTTCTCAATTGCAGCACGGCCAGCAATTCCCTGTTTATGAAGCTCCCTTCTAATTGTTTTGGTACTCACAGGGTTCGGTAACACAACATTCATTTCAGCAGTAACTTTTGCAGCTGTGGTCTTCTTATTTTTTGTCACAATAGCCCTTAATGATCATCTGCCACGATCACTCAGGACACACTTTCGTCCGTGCTGTGATTTAGCAGATGATGTTTTTCCACTTTTTAAGTATGCGGAATAAATCTTTGATACAGTACCTCTTGAAACACTAAACACCTCGGCTACCTTGCTTACAGAAGCACCTACCATACGTGCTCCAACAATTTGCCCACGTTCGAAGTCTGTTAACTCTGACATAATGCAATGACAACCTCACATAACAGTACATTGACAACAACTGAACTGTTTAGCACATTTACGAAGTTGTATAGGTGGCGTCAGTAGTCAAAAACGCCAGCGCCACCTACATATTTCATTAAAATCAATCTTTCTTTTCAAACATGCATTTCACAAGGTGTTTCCATATTTTTGTTTAACCACTGTATATATCTTTATGTTTGGTGTTACAATACTTTTCTGTGATGTGCCTATTCTGTATCTTAAGTAAAGTTTTATTATTATTATTACTAGTTGCTTTCAAGGCCAGCTGCATAAATAGATATTATTGAAAAATACATAAGGATTTTAATGACTCCATTTAAATTAATTTCATTAAGTGCTGCCAGGTCACCCACCTGGATTATAGTTAGTGATGCTGACTGCCATACTGATGGGCCTGTGTTCGAATCCCAAAGAAGGCATGATGTTTGTAAGAACAAGCAAGTTTGCTATTTTTATCTCTGTGGCAACGGGTCACTCAAAACACAGTATGAGCCAAAACTCCTCGCAAGAATTTGGTGGTAGGAGAAGAAAAGTGCAAAACCCTCAGACCATCTGCCAAAATGTTCTTCTTCAAAAATTGGAGTGGAACTGCACAGTTTTTGCGGCAAGATTATACCTTGGTGAATTTCTAATAGCCTGCCCACTTCTTCTGCACCTGTAGCATAATTTCATAAAATATTTATTAATTTTATTAATAAACAAAAAGTATTGCTTATTTGATCAGATGCTCTGGTGAAAAATTGTAGAGTGAACAGTAATGAATACTTCAGCTCATTGTATAATTTATTTAATTTGGCAATTAATTATGCTGCAAAATGAGTTAGAAGGAAGAAAGATGTTTTAAAGCATTTTATTTTTCATTTTTCAAAAGCATTTTATTCTTTAAGAACGAAATATGGATCAGCTTATTTCTTTCTTTCAGATCTTCTCTATTATACGTATTATTGGTTAGCCTATATTTAAGGGTGCCCCTTGGATTATCACCAAGTTGTTTCATTTATGGTAACCTGAGTTGTTGAATGGGTTAATCTTTGGATTATGGTAACTTGGCAATTTTTTGGCAAAAATTTGGTGACCAACACTGCTACAGCAACCTGCTAGTTTTTGTTTGGACACCATTTTGTTTTCACGAAGTAAAGGCATGTTTTGTTTTTTTTTTACTCAACATTTCCAACATTTTCTTCCAACAATCTGCTAGCCGAATTACGCTTATGCTAGAATTTTTATGGAACAAAAGTACTTAATCATGACGAAGATTAGGTGCGAAATTGGGACAAAGTGCAGAATCGCCCACTGCTTGCCGCGTTTTTATGAATTTCACATCACAGTATGTACACATCGACCTATTTTCACTTTAAAAAAATCCCAGAATTGCACAAAAATGGCATTGCGCACACTCTTGACTATATCCATGTACATTGCTAAAGTCCTAGCTAGTAACCTTTATCACCTTACCAAAATGTCACCAAACTACCTGTTACCATATTCCAAAGATTAGCCGTTGAATGTTATGAAAACCCTATTATGACGTAATTGGTTGCATGACTGTGGTGAATTTGACTGATGGGAAAAGATTTGTAAGGGCTTGTTTGTGTGTTGGATGTTGGTTAGGAAGTATGTTGCTTATTTTGCTGTTTACATGGTAAAATGGCTGAGTGTGATAAGATTAATTTGAAGCTTCTGTATGATTTGGAATGAAAGGGGAAAAAAGCAATAATTGACTGATGTGTAAATGAAGGTTTACTTAGTAGCCATTATAAATGTCCTGTTTGTATAAAGGTAATGTGTATGGCTGTATAAAGGTAATGCGTTCAAATGGGTTTGTCACAAGAAAGGTTTAAATGGTTAGCAATATAAAGCATAAAGCATTCTATTAGAAAGGGAACATGTTTTGCGGAAAGTTTTTGGGTGCTGTTAAAGAATTTTGTGTGCCATATATGTCTGTTTGGAGGATGAAGGTTTTCAACATCTTGCTGTGAACTATAAGTATGATTTTAAAGATCCTGAAACAAGTGCACATACGATTGCTTTTTATTTAGCGGAGAAAATAAGAAAAGTTTATCTGCCACGTAATCAAGATTCTGAAGAAGATTAGGTAAGTTAGTATTTTTAATTATTTGAGGATATTATTTTTATGCATTGTTCTAAATGTAAGGAGTAAATAAATTAATATGGTATTATTGGAAAATTGTTATTAGCAATGATTTAGTTTAAATTGGGATTGTAAGCTAATTTTTATTAATTTAATGTATGTGCTTATTTATATTTTAAGTAGTGTTTTTTAATTTAATTATATTTTAATTAAATGATAGTTATTTTGTGAATTATATGTTTGTAGCAATTTGGTATATGTTTCAGTGGAACTACTCTGATATGCGCCCTCAAGTCGCCAAATTTCTCGCTAAATATTTTTGGCGAGAAACTTCACGCTGCCATATTACTATCTAAATTTTTTGTCTACATTTTGAACTTTTAGCCTAAAATGTCTCCAAAAACGCGGTTTTCGCACATGCAAAATCTATGTTTTGAACACACAATTTAGCTAAAAATCCGAAACAAAAAAAAAAAAAAAAAAAAAAATTTAGATAGCAAAAACGTAAAGTTTCTAACCAAAAATATTTGACAAGAATCCATGTACACAGCGACATGTTTTAACTTAAAAAAACATCTACGAATTGCGCAATGTAGGCAACGAACGAATCTACAAACTACACACACCTCGCTTTAATAAATTAACATAACAACAATATATTTCAAATAATACCATGTACACAGCATCCTGTTTAAACTTAAAAAAAATTCTACGAATTGCACAATTTAGGCAAGGAAGGAATCTACGATCTACGCACTCCTCGCTTTAATAAAATAACATAACAACAATAAATTTCAAATAATACCATGTACACAGCGTTCTGTTTCAACTTTTAAAAATATCTACGAATTATACAGGCTAGACACTAAACAACAAAATAAACTAAAATAAATTTCAAACAATTTAAAAACACAACAATAACGACAGAAATTCATACTAAAGAACCAATGAACATAACATTCTACAAAATAAGAACAAAGATAAAATAAAATGCACTTACCATGAATTAATGCGTTTTCGAATAGCAGAAATATAAATTTCATACCGCTTTTAACATGCCACCACGTAATCACTATCGTATTTACATGACAGCCAGACACACTATCCAGAAAATTTATACTATGGTTCACAAATAAATAAAATTACAAATCCCTACTTCTATCATGCACTACCATTAAAAATAATCTCCCAGACCCACTTTCCACACTTCCAAATACCCACTATCCCTCAACAGGATAGCCACAATCATATTTCCTTTTGCCGAACTTCAATTCAACAACTACCATTTTATCTTTCCCTCCCAACTTCTCAGACACAGAGGCGAACTAACGAGCTCCAGCGAAAGATTTTTCAACGTCAACAGGTTTGCCATAGAACACGCAATCGCGCCAAAAACCAGCGCAGAACACATATCGCCACATTTGGTGAAATTAGGGCGTATATTAGAGTTGTACCGTTTCAGTGGAGGTAACCGTGGATGGAAATAATTTAAATATTTGACACTAAGTATTTGCAACCATTTTTAATATTTGCGTTATAAATTCATTGGTGACGTTTATAATAGATAATTTAGAGGTAAAAGTTTTTGGATATTTTATTTATTTTATACATGCAAATGTTCATCCTTGGAAAGGGTATATACTTTTTCACGATCAGGTAATTTCATATATGTCCTTTTTACCGAATTTAAAGATTCACAAAATTTTCATGAATTTTCGTGAAATTTTTCTAATTTATGAGAAAAAAGCAGTGTACATCTGTATAGTGAAGAGTGTGCACAATGCCATTTTTGTGCAATTCTGGGATTTTTTTTTAAGTAAAAATAAGTCGATGTGTACATGGTTTAATTATATTTTAATTAAATGATAGTTATTTTGTGAATTATATGTTTGTAGCAATTTGGTATGTGTTTCAGTGGAAGTAAACGTGCATGGAAATAATTTAAATATTTGACACTAAGTATTTGTAACCACTTTTAATGTTTGTGTTATAAATTCGTTGGTGATGTTTATAATAGATAATTTAGGTAAAAGTTTTTGGATATTTTATTTATATTATACGTGGAAATGTTCATCCTTGGAAAGGGTATGTACTTTTTCACAATCAGGTAATTTCATATATGTGCTTTTTACCAAGTTTAAAATTCACAAAATTTTCCTGTATTTTCGTGCAAATTTTTGTAATTTATGAGAAAATAGCAACGTAGATGGATAAAGTCAAGAGTGTGTGCAATGCCATTTTTGTGCAATTCTGGGATGTTTTTTTAAGTAAAAATAAGTCGACGTGTACATGGTTACTGTGTATGTGCGATTCTGAAAAACGCGGCAAGGAGTTTGCGATTATGCACTTTTTCCCAATTTTGCAGTTAATATTTGTCATGATTAAGCAGTTTTGTTCCATAAAATTTCTAGCATAAGTGTAATTTGGCTAGCAGATTGTTGGAAAAAGTGTTGAGTAAATAAAAAGAAAAGAAACATGTCTTTACTTCGAGAAGACAAAATGGCAGCGAAAAAAAATAGAGGGTTGCTGTAGCAGAGTTTGTCGCCAAAAAAATCGCCAAGTTACCATAATCCAAAGATTAACCGAGATCTTTAACATGACATATGAGTATGCGAAAATGGCCACAACGTGAAACTTTATGTTAACGATGAAACCATTTGGAGGTGCAATGCTAAAAACTGCAAAAGGAAGAAGGGTCTGTGTGTTGGGAATTGGTTCAGCAGTTCCAAAATATTGTTCATCACTGCTATTAGATTACTGCACTTGACTGGAACAGTTATATGCAATAAACTAACAATAATGAGAAAAAGGATTCTTAAAAATATTTTTAATAAACAGCATATGAGTATTATTATTATATACTGTGTTGTTTATTTTTATATTCGCGCTTCACAAGCTTGGTAAAATTATAGTTGAGATCTTTGTGCAATTCTAACACTTCCAAGTATGGTAGGAGGCCACTGTAACAAAGAAGCACCTTAAAATATTTTGTCAGGGTTAATTCTTACTTATTATGAAGTTTTGATTTTTAAATTATCTTTGAGTTTTAAAACTGTAGTTTATATAATAGTTTATTTATTATTTTTTATTGAAATTTAATGTAAACTGCATGTACTACCTTATTAGAGCGGCTATTGAAATCTGTTGCCAAAACTAGCAAATTTAATTGCCTACTGTGTAATAAGCAACTTTTAAATATTGTCAAATATTCTTGTAATCACCACTTTAATAAAGAAGTATGAATATGTACTTTTTTAAATGTAAAATTTCTGATCATTTCTTTATTTTTTAATTAATTTTTTTTAACAGAATATAACTTTAGTTGAATTGGGTGACCTTGTACAACATTTTGATGAATTTCTGGAATCACTTGAAGAGTCACAATTAGAAAAAGAAAATGCTATCATTTCAAATTTAACTGAGCTCATTGTTGATTTTGGTTCAGTTCCTAAGTTTGATCATTTTGAAGATAGAGGTAAGCTATTTATCTTGATTCTTCATATACTAGGTGTCATATATTTTTTGAAAGCAGACTGGAATTGAATTCAATAATAAATTATTAAAGTGAATTCAAATTTTTTTTACTTTGTTATCCAAAATGGTATATATAATCAGTGTTGTAGCTAGTAGTAGTGATTAATGTTGTAGTTAGAGATGGGTAGTTTGCCTGGGCAGCACGCTTGTGGAGGTAGTTTATGTTTTCATCTGAAATGTAATTTCATGGATATTTAAAGTTCTGTGGATCATCAGAGCAAAGAAAAACAATTTGAATTTATTGGATTTTGTAAAGCTCATTGTGTTATCTGCTCAAGAGAAGAAATACCTTCATGGAGGACTAAAGTTCTTTACAAAGAAACTGGACACTGGCTCATATTGAGAATATGAAGATGCTGCTGATTTCTGACATAGGGTAAACGATGAGAATACTCATGCAGCCAATCCAGTCTTTTGGATTTGATCACAAATTGATCTATGTATTCAACAGTCTTTTCCATGTTAGTTATTAGTGAGGGAAAGAATTACTATATGCTGAACTGTCATACAGATTTATTTTACACTGGGCAGAGTATTCAAATAAATCAATGAGATTTCAAAAACTCCATACTGTTACATGCGTACAGGTATGAATTGAAACAGATTGAATGCTCACAGAACTGATGATAGCGTGATAAAACTTATCCACCTCTCTCCCCAAGGCAAAAAAAGAAATGGATCTTTTCATAAAAGTACTTGTATAACTCTTCTCAGTATGACAGAGCACAGTCAGTAGTTATCACTTCAAACTACTTAGAATGTTAAAAACAACATAATGCAGAGTGTACTTAAAAGCAAAGCTTGCAAAGAGGTCTCTCAGTACTATAGACTCAAGGCTAACCTAAAAATTGTGAACTGATGCTCTCTCCAGTCTCCTATAGTTTTCACCCGATCACCAAGAAATGTCCAGTACCTTCAGCTTCTTGAAATTGCTGAAGACACACACAGTTACAGTCACATAGTCATAGCACAAGTTACAGTTGAACAAGGGTCAAAATAAAATGTCACCAAATGGTCGCCAAGATGGTGATTTGTCGACACAAAGCAGTTGTCAAAACTATCAGGATTATACAAGAGATACTATAATTTTACATATAATTTCACTAAAATTATTTACATATATGCAAAGTTCATAACAATGTTGCTGTGTATCCACTGAAACTTTTGAATAAAAATATGACTATCAGTTAATTACTAACTCATTTATATAAGTAAGGTAGAATTTCTTACTGAAAAAGAAATACTTGAGAATTTTATTTCTATTTCCAGAATGCATTTTCAGGTGCTTTAATGCTACCATGATTTTTTTTTTTTTTTTATTTATTATTATTTTTTATTTTTTCAAAATTACCTTGAGAAGAAATTTTATAGATACAAATTGATTTAGGATTCCCTAAAATGAGGATCTCGTATTTAAGAAATTATACTGTACTCTCTATGGAACATCAAATGAAATAATGAAGCAAATTTCTAGAATTTCACTGATGATTTTATTGACAGAAAAACAAGCAAAATACCATTTTAAAATGCTGGAAGTTTTGTTTTAGAGAGAGAGCGTTTATTTGTTTTCCTGTTTATCCATCAAGCATTTTATACATGTGTGCATTTAGAGGAACAGGAAACTGATCATCCCTAGCAGCAAAATCTTTGGCTGTGCCATTCCGGTAGATCTAATACATAGCATTTTCGTAAATTGAAAAATTCTTATTGATAAAACTGTATGTAGCGAGGAAGTTATTCACTGCAGTCGTGAGTAACTTAGAATATCCAATTTGAAAAATAGTTCCGTATATTACATTTGCATCAGGGCTGTAGTAATATATTTATTTTTATGAATTTAAATTTTTCTCAGTATGAAGACATTATTGACTATAATTTTGCTCTTTAATCCAATGAAAGATATGATTTTTTGTTTTTTTTTTTGTTTTGTTTATTAACTTAAAGAAAGTTTCTTGACAAGGCTCAGATTTCAAGAAGTTTTAAATGTTTATGGAGACTTTTTATTGTTATATAGCCCTCATATTATTTATAAGAGTATTTTTCAATTTTTGTGAATCAGAAAAAATAAAAGGGTAGCAAAGAAAGTCTGTTTTTCATTTGAAATATTTTGGATTTTCAAGATCTTTCTATGATTCTTGATTATCAAGTTGCTTTTTTGAAAACAAATAGGAGTAAAAAAAATAGCGAGGGGGGAAAAAAGAAGCGTTTGCAGCATTAGTGTTTTAGTTTATGCAAGTTGGCTTAAAAATGGAGTTATGACTTGCATTACATATACTACATTACATACCTTGGTGCAGTGAAACAGGCGGAATTTTATTCTTGCACTGCTGCAACTATAATAATATGTTCTGTAAAACTGTCCATCACATCGAACCCATGAATATTTGGATTCTGTATAGAGTACAGTCAGTCATATTTTTTCCCTCTTTGTTGAGACTATTAATTTCAAGCACTATTCCGCATTCTCTCCTTCAGATGACCAATCTTTTTTGAATGATTTTCTACTGAATTTACTGCTAGGCGAAGGAAAGACTAGGAGAGAGATGTGCAACTTCTTTCTGCAAAAAATATGTAGATTGTTTATATTTTAACCAATCAACTGTCTGAATTAAAACTTCACCTTTTTAGTTATTATATGGAATACCTATTTTCCTTTAAATGCTAAGTCTTAGGAGTCCATAGTGGTTGGCTCCTTTTTGCCATGTGACAAAGCATAAAATTTGTGCAAAAGAGTCATCCTTTGCAAATATTTTCATGTTTACACGAACTTTAGAAAACTCCAGACGGTACAGCTTGAGTGGGATAAATTTTATTGTAGTATGTAACAGGAATATGTTTTAGTATGAAAAACAATTAGTGTATGGGTGTACAAATAAAAGCAAAGGTTTTTCAAAATTATAATTTAGCTAAATATAAAAATTAGCATATGACATACCGTATAATTTTCTACCACTCTGCTTTCCATTTGACCAGAGCTATCCATGTTGGTAATTTTAATGATGTAAAATCACCATAGATATAGTTCAGACATCAAAGCCTGGGGCCTTCCTCGAGCTCATTTTCCTGTTGGCTTATAGTTGCATAATAAATGAATTTTCTGCAGTTTAATGAACATGGGTAATAGTGTCTTTTCTTTGTTGTCACATTTACAAGAGCTTAACAACAATACAATACAATACAGTACAAAGTCCGTAATCGGGACATCCATTATCCGGACTGATCTATAATCAAGACCTCAAAGCCACAAACTTATGCATGCGCGTTTGATTCACGTGTCTGCTATGCATGTGTGTAAAGTGTTTACCCATGCACGCGTCCGATAGTGAAGAAAGTAACAGAGAACATTATTGAAAACGAAAAAATTTCGATTGACAAGTTAGTCGGCATTCTCGACACAGCAATTACGGGACTTGAACAGTGTAACTTTGTAACTGAACAAGAAGTTATGTCTGTTTATAGAATTAAAGAGAAAGTATTAGCACAAAAAATGAAGCAACTTAAAATTATGGTTTCATATTTTTAATTGTATAATTTCTGCTTGCCATCTTACCAGATTTAATTGATGATCTGTAATCCGTAAAAACCCCTAATCCAGAATCGTCGAAGTCCGAGTCCAGATTACGGACTTTGTACTGTACCTCTTTTTTCTTCTTCAATGTAATCGTTCAGTTTTTACAGACAGAGAAACATCCTACAACTATCACATATTCTTCCTTCATACTGCTTTGTAAATGACATCTTTGCTTAAATACTACAAGTAGAATTTGCAGGCTGACAATTGGATGTTGTGAAATCGAAATAGGTTAATCTTGGGCTCTTGTAAAAAACTCTTTATATCTATATTAAAGTATCTTTTTCAGACATTCTGTAGTGCATAATATTCTTGCTCTTTGGTCATTTACAGAAATAAGTATTTTTATTTATTTATTTTTAATGCTGTTTTATGATACCCATTAGGTCCAACATCGTTTAATGGCAGTTTTCAGTTATAGAAATTTTCTTTTGTTTTGTCTAACACTGAATGTTCGCCATAGTTTTGTGACAGTTGGATTTTTCCTCACCTCCAGTCTATTTGTGAAAGAAATTAGGTTTGGTTAAATACCCCAGGAGCCATGCACTGTACTTGAGCTTGAAATTATGTTGTACTATAGAAAACAGAACTTCATTCTTTCTATGCAGAAAACTTTGTCATCTTAACTTATGCTGCATTTATTAGATGATGACACTTTAATAAATAAATTTTGCCTTTCACTGCTATTAGTATCAAACATTAAAAAAATGTGCAGGCAGTGTTAAATGTATTTAAAAAGTGGAAGTTTAGAGAAATAAAGCTACTCTTCTGTTATCGGAATCGAAGAAAGAAATATATGCATGTATCCACGTGTGTATGTAGATATGTGTGTATGCACAGATACACATATATATGTACATATATACATGCATACATGAGCACATATATCCAGACATTCATTTCTGAATCCCGTCCCGAAGAGTATCGAAATAAGTGGTTTTAGTCATAAAAATAGTAGTTTGTCATGTTAATTTTTTAACTATATGATGCTTTTAATTCTAATTTTTTGCAGATATCTTTAAACTGGGTTTATAAGGAGAAGAATTAGAAATTTCTGCACTTCTTTTCTCTAAGTTAAATGAAGAAATGGATGTAAGGATATTGCAAATACCCTTCGAGTTCAAATTTGAACAATCATGGAAAATTATTAGGAATTAGTCATGACAAATGTGTATCTGTTTTTAAATATGCTTTTCTTTTGCTTTCACTTTCTGTAAATAATTTTTTTAAGCATATGGTACTTTTATGTTAAAGAAGTCACTGTACTTAGTTCTCAAAATTAGCAAATTTAATTGCCTAATCTGTAATGCGCAAAATTTAAATGTCAGTAAAGGCTTATGTGGTAATCTCTTTATTAAGGAAGTATATTTTTCTGTTTACTTCTTGCTGAGAACCTAAGTGATCCCCCCTCTGCCTTTTATTTTTTTATTATGTGCTATAAAGTTGTATTTATGAATAAAAAAGGCAAATAATTAGTAATAAGTCTTTATTTTTCAATGTAACATTATCCTTTTTAGGTAACATATTTTAGGTGTTCACATAATTTCAAGTAATGATTTATTACAATAGACCTCAAAATAATTTTTATTGATGAGATATACTACATAAATTAGATCTTAAATATGTAAGCGTGATTGTAAATTATTTAATTGTTATTAGACAAAATATCTATTGAGAAAATGGCAACAGCTAATTTCTGGATGTCCTTCTATTTATAATTTTTTTTTTTTAAATATTGATCGAGATGATGTACGCTTGAAATGTTTAATGGTACGATGCAGTAAGTACGTTTGTTATGTTATGTACGTTTACAAATACGTTACGTGTAGGTTATTAAGATTTATCTTTAAATAAATGTTTGTCTTTTACAACCATTTTATGTGATTAATTTAACTACAAAAGGAAGTTAACAAATATTCATGGAGTATGTCTTGGTCTTTTGAAATTTGCACTAAAAATATGTTATAGCATGTATTTCTTGCATTCCTGCTGAAAGTTGTTCGAGACCGATCAAGATTACTAAAGAAAGAAACAAAGCAAAAAATATTTAAATCTTAACAATATTCAATTAAAAATTATTATTCTGTTTTTTCTGAAATAAAATTAGCATTAAAACTTTAACTTTCATGTTTTAATGATATTTATTTGTAATCTATAATCTCCTGCCCATCTCCCAACTATAAAAAAAAGTTTAGAGAATAAGAGAAAGTCATAAAAGCTGTTTTGTTGGAAATTTTGGGAAGTTAGACTAGTCTGAAATTTTTGCGATACTGTGAGTATTAATGTAGGAATGCTATTGTGAATAGCTGCAAGTGTAATAAAAAAAGTCCATGATTATTTAATGTGTGCATTTTTTTTTCAAAAATATGCTTTTGAAATTTCAGATTATGACTCACAAGACTTCCCATACATTGCTGAAAATGCAGTAAAATGTTTTGAATGCCTGAAAGTAATGCTACCTAAAATAATTCAGCTGAATAATTCTGGAAGGTGCCATTTCCTGATTCGTGTTTTAATACTTTGTGGTACACATAACAAGCAATATTTCTGGAGTAGTAAGGATTCGATTTCTGCATGTAAAGGTACTTTTTCTTTTATTTTTCTTATATTGTTAATTTTTAATAGAAGGATCAAGGTCTTAACATCTTTAAATCCCCACTAGAGCTATTGTGATTTTTTTAGGAAGCTACTCAATGAAAGTATAAAAAATTTACATATTACTTTGTTTAAAGCAAATGAACAGAAATGTGGTAATTTTATAATTTTTTTTTTTTTTTTTTTGAATTGGAAGGAATTGGAACACAAAGAAAACTCATACTAATGCCAATTTCTTCTTCCAATATAGTTTTATTCCAGAGTCATCCTATTAGTTTTAAATAAGACAATGTAGTATATACTGCAGGCTTTATTATCAAGAAATAATGGAAAAATTTATGATGCTGCTCTTAAAAGCAAAATTTCCATTAATTCGAAAGACTCAAATTATTTTAAAAACAAAAGCAGCAGTCATCTCTCTTATGTATTTTTATGCCGTCTTTTTCTGTAATATTATGAATTTGTCATAGCATACATTGAGTTAAATAAAAGGGAACAAATTAATAAAGTATGAAATAAAATGTGTAACTATGCTTTAAGAGGGAAGTTTGAAATTAAAATTATTAACTGGAACTGACAAATTTTATTAAATGTATTTGGCTTCTCTTCATCTGGTAGAAGTTAATTAATCTTTGGATTGGGTTAGTTTGTTGATGAAATTCAGGGTTTTGTGACAGTTTTACAGAAGCAGTGTTATCTACTTGAATTTCTGAAACCTTATATAACTTGGTAACATCATTAAATAGTTAGTTTATATTTTGTTTTTCAGATTTTGATCTTACCAGTGCCACTTGTTCACTTGTATTTCCTTTCTTCTGACTTCTAAATTCTTTTTCATAACAACAAGTTGTGCTAATAACTCATCAACTTTTCACTTCTTTTCACTCAAAAGTAACCAACTTGATTTAAGCAAACGATATTGTTTGGGTAAGACATCTAATATCTTGCAGTTGAGTAATCTAATATCTTTCATGTAGCTTATTTTTATTTTAATTTTCAAGGCCTGAGATCAACTCATTCTATATTCTTTCTTTTTACTTTCTTTCTTTTTTTTTTTTTTTTTTTTTCTTTGGAAAAAATGAGCTGAGTTTTTTAATATGGAAAACATACATATATTATACAGATGATTTTCTGATAATACATTAAATAACTTATGTAATTCCAACCACACCTCTCTAACAGTCTGATAATTTTCTGAGTACAGTCAAAAGTCGTTAATCCGGACTCGTCGGGACTTCGGCGATTCCGGATTATCGATTTTTTCGGATTATAGATCATCAGTTTAAATCAGGAAGATGGCATGCAAAAATTACAAAATTAAAAATATGAAACCGTAATTTATGAAATAAAGAACAATTATGATCTAAAGGGTATCAAAATTTACAAAAAGAAAAAGCTCAATATTTATTTGTTTACTTTATTAAACATTTCCTTCAATGTAAGTTGCTTCGTTTCATGTGATAATACTTTCTCTTTAATTCTATTAAACAGACATAATTTCTTGTTTAGTTACAAAGTTCCGCTGTTCAAGTCCTATAATTGCTGTGTTGAGAATACCGACTAATTTGTCAATCGAAATGTTTTCGTTTTCAATAACCTCTGGGTCACTTTCTTCACTATCAGAAGTGAATTATAATGACGAGGAACTTGATTTAAATCATATCAAAGACAGAATGAAATACTACACTTAGTATGGAATTATAAACCAAATAAAATAAAAACATCTGCCCTGAAGATAAGGATAGTGCTGACAAATCAACTTCCAATCCGCCGCGTGAAATTGATAAACAGATTTCGGATCTCAAAACATACTTTCGCTTTGTAGATACAAATTACATATTAGTAAATATATATGGGAAATTCTGTTTGACATAATCTTTCTAATCTATCATAATCTAATAATGACGTTTCTGCCCCCCCCCCCCCTCTGCCGCAGAGCAGCCTGAAATTGATAAACAGATTTCGGATTTCAAAACATACTTTCGCTTTGTAGTAAATATATATCGGAAATTCTATTTGACATAATCGAAAGTTCAAGCTTACTTTTATAAAATTGCTCTAACAGTCTGCAAAAAATAATAAGCCGGATCCAATTCGAAGATTAAGGAACAACGCAATCGGCAACATTAACTGAATTAGATAACTTTAGCTTAGCGTATAACTCCGTTACAATTTAAACGCGCATGCGCACAAACATATTCGCAGCCGTAAGGGTCTTACGCGCTCTCGTAAACGCCTGTACGCATGCGTGAACGCGACGCATGCGCAGAAAGTTTGTAGCTTTGAGGTCCGGATTATAGATCATTCCGGATTATGGGTGTCCGAATTAACGACTTTTGACTGTAATTTTTTATGTCATAGAATTCATCAGTACCACCATAGCACTTATATTTGCATTTTGGAACTTCTTAACAGCTTTATTGTATTTCTTTTTGTGAGCAACTAAAACATCTATTGGAAGGTCTTCAGGTTTCACTAAAGTTCCTTCAGCAGCTTCTAGAGCACCAGGATATCTCTTATTTTTTATTGCATTTGATAAAACAAATTTTATCCTGTATTTCCATAGATGCCAATCACTTTTGCCTACTAAAGATTTTACTTGGACCTTAGATAATTCTATCCTTTGATTTTCAACCACTTTCAATTATTATGGTAAAAACAAAACACTCACTAGGTTAAACTTAATGAGATTCCTTCTACTCTTAGGGAAAACATCAATTCAAACATTACATTCATGCTTTTTTTTTAAGCATTAAATATCAGTTTTATAAGATGAACCAGCAAATCCATGTTATCCATTACCATATTTCCCCATGTATACAACACCATTTTTCTTTAAACATTTCATGTCTAAAAAGTCGGTATGTCTTAAACAATAGTGGCGCTGTGCCGACAATATTAGATGCAAATGAGGTTTAGCTAATGGATAGAAGTTCTGACAAGTGATGATGAGTTGTATATTAAATAAACATTAATTTTAGTAACTTTATGTAATAATTTTATTCATGTTAAATTGTAATCGAGCATGCCAATAAAAACCAGTCCATAAAGCAAATAATTCTTTATTTTTTTTAATTTTGGGGATCCAAAATGAAGATACGTCTTGTACATGGGGATAAATGGTAGTTTTACATTATTAAAATATATGATTCAAACAACCAAACAAAACACGATAAATTATAATGATTTTTATAAAAAATGATTTGAGGCCTCAAAATAATTTAAGATTTGTGTACACTTTTCTTCCCCCCCAAAAAATTTCTCTTAATTTTTTTTTATAAACTGGCCTCAAAATTTTTTTTTCAAAATTGATTTTTTGGCTCTCTTATTTTTTATTGCATTTAGATTTTAAATTAGGTAGATACATTTAGTTGGTGTTTTAATTATTTTCATTAATTCATATTAATTTAGCTGTAATGGAAAAATACTAGTTTCACCAAAATATTAATTAACTTGAAATACTATAAATGATGTAAGGCAAGTTTGCTTGGAACATTAACAAGAATTCAAACTTGGATTAGCATTGCTTTTATTTCAACTGATCTATGTCTGTTTTCTTTAGAAAGCAAAAAACTTTTCAATAAGAACAGTGTTAATCTAAGTTGAATTTGGATAATTGTAAATGATGTACAGACCCTCCCCACTTTATGCACTTTCACTTAATGAACTTTCTCAAATACAACCAACATGTTCTCAAAGAGCAAAATTTTTTCTAAGTTGAAAAGAAACTAATGTAAAAAGGAGTGTCAAAAAGAGAAATTCAAATGCTGACAATGATAGTGTTAAAAAATGACATGCTAGTTGATTTGAAACAAAAGTTGCTATAATAAGATTTGAAAGTGGTTGGAAATTGTTGAATGTTGCTCATTCGAATAGTATGAATTGTTTAACAATCAAAAGAATTTGTGAAAATCATAATCACATACTTGTATATATCAAAGGTGCAATGCTAGTGTAATCAACAGGTATCAGTTAAAGGTGCATGCCGATGCAATTAACAGACTTGATGCGTCTTGAAGAATAACAGAGGTAGTGGATCAGGAAGAATCTGCGAAAGTTAAAAAGTTCAACACAGTTAATGACAGTAATATTTCCAAGTTTGAAAAAGACTTTATTTTTTTAAAAAACAAATACTTAAATCCTAAGAGAACTGCTAAAGTGTGCTATGCAGTATGCAATATGGTGCTGTCACCTTATTTACAATAGATGAAAAGGAAATTCTGTTCAGAGAAGTTTAGATGCTTTATTAAGAAAATATAGGTTTAAAATTGTCTAAACAAGAATATACTTTAGAAAATCAGTGTTATTTATCCATGTGATATATCAACTCCTTCAACTCTTCATCACAAATGTCTTTTTACATATCTTTGTGAGCCTTCGGTGTATGAGTTTGACATTGGTTCACATCCACCCATGTGAAGAGCCTCCTCATCCTTACCTCATCCATACATGCCTCAAAGAGGACAATCCAAGGTACTGTATAGTAAAATAATTCTTTATTTATTGATATTCTATTCATAATATAATACATTTAAAAATTTAAATATGTTATTTATTTACATTGGTATTTTGAATTGTTTATTTGATAGTATTAATAGCTTGTATCTCATTAACATCATTGGAGATATGGATGGAGAACTTAGTAATATTTTATGAAAAAATTCTTGACACAAACTGTCATTCATACGATAGCTCATAAGGTGGGCAACATCTGTATCTTATTTAAAATCAGGCACTATTTTTATATTTCAAGTTGACATGTTTCTATTTGATAACAAATGCATTTTATTTTATTTAAACTAGGTTATTTTATAAAAATATTTTATAGAAATTAATATACTTTTTCTCTCGATGTATTTTATGTTGATATATATTTTTTTAATTAACTAATCATCCTCATTTAATGTTACTTAATATTTTTTATTTATTTATTTATTTATTTTTATTTTCCAGATTTTCAGAATGAACTTTTGAAATATCTGAAATATAAAGACTTACATAGTCTACTCTGTGATGATGCATTTTACCCAACAATTTTTAAAGGAATACTTAAAACAATGAGACCGTCTTTGTTGAAAGAAACATGGATGAGAAATCCAAGTTGTTGCTTTGTCTTCTTTTGGATATTAAGTAATGTTAAAGTAAGTGATCAAAATGTTCATAAATTTTTACTTTTAGCATTTACATTTGATACATAGATAAAAACAAATGTTGTAAAAATGTATGCCAGTGCCATGCAGTATGATAATTAGGAACAGAAGTATTTTTTTTCCAAAGTACTGAAAATAAAAAATAAAATATCAAAGGATTCAGATTTTAACATTGCACATATGCATTTATGAAAGGATCATTATGTTCATTCTGAGCTCACTGTGCTCTTGGACTCATTCCTGCTAACATAACTTTTTTTAGTCTTTTTAACTTCATTATTATGCATCACTTTCTTCACACTTATGCCACATAAAATTCAGCAGCAGAATCACAAAATTAAAAAAAAAAAAAAAAAAAAAAAAAAAAAAAAAAAAACTTGCATTTGAAATTTTTTAATACAGTATTAAGTGTTACCATTAATTCTTTTTCTGTCTTTTCCTAATGTCAATGTTAGTAAGATGACTTACACAACTTCTTTTGTCTTTTTAGCTTTATTTATTAAACATAATTTTTGTCATACTTGTGTAATTCTGTAGCTAAATCACAAAATATTAAAAAAAACAGAATATTTGTTGTAAGCTCCATGATTTATAATTGTTAACGCTATTCAACAGTCGTTGTGTTCCTTTTTAGACAGAGTTTTGCTTTTGTAGTTTGGCAACAGTAAGAAAGATGAGAATAAGGTTTTGATTTCCTAAAGTGTGTAAGCAAATAAAGTTTGGCTTTTCAAGTAAGAAAATGCAATTGTTTATTTTAAAATATTTATTTTCAAGTGCTATAGAATGGAATCAGATTTAATTTAAAGACGACTGAATGAAATAATATTCAGGTAGATTCAACGCAACATTAGTGGTGACAACCAGGACGTGATCTCACTGGATTTTGAAGGTAAATACGGTGAAACTTTTAAGCATGGAATTATTAGTAAAGAAACATTCGCCTGTTCAAGCTAATTTTACTAAAACTTTTAATACCTTGAGTGATTTATTAAATCAGGAAAAACCTAATGAGGTAGAAATTCAATCAAATTTTACTAGTTTAAAAAAGGATAAATGCTCATTAATTGCATTTGAATGAATGCATAATTAATTTGTTAATAATGTAATAATCAATGTTGTAATAATTAATAATTATTATTATGTGTATGACTCTTGTATTTTCAAGAAACATCCAAACTTTAAAATTAAATATCCCAACTGGTTTTTTTACAGTGAAAGAGTCGCTTATTTTTATTTTTTATTTATTTATTTATTGTGTGTGTGTGTGTGCTATTTTTAGAGTGAATATAAGTTTCTACTAAATATAATTATATAGACTGGAAAACCATATAAAATGTTCATAATTATTACAGCACTGATTTTTTTTTTAAATTTAAAATTACCGTAATGTGATTATTATTACCTTATTTAGAACATTTTTATAACTGAATTATGTATCTCACCAATGAAATAAAAAGTGTATAAGGACTTTTATTCGCATGCTGTAACACATTTAAATACAGAATACTTCATTGCAATTTTTATTATCTGGTACTTTCTTGTGAGTTACATTCGTATATTCTTCAGACATGAGTTTCAAATTATCAATTGTTTTCTCATCAAAAAGCAAATGAACTACTAACAGAATAATTCATAATATTCAGAAACAGTGAAAGAAATTTTATTCCTTGGAAAATTATTTTTTCATAATTCTCTTTGTAGAAATAATCATTGCAATCTGTATTAAGTAAAGAATGAATGTTATAAATCATTTTTTATGAATTGCATTGGATAGCTGAACTAAAGAATTTAAAAATAGTAGTTCTTTTAAGCTTATAATATGGACTGTGAAATGCTTTAAATTTTATTTCAGTGATGTCTATAGTTTTTTATTTAATTTTATTTATTTGTTAGTTATATTTCAAAAGGTTTTTTTTTTTTAAGTGTGCATTCAGGCAATTTAGCTCTCTCCGTCAATATTTGCATATTTCATGCTTCCTTAAATTTAGGTAATATCAATTTAAATTGATGTATCCTCTATTAAATGCTTTAAAATTCAAGTAATTATTAATATTGTGTGTTGCACATTTCAGTAGTGATAGGACTAAGTCAGTTTACATTTGTTCAACAAAATTACTTCTTAAAATATTTTTAGTTCAGGGAAACATTTATTAAAATTAAACTGTAATATTATTTAGAAAGGTATGTAACAAACTAGCTCTTAAAAATTTTTAATCCCTCCACTGCACTGCATAGTAAAATTCCAAAATATTACTTTTGATTCTTTTTAAATAAATGCATTTGAATGAATAATTAATCAACTTTGTCCTTTTCCTACTGAGTGCTAATAAATAGCAACATTGCTACCTTGACTATAAACTGAACCTAGCATAAATTATTATCTATTCATTGTATTGCATAGCATTACTGTGTAGCTTTAATGAAAAAATGTAAGACTGAATAATCCTGCAATATCTGAAATGAAATATTTTGGTATGTATAAATAGTAGTATTTGTTTAAGTTTTTTAATATTAATTTTGATTTACTCTATGTTTTGCAGCATCCTCATTTAGTTGATTATATTCAGGATATTTTTCCACCGCCTTTCATGTTTACTTCATATTATGCAATCCCACAAAAAGTTATTGGAATTCGTTGTTTTGATCACATACTTGACAATATTGTAAGTAAATAAAGAATCTTGAAAAGTTGTAAACATAGTCTATGTTAATCTTGAAAAGTTGTAAACATAGTCTTCTTCCCCCTCATATATATATATATATATATATTTATATTTTTTTTTTTACAGCCACCAAGCCTTTTGAAACTGGATGGGAAAGAGGATGTCATCTACCATGTTCTTAAGCCTATTACTTATTCAAGAGAACTTCCTGTGATTGAAGTAGTATTTCCATGCATTTTAAAACTGCCTATGATGAGACAACAGAAGGTAAGTCTTCATTTCAAGTATTTTAAAAAATAGTGTTGAAGGCACATAATGATAGCTGAACATTATTCTATAATCGGTGTGCAGATTCACGCATCTATGGTTGTTTGTACGTTTTGTTTTTGTGGCTAATGCTGAGACTTGGGGTAATCAATAACTACATAATAATAATTTCTTTTCACTTAGATATCAGACAATATGCATCTATTTTGTCACAGTGTAAAATGCTTTGAAAAGTGTTTTACATTGTGCCAAAATAAAAATGAAGATGAGGCACAAGAGAGATTCATAGTTTTACTGTAGCATCAATGATATAAAAATGATTATTTCTGGTAGTACAAAATTAAGTGTTTTATGTCATTAGTTTGCATATTAATACTTTTCATACGTTTGCATATTATTACTTTAATTTCTTTTGTTAAAGCTGCTATTTGCATTACAGATTTATTCATTTAATTCATTAGATATGAACTGTATATAAATGGTATGACTGCATAACTTATGAGAACTTAACAGATCATATATTTTATATATGTTATATAAGGCTGATAAAAATAATGTATGATTTTTAGCTTGCCAAAATTTAAATGCACAGAAATATGCTAAAGTATTCTGCAATATTTATATATATATATATATATATATATATATATATTTGTATAATCTTGATACCTCACTTTCTTTACCAACTTTACTGAACACTTCCATAAATTTTTTGTTGATAAATGATATCATATGATAAACTATGTGTCCATTGTATTGTATTTTATGAATCTTGCTTGAATGAAAATACTACAAAATCAATAATTCAAAGTATCAAGGTACTGTCAGTGAATGACATTGTCAAAGGGGGTTTAGGAAATTCTAATGCAGCCATTTTGGTCTTGAGGATGAGCCTAAAAGTGGGCAGCAGGAGATGGATAAATATGGGCTGAAAATGCTGGTAGGATTAAATCCATATATTGTGAGTACAGAAATAAGGGTAAGGCTTCACTGTTCGTGTTCATTAGCAATAAATTACTTGAAACAGATTTAAAAAACAAAAAAATTCTGAGATTAGTGCTTGGGCTCCATGGGAACTTACAGTGGAAAATTATTAGGAATGAGTTTCATTTGCTTTTTTCTGATCAAAAGACAGAAAGAGGAGACTTTCTTAAAGCATATAGTGATTGAAAGTGAGAAATGAATTTTTTTTGAGCTATTGTTGTTTAAAAAAGACAGTTGGTAATCCCAAAGAGTAATTAATCAACAGATAAAGTTTTCTGAAATTAGTGTTTGGGCTTTATGGGAACTTAAAGTTAAAAATTGTTAGGAATGATTTTGTTTGCTTTTTTCTGGTCAAAAGACATGAAGACCCTTTCTTAAGGAATATTATGACTGGAAATGAGAAATGGATTCTTCGAGCTGCTGTTGTTCAAAAAAACAGTTGGCAATCCTAAAAGTAATCCAAAATTTTGCACAATAGAAGAATTGCATTGAAAGAAAATTTTGGTTTAATATAATTAGGTCTGGAAAGTTTCTTTTTAATCTGTTAGAAAATAACCAGAAAATTAATTTAAAACAACTGCTGTCATTAGTTACATTAGTTATATAACCTTAAATATGTATTAATCATCAAATGACTGACATAGATCAGTGAGTGTGATGAGATTCTTCAGCAGGCCACATATGGCAAAAAGGATTCAAGAAAAGCTTAATGCTTTTTAAAGGAAACTTCTCCAGGCTAACGTCTAGATATTATCCACTCGGATAATTTCCTGCTCAGATCACAGTGGTATTTTCTTGATGGTAAGAACTTCCACTGTAAACGGGAGATCAAAGATGTAAAGAAAAGCATATTTCATCGCAAAGTTGAAAGAATTCTTCAAGAAAGGGGTCAAAAATTGGCTGAAAGATGGGCAGCCACAGAAAGTGATGGAGACTACATTATTGGTTTAATTTTTGTAGCAAAAAATTTTTGTCATTTGAAATTTTTGTCTCTGTCTTTCGTTTCTGTTTAATCTGTTACTTTATAAATATGCATACAAATATATAAAAATCCATATCAATCACTACGTCTCTCTTGTATTTGATAAATGACTGAAAGTTAAATGACAGATGTTGAGTGTTTTTAATGTCTAATTACTTATCCGTATATGTCTGTAGAGTAAATTTAGAGATACTTGTAAAATGCATTGAATCTCTAAAACCTGCCTTCGCATTACTTACTGCATCTATGGTTAAAGTTCAAAATATTTAACTCTGTATTACAGCATAAATTGTAGCTAAAAGACTATAATATCAGTATACGATGGAAGTTTATCTTCATGTATTCATATATTTGAAAGATGAATTGTCCTAATACAGTCAAAAGTCGTTAATCCGGACTCGTCGGGACTTCGGCGATTCCGGATTATCGATTTTTCCGGATTATAGATCATCAGTTTAAATCTCGTAAGATGGCATGCAGAAATTCTAAAATTAAAAATATGAAACTGTAATTTATGAAATAAAGAACAATTATGATCTAAAGGGTATCAAAATTTACAAAAAAAAAAAAAAAAAAAAAAAAAAAAAGCTTAATATTTATTTGTTTACTTTATTAAACATTTCTTTCAATGTAAGTTGTTTAAGTTGCTTCGTTTTATGTGATAATACTTTCTCTTTAATTCTATAAACAGACATAATTTCTTGTTCAGTTACAAAGTTCCGCTGTTCAAGTCCCATTGATTGCTGTGTCGAGAATACCGACTAACTTGTCAATCGAAATTTTTTCGTTTTCACTAACCTCTTTGTCACATTCTTCATGTCTTTATCCATTTTTTGCAGCAATTCCACTTTTTCTTTGTTGGACATCGAAACATACTTTCGTTTTATAGATCCTTTGGAAGTTCCAGCATCGGAAATTCTATTTGACATAATCGAAAGTTCAAGTTTACTTTTATAAAATTGCTGTTACAGTCTGCAAAAAATAATAAGCGGGATCCAATTCGAAGATTAAGGAACAACGCAATCATTAACATTAACTGAAATAGATAATTAGATCATTTTAGCTTACACCGTCCGTTATACATTAAACACGCAGGCGAAAACGTATTCTGCACTTGCGCACACGCATATGCGCAGTAGTCAAGGTCTTACGCGCACGCCTAAAACGCCTGTGTTCATGTGCCAACGCAGCGCACGCGCAGAAAGTTTTTAGCTTTGAGGTCCGGATTATGGGTTCCGAATTAACGACTTTTGACTGTATGTGAATTAATTTAAACAAAATTAATTATTAAGTCAATTTTTCAGGAACATTAATTATTAAATATAGCAAAGTAATTGTTATCTTTGATGAATTTTTATTACATTTAAGTGAGTGGCTTTATTTTAGTTCAAGTATTGTTAAAAAGAAGGGAACTGAATAAGTGTGTATAGTGTGTTCAGGAACATTTTTTACTACTATATGTCAATTAGCATTCAGAGTAAAGTTTACATAAATAAAGATAAATCACATCTATTTAAAATGATAGTTCTTCACTGTAAAGTGTTTATGGGGAAAATTTGCAGTCATCTATCTAAATGGTATCTGGGAAAGTTTTATCTTGCATGCTTGAGTTGAAAAACAAGATAAGAGTACTTTTTAGCAGTATAATAATGATTTTGCTGATTTGTTAGATGGCAAATTATGGTGAACTAAGCTAGCTGACATATCTGATATTTTTGTTATTTTTAATAGGATAAAAAAGTATGCAAGGTCCAAAAGAAAATATTTGAACCTCAACCAATAAATTGTTGGGATTTCAAAATAAATAAATAACAATGGAAGAGTTAAAACGAAGGTAGTTTAGAAACATTTGAGTCAGTTATGAGAGGATATTATAAAAAAATTCATAAAATAGTTGTGGATCATTTGAAAATACTAGAGCAAAGAATAATTCATAACTTTCCAGATTTTAAAAATATAAAAAATTGGTTGGGTTCGAAATCCATTTATGATACAGTGCATCAGTATATGAATTAACTTTGATACCAGAGAAATGATTTTGATATGTAATAACCAAGATTTATTTACAAAATATTCAGAAGAATCAATTAATTAATTATGGATTAATCTTAGATAGGACTATACAGTAATATCACAGAAAGCTTTAATTGTGTTATTACGGTTTTCCAGATCTTATATGTGCAAATTAAAATTTTTCGCTTTGACCAACATAAAAACAAAAAAATTCGGACTTTTAAATACGGATCACAAAATGAGAGTAGCATTATCATTTTGTGCTCAAATATAAATAAGTTACCAAAAAGCACCAATCTTAAATTTTGCATTGAAAGTAATTTCTAATTTATCATTAAATAAACATTTTGTTTATTTGTAATGCAATTTTATTTCATATTTCATTGAAGATTGTTGTTGTATGATATTTTTACAAAATATAGTATAACTACATCAATCAATTAGCTGAGTAAAATTCTTTTAAATTTATCTTATACTTAAAGTTAGGCTGAATTTTTAAATTGTTAGAAGTGTACCTTAATGAAGAGTTGAGAATCACTGGTCTGAGGAAAGGGATGCCTTTGTTGAGGTCTTTCTAAGGAAAACTGGTTCATGTTCACAATACACTTGGGGAAAACCAATCATGCAGCCATCCCGTTAACCTTAGAATGAATTCAAATTGAAGTATCAGCATTTAGTGGTCTTAACCACTTGGCCACTGCTGTGTCCCACAAGTGTTTGTATGAAAGGAATGAATTTTGAAGCAGTAGTACTTTTACAGCAAATATTATGCATTTTTTTTTATGAATTGCAAAGTCCTGACCAGATGCTAACAAAATCATTTTAAATGAAAATAAAAGCTCATATGAGTACTTTCAGAAGATTAATTTTAAAAAAAATATTACAAAACATTTTATTTTTAAAAATACTTTTGAAAATAACAATATGGTCTTATAAAAGAAAGAAGCCTATTATATTATCTTGCTGCAATGTGAAAATTACATATGCCCTTCTATGGTATTTATTAAATATATAATTAGAAAAAAAGGTGATAAAGATATTGAAAATGCAGCACCAAGGAGTGGCTCAAAAAGTATGCAAATTTCAGGTTAGATGCATGTCACAGCATTTCAGAGCATGTTGAAGAAGATATAAGGGAAAGAACCTGCAGAATGTTCAATTTTCATGTCATTATTTCTGCTAGGGAAATCATCATAGAAAATTTGTTCCTGTCTCAGAGGGCATGAATAATAGCAGGGAATGCCAGGCCATTGTCAGTATAGGCAGTTCCAGCAGACATACGAGTCTGCTGATTATTAACAGTGTGATTTATGAGTGATTTATGAGGGGCTTAGTGATCGAACTGAGAAGGGCAGTTGGTCCATACAACAAATCTCAGGCGACACACAGCTGGACACATCCACAGTTCACCGACTGTGGTGATGATGGTTAAGACAAAGAAATATGGCAACTTTGAGGGGTGCTGGTGTAGCCAGCAAGTGTGGATCAACGCGTCCATTGACAAGCGGTGGCGAACCCACAAGCTACTTCTACCTCCATTCTGCAGCATGTTAAAGACACCCTGGATGTTTCCAACCAGATCCATTTGCTGTCAATTGGTGGCTAGTGATCTGAACTCGTGGCATCCATTAAGAAGACTGCCACTAACACCACATCATAGACGGCAACGGTTGCAATAATGCTGGGCTCCAACGATGTGGTCAACGAAATAGCACAGGGGTGTGTTCTCGGATGAGTCATGCTTCTGTTTCTCCAATGATAGTCACTGCATACAAGCATGATGTTGATGTAGAGACAGGTCGAATCCTTCAGCAATTGTGGAATGCCCCCCGGCACAACAACACAGCATCATAGTTTTGAGGTGCAATTGCCCTTTTATAAAGTGTAAAACACTATAAAATTTTGCACTGATTGTCTAAGATTGATTGCATTGCAAAATAATGCCTATATCCTTCAGGGCTAAAATTAAAAGCTTTGTGCAATGTTAGTCTTTGGTAGCATTGTTTTTTACTTAGTGCAATAACTAAAAGACATGAAAATTCATTCACCTGACAGATTTGATAAAAGAAATGAAAATTCCTTGTTAAAATGTGATAAAGAGATGAAACTTCTTTTACTTATACTTTGAGGAAGTAAAAATAAATACAAATGACTAAAGAAGAAAATGCCAGTCGATTAATATGAAGACATTTAATTATGTTCACAAAACTATCTATACATATTGAAAAATATAAGTTACTAAATTATTATGAAGGTAACTACATTCCAAGTCTCTCAAACAGTCCCTAATACTGTGAAAGAGTAAGTCAAGAGTTCTGAGTTCTTTTGGGGATTTTCCATATTAGCTGTATATTCCTTACTATTGTAGTTAAAGCATTCTCATATCAACACTGCTTAACATCACCTAGCTCAATTAGCTGAAATTTGAGATCTAAATGCTTTCTAATTTTTTTAAAATATCATTTATGAGTTTTTTTTTTTTTTTTTTTTTTTTTTTTTTTTTTTGTATTAATAGGAGATATCAGTGATAATTCAAAATAAGTGCATGATGTATGAGTGACATTTATGCAGAACATATTAAAACAAAATTTGTGGCTAAATTTGCCTGTAAGGTTTGTCTTAATTTTTCTAACAGTTAATTTTAGTCAAAGTTGCTTTTCTATTCCTTAACTTCAGCTTACAACTTCCAGCCAGAACATATTTTCAGAATCGCGTTTGAAGGCAAATGGGGAAAAGTATTTAACTGTGAAGTTCTTCTGACTTTGTTAGAGAGCCAGAGATTCTGACTAGCATGCGTTCGCCTTTTTAGGCTACTCTACATCTTAAACTATTATTACTCTCAGCCGTACTTTAGGCCCTTGACAGCTTCATCCTTATTTAGCATTAAGCGGTCAACACTGTTAGAATCTTGATAGCTTCTGCTATATCTTTTTAGTTAAGATTAGTTAAGTTTTATTTCATAGTTTACCGAGTTCAAGCCCGAGTGGGGGCTTTAGTATAACTCCAAGCAGGAGTTGACTGTTAAACTTTATTTGGAATAATAAAGGGTAATTAACCCTTCTCGAGTTTCTGCTCTCTGTCTACTAAACTAAGATGATTATTCGCTTACCTGCTCATAAGGTTCCTCAACTTTAGCTGTAAATTAAAATATGAGAATCTTACATGCCCATAGATTAATTCTGCATTTAGAAATAAATGTTTAACTTTCTCCTTGAAAAGTATAGGTATAGAATTTTATTAATCATTTAAGTTCATGAAATATGCCTGAAAATTAAAGATGAAATATGAGTTGTCCATTCAACATTATGCATCCTTAATTTGAATTAACATTATATTAAATAATATGCTTAATTTTTCAGTTAAACAATGCAGGTTGGGGAGAATATGATGAAGTCCTTCTTAGGTTGCTTTTAAATGTTTATCTTGAAAACAATGTGAAGCTGAGAAGTGTATATCTTAATCACATTATATCTTATATTGAAATTGTTCCTCCTTTCAAGCATTTAAAGGTTAGATGAGTCTTATTTATATATATATATATGTTAATTTTTTTTCCTTGCTTTTTTAATTTTTGAGTAATATTGTGTAATTATTGTCTTAAAAATCTTTTTATTTGCATTAGAACAGCGGTTCTCAACCTTTTGACTAACACGTACCATCTAAACAAAAACTGAAAAACTTTAGTACCACAACAACATTTTACAATGATTATTTTTCAATTTCTTAATAGAAATATTAAAAAACTGTCTGTTTTGCCATTTACACAACCTATTGGTTATTTGTGTTAAAGATGCATACATAAAAAAATAATAGATTGAAAATTGGTTACCATTTTAATTATCTGTAAGATTTTAATTTAAGTTATAATACTTTACTTAAAATTTAGCCTGAAATTCGGGCCTATTTAAGAGAGATCGGTTTCTTTACATCTGGTCTTATTTCACTTAGTTGTAACAGTAAATTAGGATCCACTTTTAATTTTGTTCTGTATTTTTGTGCAAAAAGGCAATAAAAATGTAATAGCTTTATTTAAAATGCCTTTTAATTTTTTTTTTTTTTTTTTTTTGATTCAGCCAAAAGTTTGCAAATGTGTTATTTTTTAAATCTTCAGTTAGAGCTTGTTCACAGGAAATTTCCATCAATTGTTCTTTTTCTTCACAAGATAAAATTTCAGCTACATTTGAAGAAAATGGATTTCTGTACAATTTTCTTTTTGATAATCTTTGGGAAAGTACACAATGAAATTATTTATCAATGAAAATAATGGTTTTTAATGTCAGATGCTAATTCTTCTTTTATGTTCAAATTACTTTTCTTTAAAAAACTTTCTAAAAGTGGTAAAAAGCTTAAAATATTATTATCCAATTCTTTGAATATTAGCTGGAGTATTTTAATAATTGCATTTATTTTATTTCTAATGGTAAACAAATTAACATGTTGTATTTGCAATCATAAATTTATTTCATTTAACTTTCCATAAATATCAGCTAAATATGCTAAATGTGCCAACCATAATTCCCTCAATAAACATTTTTGCAATTCAAATATTTAATCACAGAAGAAAATTTCAATTTCTGTTCAAAAAGTTCAAAAAGATGATTTAGACTGCCTCTGGATAACCAACCACCTTTTTTCAGAATGTAACAAAAGAATTTCATGTTCACTGCCCATTATTTGACATAAAATCGGTAATATTCTTAAAGCCTGGCTTTTAATAAAATTAAGAATTTTCACAATTTGATTCAAAACGATTTTGAGGTTTCCTGGGATTGTTTTGACTACTAAAGCTTCAAGGTGAATGGAGCAGTGAATAAATTTTGTTTCAGGTCCTACATTTTTTTATTTGAGAAATAATGCCGGGATGTTTTCCTGTTAAAGCCCAAGCTCTGTCACTGCGTACAGCAATGCACGTATTCCAAGGAATATCATTCTCAGACATAAAATTGTCAATTTGTTTGAAAATTTAATTTGCAGTTTCTCTATTGTGAAGAGATTCACAAAATAAATCCTCTTCGGTAATTAGTTTATCTTCTTCAAAAGTTATAAAAACTAATAATTGAACAAAATTCATTATATCAGTAATTTCATCCAATTGTAGTGTGAAATACTGTGTTTTATTTTTTGAATAAGTGTCTCTTTTACAGAATTTGCCATTTCATGAATTTGTCGACTTAATGTACACAGTCCAGTCACATTAATGTGACCATAAATCGCTCCGTTTCTGTCAAAATCCAGAATAACCACCTTTCGCACAGTAGACCGCTGGGAGATGTGCAGGATGTCTCACAGAGAGAGTCAATTAGGTTCTTGAAGGTGTTTATTTGGATGTTGAGCCATGCCGACTCCATTGCAGTGGCCAGCTGCGCTAGTTTACACTGTTGAGGATCCATGGCACGAAAAACGCAATCGAGGTGGTCCCTCAGACTTTTTATTTGGTTTAAGTTTGGGGATTTTGCTGGCCAAGGGAGTATTGTAAACTCATCCTGGTGCTATTGAACCGCGCACATAAACTACGAGCTGTATGACACTTCACATTGTCCTGCTGGTAGATGCCATCATTCTGAGGAAAAACAATTCGCACGTAGGGGTAACCATGGTCCGTAAGGACAGATACGTATTTCTGTTGATTCATCGTGCCTTTCACAATGATGAGTGCACCCAGAACATAATACTCCCTCCTTCAGATTGTACGTTTCCAGAAATTGTTGCATGGTGTTTGCTTTCCAACGTTTCACGCCGTATACGCCAACGTCCATCCGTCTGATGCAGCATAAAACGTGATCCATTGGAAATCTCATCCTATCCCACTCAGTGGACGTCCAGTTGTCTTGCTGGCGTGCAAATTCCAGACTTCGTTATCAATTAGCTGCAATCAGGGTAGGTTGCGTAGGATGTCAGTCAGCACAGGATGAGCTTCAGTCAGCATAAGCTGATGAGCTGCAGTCAGTGCAGCAGACGCCTAGTTCGAACGCCTAGTTTTGGCCTCCGCAGCAGATGCCTAGTTTGAACTAGGCGTCTGCTGCAGAGGCCAAAACGCAGAAACGTTCGCTGAACTGTCGTTGAGAAGACACTTTTGGTAGCACCTTGGTTCATCTGGACGTTCAGTTGCTCAACGGTTGCCGGTCTATTTCCCCCGAACGTATCTCAAAGGGCGTCTTTCACATCTGTCATCGAAGGCCTGTGGTTCACCACATTTGCCACATCGCCGATTTTAGATAGTGTGATTTTGCCATGCATGGTATACTTTTACCACGGCAGCACGTGAACAGTTTACAAAATTAGCCGCTTCAGAAATGCCTCCATTCTTGGCCGGAAAGCCCAATGATCATGCCTTTTTGGACCTCAGAGAAATTGTTCCGTTTCTGCATTACGTCAACGATTACCATGTTTTCTGATTCGCTCGAACACTCTTCATATACGCTCCACTGCTATGTGCTTCCGCATGCCTTCTGTGATTGGTTATTTTCCGTTGACGCCGAAAGTAGGTGGTGGTCACATTAATGTGACTGGACTGTGTATCATTTGATAACAGAATATTATTAAGTTCATTAGCTGCTTTTTCATTGAATAATAGTAAAATGTTATCTTTAGCTGCTGGTAATGTAAGGTTTTTTTCCTATAGTGTGAGCCTGCCCAGTCTTGGCAATTCTTAGGCTTACTATGTAACTAGCTTCCAAAGCTTTTTTTACTTGAAATAGCGAAAGCTTTCTTTACTTGTTTACTATTCTTGAATTCCACTGATTTTGTCTTAAATATTTTTCAAATTTATCCTTATCAAAAATATGCTTAGATTTAAAATATCTTGTAAGAAATGACAGTTTCATACTTTGATTGGATAATAGTTAACTGCAAACAGCACATTGAGGTTGAGGGTCCATTTTATATCCAAGTAATCCCAAATAATAAATTACTTTCACTATAATTTCTATAAACAGTTTTTCTTTTCTTTTTAGTATTCTTAGTACTAATTGATTGTTCTGGATCCATCACCTGTGAGTCATCACTTTTCCGCTTAGTCAATCCTAGCCACTTTTCCAATTTGAAAATCTAGGTTTATTTTATTATTTTTCACAAATATTTAAATGCACAATATATTATGAATTCTTCAAAAACAAACCATGATATCCTCAAATCAGGTAGAAAAGTAAGGAATATGAAGCAACAAGAAGTCAAAAATACCTGCTATTAGATATTAATATTACCTGCTATTAGCAATTACCTGCTATTAGTAAATATTATTAGATGTTACCTGCTATTAGCAAATCAACATAAAAAATGCTTCTAATTGAAAATAGAGCAATGAGCATGGAAATAGTAGTGACATAAAATGTAGACATTCTAATAAATCAATCAACTCTAAAACAATTAATGAGATACTATTATCTTTTTATATGAATTTATTTATATTTTTTATTAAATACAACATTCATTTCTATTACTCCTTTTAAAAACATTTATAACAAACTTTGTTATATCTATGGCCAAAAGAATATTTATGAAAATATTTTGCTAAAGTCCTTGAGCAAAGTTCAGATTGCATAATTTATGAGTGTTAAAGAAGAAAGTTTAACAGGATGTTGGAGTTTTTAGTTCTTGAATTTAATTGTTATAAATACGTTTTCCTTTGCGTACCATCTATTTTTCTGTTACGTACCACCGGTTGAGAACTGCTGCATTAGAACATTCTGAATGTCATTACATTTTTTTACTTAGATATTCTCAAAACATAAAATAAGCTCAAATGACTATAATTATTTTAAATCTTGTGTTTTCAACAGGTCTATTGTTTCTACTGTTCAAAATATAAAAGATATCTTTAAAATAAGTAGTATTTTATAGTAAAGAATGAATCTATATTGTAGGTACTTTATTTTTCATCAGATTTGTTATACCTTGAGCTTCTTTTCCACATAGTTTCTCTAGTTGAACATTTGTTGCACCATGCACAGTTTTTCAAAGATTGTTGTCACAGAAGTGTCCTACCTGAGAGGATAAATGTTCCTGAACCATTATTTTCACTTGTTGATTGGTCTGAAAGTGCTTGCTGGCAAAGAATCTTTTCAGATCTAGGAAGACATGATGGTCGGTTTATGCCAAGTGTAAGATGTATTTGAGGTGATCTGTTTGCTGCTTGCTAAATGATATGATTAGAGCTTTGCATTTAAGCAGTAATATGGAGCCCCACATTGTTGTGAAACAACATAGCTCTGGCAAGTGGCAATCTATAGTATATATTTTAGGTTGTACGGAGAAGATTTCACAAAATCTGACAATGTGCAGCAGCATTTAGTATTGTTCCCAGTGATGTGAAATCCACTAGCAAAACACTATATCTATTTTTGAGCTTAGTTATCTGTTTGAATTTCTCCATTGCTGGAAATGATATTTATCACCACTTCGTTGACCATTACTTGGCTTCAAATGTCACATGAAACAAATATTTTTTACCCTTTGATAATGTTGCTGAATAGCTCATGTTGTCCAGTAAAAAATTACAAAGCCCTGGCTAATCTCTTTGTTTTGTGTTCCTCAGAAAATATTGAGAACACATCCTCCTGTAGTGCAGGTTTTCCAGTACAGTTTTGTTTTAAAAAACTAACCATGAAATGCATGGAAAATTCATTGATTTCATGAAAAAGGGAACATTTTTACCCCCCAAAACCATCATGTTTGTCATATGTGTAAGATCAATAGATGTTACTGGTGACCAGTCTAAGTGTTGTTCATCATGCACATTCTCCTGGCCTTCCTTATGCCATCTAACTCAGTTTCAAACTTTACCCTCACTTGTTGCATTTTGAACAAATGCTTCATAAATGTGTTGATGAATCTCTGCCAGTGTTAAATTTCTTGCAGCCAATTTTCTTGCAAATATTGGGCATTATTTCACATGCAGTTCTATTTTCGCCACCATTTCCACTTGGCAAAGCGCAATGCATGCATTGCTGACATGACTAAAATATTAATATATGGGCTTTAAAAAGACATTCCCAATAGTCTTTGTCTAAAAATGTCCTACATAGTGTGTTACATGACTTGATTTATTATTGCTTTGAAAGTTGCATTCATTACCAGCTCAACATATTATTTTATGTTTATTTCAGCATAATTGCTGTTATTGGATTTTATTTAAAATATTTTATTATGAAATTTTCTGTAATTTGGTATTTAATGTTAAATAAGTAGATACCTGGTAATTTTTGCCATCTAAACAGTTTTTTTTTTTTTTCCCGCATTTAAAAAGTACAGTACAAAGTCCGAAATCCCGGACGTCCATTAATTAAAACCACAAACAATTTTTTTTTTTTTTTTTTTTTTTTTGTATGCTTTACACATGCACATTTGATTTTTACTTCTATAATAAAACATGTGGAGATTTTCACTTAAAAAATTCTGATTCTTAATTTCACGTAGGCACTAAATAAAATACCTCGTTATGGAAAAACAATCATGTAAATTTGTGAGATTAATAATTTGGCTCTGTAGTTGAATATCTGCTTGGCATACATCTCAAACAAAACATTCACCTATTTTATATCCCTGACGCCGACCTGGCAAGTTATTATTTATTATATTTTGCTTTCATCACTGCATGTTTATCAATACATGACAGCTTCAGTAATAACTCGTGCAGTGATATCTACACTTTTTTTTATATTAGTAATTGAAAAACAAGAGTATGGCAACCTTTTATGCTAACATTACGCTTTGCGATGATTATAGATTTTTAAATGCTCTAAGAAATGTTGATGAAGAAATTTATTCTGAAATGAAGAAATTAAATGAAGAAAAATTCTTTTCATATGCTAAAAATAGATTTTGTAAACGAAACTCATAGGCCAAAATATTAAATTTAGTGCTATTTTAATTAAGAATAACCGATATGCTATTCATCATAAACCCAGAAGTGGGGGCAGAATTTAGGGAAGACGGAATTTTTTTAATTTGGGGAAGCACCGAACGGCAAAATTAAGGGATGAGAAGTTTTTTATGATTTAAGGAAAGCACCTGGAATCCAAAGTTTAGGCGCAATGAAATTTTAGAACTTAGGAAGGCGCTTTGTAGCAGAATTTAGGACCTGTAGAGACTGCACCAGGTGGTATCTAGCTCCGGCCCTAGATAAAATCTTAAGTACATGTGGGAGTTTATTTATTCAGGACTCAGATTAGTTATAAGCAAGTGCAAGAAGTAAACATAGATATAGTAAATAACTAAACTAATACAATTCAGGCTTAATTCAGTACCCAGTATGGGCAAGACAAAATTTAGTGAAATAACTTGGCTTTCGTCGCCAATCTTGTGATACACAGCCAATAATGTATAATGGATGCTATTAAAGCTAGGCTAAAATTATCTTTACTGATTCTAAGGCATTTCAGTTAATGTAGCAGACTGTGCTGCTCCCTAATCTTCTAATTTGATCCAGCTTATTATTTTTTGCAGACTGTTATAATTACGGCAATTTTATAAAAATTAAGCTTGAACTTTTGATTATATCGAAAAGAGTTTCCAGTTCTGGGGCTGCCTAAGGATCTACAAAGCTAAACCATGTTTTGATGTCCATTAAACAAAAAGTGGAATTGCTGCACAAAATGGAAAAAGGCATATCCGTCTCAAAATTATGTGAGGAGTATGGCATTAGTAAATAACGTAGATGAATATCTGCTTGGCATACATCGACTGTATATTACAAGTTGACTGTATATTACATAAGAAAAAAGAAAAGGAACTTTTTGAGTTGTTTGTGGAAGCAACTTAAACAACTTGCATTGAAAGAAATGTTTAATAAAGTAAACAAATAAATATTAAGCTTTTTTTTGTAAATTTTGATACCCTTTAGATCATAATTGGTCTTTATTCCATAAATTACAATTTCATATTTTTAATTGTATAATTTCTGCGTGCCATCTTACCAGATTTAAATTGATGATCTAATATTCAGAAAAATCCCAAATCCGGAATCGACGAGTGTGGATTTCGGACTTTGTACTGTAGTTATTATTATGTACACTGCTCAACATTGAAAGTGCAACACCAAGGTCAGAAAGTGATGAAATTTGGAAAAAAGGCAGAGACAGCAAGCAACAATAAATAATTTTTATTTCAAAATGATAGTCGGAATACAGAGCGAGAACGGCGTCGGCTCAGTAGGATGTAGGACCACCGTGGACAGCGATGCACGTAGAAACACGTGTAGGCATAGAGTCAATAAGAGTGCAGATGTTGTCCTGAGTGAAGGCTGTCCATTCCCTTTCAAACATTTGCCATAGTTCATCTTCTGAACGAGGCAGGGGCAGAGTCTGCAAACGGTGTCCAATCACATTCCACACGTTTGATTGGTGACAGGTCAGGAGAGTACGGTGGCCAGGGAAGCATCTGTATACCTTGCAGAGTATATTGGAAGATGCGAGCACTGTGTGGTCGGGCGTTATCCTTGCTGAAATATTGCATTAGGCAGCCCCTGAGGATAGGGGATTGCCACTGGCCGCAGTACATTATCCAAGTATCGTTGGGCCGTCATAGTGCCCTGAATACGAACTAGGGGTGACCTGGAATTGTAGGCAATAGTGCCCCAATTTTGCAGTTACTGCCGGATTAGATCTGTCTCCATGTTGACGCCGCTCACATATGCGGCGACTGTCACTGGATAAACAGAAGCGTGACTCATCTGAGAACACGATGTTTCGCCATTCTGTCATCCACATCATTTCCAGTCCAGCATCATTCTAAACGTTGGCGTCTGTCCTGTGGGGTCAATGGCAGTCTTCTTAATGGATGCCGTGAGTGCAGGCCACGTTCAACCAATCGACGGGAAATGGTTCTGGTCGACACAGAAACATCTAGGGTATCTTGTACATGCTGCAGAATCATGGTACAAGTGACTTGCGGGACCGTCACAGCTTGTCGGCGGATGCGTCGATCCACGCATGCTGACGTCACTTTGGCTGCCCTTGCACCCCTCCTTCTTCCCACATTTCCTTGTTCCGACCATGTTCGCCATAGCCGATACACCATGCTCGCATCCATGCCGGTGTCAGCTGTGATTTGATGTAAGGACCAACCCGCCCTTCTCAGTCCGATTACCATACTGCTCGTAAGATCGTCTATCTGCTGGAAGTCCCTTTGTTGACGGCGGCCTGGCATTCCTCTCCTATTACACGTAACCTCTGGGACAAAAACCAACTTTCTTCTATAATTTGTCTGGCAGAAGTAACGACACAAATATTGCCCATTCTGCATGTTCCTTCCCTTATATCTTACCTCACCTGCATTGGAGAGTTGCGCATTTCACATCATTCGCATAACTCAGTGACGTGCGTCTACTCTAAAATTTGTATAAATTTCTGACCACTCCTTCTTGGTGTTGCATTTTCAATGTCGAGCAGTGTATGAGCATTGTTATTTTGAGAACTAAAATATTTATGGCTTTCTTGTTTTTTGGAACTAAGAATTTGCATTTTACAGCGGATATTAAGTGTAACAGATAGACATCTTTCAATAAGTGATGATGCAGAAGAATTAAATCAGATTGCTTGTCTAAATATATTGAAATCTGTTATTAGGTCATGCTGGCCAAGGTAAATAATTTTTTTTGTAATAATATTTAAATTCATTAATAAAGTATTTTCATTTCAGTAAAATTTTTAATTTACAATAGTTGTTATTTGAAAGAAATTAATATTTGTTATGTTTTTTAATATTTATGTACAGAATATCTCAATTGAACTAGGTGCTACATAATAATAAATTCACTTGAATTTATTTATTACTAGAAATTTATATATTTCCTTATGTAATCTTTTCATAAAGAAAAGAATTTTTCAAAATTAATATCCAAGCTGTCTGTAAGGTGGTTGTTGTTATAAAGAAAACAGAAGTTTAACCCTAGATCAATGGTTTTCAGAGTGAGTTATGCAAAGTGATAATTATGGCTATGCTCACAATCACTTGCAAGTGTATTACCATGTATCATGGAATGCAAGCTTCTCTCATTGGTTTCACTAGGGTCTGGTGAGCTCAACATCATAAATACACCAGCTTTAGTGCATAAACGCACATTTTTTGGGGAGGCAAAGGACTCTGCCTTTGGAGAGAAAATATCCCTGAACATTCAAGAAGGAACTGCTATCTTTGGGATAAATAACTATATGCATATTTATTTTATGTTATACTACATGGGTACAACTTATAATTATTTTATCATTTTGGGTATGTGATTACAAAAGTTTGGATATCACTGCCCTAGCTCACCAAACACTTATAAAGTCTCTTGAATCCACTTAACATCACACTCTGATTTTTTACATTTCCCAATCAGTGAAAATGGTTGAGAACGGTACAAGTTAAAAAAAAAAATTTACTTTTTGTAATTTTTCCAGATATCATATTACAATAATATACAATAAAAATTCACTTCAGTGTACTGAATCATGGTATTTAATGTGTATGAATAAATGAGTTGCATCATAATACGAGGGTTGGGGCAAAAGTCATGGCAACTATTTTTTTCTTGTAGATATGTGAACGGATCACAAAACGTATATGTGTCGTGTGGAAATTCTGCAGGCATAGTGTGTATGCAGGACAACAGCTGTGATATGGCACGTGCCTCATGGATCGAGCACCTCATGGATGAAGACAGACAATGAACATTACTGAAGTTATAAAGGGCAAGTGGCATCGAGAAACACACCGTCCACAGGATATTGCGTAATGAGCTACAGCTACGCAAAATCACTTCGTGGTGGGTACCGCATGCACTGACGGAAGTTCAAAGGTGGGTGCACTATACAATATGCTCCGACCACTTTGCATGCTGGCAACAGGACGGCAATCAATTCTTGTCACGAATAATCGCTATCAATGAATTTTGGGCCAGGCCATGCAAACCAGAACTTAAAACGCCAGTCTGCGGAGTGGCGACATCCTGGATCACCAAGGCTGCAGAAAGTCCGTCAGAATCCTTTACCAGTCAAATTGATGTTAATCGTCGCGTATGACATCAGAGGTATCATTGTTTGTCACTTTGTTCCTCTTGGCAGAACAGTGACCGCACAGTACTACAGGAACTTCCTGGTGCGACAGGTACGACGTGGCATTCGGGATAAACGTCTAGATCTTGTGGACAGTGCAATAATACTGCATGACAATGCAAGACCACATAAAGCAGAGTGTGTACGGCAGCTACTCCAATGTTGGAGCTGGGAAGAATTGGAGCACTCACCGTACTCTCCTGACCTTTCGCCCTGTGACTTTGATCTCATTCCCAAGATTAAGGAACCAATACGTGGTAGGCAACACAAGAGATGATGAGTCTGAATCAGAAGTTTGCAACACAAGAGAACATTGCTAATGCTGTGTGCCAACAGATGACCCGATTCACACATAGTGCGGCAAATGCTGAGGTTGATGTATTCAGCCCCTCCTACATCGTTGGCAGCATGTGGTGACGGGACTACATTGAGGGTCTTTAGGCACAGTTTTGTCATGTCAACTTTATGTGTATTGTGTTATCATTCTTTTGCACGGTGAAGGCCATATTGCCCTCTATACTACCGTAATAAATTCCTTGTTACGATTTAAGACCTTGTTCTTTCGCCTATATATGTCGCATTTTCCAACCGGACTGGTATCTTCAAGAAAAAAAAAATAGTTGCCATGACTTTTGCCCAACCTACGTATTTAATGCAATTGTAATAGAATTTTCTTTTTTTAAAGTTAGTATTTCAGGGTTAAATTTAGGAACAAGAATTTTAGATGTCTAGAATTTCATAATGCACAATATATATTTTTCAATATCTGTGAGGAAAATGTTGAACAAAAGGGTGTCAGATGATTGTAGTGGCTGAGAAATTAGACAAACATATCTAGTTTATGTACTGTTAACCCAGGAGGACTCGTATTATGTAATACGAGAACACGCATGGGGTGTCAACACACCCCAAGCAATTAAATGACGTACAAATTAAACATATTATTACAATTCAGTAAAAGAATGCATTCTATATTAATTACAACATTTATTACATAAAATAGCTTAAAATAATGCTAATTTTAAAATTACTAACAAATACATAATTTTTTTCCAGATGTCTAGGAATCATTGATTTCTATGAGAAATGTCTGTTTTTTATCTGGGAATGCAATTATAATCCAAATCATGCAGAATTATTACATGAACAATGAGTTATATAATTAATATTGAAATCAATTAGGCCCAAGAAGCATTAGATATTTTGTAATATGTACATGAAGCATCTATTTCACAGTGCTCTTGACGTATGTTTCTTACACTTCACACATAATTTTTTGATTTTCTGTCTTTTTCCTTTGAGCACATGTAACATCTGTATTATTTTTTTTTTTTTTTTTTTTTTTTTTTTTTGTGATTCATCAAAGCATTTTCTGTAGGAAATTTGCCAATTCATAAGTGGTATACCAATTGTCTGTGATAATGTTTCTTTGAGATTTGTATAATGGAGCCAGGATGTGCTTTGCTATTTCACTAGAACTGCTTACTTTCTTGTACGGCCCATCTGGCTGCTGACATGCATAAATTTCCATGTTGAAAGCATAGAAGGTTCTAGAATAAACCATAGCAAATATCTTTATACCATATCTTGCAAGTTTCTTAGGTATATACTGCCAAAAGGAGCATCGTCCTCGAAAAGTTTCTAGCTTTCGTTCAAAGTCATGTATTCCCCTATATGATATAATTTCTATCAGTTCTTGACAAAATTTTCAAATAAATCTCTTATTGGAGCTAATTTTTATCTTTTCCTATAAAATAGTCAGTTTGATCACAAGCAATGTCTTCTGAAAAATCGCACTCTTCTTCTGATTCAGACTCATGATCACTAAATATATCTTCATTATCTGAATCTTCTAATATCTTCTTCTATAGAATCTTCATCCGACGAAACCCCTTCTAATAATTCTTGAAGTCTTTTCATTTCTTGATCATACGTCAAATGAGGAAAAGACCAAACAGAGCGACTTGCACACGCCAAGGCTCACACTGAAAAATAGTAATACGTAAGTTTGGGGTTTGCCGACACCCCAAACTATTATTTAAACAACAATAAATGCTTGGAATTTGCCGTGTCCCGTCAAGACGTAAGGCAGCTATTGATGCACCTAAGCATTTTGGATTATAGGGAGATATTGCCAGCAAATTTTTTTTAGTGCACTTCTTCCTGGGTTAAAGATGATATCTGATCAGTGAGGAGTTTTTGAGGGTTCATAGGGACTCACTCAAGCCCCTTGTTAAATTTGGGTCTAATTTGTGAGACCTTTATCCTTTTTGTTTGCTTGTTTGTTTATTCCAAGAGACACAATTTTTTCATGCCATAATGTCACATTGACAGCCATTTAATTTTGTATTAATACATGAAATGAAAATCAGCAAATTTTGAAATTTCATTAAATGGAAAAACTGCATAATGAAATTCCTAATAGTGCTAAATCAATGTGGAGATTATCATTACTAGTAGCACCAGAGCTGAAGGAACTTTCAGATTGATGAACAGTATTTCCACAACAAAATCTTCGTTCACACCATGATATGTTTCAGATGAACTCCTTCACTGGGAAATCTTTAGGAGATTTTCAACTAAATCTTATGTAAAAACATGTTTGAAAAATTGGTTATTAGTCTTAGAACCTCCTGAAAGATCAACTGAGATGAAAGAAAAGAAAATGATGTATGACAGCTTCTGGCATAATTTGTGCCACATAATTATATTTGCTTATTTTTAATGCAGCAGTTTATTTTTATTTATTTATTTTATTGTATTTTTGAGTCTTTTTTTAATGCTTTCGTGGTCATGCATGTATGTGTATTTTTTATTTTTGTAAAATGTGAAACATTTAATTAGTATTTGATATTTTACTTTGATAATATACAAGCTCCACTTTTCATAATTGCCTTTGTTAAAATTTTCATACCTCACCTATCAATTGATAATTTTTTTTTTTTTTCATTTTAACTTAATATCTGAACTCTCTAAATTAAACTGAACTATTTATCAAAGCAAAAACAACATGCAATTTTTCTGCATGCTATTTTGTACATCATCTGATTAGTATTCTGTAAACAATTAGAAAAATAATCTCACAGTAAATTACTTCTAAAATGGCAGGCAAACGTTAAGCTTTAGTGACATGAGTTTTATAAGTTTTATGACAAATACTTTGGGTGTTGTTCATTTGCATGGAATAAGTTGTGTATTGAAATTAAAAAAAAAAAAAAAAAAGCAATGAAGTAAAACAAAATATTAATTTATTTTATTTTATTTTTTATTCTTAGAATGGAAAATCATTGTTTAGAAATTTTAATATCAATTTTGAAACTCATTTATGATTTGGAAGCTAAAAGAGAAGCTATGAAAAAAGAAGGTAAGATAAGTTTTTTAAATGTTTTTATATGTGTACTTTTTCAATAATATTATTAGGAAATTAGGTATGTAAAGCCAAACTGTCAAGTATTATGGTATTTTTATACAGTAATAGCCCGACTCAACTAACCAGAATTTTTTAGAATTTTAGAAAAAATATTCCCCCCACCCCCCAAAAAAAAAATTAAGCAAATGAGAGATTTGTAACACTAGTATAGAGCCAACTATATTATTAGCGAGCTATATTGCATGCATTGTCACCAAATAGTGTGATTTAGTGCCAAAAATTGTTAAGCACAGTATCACAACCTAAGTATAAGAATTTTGCTTTGTTTTTATCTTAACCCAATTAATTCTGAATAAGCCAGTTTAATTTTTAAAAAGAATGATATAAGTTCTGTTTTTTTTTTTTTTTTTTTTTTTTTTCCATCTCATTTTGAAAAAAATGTTTTACATTTGGTAGCCTGCCTTTCATGGGACAGCATACAGTAGGCTAGTTTCTAAGTTACATGATCCTGGTATCAAAAAAAGGCACAACATTAACTTTATTTGAAAATGAATAAACAATTGTGATACAAAAAAAAAATTGCAATAAGTGATTTAAGTTTTCATATGCTATATCCATAATTTATATTGGTTTATGCAGAGGACAATTGGTTCTAATTAAATTCTGCCAAGTAAACTGGGCAAGTTTGGTGAACATCTTTACCAACTTTAAAATTTGGCAAGATTTCATAATCAGATAAAATGTTCAACTTTCTTGTTTAAGACCTATAAAATACATTGCCTTTTATGTCTGAAAGGCAGTTCTCCCTTCCTGAAATCTCATGTAATTTTAAATGTAGACTTTTAATATTCGAATAGGTAACAAATAAGATGACTGTTTCTATAATTTTAGACAAAAAATGTCTTTCCTCCATTTGGCTTTTCTATCATTAATTCCAATTTTTATATGTGCAACTATCCAGAATTTGGCATTTCCTGAGCTTTCCAGATAGTCAGCTTTTACTATATTATAATAGCTTAGTAACAGGATTTAACATATTTCAACATTGGAGAGAAACAGAGTTATTGCTTCATGTAAGCTATTTATTCAGTGCCTTCAACGTACACAAGGTAGAACTCCACTCTATAAAATGCTAAATTGAAACTATCAAGTGTAATTCATAGTTATCAATGAAAAATCAAGAAAATTTTTGCTAGCTGAAGAAACATAAACTAAATTTGCAGATTGGTAACCATAGGCATCAAATGAATGACTTATTCGTAATCATCTCTTACTTAGTATGCTCATAATCATCTCCTTTCTTACTGAGGGTGACATGCTAATTCTTGTTTTTCACTAAGGACAAGTTGATTACAATAAAACTGCATAATAAAGTGCATTAGCAGAAACACAATTACTCTGTCTTAGATAGTCGAAGATCAAATATATGAGTTTTTTATGCAGATAATACACATGAATTTTTGGTACTATTCGGTTTTGAAGGCCGTAAAAAATCGCCAAATTATTGTTGATGCCAATGCTGCCAAAAAGAATTGCGGCAAAAAAGGAAGTATAATAGTAAATAACTGTCTAAGATTGATGTTTAAATTTAGATGAAAGGTTAATTTATATAAAACTTTTTTATTATTATAATTTATATGAAAAAGGCTAAACATGACTGAATGGAAGCATAAGAGTAAATAACTATTTCAGATCATTATTATAATTTATATAAAAATTGCTAAACATAACTGAATGGATGCCTGCATTGCTATTTCGCTACCGACTTATCGCTAAAGCATAATTTCATCTCGTTGGTTGTTCAAACGTAATTTTCTATAATGAATGATGTCTTTTCTTTGAAAATATTCTCGGTAAAGTGCAGAATCGCTCACTTATTTGTTTGCCGCTTTTTAGAAAGGTAAAAACAAGTGGATTTTTGTCAATTTTCTTTTACTTTTTAAGTGAAAATAGGTCGATGTGTACATAAAGTCAAGGGTGTGCACAGTGCCATTTTTGTGCAATTCTGCTTTTTTTTTAAGTAAAAATAAGTCCTGTACATGGATACCGAGTATGTGCAATTCTTAAAAACGCGTCAAGCAGTGGGTGATTCTGCACTTTACTCAAAATTCTATTGCAGACTTTTTGTCACAGGCAATTCCAAAATTGTTAAATCCATAGGATATCAAAAAAGGATTTAAAAATTAAACTAATATTTCAATAGTTTCTTAAGAAATATTGAACTATATAAACTTACATAAACTTACGCAATCTGAAATCAGCGCGTACGCTAGATTTGGTGTGCTTTTAAATGGGCGCGTTTGCTAGATTTGGCGCTTTTGCGCATACATTTTCACTGCAATTTTTTTTACGGACCTCAAAATGGAATAGTACCAAATTTTTGTGTTAGGAATAATAGCGTTGGGTATTTCGGTTTTTAGAAAATAATTAGATCTTGTTAGACGTGAATTCTTTGTTTTTACCGTTGCAATGTCGAAGCGTTGAAAATGTTTAACAGAGCATGAAATAGCAGAATTGATGCAAAATATTTCAGATATTGATTCTGAAATTCTGATATTCTGATATTGATTCTGAAATATTAACTGAAAGACATTTTCCAAAACTTTGTTCAGAAGAGACTGATAAGAAAATGAGACGACGGTGCTTCGTTTGTTCACATTCCCGGAAAAATCCTGCAAAACGGCAAATGAGTTATTACGAGTGCAAGGAATGTAACGTAGGACTGTGTGTAGATCCCTGTTTTCAAATTTTTCATACGAAAAGAGAATTTTAAGTAATATATTTAGTTTTCAGATGTATAATGTTAAAATTCATAAAATGGTGAGTAATTAAAATAAAATGTGTAAAATATGCATTTAAACAAGAAATAAGGTAATTAAAGTATATATATAAAAATATCTATAAAGCATAAGCCGTTTAAATACTCTATAGAGCATTATTAAACAATTTGTTGATACTTCGGAAATTTCATGGATTTAGGCTTAGTAGCAAAAAAGCCCCGGCCCTGGAGAGACGCTCACGTAAGACACTGCCGGCCTCAGCGATAAGCGCGCGTTTTCGCTACCCGGCTCGAAGGGGTTAATTGGAACAAGTAATTAAATAATTCTCTGTACAAAATTTACCTACTTTTGTAAAGAGAAAAATGGAAAATTTTGTAAAGAGAATTATATAATCTCTTGTTCTCATTAAATTCAATGATAAATTATTTTTCCTCCTTTTAATTCATTATTTATTTGAGTTTTAATTCAAAGATTCTTCTGTGAAAATTTTTTATTTATTTATATGTTTCTCAACATTTTGCACTCTAGTTTTTTGCTAAAAATAATAATATATTTTTATGCAAATTTAACATGCTTTTATTATGCTTGAAAAGAAAATGATCATAGTAATTGCATCATAAAATGGATAATATTGAGGGTTTTCTCAATGTGCAGTTACTATATACAGCAAAATATTTTAAACTTTGTTATCATCTGTTGGTATAAATTCATGTCGGAAAAATTTCAGAAAAATCTGTAAATTTTTATGTTTCTCATCTATTTAATTATAAGAATGTCAATTTTTTTTTTTTTTTAAGTACGCAGAAGAATTTCAATTTCAGTAACTCTGTACCTCTTTCTCTTAACACTAACTCACTTGCATATGAAACAATTCTCTGTCTGCTTTTCACTCATGTGGCTTTAATGATCTGTTTCTCTTTTTGCTCTCAATGTTAGTGATATAAAGATTTGTGTGCCACATGGTACTGTAATGTTATCATTATATAAATATACATTTTTGGTGTTTGTATTAGAGTTAATTCTTAAACTTGTTTGTAATTAATGCTAGTTCTTGTTGAAATGTTAATTTATGAATTTATTGGTTGTTAATTTTAGTGGCATATTTTGAAATGTGAGTAACTAAAAAAATAAATGCTGCTGATGTGAAGAAATTTGTGTTTATCTGAGTTTCTGTTGATTACAGTGATTGTATATTCACTATAATGTAGCTGTTTTTAGTGATTTTTTTCTTTTCATTTTCTAAAAATCTTTCCAATAACTGAATTAGTTCATGCATCATTTTGGCTGTCTGGCCCACACTTCCATGAAATTGTTAGTTTCAGTGAATCTCAATAACTGAAACTCACTGTAATGGCATAAAAGCAGCAGCACCAGTTACTTTGTAAATTCAAGCTTGATATCCTGTATTAGTGTATATGGTTTGATAAATGTATTGAAATGATGATTATATAACTGCCATGATTAATATTAGTGAAGCTTAGCATGCCATTTTGCACACATTGCATAAACATTTTTTTTTTTTTCCTTTGGATAAAATATTTTAGGAATTAAATCGTTTTCTCAGAATTCACTAAAGAAAAATATTGCTTTTTGTTCATATTAAGATTTAATTAAATATATCATTATCTTAATATAAAAATGTATACTCTTTTTTAGTGTGTGATGAAATGTATAATTTATGTAAAGAATGTGTCTGTCTATTGAAGAATGCATGCTCTACAAAATTTCAGGTATGTATTATGCCCTGAAAAAAATATATATACATCTAAGTCCTTTATGTTTGTTACTGATGAAAATTATATTACAGTACTATATTTCCTTAATTTCAGAATTTATGGTGTAAGAGATGCAGCCAAATTTGATTTTTTTTTCTCAGTATTGATATTAATTTCAAGTAAGAAAAGCTGAATGTATTCTTAATATGCAAAGTGAAATGTGCAATTGAAATATGCCTTTTTTGGCAGAATTTCTTTGGACAGAATATGTAAAGAATTTATAAGAAAAATACATAGTGTACATGGGCTAGTTTAGTCAACAGAAATTTATAGTAACCTTGCTAGTGAACCAGCACACTATTATTTTCTCCTGAAAAAAAGTAGATGAGCTCTTTGTCTCCTAAAATAACTATACGGCTTTGCAAAATCTGAATTCCAGTTACTTAATTGTATTTGGTTACACTTAAGATATGGTAGTCAAGTTTTAACCATAATAATAATTTATAACACAAAATAAATAAATAAAAATAAAAAAAAATTTGTTATTAATAATCAACTAATTACACCAAACTCAGAATGATTACAATTTAAAGTTTGTGGTTACAAATCCAGTCATTTCTATTTGGATTTAGCAACCAATAGCTATATGTAAACAAATTTTCAGCTATATTTTCTGAATTCAAGTTGTAATCAACCACCTCTAAGTTAAAACTAATTCTAGTTCTTATCATTTTTAACCTAAAGCAGATTAATTTAAATCTCAGTAAAACTGCTGACAGTTTTGCTACAGAATCTTGCTCTTGATAAAACTTGGTTATTTGTTTATTAGCTCTGCAAGGTAACAATGTAGGTAATCATTAATTGAGGTTAAAATTTATTGTATATTACGTATCTTTTTTATACTCAATTAATTTGCATACTCTAGGTTTCTTAAACTGTGGGTTGCAAAAAAATTTTAGCAGTTTTGATATCTCTTTAAGTTATTATAATAATTTTACAAATACCAAATATTTTTACACAATGTATCTGAAAATAAATAAAGATGAGACAATACAGACAAAGGAAAAATGGTAGGGTTTGAGTGTGGCGCAGACTCTACGAAGCCATGGACCTAAGTTGTCAGCAAGGCACTGTTCAAGCTGGTGGTGGTTCCATAATGGTCTGGGCTGTTTTTACATGGCATGGACTCGGTCCTCTGGTGCAACTGAACCAATCATTGACTGGAAATGGATGCCTTCAGCTACTTGGAGATCACTTACAGCCATTCATGGACTTCACGTACTCAAACAACGATGAGATTTTTATGGATGACAATGCGCCATGTCACCGGGCCACAATTGTTCACGATTGGTTAGAAGAACATTCTGGACAATTCCAGTGAATGATCTGGCCACCTAGATCACCCGAAATGAATCCCATCAAACATTTATAGGACATCATCGAGAGGTCAGTTCATGCCCAAAACCCTGCACTGTCGACACTTTCACAATTATGGACATCTATAGAGGCTGCAGGGGACTTCCAATGACTTGTTGAGTCCATGCCACGTCGAGTTGCTGCACTTCACCGGGCAAAAGGAGGACCAACAAAATATTAAGAGGTATCCCATGACTTTTGTCACTTCAGTGTATATTGTTGTAATTGAACAAACATTTTTTACTGATACCCAAATCTTACAGGGATATGTGTACAGATCAAAATGAATTTAAATTTATTGATATTATAGAAATAATTTAGAAGATATTATTTGTTTCAAATACATTATAAACACTTAATTTTCTGTAATTAAAAAAGCAGTGTATGTTATTCAACTGCCCAATAAAATGTTTCAATAAGAAATAAGAGGGGCAAACATTTGATATGGTACAGATAAACAACATGGTATAAATTTAGAGAAACTAATTCTACACATGGCCAATTATCCCTAATAAAATGTAATCCAAAATTTCATATTACAGACTTTTTATTTATCGGAAAAGACAAATTAGATTTCATTTATAAATAATCAACTGTAAGCGATACTTTAGTTAAAACTCATTGCTATTTAAGATGTGGAATGGGCAGGAGGTCATGTGCTGGCCACATCAAAATTTTTTTAAATAGGCTCCAAACTTGAAATAGTTATAACATATAATAATATTGTTGTAATATTGAGCTGATCGCTTATTTTAGTATGAAAAAGCATTTGAAGGCTCAGTTACTTAAGGAGGAGATGCTTTTATGATTTTCTTTTTATGAGAATCATAGTTATGTTATATATGGGGGAAGAGAGAACAAAAATTATGTTTAGTTTCTGGGAACTTGTCGAGGACTAACTACTGGGATATTGTAGTTTTAGCAGCTGAATATTTGAATCCCTTTCAAAAAATATTAAGAAATAAAACTTGCAGTCACATTTTTTGGTACATTAATTTTTTATTAGTCTTTGTAAAAATGTTTAATGCTCACTGTAGTCTAGTTTAGACCAAATTTTTTTATTGCTTCTTTAAGCTATTCAACAGTTGTCAAAGCTGGCTGCTGAGTTCAGATTTATAACTTAAAAAAATGATAGATATTTGTAATCATATCATTTCTGAGTAGTCTAAGTGTTCTTAAAGTTTATCAAATTCTCATAAGAGATTGGTGGTAAGGGAAGAGAAGTATGGGATCTTTGGATTCAGTCTTTCTCATGGTGCTCTTAGTAAAAATTGGAATGGAATTGGACATAAAATTATTGGATTACTGCTAATAATCATGGTACCAGTGAGGTGCTTTTATTGGTTACTTGTAAGATTATTCTAATCCTGTATTCCTAGATGTATGATTAAATTATTTTATTCTTGGAAACACATTAGGTCTCTCTGCCTAAAGAGAGCATTGCTTTCACAGAGGATTTTCTTAAGGAATCTGGCTCATATTTATGTTAGGTGTAGGATAAGCCATGAAAAGCTCATGCAGCCTGCCTGTTTGTGGAAATTTGGACCTAGGTAAAATTAACTATCTGTAATGGTCTTATCTACCCAGCATTGGGGTGCCCTCTATACATGAGAATAGGCAGAGTATATCATTAATTAATATAAGTATTTCATTAACAAGTATTACTTTAATATCTCTGCCTACTATGCGTAACAAATACCAAAGCAGTAGAAATAATAATTAATAACATGATAAACTGTAAGGATGGTGTATACTGAAAAACTTAAGTGTCTTGAATGAATATATATATATGACTTTAATAATTTTGACTATAGGTATCTCATCAGACCTTGTCAACCTAAAGATGGCTGCCTGTTTGATAACAGAATGAGCCAGGACATTCAGTTCTCAAAGCGACAATGGTCTTAGGCTTTTTGACAGCAGAATATTCAAGTTCTATTGTGTATGTTCAGATATATATAAATATGCGGTAGGATTCAAAAATTCCCGGACTGAGTCTGTAACATCAATTTTATGAATTAAATTGTAGAATTAAATTGCATCTCAGTTGTGCACAAATCCACAGAGTGGGCAACACGTGACATAAGCAATTCTAGGCTCTTAAAACTATGTGCAGCTAGGCATTATCTTGCTTAGATATCCTTTCTGGAATCCCAGTGAAGTAGGAAATTATATGAGCTGTTAGGATCACATTCACAAGCCACTGAGCTGTTAGTATCTCATTTACTAATACTAGAGAAGATTGGTTATCATAGACTAATGCTTTCCAGATCATAATGCCTGCAGTGGAGAATTGTGCCATTGATCTGAGTCCTTGCACATCCAGGCACGGTCATTTGCCCCCAAAGCGAAATGACACTCATCAAAGCACCACATATTGTCACTTTTTGACACTCCATGTTTCTCCATGTTTTCATGTGGCATCAATGCCAATGGAAATGACTTTCTGGTGTTTAAAGTGGTACAAGTGATAGGCATTTGGATTGAAGATTCACTTTTGTGGGACTTCTGGAAATGCTTCACTGGTATCCAGGAGTTGCTACATCTCTAGTGCCTTTATAGTGAACTGAAACACAGTGTGATCCTTTTGTGCCTAGTGCACTATCAGTCTTTCAATTATCTGCTACTGATGATGTTTTGCTCTGTCCAGATTTACTCTATTATGGGTTGATACTGTTTCATGGGCACTACTTTCAATACCATGCAAAGTTAAGTTCACAACAATTTATGAGTCAAGCTGTATGGCATGCCTATCATTTTCAGCCCATTGATAAGCCATCTCTTTAAACCTGCAAACTGTCTAAATTGAAATCTGTAGCATTTATTTGGCATTCTTCTCATTCCATACTCATTCTTGCATCAATGAGTGCTTTTCATGTTCATGAGGCATCTGCTACTCGCTAGTTCATGTTTGTAAGTTTTGCAGTCATACATAATCGCATCAAATTTAAGTCATTAGCATTCCAACTCACTCTAGCTGTGTAATTGTTTTATATGTTTTCTTTGTGCATAAATTTAATGGTCTGTAAGTGTAGATGTGTAAACTATCTGCCTGTTTCTATTTACTAATTTAGAACTTGCATAAGTTTAAATGAATTCAAAGAAATTTAAAGTATAACTAATCCAGATAACTGTAGAAAGAAAATGCATTACATATAAGTCAAATCTTTAAATTGCATTAAAAATATTCCATATTATTCTGCAGTTACCTTTTAATTGCATATTATTATGTTATGTATATATTTTTAGGATATAGTTACTGATTACATTCAAGAAGAGAATGGTCTACCAGGAGTGGAACTTATAAAAGCTGTTATGGCGAAAGACAGCTGATATTTCATTAAATGCATAATTCAATACAATTATAAATTCATGTAAATATTGTAAATTTTTTATATTGAATAAATTTTTCATTTAAGATTTCTTTTTTGTAATAGTTTTAAATCCCATAAGAAATTTATTTTTATTGCCCATTTACCTTATTAGTATTGTTTGTTATATTGACAGTAATTAAGGGGATAATGCAAGGTTTTATAAATGAAAATGCCTTGGATATTTATTGCAAATACGCTCTAAGACATAATCCAGAAGAATTTCTACAAAAATTTTCTTCGGTGAAGCAAAGATTTTAGTATCCCAAAATCGCGATCGTAACTCTGGTCATTTCTTTTTTATAATTTTGGAAAATAAGAAAATAGCTTATTGACAGAAAATTGCATAAATCTGAAAGTTGCTTTAAAACACATTCGTCTTAAAATTTGTTGGATTCAGGGAACCCCTAAGACTATATATATGTAAGATAAATTTTTAATATAACTCTGTATTAGGATTTTAATATAGTTCTATGATTCATATATAATGTTATGTAGATAGTCTAAAGGCCCGTTTCCACTACTGCGTATGCGTTGCGGTGCGTATGCGTTTCTCCAATCAGCGAGCGAATTCACTTTGATTGACAACTGCAATCCGGTCGGTGTGCGGTGACGGATGACATACGGATGGAGTTCAACTTCTATCCGTATGTCTGCGGTTGCGTTGGGGTCACGTGGTGAAAAAGGAGCAATCAGGTGCAGTGACTAAAAATTAATGGCGGCAGAAGTAGCGATGAACGCTCGCTAATAGGGAAAGAATGTTTTGCTAAAAAATACTTATTTCTGAATTAACATTATAGCGAGAAATCTGCGTGCTGAAAATGACAGCAATCAGCTGAATTTAGTTTAAAATGATAAGAAAAACAAGATAACTGCAACTACAGTACTTGTTCATTCAAGAAAATCAGCGGCAAAAATTATCATTCCAAGTCCATGAAATAGCAAAATTTGTTCTGATAATCATTTTTTAGTTCTGCATACTCATTTAGCTTTAATGAAAATGAATGTCTGACTATATCAAACTGCTATAGCAAATTAGATATGATTAAAAGATTTGCTATTTTTTTCTTTTGAAACAGGTAAAAACTAAAAACGTTAATTATAAATTAAATTTGATAGCCTTTTAAATACTCCAGTTCATTGAAGAGTATGTTAAATTTGTATTTCCCTTTATAAATATATCTTTTTGGATAACATATATTTGTAAGCACATGAAATATATTTTTAGCAGCCCATTTAACTTCAATCGGAACGCCACTTTAAAAGATAATGATTTTTCCAAAAAATGTACTAGAAGCTGAAGAACAAACTCTGGTGAATTTTTCAGACAATAGCAAAGTGAAATAGGACCAAAAAACTTAAGTTTTAAGAATTGATTTACTTGATGATGTATATAACCCAAAATATGCATGCGACTTACGTGTAATCCTAGCTTAGTGGTAAAGCTGATGGTAACGATGTCCATTTTTCTGGAGTCGTGAGTTCGAATCCCATACGCTTTTTGCACCATGTCTGCAACTTTCTTACCTTTTTATTCCAATTTGATCTATATTCGTGTTTTATAATTTATTTCTATTATTATATGCATTAAATATATTGTTTTATTTATGCTCTTATTTATTTAAATTTTTCCCGCAAAAAAGTTTGAAAATTATATAATACTAATTTAAAGCATATCCTGTACATATATATTTGAATTTAACAAACATTCTCTATTCGTAAAAAGCAAATTTAAAGTTAATTAAATTTAAATGAAATTTAATGCAAACAAAGAAATGATTAATTATTGCTGTGCAAGTATCAAAATCCATGAATAAATATATAATTCCAAAAATTTATTAATCCTTAAAAAATTTATAAAAATGCATAAGTGAATAATGGGATAGATTATTAATCCTAAAAAAATGATAAAAATGCATAAGTGAATAATAGGATAGATTATTAATCCTAAAAAAATTATAAAAATGCGTAAGTGAATAATAGGATAGCTTATTAATCCTAAAAAAAATTATAAAAATGCATAAATGAATAAAATGATAGATTTAATCCTAAAAAACTTATAAAAATGCATAACTGAATAATAGGATAAATAAATTTTTGGAATTATATATTTATTCATGGATTTTGATACTTGCACTTGATTTACATATGCTCTCAGAATTTAAATGATATTGTATATTAGTTCGCAGCAATAATTAATCCTTTATTTGTTTGCATTAAATTTCATTTAAATTTAATTAACTTTTAATTTTTACGAATAGAAAATGTTTGTTAAATTCAAATTTCATTCCTTGCAGCAATGGCGCAAGAGAATTATTTAAATTTAATTTATTTTGAAACCTTGCATATATATATATATATATTTTTTCGTTTCACTTTTATGTGAATGTATATACATGTGCTCAGACTTTGGGATGTTTACGACTCTAAACTTTCATTCCAATTAACATGAGACAGTATTAATGCCCTAAACATTTTTTTAACAAAAAATTACTATAATAATTGCTTTTAAATTCAGTCCTCTCCTGCAGAAGCGCAGGAATTAATTAATTAAATATTTCCATTTTCTTTACCTAATGTGTGTATATATAAAGAGAAAAATCTTATTTTTATAACTTCTTGTATAAAAAGAGATATGAATTAAAAATGTTTAAATTAAAAATAATATTTTATGGATTATGTATAAAATATAACTGCCCATAGTGCATTTTAAAACTAACGAGATTTCTAATAAATTATCCAGCTATGACCCTGAAGTCAGCGGTATACAAGCATAGCAAATTTTGCTTAAATATTGTGAACCTTTCCTTACAGTTGCTCTGTACTTTTAAAGTACCAACTATTTTTTAATCCCTTTAACTTTTTTATTTTATGTTATTTATTTGTTTACTTTTTCACTAACAGTACATTTTAGTTTTAATAATATATATATTATTTCATAATATTTAAGGCTTCTAGAAACACAATTTTTTTTTTTTTTTAAATTTAGTTCAGCTTCTATGGAATTCGTGATGTTCATAATATGCATTATAACCTTACTTATCTAAAATTCCATATCAAATCCAAAACAAACAATACTCGCTTAAGCGGGAAAAATTCAGATCGTAACTTGCGAACTGCTTGCGCCAAAATATTACAGTGACACCTAGCGGCGGAAAATGAAAATATTTTACGCATACGCAGCAGTGGAAACGCTTGTACGGATGCCGTAGGCGTGTCTTCAATTGACGCAACGCGTTCGTACGCAGTAGTGGAAACGAACCTTTATATAGATACATAATGGAAAAGCTCTTTCGTCTAATACAGTCAAAAGTCGTTGATCCGGACCTCAAAGCTACAAACTTTCTGCACATGCATTCACTCATGCGCATATGCGTTTAGGTATGCGCGTGATACCTTTATGCATACGCATATGCTTGTATGCACATAATACGTTTACGCATGTGCGTTTAATGTATAACAGATGGTATAAGCTAAGCTAAAATTATCTATTTTAATGTTGCAGATTGCGTTGTTCCTTAATCTTTGAATTGGATCCAGCTTATTATTTTTTGCAGACTGTTAGAGCAATTTTATAAAAGTAAGCTTGAACTTTCGATTATGTCAAATAGAATTTCCGATGCTGGATACTGCCAAAGGATCTACAAAGCGAAAGCATGTTTCGATGTCCATCAAACAAAAAGTGGAATTGCTGCAAAAAATGGATAAAGGCATATCTTTTCTTTCTCTAACCATTCCGAAATCTGTTTATCAGTTTCACGCTGCTCTGGTGGGGAGGAGAACATTGCGGCACGCAATGAACTGGAAGTTGATTTGTCAGCACCATCCTTATCTTCAGGGCAGATGTTTTTATTTTATTCAGCTTATAGTTTATTACTAAATGTAGTATTTCATCTCCATGTACTCTGATATGATTTAAATCAAATTCATTATAAATATCACGAATACACATAAATAGTTTTCTGGTTGCAATTTTCTAATTTTGACTATGCGTAATGTATGCTTTACACATGCGCGCCTTGAAAGAAATGTTTAATAAAGTAAACAAATAAATATTAAGCTTTCTTTTTGCAAATGTTGATACCCTTTAGATCATAATTGTTCTTTATTTCATAAATTATGGTTTCATATTTTTAATTTTATAATTTCTGCATGCCATCTTACCAGATTTAAACTGATGATCTATTATCCGGAAAAACCGATAATCTGGAATCGCCGAAGTCCCGACGAGTCCGGATTAAAGATTTTTAACTGTAATAATGTCAAATTTAAAAATCAAAACCTTAACCAATAGAAATAAAGTGTAACAATTACTTAACTAGCTTCCATATTGTAATCTTTTCATCTCAGCTTCTCTGTATAAGCGTTTCCTGCCAGCATTCATTCCACTGCTTTTCTTTCTTACTTCAAACATATTAAAAAAGTATGAACAATGTAAAGTAAGTAATTGCTGAAGATCGGGAGCTTGACTTTAGAGTGTGTACGTTTGCTTTGAGAATATTTTGCAGAGAATAAAAGCAATGTTCTACAGGCTACGATTGCAACCCCATTCATGCACCAGATACATAATGTTCTATGTCGTCCACATCAACATTTTTATGTATATATAGGGTGTATATGTATATGTATATATAGGGTGATTCTAAATTTTTTTAGAAATTAAGAAGGGTGATAGTACTCATCCAGACGAGCAATAATTACCATAGAACATAGGGTCACATTCCATTCTGAGAGGTAGAAAAGAGAAAAGTAAAAATGCATCGAGGAAGAACAAGGAGATTATACCCTAAGACAATTAAGAATTAATAGTATGCAAATTTGCACTGAGAAGAAACTTTGAGGAATGCTATGCCGGAGTACATGTATGAGGAACTGGCAGATATTCACCTTGCATACGGTGAAGCAAAAGGGAATGGATGCAAAGTACAACGATTGTGCGAACAGTGGTTTCCAAGTCATCCAACCTTTTCCAGTGTTGATCAAAGAATGCAAGAAACCAGTTCTTTTGCCATCTCAAAAAGCAATGTCGGACGTTCGCGAAATGCACGAATGCCAGAAATGGAAGAGCGAGTTCTCGGTATTTTGAGCACCTTTTGCAAGTTTTTCAATGAACAGTAAATCAGACTGCACAAATTTTGTTCATTCGCTTTCCCAACACTGTTTAAGTTTAGGTTGGAATTCTAGTATTTTTTAGTTCCATTGGTTTTTCGCCATTGCGAATTTGAAATTTTCTTAAGATTTATGAATAACAGATTTTTCCATTAATGTTGATTAAATCAGCTAATTTGCTTATATTATTTTTAATTTTCATTATAATTGTTCTATTATTTTCATATTTTAAATTGTATGCAACTTTCTGTGGAAATTTCCCAAAAAAACATCTTCAAAATATAGTAGGCACTGCTTAAAGTGATGATGGCTTATATTCTTAGATATTTTGGTGTGTGTGTGATTATGGCAAAGCCTCAAGGGCTATCTGCCTAAGGGGAGGGATGCCTTTGGGGAGGACTTTATAAGGGAAACTGGCTCGTATACACATTACACATGGGAAAAAACCTCAAAAACGCCCATGCAGCCAGCCCGTTTGCGGGATTCGAACCTCGGACCAAACCAACTACCAGTGTTCAGCGACTTTACCTCTCGGCTGCTGGTGGGCTTTAGCTATTTTGATAACATTTAAGGATGAGAAAAAGTATCCTTCAAAATAGCAATAGAATGTAACTAATTTAATATAAATGCTACATGAAACATAAAAATAGGTACTTTTAAGCATTTGAATTTAGGGAATTGCAAAAGTTTGTTTATAAATAGTTCATAATATCGTTAATGCAAAAGTTGACTTATGAACTGTTCATATCGTTCCTGAACATTATTTGACTTATATTGTAATCTTAACCCTTGGAGAACATCCCTCATTGGTAAAGAATTTACCAGTGTAAAATTTAAAATTAGGTAAAAAAAAGCAATTACCGTAGATGTCGTTTAAGGCCAGTTTACATCTGTCAAAGCAGCTCGTAGCGAGCCGCTCGTCCGGGCGTTTCGAACCGAGTGAACGAACCTGTACTCTGATAGATTGTTTACACCAATCAGAGTGGACTGACAACTCGCCTCCGTTTGTTTACGAAATGGATACCGACGTCGCAGCTGCAGGAAAGAATATGCATTGAACATACATAGATGTTCTTAGGCTGCAGTGCTTGAAGTCTGCGAAACAGTTTCAAACAAATTAATTTCTGCTCTTGGGAGAGGAAAAAATAAAGAAGAAAAAAAAAATGGGTACGTGATTAAATCACGTACCCATTTTTTTGCCGTGATGAATTAGGAGTATCAAATGAACTATTAAATGAATTTCGGACGAGAACGTCCAAAGTTACAAAAACGGTATTGCATATCAGATACAAGAATTTAAAAGAAACTCAGTTTGAGAGAAGTTATTTAGTCAACTGTGGTTACTGAAATTCAAATTAACAAAGTTTTCTACTATATACAACTGTTTATTTACACCTAATTAATCATTTACAAAATAATGTAAAAGTAAAAATGTGTTTTATTATTTATTAATAGAAAGAATATATTTATTCATCCAGAATCCACAGAATCAGTAGCTCTCTGTGCATGAATTAATTATACAGAGTTCTGTCTGGAACTGTGTTATTTCTAGAGAAGAATGCAAAATTAACACATGGAATATTTATTCAAAGCTACCATTAACATGACAGAAGTAAACTGTATAATATCTACCTAATTATTCAGAAAATCTGAAATAAATAAGAAGCAGCAAAAAACTTGGGAGCATTACATATATTACCACAGGTAAAAGAATATATATATTATGACATAGTTCCAACAGGAAGATATTTATCGCAAATTGTTACTTTTGGATCCTACTGAAATTGTGTTTCTGGACAACACACAAAGTGATATCAACAAAATTAATAATGGTTAAATATACTGATTATACTTTACTTTTAAAATGCTAAAACGGATAGTTTAAGAAGATTAGAATTCATCTAGCATAATTTGTATAAACCTTAATACACCTTCAGTACTTGCACTCATACATCCAAGCTGAATTGTAATGAATTATAGCCCAGAATGTTTTTATACAAGCAAGAAATTTAAATATCCCCAATAAAACAGATCTACATATCTTTTTCATAATTCCATTTTTATTTTTGTAGTTTATAATATATACTTATTGCATCCTCATGTAGGGATGCTCGTAGAAAAATGAATATAAGCTCACATAATTATAGAAGTAAAACACTTCATAAGATACGTATGCATTAAAAAAATGCCATGGTTAGCTATTGCTTAATCTTGGCATTATAGAACTCACTGTCACGACGCCCCTGCGAACGCTGCTCGGAGTAACTGCCCGGAGAGATTTTTTAACAGGTTCAAAGTAGAAACGGAAGTGCTGACTCATCTCCCCTACGTTTCTACTCCGTCGAAGTAAGCGTTTACATTGTCAAAGTAATCGTAAGGAGCGACTCGCTCCGAGCCGCTCTGACAGGTGTAAACTGACTTTTACCTTAGATGTTTTTAAAGAATTTTTATTGCAGTGAAAAAAAAATTCTATAGAATTTTTTCCTCACTGCAAAATTCTATAGGATGTTTTTTTACTCCTGTAGAAGAGAGTATTGTATCTAATCTCTCTCAAAATCGATAGTTACTGAAAATCTACTTCAGACTAAGGTTGTTCTTTTGCCTAATTTGAAGTGATTGGCTAAAATCGAAATCAAGCTGTTTGGTGACTTAATTCTTTACTTGGCGACATTTCTCTATCTCTTGACAATTTATTTTTGTTATCAATTTTCAACTTATGTGGAGACTTCACATCGGTTTAAAAAATTTATTCTGTAACACTTTGATCATATTAATCGTGTCATAATAAGCGATATATTTTTTATGTTTTCATACAAACAGGCAAACCTTCAACAATTCGATAACAATATCCAATTAACCGCAATCACATTAAGCGGCGTTTATTGTAATCTTATTACAAAATCCTAACGAGAACTCTGCATTACCATATATAAGTTTTGCTGAACTTCTGAAATCGCAGAAAAATTTCTTTCCGAATTAACGTCATTGTTGCCTGTCAGTGCCACAATGAATTTCGATATTGAGCGATCCCTTTTTAAAGGACAGGTGCCTTTCAATGGTTTTTTAAAAATTAAAAATTTTATGTTTTCATAACGCCTATGTAAAAATTCGCTCTAGAGCCACAGTTTGGGTAAAAAATAGTTCTAAGCTTTTCCAATTTAAAGAGCCAGATTGTTTATTTATATTTACATTTCAGCAAATTCCTTGTATTAAATAGTCTGAATTATACGTAGAATTTTTTCATATAAGTTTAGAGAAATATATAATTATACATGGCAGAAGATTTAAACCGTTAACATATCTGTTTACTGTGGCTTCCAAAAATTGAGCACACAATGAAAATTACCAATTTTCGAAAGAGCGGTCGAATTTGAGTGGCTCAAAATCGTTGCAGATGCAAATATCGCATGTTACAGCCAATCACGATTGTCTGTCCGGACATATGCGAATTAGACAGTCGTTGAAGCCGTACGCATTAGCCGATTTATTAAATGATGCTGATATGAAATACTTATAACTTCCGTAGGATTCGATGGCGTTTTGTATGGGGGGGGGTGATTTATAAACTGATCAAGATGAACTTATCATCTCTTATTTAGTCGGAAAATTATCCTTCTCCTCATTTCCTGCCTTACCGACTGGACTTGAGTGTCAATCAAGGAAATTTCTATTCAGTCTTCGAGAACATCACTGAAGGGATGCCCTAGTTCTCTTGTCTAGCGCCCATTCTCTACCTTTTTTATGTAATCGATTTTCCCAGAGACAAGCTTGATCATTGCTGTATGTTATCTTCGCCGACGATACGGCAGTAACGGTCAGCTCCACCCAACCCAATACTTTCTTATCGATTTCTTTCTTCACCCATCGGCCTGTTTTTTCTGCCTTCTTTAGCGTAAACTTTTTCTGATCCATTTCAAATTTTTCTCAACGATGATGTGGAGGTTATTGCATTTAATTACAAAGGTACTCCGTAATAATTACGTCTTGGGTCCCAATCCAATAATGCCACCACCAAACTCCAGGATTGTTTTTAGCTATTAAGGACTGGTGCAGGAAATACGGCATGAGTGTGAATGCCTTTAAAGTGCTAGTGTTCCGATAGCGCAGAAGCTGAACAGCCTCTTATTTGACGAAATTGTGAACAGTGTAAATTATGTAAGTTATTTGTAAGTTATCATTAATCATTAAGCCCACATAGATTTGTCATATTAAGCGTATTATCCGGAAATCTTGATGTTTCGTCAGCCAACTTTCTACACTTCGGAAACCACTCTATACTGTTTCTCAACTAAAATGAAGGATTTGCTAATGCATTATAAGACCAATTCTGAGCTTGGTCAGTATATTTGCTCCCCACATGCTTAAAAACCACAATCTCGTAATCTATCTTAAACTGACTTTTACTCATTTTCTTGCGTTGCATGACTTTTGTCTGTCGTTGCTTTCCATTTGATTGGAACCTTTGCAATACAGGAGAAATTTCTTGACCGTTCTCGAAGTTTCACTAGCTGGCTCTTTTAAAAAACGTAATTTTCTTATCTAGATTATTAAGGTCCCTTCTTGGGCCACATAAGCAACTTCTTAAACCGTATCTATATGATGATACTTCTTTTTCTATGGCTGAAAGAAAACGAACGGCAAATAACGATCGCTGACGTGCTATTGGACGCATTGAAGCAGAACGGTCGATCAAGGATGTCGTTTTTTTCTTGATATTAATCATTCGATAATTTCTCGCATGCGGAAATAAATTCAAACAAGCCAAGCAGTTGTCTAGAGTGCTATGCCGAATTGATCAAGGGTTACCATACCTTTGTCCAAGGATTACAACCGCTATATCTATAGTTGAAGCGACACTTGATAAGACGGTATCTGTACGTCGAAGGCTTTACATGGAGGTATTGTATACCAGAGTACTAAGTGTTTGTGTTAACCTCCTAGAAGAATAAAATTAAAGTAGTGTCATCAGCATCAATATTGTAAAATATCTTCGGAACAGGGCAAGATATTGTGAGCAATAACTGTTGCGTCTCTAATATTAGTATACAAATTCTTTTAAATAATAGCTGCATGAAAATATGTTTGGAAAGTTTGCACGGAGCTTTTGTAGTATGCTTCACTGGATTAGTAGCATCGCAGGACAGTACCATATGGCAAAGTCCTGATGTCCCGTATGCTTATTCCTGCTTTATACTGTCATTAGCGTCTCAGTTGGACTGTCTCAGATTGACGCAACGTTCACGGATGAGTCCAGATATGACCTGAAATCGGAGCGAATAAAATCAGGTCCAGAAGATCATCGAACATCACTCATTCCGACATGGCAGCATCATGGTGTGTACTGTAAATTCAGTAGATTATCGCACCCAACTGCACATCTTGAAAAACGGTTCTATGACGTATGCACGGTACCGGGATGAAATTCTACATTCGTTGTGAGAATACGCTGCAGTAGTTGGTCCTGATTTTCTTCTTATGTTAATGCCCATCCTTTAGAGTCAACATTATTAACGAGGAACCGTTGTGAGACTATGCTGCAGCAGTCGGTCCTGATTTCCTTCTTGTGATAATGCCCATCCCCTAGAGTCTACGTTATTAACGAGTACCTGGAGATCGAGGGCTGTATTTCTCTCAGAGAGTGACCGTTGTAGCCTCCCGAACTTAATCTCCTTGAAAATATTTGGGATTTCTTTGGGCGTGCTGTCTCTACATGTTTAATTCCCTTCAACCAGTCTCAGGCAGTTGGGTGTGTGTGTGTGAGTATGGCAAAGCCTCGAGGGCTATCTGCCTAAGAGGAGGGATGCCTTCGTGGAAGACTTTCTAAGGGAAACTGGCTCGTATACACGTTACACATGGGGAAAACCACGAAAACGCCCATGCAGCCAGCCCGTTCGCGGGATTCGAACCTCGGACCGAACTACCAGTTTTCAGCGACTTTACCGCTCGGCCGCTGCTGGGCTCTCAGGCAGTTGGAAACTGCCCTTATAGAGGAATATTCATCGCTATAGTATCTGCGATGATTTATCTTCTGAATAAAAGCATGGCCAATGGCTGTAAACTTTTGTGAAGGTCAGGACTAGCTGCATACTTTATTAATATAAGTTTTGTTTGTCTTCTTTAAACATCATTTGATTGTTTGCTCTTTACTTTAAATCAATTTGTTAATAACATCTGTGACGCCATCATATAATTTAGGAAAAGTAAATATTAGTTTCATCTGTGTACATAATATTTGTTTTATTTCATGCATAAACACATTTGCTACCTTCACATGAAATTTAATGTTAATTAAAACTTTGTTTTTAAATTTTGTTGATTTTAATCATCGCTTGTTTAACTTTCGGAGAGCAGTGTATATATATTAGTTTCCAAAAGTTAAACGACAAATTGAAAAATGGGAAATAGACCAAAAATAGTTCGAAGTTCGTGAAATTTGGATATGTTATGAATAAAAGTAAGTTGCATCAAGTTAGCATTATGCAAATGAGTGGCGCTTTAAGTTCTTACAGTTTAAAACCAGCTATTCAGGAGATAATCCCTGTTCAATGAACACCGATATATTAAACAATTTCGAGATAGCCAAAGTGTAAAAATAAGTTCGAGGTGACATTTGCCTGCAGAATTGCGTTAATGAGCCGCAGGCTGATTAGAAGCAGTTCAACGAAAGTTTGACGTTGCAAAATATCTAAATGTAACGGTTCCGTGGTTTGGTTTGGTTTGGTTTGGTTTATTTAATTATGGCAAAGCACACTAGGGCTGTCTGCCTAAGGGGAGGGATGCCTTCGTGGAGGACTTTCTAAGGGAAACTGGCTCGTATACACGTTACACATGGGGAAAACCACGAAAACGCCCCAGCAGCCAGCCCGTTCGCGGCATTCGAACCTCTAACAGTTCCGTGATAAGCCGGTTGTAGAACCAATTTCTAACTGCTGGTTGAGCCTCTTGAAGACCTACCAAAGGTAGGCCAAGAGTTACGACTTCTGAAGATGACCATATTTGCAAGTTAATGCACGTCGCATCAGGACTGAAACTCTAGCTTAGATTATCGTGCTTATATCTGCTACAAGAAGGACAATATGAGCCATGACAGTACGCAGCAGGCTGCATGAAAGATGTCTGTATGCTAGGCGACAGGCACTGTGCGTTCCGTTTAATTCTCGCTACCGTAGGGAACGTTTGAATTAGGCATGTAATTATGTAAACTGGATTGAAAATCAGTGGAGATGTGTTCTGTTCACTGATGCATCCCGCTTTGCTTTACTAAGTAATTCTCAACGGGTTTGCATATGAAAAGAAGCAAACACTTAATATCTTCCGTCTAACATACGGAGAGGGATACCTTGCAGGAGGTAGTGTTTTTTCAGAAGACTTTAGTTGGGCACATAGACGTGTATGTGTTGCCACATAGAACTCTGAATGCTCAAAGGTACAGAGACGACATACTGAATTGAGTATTGTTTGCCTGTATGCTGCCGCAGATGGCGGTACCTTCATTTTGCAAGCAGATAGTACCTTTTCTCAGAGTACTGTCTTCGTGCTTCAATTTCTTGAACAGTCCAAATGGAAAAGCTTTAATCCCATTGAGCATATGTGGGATGTTCTCGGGAGGCGTTTTGCTGGAATCCAGTCTGTTCCCCAAATCCTAGTTGGGGTTATAACTGCTTTACTTAATCAATGGGATTTTCTATTCTTGCATCACATTTACAGCATCATAAGCAAATGGACAGCATGAAGCATCGCTGTCAGGTCTGTATTCATGTTCGGCGTGATCATACTATCTACTGAGAAACTATTTTTATATTTATTTTGTTTACCCTAATTTACGAGGTTTTATCTTTCTCTTGGAATCATAAAATTCAAATATTCTGTATAACAAATGCTAATGTTTATAAGTTACATGAGGTATAATAAGTATTTTCACCAACTTTCGTCCACTCTGCTGGCATACTTTTTGAGTTATCATCAGTTTTCCGTTTGCTGCGTAAAATTTGGAAACGAGTGTATTTATTAATTTTTATAAAAGTACGAGATTCCAATGTAATTTCTTTTTCAGTTAAGTTTTTATAAGGAATTTGATTTTTCCGCTTGCGTACATGATTTCTCTAAAACGGCTAACGGCTGATTAGGATTTCAAGAAATTTTGATGAAATGTATAAACACTGCATCTGTATATAGCGATTATTATGTATCTGATATAACAACTTTTAAAGCTATAATTCAGTCTGTAATCATATGAAATTTGCGACATGTCACTTTGTCTTGTTTCAATTAAAATTATGATGATTATGTATGCAGTATTGTTTAAATATATAGTTATGCATACTTACAAATTTTAACTGATAAATATGTTTCTTATCTTTCTGTATTAATATAAAGAAAGTAATATTCGTTTCTAAGATTTGATTAACTATGTCCTTTTTATTAAAGTACTTCAATTTCCCTGCTTTCGCGCATAATTTTCTGAAACCCTTAGTCAAAATTTCAAGAAAATGTGTCGAATTGTATAAACTCTATACGAGTATAAAAATCATTCTTCTGGCGTAAAAACTTCAGAAATTGCGTTTAATTTATGTTAAAAAAATAGTCGACGTTGTGTTCTCAAATTGAAACAAACAAAAAAATTTTAAAAAATAGTATCTGATCATTTTTAAAATAAATCTTTTTAATTATAGATTAGTTGTTTTTCTTTTTTTTTTTTCGTCTGAGGGGGGGCGGGAACTAAAAGTAGTGATTTGGGCATTCATAATACTACGCGCTGCGTGTATAACAGTTTTCAGGCGATGAAGAGGTAGGGCGTTTTATTTTTATTTTATTTTAAGTATTTTAATATCTGAAACATAAATAAAACTATCAAATACAGTATACAGAATTTCGAAATACGTATACAAAATTTCCCGGTGATGATTCAGTTGTTAATATAGTTGTTGTAAAGTGTGTTGAGCTTCTTTGGAACATTTTGATGTTCTATAAAAGTACTTGTCCCTTTAAAGTTAAATTGCATTTTTAACGAAAAACTCTGTATATGCAATATGATGCATAAAAATACTAACCAACTAAATGGCTATTTCGATCTAAAATAACGTTTCCGGAATTTGAATGGTTTATAAATGCAAATCTCTATTAAAAATATATAAGGTTTATATAAGGTAATATATGGTATATGTGATACATGGTTTTTAAAAATATGTAATGTAAGGTTTATTTAATATAAGCATGTGATATAAGGTTATTTAATATAAGTATGTGATATTAGGTTTTAAAAATGTATGATGTACAGTTTATTTATTTACGGATGAACTGTATAAGAGTTACGGATAAACTGTATAAGAGTTACGGATAAACTGTATATATGTGTTATTGCTGCGCTTGTGGTAGACATTCCTCTAAAAATTTCCGATTGCGAAAATGTTGATGTAAATTCAAATTTTCACTATTCTGCGGCCGCTTCGCAAAATTTACTCCCTCCTCCTTTTTTTTCCTCGCGATAAAATTACAGCCAGAGCAAATAAATTATCTTGAGATAAAATTACAGCTGAGTTTTTTATTCTTATATGTTGGTAAATTATGTATTTTTTGCTTTAAAATGATTGAATCATATTGTTCTTATGTTCCGGTTAAGGTTTTTATGCCTTTAGTTAATCTGCATGCAATAGTTGTAGAATTATCAGCAATTAAAAAGTTGTTTAAGCCCAACGAAGCCTTATTTGTTTACATTTGAAATTCTTAGTAGAATAGTGAGTTAAGTTAATTTGTGCACTAAGTTCAGTGTCCTTTTTGCCGAGTGGGACCAAAAGTAAACTTTCAGTTTTGTTCACCGAAAATTTTATCTTCTTGCCCGCTGGCCGAATTGCTTGTTTTTGAGTAGAAACTCTAATTTTTATTGTAAAAAAATTGTTTTTTTTTTTTTTAAACTGTATTAGATGTTTTATATTTTTCTGTATTTTACAATTTTTAATGAAGATGTTTTGAGTTTTTATGTATTTTTGTTTTGTCTCGAAGGGAGAACTAAATTAAATGAATGAGAAATGTATTTATATTGAAATTCGAGAAAATAAGTTTAAATGAAATGCAGCAAAAATGTGTATAATTTCATAGGCTGTACAAGTCATTGGGCATCCACATCAGATTCTTTTTGTTTATGATAATAGCCCGCGAAAGCAGGTTATTAAGCTTCAGAATTTTTGTCACGTCCTGTTGAGCCTAGCCTTGGTTTAAAAATCTATGGAAATGGAAATTCTATTGTATTATATGCTTTTTCGGAAGCATGAGACTATGTATTCTTCATTTCCTATGTCTAGCTGGACATTCTTCCGACATATTACTATGAAGGAAATATCCACATGCACAGCCGATATAGATGGATAGAACTGGAAGAAAGAAACGAACTGGACGAGTATATCTCCAAATGTCCGTTGACGAGGCAACACCAGCAAATTTCCTATTCAGTATGATGGCTAATATAATTCATACGAAAGTAGTCACCCCCCCCCCAATAAATTTGATGTGAGATTTTAGACATACGTTCCAAATTCTCACTATGCTAACTAAGGTATTGCGTGTAAGGAATGCCGCATTCTAGACAGTTATAGGAATAATAACTATACCTTTGCGTTGACGGTGTTATCCGTGCTTTCATTCACCCGTCTCTCTCAAAAAAGAACAACATCGTGCATGCCTCATTATATAGCTTAAAAAAGAAGATGAAAGATGATACGATTTGGAAGGAAGAACCATTATCCATTTTGAAAAAGAATACGGAAGATGCGATACAATTCGGGGGTAAAAAAAAGGGGGCATTTACTATTGTTTGTTTATGCAGTCTGAATTTCATTGACAACAAGTTATAATCATACATAGTTACCTGGAGTTAAAGATGAAAAGAAAGGAAGAACTCCTGCACGTTTACCTTAAGGTATGGGCCTTGAAGAAGAGGGGAGCGTGAGTACAAGAGTCGGCCTTCGGTGAAGGTCATACGCAGCTCTTTTACCTTTGCTGGAGGCCGCATAGTTTCGCTCTCGTTGGTGGGGCTGCGTCGCAGGTCATTGACTCCACAACCGTTTCATTTCCGCCCGTTGCGTCGGCGGAAAACAAAGAACGTTGCGTCACACCAATCGGATTATGACGTAAGAAGACGTGGATCCGTATCTGCGGGGTTTGCTCAAGTGTTAAGTGTTTTCCACAACTTACGGAACTTCAGCATATTTGTTGTTAGCTTATGTGGTCCTAGTCACCGGCCTTAGTGTATAAAATTAAAAGTACCAGAACTTTAAATGATAGTAAGTAGGCTGCATTGCGTCTGAGTAGAAACTGGGATTTCCATCAGACGTGATGAAATAACATAAACATAATGTGGTGCATTCCTCCTTGAAATTAAATACATGTTGTATAGTTAAGGGGGGCTTTTTAATTTTTCTATTAGATTTTTAGCAGTCGTCTCAAAAAGGGCAACCATACTAAACAAAATGTATTATTTCAATTTATAAAGAAACTGCGCGATAAAAAATTAAATTAAATTTATATACTCAGTTTTGAAAACAATAATCGCAAATTCCTTTTAATTTTTCAGTTCTGACTTTTTTAGAAATTTTTTATCTAAAATTGGTTTAAGGAATTTCATTCGATATTGGATTTAAAAGTGTTATTCTTTAAATTCAGGATAAACTACGAGAGGAAACTTCTAATGACAGAAATCTATTAAACTTATTTTTTTTTTAAACGCAGAATATCTGAGCGGTGCTTCTGATGTTTTTATTCCTAAAAAGCAATTTGAAGTGTTGAATTAATTTCAATCAGTCGTACTTTCACACATTAAATGAAGGGTTCTTTATTTTGTACTCTTACGAACAAATTGTATCATACTCTTACGAACCGACTCACATAAAAATATTATGACCTTTTATAATTCTAAATATAATGCGAGTAAATGACACACTATAAAGCATTTCACTTTATATATGCAAATTTTCCAGACATTCAGAAGAACTACAGTTTCAGTTACTTGACTAAATTCCTATTAGACATGTTTTTCCTTCCAGTAGATTTATTTTAACATTCCAAATTAATAATTATAAATGAGAGTAAGGCACAGGATCGATACAGCAGCTCAAAAATCGGTTTCGGTTCTATGCCGGTGTCAGTGATTTTAGGTAGTCTAAAAAATAATAATTGAATTAAATTCTTCCTCTTTTGGTTATGCACTTTTGTTAATTATAAACCTGGTCTACGTTGTGCCAACACTTGCTAAATGCCAGCATCGATTCTACGCAGTCCTACACCTTTGTTAGTGCGATAACGTTCCTATGCTTAGGATGACTCTGAGCAGCAATGCATTAATGCTCTTATTCATTATTAGAATTCCTTTTTTACCGTATCGATCTTATGCCAGAGTCGATTCTACGCAGTGTCAGTATTTAATACTGTAGCGGCTATTATCTGCAGTATCAGTTTTATGGAGCAATATTGATTTTATTGAATGTGACGCATTTAAGTGTTAGTATCCAATAGAATTTTCTTATTTTTTTATTATGCTGTAAAATAAAATATGGAATAAGGATATTTTTCATTTAATTAAGAAATTTGGTAAATTTTGTGAGAGAAATTAAGTTCTATCTGAAATGAACAGTTCTGTAAGTTGTGACAAAACATTATTTATCTTTTTAGTTTAGTTTTTAGAATAGTTATTTTTAATGATAAAACGTTATAAACAGTAAAGTACCTTCAATTTGAAAGTTAATCCGTAGAGTAAATTTGAGAAAACTCAAAAACTTTAAAAAAAAAAAAAAAAAAGTAAAGCTTTTAGATTTTATATTACGCTCAAAGAGGCGTTTTTTTTTTTTTTTTTTTTTTTTTTTTTTTTTTTTTTTTTAAAGTTTTGTGTTTTACCTTTATTTATTAAATATCATGTTCTTTGCACTTAAACCACATAAAATTCAATTTGGCAGCAATATCGCGGAATATTTAAAAAGAACACATCTTTAGAATTTTCGATAGACAGTCTCGCGTGCTGGAGATATTTTTTTTTCCCCTGTACAGTGTTGCCATTGCTCGTTTTGAAATTATTGAGTGTGTTAATCAAAAACTCGTTAATGTTTCACAAAATATGAAATAAAACATAAAACCAATTCAGAATTCAAAATTCGGGTTTTAGGGTTCGGCTCAAGTTCGGGTGGAGGATTACGTAATTCAAAATTTGATGGCTCTAGGCACCGCCGTTTTCTCACAGTGCGAAAAACATGCATGCATTCATGCAAATTCTTCATTATTTAATTTCTTTATATATAATACAGAGCCATAATATTTGGTGGCAACATTTTGAAAAGTGATTCAGACTTTTAGATTGATTCAACGCAAAACGCCGTTTCGAGATTAAGTCCTTCTGGGCTAACGCTCCAGTGGGCTAAAAAAACGTTTCTGATGATTAGCGATGCATTTAATTCCATCGAAGAAAAAGAATTCTTATCTTTTATTAGGACTGATCACTGGCGTTTTATCTGTATTCATATTTGTTTTTGTTCATGATTCATATTATTTTCAGATTTTTCAGTCTGTGAAAGTTTTCCTAGATGTCAAGTGTTTTCCCTTTTGTATTTTAGCTTTCGTGTGCAATTTCACTTTCTTTATCTTATCTCCAGATTACGTTTATATATATTTATTTGATTTAGTTTAAATCTTTAATTACATTACAACAATATTACTAAAACATAATATTATTTTTATAGTTTATTGAATTTTATTAAAGATTATGTAAAATAGTTCAGTTCTGAGTAATTTACATGTATGATCAGTTACATTTTAAAAACTACCACATTTTTTTTAAAAACGTTTAATATTATGTTGTTTATTTTCCTTTTATTCTATCTTCTACTATTGAATTTAGCAATGGGAAAAGTCATATCTAAATCTATCCATGAGAAAAATGTCATCATTTGTATACAAAGAAGGAGGTCATATGGAAATAGAAATTTCGTGAATCGTTTTAGGGGTAGCTTATTTTGAATAAGGTAAAGCACAAGAGGGCTACCTACTTAAGGGAAGGGATACTTTCATCGAAGACTTTCTAAGGGAAATTGGCTCGTATTCGTATTACACATGGGAAGACCACAAACACTAAAAATGCAGTCAACTCTTTCACCTAAGCTCAAACTTAGGTCTAACTATCGATACTAATACGGTAGAATCCCTTTTAACCGACAGCAATGGAACTGCGCCGTTTTCAGATAAGAGATTTTCCTGAATAATTTAGTATATATGCTCATGTTTTATGATGCTGTCTGTAGAAACTACAACGTGCGAAGTCGTCAATCGTGTTTTTGTTATTTGTGTTTGCCTGCGATTAAGTTAATGATATCGAAAATCGTCCAGATTATTTAAAACTAAAACACATAACAAGACTTTATATTTCAGGAAAACAAAATTGGAAAACATTTTAAAATTACCACATTTTTTATCGCAGGAAAATTACGAACTTCTTAATATAAAGGCATATAACTTCGTATGTCTGTATGCTTACAAGGCTGTTGCCAAAATGTTAACACTTTGACTGCCAATCCCAAATTACAAATGTTTACCACAAGGCCAAATTTTTTCAATATAAAACAGTATATAAAAACAATATTTTTCAATCTAACTCTTGCAACACACGGGGAGATTTTCATCCTGGCTACCAAAAATGGTAGCCAAAGCACCCAACGAAGGTTAGTGTAAGTTCTTCCATAAGTTGCCCGTCTTTTTTGATAGCCAGCTAAATTTGTCATTTATCACTAAAATGATTTATTTAGATTTATGTTTCTATAGTGTAATCTGTACGAAAAATCATGACCAGGAGAACAATGGAATCACTACGGAAGGATGGACGGAATATGTGGGCAGACAAAAAGTGTTTGAGTTTGTCGGCAAACATGGAAGCATGGTTTTCAATCAGACATTTCGCAACAAAAGCATACCATTGGATATATTTGTACTACTTCTTGACGAAGAGATTATTAACCACATTGTTGTTGAAACAAATAGATATGCAGGGCAAATTACGTCATCGAAACCAAAATTGAAGCATTTCAGGATAAATCGGTGGAATGAAACAAATCATGAAGAAATAAAAATATTTTTAGGTTTGATGATGTGGATGGGTTTGGTGCAACTTGGTCGTTTGGAAGACTATTGGTCACAAAACGGAATCTGCAGCATGACAACTCCACGTTCGATAATGTCTCAAAATCGTTTTCAGGTATTACTAAGATGCTTCATTTCGAGAACAGTGAAACAAGCGGTGCAAGCAACAGGCTGCAAAAAATACAGCACTTGGTTGACATGCTACAATAAAAGTTCCAAACCCCTATTTTACCCGGAGGGGGGAGAGATTTCGTTATAGATGAAACTCTTGTCCCATGGAGAGGGTGTCTGATTTTCAGGCAATATATTCCAAATAAACTCCATCTTTATGGAGTTAAACTGTTCAAGCTGAGTTCATTTGATGGATATACATGGGGTCTTAAAGTCTATGCTGGAAAGTCTGCATCTGGAGAGCGGGAAACTGGATTGGCAAAACGTGTCTGTAAGGAACTAGCAGAATTACTTTTCAGTGAAGATAGAACTAACTCTGTATATAGACAATTTTTATACCAGTTATGAATTCTCAAAGTGTTTGCTTGATTAAAAAAACGCATGTTGTTGGAACACTAAGAGCAAATAAAGGAGATATCCAAAAGTCCTCCAAGCAAAATTAAAGAAAGAAGAAAGGATTTCCAGAGAAGAGGAGAATGACATTGTTGCGTTTAAATAAAAGGACACCAATGATGTGCGGATATTGAGCACGAAACACGCACCCACATTTGTTCCGTTGGCCCCTAGGAAAAAACAAGCATTGCAAATGGATAATACAATCAACCTGCTGCAACTACTTCAACCAGCCAAAACCTTCCACAAAGCATGCCATCAACCAGCACAAATCAATTTACAGTCATACCTTCAACCAGTTTATTATCTGCACAACCGTCTACCAGCACAAAGCCAAAGAGACAATCTTGAAGGGCTTTGGTAAAACCGCAAGCATTATTGGCATACAATGAAGGCAAAGCTGGCATCGATTTGTCAGATAAGATGGGTACTTATACTACAACACTAAGAAAAGGTGTTAAGTGGTGTATATATATATATATATATATATATATAATGTTGTATGATCTTAAATTTATTAAGTGCGAAAACGAGTTACTACTACTTGCGCAATTGCTGCAAAGTAAGTTAATAATAATTTATTTCCTTAACAATATTGATTAATTGATTATATTATCTCCTAAGTTTAATTAAAGTAGAATTATTTTAAAGAGTGAATCCATACTGGTAAGTTATATTTTGAAAGATGTTAACTTGAAAGTAAAATGTTAATAATGTTTTAACGGGGACTGGAATTAAATCATCATGAAGAACAAAATTTCAATTGTAAAAGGAAAAATTAAATTAAAAGCACGTAATCATTGTCATTGATCGGAAATTAGTTGACTTTTCAAGGGGAACAAACCAACTCCCGTTCAATGAACAATAATTAATAAATAAATAATACGAAGGTGTTTCGTCTTTACTCGAGTAATAAGGTTAAGCCAAACCGGCAATTCTACTCAGGCCAAATATTTCCGCGAATAGAAGGGATTATGAGCCAATGCTGATACTCAAAGAACTTATTCTTATGAAGCATTTTAGAAGCAATTCAATTTTGAGTGAAAAGCAATTTCTGTAGAGAAATCCGAAAAAACTCGAGTAACCGTCCCCCACACCCCCGTGTTTATGCATTTGAGTTCTGTATTATTTGTAAAAATAAAACATTGGAAATTGTCATTATGAAATAGAATTCAAAGTATAAAGTTGAAATAAACATAGAAGATTACAAAATAAGATATAGATGCAAACTTTGTAAAAACAAATGAAAAATAATATAAAAATAATATAAAAATAAAAAATATAATAAGAACAGTGAATGTACATGAAGATATAAAGGCCAGAAAAAGTATTAAGTAACTTACATTCTTTCTAGTGGGGAGACGGCAAAGTGTTCTCTTCGCGTCTGATTCAGAAGGGTAAGGTGTCCGAAAAATTCTTAGCAGCAGTGGGGCTTTGAATAATATCAGTCGGTAAGACTTGGGTGAAGTAATTTATGGTAGTGGGTGGGACTCGGAATTCTTGAGTGATGTATTATGTGGAATTCTTATTTGAGTGAAAATGTCTGTTAAGATTTTTTTTTAAATACTAGTGAATGGAAATTAATTTATTTCTGGCTAATTGTCGTGTCGCAATGATTAAGAATTTAAGAAAGGAAAAAAGGAATTTTCACTGTCTAAGAGCTATTCGACAGACTAAAGATTAGGAAATAGGCCCATTTTTTTAGTAACAGCATAAGTCTGAAGACAATTAGCTTTTTACAATATATACAACTGAGTAATTACACTATATACAAATCCTTCAACTGATAGTCATCCAACTTATACCGCCTTCTCAGGTTTAGGAACAAATTATCATATCCCTATCAGTTAAATGATTTAGAGTGAGTATTTAACGCCTGCTCTTTTAAGGCAATGGTTAATAAATTGAATGGGTATTAGATTATTTTTGAGAATTTTAATAAGGAGCAAAATTTCGCGGTGTAAATCTATTGTATCTGTGCAGATAATTTTAATTCGTTGTATTTGATTTATTATTCTATTGTTAATTACTTTTTTTGGATATGTTGGAGTTCCAATTTATTAATTTGTTAGTATTGAAATTGAAGTTTCTTGTTTTGTCAAAAAGTAAAATTTTTTTGTAGTTGATTTGAAGATCTAGATAGTCTATGCTATTTTGTGAATTATTAGTTTTATTAAGTGTAAGAAAATTTGGATAAATCTCGGAGTGTTCAATTTGACCAAAATTATTAATTGTAATAAGGTCATCAATATATCTGTAGGTGTGCTTGTATAATTTAACTCTTGAGGTTGTAGATGTTTTTGGAAGCTAAATTCTTTGATAAATAAAAAAATCTAATACCCATTCAATTTATTAACCATTGCCTTAAAAGAGCAGGCGTTAAATACTCACTCTAAATCATTTAACTGATAGGGATATGATAATTTGTTCCTAAACCTGAGAAGGCGGTATAAGTTGGATGACTATCAGTTGAAGGATTTGTATATAGTGTAATTACTCAGTTGTATATATTGTAAAAAACTAATTGTCTTCAGACTTATGCTGTTACTAAAAAAATGGGCCTATTTCCTAATCTTTAGTCTGTCGAATAGCTCTTAGACAGTGAAAATTCCTTTTTTCCTTTCTTAAATTCTTAATCATTGCGACACGACAATTAGCCAGAAATAAATTAATTTCCATTCACTAGTATTTAAAAAAAAATCTTAACAGACATTTTCACTCAAATAAGAATTCCACATAATACATCACTCAAGAATTCCGAGTCCCACCCACTACCATAAATTACTTCACCCAAGTCTTACCGACTGATATTATTCAAAGCCCCACTGCTGCTAAGAATTTTTCGGACACCTTACCCTTCTGAATCAGACGCGAAGAGAACACTTTGCCGTCTCCCCACTAGAAAGAATGTAAGTTACTTAATACTTTTTCTGGCCTTTATATCTTCATGTACATTCACTGTTCTTATTATATTTTTTATTTTTATATTATTTTTATATTATTTTTCATTTGTTTTTACAAAGTTTGCATCTATATCTTATTTTGTAATCTTCTATGTTTATTTCAACTTTATACTTTGAATTCTATTTCATAATGACAATTTCCAATGTTTTATTTTTACAAATAATACAGAACTCAAATGCATAAACACGGGGGTGTGGGGGACGGTTACTCGAGTTTTTTCGGATTTCTCTACAGAAATTGCTTTTCACTCAAAATTGAATTGCTTCTAAAATGCTTCATAAGAATAAGTTCTTTGAGTATCAGCATTGGCTCATAATCCCTTCTATTCGCGGAAATATTTGGCCTGAGTAGAATTGCCGGTTTGGCTTAACCTTATTACTCGAGTAAAGACGAAACACCTTCGCATTTACGTATTTATTTATTAATTGTTGTTCATTGAACGGGAGTTGGTTTGTTCCCCTTGAAAAGTCAACTAATTTCCTATCAATGACAATGATTACGTGCTTTTAATTTAATTTTTCCTTTTAAAATTGAAATTTTGTTCTTCATGATGATTTAATTCCAGTCCCCGTTAAAACATTGTTAACATTTTACTTTCAAGTTACTTCAAAACGTCTTTCAAAATATAACTTACCAGTATGGATTCACTCTTTTAAAATAATTCTACTTTAATGAAACTTAGGAGATAATATAATCAATTAATCAATATTGTTAAGGAAATAAATTATATATATATATATATTGTACGATGTTTATGTATATATTCCACTTAACTATATACCCACTCTGTTACTTGGCTCGGTGGCTTTTTTTTGTTCTCATATGTTTGTAAATTATGCATTTTTCGTTTTTAAGTGACTGAATTATGTTGTTCTTATATTCTGGTTAAGGTTTTTATGACTTTAGTTAATCTGCATGCAATAGTTATAGAATTATCAATAATTTGAAAGTTGTTTAAGTGCTGCTAAGTCTAACGAAGCTGCCATTTGGTTACATTTTAAACGTTTGCTTCGTTTGAAAATGTTTTGAGTTTTTGTGTATTTTTGTCTTGTCGCGAAGTGAGAACTGAACTGATTTAATGAGAAATGTACCTCTAATGAAATTCGAGGAAATAAATTTAAATGAAGTGCGGCAAAAAATGTTTATGTCGTTAATGTCGTTACTATATTTCACTCATTGTTAATTTAGAAATGGTTTTAGAATGTTTATAATATCATTTATAAAGAACATGCATGATAGGCAACGCATTTCTAAATTGGGTGTTATGTAAAATACTTAATGTGTATGTTATTTGTTACTTTAAATTTTGTAAAATTATTTTAAAGAATCTCCTGGCTATCCGGATCATTAGTGTTCGCGCGCCAGATTCTGCTCTTGGGCCATAGGTTGGAGACTCCTGAGCTTAAACCCTGTGAATTTCTTCTCCCCCCGTGTTTTGTCATTTTGGAAAAACCTGAATTCTGCTGAGGCTTACATTAAATAAGTTTAAAAATTTATTCAATATTATTTGCTCATCAAAGACACACAGAGGAAAATATGCGATAATTTTATTTTCAGCATGCTATAGCAAACTTACGGATTTAATTTGATAAAGTTTAATTTGATAAAAAAAATATAAAAACAATACCTGTGCATGTGTGTGTGTGCTCTAGCAACCTACATTTATTGTTTGCGTGAAGCACTTCGTAACCGCAGTGATTTACCTCAGCTGTATGTCCATTGTAACCTCTTGTGTCAAAACGAAAGTAAGTAAACCGAAAGAAATTTTTCTTTCCTCAGTAATTCGCAAAACTGTCTCTCTGTTCGAAACGAAGATCCGGTTTTTCACAGTTCGCGCCGCCGCTGCTGACGAAGTTTTTCTCTTCAGTTTAACCAGCTAAGGCATCAGCATCGAACGCTCCGCTCAAATTTCTCCAACTGCGCCGATGGAACGAATTTCAGTGAATGGAACTCTGACGTGGACTGCCGCCTGTTGATTATTGCAGTTTATAGTATATTTATTGCCCGTGTGCAGCTGAACGGATAGACGGACAGTTTAATGGCTAGTATGCCCTCCAGGAGAAGACGCGACCTGAAAAGTCTGACCCTGACATTGACATACGTACTGGTCTTATTCTGCCATGTACAAAGTCAAGATGTTGGGAGTTTCTTAGCAGGTACGTAGAATGTATTTACAGTTTGCTTCACTTTCAAAGTAAATTAATCAAGGTTTGATTTTAATGGCCCAGATTTCCTTTTTCAAGGAGGCCTCTAAAACTTCCTATATATAGGAAATACAGCATCGAAAGCTGTATTTCCTATATATTCGAAAGTATTTTAGGTATGTAAAAATTTTTATGTTTTTTTTAATTCCAGATATTAAAAAAGCAAAATTAAAAACAAGGAATTAAATGTTAAACATTTTTTTAGATTTTTTTACGCTTTTCTTAAAAAAATCAGACAGTTTAGCTTTATCTCACATTCTTTTAGGCTAGCGGTATTATTTAGAAAAACCTTAATAAAAAATAGTGAGCATTTTTACATAAACTAACATAATGTAAAATAAAATAAAATTGCTACAGAGGACACTGGAAGTTGAATTCTCTTTCGCAAGTGAAATTTTTCGATTTGAATATTCAACTTAAGGAAGCATTTTATATTTGAATTAATTATTATGTTATTACTGAGAAAAAATAGGATAAAGAATTGCTTTTCTTCATTTAAAATATGGATTATTAAGTTATAATTTATAATGGGAGGGATGATACTTCCGAGATTAATTTCTCAGTTGGTCGCGTTATTAAATACCCAAAATGATCCATCGGAAGACACGATTTTTTTTCGCATTTGAAAGAAGCTGAATTTTTTTAAGTTCTATGTATTATCTATGTGCTTCATTATAAAATGATATACAATTTAATAGTATTAATTTAATCATACTTCCGTAACTTAATCAAGATGCAAGGTTTATTTGAATTAACACATTTTTGCTCATGTTAAAACCTATTCTGTACTGCTGCTACCTCGTCTCCTTCTATCAGATTATATAAAATGAGAGGAGTTTTAATAGGGTATGAATCTAAATTAACAGCCATCATCATAAAACAACTCCTGTGTGTTATACACGACGCAAGTATATAACCACTGATATGTGATTTTCTTATTTGGCTATTACGTTGCAGATAATTAGTTATGAACGTTTAACCGGCTAGGTGCTAAGATGCAGGTTAATTTATGCAAGTACATAATACTTGTTGTCTGTTATACCCATGAGCAGGAGAAATAAACGTGTTAAGTTTTTTATATTTTAAGCAGAGATATTAGTAAGTTTTAGTTGTTTGATTTTTTATGTCTCTGTTATGTTTATTTTAGCCTGTAAAATTGGTCTTTCAGCTTAAAGGTTCTAATCCAAAACTTAAAGAAGTTTATAATAAAATTAATAATAATATTTTAGGTTCTACCACCAGGTCCCTTTTCACAAAAAACAGGATTCTCCTGTAAGACTTATTTTATAAAACGCATACTAAATTGAAACCATGAAAACAAAAACAAATCAAAAATAAAAAAAAAAAAACCTGAAATGTATAATTTTGTTAAGTAATAATAATACAATTTGTGTTGCATCATTTTGAATTTAAAACGTTGAATTATAAGATTATTTCCTGAAATATAGTATATGAAATATTTTTTAGCGGTGGCAAGTATAACATTAAAAAAATTGTAGGGGCATAATTCCATAACAAGTCCCCCCCTCGGGTCTGTGGTTTAATAGATTGGGCTCTGAGAGGAATATTCGCTAAATATCATATTGGCCCAAATATGAATTCGCCTGTCATAGGAGATCACACTGCATTTTTTAAGGCATTTAGCAAGAAAAATAAAGATCTTGAATGCAAGAAAATCTCTTGTGTATATAAACTTAATGCGTCGAAGGCATTTTTTCAGAAAAGCTAATAACCTAATTAAATAGTTTTGAATACTATAAAGTAAAGCTAAGTTTATTTTCTGTTGAGGCATAAGACATAAATTATTTTAATATATACATTTATTAAATATTTAGCTGCATATTTAAGACTGAAGGATATTTAAAGGAGGAGAGAAATATCGTCACATACGAAAGAATATGATAAGTAAATTTAATTTATAATATTCTCTCCCCGATTTAAAAAATAATATTTTTTTCTATTCTTTATAGAATCCATATTTTGTAAATATCACCTATATCTGTTATGTGTTGTCAACTAAATGTAATAATACTAAATGTTTCAATTAAATAATCTACTTGTAGGCTGTTTTATTTTGCTTGAATTTTGTTACCGTAAATTTTCTCTTGCAATTAGTGCTTGAATGTTCCTGCAATATTGCAAAAAATGGCTTTAAAACTTAATAAATAAAAAATAATTAAAAAAAAAAACTTTAAATTTTTAAATGCGAAAAATTTCGCATTTAAAAATTTAAAGGTTTTTTTTCGCATTTAAAAATTAAAGGAAAACCTTTAAATAATCTAGTTTTAGCTTTTATTGTTAATTATAAATTTTAATTCCTAATATTATATTTTACGTGTAACAGCACTTTCGTTATTTATAATAAAACATGTTAAATTTTTTGCTGAACGTGTCGCATTAAATTTCTCAAAATCAACACAGTTGCATTCATTGGGGATAACATTTATAAGGTTATTTTCTCCCTCCTTTTCGCAAGCCTCCGTGGTGTAACTGGAAGCACGCTCGACGCGTATTCGGGAGGTCTAGAGTTTGAATCCCGGCGAGAATATTGCGGATTTCTTCAGTTTCGAATCATAAAAAATATTCTAAAGTATTTTACAGATTAGCAACTGTAAATATAATCTGTTAGCCGCAGTATACGCATATGGCTATCTAATGACTAAATAATACCAAACAGATGTAACGTAAGGTCTCTAGTTTGGAGTGGATTATGTAGGTTACGGAAACCACTCGAAGACTGTCTGTGTAAAGGAAAAGATACCTTCATGCAGGACTCTCTCAGAAAGAGTAGCTCGTATTCAAGTTCCTCATGGAGCAAAATTACAAAAACTTACATCAGGCAGCCCGTAATGCCTGTATTTGAAACCCATATTAAAAGTATTCAGCGGTTTTACGGTTCGGGCGCTGGTGAGTCAAAGAGCTGTGCACCACATTTAATTGCAAATGCACCTTTTTCAGGGTTAAACTGTTTTGAACAGTTTCTGGAATTTTATTTGTAAAAAGTATAATACTTATTTTTTTTATTTTTGATTGTTAATTAAAATAAAAAGAAATTACTTTGTGTGTCAAATTTGTGCATTTAAACTAGTAGCTGGGATGAAAAGTTATCAAACGAAAGATAATGCTTGCGGAAGATGCGAATTCTACATTAATGTAAGACTATTCAGATAAATATTACGTACACAATATTAAAAGGTTCTGAGTCTAGTTTGGAGCCCACATTGTGAAGGCTCAATGTCAAAGTTGTTCTGGAGCCCAAGTGTGGGAAATGAAGTTTTCCACATTACAGGCTTTCCTGATGAAAGAATCCAGGTGGCAATATTAGAAGTTCGAAAAATATGAGTAGAATGGTCTTGTTGCTGAGTGTCGCTGAATACTGGTGTTTCCTCCCGAACTATGATCTCTGTGAGCGGCCTGGCCGCACTAGATTTAGTGTATTTTCTTAAGTATAATAAAAATGCAATCAGTTTCTTTTCGAAAGTTTTCCATGAAGGCATCCTCTCCTTTGTGGTAGGTAGCCTTCCGTGCTTTGCTTTAATTAATGAACCATATTCCTGTCAATGAGAAATGGAAAGATGGACTTGTTGAACTCTGTAGAATATTATAAATTTCTTTTCTTTCTTTATTTTATTTTATTTATTTATTTTTGTGCTGTAAAATACTGCTGTTCAAGCTTATATTTCAATTCAGGACATGATTTTAAAAATACTAATGCATTTACATATGAATAATTCAATTAATGATGTTAAACTGATGACTGGTTAATTTTCATTTCCAAACTACTTAATATAGCAAACTCAATATAGCATAATTAGTTGCAGATTGAACTCTATCATTAAACAATAAAAATCTGTTGAAGTAAATTAATATGATACACTGTAATCGTGAGTAACAGCTATATTCCTAATCTGAAGTTCAAGCTTGTGCTTGCTTTCTTATTTTAATATTGATTGATATGTTTTTTTTTTTTTTTTTTTTTTTTTTTTTTTCAATATTACGCCGACTTGCTTGAAATCATTTATAAATAATGTGACTTGTAAATAAAACAGTGATTTTTCAAATATTCATAACTTGAATAAGGCAATATCCTGGCTAGGAGTGGTTCGATGCTCAAAAATTAGATAATTCACATTCAAATAGCAACAAGTGCAATATGTATTTATATTTTGCCAATTTCCAATTAGTGGTCAAGACGTATAAGAACGAATTTTGAATTTCTCTTGTTAAGTATGTATGTTATAATTTTTGTTTACACTATGTGCAAGAAAAAGTATATTTTTTGTGCATTTAATATTTTGATTCCTTTACTGAGAATATATTCGCTGTCACCGTTACTTTTATTTATTTAATCCTAGTCTAGTCCCGCCTTATTATGAACGCGCTCTACTGTTATTAACCTAAATGGCTATTAGTCTCAAAACAGCATTTTGTGTCATTTTTATTTCTGCGTTGATTCACTTTTCAAACTGTTGCCACCAAATAGTATCACCATATATTATAACTAATAACTAAATAATGAAGAATCTGCATGAATGTTTCTCGTATTATAAAAAAAAAAAGGACCTAAAGCCATCCAATATTGAGTAACGTAGTCCTCCAACCGAACATAGGCGCTTGGAAGCCCGAATTTTGAGTTTCGAATTTGTTTTATTATCTAGTTCAAATTTTGTAAAACTTTGACGAATTTTTTATTAACAAACTCAACAATTTCAAAGCGAGCAATGGCAACATTGTGCGAAAAAAAAAAGCATTTTTTTATCTCTAGCAATATTTCAATCTTACGTCTTTTAAAAAAATATTATATTTTCTCCCTCCTTCGTTGGTGTAATTGAAAGCACATTCGGTTAGTCTTCGGAAGGTCCGGAGTTCAAGTCCCGGTGAGGGGACGGCATATTTTTCACGTCTCCTGCTCCAAGATGAAAGGCCTAATAGGCTATGCAATTTAATCTTACTTGAGAGAAAATTATCGGCCGTTCTCGTTTTGGAATTTATATGTTGTAAAATATGACTCTCAATAAAAATTCAGTACTGAGATTAATTATTACCCTTAAAACCTCTGCTGAAGCTCCCAAATATTAATCTGTTTAAGTGGAAGTCGTTAAAAAGTGTTATTGACCGATTTATATCAGTATCACTAGCTGAGTATAAAATGAAAAAAAAAAAAAATCTTTTTTTACGTGCTTGGGAAATTTAGACCCCATCTTGGAAGAAAAGTTTAAGGACGAAAATATGAGAGTAACCACAAAGAGATTAAAGCAAAATTTCCTGCTTGGGGTACAGAACGTCCTGAAAAAATTTGCAAAAAACAGGGCTTTATATTATAGCAGTTAAGGCAAATGAATTTTCATGACTTAAATAGTTTTTATTTATTCATTTATTTTATAAATTATATTCAAATGAATTTTTAGAGTATTTCTGATTTTATGATAATCCGACTATTTTGCTGATCCTTATAAATGCGAACTAAGAATCCACTGCATCTAACATGTGCTTACATTTGAAGTGATTCAATTGAGTGTGGTTAAAAAGAATACATTCCAAACAAATAGCATACATACTCCAGAAGACCGTAAGGAATACGTATACGCTTTTCATTGAAGCAAAGGAGATAACATACATGCAAATTTCGATGAAATTAAACTTTGCATGATAAAAAATGTCTCTATATATTTTTAATTAACTAAATTTTCATCTTTTTGTGAATTAACCAGAATAATTTGCCTTTGCTATCGTTATGAAACATTAATACATTTTTATGATTAAAAAATGTTTTAGTGCAGTATGCTTTTTTTTATTTTTATTTATTTATTTATTTATTGGTTTAACATCAGAGCATGTCATCTTCTTTTGCACTTTATAATATATATCAGAATATTTGCGCCATTTAAACGAGTGAAATTAATTACGGTATTTTAAAAATTTCTTATTTTGTAAGGATTTACCGTATACCGTTGTACATGTTGCCATCGTATAAGAGTATATCTAGCTAGCAAGTAGAAGATCCGTGGTTCGAAGTCTGGCGAGAGCACAGATTTTCATACTTCTTGTTTTGAAAGATCTAATAACCTTCTAAATGGCATCTGAACTAAAATGTGATGGATGTTAATTTATTACCATTCTGGATATTGGTCGACTAATGTTGGCACTTTTTCCCAGTCGCTCTTTAAATAGGGAAGAATATAAGGAATTATAACGCTTCTCCGTCAGCACGTGCAGCTAGTAATCTGAAGATCTGTGATTCAAGTCCCGGAGAGGATGTAGCTCATTTTCAGTGCTTCTTATTCCGAAACAAACTTAACATTTTTATAAAGTTTGCTTCAGGGCATTTTCATCTTTTATTTGAGAAAGGTTTCATCTATTCTAGCTCTTAGGGAAAAAACAAAATAAAACCTAGGAGTCTACAATATATCGTTGCACGGTTGTTAGTTTCATTTAAGAAAATCAAGAGGCTACTCATGTTATCTTATAATTAATTCAACATGCTACCCATGCTATTCAAACTATAAGGTGTTTCTCCCACCTTCTTCGCGAGCCTTCGTGGTGTAGTGGTCTGAACGCTAGGCGCGTTTGACAGATCTGCGGTTCGATTTCCGGCGAAGACGCTGCTAATTTTTCATCTCTGCATGCTTCCAAAATACCTTATGTCTCTACAAAGCACGTTCTAATATATGAAATAATATATAAAGGCAAATACACACAAAATATGCATTCTAATTTATAGAATAAAATTTTGAATGCTTTAAATATTTGAAGATATGCATATTTTCGCCTTGGTAAAAATTCACGCGAATGAAATTTCGCGATAGCATGATTTAGGAGAATAAATACGGTATTTTCCTCTTTTGTGACACGGGTGTGCGTGACAGACAGCGACAGAATTTTTTGCTCTGGGGACCGTTTGTAGCTTACTGTCACACCACTTTGTATTTTGCAGTGATAGCTCTTTTAATACAGATAAAATGTTTTTAAAAGTTTTGCATTCCAATTAAAAATAGACTTCATTCATTCATTTTCTATTACAATTATCCTTTTCTTTATGTTTTACGAAAACTGGAAGTATAAACAAAATCAAGATTTTTAAAAAAAATGTTTTATTTATTTGTTATTTTTTTCTTTTTAGCTGGTTAAATTCCATCATATACATCCATCATCATTCCATTAATACAACAGGATTTTGCCTTTCCGTATTTTTTCTCCCGTGCTCTTTCATTGTCGTTATCTGTCTGTTGTAAGCATATAATTTCATTTTTTCCCCAAACTCGACTTCCTAGATTCTTGGCATTCTATGCTGTTCAGCCATCATCATTGCGTAGTTGAGAGGCAAAAAGTTCCAGAACAATGAACAAATATAAGACGTTATGTGCTATATGAAAATTTTAACTTCCATCTGTGGTGTAAGTAAAACTAAAGATTTATATTAATAAGATATTTGAGGAGCATGATGACATGTTATTTTGATGAATGTATTAATAAACTTAATTGATAAAATAAATTTTTAATTTTTAAACTGCTTGAGGATATTATTATTTGTTAAGTACAACTGTGGCTTAGTCTTAAATATTTAGTTGAAATCAGGTGCACTGAGGTTATTGTTTACAGATGCCATTATAGTGATTTTTAAAAAAAAATTATTCCAAATAATATAGAGGAGCACTTGTATAAATATGCACTTCTACAACACTGTTTCGCTTTTACATGACTCAACGTTCTTACACTTTTCCGTTCTAATGTAATTTAACCAAAGGCGAAGGCAGCCGCCATTAGCAAGTTTCTTTGGCAGAACTGCACATTAAAATACGTCATAACATATGAGAATACAACGTAAAAGAAATCATTGTCTAGACAAAATTAAAAAGGCGAGGAGGGGGAATAAATATTTGCTCAATTTTCCCTTTATAATTAGAGTTAAATTTTCTAAATGAAGATCCATCCGCTGAACGAAGAAAAACTTAAAAAAGAACTTTTCAAGTGCTTCGCTCCATATAATGAAATTTATAAAGATCACGCAGCTTTCAATATGAGTAAATAGGAGGAAATTAACTTCTTAGCAAATAGTTGGAAATAATAGCCTTTTTTTTTTTTTTTTTTTTTTTTTAAACGTAAATCATAGCAATCAATATTATTGTTAGGATTTTTGCACATAGATAGACAATTTTAGTGAAATTATATTGAAATTGCTAGATTTTTCTGTGGAGTGTAGCATGAAAAGCTGAGAGAAAGGATGATTTGCCAGAAAAATAAGAATACAGGGATAAGTCTATTTAACATTGAGCAAATGGTTATCCTGCTGAACTGGCGAGATATCGCCATGATGGTGATTATTTTGGCGCCTAATATTTGTCGCCAAATTTTCCAAGGAATCCTAAAAGTCACCAAACAAGGCGATATTTTGGTCATTTCCTTGTATTACCATAATAATATTGTAACTGAATAACTGTAATTGATTTCATATGCAACTATAACCGTATCTGGCCCTAATTTGCCTTCCAGTGATTTCGAGACGTACTAGATATTTCTCGACGGCCGGGGGACAACTCGGAGTGAGCATCAGTTTGTCAGTTGTTAGTTAAGCGTGGTTCGGAGTATTGAGATATCTCCGTGTTAGCTTCGCTCTTCAGATGCGCATCTGCAGTTTGTAATTTCTTTTCTTATCGTTTTGCATTCTTCATTCAAAAGCTTATGGTAATCGTAGTACAGTTTTGTAGCCATGTAGAAGCAATAATACCTGTTGAGCTTCTGAAATGTTTCGGAAACAATCTTACTTTTCCTGGTTTGGTTTGATTCGTAATTTCCAATCTTACAGCCGAGCAACCAGGAATATAAAAAGCTTTCCCTAAAATTATTGTCATTTTCCAAACTAATTCACGTAAAATTTCAAATATTGTCGGACAATTGTGAGGGAATTTGTGAAAATCATAAAATAAAGACTCCCGTCCCCCAAATATTAGCGTAATGTCTGTCAGTCGAAGAGGGAAAAAAACTTATTTAATGATCCAATAGTTCCCGTTTTAATTCAAAATTCATTTATAGCATGAATTTTGTCAAATTGAGTGTGTTGGTTGAAAGCAAATACATTTAAAAACCAAAGGTACTTGAATTACGGAGGCAGCATAACAAGATATCACGATAATGAGCTCAACAAAAAAATATGTTTCAAGCATTAAAATTCGAGTTTTTCCGTCCCCGTGTGTATTTTTTGTTCTTTATGAACTAAATGATATAAACCAGACAATAAAACTATTATTACTTTTATTTACACCTTTTAAATAAATAAATAAGTAAATAGATATTTCTGTTAAATAAAATTAAAAATAGAAAAAAGATATAAAATACTGCAATCTAAGTGTTGCTACAACATATCAGTATTACGATGAGTTTTTACTTTCTATTGAGACGAAAGTAAAGTAAAAAAAAAATAATAATAATAAAAAATTTTTTTTAAATCTGAAATGTTTCAGATTTTAAATTACGTCCAAAGGGGCGTTTTTTAACATTTTGTGTGTTACCTTTCTTTATTAAATATCATGTTCCTCGCACTTAAACCATAAGATCCAGTGCAACAGCAATATCTCAAAATAGTTTTAAAACGAGCATATCTTTAGAATTTCCGATACAGAGACTCACGCGCTGGAGATAAAAATGTTTTTTCTGCTCAACGTTGCCATTGCTCGCTTTGAAATCCTTGAGTTTGTTAATCAAAAATTCGTCAAAGTTTTAAAAAATAGGAAATCGATCATAAAACAAATTTCAAATTTCAAATTTGGTCTTCCACATGCTCATATTCGTTGGAGGATTACGTTATTCAAAATTCGATGACTCTATGTACCGTTATTTTATGACAATGTGAGAAATATACATACATTTACGCAGATTTTCATTATTTAATTTCTTCAAATATAATGCAGGACTCTAACATTTTATGGCAACAGTTTGAAAAGTGAACCGACATTTATCCGTCCGACGCAAAATGCCAAAACGAAACTAATAGTCCTTCGGGATTCAAATCCCTTTGGACTAATAATAATTAATAAATACACAAATAAAATTCTTTTAGAGTGGCACATAATGCGTGGCATCAGAAAAGGCTTTTATCTATTGTACTATTAGTGTAAACATAAATAAAACTTGCTTCAAAACATTTTTAACAAGGACGAATTGTTTTTAAATGGATAATTTTGTTTTACACTGATGAGTATAAGGGTTAGGAAAGGCATTCAGTTTTAAGCAAAATGGAAAAAATGCTTTCTTTCAAACATATTAATCTGCAGATGATGATGCCAGTAACATTTCACTTATTTCATCTAGAATGCGTTTACTTAAAGGTTTTCGTTATTATGCTGAGCAGTTATTATGCTGAGCTTACAGTTGTCGAGTGACAATGACCTCGAGATTTCTCTCTCCATTTGCTTAATGGAGGTGAGAATCACCGGAAGAAAAACCCGTTTCTTCCTGTTCTCGGTCAGACGATACAATGAGCTAGAACACAAATAAATGTTGCATGAGCTGAATTTTAATGTGCTCTGAACCTAGCAATGGCATTACGTGGGCGTAAATCTTTCACAAAGCGTGCCGAAATAATAGACAGATGAAAAACCCGCCCTTCAACTTTAAATTAGGCAAAGCTCAACTTAGATGGGTATTAATTTTAATTCTTAACCTTTCACCGCTAAATTCAGTTACAATAAGAGATTTATATTTTCTTCCCCTTCCTTTTTTAAAATTTCACTTTTTTTTTTTTTTTTTTTTTTAATTTCAAGATATTCTGGAAGAAAAATACAACTATTTAAAATATTCTGCATATTTTCTTGCATATTCTAAGATTTTGAATGCTGTTAAATAATTACTCTAATTATTTTCAACATTAAGGTGAAATAATTTTTTTTATTAATGTGGTTTTTATTTCAAGGAATTTTAAAAAATCATGACTACAAGAAAAATTTTATTTGCAATCAAAAATAGTGCACCATTTTGGCCAAAATATAACGTGGAGTTTTTAACCTTCTGCCAAACTATGTTCATAGGTAAAGGAAGTTATGTTTTCCGGTCGAAAATTCTATAGTGATTTTTCTGTTGTTATTAGGTATAATTGTAACAAATTAGATCTCCACAACACATTTTTGTTATTTTCGCAAAGATGTCTGAGTGTGAAGATTTCTTGATCACCTATATACCTTACTTCAAATTTCTGTTTTACATATTTAAGGTTTCTGCATTCACATATAGAGTTGATTGGATTTTGGGTAAATTTACAGACCTGGAAATCGTGCTTTACTTCTAACCTTTAACAGTTTTTAATGAAAACCCACATTAAAATATAATCCAAAACTTTTCAGTTTTAATATTTAAGACTTTTATATCAATGAGAACAATACATTAGGTTTGTGCTGAAATTTATCAATCCGAAGTGATACTCAACTTGCAGCTCTGAACAACTTTTCGTGAAATGAAATAATCTAAAATTTGTTATTTAAAACTCGTATATGCATATAAGATACATATGCAGTCAGGATTGAGAATAACGTATTAGACTTTTACTGTATATGCTAAACCAGAAGTGGTGCTGGGAGGTCTTGGAAAAGTCCAGAATACTCTTATTATAACTCTTATGATAAGTTTAACCTAAAATAATGTAGCACATATTAAGGCTATTTCTTTTATATTTAAACATGATTTTTAGTTATGTGAAGCCGTAGAAGAGAATGATTTTTATGACAACACTTCATTTCCAGAACTTCAAAACTTTTGTAATGCAGGCATGTTGCTAAAAAAATTGTGCTCTTAAAATGCTGATGATAACGAAGCACAAGAGCAAATAGCAAATTCGAAAACATCTATTGTTTACATCTAACGGATCATGGAACGGATGCTAGTCACTATTCAGCAGTAATTTCAAAAACAAACGATTATTGTTCATTGATAACTAAATATCACGGAGATATACGTGCAAATCAAAATGATTTGGATTTGTTCATATTATAGCAACAACACACCAGAAAAATAAATAACAGTATTCGTTTGGAAGTAATTACTTTAAACATATTATAATATATGACTTTATTTAATTATACAGCAATTCAATTATATGGTTTTGAATTGCCCAATAAAATAAAAAATTTGATAAAAAGAAATCAGTTGGGCAAACATTTGATTCTGCTTACATTAATTTAGAAAAATCAGTTTTAATACATGGTTGATTCCACCTAATAAAATATAATCCAGAATTTTATACTATAGACCTTTCTATTTATTGGAACAACAAATTAATTTCTAGAAATGAATTTAGAATTTATAGAAAAGAAATGAATTTCTATTTACAAACGATCAACCGGAAGTGATACAATACTTAAAGCTTATGGCTATTAAAACTGGAATCATAGCGATGAGCTGGTCTTATCAGCTTTTTTTAGTTATAATTTTAAATGAAAATATATATATTATTACATAATCTGATATGATACTCAGAACATCTATATTATCCGTTTTCAGAACATCTCCAGTATATCACGTTCATACGAGTCGGGATCACCTTTCCTGTTTCCTAAAAAACACCTTGAAAATTTAAAATCGCTTTTGTATGTGAGGCTGAATTATGTTCTTGAGAATATAGTATTGCTTTTAAATGAAATAAGTTATTTAAAATATCATGTTTATAAAGTAGCACCCCACCGGTGATCGAGCTGTTAAAGACTGCTCAATACTTGTAATTCATCCCGTGTTCAAAACCAGACAAACGGGACAGCTGTATGGTTGGTTTTCGCAGCTTTTCTTGTGTATAACACTAATATGAGTCAGTTTCATTTAGAAAGCCCTCTACGAAAGTATCCCTCCGCGTAGGCAGACAGCTCTTGCCTGTTTTGCCATATTCAGATAACCTAATCTAGAATTGAAATTAGTTATTGCTAATAATATGAAAAGTACTCGTAACTGAATTCTAAATAATTATTTTATAAATTTTATCAAGGAGCATTAGCCAGCAAATGATTAAATGCGTACAGAATAGTTTCATACCTTTATTAAACAATATACTTTCCTTTTACGTCTTAACTCTTTTAGACGAATTTGCTGTTAACTTGTCTTTTTCTATTCCTTTTATTTCTTCACCGTTTTCTTACTCTCTGACGTACCTATTATTTATTTATTTTTTATTCTTATTAGGCTTTATTTTACCGGTTTAATTTACATTGCCATGAGAAATAGCCTCTTATGGACGTAGAGGACGTTTTAAGGAGTGTTGGCCCGTATTCATGTTACACATGGGAGAAAGCACAAAAATTTATCTATAGTATTTCGTTTGCTGTGATTCAACCGTAGGGATTTGAAATCGGGTCAGTCACCTGTGTTCAGCGTTCTTATCGCTTGGACATTGGTAAACTTGAAAGCAACATTCCTCGTTTTTCTTGGCATTAGGAACATTCCCTCGTTTTGCTTGGCAGCTCATTTGTGCTTTTTTAGTATAGACGTAATGTATAAATGTAGTTATAGTTTTAATACTTCAGAACTCAGTCTGAAGTCAAATTTGATATAATTTTACATTTATGTGATTTTTGTAAGTTACCTGAGACATAAAATAACAATTGTTATAATATTTTAAGATATTTTTATCCTTTATGTATATTTAAATCTAAAAATGTTACATCAAGTCGCTTTCAAAGAACTACAACATAGATAATATGTAGTCAGACGCAAGTGGAATGATTGGAAATGTGTTAGTTGCAAAAACATAGATTCGTTTCAAATTAATCGTATTAATGCACTCTTTAGATCTTCATTTATATTTTTATAGTATAATAAAATTCAAGTCGGTATATATGCTGGTCGACCACTGTATAACGTTGTCCCTTCGTAGAAGATAATGGCATTTTTATGCAGGTTGACCAATGCTCGCCAAGGCAAAAACTCTCACAACGCTGTCCTGGGATACTTCAAAACTTTTGTAAGTCCCTGCACCTTATAGGAAGATTAGTTCTTGAATTGAAAATATGGTGTCAACATGAAAGGTGTCAACATGACGTAGATTTTTAGTTTGCTGTTCTAATTAATAAGGTAAACGAATATAATATCCTATTTACATGACGGTGTCCCAGCAAAACGATTTGGGCACCTTTAATGAGGACTGCTTCTTTCTAGGTAAAAATTGATCAAGTGCCAGTATTAACTCGTGCCGGTGCTTTTATGCCAAAGCATAGTCATGGAGGTTTTTCTGTCTTCATGAACACTGACTGACTTGCATGATGCCAGAAATTTTGTGACGTCGATATGAAGACGAATCCTTCTTTGTATTCCTATTAGAAACATTTGCAGTTGTATATAATTATATCTTCCTCATATAAGAACAGCTAACTCTGCATGCATTTTTATTTTTGTTAAATGCTCTTGCTAAATGCGCAATTATTCTTTTAGCGTTAAACAAAAGTTCTTTCTGCTAAACTAAACTTAATTTCAAAAATGTATTTCACAGTCATACAGTAATGGATCTTTTCTGTTGCAGGTCAACATTCGTCACGCAGTTTTCTCAGTTAAAAAAAAAAAAAAAAAAAAAAAAAAAAATTTGCAAGTGATTGATTTTTCTAGCGAGAAAACAGACTTTTACTATCAGTTCATTTAGACTGGGGTAAAATATTTCTAAACGTAAGAAATATAGCTCCTAGGTTTCTGTAAAGCACTAGCAGTATTGTTTGCTATCAATCGTCAACTAACTCTTAGGTTAATTATTTCCATAAACAAAGGATGAATTTGAATGTTTCACTTTAAAAGCTTTTTATTGACTATGCTTACTTTGAAAATAAGAATTCTTATTTAACACTTATAGAACGCTTTCTTATCTCTTGTAAGAGGTAAGAAAAACACCCTAAATATAAAGGCCAATAAGCAACGGAGAACTTCTTGCATATATCTTCCTGTAGAAAATTATTTAGCGCAAATTTTTTATCTAACTGAAATAATCACATATGTCATAAAGTATACCGAATTATTGCCATATCAGTAAAAGGCAATTGAGGAATATTCAAAAGTGTTGGAAAACCGGTGTGCTCGATCTGTCACGAAAAATGATGGATCGACTAAGTGCTAGAAACGTGGGCTATACTGCAATAGCATTTTTAAATAAAGCTTTTATATCTTTAAAATGTATCCCTATCATTTTGTCCTCTAAAATTATTAATTTAAAAAATTATATAACAATTTGAAACATTCTGTATATTCATCGCATTGTTGAAATCTCGATTAAAATTCAAAGAAAACTTCAGTTTTAAAACGTGATCTTTTCTCGGAAAAAAAAAAGGAATTTTTGTTATTAAAAACGTTAAACTCACGTAAAAGTAAATAAATAAAGAGGTTTACAAAGAAAATAAATAAAGCAAAATTTTTTCAGGCAGTAAATAATTTTTATTACTATGAAGTAAAGGACTATAAATATAAATTGCACCTAATTTGTATGATGAGTGCTATAAAACGCTTAAGAAACGATTTGTTTGTTTAAAGGACACAAATGGATGATTCCATCAAGCTTCGGGAGGTTTTTGATGCAGCAATAATTCTTCAAGAAGAATCTTTTTATAGTTCATAAATCATTTTGGATTTAAAAGCCTTCTTCGCCATTTCGTTTTGCTCTTTTAAAACGGAAACTGGAGCGAGTCGAAGTAAGTCAAGAATTCTGAAGACTTTGAATGAAGCAAAACATTTTAAGTCTGTGCTTTTGGATTATAGAAAGCTAACCACCACTCATCAAAATAATTTCAAACATCATCACACGCATTGTTTTTATTTTTACTTTTTCCTCTCTACGTTTCTTTGGCTTTTCAAGTTTTATATTTAGTATTTAGTTTTAAACAATATTTTAAACCTTTTTTCGAGAAATATCAGCTTGTAAATCTGAATATATCATGCATAGCTTTCTAATCTTTGAAGAAAGAATAAATTTTTATAAATACACCTTCGAAACTTCATGTGGAAACGCAAATTTCTGTGGCTTAATTCAAAGATGTTTCTATTTTGCTATACTACGAAAATACTACACATTTAGTTATATCTATACTTCATATTTTGAATCTTTAAACCTTCTAATAGGTTCTATGTGTTTCGTGAAATTCACTTGAGTAAAGACACGCAGAAACTTGATGCTTATGTTTATTGTGAAGAAAAACATAATAAAATGAAGAAACAAATAACACTATAAAGTGCTGAAATCTAAGATTCTTCTTGAACACATTCGTTCTCAATTTTAGTACGTATTCAATAAATTTCCTAAGACATTGAATATTATCTTTATAACATAGACCTTGTGTTAATTTATTTTACCAGAATGAATTAATACGTTTAGAGCACATTAAACGTTAAGCTAAACATTGATATTTGGTAAGTTAGGCTGTAATGAGTAATCGTATTATCCGTGCGTACGCTCATGGTGTAAATGGTTAATGCATCTACTTGCTAACTGTCGAGCTCACATGATTTCTCATGCTTTCTGCTCCGAAAAAAAATACAGTATTCTGCTCAACAGTGCCTCTAAAATATGATGGAAGGTAATTCATCCAAACCTGAAGTGCTGTAAACAATATTATGTTTTTCTGAAACATGGCATATAAATTCTGATCCAGCGGAATTCAAATCAAGGATCTCCCACTTACGTGTTAAGTTACACCACGGGGCTCGACTCGATAAATCCTTACATTTTCCTTTATTTAAATGCGACTGGGAAGAAATACAAGATCCAATCGACTAAATCTAGGCGGCTGCGATTTATTTTCCACCACAGTTTGGTCATGAGATTATTATAGAAACCGTTATATTGTTTTCAGCCAGGAAACTTAAAAAATTCAACCTTGCCCTGACCGGGTTTCAAATCACGGATTTTCTGTTTCAAATCACGGATTCTGGACGCACTGACCATATACAAAGTAACAACATGAAAAGGGGAAATGCGATCATTCTTTGCTAGGTGTTTAGAGGGCTTTTTGGCATGTGATATTTTAAAATTATGATGGGTTTATCGAAACGTTCTGTTTCAAATCACGGATTCTGGACGCACTGACCATATACAAAGTAACAACATGAAAAGGGGAAATGCGATCATTCTTTGCTAGGTGTTTAGAGGGCTTTTTGGCATGTGATATTTTAAAATTATGATGGGTTTATCGAAACGTATATAGATCATAAATTGAAGGACAATTGCATTATAGCATAGCTGAATCTTAACTGTCTGATATCCTCACACTGCAAATATTTTGTCAGTTTATAAAATGTAAAATGGTCCGAGAGCTGAGTGTTTAATGATTCATTAATTTGAAAAATCCATGTCATATGGCTCTTGCATAACACTAATGACGCAGATACTTCCATAAGGCTTCAGCCAATAATAAGTTTAAAATGTTATTATTAACTAATCAAAATAAACAAAAACAAACCATTCTAAACTAAGATTTTATCGTGAACATTTCGTACGCTCTCTCTCTCACTTCCGTCCTGAGAGTCTACTTGCTGTGTTACTATGCTTACTTTACTGAAATTCATTGTTCTGAAGATACAGAAAAGAAAGAAATATGATATCAAAAACCGGTGCAGAGATATCACACTTCGCGCTAATTAAAGCTACGACTGTGTTTCTCAAGAATAAAAGAAACGTTCAATCGGTTTCGAAGACTGCTGGCATCATTATGCATCAAAATCTGAATCATTATACTTCCATCCAAGGGAGGCAAACCTGTACAAAAACTAAATCATTCTGGACAGGAAATTCATCTTGAACAGATTGCATTCGCTCTCTGCTTTCCTGGCTAGCTAGGCTGCTGTCGCTGTTTTTCATCCCATAATATCTTAAAAATCTAAATGATCTTCAGGAATAGGCATACTTACTGCGCCAATTTATCAATAACGCATGAAAATTGTTCATTTATTAAAAAATGTTTTATCATGAAATAATCTTTTATTTTGTGACAAACGTTTGCACATATCTAATTCTTCTTCTTGTTATCATTATTAATTATTATTATTATTATTATTATTAGATATATATATTATATAAGTTACATACCAGCTAGATTCCGAAATTTTGTTTGAAAACTCCTTTGAGAGCGGTAAATGAATTGTATTTTCAAGTTTAGAGAACAGAATAATGCAACCAGACAGCTTAACCAGAAAATGCCTTTGGAAGTAATCATGTAAAAATAATTAAAATTCGTATTTCATTATCTTTATTTGACTGCTTAGTTTGTAGGGTTTCCTTTAGTTCAACTAACGTATTATTCAAATTTTTTTAGCTTTCCTGAGCTCCTCAACTTCCTCTCGCATTTCCTCGCCAGGATGTAAAGTTAACTGACTATTTAAACGGGTGAATCTTGGTGTTTATTCAGAGCGTGCTTCCGCTACCCAGCCAAGGCACATTTCGTTTCAAACCTTGCTGTTACTCTGATATGCCTTTTGGCCATTCTGAATAATTTAGGTTTATTGAGTCAACCTAGATTAGCCGTAACTTAAAGTGCTAGACCAGCAGTATTCTTTTTTTTTTTAATTTTGGATTTATTCTTTCTGTTCATAGTTGAAATTAATAATGTTTATTTTCATCCTTCTTCTGTGCGAGAAGACGCCAGGTTCATTAGTAGGATCTAGATTAGTTTATGTGGCCTAAAAGAAGTAGATCCCATAAGTTAACATGGCTTATTTTACATGATCACATAGTAGTACCCGAATAAGGAAAAAATGTCATTATGATCTCGGAGCACTGGAGTCGTTTACTCGGGTAAAACAGTTAAAACAGCGAAGGATTTGTGTGTTGTAGCACCTCATTTAGTTTGAATACGAGCTCTTAACCGTCTATAGGATCGATGAGTACCTTGATTGAATAGGAATAGGAAATGGGTCAAGAATGGAGTGATTGACAGACACAGTCATTGATTTGCGAGCAGAACTTAAGCATGTCCGCGTTTCTAACAAGTACAGTCATTAGATTCATTTTGGAAAAAATGACGCAACAAATTTGTAGTGTATTCGTCAGGACTTGAACTTCGGACGTTACGATTACTAGTCAGACGTGCTTTTCAGTTGCACGACGAAGGCAAGAGGAGAGAGAAGGAGGGAGAAAATACCTTATCTTATATCCATACCTTCAAACGCGAAATGGAATAAGGAATTTTAAGACACACTATTCTGCCAAGACTGGGTTGAATGGCAGGCGTATACTCTGCAAAGGGATCGGTTTTACGTAAGTACCGGCAATATTCTTCGATGCTGAAGAATGAACTATGCTGGAAGATTTGTAGCATGGGACAATCATTCAAATGAGGGTTCTACTTTTGTATAGTGTATTTCTGAGAGTTCTTTCTTCTATTATCTGAAAAGAACGCGATTCTAAGAAAGGTTTCTTATTGCGTTTCGGGCCCATAAATCTGATTATACCATTAGAGTTCTGCTTTGAAATTTGGAATTATATCGTTGTAAAAAATATGTGATCTACCGTAGGTGTTATAACAGTTGCAAATGTGAATTAACATAATAACGTCCTAGAAATGGAGGAATCCTAGAAATCCTAGAAATATTGCAAACAATTCAGTAAGAAATAAATCAGAAGAATAGTGAATTGTCATAAGACTTTTATCACATCTCGTAACTATATCGTAACTAAATTTGAGAATTTTGCTCCGGCGTTTTCTCCTGGAAATTATTTTATACATCTTTGCCAATAACATTCGAGGAAATGGCAGGGAATCGGAGGAAATTCGGATACTGAATGTCTTAATGAATTGTAGAGGATTTAAAATGCCTTCACCCGGGAATCTGAGATTAAATGCAGTTGCTTTTTTCTCTGTATGAACAGTGTAATCTAATTAGGTACCATGCATAAAAAATACTTACTTTTTATTCGCGGTATGCTTAACCGTTTTAATTTCAACATTACAGACTGTAATGGTAATAATATATCTCAGGATCCTGAAGGGGCCCACCAGCGGCCGAGCGGTAAAGTCCCTGAACACTGGTAGTTCGGTTCGAGGTTCGAATCCCGCGAACGGGCTGGCTGCATGGGCGTTTTCGGGTTTTCCCCATGTGTAACGTGTATACGAGCCAGTTTCCCTTAGAAAGTCCTCCACGAAGGCATCCCTCCTCTTAGGCAGATAGCCCTCGAGGCTTTGCCATAATCACACACACACACAGGATCCTGAAGGCATTCTTATCGAAGATTCAACATGCTTGCTAAATTCGAACCTATTATATTGAAGAATACCTACATATTTTTGCTGATGATTTCTAAGAAATTAAATTACCCTTGCTTGAATGTATTTGCTACTATTAACTGTCTTTAATTAGAATGCATTTTCCAGTAATTAAAAGTGCACCCAAGTTTTAGCATACGAACTTTTTCGGCATGTACTATTTAACAGAACATTACGAACTTTCATTACCTATGTTACAGAATATTCCACATTTCTTGTTATTGTAAGACATTTTACTTACTAGATTCATTAGATATTTTAGAATTTAATTCGTCTAATTTTAATCAAAATGCTAACTATTACTGAACTTAACCATGAAATAATTATTATATTAATAATATATAAATTATAATATACTAGTAAATATAAAATTATTTATTAATATAATAAAATGTAATGTAGGATGATAAAATTTTGTAAATATTTTATAAATTGTCATTTATAATTCTTATTATTTATAAATATTATTTTATGAAATATCCTTATAATTATTTATTTGTAAATATTTTGTAAAAATTACTTAAATAATTTTATAAAATAAATTTGATTAAAATTTATAACAGCCTTTTTATAAAATATTTTATAAAGCGTAGTAATTATAACAGTTCGTTTCGTTATCAATCATTTTAAAAAACACATCAGTTTCTTATAAATTTTTCTCGTCCTGTCAGTTTTTGTTTGGGGGGGATATAATTTCTTTTCGGGTGTCTCATTTATGCAGCAAGATACGTTTCAGTGTGATGATTGTGATTATTCAGTTCTACATTTTCGTAATTAAATTTTCCAGCATTTTCGTAATTAATTTCGCATAATATTCACTCTAGTTAAATAGTCTTTATTACAACTTTCAATTCATAACTATTTAAGCGAATTTCATTTCACTCTGGTTAAAAATCCTACTTTTTACTTTAAAAGTGCAATTATGGTAAAACAGAATAACATAAAGATACAAAACAAAAGCACATGTACTAAAATATACGTCACATTAGAATGGTCATCATTTTATGTCTTCGTGCAAATGATCGAACAAAATGAGATACTGAGTGATTAAAATCTCTGAGTCCGGCTTGAGTGAAAGAATAAAAGTTAGGATCGAATTCGCCTAAAATTCGAACACTACTTCTAGCCTAGCTAAATTTTACAGAATAAAAGCATATGTTGAAAAATGATAATAACGGTAATGGTAATAAAGCTAATATGAACGATAAAAATAATGTTCGCGTTTAATTTTTTGTATTAAAATTAATTGTTTTAAGTTTAATTGAATATTTTCAAAATTTCACTTTCTTGTATATTTTCCTATTATTATAAATACCCAATAAAATTTTTATTTTAAAATTTGAAAAACCACATGAAAAAAGCTCAAACATAAATATTTTTGAACTGATATGTCAAGTTTGCATTTCAGCTTCAAGCAATACGAATATTTAAAATACCGTTTAAACTATGCAGGATGCTTCCTCAATCTTAATCTTATTGACTACCTTTTTAAATACCTATAATTTCGTGTCTGATATGGAAATTACGTTTTTTGGCTCTTCATTCTTGTTCATTGGAGACACAAAAAATACATTTTTCTACATGAATCTATAGATCTACATCGCCATGGGATAAAGTTACCATCAAATTTAGAGCTCTTGGAACCTTGAGGGCTGTTCCAACATGGTTGAGTAACTAAGCGACGAAAAAAACTCTCCCTTCGGTCTGTTGAATTTGAAACCTTCTCTTCATAAAATCACTGTTTCGCAATAAGAAAATAATATATTTTTATTTTCTCCCACGTGTCCTGATTTTGAGGATGAAACGGATTTTCTCCTCTATGGCCCGGATATTACACATGATAAGCAGCGCGAAACATCAAGTCACTAAACGGAATTGTCATTTAACGATCATATGAATTGACAATTCAGCTCAAAATTAGGCGTTATGTTTCGCTTTGTAAAAAGAAACAGAATTTTTGGAATTTGATATGCAAATTCATGTTCGTAGAAATGACGTATATTAGTAGTATTACTGTTACTATTGCTATTATCGGTGGAAATCTATCCTCAAGTCCCTAGGAATTGATCATGTTTAATTACGGTATTTTACTGGAAAGCATTCCTTCCTAAATGCTCGGAGAATAGTTAACAGATGTAGGCAATCAACAAATGCGTTGCAAAAATGAGTTTTTTTTCAGTTATTTGTATTTCTTTTCGCTTTTCTAATTCGCTTTTTGATGTCAGAAAAGAGTCCACCATCAACTTGTTATACTATCCGGAAAGTGGTACCTGCTTAGTACTAAAAAAACGAAAGATATTAATTTAATTAATGTTTTTATTTTGAAGGTGCATTTTTGAGGCTATTAATTCTTATAAGCACGTATGAAAAAGAGGCACTTATCGTACTGCAGATAAGTTTTTGCATACATTTGTCGGCCGTACCTCGAAAAATGCAGTTACTGTTAACTGGAGCTTTTCACTACCAGAAGAACTCTTTCTGTTTAAAAACCTTTTTATTTTGTAAAAAGATAATAAGCCCTGAGGATTGAAGTCAGAGGCCGTAGGCCATTAGCTACCAAACCTTCTTCTAGTGTCGTCATCTACATAAAGAGCAGCTGTTGTGTGTGATTGACTACATGATATAACTCTACTACCGAAATTATTCTGAAAATATGTCCATCTAACAGTACTTTCTAGAGTTACTTGTCATTGTCAGCTGTTTTCTTGACGATGTTTAATTTGTACATAATCACAGATGTAAATTTCAAATAAATACTCAACTTTTCCACTGTTGGTAAGTTACAACTAAAGCTGTGTAATCTATTACAACTAAAGAAAGGTGGATTTCTTCTCTACAGCCATATTAATTTTGCTATTGAGAAAACAGCAGTATTGCGCATTGCAGCTTGAAGCATTACAGTCACCAAATACAATTGCTCTCGAACAACATATCTGATTGTTTCCTTCAGATAATCGCTATGACATTTAGCAACCTTTAGTAATAAAACGGAAACCATTGCAATTTCTGATATATAGAACGGCTTTATTTCTGACAATCAGCACGCCTGCGTTCATTCCATCGCTAAGCATGATTTGCAGTTAATCAATTAGCTTTTAAATTCTCTTTCATCTGCTCATCATTTGCATAAACTTTTGGCAAATGAAATAAGCTTCAATGTTAGTAAAACTTAAGTGAAATTGTCAAAGTGAAGCTGAACGCCACAACAAGAGTTCCGACTAATGACAAATGGCAATAAGCAATGGACAAGCGGCAGAAATGTAAGAGAAGGTTATGCTAAAGCTTGTTTTCAGGTATCGTGGCTCAGTGCTATGGGGATTTATTGAAATAATATCCTAAAATAATCACATCCAAAATAAAAGACTTTGTTTAATTAAATTCTTTCGTTCTTTATCAAACGCATGCTGCTTTCTAGAGGCCTTGCATGTTACTTTAGTAGGCTAATGCGTTACAGTATCTGTAAAGAAGACTCAGAAAGCATGTACAAATTCAAATTCTAATCTTAGATCATCTTTAGAGAACTCTGTATTTAACTTCAATATTTAAAATTTATTTTTAAATTTCAATTTCACTTTTTAACGAAGGCATAATGGTTTATTACCATAGTAAATAAGAAAAATCATTAAACATTGTGTCTTAAGGATCTTCTTTATGAGGTATTTCTCCCGCCTTCTTACCGAGCCTTCGTGGTGTAGTGGTCTGCACGCTCAGCGCGTAATTGAGAGGTCCGTGGTTCAATTCCTGGCGAAGGAGCTGCTAATTTTTCATCTCTCCTGCTTTCGAAAAATGCCTAATGTCTTTAAAGTGACGCTCGAACTAAAAGGGTGTTGGATGATGATTCTCCTCACCCAGGATTTTGCGACTGGGTCCCCTAAAAACCCCAGTCGCCCTTTAAAAGGCGGAGTATATAAGGTATTTCTCCCGCCTTCTTAGCGAGCTTTCGCGGTGTGTTGGTCTGCAGCGCGTACTTGAGAGGTCCGAGGTTCGATTCCCGGCGAAGGCATTGCTGACGTTTCATCATTCCTGCTTCCAAAAAATAGCTAATGTTTCTACACCTTTAAAGAACATGAAAAAGACGCACAAAAATTCTCTAAGGTGAACAGCTAAGGTGAACTCTAAGGTGAAAGCTAGACTGTATCTGTAAAATTCCAGATGATAAGACAAACAAATTTAAATATATTAAAATATTAAGATGAAGTAAAAGGCTTTCACATGTAATTTATCAAGAACATATCATTGTGAAAAGATTATTTACAAATATTAACAAACAAGTAAGATTTTTATTGCTGAAAAACAGTATTTTTTTAAATTTAAGCAGCTTCAGAATTTAATACAGAACTTTAAACTTTCTTTAAGCTGTAGAATTTATGGGGATTTGGAAAGGAAACGTAATCAAAGTTCTTGTACTCTATGTTTGTGCTCTATAGTGAGTAAGAAATATTAATTTATAAATGATATTGATCAGTTTGTGGTATTCTTAATAAACATGTTTGTAGCAATTATATTTTAATATATATTCCAGTTTTTTGTACAAGTCCTTTGTTCCTAGCAACATGCATTTACATGGAATGGCATTTTTAAGGAACATAATGAATATCTTATATAGAAATAGTTGATTTATCTATTATTTGTGTTGTGTATTTAAGTATTCTGTACTTCATTAAAATATAAGCTCACCATACCATATTACCGCTTATAAGAAAATCATTTCACGCTCTAGCCGTAAATTTGAAAAATTATAAATAATGTGCAATATTTATTATAATCGTGTGAGGAAAATAATGTAGCATTTTAGATCTAAGCAGAGAAGTGTATTTTTGATGTTAATGATACAACTATTTTCGCAACACTTAGAAGCCCTTTTATGTGAGCTATTTTTTTATTTTAATTCGTTAGTTTAAATTTTGTAATTTTCAGATCCATAATTTATGTCATGTTTATTTTTAATTTAGGTTTATTAGGAGCTTCTGAAGCTCCTAGGAACGAATCAAACAGCGATCAGCCACAGCTACCATGTCCTGGAGAATGTGTTCATGCTCTCACTTCTATTTTATGCAGTAAAGTTATAGAACAATTTCAGTGCGGTGCATCTTATTTGAGATGCTGCGTCAGTAGTGACTTTAACTTTGGAACTGTAGTGGAAACTTCTGCTCCTCTTCCTGAAGAAACTTCTACAGAGACAACAGCAGAATATAATGTATACCTCTTGACAACACAGGCCGATAAAAACACGGCTTCCAATAATCCCCAGCAATCATCCCAGCCACAGCCATCTGCATTACCTCCAACAGCATCCCAGACAGTTACTCCACAAACTATACAGACGACTAAAAAACCTCGGCCGTGCCCAGGTATTTGCGTAGAAAATATTTTCGTTCGATATTGCAGCGGTACTCTTCCTGAAGGGCAGTGCGAAAGGGGTACAACTTGCTGTTCTTCAAATCAAGATGAGGAACCACAGCAAGTGCCTCCTACAACTACTTACAAACCTGTTACAAGGCCCAATGATAAGCATATACATGAAAACCCAAAGCCTATTCAGAATGCTGTAACTCCTGAGCCTTCGACTTTACCACCTAGTCCTCCTTGCCCTGGATCATGTGTTGCCCCTCTTTTTAGCCTCTTGTGTGATGCTGTGAATGAAAATTATTATTGTGCCAACGATGGTAGATGTTGCATTAGCAATGATGAAGTAGAAACGGAACCGTCGACCGCAGATGCGGTTTCTCTTGAATCTGATATCCCTTGCCCTGGAGCATGTATTCCTACTTTTTTGCAAGACATGTGTAACTACCCCTCTGAAATTATACCGCAAACAGGTTGTGAGGGAGATTTTATTTGCTGTTATCAACCAGATTTGAAAGACCACCTGCATGGTGATGCGCCCCAGATTCCTCTGTTACGTCCCATTGCTTCGCAGCCTGAATATCAGGCCATACCTCTGGGATCTCAAAATAATATACCCCACATTCGGCCTCCTCCCATTCCTCACCCTTATCCACAAAGGCCACAAGTTCCGCCTGTGGGAAAACCTGTGCCTTCACTTATTGTTCCGCATATCCACAACCAAGCTGGCGGAAATCAAGGCTACATAGCAGCAGGTTATCCAGGATACGTAGTTGCACCCCAAGTTCCATCATCAGATAATGGTCCAGCCGTAAAACCTGGTTATCCACAAAATGTGAATTATGGTAATAATCCTTATCAGCAGCAGCATTTTCCACATGGATCTGAAACAATAAATATCGGAATCGAAAACCAACAACCAGTGAGATTAACAGTTATGGCACCCCACTCTCCCCACATATCTCCTCATGAGGAGGAACAAAATTCATACAATTTCGATAGAAGGAAACCAAATATCACTCATATACCTATAAGGAATCCATCCGATTATTTACCAAATAAACCTGCATCTGAGAACGAACCAGTGCGTATTATTCCTTCTGCTTCTTCATCTCAGATTCAACAAGGAAGTAAACTTACAAATAAACAAAATCAGCATAATTCTCATGATCGTTTTGTTAATAGTAATATAGGTATTGCACCAGATAGTTTGAGGCCAATTCCAGTTGGCTTTCCCCAAAAGCCCCCTAATTTGGAAAAGTTTCATCCGCCTCCTTCTCCGGAATTTTCTCAACCCATACTATCTCCACCCAGTGGTGCGCCAAATGCGTCAACAATTATCGTGTTACATATGACAAAACCTACAGGCCAAGTAGACACAGTACACGAAGTAGTACCTCAAGCACAGGATCCTATGAAAACAACATTTGTACCATATCAAGAATCCTTCAGGCCTATACCAAGCCAACGGCCCTTGAAACTACGTCCACAGTCTTCATCAGCTCAGAAAACAGCGACATTGTCGCCAGAGATTGAGCCTATTCACATGTCTGAGGAAAGCATTCTAAGTTCATCAGATATTAATTCTGAAAATGTTAAAGTAGAACAAAGTAAAAAAGTTAAACCTGCTTGTCCGGGATCTTGTATTGCACCGTTCTTGAGATTCACTTGTTTCGGAAATAATGCTATTTACGATGGTTTTGCCTGTGAACAAGAAGGAACTATGTGCTGCACATCTGTAGAACACATAGAAAAGTACGAAGAGCATTTAAAAACAGGGAATGCTTTAGTACTAGTAAAACCAGATAGTGGAAGTAAAACAGATGGTAAGTTTTCTCTCCATCATTTATAAAATATATGTAAATTAACATATATTAATTTCTTCATTTCAAGTAGTCATTTTTGTAATATGTTAAATGTAGGTATTTTTGTAATTAAGTATTTTAATGTAGTTATTTTTATAATATGTTATGAGTTGAATTTTATGATTAATTTTAATCATATCCTCATCAGAAGAAACAATTTATTGTTTCAATTAATCATTTCTACTAAATTTATTCATATCAAACCAAACGTTTTCAAAACCGTACATCTTATTTCAGAGTATAAACTGAATATAATTCTTTATATAAATTAGTATTTATTAAAAGTAGGAATTAATTAAACTAATTAAATGTAGAAATTACCCAGAATCAATTAAAAGTAAAAATGTAAGAAGAAATATATTATATTTTGTTAAGAACAGAAATTTCCATACAGTATACCATCATCTATTTAGTTTTAATTCTTGAACCAGGAAAAAGAAAACAATTTATACTTAAAATACATCTCGAAGGCATTCATGTGAACAAAACTGTACAATATTTCTCATACGTCTGTGTTCACTAAGAAATTTTAAGAAATATTAAAATCTATAAATGATAAATGCCATTTTGAGATTTCCCGATGGAAAAGAAATTAAAATTTATTAAAAATTTCGATTTATCTTATTACTAACTGCATATATTAACCGAAATGATAGGTGAACATCATCTCTGTTTCAGAATTTTTTTTTTTTTTTTTTTTTTTTTTTTTTTTTTTTGATATACTGTATATTGTTAACTAAACAGCTCTTAATATCAATTACAAGTTTTGTTATCTCTGCTTACTTTCTGATCCTTTGTCGATTATTATAGACATTTTGAAAAGAAGTGAGAACTTTGGTAAATGTAATTTTAATCTGGATATCATCTAAACAATAACCGATCTTTAAAGAAGAACGGACTCGCCTTAAACAGATCTTTCTTTCAAATTAGGTATATTTTCTGTTCTTACCTGAATGCTTTCATTAATTTACGCTCTTATAAAAGCTAATATGCTTGTTTCTGTTAACAAAATATAACTAGCTAAAATACATATACGCGTCAGAAAATTCTCATTGCACGTTTTTCTTTTAAATACGTTAGTTACAAACACAAAATAAAAAGAACAACTCAGAATTTGGTTTCAAACTCTTTCTTTTTTGAATATATCATAGTGATAATTTATTGTAATTAAGTGAATTTAAAAAATTTAGTTTCTAAAATTTATACATTCTGAGATGACTTTAAATTCATTGTACTGTAATAATAATAATAATATTAATAATTTCAAAGCAACTTGGTTAACAAAATCTGTTTGCATAATTTACATTTTTGTATTACTAAGACCAGTTTTATAGAAAGATTATTTGATGTTAATACAACACAATGTTTGTTACTTGAGGACGTATATGAGGGTATTTCCTAAATACTTACTAACATAACATTTAGCGCAGCCGGCCACCACAAGAAAAAATTTTCAGTGGCAGCTTCAGTTTCAGCCCAGTGGCGTAAATAAGAGTATGCAAGGAATGCAGTCGCATAGGGGCCCGAAGGCTTAGGCGCCCATGAATTTCCTGATGGACTACATTTACACTTTTAAACTTAAAACATGTATAAAAATCATGAATTCAAGTACACGATAAAAATCATGTATTCGATACCAAAAAGTTTTCTTAAAAGAAAGGGGGGAAACTTTACTATACATATTTTCTACAAAAATTGTATGTTCAAATAGTTTTCTTTATGAAATTTATGATAAATATGTTTTATATTTAACAAATGTATCATTTGCATTATAAAAGTTCTTATTTATGACTTTTATATTATTGCATAAGTCATGTTCGTAAGCTCAGTTTGATCACAGAGCGCTATATATTAGTGCAATTTCTTTTTTGTACGTTTTACCTATCATGTTGTCTGTCAGTTTATAACATAACCAGTTATTTACTAGCTTTCTAAATTAAGCGAAAAAATTGAATTGGCGCATTTTATATAGAAACTCGAAATATGCTTGCATGTAAAACCTACCGGATTTTATTTAAAAATCTCCGCAAATCTAGATTTTCTTCCTTCCTTTTTAAGCACAGTAAATTTATTGGGGAGGCAGGAAAATTTTTTGCACAGGGGCCCAAGATCTCTACGTACGCCACTGTTTCTGACACATATGCTTTCCAATTTTATTTGAAAATATCAGTTACTAAGTATTAGCAAAACGATTTTATTTTTCTTTCACATATACCATCATCTTTTTTAAACCTCCTTAATGTGAAACATTTTATTCAAAACGTTTCTGATAAACAGACTAAGTTATTCCAGATGTCCTGCAACAGAACTCGTATAAATATTCAGGCACTTTGAACAAACAGTTTGTATTTAATACATGCAAATAACGAGACAGACATTCATTATTTCTTTGGATATCCTTCAGTTAAAATTACACTTTTCATGCACCTTGCCATAAATTCAGCTTATATTTTCATGTAAGAATGTTGCATTCTTCTTCCAGTCCTCCTTAAAAACTGCGCCCAACAGCGGCCGAGCGGTAAAGTCGCTGAACACTGGTAGTTCGGTCCGAGGTTCGAATCCCGCGAACGGGCTGGCTGCATGGGTGTTTTTTTCGTGGTTTTCCCCATGTGTAACGTGTATACGAGCCAGTTTCCCTTAGAAAGTTCTCCACGAAAGGCATCCCTCCCCTTAAGCAGATAGCCCTCGTGTGCTTTGCCATAATTAAATACACCAACACCGTAAAATTTGCTTTCAGTAGATCTGTCAAATTAATATCGTGTTTCCCTATTCTTTTCTCCAACTCACTCCATACGTGTTTGATAGGACATAAGTACGGAAAATATGGCGTTTTGTTAAGTATAGAACAGTTATATATAACCTTAAGCGAGCATTTCGGACAGTATGTTTAAAATCATTATTTTAAAAGAACTTGAATGTATTTTGCATTTCAAGTTTCCTAACAGATGCTTTCAGGTTTTTATTAAGAATATTTATATACTTATACTGATTCATGTTATTTTCTATAAAATCTAAATTTTCTCTCCCAAAGAAAGCGAAACATACCCAAACCATTATGCTACCATACCCCGTGCTTAACAGTAGGCAAGCGGTTTTTCGGATTCAATTCTGCATTCAGGTCTCCTCAAACATTAATTTTCCCATCGGGACCTAAATATATTACATTTTGACTTCTATAAATATATCGTGGATTGGGCGAATGCCAGAAATATTTTCCTTGACTTCTTGTTGACGAAAACTTCTTGTTGATAGCCCATTGTATCTCTATGCCCTAATGATCCTTCTAATAATTTCAATATTAACTTTTCTTTCAAACTGTTTTATAAATACGCTGTAAGCTCTTACAACACTAAGTTTCATATCTTGTTTCGGTTTTTATTAGATCCGCACAATTTCCGTTGTTTCGTAACAGCATAGATAGTTGAACGCTTTACATGAACAATTTTTGGAGTATCGTCTTGCTATGTTCAGTTCAGATATGGAACTGATAATATATTTTGCTAAACAAATCTTAATTTCTAAATGCGGGCAGTAAGTCTTTTAATGTATTTTCATCTGAAGAAAAAAAAAAAAAAAAGTAGGAAAATGAGAAACATCTTCTAACAAAACATCTCAGTAAAAATTTAAAGTTATTATGTGAGTTATCGATTAACACTTTTTGAACAAATTATTTTATTACAATTAATATTTTCACGATATTTATTTTGTTACAAGCAAGGCTTAAAATAGAAGAAAACGTAATGTGTAAGAAAAAAACTTAGAATTCTGTGTTTCAATATTTAGTAGAAGATCTATGCAAATAAATTTCAAAAGTGCATGTGTACAACAAACGTGAGCCACTGTAAACTTAAAAGGTATTTTCTCCGCCTTCTTGGCATGCCTTCGTGGTGTGGTGGTCTGTACGTGGGCGCGTATTCCAGAGGTCCGTGGCTCGATTCCCTGTGAAGGTGTTGCTAACTTTTCATCTCTCCGGCCTCAAAATAACCTAATGTCTCTACAAACTGACTCTTTAAAAAATGTTTGCCGCTCCTGATTTGGATTAAGTTAGTTCGTTGTTAAATAAAAGTTTTTAAAATGTTATTGGGTAAGTTAAGCGTGTAGCAGTTAAAATTAAATGTCACAGTTGAGAAAATTAATGTATCCTCGTGAAACAGTTGTACAAGGTATTACAGTAAAGTTTAGAGAATGATGTCAGGAATGCATATGCGCAGCAGTTCACGAAAGGTGAAGCAAGTAAAAAGTACTTCTAACGTGTTTTTACATGTCTGATCAAGGTTTAGAAATAGACATTCGCTTAAATGTGCAAAATTATAGCAATGGCTATTAAATGGCAGCAGACGAATTTAAACCATTGTTTCAAGCTTCGTAAAACAAAAAAAGAATGTAAAAATATGCTGAAACAAGTTTAGGAAGATAAAACGGTATCTTTAAAGTTCATTTTTGAATAGTTTAAATGCTTTGAGATGGACAGGATTCCACTGAAGATGCTGTTCGAAGGGATAAGCTTACGACTTCACGTAACGGCGTAAACACTGGAAGTGTGAGAATGATATTATCCAGGAAGAACGACAATGAATGCAAACACGTGTAAGGATGTTCTGTCAAATTAATCGCAAAGAATCGTGGTGTTCGTCCAGAATACACTGAGGCTGGCTCTTTGTTTCTTGTTCATGATATGCCTGGCCACATTCAGTCCTCGTTATTAAACAGTTTATGCACTCTAGAGGAGTTGTAGCCTTTGATTTTACTCCTTGCTCCGCTAATATTACTCCAGTAAACTTTCTACTTTTCTCACACTTGACACGATCCTAAAGAGAGAATAGTTTTTGGATGTTTCAGACATTCAAAGCCATGTGGCAAGAGTTCGTCTTATGATACTGAAAGAGGAACTTGCCGTTATAAGGAACTGTCAAAAACGAATGAGATGGATGATATATAAAACTTTTTTTTCCTGATTTAGGTAAAAATCTTTTATTTATAAACACATTTACAAAACCTTTATTGCCCGTCTTTCTATGTTAAAGAAGAAAACAAGTTAGTCTTTATTTAAATCTTACCTTGCTCTTAGAGCATTACAATTTCATTGCCTACTCAAGTTATTAACAATAATTTCATAGGAAATAAAATAAATTGAAACATGTTGAGTTGTTTAGCTTGCGAGAAAACGCAAAATAGAAAATATAATTTAGTCTAGTCTACCACTTAAAGGGATTGTGATAAAAAAAATGAACCGTTCAGTGTAAATTTTAATATATTCGGGAGTTACACAAAGTTAATACAAGCTCTGCCAAAATTAGGGTGAAACTAGTAAAAATACCACCATAATTACAGTGACTATATATGACATCTGCTAAAAGAAAGCGCAGATACAGAAAAGTGTATAGCTTCTAACTCAGCGAACATTTCTATATATTACATTTCGTCGTCTGTTATTGTGTAAATTTTGGTTAAAACTGCAGGCGTCTAGACAAGGTTAAATGCACAAGCAAGATCAATGGATGGTAGAATTCAAAGGAAATTTTGTCTGTTATCCTTTACAAAAGAAGACAACAAAGGAATGTTTCAGAACACCAAATTGGGTTTGCTTTAAAATTGTGTATCGTAGATGTTAGTTGACTGGAAACAAAATTTTGGAATTTATATTGCGTGACAATGCTATTCATACAATTTTGTTATAAAATAAAAAGACAATTATGATCAATATCATATTATTAACAGAAAAATTTCAACTAGCTAAGTGAACGCAGGACAAAGGTGTCAAAATGATACTGAGTAATTTTTTCTGCTTTCATATTTCATGCTTATTCAATTTATAGGGAGCAAGGGTGTATTCAATGTAGATTAAACACGATATAATCAAAAAGTAAGTAATTTATAATTAGTAAGAGCAAAATTGCCTTTAATATTAATGTATGAACTCAATTTGACATAGAAGGATCGCCGGTTCTTCTTCATTCTTTATCCGTGAAAGCATTAAGCCTTATTTTTACATTACTCAGGAAAGTTCCCATTATGTTTAATGCAGATACTCCGCTGTTTACCTGTTTCCTGGTATTCTGGAAGTAAAATACTGCTCTGTTTCTTTGCCACCTTCATGAGTTGTAGTGGCTTCTCGACAGCGAATTCCTCCTTAAAGTGTACATTCAGAAATCTGAGAATGCGACTCATAGGAATTTCTGTATTTTCTTGCTTATCTTCTGAAGAACGACTTTTGGATTTTTCCCTCATCATCATAAGAAAAAAACGAAAGAAAGAAAAGGAAACCTGGACGTTTTTATGCCTTGAAGGGAATAGTCAGTGCTCTGTCGAAAAATTATACCGACGTCATACTTCCACCGAAGTTAAGAATATACGACTAGTGCCTTAAGAAGGAGAGTATGACATTTCCGCAAAACAACAGTACAGTTTATTTTAATTAATACATTATTACTTGTATAGAATCTTTCCTGCACTTGTGCTACATCAGAAAAGGCAACTCAAGTGCCAAGATAAATTAAGTAATTAGCCAGATTTAGAGATAAAAAAAACATTTTGGCAACTTTAACCTGGAGTGTGGTAATCATGTTTTTTCTTCTGCTGTATTAAGTTAATCGATTACATTACAGCACACGAAAGCAATCTCTGTATGGTAAGAGATAACTTCGTGGAGATCTTTCTAACGGAAACTAGTTCATGTTTACGTTTTCCTTATTAGAATGCTAAGTTTTAGTTAATTGATGTTTCACTCGTAGTTAAACAAGAAGACTCACAGAAGAGAAACCAAGCTCGTAATTGTTAACATTTCGATTCTTAAGTACCGAACCATATTATCAGAACACAAGAAGCGAAAGTAATTTTTTTAATACCCTTTAACTGTATATTCACTCTGCAAACTAGTATTTATGGAAAACATATTTAACTTTCCATCCTTCCATACATTATATTAATATCAGCCATAAGTTAACCTTTTGCATCTCTAAGATAAATATTGAAAGAATATTTACTAAAGCATTTTGATAAATATTGATTATTAATTATTACTTTTGTAATTTTAGCCACTGATGATACGAGTCGACGACCGGGTATGTACGTCTGCGGAATTAAGGGTAACCAGAGGAGGAAAACAGCTCGGGTCGTGGGAGGCAAAACGGCCGCTCCCGGCGAATGGTGCTGGCAGGTGAAACTTACGAATATAAAAATACATTTTATTTAATTATACATAAAAATTATGTTCCAAGAAAATAATTTCAAACGGAAAACTTTAGAGCTATCAAAAAGTAATCAAATTTATCTATATTAAATTTTAGATTTCTCTGCCATATCTCTCTCCACTAAATTTTAGATTTTTCAGAGTCAAACACATCAGCATTAATAGAAATGATTTATTTTCATTTTGCAGGTAGCTTTGATCAATGCAAAAAATCAATATCTATGTGGTGGAGCCTTGATTGGAAGCAGATGGGTACTTACAGCAGCTCACTGTATTACATCGTGAGTTCTTAGATTTACTTTCAGTAATATGTCTTTAGAGTAACGCTATAGTTATCAGACACGGTCTAGTCAAAACATTGATTTGTATGTAATAGCTATGGCATGAACATCTTGATTTTTAATTTCCTTGTCGTTGAAAAATCTTTCATATTATACTACACACTGAACTTGGAATAACTCCACTGAAAACACTGGAATGTCAGTGATGACGGAACCAGAGAAGACACAAGACACAAATAATTGCAATCATAGCTGATGTTAAAAGATGGTGCTGGCGAAATTGCATATCAAAAAAAAAAAAAAAAAAAAAAAAAAAAAAAAACTTGCAGACGTTGAATACTTTGTAGGTAAAAAAACACATGATTTTATTTTTTTAATAATAATTTCTTAGGACATATATTCTTGATTTCCACGTCATTCTGGATGCGACAGTCACCACATAAATTTATATACACTTATAACATGTCAAAACAATAGACAATGCAGAGCAGCGGTGAGACAGACTAGAAAGAAAAGCCAATAGTAGGAAAAGTGAATGCGATACTACAGTGCTATTCTGCGTCGTAACTGCCTAAGCAGTACTTCCTAGAGAACAATGAATGAAGAAATCTGTCCGTCGTAGAAGGTCTTGAATAGTGAAAAGTAGAGAACATGCGCTTTGCCTCCGTAGCAGATAGAGTCGTCTCGCGTTTGGTGCCATCTATAGCCCTACAGGGAAGATGCGTGCTTCCAACTGGGAGAATAACGTCAAGTTCCAGGTGATGATGTCCAATCCAGGCAATACATGAGAAAGAAAAACATGCAATGTTTACGAATTTACATCATCAAGCGTAACAGGCAGTTCGGCTATGCATAGATCATGGGTGAAACCGCATGTCAGGTGACAAATCCTTCTTGCCGCAGAAGATATGCAGCATACGGACGAATGGAAAACAATCGTCTTCTAAGATTTCATAATTTAAAAAGGCAGCGAAATTTGTAGTAGTATTCGCTGCTGTCTTGTTGTAGAATTTCACATTAAGTTTGTTTAGGTATTTCTTTATGACGTCAATTTTCAAATCATGGTCCAAACGTTCGTTACATATGAAGTAAGGGTCGTCAGTGATAATGCGTAACAACTTGTTTTGCAAGACTTGCAACTCCTTCAGTATATTTGTTTCGCACTTGCCCAGACTGGTGACGCGTAAATAAAGATCGGGCAGATGATAGCCTTATAAAGACGTAACGTAAAGGCAATATTGAGTAACTTGAGAGTAATGGGAAAAGTTTGAGAATGATACCACATGACTTTACACTGCTAATGTGCGTAGACCAAGTGAATAATCTGTTGAACAAAATTCCTAAGTATTTAATCGAATGTGCAAGCGGGACTTGCTTTCCGAAGAGAGTTATAGTCCAATTTATCTTGAACTTTATAGTTTCTGAAAACCAGGATTTAACTTTTTAAAAGCGTTGCAATCTCCTTGTCTCACTGAGAAGGACCTGTTGTGAAGAAATGATACGATGATTAGAACCAATTCCCGCGGAAATTCCATCTGGACAAAAAGTACTGCTGGCTAAGACCTCTGCGCAATGCAGATGACACTGCAGGTTAGTTTTTCAGTGGCGCAGTTTAGGAAAAGTTATTTTTAATATAGAGAGTTATATTTAAAATAAAGAGGAGAAGTACCCAAATTAAAAAGAGGAATTAAGGGACTATTGTTACTTTAAATTATAATTTATATTTACAATATTTTTTATCTTACATATATATATGTGTGTATACGCATGGAATCACGATTGTGATCCACTGTTGGATCTAAGGGTTCCAAACATCCTGGTATTGAGAAAAATTAAAAGTTGTTATTTGAGTATGGGAAATTGAAATAGAAAACAGGAGGATCTTCAGAAGCTTAGATATGCTGCCGAAGACTAACTAAATTTTTCTAATGAGTGCATTTAATATAGAGGTGGAGAAATGATGTAAAATATTTAGCTCATTAGTTCTGAGTTACTTGGTTTAGTTACTTGACAATTAATTTTAGTTTATAAGGTCATGCTCGGAGAAGATATCTGTTCTTGTATTCTCAGGGGCAGTAACAGTATGCATTTAAAGGTAATGGGAAAACAAAAGCAGAATGTTCCTGAAATCTTTTAATGATATTGTAAGGCCTTGAAAAGAAATGCTTATTTCAAATAAGTACTGCAAAATTTTATCAAAATCTTCATAAATTATCTTTTTTTTTTTTTAATCTGGAAAGACTTTCTAAAATCTTAATCAGCAAATAAAGAACGCATTACGTTTCGCAAGATATATGGCAAACAGGTGTTATATCTGACTACACTTAAGCCAAAGATTTTAGTTTTTTGAATGATTATTAAAATGAGCGATTTTTATGTGATGATAAGAGGAAATGTATATTGAAATATTTTTTAGCTTTTAATATAATTATGGGTATTGCCACATTTTAATTTTGTTTCCTTCAGAAAATATACGTTAACTTAGTTCGCGTTTAAATTATAATTTTAACTTGACAACCCTATGTTCACAATATCCAACATCATGTTTATCAAAAATATCCACTTGTACTTTGAAATTCACTTAAGTTACTCTATACTTCTAAGCATACATTTACTTTACTTGTACTTTCATTACAACCATAAAAGTAATGAGTCTTATTCCTATCGAGTGATAAAATTCTCTTAAATAAACTAAACACTATCTGGATACACTAACACAAGCCTAGAGGCTAAATTAAAAGAACGTGCCCTTGTCTAACTTAAATTCGTATGAAATTATGTTTATTTTGATAAAAACAAAACCTACGCGAGCCAAATCAAACTTACTTTATGGAATTTTGTCTATAGCGCACATTTATTCTCTTCTTCAATGTATGTATGTTTGTTGTGTTTTGAAAGTGATATTGTAAATGAGTTAAAAGGTAATCAAGAAAAGTTAACACGAAATATACATTATAAGTTTGAACAAAATTTTTAATAAAATAAAAGCGATAACTCATGAAAAACATTGAAAATGAATGTTGGTTTGTAAGGCATGAAATCATCACAAAATGAAACGTGACTAAAGAGGGGAAATAAAAGATATTTATTAACACTAGGTTCTTTCATCTGAATAACATGAATTCACAATGAAGGATATAATATAAATTGGATTAAGCTCTGCATAATTTGCAATATCCAATGAATATGAACTTTTGAGATTTATAAAGTCTAAACGCTGATTTGACATGACTTTCGAAGATATGGAATATTAAAAATTATTCTCTTGCTCATTTTTCGCATTTAAAGACCGTTTACACTGTTATGATTTGCTTTCAACATTAATTCACTTTTTATATTGGGTTCATTCGGAAAGTTTTGCTGTTTTCCAAATCAAAGCGCATTTTCTTCTAATTATTTTGCTACTGCTAGTGAGAAGTGATTTTGATTGAAACGGATACTTAAAATATGATTTTTTTCTGCTCATGATGCTTAATTCTTGAATGTACTTTTGTGTAATTTTCCTCCCAATGTAGTGTTAAGAATGAAGAACCTAAAAGCATTCGCTAGAACACTATTCACCTAGAAACACCTTCATTTTCATCAAGTTATGCTCTTTTATTTTAAAAAAGGAAAACGTTCTACTTAGACTGCTTGTAAAATTTGTGTTATACATAGAAAAAGAGCTGTTTCTCCTGACACAGCTCGAAGGCAGTTGGATAAGTTTAAATATCGAAATTTCAGCTTCGAAGACGATATCCGTTCTGGATGATTATTCATTGTAAACAAGTACCTCTTAAAAGCAGTTATAGCTGAAAATCCACGTTATAGAGCTCAACTATCAGGCAGTCTAAACATTCCTAAAAGTACAGTATATTATCATGTAAGCTGCTACGATGTATAGGTACTCCAATGCTTTAACAGAGCAGAAAATGCTCACTTGAATATCGGTTTGTGATCCTTTGCTGAAGAGAAATAAAGAAAACAATTATTCATCACATTATTTTCATTGGTACAAGAAAAACGATCATGGCGTTTAGTAACATCGAGAGGGGCTGCATTCCCAAAAAATTAATGCTTTTAGGACTATGAAAAACTAAACTAACTAAGAATTGTTAGTATGAAACTAAGTGCAAACTAATAATTGTTGACCACGAAATTAGACAAGAAATTTGAAAAAAATACTGTTACCAAATAGCAGTTCCAAAAGTGAAAACCTAAGCAAAGTGCCCAGAACTGACCATTTGTTGGGGTGTTGTCTCTCATCACGACAACACCCACACTCAGCCCTACATTTCGATGAATGACAATATTTACTGAGCATAGTTGGGATATTTTGTGTCAGTATCCCATATTTGCTAAACCTTGTCACTTGGATTTTCATTTCTACAGGTCACTTCAAAATTCTCTGAATTGCCATCTAAACGAAATTCTTTTCTTTAAAGAGTGTCAAACATCACTTCGATAATTTCTTTAGAAATAAAAAATTAACAACTCTTTTAAAGAAGGAGTTCAGTGCTTATATGCTTCAATGAAATTTTCTTATGTTTTTTGTACTGCTTCATTTGTATTTATGATAAAAAAACTGCAGATCTTATCGGATGACCCAATAAGTTAATTTGAAGAAAGCAATGTAATTTAAAATTTAAAAAAAATATTATTGTTAGTCTTTCAAATAGATGAAGTAAATCTACACATCTAATTAATTTACACTTAATATATTCAAATTTAATAATAAAATAAAATAAATTAATCTTCGCACAGAATTTAAAACTTATGTATAGAACCGTATTTTTCGAACAAGTTTTCGTTCCTGATCTTTGTTGATCACACGAAACATTTTCAGAGCGTTTCACTCTATTTTAATGAATCGCTTATTTGAGTAACAACTTAATTTGTCTAAAATAAAAGAGTACTAATAATAGTTGCTGGTGTATGAAAATTAATTAAATTTAAAATAATAATAAAGAGTTTTTACATATTCTTCAGGCCCATCAGCGGCCAAGCTCTAAAGTCGCTAAACAGTGGTAATTCGATCCGAGGTTCCAATCCCGCGAGCAGGGGTGATTGCATTTGCATTTTCGTGGTTCTCCCCATGTGTAACGTATATACGAACTAGTTTCCCTTAGAAAGCCATCCACGAAGGCATCCCTTCCCTTAGGCAGATAGCCCTCGAGGCTTTGCCGTAATCACAAACCGAAGCCAAATCATATATTCTTCAATAATTAGTGTTACGCTGCAGAGACATTAGTTACTTTTTTAAAGCAGGAGAGATTTTTAAAATAAGCAATGCTCTCGCCGGGACTTGAACCACGGGCCTCTCGAATACGCGCCGAGTGAGCTAACCACTTCACCATGAAGGCATGCTAAGAATACTGGAAAAATAACCTATATAATCACCCTTTTAAGGGGCGACTGTTGACCAACGGACCCAGTCGCCAAATCTAGTGGTGGAGAATCATCATCCACCACCTTTTTTTAGTTCCGCGCCAATGCAGAGACATTACGTATTTTTTAAAGTAAAAAAGATGTGAAAAAATGAGCAATTCCCTCGCCGGGACTTGAATACGCGCCGATTGTGCTGACCATTACACCACGAAGGCACGCTAAGAAGGCGGAAGAAACACATACAGGTAGTATTAATAATAAAGGTGAAAGAAATACCTTATAACGTATTCTGGTATAAAACGTGAGTTATCTGAAAATTCGCGAAAAATAAAATTTTTAAATACTTTTGGAAAGACCCTTATTCAAAGTAATAAACTTAAATTGTCATCACCTGCTCTTTATGGAAAGTCATTATATGGAAAAAAATCGTCTAAAAATGTTAGCAGAAAAAAATGGGAAAAAACACGCTCAAATGGTCTCCATTGAGTTTTTTTATTCTTCGCTTAAGTATGCTTAATACCATCCTTCAACTATGTTAAGTACCTTATCATGCTCCAGTAAACAAGAGAAAAACATCATCTTTTTAAAATCCGTTATTCACTTAGCCTAAGTTGTTAACTTTAGTTACTGTTTTAACAGAAATTCATTGAACATGCAACAATGAAGTTAATGAATAAACTCAGAGGTTAGGTTGAAAATCTTTATAATCCGTTGTGAGTGAAATCTCTCCCTGCTGATGAAACAACTTAAAAATATTTAATCACAGCATATCCAGGTATCAGTTTCCAAGGCTGCCTAAATTCATCATGAAGAAAAAATAATCCTAGATAGGATAATCCTCTTTCATTTCTGCAAGTAAACTTGCAGTTGATGATTGTGCTACATACATGTTCCAAATCCGAATGATTCTCTTCAGTTTTGTAAGAAAATATTATGATTCAGTTCCTGATATTGATTATACAGTAGCATCAATAAACTACTATTTTGTTTGATTTTAATTATTATTTAGATAAAAGTATAGGCCTTAAACTGGTGTTTCAAAATTATTATTTATCAAAATATCTAATTTATAAATACTTTAAAAACTTGCATTCATTAAAAGATTTCTGATCAGTTTACTGTTCTCTGATCTATAGATAAAATTTTTGTTGCCTGGGTGTTAGGTTTTCGAACTAGTTTAAAAGAAAGCATTAAGGGTTAGGAACTCCAGTGAGCCTAAGATGTTAGTATTAAATCTGGTTCTGTTGTATAATAGCGAAAACAAGTTTTGTATTTCACTTTAATTTGTGAATTTGAATTGTAATTTCATTGTAAATTTTGAAAAATGTTTTTATGAACATAAGCTATCACAACTGATCACAGAAGCTCTCTTTAGAACAAGTAGATTTCTCAGAAACAGGTCACTTCTGCGAAGAGTTGTATTTTAGATTTTAGATCTAACACTAAAACGTTTAGAAGGTTTCTTGTGAATATAGGTAACCTACCATGATCCTAATTCAGATACGTTAATTGATTAAGGCAACGCAAACTATTTGCATATGGGGACGGGTGCCTCCAAGGAAACTGGCTTGTATCCACCTCACATATGGAGAAATCCACGAAAACTCCCATATAACCAGCCCGTTTACCAAGATTAGAAACCGGATCAAACCCAGATCGAATAGCCAATGTAGAACGGCTTTAGAGTTCGACCGCTAGTGGTCGATGCTAATTAAAGTTTAGACATTTATTGCTTTTGTTACGCCAACAAGATCATTGAAAGTAACCTTGTTAAATGTTTACAGGAATATTTTCCTAATCGAAAGAGTTATACACTGCGTTATTTCCTACAGTATTGTATAATTTCATTTGGTATAACCACGGTGTCAATCCATTTGAAATTTATAAACAAATTTCAAGTTAAATCTCAACATTTCGAAGTTTATCTATGCCAATTTAACAAATTTAACGTAAATTTCACGGATTTCAAGCAGGCTTTAGTTGCACGGAGTATTATAAGGGGAAATAAAATAATGTAACCTATTTTCATTCTATTATTTTTACTTTTTGAAGATTATAGACAGTGTGTGAAGAATAACACTTTACAAATATAGCTTTCATTTCATCTCAGAGTCATAAGTTTTTTTTTGGGGGGGGGGTAATCATATTAATTAAATTTGTGATATTGCACTTATTGCTGCTAGTAGATTAGTAAAAACAACAAAAACTGAAACATTTAAAAATAAAGAAATTTATACATTTCTCATCTGTGATCATTCTCATCTGTGATTTTTTTTCTCATTAAAATTATCGAAAACATTTTGAGTCGAATTTTCAAATTTCTTTAAAGTATTCGAAAGTCATGAAAATGTATAAACGTTAGCCAGTGATTTTAATTCTCCACCGCCATCAAAATCTGAACAAAAAAGAACTCTAAACACTGATATTTAACTTCGGTTCCAATCCGGTCGAACGAGCTAGTGGTACAGATTTTTGGTTTTTCTCATGTGTAACATAAATGAGGGATTACTTCTCTTACGAAGTTCTCTAGGAAGATATAACTGCAGTTATTCTTGGGTAGACAGCCTTCTTTGTCAGAATGTAAACAATCCAGTCCGATTTATGTCTATATTTCTGAAAAGGCTGAATGTTACCTAATTTAAAGATTTTCTTCGTATGTTTCAATTTTATCTATCCCTCAGTGTTATTCTTTTGCATTTCAACAGTAAACAAAAAGGTGTAGTTTTAATTACTTAATTGCAGAAATTTTACTTATTGTCATGAGTATCGGAATTTGCATTGCTTTCGAATATATCTACTTTTAATCCTATGTTTATTATAATCATGCTTTTTAAAACAAAAGGCTACCAAACTTTTAAACCAACGCGCTTTTTCTTTGACTGAAAGAGGCCCACCAGCGGCCGAGCGGTAAAGTCGCTGAACACTGGTAGTTCGGTCCGAGGTTCGAATCCCGCGAACGGGCTGGCTGCATGGGTGTTTTCGTGGTTTTCCCCATGTGTAACGTGTATACGAGCCAGTTTCCCTTAGAAAGTCCTCCACGAAAGGCATCCCTCCTCTTAGGCAGATAGCCCTAGTGTGCTTTGCCATAATTAAATACACCACCACCACCACCACCACTTTGACTGAAATAAATGAAATGCGAATTTCAAATAAAAAAATGTATCATTTCAAATTAAAATCCATTTTAAAAATGGAAATATTTCTTTATAAAAAAAACTTAGTTCTGGATCAAAAAACATTTATCATGCCGTGAAAGCCTGTCCACCATAACCATAACGGACAAACATTGGACAACGACATAGCATTTTTTTTTTTTTTTTGGCTTCTTTTTCATTTTGATGTTATCTTTTCGTAAAATTTATTTTGTTGCCATAGTTTAAACTTTTAATGATTTTTTCCAGAAAAGACTGCTCATTTAGAATCTTCTTTTAATCGGAATATAGAACATTATCATTAATTTAGGGAGTGATTAGATTTCATTATGCTTTATAGAAGATCTTCATATTTTTCTACCAGGCTTGTTCGAAATGGTGAAGCCATTTATGTTCGAGTGGGAGACTTTGATCTTGCCAGTCAATATGGAAGTCCTGGAGCGCAGACGCAGAAAGTGTCCACTTCCTATATCCACCATAACCATAACGGACAAACATTGGACAACGACATAGCATTGCTACGACTGGAAAATCCCGTGCAATTGCAAGAAAGCGTGTGTTTAGTCTGCTTACCAGCTCGTGGTGCTGAAAGTCAACCAGGGAAGAGATGCACTGTCACAGGTTATGGTTATATGAGTGAAAGTAAGTTTGCTATGTTCTGCATGTCATAATGTTTAATTCTCTGTTAACTGCCCGGCTAATATTTGGAAAAAAAATTAACATAGCCAAGACATAAATTTACATGTGATTTGGTCAGTTTCTTTTGTTATGAAACATCTATAAAAAGAAAATTATTAAAAGTTTTTCACACTTCTACATTTTTTATTATTTTGTATGTAAACTTAATTAGATTTTCTAACAGTATTTGACACTCGACCTAAAAAACATACTTCTATTTGAAAATGGTTTTATTTATTGTTTTCATAAAAATCGCACACAAGTTCAAATTAGGTAATTCTGTTTATTACCCTATAAGGTATTTCTCCCGACTTCTTAACATGCCTTCGGGGTGTAGTGGTCAGCACGCTCGGCGCATATTCGAGAGTTCCGTGGTTCGAGTTCCGGAGAGGGCATTGCTCATTTTTCACGTCTTCCTGCTTCTAAATAACTTAATATCTCTACAGTGGCGCTCGAACTAAAAAACCAGTTGTGGTGGATGATTCTCTATCACCAGGATTTGGCGACTGGATCCCCTAAACCCCACTCGCCCTTTTAACGCACATTTGAAAAACTGTTTTCGTATTTTATTTTCTTGTTTCAAAAAAGTAACAGAATTTTTTTTTTTTTTTTTGGGGGGGGGGTATGTTGAACCTGTGAATAGATTGTTTCGTTTGCAGTTCTTCTGAGTATTTTTCTCATCTCGTACTAGGGCGATTACCTCCTAGGATCCTCAATTTCCTACTAGGATCCTCAATTTCCTACTAGGATCCTCAATTTTCAGGGAGTTCAAAATTTTTGCAAAGAATGCTGTGCTTAAGATTCTAAACTACATTAACCAGGACGCATATTATTTAAAAGACAAAAAAAGCAGCGTATGATTAGTGTAGATTTTGAACAAAACTCTATTGATTTAGAGGGAAGCGAGATATAAGTCATATAGATTTCTTCAGATACAAAACAATATATAGAAATTAACAGGAGGAGCAAAAGCAAACGAACTTTGTGCCATATGTTGAGGGAATTCATATGAATAAAAAAGCTAACAGATTAAGAGTTTCGGAAGTATTAGGAAGAGTTGGATTGGAATTATTATTATAAATCAAACAAGGTAAAAAGTTTTGTAAATGTGATGTGACTAAATATTTAGCTACGTTATACTAGTAAAGATTAATTTATTTGTTTATTTTCTGAATATTTGTTTATTTCTACTTTTTGAATAATCTACTTAATGTGCTAATGTCTAACATTATATTCATGAAGTAATCTGAAGTCTGTTAACTAACCGGCGCTCGAATATGCATAATTTTTTATGCGTGGCTTACTTAGCACAGTAGTCTCAAACTCCAGTTGCCCTTGGTCTGTATTCATGATCTGAAAACAACTAATGGGCCAAAATTTTTATTAACAATATAATAAAATATTTTGAATTAAATTTTAAATTTCCCTTAGTAAGTATTTTTCAAAACAAGTGTAGAGACATTAGGTTATTTCGAAGGAGAGATTAAAAATGAGCAACGTCTTCGCCCGGAATCGAACCGCGGACTTCTGGTGTACGCGCCCAGCGTGCACAGCACTATACTACGAAGGTACGCTAGGAAGGCGATAGAAACACCTTATATACTTCCCCTTTTAAAGGGCGACTGGGGATTAGGGGACCCAATCGCCACATCCTGGTGGCGGAAAATCGTCATCCGCCACCTTTTTTAGTTCGGACGTCACTTGTAGACACATTAGGTTATTTCGAGCCGGAGAGATAAAAATTGAGCAACGCCTTCGTTGGGAATCGAACCACGGACCTCTGGAATACGGGTCCAGCGTGCAGACCACTACACCAAGAAGGCGGGAGAAACACCTCATAATGGTAGTATTACTAATAAAAACAAACTAATAATAATAATATACAAAAAATGCAAACTTTTATTTATTTTCTATCTGAAATCTAAAATTCGATACTTGCAAAACAATTTTATTAAACACTTTGTAATTCAAATATATTGACAGCTAAATTTTAATTTTCAGGCAGAATTTCAGACTCAGATTTAATATACTTTTACTGTGTTTAATTAATCATGAAATTACTTACTGTAATTTAAACTGAGAGAAGTTATGAAAACTTTCTTAACTGTTCTATGCAAATTTTCTGAGGACAAAACTTAAGAGTAAATAATGACAACTTAGTCTCTTTCTCTTATTTAATAAATTTCTCTTTGACGCATAAATAAAAATACATATATTTATATGTAAATAGCTATAAATTTCTTTTATTTCTTATTACAGCTTAACACTTACTAGTGCTTCAATTTTGATTAAGCTTGCAGCTTAGGAGAAAAATTGTTAGAAATTATCTTCATCACGGATTGTAGATGCTCGTCGTCAATCTTTTTTTCAGATAATTTTAACTGTGTAAAAGTGCTCTTCACATATGAATGTATTTCCGAACAAACAGATTATTCTTAGTGCTAAAATTCTTAACTGAAGCGTGTTGACCATTACACCACGAAGGCATGCTAAGAAGGCGAGAGAAATATCTTATAAGTTAATAAAATCTGTATCTCCAAATCGTACAATAAGATTTGTATTACATTGTAAACTAGTTAACTACATTTATGGATTTCTAATGTGTTATTCACTTTAGTTTTAATGGTTATGAAAATAATTCAACCTCGGACTTCAGATAATTAAAAGCTTGAAACCTTTGTAATATTGTATTAGCAAGAAATTTATAATTAAAATGTCTTCGCGGGCCACATAAAATTGCTTTGAGGACCTCCAGTTTGAGACAACTGATTTAACCCGTATTAAAACGTTCAATACCATGAACAGTTTACTATACATGTGCAAATAGTTGCAATAACTTCGTGCAAGATTTAACCAATTTTGTTTTTAATTTGCAGCTGGCCCAATCGCTTTGAAAATACGGGAAGCTGAACTGCCTATCGTAGAGGAGAAGCTGTGTACGGAACAGGTAAACAAAGTGACGGAAAAAAGATTCATTTTACCAGCAGGAAGCTTCTGCGCTGGCGGAGAAGCAGAAAACGATGCCTGTCAGGTAAATAACATAGTAATTCTCTAAAACTTAAAATTAAAGAAAGGTATTGAATGGTATGTCTGTAATTATTATCACTTTTTCAAACTACTGAGTTGAATGCACTATAGGACTATAAAGTTATTCACAATGTGATTCATTTAATTATAGCTCTGTCAATTACCTTTTAATGATTGCTTATATTATAATCCCGAACACTTTAAAACGCGAATAATGTTTAAAGAATTTAAATATTCATTATATAACTTTAACATTTATCACACACAATGATTTATTCAGTTGTGTTCATAACACTGTTATTTATGGTATGATTCATTGTAATAACTAATTCTAAAAGTTACTTTTTAATAATTATTTATTATATGTCTTAACACCTTAAAGCACAACCATAATGTGTAATTTGTAATATGTATATGAATAAGAAATGTCAGTGAACAAATAAAAGTTGTACTCATGCTGTTGCGTTTTATGTTTAAGATGAAGTTGTAAAATACGTTATAATTTGAATTTTTTAAGCAAAACATTCAATCATATGGATCAAAATTAATATTAAGTAGCCACTTAAAACAGTTTAAATATTTTAAATAATGATGTCTTCCAAAATGGGAATAAATTCACGAAGTTTAATAGAAACATAACTAAAAATCAAACATTCTTAAATCAAAAGCATGGAAAATAAGTCAGTTCAAGTCACAAATTAAATAGACCTCGTACTGAAAATCTAACTCCAACATCTTTCCCTAGTAGAGTTTCTTTCCATAGTTGCAGAACTTACTAAATTGATGAATGCTGGATCTCAACTTCTGGTTCAGACTATCAGAATTCTTAGAAAATCCAAAAAGTCGTCATTTTCCCAAACTTTTTTCTCGTAATGGTTAAATTCATTAGTACTAGCTCAAGTATTACCACAGTTTTTTAAGCTGCAATATATTAAATATCTGAAAATTAGGTATTTTATGCTTTTGTGAGTTTTGTTAAATCTCTGAAAATTTAATTGTTAAATATCTGAAAATTACGTGTTTTAAACTTATTATATAATGAAACTTTTAACTTTGACTTAACTGGTGCCGGATAAAAAAAAACTAAAAAAAATATATATAATCATCATAAGAACATATTATATATCATAAGAACAACAATCGTATAAACAATCGTATCGTGGTAGTACAAGTTAAATTTTAGGTTCGCGTTGTGAGTAACCTGTGCAAAAGGAAAAATCAATAACACATATTCAATAAAAGCTTCATGTTTCTTAAAAGCCTACCGGCTCAAACAAATGGAGTGACATGACAGACCAAAGTAAGTTAACATACAAAATAAACAAGTGCAATTAAAATTATAAATCAAACACATTTATTAAATTCTTGAATATAATAATAGAAAATATAGGATAAACCGTTCAGTATTCCACCACATAATTTTACTATGAAAATGTCGCATCTTTCACAAAAAATTTCACCTTACAATAATTAAAACATTTAATTAATAATTAAAATTTTTTCACAAATTAAGAAGGTGTAACATATTTTAATTCTCCAAACAAATGGTTCTCATTAATTAGTAACTAACATTTTCTGACTCACAAACTCAGTAGGTAAAACAAATTTTAAACATCCCAAAACTGGCCATCACTTCAAATAATAAATCACTTCTCAATTTTACTAACTGTAATATTTAATTTATATAAGTAATAACAATATAAACAGGTAGATAAATCATTATTAACTGTTCCACTATGGCATTTGGGAATACTAAGAGAGAGGGAAAATAATCTTTTAAACAGCAACATATTTTTCGGAATACACAACCTTGAGGGGAGTGTCCAGTTTTCCTAGTCACGGAGGAAGTCTATTTCCTTGAGCCAACACTTTGATTACACTTTAACTAACACTCTCGCCCTGAAGTCCATTCTGTACAAGAATATCTGGAAATGGGATGAAGTCCTTTTTGTAAAACTAACCGCCAGATTAGGAAAAAATTCGTCCTTCAGGAACATAATTATGTGCGGAACGTCTAGGCGCCAGGAACCACAAGAGCCGGAAAGTAATAACTACAAGTCGATCCGGAACTTCCAAGTGTCAGGCATATTCACTTCGGGAATATCAAATTTGAGAGTTCAGAAGAGATTATCCGGAGATTCGGGTAAAGAGGGAAAATCTGTTCTAAATTTTCTTGGTAGATTTGCTCTATATCCGGGAATGTGAACAAACGAAGCATCGTCGTCTCATTTTCTTAGCAGTCTCTTCTGAAAAAAGTTTTGGAAAATGTCTTTCAGTTAATCTGAGCGGATTTAATTATTCTGCTGATCTTGGTGTGATTGCAACGGTAAAAACAGAAAGAATTCACGTTCAACAACATCTAATTATTTTCTAAAACAGAAAGAATTCATATCTAACAAGATCTAATTTACACCGAAATACCCAACGCTTTAGCGAAAATAAAACTTCTCTACTTACAATAAACAACTACCACGTGCGAATTTAAAGAGACGTCATAAATCACGCCGTTCGGAAACATTTATTTCACCTTTGTTTATATAATCAAAAACACGTGTATGTGAGTCATGCTTCTCTCATTTCGAGTAGAAGGTCTAATGTAACATGTATCTGAAACCATATGGGCATACAATGCCATCTTGTGGCAGAAATTATAGTTTTTAAAACGTTCCAGGACACTGGCACAAATACGTGACAGTCGGGACTGAACGGGAAAACGCTCTGGCACGCCTGCGTGTCGGCCGGGAAGTGAGTGTGTTCGTTGCTGGCACGTAGACGCGACAGTCGGCGCGAAGGGGCTAGACATCTCGACAGTAAAATGTTCCTTGCATCTCGCACAAAAACTTTTAAACATTTCGCAGAAAAGACTGTATCCTCTAGAGGAAAGGAAAACGCAACCCAAGCCCTCTTGCTCCGGCAACCGGCCGCACGGCAAAGCCGGCAGCAGGGCTAATTGCCCCTCTTTCGCTTTTTTTTTTTCACATCGCCGCTGCTCAACATCACTCCATATCAGACTCCAAAGGAAAAACCATAACCGGAGCCCGCTGGTACACGCCGCTTGCGAGAGCAATACCCGCAAGGTGTCAAGCCCCCACACTCTTTCTTAAACGCTTTCTTAGCAAGCTCCAAAATCAAACTCCGAAATCTGAATCAACAGCCGGCGCTCGCGAGAGCAAGACCCGCAAGGGGTCAAGCCCTCACTCTTTTCTCCTCTTTCTCTTAGCTCGAAAATCAGAATCAGAATGAATTCTAACAAGGTGTAAGCACCGAGGTAAACTCTCCTCTCCGCCCCCCCGAAAATTTCATTGGCTTACAAAAAAATCATAAAATTAAAATCACACCAGTGCCATAATTTTACTTTATCTAAACTGAGAAAATTACACCCCCACAACGAATAAAAACAAGAAAAATCAGACAATAGAGTCCAAAAACATCTGTACACACAACGTGGGAAGAAAGTGGACACCCCAACTAACAAGCGGAAACTAAGCTTTACGAGAATCCAATTACTAAGCTTACTGAAAGAAACATTGCAAATACAACAAAGCGAAAGGAAGACGATTTTCGTTACAAATGCCACCAGCGAAGAAAGCGACAACAACGTAACTGCTTTCACTGTTAGGAAAAGGCCATAAACCAATAAACCAGGTGGCTCTTGCAACCGTTACCTGTCTTTGTTACACTACAGTCTAAATAAGGCTTTAACCTACTAAATAAGGCTTTAACAATTTTAAAAAACTCTTTTTACCAGATTAAAATACACATGAGTACAAATAAAAATACCAGAATAATGATAACTTAAAACACATATTAATATGATTAAAATTCGAAACATAACATATATATATAAAGTTTTATAAAAAATGATAGTATAACACCTTACTTAAATTTAAATAATACTTCATGGAAGCATTTGTATTACTATTAAATTTTCTATGCAAATTTATATTGGGGGGGGGTACGAATGTCTGCTTTATAAAATATCAGATAAAGATCAACTCTCTATATTAATATTTCATCACCCATTTTTTTATTGAATTTTATGAGAATATTAACATTTTTATTTATCTTTAAAATCATTTTTAATTTAATTTTACTGTGGAAATATATAAATTTCGATAGCGAAACGATGTAATATTAATAACTACTAGAACTTTTGTTATGAATGTAATAGCACTTTTTTAGAAAGTAAAAAATAATTAAAAATCATTTAATAAATTAACTGCGTTAAAATAATACAAACTATGCGTCATAAACTTATTAAATCATTTTAATATCTCAAACACGATGCATAAGTAGTTTCTCAAAATGAAGGATTTTTGTAACTGTCTTTTGAGGAAACATTTTAAAAACTTTATTTAGGAACACTAATTTCTCAAAATATGCATGGTATTTTATAATTTACTGTATTTAATTTTTGATGAGATGTTTTCAAAGAAAAATTGTTTCTATTTAAATAGAAAAGTGTTATTTGCTTCTAAAATGTAAATGCCATTCAATACTTTTAGTAATACTTTTAGGTACTAAAAGTATTGAATGGCATTTTACATTTATAGTATCATAGTATTTAGGATCTTTTTAACCACAACAATTCAACCTTATTATACGGATTTGTATTCAGTGAGATTTTTCAAATTCTCTTGTAAATACTGTTATTGAATACCATATATAGATTCATTTCTTCATCTGTAAATATATTTATATTCTTTTATTATTTACAATGGGTTCTTTTTATTCGTAATACTCTTTTACTTTACGTAACCAGATGAATTTATTCTCCATATCAAGCTGCTTGAAAATAGAGATAAATTGGTAAAAGTATTTTTCTGTTCATTATAGTGTGGTTATTCCTCTTTCCTGTGCTTTTATTTAACTGTCGTCGGATTAACTGTTATTTTTAGTTAACCATAGACGTTTACTCTGGTACAACCCAGGTAAATTAACAGAAAGAAGTAAAATTCCAATATTAAGTAAATATTTAAAAGTAGCTTAATAAAGTAATTTTTAAAGGAAGAAAACGTAATAAATAAAGTAAAGAAGTAGTTTTAAAGTAACTAAAATGAGTAAAAAAGTACCTTTTAAATTAAAATTTAATTCAAGTAAAAAAGTAATTTTTAAAAGATGCTTAAATAAAATAAATAACGCGATGTTATTCAGCATCGTCACCTTTACAAGCATGTATATATATCAAAGTAAAAAAAAAAAGTTTTCTTTACGTAACGAAGAACGTAACCTAAGAATCTGTATTGCTTTGCGTATAAATAAGGGATAAATTACAAATACGTAAGTGAGTAACAATACTGTAAGAAATTTATAAATATATATACTTAAAAATTTTGTATGAACATAAATTCTTATCTTAAATTTTCTGTTCTTCAGGGCGATGGTGGCGGTCCTTTGACATGTGAAAACGAAGGTTATTATGAGTTGACCGGATTGGTATCCTGGGGATTTGGATGTGGGAAAGAGAACGTTCCTGGAGTCTATGTCAAAGTCTCATCTTACATTGGATGGATAAATCAGATCATCAGTGTCAACAACTGAGCCTTATCATTAATTATTTCTCATACGTATCACATTCTGAACCGAACACTGAACACTAGAAATGAACTCTTCTTAAAATGATCTAGCATATGACTGAGTACTATGTACTTTTAGATGCAATCAATGTCTATTGCATATTTCATGTGCGTTAATAATGCTATATATGTGATCATTTTATCTGAAGAACTTATGAGCGAAAATAATGAATAATTATTTTTACAGAAATTAGCAAAATTAATTGTACAATCAAGTTAAATTAAAATTATGTGTGCCATGTATTATTTTCTTTTCTAAACGTAGACTGCTTTATGAACGTTTCAAATAGGCTAAAAATATACAAACTTATTTTCAGTATGCATTGAATTACCAATCATTTGAGGACATGACTTTAACAGAAAGCGTTTATCTGTCTTTCCTCCTTTAATGAATATTAAACGTATGTTTAAATATTTAAATTGGCTTACATTTTCACAAATTCTTTTATATAGCTTGATTTGACTACAAATGTAATGCACGTTATGGACAATTATAAATAAAAGATATATGCATATATCATGCAGCCATCCAAACAAGAAGCAGAAAATCTTCGGTGTTAGCCGAAACTTTGTAAACTTAATACAGCAATATACAGTAAATAGAAATATTTGAAGACTATGTAAAAATGCATCTTTCGCAACAGATATTTTGTGTTGTTAAAAGTAATCTAAAGGATATTATATGTAGTATTCTCGATGTAAAATAATTGAATGTTGCTAATTTATAATTCATCTAAAGTAATGACAAACTAAATTATAGGAATGTTTGAAAGAGAAGATGTTGTGTTATGTGTATTTTTTACTACTCCTATTGTTGCTTTACGTCTTGTTGTTGCTTTACGTCTCTTATAATGCATCTTGTATATAAAAAACTGGGTCAAAATGAATAAAATTAATATTAACTTTTTGTTGTTTTTTGAGTTGGGAAATAAATTAACTATTCATCTACGAACCATGCAATTTTTTAGAAGTTTGTCGCAATTATGGCAAAAATAAATTACATATTTTTAGGAAAACTGTGAAATTTCTATTAACACTTAAAAAATAATTTTCATTACAGAATCTTGTGTTTTATTATTAACAATGCATCTACGCCTTCTCAAAATTTTTATTAAAATGCCAGCTTTGAATGAAGACAACTTTTGTAAGTTCTAAATGAACTGTTCGAGATTCTTGGTGCATAGGTTGAATTATGATCAGCAATAATTATAAAAGAAAAATTTGAAAGCGAAGATAAGGTAAAACATATAACGTGGCAGAAATTAAAACTTGAAAATTTGAAATTACAAACTCAGGTTACAGCAAAAATAAAATAAAAATAAATAAATAAATAAATAAATAAATAAATAATAAAAAAACAGATTTAATATTTAAATGGTTAGAATTTATTAAAATTTACAGTTTAAACATTTATATGGTTTCATTAGTATTTCTTATCACCTTTCTCTACTTTAACTCTTCCGCTCTCACTTCTCTTCCTAAAACATTTTCTGTTTCTATTCTTAAACGCATGATACTTTAGACCCGGCTCTAGTAATTTCAGGGCCGAAGGGGATTAGTATAGTTGATGTCCCATTAAATTAAAAACATTTATATTTCAAAGAAATTTATATAAACATTAATTAGTTGTTGTAACATAAACTAGTAGACGTCTACGAGAATAATTCAGTTGATCGCCGCCAAAATTCGGCGCTATCGGCAGGTGCCTATATATCGTCTGTTTGAAGTCGGTCTTTACTGCATTTCTTTACTCTTTAGCTATACTTTCTGTTAAATCATACTTGTCCCTTTGCTACCCTATATGATAGGCACACCGTCTCGTATTGTCTTTGGACAATTTCTAGATTAGAGCTCTTATTTTATTAATGCACAACATCAATTTCCTGTACGCTAAATTTGTTGATCATACAAATACTGAGCGCTTCTTACAGTTTCTTTGGTATATTTAACAGTAAAATAATTTGAAAGTTTTCCTAGAACTAGCATTTTTATAAGAGTTACTGCAGGCCTCGGCAACCTATGACCCACACATCACCGAGTGACCCATTTCATAATTTCAGGTGACATACTTGAGTTCCGAAAATAAAGTATAATATATAAAAAAAAACTGAAAGGTTTCAGATTTTAAATTACGTCCAAAGAGGCGTTTATTAACATTTTATGTGTTAAGTTTATTTATTAAATATCATGTTCTTCGCACTTAATCTATAATATTCAAATCAAAAGCAATATCGCAAAATAATTTTAAAATGAGCATATCTATAGAATTTCCGATACAGTCTCGGGCACTGGAGATAAATTTTTTTTTTTTTTTTTTTTTTTTTTTGTACAACATTGCCATTGCTCGCTTTGAAAACCGTGAGTATTTTAGTCAAAAATTCGTTAAAGTGTTACAAAATATGAAATAGATAATAAAACAAATTCCAAATTTCAAATTTGGGTTTCCAGATACCCATTTTCGGGCAAAGATTACGTTATTCAAAATTTGATGGCTCTTCGTACCGTTGTTTTATTACAGTGAGAGAAACATACATACATTTATGCAAATTCTTCATTATTTAATTTCTTCAAATATAATACAGAACAATAATATTTGGTGGCAACAATTTGAAAAGTGAAACAATGCTTGTAGTGAATCGAAGCAAAATCCCAAGCCCCTTTGGGCTAAAAATAAACTATGAAACATAAATATGAAATAACATAAATAATCATACATATAGACACTCGAAGAATGCATAAAAAAGAAACTGAAAATAAATAATAAAGAACATTTTTTTTTTTTTTTTTTTTTTTTTGTTTACAAAGCTTCAGAAGCGAACATGCTTTTTTTAAAACTGTAACATAATTTCAAGAAGTCAATAAATTTGGCAACGCCGATCCGTATGCCATAATTCCGAAAAAACTGCTTTTGCCATTTTGTCCACATTCGGTTCAAGTTATAAATGCGAGCAAATAATTTCACCCATGAAATTTATTTCACGTTCCAAGTTCCGCATCAGGAAGCCATTGCGAGTGAAGAGAAAAATGAAGTTAATTCAATTATGTTTGTTCTTATTGATTAGAAGATTAATTTTAATTTATACGTTTAAATGTAAACGATATTGTAATTATTTTCTCAAAATGTATCTTTCTATTCACCAAAAAGATTGTTTTAAGTGAAAATACCATTGATACGAAACGTCTTCTTAACACACAAAGTGATCACATTTTCATTTAGACAAAGCGAGAAAAAGCGAGAATTATAATTTAGTTATGAAAGCAGACCAACAATTCAAAAAATATGTTTTACTGTATACATTCATGTACTTGTTTATAAATATACAAATATATATATATTATTAATTATAGGTAACTATAAAAATATTTGTAAAAAACAAAAATTTGAACATTATGATTTTTAATTAGTTAAATATTTTTATTTAAAAAAGTTGCAATTTTCTTTCACGGTCATATTTTTGTTCCGAGTGAATACTTTGCATTAGATTCGGATCATTTATTAAAATGTCGTGAAATTTCTCACATGAATTGGTCAAATTATATTTTACGCTTAATACAGATTTTAAAGTTTTAATGTTCAACTGCGTTTTTTTCAGTTGCCCATATTTTAATGATAGTAAAAACATTTTTTGTTGTTGCATTTGTTCCTGGAAGGGAAAGCGCGTATTCTACAGTTTTCAGAATATTTTGATAAAAATATTATTCTATTTAAAATGAAGGAATAACTCCGTCCATTGTTTGTCTGTTTGTACATTTGCAGGCAACTAACATTTAACTTTTTCATCAGTAACGTATCTTCTTACCAATGACACCTTATCAAAAAGATCATTTTCGCAAATATTATTTTTCGGAAAATGGTTACTCATATATTCAAAATTTTATCCATATATTCGCATAAAATCTCCTTTTTCCCCCAGTGAAAATTTTGAATATCCTCGAATTGAACTGTCCATTCTTCAAGATATTTCAAACAGCTATTATAAAAATTCCTAATTTCTTCCAGAAAATCTGGTCGTTTAATGGTACCTTGTTCTTCCAACCTAGTGATGTCCTTTCGAATAACTAAGGGAACGCAATCGTTATCAGTTCTTTCTCGCAATTTTGTTTTTAAATTGTGGACTTCCGTAATTGAAATTTTGTCCCCTTCAATAATTTTCACAGCATTGTGAAATAATGTAACTTGGTTGTGGATGAACTAACGACAAATTTGTGATGTGTCATTTTCAAAAAACAGCTGCAATATTCTTGGACATTTATCTTGTGATAAAAAATATGATTTTAATGGTTCGTATATTTTTAAAATATACTCTACAGCTGCTAAAAGAGCCAGCCATCGTGTTTTGCTGTTATCAATAATTCTTTTATATTCGATTTCTGCGCTTTCACAAAAATCCTTCAAACTTTTGACACGCAAAGTATATATATATATATATATATATAATACGAATAAATTTTTGCAATAATATTTTCAACATCCACTGGAAATAAGTCAGATACTGTTTGAATAGTATTGTGTAGAATGTGCGCTGCACAACCTACTCGAATAATTTTTTGGTTCAAACGTCGTAAAAACGTTATTGATGCCTTTTGAGGCAATAATTTTATCGTTAAAATTATTCTTTTTTAAAATAATACTTATTGAATCAAAAATTATTTATGAAGTTTAACCCGGCAGCCTCCCAAACGGTATAGTGGTTAGGGAAGCCTGATTGTGATACCGAAGGGCCTGGGTTTGAATCCCGGAGAAGGCATGGTTGTAATTGTCCGTCCATTCATGGGAGGCAATGGTGGCTCCCCTATTAGGTGTCTCCATAATAAAGAGACCACCACATCTGGACATAGAATTAAGGGAGTCTGTTACAAACTGTTCACAATCCGCCATTAGAAAAAAAAGTTTCACCCGGCAATGAAACAAAATCTAATATTCTAATTTTAATTCCTGCTTCTGGATCAAACAGTCTAACAATTGTGTGAAATAATTTTAAATCTTTGTGGTTGGATGCATCATAATGTATGGATATAAATGTGCATTTAAAATCTAATTCTTTCTGCAATTGTGAAAACGAATATAATGAAAAAACATTACAAATAATTGCTTCGGTTTTTGTCCTTGCACGTGCAAATTGTTTGTCGTGCAATGTTTTGATCATTTGCGACGTACAATCAATTGATCTGAAACTTTGATTGTGGTTTATGGTGTGGAAAGCAAATAGTCCTTCAGCCAATGCTAGCTGTTTCTCCATTACACAACAATACATATTCCTTGACAAAACGTAACGACAATGATCGAACACCACCGAGTAAATCTAACTCGTTACATCACCTAATTTAGTTTACTCTGCATGCATTTTATATGTTTTTTATTTCTTTATATTCACTATAATAATTAATAAATAATAGGTAATATATTTTTACAGTATATTTAAAATAAGAAATGCAGATGTTTTCCAAAAAGCGGGACATTTTTAAAAATCGGCGGGACGCGGGAGAGTCCTCCAAAACGCGGGACTGTCCCGCCAAAATCGGAACGTGTGGTCATTTTATAACACACACATTTGGGTTAATTTCGAGACGCAATCGAAAGTGTTTGTCTCTGCCTCTGTCTCATATATAGTCCGAAACGAAGCAATTTTATATTAGAATTACTTAAATACACTAATGCCTTTAATTTATTGAAAGTTTACCAAAATTGCTCACAGATGTCGCCAGTACCTCTCTAGTAATTCAAGCTCTGGAAATTTGTTACGTGCTGTTTTTAGCCATAATCAAGTTTTTAACTTGAATAAATTTTAAATGGAAAATTCTTACAGGGTTGTCATTTACTAAGTTGTACAGAGGTCACAGGGTATCGCAAACAATCGATATATTAATAAATTGTTTTACTTCTAAATATAATTTAATTCTCAAAAAGAGAAACAAAATCTTTACTAGAGGTGATACAAATTCTAAATTTCCTCGAATTCAAATTTTAGAGTTTTAGGATCAGTTTAAGTTCTTCACATAATAATAATAATAAAGAGAGAGAATAAAATTACTTGATATTAAAAGTTTTTAATTAAAACAAACTTTTAACTCCGTGTTTAATGAAAAAAAAAAAAACTATTATTTTCAAAATTCTGCCATTCTAAAATAGATACTGTGGATTAATAAAAATATTTTGTGAATTTTGCTATGGTTTTAAGCATTTAAGGAAGGACATTATCAAAATCAGTAACAAATTATGAACTTGATGAGAACTAAATGAGAATGAATTTTATACATTAATCTTGAAATAGAATTTTGCGTCAACTCAGTATAAAAGATTTGCGACCAAATAATTTTCCCGTGTATTATTTTTAGAGAGAGTAATTAATGAAGATTCTTCATGTATATATTCCTCGCATTGTGAAAACAAACGGTACCCAGGGCCATTAAAATTTTATTAACGTAGTCCTCCACCCGAACATTGGCACCTGGAAGCCCGAATTTCATATTTTCGAAGACCTTTAATGTATTTTGGATTAATCAAGGAAGTTAGAATGGACGGAGTAAGCCTGACGTTACAAAAGTGAAGCCAAGGAAATGTTAGCAATGTGACGTCCCGACTTATCATGGACGCCGTACAGCTTACGGATAAAATTACAAAATATATTATTAAATAAAATTACACTGATTTTGACAGCAAATATCAACTTCCGCAGGCACAGAAAAGTGTCTTTAGGCATAATTTGCATAAAATATTATTTAAACTTCTTCTGATCTTCCATATTTTATCATCTATATATTTGTGTTATAGGTACCCTTTACACATTTTCATGTATACAGATTTTAATTAATTTGAAACAGTTTTTTGAAATCCTTGCAATTTTCTGTATACTAAGTACAAAATATTTTATAAGTATTAAAATTAGAACGAGAGACTTATAACGTTCAATGATGAAGAGCTAACATGTAGACAACACCCATTAGAATATAAACCAAACCACCCAGAAGTACGCTTATGGCAACGGCCATGATGGGTCGTGACGTCATGCCATCGCGTTTCATTTTCATTGCATGGGATATACGGGGGAATCTTACTCCGTTTATTTTTACCTCCTTGGGATTAACAGACTCAATGACTTGAAAACAAACCGTATGGAACAAATCATTTTTATTACAAGCGCATGAGACTGTCTATCGGAAATTCTAAAGATAAGCTATTTTAAATTATTTTGTGATTTTGCGGTTGAACTGAATTTTACGTGGGGTTAAGTGCGAAGAGTGTGATACTTAATAAATAAAATTAACACAGAAAACGTTAATAATAAAAAAAAATAATAATAAAAATTTCGTAAGCCATCTTACTAACAAAACTGAACATTGATATGATGAACTGAGAAAAGACTGAAAAAAATAGCAAAATTTATGCCACCACTTAACACTGCATTGGGAATTCTAAACACATGCCAAAATGCTGCTTTTAAAGTTTTTGTGATTCTGCTGTGGAATTGCATATGATGTAAGTTCGTAGAAAACAATGCTAAAAACATTTAGCAGGAGTGAGCGCAAAAGCAGACTTGTAGACTGCAAACTCAGCTACCCCTCCCCCCAAAAAAAATCGTTTTGGGTGACCAGTAGTAAAAAAAGAAAAAAAAAGTCTGAAACCTTTCAGATTTTTTTTCTTCTTTTACGTCAGTCTTAAAATCTTAGCAGAACAAAATTCACAAAATTTCCCGCAAGGTACGAAAAGAATAGATTTATAAATCATTTCGTACTTAAGAGCTCACATCAAGAACATTCTTTATATAACTTTATTTTCAAAGTGGGTGAAGAAGATTCAAGCATCTGAAAAGTTTTAAAAGACAATAAAAAATTCAGGAATTTAAGCGCTGAGGTAAATTTAGTATTTTATATTTTTCTTAAGGTAAAAATATTACCAGTTTTATTTAAAAATGAATTATATAAATTCCATGAATTTTAGTTCCTCTTGTTTTTTTTTTTATCCTCGAGAATATGTTCGTTATTAGAACAAAGGTAATATAAAACGTTATGAAGTCGATCTTTCACACATTTCTGTGTAGTCAAAACTGCTCTTTTTTTTTTTTCTTGCTCACCTTAAAACAAAATTGTGCGTTTCCAAATTTTACTGAAAAATTCAGAGAGATGATAGTAGGCATCAAAAGAGGATGAAAAATTACGATAAAATATGGGGTCACATGTATAAAAATCGCAAATATAGACTTCGAGAGGACAGGAGCCTGACGAAGAGAATAGACAAATAAATGCGAGGATTAGGTACTGCGATCGAGGAGGAAAAAAAAAAACCTTTTCGTATGAAAGTTTCCTATGCGTATGGAGAATGTAAAAGCGGCGAGCAAATATTCATTAGTGGGCATTGCATAATTCTCGAGTGTTAAAATTAATTCGAAAACAACACGTCAGATTACACGAACGAGGAATATGTGGATATGCATCTGATTTACGGTAGAGCAGGTGGGAATTGACATTTAGCCCAGAGCATGTACCAAGAGTAATAGCTGAGGAGGCGTTTTTCCCATTATACCACCTGTTTCCTCGTCACCATCATCACACCACTGCTGTTTCCTTGTCGACCACTATATGATGAGTTGCAGTTGAACTGAATATTCGGTCTAACTACTAGGCGATGCTGATTACTCTCTTCTGGTAGAGTTCATACGCTGGATGTCTAATGCCACATAAAATGATTCACAGTTTCCCGCCAATCTTTTATTCTCACATGAAGCCTTCTGCTTTACAAGAGATGGCATGATCAACATGAGCAATGCGCATATGTGGTCAAAATCCCTGCAGCACTGTTTCGTCGGAAGTGCAACACAAGTTCGGTATTAACATATGGGTAGGGATTCTCGGAGATAACTGTTGGCATTGTACCTTCGCCCGAACTCTTCAATAGCGGAATTTGCATTGTGTTCCTACAGCACATCCTCCCGGATTTGATCAGGAAATACTGTAATAAGAATTTACGGTTCATATGTGATGGCGTAACTGCACATTGTGCGATTGCTATTGTAACCACCCCGATGCTAGATATCCTGGAAGGGTAACTAGACGGGGCAGATTTGTTGTTTGGTCTCCACGCTTCCCAGAGCTCAGTGACTTGGCTTTCTTCTGGACCACCTGAAATTGGTTGCATATCAGACGCTTATGGATAAACTGAAGGATCTGACAGCACGGTGTCTACCAGTCGTTCGTCCGTCGGTGTCGACTGTGCAGTGACCTACGCAGCCGCAACTTCGGACACTCGCTTTAAAACTACCTCGTTTCCTTTAGTAATAAGAATAAGAGTTAATTTTTTCGAAAGGCATTTTCATGGAGACTAAAGAGCTTCTTGTCTGCCGTTTGAGGTTGTTAAGTAACCGTTTATAAGGATTAGATGAAAAGAAAACAATCACATGTCTTGCTTAAAAGAATTTCATTTAGATAACTGCCAATTCCAAAGGCAAGCTGTTTTAGGGCTAAAAGTTATTATCGAGAAGTAATCGGGCTTTTAGTTATAATTTATCACTTTAGTTGCAATTCATCATGACTAGACAAACAAAGTTTGCCGAATTTTAAATCTATGTTTATGGGTGAGCTGATTTAATCAGAGCAGTAGCTCGCATGACAATTAAGAAGTACCGTTATATGGACACACTTAAGAGTAGTTTAAGTAACAGTGTTATAAATTGATCCTAAATTTTGAAATGCATAATTTTGTTGAGCTGATTTTGTCATACTGATGGTGAAGCTTGATTATTTTTAATGCCTTTTTTTCAGTTAATTTAGTTAAACGTAGTGGGAGTAGTTAATACGGAATTAAAAGTTTTAGTGGAGAGTTAATATTTTGAGAATTGCAGTGGTTTTTTTCGATTAATTGAGTGAAACTGTGTCTCTCTAACTTAATGGCTGAATTGAAATTCAGTTTGTGATAATTTGAATGCTTCTTTTTTCATCGGTTTTTTTTAATGAGTTTAACTAAATGAACTCTGTTTTAGCTCCATTGGCGGATTTAGCTAACTAAATTAATAATTAATATCACTTGCAACTGCGACTTTCAGGAACTTAGCTAAATCACCGCTTTTAAATAACTGCTGTAAAGAATAAATCTTCCAAATGAATCTATCTCCAAACACTGGGGTACTGAGTCAATGCCTATCAAAATTAAATATTTTCAGCGAAAAGGTTCGATTTAGTTTATTATGTTGCTTCTTAAAATTGAAAAAAATGATTACCTAAATATAATGTATTGAATACGATATGCAAAGAAAGAGTTCTTTTCCATTTAAACATCGGTATGAATTTTAAAGTTATTACGAGTTGTAGTTAATTTTGTTTCCTTTGAATGAGAGTATTCATGCGATTTCTGTATTGCGAAAAAATTTAAATTTATTAATCAATCAACCAGTTACATCGACGCCATTAATTGAAAATTATTCTTTCATAGTTTCGTTTTATATTGCAAAGAAACAAATCATATTTTGAAAAGATCATTACTTCTAGTTAACGAATTTGGCAATAGATGGCGGCAAAGAAATTTGTTCTGATCGTACCTTAGGTGCAGTTAATGAATTATCGAAAAGGAAATGTCATTTTTTAATACGAAAGCATATAAAACGAGTAAAGAATTAAAAATAAATACATAAATCAGTAATTTTAATAATTTCCAGGATGTCCTTTTATTTGCAGGTTCAAACTTTCAAATTCGAGATTAAAATTTTTGTAATAAATTCTGTATCCGAAAAAATGATAAGAACAAATTCTATATTTAAAAACATTAATAACATTCTGCAGATTCAAATTTTCCAAAATATTAAAAATGTTTTGAGTTAATAAAAAGAAAATGACGACATGATGGTTTAACAAAAACGAGAAGCACAAAAGTATATCTAAAAGTTTTTAAAAATTGATGAAATTAAAAACATAAATAATTTTTTCAATAACATTTTAAATACTTATTAAATAATATAAGTAATTTTAAATACTTATTAAAATTTTTTTGAAGAAAGCAAAATATTTTTATTGTTTTAAAAAAAATTTAGTATTTTGCAGAGGATTTTAAAAGAATTTTCTTATCAATCGCAGCTGTTGAAACTTTCTGGACATCCTAACTATTTCATAAAGATTTTATTTCTTTTTCTCTTTATTATTTTCTCAGTTTTACAAATTTCATCATTAATTTGTATTATATTTAACCAATTATTTTTCATAAAACGTTTCTTTAATTTTCTTTCTGTTTAAAGCTTTTATAAGTAGAAGAAGCAGTGTTTGAAACTTGAGAAATAATACAAAATCTCTTCTGTAAATGTAGAATCATACCCTCCCAGTAAAAGCAAATTTAAGTTTAGATATTCGAGAGATATCAGCGATTTTGAATTTAGGTTATTTCATTTTTATAGGCTTATATAAATTCCTATAAGCTACAGCTTCGTTATCTTTACCGGAAGCTTCCACAGGCTTCATTTTTATCGATCAATGATCAATGAAATGAGTTATTAAAATTTTTAACTAATTTATCTAACATGTCTATATATGTTTTTTTCCTTCTTGCATCTAAATACTAATCTTTATATTTAAAATCTTATTCAATCTCTCAGCCATAGCACATTTAATTTTTGCATTTTCAGTAGTAAGCCACAAAATATTATTTATTATCTTTAAAATTTTGTTGATTATTTTTATTGATAAACACTATAATTTTATCGGTCAATGCTTATGGGATTTTCTTCTTTAAAAAGTCTTTTTAAACGCGTTTTTGACTCTCCCGTTTTTCTGCTTCTGGAAATACCTCGTGCATATTTTCTAAAATAATCAACTACGGTTAATAAATAATTTGTTCTTCCGTTATAGTTACTAAAGGGCTTTAAAAATAATACATCTGTTTGCTATAGGTCGTCAGTGCTAGGAACATATATTTTTCTCCTTCAAAAATTTCTACTCAGGAGCTTATATTTGGTCTAAGCATCTTGTCGATGTAAAAAGTTTTCAATTTCTTTTTGAGACATTTCAGATTTCCTCTGCATTTCTTAAACGTTCAATATCCTGTTTCAAGATTATAATATTAAATCTTTTAAGATTTTTTTCCTTTTTTTCTCTTGTCGAATCGTTTGAGCTAAAAATGTACTTTTCTTGGAACTGCAAATACGGAAAATATCTTTAAACATGAGTTTGCTGTTTTTAGAAGCAGTTTAAAACTCATGCGATTTTTAAGTTTTATTTTCAGTTTTTGCATTTCAAAAAGTATCAAGTATCCCATTTCAAATGTCGTTTTGTTTGTATAACAGATCTAACGATTCGTCTCTCTGTTCTTTCACACACTAATGACGTGATTTCGAAAAGAGTCTAAAACTTCCATCATATTTTTATTACATATATTATTTATAGTCCTTGTATGAAATGTAATGTATGTAAATACTTGAAATCATGGTGTTACATAATACATCTACTATATATTTTTCACTAAATGTTTTTCTTGTTAATATCCCATCCATTTATCTTCTGATCTATTGCATTTCTTTTGGTTGTAAATTAAAAAACATGATATAATTACAATTGATTCTTATCTAGTTAGAAACGCTTTGCTAGATAAATGATGAACAGGTTTTTGTGTCTACAGCATAATTATGATTTTCTAATATTCTGCAAGACAATCATCGTCCTTTTCTATCAGTTGTAAAATTTATATAGCTTCTCTATGAATAATTTCGAATCTTCTAAATGTTTTGATTAAATCTAAATATTTATCTTTATGTATATTTTTAGCATATATGTACAACACATAGTAAGTTAAAAGTTTTCGAAGGTAAATTTAATAAAACATTTGCTTTCCCCGATCCAAATTCTCCTGCAATCACAATTCTGAAAGAGAGGATGGGCATGACAGGCTTTTGATTCGGATCTGTAATTTTTTCTTCTTTGTCATTATTTTAAATTTTAATCCTTTATAGAGACAGAAATCTACATTTTGCATGATGCAAAAATCTGTTATTGATACGATACAGAGTAAATACGAAATCAAAGAAATTCCCATGAAAGCCATAGAAGGTATTGAAAAATATCTAACGTTTGATTTCAATAAAGACTTGGATATTAGGTTTTTAGAAGAAAATAACTTAAATCTATCTTCAGAACCGTTTTCGATTCTTAACGAAGAAAACATTGCTCAAATGATTGAAAAAGCTATTGATTTCAAAGCAAGATTAGGTACAAAAAGAGGATAATTGAACAGCCAAATTTGAAGAGCTAAAAATTTGATTGAAGCAGAAATTAAAGAAAAGAAATTGACTGCAGAAGATAAGTAAAAAGTATTTGAAATGTATTTGGAAAGACTGACCACAATAAGAGGTTCTTCAAAATTATCAGCCAGAAAGGGATTAGAAAATAAATTAGATCTTTTAAAGGAGCTAACTAGAACTGGTAACTGGTAACGATTCTGAATTTAAAAAAAAAAAATCAGATAGTGATGTTGTTTAACAATTTGCAAAGAAATAGGGAAGTGAATAAGGATTTGTGGAGGAATAGTTTAACAATTTTTTTCCGTGTGAATCAGACATTATTTTAAAATGAGCAATAATCTTTATGATCGTCAAAGAAATAACATTTGAAAATAAAAGGACGGTTCTTTAAAATTACAAATGACAAAGCACTTAATTTTGATATGCTTTTAACAAAGGGGATCATAGAAATAAATTTTACACAAATAAATCAAAAGAATTCACGCTTGAATTTGCTCATTTGCTTAAAATTAAAAGGTAACACCCAAGGGATTCCCATATTTGTTTCCTGGTATAATTTTAAGTGAAAATAACTGAAATAATACCCTTAAATACTTTGATATATTTCAGAAGTTTGTTGCATTATTCTAGTTGGAAATTACCAGTTAAGCGATTATTTCGCAGATTACTTCATTCACAACTGGGAAGAAAACGTCGAGGAATATGAACCACCGATTCAGTTTGCTATCCTAAGAGATAGACAACGATATAGTGCATTCAAATTACTGAACGGATATAAAATAGATTCATCTTTAAGTAAGCTCCATAAAATATTAGGATTTGAAGGCAAAATTTATGAATAGGACGAACAAGATGGAGAATACATCGCCGATATAAAGAACGAAAAATAAAAATACCTATATTCCCCCTCTATTGTGAAAGGAGCTTTCATGTGTTATAAGACGTCGAAAGTTATTATTTTGTATACAAAGAAATATTTACCACTAGGCAGTCAAATTAAAGATAAGTTAGATAAGTCTATATTTTTTAATGTAAAATATGAAGAAGTTACAAGCATTACCATGAAAATTACAAATCAAAAGAATGAGCTTCTAAGCCTGACCAAACAAGAAGTGGTATACAATTTAATATTAGCATCGGAAAATGAAAAAGAGAAATTTAGAAAAAAAAATTATAATTTATTGCCAACATTTTCTACCACATAAATGAATCGTCACAGATATTGTAAAAGGAGTAAAAAATCCAAGGATGAGAGCGTTTCTCAATGATATTTTAGCCGAGATTCACAATGAATCAACAGAAAAAAAAAACTAAATTTCTTGTTCATGATAAAATGAGAGACATACTATGACGAGTAAAGGTTTAAAAATATATAAGCCGTATTTTATTTCTAAATAAATGGGAAAAATTTGTGACCTGAGTAATACGAATTATTATTACAATTCGAGATATAAAGAGTTATGAATATAAAAAAATTGAAAAACAAAAGAATGTTTATATCAAAGATGAAAACGCAGAAAAAGAATTTCCGCTCAAGATTTCAGGTGATAGTTTTCTGTTTTCTGATGGAGTTCTTCATCAAAGACTAAAATTGTGAAATCATATGGTTCTGCCATTATGAATAACCATGTAACATTCGTTAATGGATTGGGTTTGATTAACAACAAGTTTTTAAAAATAGGAGGCACTACCATTAAGAAAAATCATCAAAATACGGTTATCATGCTTCAAGCCTTTAAGGACTTTTCTACTGATTATTCAAATTCTGAGTCTAGGAATGCATTTTTCTATAAAGATACATCCGATCGTACCGACTCTCAATTTTAAGTTATTCTAGAACGATTGAAGATGTAAAACAAAGATCATATGCCACTTAAAAAAGTAAAACTGAAAAAAAAAATTACAACCAAGGTGTTGCAAAAAGACTCCAGGTTACGAGAAACAGTTAAGCTGTAAATGTTTATTCACCTTCAAAACACATATTTAATTTCTGTAATGAGTATGAAAGGGTTATCGTAAGTTTTGAAGTTGAAATGGAATTTGAAGGCAATAAAGATGTGAATATATTCTACATAACTGATGATAACGACTAAAATACTGTTACAGAAGTGAGCTTGATGGTTCAACTATTTACTTTTACAAAAGATGCTCAAACAGAAATCTTAGAATTAGAAAATTCAAATAAATATTTTGAAAAAACTTGGATGAATTTACAATAGAAAGATCAAAACCCACGGAAAAACAGGGATGGTATGTGTGAAGTTAAATCAGCATCAAGCAAAGTGTTAAGTATCTACGTTATTTTACGGCACGTTAAAAGATAAAATAACATCAAAATGAACAATATTATATTTGACAACCTAGATATGATCTCTGGTTATTTAACAGTGAACAGCACTATAAATATTTAGAATGAACTTTATAAGAGACATTAGGTATTTTTGAAGCAGGAGTGCATGGAAAATGAGCAGTGCCCTCGCCGTGACTCAAGCCACGACTTCTCGAATACAAGCCGAGGGAGCGACCATTACACCACGAAGGCATGCAGAGAAAGGGAGGGAGAAAATACTCCCCCTTTTTTCAAAAGGCCACAGGGGATTAGAGGAACCAGTCACCAAATCATGGTGGTAAAGAAACATCATCTACCACCTTTTAGTTCGGGTGGCACTGTTAGTCATTAGGTCATTAGGTTATTCTTAAACAGATGATTCTTGATGGAAAGAAGGGGATGACAACAGAATTTTTATAATCTCCTAAAACAATAACAACTTTCCATCAATCAGCTATAAAGTTGAACATATTTTGCAGAAATTTAACTTTCGAGTTGTTTATTCTCCCATCAATAAAATTCCGAGTTCCATACTCAAGGTCCCCATTCCGGATATGAATTCTTGCGGTATTTATAGGATTCCTTGCCAGTGTGGTTTGATTTACATTGGCCAAACTAGGAGAGCCTTAAAATTTCGCGTCAAGGAACATGAGGCATATGTTAGAAAAAAGGAAACACAGAAGTCTTCTGTTGCTCAACATTGTTGGTCCGAAAACGACACTTTCAATTTTTCTGCTGCCAAAATTATTCAAAAAACATCTTCCATTGGAGAACTGGATTTTCTAGATGCATTTCTAGAGGCGCCACTTGCTTATTTTTGTCCAGGCTTTCTTATCTTATCTAATTATTATTTCCTATCTTGTTCATTTGTGGTTTTGCAGCTAAGGATGGTGGTTCGGTAAAACCATCGAAACTAGTCCTGTGAAAAATTTGAAAATATAACGCTGATTTTTGTTGTTTAATTTCTGAATTAGTATTTATTCGGCGTGTTATTTCGTCTTAATTATAGAAGCTTCAAACAGACTTATTTTTTGCTTTTTTTCTGCACGTGATGTGGCCTCCATTTTGCGATTGCATGGGTTTCGGTAAGTAAATTTTTGCAATTTTGAAGTTCTGTTTATGTTTCGTATATTTGGATATTGTGCTTTGCTTGTCTGATTTTATGCATTTTGGTTACAAAGTTGTTTTTTGTTCGTTTCAGTGAGGGATTTTTCTGCTGTTTTGTGTGTGCTTTATTATTGCTATTTAATTTAGTTTGATTTTCTGCATTGTTTATCATGCCTTCATTTGTTAATCGTTTCACTAAATTACGCCTGAAACGGCAAAAATTTCTGAATCATCTTCACTTTTTACTTAAATGTAAATGTAAAAAATTGATTCCCAATTTTATTCAAATCAAATCTAATCAAAAACCTTCCAATCGCGTTTCAAGAATTCTGTTAAATTGCAAGCTTGCCTTACTTCGGTCCATCATAAGGGATACACGTCAACAATTGTCCAAAATATGAACATGAACTCTATAAACTTCATCTGGAACTCGCTAATTCATATCCAAAATTCACTGCCCTTGAACAAAAGTGTTGGTCTAGAACGGAGAATGCAGTTAACCGTCATAAAAACACCCTTGCAGTTAAATTGGAAAAACTTCTTTTACAGTCTTCCAGTTCAAGTAGTTCAAAAAGTCTTCCCATTGTAAACAGCAAGCCAATAGTTAATATTTCTAATGTTAGTCTTTCAGAAGAGCATGAGAGAATTCTAAAATATAATTTTAACTTCTCACAAACCTGTAAACCCTCGATTCCAAAGATTTTGGCTCCAATCGAAAAAGCTTTCAAGTTAAGTAAGGTTTCAGATTCACAGAAAGAAATGATTAGGCATCTTATCGCTCATAATGTGAAATTCAATAATAAACCTTTGAAACCAAATCTAACTACGAGAGAAAGAGCTACAATGCGCGAAATTCATTCTAACCCGGATATTATCATTTCAAAGGCAGACAAAGGTGGCCAGATAGTCGTCATGGATAAGAACACTTACATCGATGGTGTCACTAAACTCTTAAACGAAGGACCATATAATCCGATCCCTAAAGATCCTTCACCTTTGGACTTGTCAAAAATAAAAACTGCGATCAAATCTTCACAAATCATTTCAAGCAACTTAAAACATTCGCTTATTCCATCTGTTGCGAATTGTGCCAGATTATATGCTCTTCCCAAAATTCATAAAAGTGGTATTCCTTTCCGCCCTATTCCATCAAATTTAGGTACTGCCTCGTATCCATTAGCTAAATATTTAGTTTCTAGATTTTCAACTCTGTTAGACAATAACATTTACACCATAAAAAATTCAATAGAGTTTGTAAAAAAGGTTAAAAACATTTCTCCTAGTAATTTACTCATGGTTTCTTTCGATGTAAAATCATTATTCACCCATGTCCCGGTGGAGGGTGCATTAAGATGTCTAGAAACCAGACTTCGCGAATTTCATTTCTCTTGCATCGAAATTGATGAGCTAATTTCTCTCACTCAACTCGGTTGAAACAAACACATTTTGTTTTCCAAAATAAATATTACAAGCAAACTGAGGGATTAGCCATGAGAAGCCCCCTCAGTCCCATCCTGGCTGATATCTACATTCATTATTATGAATCAAAATTGAAACTTTAAACTTCCCGGCATGGTTCCGCTACGTAGACGATACTTTTACCCTGTTTGAAGGTAATAAAGATGATTTAAATAAAGTTCTTTCAACAATGAATTCTATTGATCCTGCTATTCAGCTCACTTGTGAACTTGAGACTTGCAATTCTCTTCCGTTTCTCGACATTCTGGTAACACATCCAACTTCAGTACTACGGTTTACCGTAAACCTTCATCGGTTTGCCTTCCACCACACTTTAAATCATGTCATCCGACTAAACAAAAGTTAGCTTCATTTTATTCCTATGTTTTCCGTGCTCTTCAGGTTTGCTTCTCCAAACTAGCCCTCGAAGAAGAACTAAATTATTTGAAAGCAATAGCTAATGACAGGGGCTTTTCACCCAACATTATTAATCAAGCAGTTAAAAAATTCTCATCTCAACACACCCAAAAGGCACACTCTTGTTTTAGGAGATTATAAAAATTATGTTGTCATTCCCTTCTTTCCATCAATTAGCTATAAATTGGAACATATTTTGCAGAAATTTAACTTTCGGGTTGTTTATTCTCCCATCAATAAAATTCCGAGTTCCATACTCAAGGACCCCATTCCGGATATGAATTCTTGCGGTATTTATAGGATTTCTTGCCAGTGTGGTTTGATTTATATTAACCAAACTAGGAGAGCCTTAAAATTTCGCGTCAAGGAACATGAGGCATATGTTAGAAAAAAGGAAACACAGAAGTCTTCTGTTGCTTAACATTGTTGGTCCGAAAACCACATTTTCAATTTTTCTGCTGCCAAAATTATTCAAAAAACATCTTGCATTGGACAACTGGATTTTCTAGAGGCATTTCACATTCAAAAAAATCTTTCTGTTGTAGTTAACGATCCTAATTCCAATCCATCTTTGCCTTCGGCCTTTAAAGAAATTATGTTTTAGTTCTGGTTTCACCAACAGATGCCGCCACTTGCTTATTCTTGTCCAGGCTTTCTTATCTTATCTAATCATTATTTCCTATCTTATTCATTTGCGGTTTTGCAGCTGAGGATGGTGGTTCGGTAAAACCATCGAAACTAGTCCTGTGAAAATTTTGAAAATATAACGCTGATTTTTGTTGTTTGACTTCTGAATTACCGTTTAAATAGTTTAGACCATAGACACGGAAAGTGATCTACTTGGACTCATAGGAGTCTACTTCGATTTGCAGTGTGTCCATGTCAACAAAAGAAAAAATTGGAGCTGCATTAGGATGTTAAAAGAGGTCCAAAAGACTGGATTCCATTTAAGGAAATTATCACCCAAATTTAGATTTTTCATAAATCCATAATGCACCTAACACGGATTTTCTCTATGTGCTTATATAATAGGCATAAATTTTGGCTTTGTGGTTACAGTACTTGTAAAAACTTGTAGATTTGATACCAGTAGCAACGCATTGTGAATATATACGAAGTAATTATGCGTGTCTAGACTTGTACCAGAGCTTTACAAAGATGGCACAGACGTGTACCACTTGTACGTGCACTTGTACGTTTAATTCGTCAATTATAAATAAGGCTGTCAGAGAAAAACATTGTATTTATTTACCGAATTTTGAGAGCAAAGACCATTAGCAAACATTTTCAAAAGTATCAATAGATAATTACACACATCCGTGTTAAAGTAAATTATTATGCTTTGAGAAAAGTAAATATTTTTTAATGAAATATTCTATTTGTAGTTCCTCAGATTGCGTAGAGACGCCGATCATGTTTACAATCTCGCGTAATTTTTTAATTTAAAACGGATGCGTCTAAAAGAATAACAAATTGTTTATGTTTTGTGGCAAGCGAAGCAACCCTGTTTAAAAACCAATACTTTTGCATTATAACGAGCATAATTTAATTTCAGATCTAACAAGAAGTTACGTTTCTCTTTTGAAAAGATTAAGATATTCTGTTGTGGACATTAGATGGTATTTTTTATTTGTTTTTTTAAATACTTTTGTATAAGGTAAATTTTGCGCAATAAATTAACTTAGTGAGTATTAAAACCTGGTAAAAACACTCCCCCAACTTACAAAAAACACCCTATATACCAAACTCAAGATTAAAGTAAATGTTTACAACCGGAATTGATTTTGAATTGTTATGTCTCATCATATTTAAAATGCTTAATTTTGTCCACATATAATTGTTACCAAACGTGGCCGAATCTAAAAGGAAAATGCAGGTAGTATAGCGTTGATTATTTGAAGTTTGGCTTGGTTCCATTATTGTGGGACAGAAACCTGCATGTGCCTTTTATGCAACAAAATTTTAAACAATGATTTTTAACACACCATCCAAGCTGAAGGACCATATGAGGAGTTGTCACCCTAGTAAAATAATTAGTTTTAAAATACGAAAATAAAATTTTCATAAGAAACACATGGTGGACAGGATGTTCGCTTCGATATCAAAAAGAGAAGATGATGTTTTGCAGATGTCTTTGCAATATTTCACTACTATGGCAAAATCAGGAAAGCAGCACATTATCGGAAAACAGCTAATTTTGTCATCTGTTTCAGAGATTTTACAATCCGTTCTAGTCGAACTTGCATATGACATACTCAAAAGAATTCCTTTGATCAACAAACAGTTCAAAGATGTACTGACGAAATGAGCGATGTTTTGACTATAAAATGAGGATGTTTTGTTGTTGTATCAGGTTCTGTGTTCCTCCTTACTTGCTTTGGGAACATTAAATGTCCTGACTCGGAACAGGGAGCTTACTAAAGCTATGTTCAATAAATTTGGGAAGTAGACAATACACACAGGAAGGGTATACGAAACCCTTTATTTTTCTGTCTTTACAATGATTTCCGGACTTCGGAATACAGAGACCAACCACTTGTGGTCTGAACGTAAGAATATAAAAATATTAACTAAACTCTAACTAAACTTAACTTTGGATTAATCAAACAAGTGCCTACTCCAAGATTGGCCGTATATTAGCAAAAAGCCGTATGTAGTACAGAGAACTGCTAACACTACGATACGTTTAAAATTATCAAGAGGATTAAACCTCTGGCCTTGAAGGCAACCAGCAACCGAGTAAAAATACTATGGCAAGCGGCCTGCTTCTAATAGCTCCTTCCTCTCTCTTGCTTGGCAAAAAGCCACAACTTAAGTACTTGGCGTTCGCAAGACAAATTTGCATAAATAAGTTAAAGCTTTTAATTCTGGCCGAAAGTAGAAAATAAGAAGTGATAGTAAAGATTTAAAATAAAATAAACGTTAGTAAAACTTAAGATCCTTACAGTTGAAAACTCTTCTTGTAATTGTCTGCAAATGACTCACTTCTCCGTAATTGAAAGAATCAACTTTACCTCGTAATGAAGCACTATTATTGGCATATTTTCGTTATGTTATGGACCAAGAAATCCATGCAGAACTGCTCTTCGCGAGAACTTTGGCAACATACACAAGATATGAATCAATATGCAATGTTTTGAGAGATTATTTCTATGAAAAATCAAATATAATGTCAACAGCGGTAGATGGAGCACCTACCGTGTTTGGGTGCTGTCCTGGTTTTGCGAGAAATTTAAAATAAAATGTACCCCAGGTGTTTGAAGTTTACTGAGTCATCGTTCGACAATACTTAGTTGCTAAAAAATCTGAGTGGAAGATGTATCACTTTCTTCAATTCGTTCTAAACGCAGTGAACAAAATTCAGAGCAACGCGTTGAATTCTAGGTTATTTGTGCAGTTGTGTGAAGAAAACGATGAGAACTTTTGTCGATTACTTCTTCACACTGAAGTATGCTGTCCGTCAAAAGGCTTATGCTTGACAAGATATTTTTAGTCCAAAGGGGCTTTGTCCCTGAAGGACTATTGTTTTCGTTTTGTGATTTTGCTTTCGTTCATTATAAATCTCCGTTTCGCTTTTCAAACTGTTACCACCAAATGTTAGAGTCCTGCATTATATTTGAAGAAATTAAATAATGAAAAATCTGCATAAGTGTATGTATATTTCTCGCATTGTGATAAAACAACAGTACATAGAGCCATCGAATTTTGAATGACATAATACTACTGCGAATATGGGCATCTGAAAGCCTAAATTTGAAATTTGGAATTTGTTTTATTATCGATTTTATATTTTGTATATACTTGATTACTATATACTTGATTTACAAATTTAAGGATTTCAAAGCGAGAAATGGCAAAGCTGTACAGAAAAATCATTTTTATCTCCAGCGCGCGGACTCTCTATCGGAAATTCTAAAGTTATGTTCAATTTAAAACTATTTTGCGATATTGCTTTTGAACTAAATTTTATGGTTTAAGTGTGAAGAACGTGGTATTGAATAAATAAAGGTAACAGACAAAATGTTTAAAAAACGCCCCTTTGGACGTAATTTAAAATCTGAAACCTTTCAATTTTTTAATTTTGAGATTGCCTTAGAATTTTTAGATGTTTAAAGTTCACACCGTAAACAAAATTTTACGAAATTAGAAACCATACTTTGCCTTTTTAACACATTTGTTTACTAAATTTAATGAGATCAACTTGCAGTTACTAGATGACAATCTAAATTGAAAAAAAAAAAAAAAAAAAAAAAGTTTATTGCTGCATTTTCTTTTGCAAAATTAATCTAATGAAGCAAAATATTGGACAAATACTACAATGTATTATCAATCCATATGTGACATTGAAGAATCACATGCTATAAGAACTGATTGAAATAAGCACTAATGAAGAACTTGACGTGCAGATTAAAAAGGGATATGGGCATTTCCGGCTTCAAAGAGACATACATATTTATTTATCCCGCATTATGGAATACGTTTCCGACAGCTTTTCCATCTTTATACCTCGTAGTCTCATAGAAAGGCGTTTTAGCGCGGTTGCCAATCTTCTTACAAAACAAAAGGAAACACTCTGAAAATCACTGCCCGAGAAACTTTAAGGTTAAGCCTGACTAATTTGAAGCCACTATTAAAAATTTTCTATTAAAGCATCAGGTTCATCCCTCCTGTTAAAATCACTGATTTTTTGTATACATATTTTAAGTAAGAATGTTACTAGATTTGCGTTTTTTGCAATTTTGATTAATAAATGAAAACTTTACATGTTAGTTTTTCATTTTTAAAATTTATACTCTATAGCAAACTCTATCTAAATGAATAACTCTGTGTCAGTTGTCAAAAACACGTTTGAAGTTGATGAATTTTTCAAAATTCAGCATTAGGATAGCGTTCCGAAACCGCTCAGAAAGTGTAAATTTACACCTGACAGTTCTCACTGACAGGTAAATTTTTACCTTGTCTGAGAAGTTCTGCATTTCTGTACACTCTGCTTTCCTTTGAGTACTTTGGAATGTTTTCGATGAAACTTTACCCTCTATTTCACTCTGTTTTGGCTCGATTATAAATATTACACTGCCTGAGGGGTTTTTTGGAATGACCCCTAGTAAGATGTATAAGAAAAACAGAAAAAAATCAACAAGTGGCCTACGGCGTAAAAAAGTTTGATAACCTGTGGTTCAGACATTAATTTTCAGTATGAACTGAGAAATGTTCCAAGACTCTTTTAGATTTTATTTCATTTTGCAACAGAGAACGATCTGTAAAATTATTTTGGTTTCTAAATAAATTTTTGTGAAACACTCCTTGGGAAAGTGAAAAATTTGTTTATTATTTAATAAAAGACAGCGCATTATACCTTTGCGCATTATACGTTGGTTTATTTTCTTTTACAGGAGTATTAACATAGTTTAGTTATTCAAGCTATATTATAGTATTTTTATCGTAATAGAATTTGTATTTTATATTTTTCTTTGCTCTTCAGACCCGGTTATTATGTTTTTATTGTTGAATTGTATCGCCTTGTATTATGAGTTAATTACTTATATCTGTAAACCTCGTGAATACTTCGTGGAACACGAGTTTTGTATTTATTTTCTTAATTTAAAAAAATTACTAGCAATGGAAATTACGATGTGCAAAATAAAATTGTAACTAACTTTGGAAATTCAAAAATTGAAAAAGATGTATTTGTTGCCATCTATGGTCCGCGACAAAGGTCTCAGTATATCGAGGGCCTACATTGTATCGTTGCAGTCTTCCCCGGCTACGTCCCTTCGGTCCTTTCTTGGCTGCGCAAGTATCGAAAGATCCGCACTACCTTTCAACATCGGTTCTCGCCGAGCTCCAAAGGAATCTTGTTTAGTGTCTTCATGTAGCCGAAATGCTCTCCTGTTTGGCTGCTGTGTATTTCCTTCAGAACATCAGGTATTCGACATCGAGGAAACAGCAGCTGCATTCTCATTTCAGTTCCATCGTCGCTTTCCCATAGTCGATATAAGACTCCATTTCGGAAGTGGAGCGAGTCCCAGAGAGGCCAGTACCTTTCAGTAGTAGAACTGGAATTGGAAATGTCCTGCCACTTAGGTTTTGTGCTGGGTAATTCCTTCAGATCTATTATTAGCTTAATGTCAGGTTCCGCCAATTGATCTTCTCTGATTTTTTTCATCACTCCACGGATCTGCAGCGGCTGATGTTGAAGATATTATTCCCCGGATGCTAGTGTTCTCCAACCCCTACATAGCCTCGGTTCTTGAACAATAGCTGCAGCTTGCAGAACAAGGCTTCTTAGATAAAGCATCGACATTTCCGAGAGAGTAGCCTTTACGAAGTTTTATCACAAAGCCATATTCCTGGATTCTTCGAATTCATATTGCTGTATGTCCTTCAGAATTTTTTAATTCAATAGAAGGGTTAGGGAATCAGGATAAGTCCGCAAAAAGAATTTTCTGCCATAGAGATAATGATGGAAATGTTCTATGGCTTTTTACTATAGCGACTTTACGGGAGAGCAATTATTCCGCTCAACTTTAGATAAGCACTTACTCCAACAGGCTATTACTCGCTCTTGAGCATCAATCTTCTGGGAAAGCACAGCTCCCACACTTTTGTTGGACGCATCTGTGTTTTATATAAATTGTTTGCCGGTCTGTGGAAGCCTTTTAGTTAGGAAATATCCATAGGGCGTTCGCAGTCCTAAATGGCCGATACCTTCTCTGGATCTATGCAGACAACTTAGGCGGACATGATGTGCCCCAGATAGATGACTTTGCTGCGGAATAATTTGTATTGCGAAAGACTCAGCTTGAGGTTGGCATCTTTCAATTTCTGAAACACATTCTTGATATTTTTTAGATGTTCGTCGAAACTACAGCGTACTATAATGATGTCGTCTAGGTAGACTAGATAGGATTCGTAAGACAGGCCTTAAAGTACTGTCTCCATCAAGGATTCAAATGTTGCAAGGGCATTACAAAGTACAAAAGACATAACTTTAAAGGGCCAGAGTCCTTGGATGGCAGTGAGTTCAGTTTTCTCTCTATCATCGGGGGTGAATTTCCACTTGCTAGTATCCGCTCTTGTGGTATAGAGTGGAAAAACACTTGTGTCCTGATAGAGTGTCTAGAGTGTTTTGAATCCTAGGAAGAGATTAACTGTCTTTCTTAGTGACATTATTTAGTCTCTGATAGTCGACATAAAATCTTGTCGAGTCGTCTTTCTTCGGGACGAGAACTATAAGAGATGTTTTGGAGAACTATAAGCATTGCTTTTTGCTTATAAGCGATGGACTTGCGGATAGTTCTATGATGTCATTTCCTTTCGTCTCCTACGGAAGATTTGCAATCTCTTCCTGTTTTTCCGAATAGCAGTCGTCTGGGATGTTACTTGATCGGAGTGTGATCCCCGTATGAAGTCGATGTGGCATACGTTTCGTACGGTCAACATATCTGGAGGTTCTAGAAAATAGATCTTCAAATTCTTTAATTGTTTTCTTTGCTGCACATCTTTGTTCGTTGGTTAAGTTTGCAATCTGCAGGTGTTCTTCCATTAATTTCCCAGTTGCCCCAGTCGGAATTGTGGGTGGGGATTTGTAAACACACGTAATTGGAGTGCATGTTGTACCTTGTACAAAGTAAAGGAAGTAATGTAATCGCGAAAAATTTCGGGGGTTCATATTTCCACGAAAATATATCCATTTTGACCGCTATCGAATGCAATTTAAGGATGCTTTTGCGTTACATCCGAACGTCAGAACAGGATAAAGAACTCTTTTTCCCAAAACGGATTTAATATGGATTCAAAAGAGTTTTTTCTTTTGTGACGTCTATACGTAAGTACATATGTATGTATCTTGCATACGAAAAAAAGAGTAGCCCCAGAACGTTGAAATTCTGTGTGTAGGATTGCTATAGCATGTAGTAAATTTAGTTGTGCACCTCCCTTTTTGGTTGGCCGCAAAAAATATATAAATCTCTCTCTATATATATGTGTACACCCACTCTGTTACCCAGCTCGGTGAGCTCAGTTTTTTTAATTCCTATATGTTGGTAAATTGTCCATTTTTTTTTTTTTTTGCTTTAAAACTGATTGAATGATATTGGTCTTATGCTCCGGTTAAGGCTTTTATGTCTTTAATTAATCTGCATGCAATAGTTGTATATCTTTAATTAATCTGCATGCAATAGTTGTAGAATTATCAATAATTTTCAATAATAAGTTGCTTAAGTGCGGTTAAGACTAATTTAGTAGCCATATTTGCTTACATTTGAAACTTAGCAGAATAGTGAATTAAGTCAGTTTCTGCACCTTCAGTGTCTGTCTGCTGAGTGAGACCAAAAGTTAACTTTCAGCTTTGCGCACTGAAAAATCTGCCTTTTTGTCCGTTGGCCGACTTGCTTGTTTTTGCGTAGAAACTCTAAATATAACTGTAAAAGTTATTTTTAAAATTGTTTAACTGTATTTGGTGTTTAATGTTTTTTATATTTTTCAAATATTTTAATGAAGATATTTTGAGGTTTTTATGTATATTTGCCTTGCGGCGAAGTGATAACTGAATTAAATGAATGAGAAATCTATCTCTAATGAAATTCGAGGAAATAATTTTAAATGAAATGCAGTAAAATTGTGTATAATTTAATAAGCCGTACAAGGAAGTCATGAGTTTTTTTACTGCCAGTTAGAAAATTGCTCATGTTTTATAGAAATTCCGTATTTAGTTTTCCTGTCATTTAAATACACAATTCTATTTTTGTAGACCTCATTCCTAATATAAATCCTTGGGAAATTTATAACATTCCTTGTCAATGCAGTTTGATAAATATTAAACAAGCAAAAAGATCTTTAAAATTTTCCCATCAAAGTGCATGAATCATACGTTCGAGAAAAGAAAACAAATAAATGTTCTATTGCTCGCTATTGTTGGATCGTAAACCACGTATTCAATTTTATTTCTGTCATAATAAACCACAAAAGTTTTTCCAGTTAGAGAATTAGAATTAAGGCTTTCCAGTTCCATCAATGTACCTATACATTAGTCAATAACTTAAATTCTGATCCTTTTTACTTCCTTGTATGAAGTAAAGGATGTATTGTAATCACGAAAAAATTTGACTGTCATATTTCAATGGAAATATCATTTTTGATTGTACCTAAATCCTTTTGGATGATTTATTTGAGTAACATTTGTATGTATATATAGAATATAGGACTCTCTTTTCCAAAATGTCTTGTAAAATGGATTAAAAAGAGTTTTTCCCCTACGTACATAAGTATGTATGTATGTTTCAAGCATAACTCAAAATCAATTAGTCGTAGAATGTTAAAATTTTGTGTTCAAGACTGCTATAACATCTAGTTATATACTTCCTTTTTAATTGCAATCAGCAGTAACAAACGTGTATATAGTATATGTAAAATATAAAATATGAAAAAAAATACTGACAGAATTATTAAACTTGGCAGGATCCAATTGCCAATAGACTTTTAAATTCACAATTTTTATTTAAAACATCCCCTCTTCGAAGATATCTTTCGCACTATTTTGTGTCACTCTGCAGCATGTTACCTCACTCTTTTCCTGCAATTACGTTGCATTGCAAAAATCTTTGCCCAATCGCTGCTCATGATTAAAAAAACGAACTTTCGAGCTCATAAATACGAATGCAGTTAGTACGCGTCACTTTCTTTGCCTGCTTGGTCTGCCTAGGAAAATCGTGTCTCTTCTCTAAGATCCTCTTTCTGTTACCTAAACTGTAAACTGCGTACATAGAAATTGTGGGGCTCGTTCTGCATCCCTAATGTTGTACCAGTTTAAGCAAAAATATATCTCAGAGCAAATTTTCCTGTACAAAATGAAAATGATGTTTTAACGACTAATCTTACAATCATATCTACGGAATAGTTTTTCTTTTCTCAGCCATCACTAAAAGGTGAATTGGTTGCGTCTTCTCTGTTCAGCTCTGTTTTAAATTCTATCAATGTACTACAAGTGCGAACCTTTAAATTATCACATATATATATTCACCCCCTTACCTGGCTTAAAACCGTACCCGGTCTTTATTTTCTCAGTCGTTGGTCGTAGTGCTATACGTCCAGTTACAGAAGTGTTTTAAATAACGAAAATATTCGTATCATGTAACAATTTTATATCAAAATTTAAATATGTATATCAAATTTAAAATTCAATACCTAATTTTAAAAAATAATTTTCGGCAAGTAAACATACATAATAACAGTTTTTATATGTAGTTAGTTTAACAATTGATATCTAACAATATTTTATATCGGTTTATTGTTGTACCTAGCAATGTTTAATATTAGTTTATTTTGTAAATATCTAGCAATAATTACTAGAAGTTTATTGTTGTCCTATTTAATAGAAGAAAGGACGAAGTAAAAAGGAAGTATTGTAATCACGAAAAGTTTCAGGCAGCATATTTCAACAAAAATATCCATTTTGATCGCTATCGAATGCAATTTAACGATGTTTTTGCGTGACATCTGTACGTAAGAACAGAATAAAGGACTATTTTCCTCCAAAAAATTATAAAACTGCTTTAAAATGAATTCTGAAGAGATCTTTTCGTGGTGTCTGTAATGTACGTATGTACGTATGTATCTCGCATAACTCAAAAACGAGTAGCCTCAGAACGTTGAAATTTTGTATATAGGAGTGCTATAACATGTAGATGTGCACCTCGTATTTTGGCTGCAATCGGCCGCCCCAAAAGTATATAAATATATTTATATATATATCCACTCTGTTACCCGCCTCAGTGATCTCAGTTTCTTTACTCTTATATGTTCGTAAATTGTGCATTTTTTGCTTTAAAAATGATTGAATTATGTCGTTCTTATCTTCCGGTTATGGTTTTTATCCCTTTAGGAAATCTGCAAGCAATATTTGTAGAATTATCAACAATTTAAAAGCTGTTTAAGTGCTGTTAAGCCTAATTTTTACATAACATGACGGACAATACTTGTTTACATTTGAAACAGCAGAATAGTAGATTTGTTGCCAATCTAGAGAGACTAAGCTTCGTAACAAAAAAGATAACACCGTCATTTATTATTTCGAATTAAATCATGCTTAAATCTTTCTGGAATTTTTTCGAGGAAATAAATGTTTAAGATTTACTTTGTAATTTTTAATTAGATACTTTGAGTTTTTATGTATTTTTTCCTTGTCGCGAAGTGAGAGCTGAACTAATTGAATGAGAAATACCAAATTGTCTGTGAAAAACTGTTTCTTTTTTTTTTTTTTTTTTTTTTTTGTTTGCTTAATTTCTTTTATGCATCGTTCTAGATTTTTTATAGTATTTGAATATCACATGTGACAACGATTAGATAATTCTTCAAATCATATAAATTTTGTGCAATCTGAGTTATAACATGAACGAAATATAACGTTGTTAAGTTAACCTAGCGCCAAAGTGTCCCTATGGTAAAGAAATATAGTGAATTTTAAAGAGTGCATTTATTCTATTGTAGTTTATGCGCTAACGGCGAAATAGATTTTATTGAATCCAATAAGTTTAAATGAAATGCAAGAAAACATGCGTATAATTTAATATTCCCTACAAGGAAGTCATGTGGTGTACACATCAGATTTTGCTTTCATCATTATGCAAACAGATAATTTCCTATTGTATTTTCTGTCTGTAAATGGTTACTTTGTTTCTTTTAATTTTTTATCCTATCACATTCATTATAAAGTGGGTAATGGGTTAGCTACTAGTATATTTCCTAAGACTCTTCAGTTTCTCTTTCTGTTTGGTACTTCATTTCCATTCAGTGAATTTTGTGATGTAAGTGTAAAGAATGTGATGTTTAATAAATAAGGCTAAAATAAAAAATAATATAGTTGGCCATCTTATTAAGAAAGCTGAACACATTTACCATAAACTGAAAAAATACTGAAAGAGAAATGTATATCAATGTATACTTTATTAAGGAATTGTAAATTGTTCTTTATAAGGAATTGTAAAGATATGCTGATCTAAAAAAAATTGTGATTGTTAAGTCATTAATTTGTGAATCCGAAACAATATATGAACAAATGTTCTCATTTGAAAATATCGATGCGATATTTTTTAAGTGAAAACATGAGAAGGGATGTGTACATGAGTATATATAGTTATCATTGTCCATTGTCTGAGAATCAATTCCAAGTCTTCACACGAAATTGGCGGCAGGTCATAGGCTGACTGTATCTAATTTCTATAGTAATGTTTTCATGAATACATATTTTTCCATAAATATATTCTTCCGTGTGAAATATTTTCTAGTGTAAAATCGGATTTTAGTACTTAGCGGGTTAAACGAAAAGTTCTTGAAAATCAGTTTGATGCCATATAGCCTTTACACTGCGTGAAATGTGTTCCCGTTTTTGATTAACAGAGTAAGAAATCACACCATACTTTCCCAATGCAGAATTTATCAGGTAAATTAAAATGTTATCTGACTTTTTTTTTTTTTTTTCAGTTTCCAAAAAGTATTCCTCAAAAGCATTGACCAATCATTTCTACCCAACGCGGACAGTTCTTTTTTCAGTCATCGCGCGGACATTTACAAGGACGGAGAGAAAATAAAATCCATTTTCATTCAGCTGTAAACATTTACAATAATGTAAATTCTCCATACAGCGAAGGAAAACACCCCGCAAATAGCACTCTTAAATCATCGCCGAACAGTGATTAAAAAAAAACTCTTTTCTCTGGGCCTGACCTGGTCAGTCGGGAGTGGCTGTAAAAGACCATCTCTTGTGCATCCGCCGTTTCAACAAGAGTAATTTAGTTCAGTGGATCATGGTTGAGTTATATCCCAATATCACTAACTGCGTGGTGTTTCATTGAGCGAGGACAGCAGAGAGTGAGAGAGTTTTGAAGTCAACTCACCGAGGAAGAGGAGGAGAATCTAAGAATTGCTTCGCCGGTTTTCCACTTGTATTCTTGATTTCCACTGAATCAGCGGCGCTTGACACTCTTGGTCGTGCCTTCTTTGAAAAAGGACGGATAATGTTGTGATGGATATTTCACACTGCTTTTGCATGCCTTGATCTTCTGGTCTCTTCCTTTGAGTGAGTAAGCAGGAAATTTATTTCCCGAATATTTTTATTTATTACCGCATTTATTATGCATTAACACATTATTAGTATTGATCTTTCAAAAAAAAAAAGAATATTTATCTTTTTTAAAATTTAATTTTAAATTTATTCGGGGGGAATGATTATCTAAATTTTGATACATACGCAAAACAGGTTGCAAGCAAGTAGTTTTAAATCGAAAGAAATTAAATTTGTTTGACACATGTAAATCATTAGAAGATTGAGGACAGAGAAGATATTGAAAACGTGGACAATGATAACTGAGTAAACTTTCTCATAATTATTTTAAAAGTCTAATTATTTAAATCAAACGGAATAGAAAATTTTAAATTAAAATATGAATAAAATAACAAAGAATATACTATAAAATGTATATTTTAATATAATTATATTTTAAATGTAGTAAGTATTTTATATTAAATATGTATAACACACGTATTTTTTTATGTTTTGAAACAAGAAAAATAAAAGCAAATTGTTTTATTAAAAAAAGAAAATTCCGGTCTAGTTGCATTCAAATCTAAGCATTTAGGAATCTGGACAAATCTAAGGATCTGGTTAATATTTATTCAACCTTACATTAGATATGATTTGCTCATTTTTACACATACCATTTGATGGAATTTTTCTATCTAGTAGGGATTACATGATCGTAAACAAATCAGGTAAAACTAATTTATAGCCAAATTATGTATTAGGATCCTAGATCTGTTACAGAAACAGATCAGAGGTCTCTACCTGCATGACTGATTTCTAATTCCCTGATGGCATGGATTAGCTACGCTATTATCCTTTCTCATTTTTTGCATTTCTTACATCTCTTTTCATATCCTACTTTTCATTCCACTAGCAAAATTTGTTGTAATTTTGAAATGACTCGGAACTGGGTATGTGTTATTCCTATGTCTTCTTTAATGATTTTTATAGAATTTGCTTCAGCTTCAAATTTATTATTAATTGGAAATTGCTTTATTATTTGTTACTACTCACCGCTGAAACATTTTGAGTTCATAATATTTCTTCAAACTCTGATGTTCTGTTAGGTTATTTAAATTTGAGAATTAGAGAAAATATTTGAGATTATCTTTTGTAGTCTATTTACTTTTATTTTTAATGAACTTGCTTATGTTTTTATTATAATATTTGCAATTTAACCATTTCTAGACCCATAACAGTATTTTATCTATACATTATGTCTGTTTTAGCAATATTAATGTTACTCAGATTTACAAGCAGAAGTTTTTAATTTGCTATTTATTTCTCTGTGTTCTACATCATTTTAATAATGTAAAACATAAACAGAAATATAGAATTTTCATTTTCATCTTACGGCAATTTAACGTAATGTTATCTATGAGTTTACGTAATGTTACGGAATGATTTACGAGCAAGAAACGGAAGAACCGAATTAAATATCTAATATAAATACATGAAATATCCAGAATCACACATAACACTTTCATTCGCAAAAGTTTTCATATTGTACGTAAACTTCTTTTAAACATTGATTTTAATTAAAAAAATAAATGACAAATTCACAATATTTAAAGCATTGTAAGCTCTGTTTCAATATAACACACTATATCTTTCTAATGTTTGATTATTTGTTATCCAGTTACTGTCTTCTTGTTGTGATATCAGAAAAGATAGCTTTCAAAGATTTGTTTTCATTTATTATAATTATTCATTTAGTGTTTCTTTTCATATATCATATATTATTGAAAGTTTTTTAATGTTGATATTTTATTTAATAATCGCTTTACAAGTCTTCAGACTACTATAGTGATGATTTTCAAAATGAAATATAAAAGCAAAGTATAAATTATTTTTCATATTTGATAGAAATTACAATTTCCTAAATAATACAGTATATACTGTTTGTATTATGACAGGGAATCTAATGTAAGAATATGAAGAATATTGCCGCTTAACATATACTGCTTTTTCTAATGTATAAATACTTAAAACGATAATATTCAAGAAATACTTGAGTTAAATATTTAAAGCACTTTCCTTTAAAAAAACTAATACTGTTGTTTTCTTAAAAATATCAGAGGATTCTTAAAATGTTGCCGATTAAAAAAGAGACTTTCGAAATAATTCCAAGATTTACGAAGCGATTGCAAAAAACTTCTAAGAGGAGATAATTTAATTTATCATTGTGTCGCTAAAATATGTAGATTTGTAAAAAGAAAAGAAATAAAATGTTTTAGAATGTTATTAAAACTTGAAAATATATAGAGGTTGGTCACACAGTTTTTGACGACTTTGCTTTGCTATAAAAGAATTGCCTTCCGGGAAATGTTTTTTTAATTGCAACTATGATTTTAAAGTGTAAATCATCGTTTGCTATTTGCCAATTTTGTTTTCAAGCAAAATGGCGCTTTTGAAGAGGCAATGAATGGACGGCTTTGAGCTCTTTTTGAAGAAAATTATTCGTTTATAGTTATTAAAAAATGCTGTGAAAGCCACGAGTTTTCGATATCTAATGCAACTTTAACTAATATTATCAAAAAAGAAAAAAAATGTCAAATTTTGGCTTCCAGGGAAAAAACATGTTCAAAATATATATCCAAGGAAAAAAACGGAATGTTTCGAATGTTGCAAAGGTGCGAACTTTAGCGTTAAAGAAAATCTTCAAATTCAAAGGACAGTTGTATAGCCATTAAAATGCTCAGTATCAACCCTAAACAAAGTAATTAATGCTGATTTGACTCATAAAACGGCAAAAAAACGTAATGGGCATCGTGTTTCTCCACGAAATATCGCCGAAAGCTGACATGCTAGAGAATTCTTTATGAGAAATAATTATTCGGACTAAAACAAAAAAAAAATATGTTGTCGCAATACATGAATCGTGGATATATTTAAATGACTGCAATAGAAATACGCCCATTTATTATCATCAAAGTGAAGAAAAAATCTTGGAATATCATTCAAAGAATCTAAAGAAAGGTTTTCAAAGGGATTTATGACTGTTGCTGATTTTTGATATGATGACAAATAAAAATTAAAGGGAGTTCCGAAAATTGCTAAGTTCAACTCCACATATTATCAGGAACATATGTTATACTCAATTTTCAAATATGAAATACATTCTCTTTACCCACATTGCCATCAATTAGTAGAACTGCATCAAGAGAAAGCAGGCAGCCGCAAGTTAAAATCCACTGTTAATTTCCTGGAAAAAATAGAATAAGAAACTTGTAAGGCCATACCCTTCACTCATATCCCTACTAAGTCTCTTGACGTATCATCCACGGATTTTTGCTCTTTTGGACTTTTAAAAAGCGGAATATTGTCCAGACATAGACTTACAACCGTCTTAGGACTTTGGAAAGCTAAGAGGAATGTAACAAAATACCTGTTCCGCTATTCTAAGAAAAAAGCTTTACTGTCTTAAAAAATACGACGTAGAAAGATAATGAGGAATAAGGGTTATTAAATGGAATATTTAAAACACAAAAATTTTAGGTAAAATATTTCTGTAAATAATATGAAAATCTTCTAAAAATGTACTAACAGCCTTAGTATATATCTTTTCATTTCTATGACTATTTATAAAGTTCACGAATGGATGTATATTGACAAATCAGTTTCTCTTAAAAATCTTTTCAAGAGTTTTAAGAAGGATAATCTTCTAATGATTTGCCGTAATTAATCAAATCTGATTAATTAAACATACATACACTGCAGACACATGGAGTTAAAGGTATTAAGCAGCAATCTTAATTTATAATTAACAGTCATTCTGGTTTCAAAAAGGCATTTAAAACTATTCTGAAGTTAAAAATCCTATAACATTTTTATAATAAAAATACTTGTATATATCAATTGAAAAAAATTAAGAACTTCGATGTAGTTAGCTGAGGCATCTATACGTAGCAGAAATTAAAGTATCGTTAATTTTCATCAATATATGATTCTTAGTATAATAAAGTTTCGATTATTACTTAATTGGAATAAGGGCAAAATTCATCACATATGAACTAATATCATTTCTGGCAAAAAATAGAAGAATCTTGAGATTTTTACTTTATACTAATTCAGAAGTCAAACAACAAAAATCAGCGTTATATTTACAAAATTTTCACAGTGAAATTTCTGTGAAAATTTTGTAAATATAACGCTGATTTTTGTTGTTTGACTTCTGAATTAGTATTTATTCGGCGTGTTATTGTGTCTTAATTTTTACTTTATGTTAAACATTAAAAACGGCTAAAGATAGTGAAAGTTTTCAAGCAAGATTGAAGCAATGAAACGGTTACACTAAAGCTATTGTAACAAATTTCAGCGAAACAAACAGAAAAGTTTCTTGTGACATGGAAATTGATTGCTTGCAAATCAGAAAATATACATTTAATATACAGTTGAAAGACTGCAATTCAGAAAATATACAGTTAATTACGGTCGAAAATGTTTTCTTTGATAAATGAGCATATTTGGTCTCTTCAAGTGGTCCATTTTTTTCAGGTATCAAATTCAGACAAACTATCCTTTGAGAAATTAGTTACTGATAGACTGGCTAATATGCAATATCTTCGCCAAATCCCTTACATTACTCATTTTCCATTTCCTAAGTTTGTTAATTAATGCAAGTTACAGGATGAAAGAAGAGATGATTTGGTTCAAGACCAGATACAGGGAAAACCCCAATTGTCCATATTTTACAGCCTACTCATTGTTCTAGAAATGAACTAGAGACGAATCAGTTGGGTAACTTCTATAATGATCTACGGCCATCATTTACAGATTCATATTTGACGTAACTCTGGATCAGAATGCCGGAACAAACTCTTGTATTCAGTTACGGTTTTCAGATGCAGCCATTTACTAATGGGTATTAGATACGTAGCAAGTGAAGAAGTGCATGAAAGATATTGCAATGACCGTAAAAATATTAAAAAGAAGTCAGATTATTTTTTGTCTCTTTTAAACTCGATAAAAACCTAATAGAATAACTACCATTTTAAGAATGTTTTCCCTAATAAAGCACTGGGTCATTAGTCACAAGATTCAAGTCTTGTCGTAAATGGTATGCGTTAATTGTCGTCTCTGATTAAAGGAATACCGGAAAAAATGGAAAGTTTTGTATTAAAGAAATATCTTGAAAGTAAGCATTATATTTTTTAAAGTGTGATGGAAATATCTGAGAGTTATTAATCGATCACGTCATCTTTCTTCGCTAAACATGGTTTAACAAACTTTCTCAAAATATATTAAATTTTTACAATTTAAAGTAAGCAAAATTCTACCTTAGATTACCATTGATGTTATGAAAGAACTCTATGTATTTCGAAGGTGAGAAGAGCAGTAATTCATTTCTCCGAACTCCAAAAATGCTTTTGACACTTTTCTCAAATTTTTATTGAAGTAAAATGAGAAATACTTAAGTAATAAAAGCACAAAGAACCATTTCCCTTGAAAAAACTCGCTTAAAATGTCATTTGGAGCGTCTGTATTTCGAAGACAAGATTACTATTCAATATCTCTGTATAAAGCTTTAATGCAATTTCTTTCGATTTACGAAGCTCAGATATTTCTCCGCTCCCGTGTTGTTCGTATATGAATGAGGTGAAGAAGAAAGAGATCAGTGAAAGGATTCTTAATTTAGGAGCTCTGATCTAACGTATGTGGGTGACGGGAGAATTGTTAACTTAACGCACAGGTTTTTTATATGGGTTTGCATCATGCATAGTGACAGAATTCCCAGATTAAAGGTTTTTCTAATTATTAAATAAACATACCATTTTTAAAATTTTTTTATATTTTATAGAATCATGCGTAAGTATTCCGTCACCCGCAGCTCACCCTGTAATTTAGATACATAAAATTTACAGAGTCTTCACTATAAACTATTCTCTGGACGCTGTAACTATTCACTGGACTGCGACCATCTTTTTAGGCCTGTTTATGACTTGCTTTATCCATGCTCCGGCACAAATATTATGTACATAGATATACAAAGATCATTAAGAACTTCTAAAGGAAAATAAATCACTACTTGCGTAACTTAAAATCTACTATTACTTGCACTCTTAAAATGTGCTGGCAATCACATAATGCTTATAAATTCAGAAGCCATCATTAATGCTCTCAGATAAAAAGCAAATTCATTTTGAAAGTACAAAATTTGTAAATGTGTAGTAAATTTGTCCCTAAATGGTAAATTTCGAACATAAATTCTCTTAGATAAACTAACAAATGAAAAAACAAAATTTATGAAATTTTATCTCAGTTTACAAATCGATAACATAAAAATTATATTATTCACATTGAAATTTTGATTTACTGCGACGAAAATTTTTACTCATCACTGAAACCTCAGGGTAAGTTTATGTTCTAAACTGCTTATGTGAAATTTCCTACTTGATAATTGCCAGCGGAAAATAGCTGTCAATAATTAAGCTCAGTGCAAGGGCAAGATGGTAGAGCTATTGGCATATATACAAAATCGGAATTAAGATATTTAGTGAAGAAAAGTTAAATTATGCTTTCTCAGAAAAACGTGAAATAAATCTAAGTTATGTCCTGCCTACTTTATTTCTTCTGCTATGGAGAAATTTCCTGATGTGTAAGAGTTAGAACCTAATTCAGGCATCGATAAATATCATTCGTCGCTACCCATATATCGTAAGAGGACTTTGCAAATAGATAAAAATTGTAGGCAGTCATTTTTTGCTCATTTTCAGTCCAATTTAAATAAATATGGATAGCTTTGTTCAACTGTTGCAGTGTCTGGTCCTCATTAAGTACTAAAATGAAAAAATAAGTACGGCCTTCTATTTTAATGAGAAAGTCTCGGTAGAGACTCGATTCCCTGACTTGCAATTTTAATTAACACTATTTTAGTTATTGAGAAATGATAAGATAGTTATTCGAATTTTCTGTGCATACAGGAAACTATGATTCCATTGATTCGAATATTTACCCTTCAGTTTACCTAAAGTTCAGAGAGGTTTTAAGCTGAAATTGGCAACAAAACATTCGAAAGTCATAAAGTTGTTTTCTTCGAATGTACTGTTGCATTACACAATCCTAAAAAAAGTCACATCAAAACAGGTATTCCACGCCCCGATTACAGCAACGACAAACAAACAACTATAGTGACTATAGTAACAGGAATTTGGGAATCGAAAAATTTTCTGTCAGGAATTTATGTTACTTTTTTTTCGGTGTTTGCGTGACCATCCGAAACGTGCGGAAGCTCTTTGCGGGCAACTAACGATCCATCGCTTAGGGTCAGTAAATTTCCACACTTTTCGGAATCAAAACAACACTGTCCCTGCCACACATCAAATTGCGTCTTTTATTACTCTATCCCTCAATTACATGTATTATTTAATGTACGTAATTTCGGGAAATGTGTTGTTATCGCTGGAGATGGAACGAGTGGTTAACAAAAGAGCATGCTGATGGAGTTTACGGGAAGTGAAACATTTTTATTGTATTTTCTGTTTATTAAAAGAAAACAATAGGTATAGTTATTGAAACTAAAACACACCGGTAATAATATAAAACAAAATGTGTGAGACGTAATTTTTATCTCCATGCATAACTTTTAAATGAATATTGTATATAAAACAGCCGTTTCGGAAGGGAATAGCGTGAATTCCTTTCTATCGTAAACTAACTATCAGGCGCAAACAAAAAGTAGTTCAACAGCAATACTTTGCTAAATGAAATACATTCTAATTTATTGAACATCTGTTGTCAGAATTCATTTTAAACCCACTCACAATACTCGATATCAATTTCTCTATTAGTCATAAATCTAATATTAATATAACTCCACTATGCCCGAGCTTCTCTCCAGAAGTTTTATTTCGATCCAACTTTGACAACTACTTTTAAAATATATGCTATTCGTGCATAACAATTTGGAAAGCCTCTATATCTTGCCACATGGAATCCTTCGCAAATGCAGTACGCCAGATCAGTTTATAATAAGGGCATTCGAAGTTAATTCGTCGCCGGCACATTGACGCATCTTAAATTAATTTTAATTACTTCTCTAAATAATTGCAGCTGAACAGACCTACAAGTAAAATAAAGAGGATTGCTTGTAAAGCATTGGTAAGTATTCCGTTGCGATGTAAAATCTGCACCATTTTAAAATACTTAAAAAATAATACCTTCGTCTTACAAAAATGCTTTTATTTAATTCCCTTCCATTGCTTATAGGGCAAGTTTATTCCAGTAACCGATACAATTGTATTTTATGAATAAAAATAAAAGTTTAACCCTTAAACACACAGGTGGGCGGGCCAATATTTTAAAAGTTATATAGTTATTCTATTCCTTTTCAGTACTTTCAAGTTGACATAAAATATAACTATTTCAAAATTTTTATTAAACTCTACCCATTAGTTTTTTTTTAAATAATTTTTAAAATTAGCCCAGAGGTCATATAGACCTCACCTCTGCGTTCACGTTACTTTTCTCTCGCATGAGGGGAGATGGCTTTATCACTACTTGAGTGTCGAACTTGTAAAAGAACTTAACTCTAGAGATTTGAGGTATGTCGGTACTATGAAAAAAATAAGAGAGAAATACGAAGTGAATTTTTTTCCAAACAAAATGAAAAGGGAAGGATCATCCCTTTGTGCATTCACAGATAGAATGCACAATCGTTTTATATGTGCCTCAAAAATTAAAAAGTGTTATTCTCATTTCTTCAATGCATCATTCGAAATCAGAAGACCTTGAAACTGGGAAATGAGAAATAATAACATTTTACAATTTGACTAAAGGAGGCGTAGATGCATTGGATGAAAAATGTTCTAAACATTCTGCAAATCGAAGAACAAGGCGATGGCCAATGGCCATATTCTTTAGGTTACTTGATGTAAGTGGAATTAATGCACATGAACACATCAATGGAAAAAACTGAGTTTTTAATAGAGTTATCATAAAAATTAGTGAAACCACATATGGAACGAAGGCTTCAAAACCCAACTGTGAACCGAGAAATAAAACTTCAGAGAGTGCTCGGAGTTCCTAGCGAAATCTATTCTAGTCCAGAAGTAACTGATACCTTTTAAAAGCGTAAAATATGCTTTCTTTGTCTCCCTAGACTAAGAAGAAAAAATACCTATTTGTGTTTCAGTTGCAAGAATCCAATATGTAACGAATGTGCCAAGAGAATTTGCTAAAAATTGTGGTGAAAATGCTTAAAATAATATGCTGCAGTTTTTAATATTCTTTATATACTATTATACCTTTTTGCATTATTTTATATAATCCAGATTCTGTAGATGGAAATTTTTTTAAATAGTTTAGTTCGTACGCATTTGCAAGTAAATAGTGGTTATTTTATTTATTTGATTCTTTCGTACTTTTTAGTATATAATTTAAAAATTAATTTTTAATGCATTAATTTTAGAGTTTTAAAATAACTAATTACTTTAATATTGTTTGATATAAAATGCTATGAGTTACGAGAGATAATTGCACTGGTTCCAAAATAAAACTAACTAAGTTAGGCCACACAAATATTTAATTATTTACATAATGTACAAGGTTACAAGTTAGGTGCTCCATTAGCACAGACAAAGTGGAACGAACGAACGCACCATAGGTCCGCTGCGTACCTTCTTCAACAACCAACTCAACTAAATTTGGCTCCTCTCACAAGAGGGCACTGATCCTAAAGAGCGCTATATTAAACCGAACAAATATAACAAGCAAAGTTTATTAATGCTTATATAATAACAATAGTACATTATTTAAAAATTTAATGTTTTTAAAATGCATAAAATGGAGCGTGGTCAGAGAGACCCGTCCTCTATGTTTACGTAACAGAAAATGAACCTCTGTACTTAAGGGTTAAAGTGATTCTAATCTTTTTATGTAACTGATTTCGCTGTACAATGTATTTCTTTTTTTATTTTAGATCAATAGAAACGTACAAGGTCTTCCTTATTTACGTGATATCTGAGAAAATTCTCAGAATAACGCTTAATTGTCTAGGAATTTAATTTAGTACGTTTTAGAAATTTTCCATTTTTTCTTCATCATAGATGTTTCATTTTAAACTATTATTTTACTGTTTCCTTATTTCTTTTGGAAATCTGAAAAAAATATCCCAGGATACCCTTAAAAGCTTGCATGAATATGTCTTACAAGTTATACAAGCAGAGTGTATAATCATCGTAATACCTTAACATTACAATATAGTTGTTCTTTTCCTCAATAATATAATTGTCCTTTTTCTCTCCTGACATCTTAGGAGTTTAGAACAGTGATTTCATATCATTTCAGATATTAAATGCAAAATATATGCTCAAAAAAGATCTTTCATATTTATAGACATTAAATGCAAAAATATATATTCAAAAAGGTCTTTACTTAGTATATTAAAAATTCTCTTGCGTTCAGTTTTCTTTCATTATTACCGAAAAAAATATTATTATAAAGTTCGTGATATTTAACGTTAATCTGTGCGAGCTCGATATTGACTTTTGTTTTACAGTATTTTAAAATTATTATACAACAACCATCTTCTTATTACATTTTGCAGAAGTAAAGATTCCATCGAAGTTGCTTTAAGCCTTTAATGCATATGTTGGTATCTATACAACATATCAAGTCAATTCCGTTAGACATTTTTCGTGCTTTTAAGCTCCGTACACTACTGGCAAAAGTTATACATGTGTTATACATGTACTTTAATAATTTTTTAATTTCTCAAAATCTATATTCTTGAGATTTAGTTAAAATTAATTTTTGGGGTGAGAAACTATTGTAAATTAGCAACAAGTTTACATTACATCCAAAAGTAAGTTTAAGGAAAAGCTAGGCTGGCTTTCATTCAATTGCAAAAAATATCATGCATTTTTTAAAAGAGTAATTAGCACATCAACTGTCCTTTTTGATTATGCAATATATTTAAAGAGATAAGTAACAAATATGATAATTTTCGAAACGAATACAAATAATTAAATTTTGTTTCTAGTTTGGATTTCAATAGCACACAGTTCTGCTCTCACGAAAAACTCCAGGTGTCATATTTCAACGAAAATATCCATTTTGACCGCTATCGAATACAATTTGACGATGTTTTGGAGTGACATCTGTACGTAAGGGCAGAATAAAGGACTCTTTTTCCCCAAACGAATTAGAAAACTGATTTAAAATGGATTCAGAAGACATTTTTTTCGTGGCGTCTGTACGTATGTATCTCGCATAACTTAAAAACGAGTAGTCTCAGAACATTGAATTTCTGTATATAGGACTGCTATAACATGTACGTACCTCGTAGTAAACCTCGTAGTTTTTGCAGCTTACTTTTTGTTTGCAATCAGACGCACCAAAAGTATATAAATATATACATTTATACACCCACTCTGTTACTCGGCTGCGTGAGCTCAGTTTTCTTATTCTTATATGTTGGTGAATTGTGCATTTTTTTATTTAAAAATGATTGAATTGGGCTGTTCTTATCTTCCGGTTAAGGTTTTTATGCCTTTAGTTAATCTGCATGCAATAGTTGTAGAAATATCAGCAATTTAAAAGTTGTTCAAGTGCGGCTAGGTCTAATTTTTTTTACCATGGCATCCATATTTGTTTGCATTTGAAACTTAGCAGAATATTGAATTCAGTTTCCGCATTTTCGGTGTCTTTTTGCCCAGTGGAACCAAACCGAAACTTTTAGTTTTGTTCACCGAAAGATCTATCTTCTTGCCTGCTGGCCAATTTGCTTTTTTTGTGTAGAAACTCTAATTTTAATTGCACAAATTGTTTTTCAATTGTTTTAACTGTATTTGGTATTTTATGCTTTTCTATATCTTTCAATTTTTAATGAAAATATTTTTAGTTTTTATGTATTTTTGTCTTGCCGCGAAGTGAGAACTGTAATATTTGAATGAAAAATATATCTGTAATGCAATTCGATGAAATATGTTTAAATGAAATGCAGGAAAAAATGCGTCTAATTTTATATTTTGTACAAGGACAAAGTGTTTTTAAATAAAAACCTTGACGTATTCACTAATTGCAGAGCTTTACTAAAAGGGGCTGAATTAACTTCATTTAAGAGGCAGATAGCCTTTGCGTGCTTTGCCATATTCGAATAAACCAAACCTAATTTCAATTAAAAACAAAACCAGTTTTAACCAAGTCAAAAAAATTATCAAACCAATTTATTTTTTATTAAGTAAGTTTTTTATTAAGTTATTATTATTTGACATTTTGAATAAAATTAACGGCTGCTTAATTTTAAGAGGAACTGAAACTCGAAAATTAAAAGTTAAATGACGTTTTCGTTTCCGTTTATATCAGATAAAATAAGAGATTTGCTTGCGACGTCAAACTATAATATGCATCAAACTCTTCCTTTCACAACTGGCTTTAAACAATAAGACTTTAAACTAAATCTAGAAGTTCTAATATAATACAGCTGAAAGACGCTATAACCAAATTTAAAAGGCAAGAAGTATAGTTTCTAACTGGTGGTTCGTTATATTCAATCCGATAATAAAAAATTATTCATTTCCACAAATTATATAAAAATTGAATGATGAAACAAAATTAAGAAAATAAGGATTCATTTAAAAATTAGATTTATTATTAAATTCGAAGTTATCAAATGAAGCAAATAATAAAACTAATTTTTAAAAAGTCATATTATGATTAATAAAAATCATATCATCAGTCATATTATGATACATTTAATAACTCTGGGTAATACTAATAAACTTAGTATTACCCAGAGTTATTAAATTTGTCGGTTATTCTTTTCTAGCTTCATTATATGTTACTAATTTTACACGATAAATTACTTAGCATTGTTCTGATTCTTCTCTCGGTAATCTCATTTATAACAATGAATAATTAGTTTATCCATAATATAATAAAAACTCTATAAACGTAGAACACAAATTATTGACGAATTTACCTTTGGCTTTTACTTAATTTCTGAGTACAAATCTATTGTAATTTTCTGCTGCATGATGCATATCGCAGGAAAAGTTTCTCTTTCGTTGCAAAGAAAAGCTTCAATAAATTTTGTAAGGAATATCCTGCATCTTTCAAAAGTCCTGAAGAGTGCAAAACAAAATATTCGAAGGCCATAATTTTGACAGCATTTATGCTCAAACAAAACAAACCGGTGAGGATCAAAATTTCACTCCCCCAAAAGATGAATCAGCCGTATAGCCCTAAGCTCATATAATTTACTACTTGCTCTTTCCCTGAATAGTGAAAATTTCAAAATTTTCATCATAGCTTCAGGTTTGAATAGATTTCTGTCTGGCAAAGAATTTAAATGAAATCACAGAAATCATTCATCTTTGTTGGATAAATAGTCACTAACATCATATAGTATCCTAGGATAAGCTTATAATGTCCTCGCTTTCCCAGAGCTGGGTTCACACCTGTTTTGCAGAGCCTTTGTTTAGAACAGAGAGAAAAAAATGGGGATGAAGACAATAGTAAAGATATTTTCCTTTATGGACGGAAGATTTTTAAATGTTAGCAATTTTTTCGGTTTCAGTTTGCAGCATTTCTGTAAAAAATTATTAAAAACACAAAGAAAATTCAATCGAAGTTCATATCCGATTTTTATGCTTAAAGGCATATAAATAAATGCTTGGCAGCCTAAAACTACGTTATGTGTATAAGAAATTGTAAGGGACCAAAACGTTATTTCGTTATATTCACTGTGTTTGTTATAGCGAGTTCGAGTGTAGTTCTTTCTATACATTATCATAAAAACTTAATGAGAAAGAATTTAGGATGTAATACACCTGGGATTGTCAGGACTTGTGTTTCTCTTCATTTGCTTTGGAAACATGATGTGTCCTGATTAGGAACAGGGAGCTTACTCAAGCTATGTTCAAGATTTGTGTGTAATAGACGACACAAGCAGGAAGGGTATACGAAACCCTTAATTTTCTATACTTTTACAAGTACTCCTGAACTTCGGAATACAGAGACCAACCACTTGTAGTCTGAACGTAAGAATATAAAACTACTAACTAAAACTTTAACTAAAAGCTAACTTTGAATTAGTATACAAATGCCTAGCACTAAGACTGGCCTTTATTTAAAAGGGTACGTATGTAGTACGCCGAGCTGCTGAAACTACAATACGTTTTAAAGTATCAAGAGGGCTAAACCTAAGACAACCAGCAAATGAGTGAAAACTCGTAGAACTGCAGTGGCAAGCAGCATGCTTCCTAAATTTCCTTCTCTCTCCCCTAACTCTTGGCAAAAAGCCACAACTTAAATACTTGGGAGTTAGCAAAATAATTCGCATAAACAAGTTAAAGCATTTAATTCTGGCAGGAAGTACAAAATAAGAAGTGATAGTACAGTTTTAAAATAAAATAAACGGTAGTAAAACTTAGGATCCTTACAAGATAAAATGAAATGCATTGTTAATTTAATGACTTAAAATGATGTTCCTTAGTTTCGTAACATGAAATAATATTAAATTTTCAACCAAAAATGAATATATATTTTAAGAAATAAATAATCAGTTACATGTTTTAATTCCCTTAGGAAATTTAGCCTACTCTAACAGTCATTTAAAGCTCGAGTTATCATTTTATAATGCAGCTCTTAACATTTCAACATCGAAAAAAGGACAAAGACAGCTATTTTAAATTTTGTCGTTAGAAACAACATCAGTTTCATTTTCAAGAGTAACTCCTGAGCAATGTGATTTTTAAGTTTTTTTAATAAGTACTCTCGTCTGAACTTCAAAAAAATTCAGAAACTGTCTTGTATTTACAACCACTCTTCCTTTCCCCGCATACGTTGGGAAAAATATCCGTAATTGTACAGAAAACAACCCATTAACTAACAGAACTACTGAGACTATCTTGTGACATTTCACAAACACAGAAGGTTTAAGCAAAACCTTTTTTTATTAAAGCTTCTGGACTTAATAATTTGTTTAGCTCTTGCTTACAAACTCGCCTACTTGTGGGATAAAACTGACGAAAATGTAAAGTAAGATTTAAGTAAAAGCCGGAATTTCCCAAAGTAAAATCCTAATAAGCTTTAACTCAAGGTTTTATAATTAGGCGAGCAGCTCGGATAACAAAAAGATAACGCTTTTCTAAAGAAATTCTAGGAGTTGGATGTGAAAATATTTCGAAGGTCAGCGTAGCTGTCAAAACTCTTTCTGTCTCTGATTTCAAAAACTCTTCTTATGTACGCGTAGCTAATTTGCATACTGATATGAGCAGACGAAAGCAGAAGCGACAGTACATATAAAGTAATAAGATAATAGGTTAATTAATATATGCCTTAGAAATTTTGGTAATATTGCACTTTCATCATCAACAATGTTACACAAAAGGAGGAGTCGATACTGCCCACGATTAAATTTGGGGACTCCATATAAAGCTACTATCAGGTAAGTGAGATAAGTCATAACAACAAAACAATAAGGCCTGTTTTATTAACCTCTGCTATTTTATCAATTTATTCCACATTAATTAATCCACATTTTCTCATATATCTGCTTAGTTTTCGTCATCTTCCTCAGCACAGATAATTATTTCTAGAAGCATTTAGTTAATTTTAACCCTGTGAGCTGTGTCTTACTCTTTTGGGAAACTTACTCTAAGTCAAGACTCAAATTAGAACTAAGCAAGTGGATTCAAACCTACATCTGAGTGCCAGCACTATTAGTAAGATTAAAGCAACATCGTAGACAGAATCCTATCTTAGAATTTCAGTTAGTAATGTGGCTTTTAGTAGGCGAAAGATGGTCTGATTAAAGCAAATTTTAAGCTCTCTTTAAGTACTATCTCTTTCTACTTTATTTAAATACGCGAGAGCTAAAATTTTCATTCTCGCAGGGAAACAGGAAGGGTGAAGTTAGAATATAGATTCTGAACCTAAAATGACGGTTTAATTCAAATAAATATCTAACAAATCAGTGTACTAGCGGTTTCGAATAAATATATTAGCGGTTTCGAATAAAAAATATGCAAAAATTTCTTCCACTTAATAGTCAGACAAAATGAGTTCTGCTGTTTAAATGTTCCTTTTGCTCAATATTACAAATCTCGCGTGCTTGTTCATGAGAAGGTAAAGTTATGATTATCTCAAAAAGATTTTTGTGTCAGATTACATTAAACAATTCCACAATGATAACATCATTGAAACGTTAGCATTCTTTTAACCGCGTCAGAAACCCCACCCTATGAAAAGCCAACAATGGCACGTAGTACTTTGTTAAAGAAGCTATGAAAGAAGATACTATTAAGAACCTTAAGAACTCGAGCATCGGAAAAAGCTTCGATGGCCAGTCGCGATCTAGACCGTGAAGACGACCTCTCATTAAAAATAAAAGGAAAGAAGAATCTCTACAATTCTTTTCTACGGAATTAGACTAGGGAGATCATAACAAGTTTGAACAAGAGAAGTTTCTTTAAAAGACAATTTACTGGGCATTTTATTATTTAAGAGAAATGAGGCCAAGGATGTAGTGAGTTTGCATGCGTTGATAATGTCAAGAAGTATGTCATGAATACTTAAATGAAAGAAGAATCCAAATTATTGTAACCAATACCAAAATATGTTTTACACATACCTTTTGATCTTATCATACCGTTCTGGTCCTTGTCAGTGATTCGGAAAGAAATATCTGCTGATATCAATGTATTATATCCGGTTTAGTTAATGTACTTCCTCGTAACTGTTTCTGTCATTGTTCTCGAGCGTTATGAAATTACACAGAACATTTCAGAAACAAAATGGTTTAAAAGATGATGATGGTTTTCTGAAGTTTAAAAAAGAGGCAATCATTGGAATCGCACTCTGTATCATCCATTATGTGCTTCAAAATCAAGCACGTAACATCAGCGTAAAATAACTTCTACTGCTGAGACAGGGAGTGCCACTGTCTGTATGTGGTTAGACTTGATGGTACGTTGCTGAGTTCCCGGTTGAATCTAAAGTAAAATATGGACATCTGTTGCTACAGTGTTTTAAAGAGATAGTGTCATAAAATCCGTCAGTCTCAATATTCTGCAGCGACAGTTCGGACAGAGTAAGGATGTGGATAACTATATAGACAACTTATATAGTTATCTGTGTAACACAGTATCTACTAAGATATAACTTACATAGTTATCTACATCTCAAATGTTTGTAACATGTTTGAAACCATAATTTATGTTATAACATAAAAATTATTTCTTATCCACAAAGCATGACTTCCCTTCAACGTGGAATCCATTCTTTATGCTTTCATTTCGAAAATGTCAAACTGTATACAATGATTTATTTCCTAATTAACATCAAGTGCGTTTCTACATTAAATTAAATTCAAAAATAATGTTAAACCTCAAATGACGATCTACTTTGTTTAACACAGTATCTGCTTACATAGTATTTTGAAAATTAGGTTTTAATAGGTAATGGAATGCACTAATCATTGGTGGGAATAATTTTACTGAATCGAAATTTTCATAGTGCTGTAAATACTGTATATGCTCAAGTAATGTCCTCACAATCCGAAAGTTTATCCAAAAGTTTCAATGCAGAATTCAATTAGATGCGTACAGTTTTCGGATATTCCAGTTCCTTAGTTCAATAACTTTCTCTAACTCTACCATAAAAATTCGGGATAACTCTTGGAGAATAAAGCATATATAAAAAATAAATGAAAGCAAATATCGCCTTTATACAAAAAATTTTTAATTCTTACCTAGATGCCTATGTAGCTTTGAATTTTGGTCTTAATGATGGAAATCAGTTTTCTAATAATATTTTTTTTATATTTTATAGAAAGTTATTTTACTGCTTACATCATAGAGAGTCCTTGAGGTTTTTTGAAGAAGTGAAAAATAGGCAATACCCTCGCCTGGACTCAAACACTGGATCTCTCTAATACGCGTTTAGTATGCTTTCAATTACACCACGAAGGCATGCCGAAAGGAGGAAGAAAATACCTTCTATACTTTCCCTTTTAAAGGGCGAAACTGGGGATTAGGGATCCAAAATCCTGGCTGTGACGAATTATCGTTCACCACCTTTTAGTTCGGGCGCCACTTATAGAATCATTTGGGCTTTTGATCAGAAGAAGTGAAAAACATGCAGTACCCTCGCCGGGACTCGAATGCAAGACCTCTCGAATATGAGTCGATTATTACCGAGTATGCTTCCAGTTATGGAACCAACGTTTGAGGAAAGGAGGGGGAAAATATCTTATAATCATCACTAAAGCATACACGGACTGCTTTATTAGTGCTGTAAAACACAGAAATTCAAAAATAAAATGCTTACACTGAAAATAGTTTTCCGTAACAATAAAACTTCGATAATTCGGCATGTCTCAGATTTTAGCAATCTCCTATCAAATATATCAGGTAATTGGACTAAAATAGCACGATGCCGTTAAACGAATTTCTTTTGCGGTATTGAATATATTGAAAAATGAAAAAAAAAAAAAAAAAAAAGATTTCATATAGGTATCATGCAAATATATTTAATGACTAAAACTTATTATTAGACAAACTTATTCAAGGTTTAATTATCTTTAATCAGCTTTTCTTTGAAATCATCAATAATGTTTTACATGAAGACTTTCTAAAATATGTTTGCAAAATAAGGTTGTTTGAATTTTTTTCGTCATCTCCAATTCTTTTGCTACTTGCGGATTCAACATATTTTAAATGCTACGTTGTCACTTAATTCTTTCACAATTGTTTCATTTTTATCAATTTCATTCAGTAATTTCGTTTTGAGAAAGCTTAATTAATGAATTGTTTGAAGGAAACTTTCAGCTGTTTTCTTCAACGTCAAGGAGTTAGTCATTGCATCATCAGTATTTTCGCTGTCTTTGATAAATGTTTACTTCCTGGTATTTGGCAGCAAACGTTAGCCACATTTTTTGTACACTGAGATTTTACATGTTTCCAATCATAAACAGCAGTGCAATTTCGATCTTTCATATCGTGTTTGGAATTCTTTGAAAGAATAGTTTGATAAATTTTGCCCGGAAGAATCTCTAAATTTTCATTTACAATTTTGAATAATTCTTTGTTCTGTAGGTTAAATTAATACAATCCAGCTTCTGGTGAAGTGAGAAACTCACACGTTTCTGTTTTGCTTTTCTATCGACATTTTCGTCCAGTTTTGGAAACATTCTAAATAAGTAAGAAAAAAAGATGGTAAATGATATAAGCTGGAAGTATTGAATAAAAGACACTGAAAATGTAAAATGACATCAAATAACTTCAGAAACATGTTAAGCATTATCAAATGAGATGACTGTGGCTCAATCTTACGAATGTCAGTGAAAGGGGGCGGATTATAGAGTATTCCAAACCGTTGAGTATAAGACCACTGGATTTTACTGATAATTCTCACTGAAAATTAATGTGCGGACATTATACATGCACATGTAGTATTTTCAGCCGTTAGAAAATATTTGCATGTTTCGAGATTCTCTCAAATATTTTTTAGTTTGGAAAGAATTTTGGTTGTTGATTATTTTGATAAGGAAACTTTTCTGTGTATTACCCATTGTAATTAGCTTCATTTTAGTTCTAAAAGACTATCTATAACATGAGGCATTTTTAATGTGAGTAAAACTCAAACTAAGATTATCGTTAACTCCATAGAACAGTTCTAAAATGAAGTTGCCTTTAGAATTTCGCAGAACTAGTCTCTCGGTCCTAATCTGAGAAATCTACTTTAATGCTTTTGCCTGCCAGCCTGTATAGTGGTTAGTGACCTGACTGCAGTAGCGATGGGCCCGGGTTCGAATGCTGGAGAAGGCATAAGCGTAACTGTCCGTCCCTTCATAGTAGGCAACGACGGCCACTTATTAGGTGAATAATGAAATGGCTGTCCAATCCGGCCTCATAATGGTTCAAGGCTAATGGTTGAAGTGCCCAGCTATTATAAAAAAAAACTTTAACTCTTTTTTTCGCAAGTATCAAAATAATTTTTAACTTATTATTCTTTCAAATACCTCCTGGTGTAGTTCTGAGAGCCTAAGCAATGCTTGAAATTTAGCAAACCTATCTGAAGATCGAAGGTTTGATTATTTGAAGAATAAAAATATTTTAAATTGGGAAACGGCGTCTTCATCTCTGAGAATGTGTGAAAAGCACTGGCCTACCTAATTATTGACCTAAATTATTTAAAATTTCTACCTTGAAATGTTATTTCAAATACCATGCGTGTTATTCTGAAAAAATGCAAAAATGCTTACTCCTCTTACTCACGAGCGTTTCGTGGAAAAGCGCACTGAATAGGTGACCTATAAAACAGTGACAATGACATGTTTGCTTTCTGACCAAATACCAAATTCACACAAATAGTATCAAAATTATGTAAGGAATTTATATTTTTATTATTTCCCCCTTCCTCTTTAAATGTTTTAGAGTAGATCTTTCTGAAACAAGAATACTGTTTGTTAATACAGAGCAATCAAAAATATTTTCAAATTTTAATTCTGTTTAAAGAATTTCGAATCGTGTGATATCCTCATAGTACTATTTTTTAACGGTAGTACAAAGTAATTGAAAATGTCGTCATTATTCATATGTGATTAACACAGAGTGGTTGCTATGTCAATGGGCAGGGAGTCGAGTCCAAGTTAAGATTACATGGTTAAACACAATTTAGTTTAATCTAAGCAACTACCGAAAATATTTTCGTCCTGTTTTAACATTTCAGCACTAAGTAAATGCGATAGCTAAAGAATATATTTGAACTTAAATTTAAGGAACTAAAATTATCAATGAAATTTACTTCACTTTTTGCAGGTCTGACAGACCAGAATAATTCAGAGTATTTACAAGTCAAAATTTTATTTAAAGCCTAATAATCTGGCTTCACTATTCTACGTCTACTAACTTAATCAAAGAAAAACTGGCAGGTGGCAGCAACAGTGCTAAAGACAGAGAAGAGCTTCCTATCTAGTTAATACTGTCCTCTTAATATCAAAGGAGATTAACTATGCCAGCTGATAATGTCAAACTTCTGTCCTATAGCTAAATTCTAGCTCTTATTTAAAACTCATGTTATTTATATATTCTGATGGAGTAAAAAACGGATTAGAAATGCAAGACTTATTTTTAACATAAAAATAACATATTGATTAAAATAAAAATCCATGCCATTAGTTGAAATACCTTTTCTTAGATGATTTAACTCACCTGCTTTCTTTCCTATGCATTCAAAGGAGTGGCTATCATATGTAGTCACTAGAAATGTGATTTAAATGGATTTTAAATAGCAAGAGAAACTTAAAAAGAAGGAGTCTTAGCAACAAGACCAGCAACACTATGCTTGTGTTTCCGTCCATCTGCAATCCATTCTGACTGTCATTTGTCCTTTATGCTTTTAAAGGTTCAAACCGATTTTAACAAGGTTCAAATTTGATATGTTTAGCAATATTTATAAGGTATATTCGCCTTCCTTTTCGCATGCCTTCGGAGTGTAAATGGAAGCATCTCCGATGCGGATTCGATAGGTATAGGGTTCAAGTCCCGGTGAGAGCATTGCACAACTTTCATGTCTCCAGAATTAGAAACCCTAATGACACTGTATATTTAATTTACTATTTGTGTTATATATATTTAATTTTATTGTTTTCCGAAAATACCGCAAGGAGCGACATTGAAACTTTTTAAGTTTTTATTTGTATTTACGAACTCAACGTGAATAAATGGTAGAGATGAGGTCGGAACTCTGGGCCAGGTCCTCTCAAAAATCTCACCCAGCCATCAAAGCAATTGTTGCCAAGACTCTATTGTGAAATACAACGATGTGCATTGGCTGTGCATTGTTCACCCCCACAAGCGATCGAGCAGATAAGAACACTGAACACTAGTTGTTCGACTCGAATTTAAGTTCTGGTGAATAGGCTGACAATATGGATGGTTTCGTGTTTTTCTCATGTGAAATTTAACTTGAAAACAAGCCAGTTTTCCTTGAAAAGAGAAACCATGAAAGCAATCTTTCCGTTAGGCAATAGACCTTGCATTTTTGCCTTGTTGTTGCCACTATTCTCACATGTCTGATGTAATCAAAACAAGCCCAGTAACTACCATCGTGGCAAGGAGTACAAGAGTGCGTCTGTTGTTGACCAGAGATTTGAGCATCTTTATACAGGTGACAGTCCGACTTTATGCTCAGTTTGCCACAATTTTGAAGGAGAACACCCTAGGGGAGAGATTCGATTGTCTCCCACCCGTCTTTTCCTACCACTAATCTCTCGAGAAGACTTTCGGCTCGCTGCATATTTTGAAGCTCCCAAGCCGTATAAACAGTTACAAACATCCCTGCCAGCTCTGGGACTTATATTCGGTGTCTTCGGTAGGGGAGAGATTCGATTGTCTCCCACCCGTCTTTTCCTACCACTAATCTCTCGAGAAGACTTTCGGCTCGCTGCATATTTTGAAGCTCCCAAGCCGTATAAACAGTTACAAACATCCCTGCCAGCTCTGGGACTTATATTCGGTGTCTTCGGTAGGGCAGCCAGCGTAGCTAACCACTTTCCCATCAGGATGGTTGCCATAATGTGATACATTCAAAATGAAAATTTTAGTCATTTTTTATATTTATTTATTTATTTTATTTTATTATATATATATATATATATATACCAATATATATATATATATATATATAATTTTTTTGGTTTAATAGGTCTCTAGATGCACGTAGCAAAAACTAGTATAAACTTTTTTATATCTTCAGTTATCAAAATAAATAAATAAATAAATAAAAATAAAAATAAAAATTCGGATTAGTTTCATTAGAACGGAGGGTTAAGTAATATTATTTAATTTAAAATTTTTAGTTTCATTTACTTGATTATCACAAAAGCACTCTGGAGCTATCTGATAACATTAGAAATTTCCTTCTTGAGATATTTTAAGGGAAGCTGGCTCGTTTACACATTACAGATGGCGAATTCGAACTTCGGACATTAGAACTTCGGACCGAGCCATCAGTGTTCAACGACTTTACCGCTCGGCCACTAGCGGGCTAAATTTTAAATTTTATCCATCAACCATATACATTCTAAGTCATAAAATGAGAGCTGAATAAGAAAGGAGAAAAATATTTTCAACGCTGCTATTGTAATTGTAACTGAAAGAGGTGTAGATAGTGTCCAGTCATGAAAAAGCCCACAAAGAATATTGATTTTCAGAAAGAGGATTTTCAGAGAAGATTTGTACATCATAAATTGGATGGCATTAATATTATATTTTCGGAAAAGCATGAGAAATACAAATTCGCTACGTTTTACCGCCCGGTGCCAGTTAAAAGATGTTGTTGTTGGTGGTGGGGATGCTTATGCTCTCTTATCTGACGTAGTCAGCCCAAGCCCACGAAATTCCTCGTGGCAAGGAATGCTAGGTTACGCCTGCCATTGACAACAGCCTTGAACACCTTTCAGATGACAGCGCGATTTAGCTCAGTTCCTCCCCTAATTTTGATAGAGAGCACTCCCCGGGGGGGATGGGTCCGAGGATCTCCCAACCCTTTTACCAGACCAGACGAGAGGACTTTCGGCTCCCCGCATATTTAGAGTGCCACCATGTCGTACCAACACCATTTACAACCAACCAACATTTACAAACATGCATGCCTTCTTGGTGAATCGAATTCGGGCCCTTCGACAAGGCAGTCAGCGACTCTAACCGCTATACCGGTTGGGCAACATAGTTGATAGACGAAATTAGTAATTAAACACTCAGTAACTGCTGAACTATCAAAATGTTATAACTATTTTTTAATGATATAGACTGTTAGGCAGACCATTAAATAACTTATTCTTAATTGAAATAAAGCATAAATGCAAAAGAAGTTCTTAAAGAATTTTTATATAGAAATTATATGCAAGCATTATAAAATTCTGTGTAATAAGACAAACTTACTTTATAAGTAAAAGAAATTATTTAATTATAAAGAACAAATACATAAATTTCTAAACTTCTAATTTAACAGAAAAGTATGTTTTAGGATAGGAATCTTTCGAAACCAAATTTACCACGAGCGATTTTATACCAATGCAATGAGACAAGTAGAAGTAGGAAGGAAATGCTGCTGCAGATTCATATATTCAGTTAACCTAGAAACACTTTCTCCAGTAAAATGTGGTTCCAAAGCATCATTGAATAAACATGAGCATACTTGGTTACTGAATGAGGTTCCATTTCCCACAACTTTTACACCTTTTATGCATCAAAATTTCAGGTCACAGAATATGAAAGTAGGAATATTTTTACCAAGAAAAACTTTTCATTAGAAGAGATTTGCGTTTGCAACATTTATCGATTCAAATACGGGATGATATGAACAATAATGGTATTTTTCACAGTACAAATGATGATGGTACTCACTGTTCAAATACTGAAAGCTTTTCTTGTTAAATAACAATTGATTTCATTTCTCAAATAATGTTTCTTTTCATTGTACAAAAAAAAAAAAAAAAAAAAAAAATGTTTTTATTGCTCAAATGCTAAAATTTTTATTACTCAAAAATGACAATTTGTTTTTAGTTCAATTTCTTCTAAAGTAATGATCGCTTTGATTTGTCACTGTAGCAGTTATTTTCATCATATCATTGTTTTTTTTTTCTGCTGTGATACTCTGGTGCTACATCGTTAGACCTGGCAAAACTAAATCATTTATTTATAACCGTTGAAATCCGTATCCAGTAACCGTTAAAAATATTAAATTTATTAGAAAATCTGACAATATGTATGAAAAAATATTTTTAACTATCTTCCTAATTCTGGCAAGTAAGCATGCAAGTATTATTAGTTCTACTACAAATTAACTACTATCGCTGGAAAGCAGCAATATTGCTCCTAAATAAAAAAATGGGCAAAACTGAGAGAGGAATTTCTTAATAACATTTTTAGCGTATTCATTTTTTGAAGCATAAACCACTTGATAGTTCAAATTTGCACTGTTCATTTCAGCATTTCCCACTCCTCTTCTGAAGATTTTTGCCTATTTTGTGTGACATCTGTACATACGGACATAATAAAGGGATTACCTTTTCCAAAGCGGACTGAAAATGGTTTCAAAAACGATTTTTTTATGAAGTCTGTGCGTATATACGTATGTATATCGCGTAACTGAAAAGTGATTAGCAGTAGAGCATTGAAATTTTGAATATTGGGCTGCTGTAACATGTAGTTATTCACCTCCCCCTTTTTTTTTTTTTTTTTTTTTTTTTTGCAATCGGCAGCAACGAATATATACTCACCATCTTACCCAGCTTGGTGAGCTCTGTGTTTTTACTCTTATATATTGGTAAATTGTGCATTTTTGCTGTAAAAGTGATTGAATTATATTGTTCTTATGCTCCGGTTAAGGGTTTTGTACCTTTAGTTAATCTGCATGCAATGGTGGTAGAATTATTAAGAATTTAAATGTGGCGGTTGTTTGTTTACATCTGAAAATGTTAGTAGTATAGTGAATTAAGTCATTTGTTTCACAAACTTCAGTATCATTTTCCAGTGTGACCAAAATTTAATTTTAAGTTTTTTGTTTACCGAAAATTTTGTCTTTCTGCCCGTTGGCCGACTTGCTTGTTTTCCCATAGAAGCTCTGATTTTAATTGCAAAAATCGATTTCTTAACTGTTTTTAACTGTATTTGGTGTTTTAGGCTCTTCTGTATTTTACAATTTTTAACGAAGTTGTTTTGAGTTTTTAGGTCTCTTTGTCTTGCCACGAAGAGAGAACTGAGTTGATTGAAAGAGAAATATATCTCTAAGAAATCTGAGGAAATCAGTTTAAATGTGTAATAAATAATGTGCATAATTTAATAGGCCGTACAAAGAAATCATGTGGTGTGCACATCAAATTTTTTCTTGTATTTCAGTTAAGAAAAGCGATTACGAAAAGTGATGTTTTGCATCTTTTTGTCTCACAAGTTTATATCAGTAACATATATTTTATCATAATGTAATTTGAAGAATGAATTGTTTATATTTAGGAACAAATAAAAACATCAGTACTCAGTTTTTGAATAAACTACAAAAAATGAGTTTAATATTTTTGATTTTATCTTGTGTTCGTCATCTATTGTGGATGCCAGCGTTCCCGAATATTTTAGTTTCCATTTCATATATTTCAACTGCCAGTTCCATGAATCACGTGCGAAGTAAACAAAGATGATATATTATAAATGATAAAATAAGCTAAAATGTTTGAACGCAGTTTGTTTTAAATATGATATTATATGTCTCTAATTTTGTTATTATGACTTTCTGATAAACTGCTCAGAAGATAAGAATTTTCAAGGTGATAAATAAATTTTACATTATCTATTCATACATTTCTAATTTTAGTTTCTATACTAATGCAATTTATGCAAGAAAGCTATATCAATAAAGTTCAGGAGGCAAGGAACTCCACCCAAAATTAAGAGATCTGACAAAGATTTCTGGCGTTTGCCTATGAAAGGCCAGAAATGTTGGACTTTTCTCGTTATAGGGCAACATGCGGCAAACAATTTTCTGCGAGATATACGAGATAAAGTTGCCTATTAAGCACCATTAACTTAAATTGGTTTAACTTAACTTTTATAATAGACTTCGTATTTTTAAAGTGTGCCAGCCTATTTCGGTCTTTGTTTATTGGAAATAATTACTAGTTTAAGAGATATATTTCATATACCTTGAAAACGTTTACCATTGTCGAAATTAACTGATGAAGCCAGCATGTTTTATTCAATGGATGTATCATTATAGTTTTCAATGAATTCGTATTTCCAGAGAATAATTATTTTTGCTCGTATTGTCTTATAAAAATTAAGAAAATTCGAATATTTTACTTAGAACGCAGAAACAAAATATTCCCTTAAAAAATTGAGAAAATGGATCTCTAAACCTTCTGATTTTTCTGAACTTGCTTGTTTAATAATGCATGGGAAAGTGAATTATTTCTTAAATTCAACAGCCCATATTTAAAGTTTTATTTTCTTTCTCTGCTTTAGGAGATATTCAAAAGAAAAAGCAACTAAGTAAAAGAGAAAAATCTGAGTATCATGTCCAGATAAAATTTCAAAAGAGGCATTCTTTTACCATTTCGGAGCCTGAAAAGAGACTAGAAAGCAAAGTAAGTAAGAGAGTAAAGGATCCGGGATTTATAGTAATAAAAACCATTGTTAGCTTCCTGACCTAAATCAAAACTTTTTAGATTTTTACGGACAGCTGCAGATATATTCCATCTGGAATGAGAAACAAATTGCTTCCTCGCTATGCCACAAAACTCTTTCTTAGCAGGAAACATGAAGGCCTTTTTTTAGCCGCTTTCTTTCATAAATGAAAGACATGCTGGGCTTTTATTCATAAAGACAATTAAAGAGAAATGGATATCCTTAACCGCATCCGCGAGCAGTGGGAGATCTAAGAAATATAATGCGAGCATATGACACTAATTTTTTACATTTCTTTGAGCTTATTAAATGCAGCATCTTTGAGCTTATTAAATGCAGTATTAGTTGTATACAGTCTCATAACTGTATACAACTTTCTATGGGTAGTCTTGGAGGCTTTTATGCTCAAAATGAAGTTATTCAGTGCTAAAAGAAATATGCATTTGATTCCATTTTTCCCCCATAGTATACGTCATAGTATAAGACAAAACATATACAAGAATGGAACAGTGATTAATCCTGAACACTAGATACAGAATAAAAAAAAATAAATATTTGGATTCGATATCAGCAAATCTGTTATCACTATATTTCCAGGAGAATTTTGGTTTTCTATAAAAATGATCGTCTTAGAGAAGTAGTTTTTAATACCGAAGCTTTTTTATGTTCTCAGAAAAGTGTTTCCTATGAGAGGATTTTTGGTATATTGTATCCAATAGTCAGGGAGATCAAATAGTGTTCCGCTGGGTATTTTATAAGGTATTTCTCCCGCCTTCTTAGCATGTTTTCGTGGTGTAGTGGTCAGCACACTCGGCGCGTATTCCAGAAGTCCGTGGTTCGAGTTCCGGCGAGGACATTGTTGATTCTTCATCGCTCCTGCTTCACAAAATCCTAATGACTCTACAATTTAATTTATCAATAAATCCACTTATAAGAAATCATCTCGAATGGCTCATTTATTAACCAAATTAAACATGCCCTTTCGCAGAAATGGGTTTTCTACTGTGTAAAAAACGCTTGCTGTAGCGTTATTTAATGGAATTGATATCCTTTTAATGATATTCTTTCACAGAATTAGACTAGAAAATATTCTGCTTTTGCAGATCTGGTTTAAGCAGCCAAGGTGTCTAGCTTAGAATCAGATTACTTTTATTACTTTTTTCAATAAAATTCTCCACGACTCCGGGAGTATGATAGCACGCATAATCATGAAATGTGATGATATGATTTCAATAATTACGAAGATGTATCGGAATGCTTGTTAAATGTACACTATCTCTGCAACATGGGGTACTTGAAATTCGTGTAGACGAAATTCCCACCGAGAGAGAGGAACGGATTCGACATCTTTGCACTCTGCTTCTCAGATTGTTCTCCATCAAATTAAAGATGAAGGTAAGAAAAAGTCATGCTGCCCTTTATAAGGTGCCTAAGACCTTGACTAACACCCCCCCTCCTCTTGCTACTAAAATTTATACGTCTGATTTGATTCAAATTAGGAAAATAAAAATAGCAATGAATATGTTTTTACTTAGCTGTATACTGCAACTGAACGAATAAAAGGAAATAACCATCGCAACATTTATTAATTTAAATCCTATTGTGTTTACTTATTATATGCGCTCTGCCCTCAGGCACTACACGGAAAGAGAGGGTTGCCCTGTGAAGGTCTTTTTTTAAAACTAGCTCGAACCCACGTTACACATGGGGAAACCCACGAAAGCGCCCATACAGCCAGCCCGTTTGCAGAAACTCGAATCCCGGACCGAACTACCAGTGTTCAGTGGCTTTTACTGCTCGACCGCTGGTGGGTCTTTAAATTCTATTACGGCAGGGAAAGAAGAATAAGAGCACTCTTTTCCTTGGATTGGGGGCCATATTTGTTAATTTTTGCAGCAATGATGCTATCAATATGTGTACTATGCATTCTACACACAATTCTGAGTTCAATGACCTCGTAAGTCACCAAGTGGTTAAAATCACTGACTAATGGAATTTCGAGATGAGCTCGAGCCCAGCCGAATAAACTAGCTAAGCAGGAACATTTCAAGGTTCTTTTTATTTAATGTGAATACGACACAGCTTTTCCCATATTTTTCACAAAGAAAACCCTCTCCTCTGGCAGACAGCTTTAGTATGCTTTGTCATACTCAAATAACCTAATCTAATCTGATGGAGTACAACGATTACCTTGCTGATCCTCATCTTATTTGTTCATTGGCTCGTTTTTTAGACGGTGCACATCATCACGTCGATTTACACAAATGGATTTCAGAGCTAAACCTCTTACGGAGGTTCTTCCAGTTTTTTTCAGTGTAGCAGATATCACTAACGGGAATTTGAAAGAATATTTTTCATAAATCAACCTAGTAATTTCTCATTTTTTTTTTCATTTCAAGTTATTGAAACAAAAAATAAATTTCACTACTTTTTTATACACATTTTGTTTGCATGGTTTTGGTTTATAATGTGCTGTATAAAATATAGGCTAGGTATTATAAACCCAAATATTGTTCTCCCCCCCCCAAAAAAAAAGAGTCTTAGGACAAAGAGGTCGGCATAATGAATTTCTACTGATTTTATTATTAAGTATTTAACTTACAGGTGTGAAACTAAAAAAAATGCAATTAAATTGTTTACCTGCTTAATAATCAAGTATATTACTATGACTACAATAATGAAAAAAATACTCATATTTACGTGAAGCTGAGTAATTCAAATGCGTTGGTCACATATTTTCAGTGGCAAGATGTGCAAGTTAGCATTACTTTGCAAATTAAGAATTTCTGAACTATGCCATTCGCGAACGAGAAAGCAAAACAGGTGTCCAGTGCTTAAATTTCAGAGACAAACATAAAAAGCAAAATGAAAATTTTTTAACTTTATTCTTGCTTTTAATTTTAATGCATCCAGATTGTTAGCCAGGATTAGACCAGAGTTCGATTACCGTATTCAGCAGTTTTATCACTCGGCCTCTGATGGGTGGTTCGGTCATTAAAGTCAAGATGCTGTGAGAATGGACTTCTGTTTGTTTCATAGGAAATTTATCGTATTAAAATTTATTTAAAATTATTAAGAGCATTGCCTTTGGGAAGTTTATAATAATTCTATGATTAGCGGCAAAGGGATGTAGACTGGATTAAACCAGAAGGTCCTACACCACCATTAGCATGTTTAAGGCATATCAGGCTAATCATTGCTTACTGCAGTGGTCTCTAACTCAAACTGTACTCAGGACAAATGCACGAACTAAACGTAGCTGAAAGTTTTAACAAAAAAACTTTGTTAAACAAATTTTCAAAAATAACTAGATATTTGTCAAAACACGCAAATAAATTGATTCAAAGAAAAAAATTCAAATATATACTTATTTTCTGCCAGAAATCTAAAGTTGGTTGCTGCAAAAAATTATTAATGGTCACAGTTTGTAATTCAAACATATTGACAGTTAAATATTAAACATTTCCGATTGACATTTATTGAAATAAATGTAATATACTAAAATAACCCTAAATAACTTACTTTTAATTTAAAATAGAAAGAAATATATGAAAACTTCCCCCAGAGAAACCAAACTAAATAATAAAAACCTTTATTTATTACTTTTTTCTATGAAGTATAGAGAAAAAATGCCTATTTCTATGTAAATAATTATATAAACTTTGTTTTTTACTACACCTTTAAACTACAACACCTCATTCCGTTTCGAGTTTCGTAAAGTTTGTAGCTTTTGAGGGAAAACTACTAAAAAGAACAACAAATCTTTTTCCTCGATGTAAGTGGTAAAATATCAAAATTAATGTTGTTTTCTTCGGATATCGGGTTTAATGGATTAATAAATAAATCTATTTCTAGTAGTTTATAAGGTATTTCTCCTGCCTCCTTAGCATGCCTTCGTGGTGTAGTGGTCAGCACTTTGGGTGCGTATTCCTGAGGTACGTGGTTCGATTCCCGTCGAAGGTGTTGCTCATTTTTCACGTTTTCCTGTTTAAAAATGAACCTAATTATTCTACAAGTTTTGGTTAAAACAAGGAGGACATAAGACATTTTAATTAAATTAAGAAGAGGTTTATGTTTGTTAATATAAATAGAATAAAAACGTGTGCTTCAAGTACTGATATTAGAAATCATATTGCATTATAGAAGATCTTTGCAAAATGTGAAGAACTATGAGATTTGTACAGACTGCTTTTACTTAGGTAAAAGTTTACGCTGTTTTCAATTTAAAAAATAGATTCATGTCTTTATGCCTGTACCAAGAATTTAATGCATTATTTATTTAAACTTCATATTATGATTTATTTATAAGATATTTTGTTTAATTAAACTGCTTGAATAATTGTACTAAAATTTATGCAATTGCAAAAGTTCATTTCCTTTGCAGGGTGAGTATATGATTTTCACGTTACGTGCATTCGTAGAACACATCTGAAGCAAATGATATTTTATGTCATGGAATCAATCGCACACTACTTAAATCTAGATAGTTTTGTCTTTTTACTCTTCCTTCACAATTTGCAATGCCGTTATTGAAACGTATCTCGCAATTAACAATGGATTTTCATTTTAATTGTTAGATTTATTAGACTATATGAGAGAAAAGAAATATCAGAGAAATCTATACATAAAAGCAGAGATTAGAAAATATCAAAGGAATTTAATTTTATAAGGTTAATTAACTAAATAGATTAATTATTTAAGAAAATGGTTTATTTTAATCAAACATGTGTACTTTTATTTTATTGTACAATTAACAGAATATCAGTTTTATGGGATTTCTAACTAACATTTCTAAAATTGTAAAATTACTAGAACTTAATTTACGCAGAAGTACATGTGTTGGGCATTTAAATTCTTTTAATTCAGTGAACGTAAGTAGTAGATTCAGTAGACGTAAAATTTTTAGTCTGTTATTTTAATTATGTTATAAATTATTAGTCTGTAAGTCAAAAAAACCTTACAAAATAATTTTTTGTGACTTAAATCTTCATGTTTATGGTAAACATTTTCTTGCTGTTCTCTCTACAAACCTTAAAATCTAGTAGGTAGGTTTAGTATTTTAAACTATTTCCACCACTGAAATGTGAGTCATCCGTGAACTACTACACTATGTGCAATAAACTACACTACAAAAAAACTCATCATAATAGATTTCCGTTCTAGTTGTTAAATTACAATAGCATACTGCCAACTCAGAAGAATTACTGTCGTTTAACAGACCTTTAAACCGAAATACTATTATTTTATTTTTCAAATATTTTTTCTACTAGAATCCAGCAAGGATTACTTCTTTTCCACTGCGAGTTTTGTGATAAATTTAAGCAACCTAAAGAATGCTCCGAAAAGCTGGCAACGGGCTTTGTTTTTTTAACTATTTATCTTAGGTGTGTATTTTTTAAGATGTTAATTACAAAATTTCTCAAAAATATATAGAGAGAAGAATTATATTAAAACAGATGCAATTATATATCTACCGATCTATAAATATCAATTGCAAATTTTTATGTGATCCCGATAGAGCAAAACTTCCAATCAGTAAAAAAAATTTTTAATATGCACTTATAAATAAAATAAAAAAAGTCCATAGCCTTACAAGCAAAATTTCACGGAAACATTTCAGTTCAAACTGAACTTGAAATTATTTTGCAATGCCGTTATCAACCGCAAATTGGCTATTTTATATAAATTTAGATGGGCTCTATAAAAAAAATCTGCTCGCTGTGGCGAAAACAGTTAAAACCTTTTAGTTGGACTTAGGAAATGAAAAAAAGAACGATATTTCTAGACCAGTATTTCGCATAAAAATGTGATATTTAACGTACTCGTATTTAATGCACATTCAGGGATTATGATATTGAAATTAAATAGTACTATTACATTCCTTTATAATAAAAGAAATGGTAAAATGTTTTAGCTAATATATAGAAATGAAATATATATACATATGAAAAAATACTTCAAAACATAGTCCAGTTGCTGGCTGATAGCAGCAAGAATGCAAAATAAAGTCAAAACGTATATTTAAAATTCCTCACATGTTCAGTTCGGAATAAATCACATGAAAAAAACAAAAAACAAAAAAATCTGAAGTACAGTAGCAAACATCAAGGAATGGGAGTAGGGATTCGTAAAAACTAAATATGAAATATCAAATTTGCATCTTTCACTGGATCATCATCAGGAAGTTAGGGCAACGAGGAGCAAAAAACAGCCTGTTTCTCAACACAAATTAAAATTTAAAAACAATCTGTATCTTTATAGGTCTAACACTTATAGGCCGAATTGGGCACTGCAAGAAGTTTCAAAATTCTAGCTTCAAAAACGTAGAGGAAAAAAAATTGCAAACTAATAGGCAAAATCATATGGTAATTTTTTAACCCAATATTAAAGAAAACGAAACTATATGGAAATTTTGGAAACTTACAGGCCGGGTGAAAAAATAATATCATAAATCATAAACAAACAATAAAATTTTAAAATCTAATAATAATTTACAATTAAAGTGAATCGAGTCCAGAAACAACAAAAAATAAAAAGTGAAAAAAAGAAAGTGAAAAATAGAGGAGTTAGTTCTTAAAAACTGTAACATAAGAGCAACAAAAGTTTTAAAATGAAGAAATATATCCGCTTGTATAATGGCACAGTCCATTTCTGAACCAACAAAGACACAAATTAAAGTTTAAAATTTATAAACTTCCTTAGATAAACAATCAAAATAATGTGTCTTGATCAGTCCAATACTTACAGGCGGAAGTTATCAGTGCCTAAAGTGCAAAACTACAGCATCAACGGGATAGACAAATTCAAACATACTGTAAAACACTAGACAAATTTTAAAAAATATTTTTAGTAGAGCCAGTCCCAAAAAATACCTACAAAAATAACAATCCAATACTTGAAAAAAAGTAATCATATGAATACCTTTTAATCTAAAATTGTAAATTTCAAAACTATATAAAAAGTTTGAAAAGGTAAAAAGTAAACAAGCGAAAGAGCTTAAAAATTCATTAAGTAAAAATGAAAAATTTGAAAAAGAAAAAAACATAGAATTCCCTGGATCAGGAATCTTAGAAAGCCACTAATGTGAGTTCAATTGAAGTATTAATTCGTTTCGAATGGAATACGTTGTAGTGTTTAGTTCAACTAATGGAATAAGTTGTAGGGATAAATGCCAAAATAATTAAAATATTTTTAAAAACTAAAATGCGAAGTGAAAAAAATTAAAAGACTAGAAAAATTAAGTAAATATTTTGTGAATAAAAAATAAATGAATTTTAAAAAAGCCGAGAGATTTGTGTGTGGTAAACTGTGAGTAGATTAAGAGAACTCAAAACAGGCATTCGGAAAAATTCCTATAAATTATAGATAACCTAAAAGAGATTAAAGGCAGATAATTAAAGAAGATGTCAAATGCTACAAAATATAAAACTCATCAAGCGAGATTTCTTGAGACTTAGAAGCTGAAGTAGGCCCATTTTGTTAATAAAAGATATATAAAACTAATTAGACAGTCTAATCTGAATTAAAACCAATGTTAGTATTTCGACAAGAATGCCAAATTCAACTGTGTTCAGAACATCCAAACTACATGATTTTACTTATTTATTTAGTTCGCTGCACCAACCCTTTCAGGTGATATCGCAAAAAAATGTAAATTTTAAATTTCATTTTTCGTTTTTGCATATTACCCCATTTCGTCTTACTATTTTTAGTACAGAAAGGGGAAATATGTAAGTAAAATAAGGAATAAAGGTGATTATTGGAAATTAAAATTGGAAGTTTGTTTTACATATTTTAATCCTGCATTCCCCCCTTCAAACAGAAAAAAGCTTGAGCATAGAAAAATATATTAGGAAAAAGTATTGCAGCGTTAGCAAATACGGTTAAACATTTTCCACAATATATATAGAATTCAACGACAAAAAAGAGAAAAAAATTATTTTTCTCAAAAACATTTTCTTTAGTTTTCACTATTCCCTATTATTTTGTTTATCATCTCTCTCACCTGCCTCATATATAAGCATAAATACATGAAAATTTACACATGAAAATGTAAATCAGAAGTGACGCAAAAACATAACATTATATGGTATATAAACTAAACGGAGAATCCAGTTTAAAAATTTGTGAGTTCCTTCTCTCTCTTAAAGCTCTTCAAATTTTCTCACCAACATCATGAAGATTTTCCTAAATCTGGAGAAATAAATTTTTTAAGTAATAATTGTAAGCGTTCATAATTCTTGAAAATTCTTGCTTTAATTTTAACATGTTATTTTTACAGACCTTCTCTTGAAAGTCTTTTTCAAAATTATTGTATTCAATAGAAAACCAAAGCATTTATTTTACATATTAATTGAATTACGTTAAAAATATTTATTTACTCATTATAAAATAATCCATATTTTCTTGTTATAAGGATATGTTAAATGGAATTAATAAATTAAGAAACATAGATATGTAATAAAGTACATTACAAGAAAACAATAAACTTTGATTAAAAATGTTCAGGTTCTCGGCTAAAAAATCAGCGTAACTACTTGCTGATAGCTGTGGAATGCTTAAATACAATAGCAAATAAAAACATTCCTTCGTTATACAAGGTAACTGGCTTTTAACATTATATAAATATATCAAATTATGAATTATGAATTATTTAAATAATATTCTTCAGTATTACGTACTTCAAATATGAACATAAGCATACGAAAATTAAATACCGCGTAAAGTTAAGACTAATAAGTTGTATGTTCAAGTTAGGTCTTAAAAATTTTACATTAACCTTCATTAATACTATAAAAATAATTTTAAATTTACTTAGAGTGTGTGTGTATAGCACACTTTGTGCTACGCTAGGGCTAGATAAATATGTGACTGATGAAACATTCAGCCAGTTCATAAACATGCTGATTCTTCTAAGAAATTAATTTTAATATTGGGAGTATACTTAGGCGGGAAAAGGACGCATACTATCACTACTTTTATACTCTCTAAGGAAAGGATGCAAAGAGAATATAAATAGTGTGAATCCCCAATATAAATTTTAGACTAAACTTCTGGTATTCCTGTCAGATTGTAGTCATTGGTTTAGAGCTTTTCCACTCCTAATCTTCAGGCTTTGGGGAATGTAGACAACAAATTTCAAACGAAAACCCCTGGGAAAAAAAAGAAAAGATAGGAAAGGAACTATATTGAGAGAGAAACAGATTCGGGAGTAATTTATCCCGATTAGGATTAGAGTCTTCGTCGGGTTAGAAAGTTATATATGGGTTTGAAGGAGTTGCAATGAGTCATTTAGAAACTACAGATTAATAAGTGCCTGTTAGCAACAGGCACTATTGCTATTTCTAAAGGTTAATTTACATTTAGTTCCCCGATTAGAAGGTATGAGACTCATAGAATGCACAATTTTGGAATTCTTTTGAGTCACAGACTTTGGTTTATCTATTTCAAAATTTAACTCAAAACACTATTTTAAAATGCCAGAAAAAAGAGGAGAGCTTTTTTGATATTTTAATATATTAGGACGTTAAAATTCTTCGTACATTACTTAATCATCAGCTATAGCATTATGTGCCTTAAAATAGGTGTCATATCGTTTTTTTTTATATTTTGGTAATCCTCAGACCTTTTTTGAACAATTTTCTTAACTTCTTCAGTTGGTAGATACAGGCCTTGATTTTCTATTACTATATCATATAGTAATTTTCCTTACATTCAATAAGATGGGAAAACTTTGGCTACAAAATATTGTATTTATCAGTATCAATTTATGTAATTATCAGTAGGAATTTCTCCCGCCTTCTTAGCATGCCTTCTTGGTGTAGTGGTCAGCACACTCGAAGCGTATTCGAGAGGTTCGAGTCCCGGCGAAAGATTTGCTTATTTTTCACGTCTCTCAGCATAAAAAAAACCTAAGGTCTATACAGTGGCGCCCGAACTAAAAATGGAGGTGGCTGACGATTCTCCACCACCAGAATTTGGCAATTGGGTACCCTAATCCTCAGTCATCCTTTAAAGGAGGGGAGTATATAAAGTATTTCTACCGCCTTCTTAGCATGCCTTCGTAGAGTAATAGTCAGCACACTCGGCGCGTATTCGAGAGGTCCGAGGTTCGAGTCCAGGCAAGGGCATTGCTCATTTTTCACATCTCTCAGCATCAAAAATGCTAATGTCGCTACAGTTACACTTTTAAAACCAGAAGTCCATATATATCGAGTAGCAGGAATATATAACAATGTTAATATACTTTTTAGTAGAATTCTAATAATTTAAAACACCAACGGTATCGATAGATAATAATTCGAAAGGTTCACTTACGGGCGGTAAAGTTTGCATTCAACCGAATTCTTTTTTTTTTATTATTATTATTATTATTATTATTATTATTATTAAATTTACATACTTTACAATGTTTGCAATGATTTCCAGTATCTTCTATTATATTCCTGCTAAATAATATTGAAAAGGTAACAAATTTAGAATTAAGGGTATGCCAGTATGACCAAATTCAACGACCACTTTTTCAAGTAATTTAGTGGTAAGATATATTCTTATTACCATTTTATTTAGCACTTCTTTCTTTATGGTTAATGCATTAATAATTTTCTTACATTTATGGCTACAGACATTGTACAGCATTTAATGATCTTCTATTTCTTTTAATGATAATACATAAATTTATACACTCAAAGGTTGCAAATGGAATTCCTGATTAACATGTCAACTTTAATATTAACAGAATCTTACATCCATTTTATTACAAAATCATACATAGGTAATTTTAAAGAAAATTGAAACAATCTACCTAGCATGATAAGTATGTAGAGACATTAGGTATTATTTTGAAGCAGAAAACTTGAAAAATGTGCAATGCCCTCGCAGGGATTCTAACCTGGACCTCTCAAATACGCGCAGAGTGTGGTACCGTTACACCACGAAGGTATGCTAAGAAGACGGAAAAAATACCTTGTAACGTATTAAAATTCAGCCTTGATCGCAGCTTAAATTTTAAATTAACAGCAATACTAATCACAAGAGATCGCTTTAAAAAATACTTTTGAAATGCATTACATAAATTTTAAAATAGCTTAATGGTGAATACACGATGTTTGCAATAAAATAAATGAAAAAAATTCTAAATATTTTTTCTTTATCATTAAGTCTTTTAAAATCAATTTGCGTTTATCTTTTTTCGTGCATTAATTTCGAGATTCATACATATGTTCTCTTCCTTATCATCCTTTGAATAAGGTTTCTTTAACTAAATCCTTTGTAGAAGAATATTTATCGGCATAAGAATTTGCACTTGATGCTTCTCATTTTCACTTTGCTAATGAGAAGTGAGAAATGCTAGGGGGAGAAATGAAAGGGGGAGAAAATACCTTATAAATATATACAATAAAATGACTTCCATGCAAATAGTAATACAATTTTTATTTATTTTTTAAATGGCCGGACGATTTATTTAATAGCTATTAGCCTTGCGCCGCTTCAAGGGCCGGAAGCAGTGGGCCATTTCATTGTGGAAGTCCCCAACAGGTGACTACTATTGCCTCATATGAAGGGATGGACAGCTACAACTCAGCCTTTTCCGGGACTGGAACCCGAGCCCATTGTTACAGCAATCAGGGTCACTAACCACTATACCGGCTGGGCGGTATAAAATTTATGTATAGCATCTACAGTTGTATAGCATCTACAGTTGACAGACATTCTAATTCAGTATTTCAATATCTTCCTTCATAAGATCTTAGTTTTCAAAAAAGAAAATCTATAGAATGTAAATTATTATCTGAGTGTTCTCGTTTTAAAAGTGCAGAAACAGCTTTAAAATTCGCTCTTGAGCTGCATCTGCTACTATGGGTATAACAGAACACATTATTCTTAATAGGGAGTAGTTATTCAACAAAAAGCTTTTATTTATAAGAGTTATCTTATCATAGTGTACAAATATAGCCTTCAAATTATTTGCACTGAAAATAGGGTGGGTCATAAATGCCAAATTCTATTATTTACTATGATGTATTATTATCAACATGTGGATTTCTAACGGTTAATAATTTTCCACCCTAATTGAAATGTTTAGTACTTACTAGTATTCCATTAAGTTATTTGTGTCAAGTATGTTGAAATTTTGAATTCTTTTTTGTAGTAACATTGCTAGTAAGGATTTGTTTTTTCCTTTTAGCAGTTACTGATGGAAATTTTCCTCCTCTTGGTATTGTCATGCTTTTGCATGAATGTAAGAGCTGAGGAGGAAAATGGCAGAAAAATAGATGCTGTTGCAATTCCAAGGCAAGGTAAGAATTTCGCACAAGTATCACTGTACTTATGATTACATGGTACTGAACTGAAACACAAAAACTTAATGCACTTTTAATTTCAATATTTAGCACCCTGTCATGGAGATGTCGCAAATTATAACTGTTAAGACCAACTTTTATAGCAAAAGTATCAGTTAAAGTTCCATGCACTGTGGTAGTGCCATCTATGAGCAGAAAGGTGAAATTAAGTTAGAAACGAGAGGAATTACTTTCAAATAAATTATATTTTTATTGACATCTATAATCAGATAAGAGGTAATTCATCTGTACTGTTCTGAGCTTATCATAAAATACATGTACTTTATGATAAATGATTAAATTAAAGGAATATTTTTATCGTTAATCATAGCTAATATCTGTATCCCGATTAAAACTATATATTTTGGCAACAGATGGCAGCACCATAAAAAACATTCAGAATCGAAATTATTCGTCCGTATCATTGTGCAAGAAAGCTACAGGGGCATTTGAATTAAAAACAAACATTTCGATAATTTCTAGGAAAAAAAATTATATCAACTATCAAAACTAGAGAAAAAATTAAAGGAATATTTTTATCGTTAATCATAGCTAATTTCTGTATCCCGATTAAAACTATGTATTTTGGCAACAGATGGCAGCACTATAAAAACAATCAGAATCGAAATTATTCGTCCGTATCATTGTGCAAGAAAGCTACAGGGGCATTTGAATTAAAAACAAACATTTCGATCATTTCTAGGAAAAAAAATTATATCAACTATCAAAACTAGAGAAAAAATTAAAGGAATATTTTTATCGTTAATCATAGCTAATTTCTGTATCCCGATTAAAACTATATATTTTGGCAACAGATGGCAGCACTATAAAAAACAATCAGAATCGAAATTATTCGTCCGTATCATTGTGCAAGAAAGCTACGGGGGCATTTGAATTAAAAACAAACATTTCGATCATTTCTAGGAAAAAAATTATATCAACTATCAAAACTAGAGAAAAAGGACACTGAAATTTGAAATAAATTCATGAAGTTCGTTTAAAGTTAGAGAGACAAGTGAAAATGAGCAGATTTTATTATTACTAATTGTTTTAAATAAATGTAACAATATTCGACTTCTTTATTTTTAGTTTCATTTATTACTAGAAGCTATGTGCCAGCCTTCGTCTGGCTTTTAAATGTACCGAAAAATGCCTGAAGGGAAAACCAAACATTAAATTTAAAAACTGCGCAGAATTTTACTCTGCACACAAACTTCATCCAATAATAATAATAATAATAATAATAAAACAAAAAGTATTACATATAACAAAATTACAACGAAATAAGCAATATCCCTTAATACAAATATTAATTATCCTAATAAATAAATTAACTAACTTCCCGTTGCCTTCTCTCAACAAACATCCAGTATCGAAAAGAAACACTAAATTAAAAAACTGCACAGAATTATCGCCCTCATTTTCGCAAGTGGCAACAGTGCTTATTCTCAACAGTCAGCAGGCCAGTATACAATTGAATGAAAAACTGTTGTCAAAAACCCATTTCTAAAAGAATGAAACTATTCAAAATAATGCCATAAAATCGAAAAGATAAAATTAAAAGAAATCTGATTCGAATTTTGAAAAAATCGCTTCGAGGTGCACTGGCTCTTGTCTAGACGCACCTATATACCAAATTTCGTAGCTCTGAGTCTATTACCTTATGAGCAGCACGAACGAAAGACACTAATGTGTTCACTATGAGATCTTAAAAGCAATAAACTTTAAATGAATCAGTATAAAAAAAAATCCAGCAGAACATTAATTAGCTTTCTAGAATTGCAGATCAATTTAAATAAATTAATAATTTAATCGCTTACATTAAGAGATAAGCTTTTAGAAGCATAAAGTTACATTGATTTCAAAAGCTTATTGGTCTGCCTCCTTCTTATTCTTGCACTTTTAAAACTTTTTCCACCTGAAGCGTATATATATATATAAGATTTTTTATAATGATAGCAAATAGAAACGAATATATATGAAAAGTATCTGCTTTATTCGTATGACAAAGATGTGCTTTACAGTGTTAGGAAGTATTTTTAAGATCTATTTCAATCGAGATTTAGATTTTGAAACTTTAATTATCCGAAAATTAAATTAAATTTAATCTGCAGGAATTCTTAACTAATATTCGCATTTTAATTTTTAATAATTCTTGTAAAAAGGTTTAATATAATCCTGACATAAAATGTTTTAAAATTTCGCATTAAGAATATGAATCTAGTTCTTAAAATGCAAAATTTAATCATTTCCCATCATTAATGAATACATGTTTCTCAACTATTTTAACATATGTCTCGTTTATCGGGGGGAAAAAAAACAGGAAAGCGAACTGTATTTTTGATTTTTTTTTTTTTTTTTTTTTTTTTTTGGGTTGATAAATATCTGTATGTTTTGTTTCACTAGTATTATATTATCAGACAATGACGAAGCACTCTAAGGTTACTTCTATAAGAGGATAGATACTTTCGTGGAGGACTTTCTGATAAAAATTGGTTCACATTAACTTTACAGAGGGAAGAAACAGCAGCATCTCCCATGCAGACAGCTCTCAATTTGCAAAGTTCTCAATTTGCCCACAAATTTTCCATTCTTTCTTAATTCAGGATAGGCAATAAATTTTTCCATTTTATAAAGCAACCTAGTTAACTTGAAGAAATAAATTATTGAGAGAATACTCGTTTTAAAAATAATATCGTCAATATGCCCACTTTCATGTCTTTGGTACACTTGCAACTCAGTTGAAGTTTTTGAGAAACATAGTGACATATGGCCGACTGCGATTCGAGACAAGTCGAACTGCCAGTGTTTAGTGATCTTATCGCTGGTGGGCGCAACCTTAATTCATAGATTCTGCTGAATACTTCCAACTCCAGTTTTTCCCAGAAATTCTTAAAAATTATCTTGAAAACTTTTAATCTTATTATTTCTGTGTTTTTGTTTTGTTTCGAAAAATGATATCATAGTTGATGTTTTATTTTTTATTATCTATTTATCTTACTACATTTTCTTACCTATACATATAAAATCATGCATAATATCCTTTCTTCCTTGAGGAATGCGAATCTGTGCCAGTCTTCCTTGAAATGTCTGAAATATTTCTATTAGGGACAATAAAATCTAGTTTGAATTTTGCTGAATATTAAAGCTCAAATGCCATCCAATGTTTAAATAAATATTTCTACATTTTTACTTTTGTTGAAGTTTTTTAAAATTACTTTCTATCTGAAAAAGATAAATTTATTTGGTAGTAATTAGATAGCTTATACTCAACTTTTACTTCGGAATCATAGCGCTTTAAAATATATTTAGCTTTTTCTTTAATTAAATAAGCCAATTAATATGTTCTACAGTTTGTGAAAGTAAGGAATAATCCCAAAAAATAAATTCTTAATTCTTGCAGTTTTCCTTACCTTAAACTGGCAATTCATATACATGAATATGAAATCAAATCAATTTAACAACATAAAACACGGAGTACTTAATCAAGAATTTAACGGCCAAATGTTTCACAATAACAACTAAACATCTCTATAGCAAAATTAATTTAACATTTAGCACTGGGAATCTAACAAATACCCATGTCTTGAAAATAAGTTATGGTTGATTTACGTGGAATTTTCAGCGCGGGTTTTCAGAAAAGGAAGAGCCAAATGTCTTCAGATAAGCGCAGTATCTGTCGACTATGACTGATTTCTTCCGAATATTAAGAGACGTGTGGGTACAGAACAATCAATTATCACTACAAAAGAGATGCAATCTGGCCTAATTTGCCATATCGTGTAATTGCTAGATATGCAGCTTTTTGAAGTAATTTTTCACATCATTTTCAAGATATTTCCTTGCAACAGATGCACGAAAGAAATCTTATACCATTCAGCTGCGTTCCTGTGAGAAAGCGGAGCGTTAAAGAATGCAGCTTCATTTTCAGTTAAATCAAACATTGGTAATCTGTCGATCAATTAACTTCCATCTGGGTGTAATATTTCCTCCATTAATGCTTTGATACTTCTTGCTTAAGAATTTTTTAGATACATTATAATTTTGCTATTGCATGTAAATATTAAAAATATTCCGAGTTTAATTTTGCGAAACTGCAGTACTGCATGAATTTAAAGGGCAGTCTAATAAAATAGCATTTGTATACGTATAAAAATAAGTGGACAAAAGTTTTCATTAGATTTTCTCGGTAATCTAAGGCAGATACATTTGGTAAAATATTAAGTGCATAATAGAAAAAAATTGAATGTTTTTCCCTTTTCAAAAACATCTGATGTATAAAAACAAGTCGTTCATTATGAACTGTTAAGTTTAACGTTCGTAATATCATTCAAACACATTAAATCTCGGTGCAAAAAAACTAAGCTAGCTCCATGAGCATTTCTCAAATAGGATTAAAATGTCATAATGTAACTCGCAGATAAAAGTAAATATTTATTACTTAAATTAACTTGTTCGAGAACTTTAAAAGTTTTAAAGCCTCTAACGTTTAGATTTTTAATCACTAAAAGTATAATAATATTAATTTAACATCAAATGTTTAAAGTAATCAGCCGTGCTTCAAAGATTTACCAGCTTAAATATTAAAAATCAGTTAATTAAAATACAGTTAAATTTTTCAATAAGAATAGCTAATTTATTTAAAATTAAAAAACCAATGAAGTTTCTTTAGCCGGTATTGTTTTCTCCGGAACAAGAAACAATTATTGCAAAGACATATTTTTTAATTTTCTTATAAAGACAAATAGGTTTTCCTTTTAACAGCTGTTACCGTGAATCAAAACATGCTCTGTATAGATGAACGAATATTTTTTTATATAGAGAGAATATATAAAATATATAGAGAGAGAATATAATATTATATATAGAGAATTTTTTATATATATATATTTTTATATATAGAATATTTTTTTATATATAGAACTGTGATATTTCTTAATGAAGAAGACTCTTCCTTCCTCCGAATCAACTGACTAGGCTAAATCTAATCTATCATGTACTACACTGAATCAGTATTAATTCGACTCAAAATAAAAAATTACGCTTTCGATTCAAATGATACGATGTTTACACATTTTAATCCATTTATTTAATGTTTGAAACCTGAACATTATCTTTATAAATGTTCTATTTGATGGCATTTTCTGATTTCCTTTCCTTTTCTACTACTTTCCAGAGTCCATGAATCATGGTAGGTTTGCGCTTAGAAAGAGCTCTTTTCAAGAGACCAAAGGCAGAATAGACCATCAGAGATTTTGAAAAAATATATGCAATACCTGCTTCAGGCTTCCTTTTTGAAAGATATATGCAATATCTGCTTCAGGCTTCATTTTTAAAAGGTATACGCAATACCTGCTTCAGGCTTCATTTTTTTCAAGGAATCTAGTTATACCAGTGATTCTCAACCTTTTCGAAGCTGCTGCCGCCTAAGGGGCAAAAGGTTTTTCAATGCGATTGTTGCTACACATGTATTTAAAGATTTTAAATTAATTTTTGAGCTAGAGTGTTTTCACTTGTTACAAACAACTTTAGGAACATTAGAAACAGTATATATCTTTTTTTCCTTTATATATATATATATATATTCGTTTGGAGTGTTCTTTTCATGTGTAAGCAATGATGAGAGTTTCTCTCTTTCCGCTTAAAAATGTTGCTTAATTCGCATTTAGAAATTTGTATACCATGTTTCTCACTACATTTTTGAACTATGGAACATGAATATTTCCTTTCGGAAAGAGCAGAAATTTATTCTTCAATTAGCAGCCTGTTTACATGCGACATTTTGAAAGACGAATAAATTTGGGAGTAGCAAACGATATTTCTTATTTCAAATAACAAAGATGTAGGCAGAACGTTTCGGTCTTAAAAATTTGATTTTTTATTAAATTCTTTGTGAAAATCGTTCTAACATTATATAAGCACCTTCTTTAAATTGTAGCACAATAATACAATCTTTTGAGGAAAAAGTTAAAAATGCATGTTTATGAACTTATAGGTCAACATCAGAGCCCGCTGACATTTCGGGACGAGTTCTCTGACAGTTCTTTTGTTCTGAAATTCATGTTATTGCAGTAGATACTACTGATGCGAATTCTGTAAAATATTTCTAATATAACCTAATAACTTACTTTTCCATTTAAAATTATTTAAACTAAAAATATACTTCCCCTTTCCTTATCTTTTGTTTTTTCGTTTCAGTTCGTTATGCCTTGTACAAAATATAAGCTTATAATTTTAAAACCAGAAATTTCTGCCCCCTAAAAATACTGGGGATAAATATAAGGTACCAGAGATTTCTTATTGACTTTATCACAAACCTTAATTAATTAAATTACAGATATATGACCAAAATAATGCAACAAAACTCTTTATCAATTTAATAATGAAATATATGACCATTCCTGAGATAATCAAATGACTCTCACATTCACGCTGGGCGTGTTCGAGGTTTTTCCCATGTGTAATGTGTACACGACCCAGCTTTCCTTAGAATGTCCTCCACGAAGGCATCCCTCCCTTAAGACAGATAGTCCTCGTGCTTTTCCATAATTAAATAATCCAATTCAATCCTCACATTCACGTAAAATCTTCAGCTTCAATGTAGCGGTCACACAATAGCCAGAGACTGGCTCGACAGTTCAGCGTTAGTATAAATAAATTGAGGATTTACTAAGCAGTATCAGTCACCAGGGGAAAGTACAAGATAATAGTCCACTCTGATTTTTAAGAAATCCATTAAAAACTGAAATAGGAAACTAAAAATTTTATTATTGCTTTAAATTTTATATATACTCGTATGAAACTGAAAATGGGAAAAAATATTTAAAATTTTACATATTTTAAATACTGTGAAAGGATATTTCAAGGAAGGCTCGCTGAAAACGAAGTACAGGGGCACAAGCTACGTTGCCCTTGCGTAAATCTGGTCAAAACAAATAAATCTCACAAAAAAATGTAAACAAAAAGCGGTTTAAAAGGAACATTGTTGGTAAAGTATCATTAGATGCACAAATAGTAACAATTCAGTGCATATAGTCAGGTAGAATTAGTTTGGAAATACGTGTATCTGATCCTAAATATGTCTTTTTGCTTATAACTGGTACATAAACATGATTTAAATGAATAGCCAGTTAATAAACATTTAATAACTTCATTTATGCCTCTTTTCAGTTCTTTTTCAAGCAAGACCATGCGTCACGCCGGACAGAGCACCTGGATACTGCACTGCAATAGCTCGATGCCCGCAATTGGTTCTGGATTTGAACCGGCTTCGAAGATCAGTATGCATGCAGAACTTAATTGTCCTCGGTGTTTGCTGCCCTGTAGTGCAGGTAAGTGAGCTATGTCATAAAATCAACACAAAAAAAATTCGAAGAAAAACGTATAGATCTAAACAAGTAAATGAGTAACAGAAACGAAACGATAAATTTAGTTGTATAGGAAAATTATACTATTCAGGTATTTTGATAATTCCTAATTTTATTAGTTACTAATTACTAATTAATGAAATGTTCATCAAAATTAGTGTTTACTAATCTGATGCACTAATTTTGATCTGTTTGTCTAAAAGGATATTCCATTTTTGATAATACAGGTTGCACTATATAAGAATAATAATTCTCGAAGTTTCTAAAGGATTATTAATAAATAAATGGAGAAAGAATAATATTTCTTATTATCAGCTCATACGTGATTACAAACAAGAACTTCCTATAACAATTACTTGTGGGAAAATAAGTATATTTCTTTCTAGCCGAACAAAATTACAGCACATTATTTAAAATGGTTCCCACATGAAGAGAATTAAGAAAACTGTTTAATACTACTGTTACATATTTCGCTCACCACGGCTCGTTCCTGTATTCGAATCCCAGTGAACGGGCTAGCTGCATGGGCGTTTTCGTGCTTTCCTTTGTGTAACGTGCATACTACCCAGTTCCTTAGAAATTCCTCCACGAAAGCATTCCTCCTCTTAGGCAGATAGCCCACGAATGCTTTTCCATAATCAAATAAACCAAAACAATTACATATTTGACAATTCATATAGATTTCTCAAATAAACAGGCTGAATAAAAAGGAAAATTGAACTGATTCCTAGTAGTGGTGATGAAAACATTTAAAGATCGCTTGAATAACATAAAAATAGTGCTCAAATCCTAATAACAAGTTAAATCTCGCGGATTAAGTTTAAAACAGGGTTATTTATTGTAGAAAATTCACTACACAGTTCAAAAGAATTGTTAATTTAAGGCCTTAAACAGGGTCTGAAACTCAGCAATACTTGAACTTAAAGTTGAAGTGCAATTTTGAATTAAGTGAATTTCTAGAACGCCTGGTGTGCTTTTTGGTTGGTTTAGTTTATTTAATTATGGAAAAGCACTTGAGGGCTATGTGCCTAAGGGAAGATATGTCTTTGTGGAGAACCTTCTAAGAGAAATTGGAGCTTACGATTTAAACACATTACAGATGAGGAAACCACAAAAACGCCTATACAGTAAGCCCGTTGGCCAGGATTTTTACCACAGACTGAACTTCCAATGTTCACCGATTTCATCGCTCAGCCACTAGTGAGCCGTAGAATGCAGACTAGAACTGCTTAAATTTGTAGCTTCTGAGTCCTCTCTTTTATCGCTCTGCAACGTACCGAAGAACTGGGGCAATTACAAGAATTTTTTGGAAACTCCTTTCAAAATGCTTTTGTATCCATAAAAGGCCATATCTAAAACATCCCGAAATACCGCTAAATTTGACAAAACCTCTGCATTTGGCTGCAAAATATATCGCCAAATATCAGCAGACGTTATCAAGTGATATATCAGTTTCTGCTACTGCTACCTGCAAAATTTATACAGTGTTGTACAGAATGATATAATCTATAAATTAATGAACTGTTTAAAAACATAAAGATACAGTAACTACACACAAAAAAAGCTAATATAAAGTTCAAAAGAAATATGTGTAAAATTACAACCAAATAAACAAATTAAAATAAACATTACATTAACGTATTATCCTGTCGACCGGCCAATTAACGTGATATAGCGCGAGTTATAGATGACAGTATTCTTTAGAATTCCGCAGTAACGACTGACGATTGGCGACCGTTGTCGAAATTTTTATCAGTGGTCGACTGGATAATACGTAAGTACCAGAATAAATTAGAGATAATAAGACATAAATAAAACAAATGGACACTAAAAATAGAAATAAATATGTAATTAAACAAAAACAGATACTTAGACAATGAACTGTGAAGAAATGATGCAACAACATGCATGAAACAAGCGATTTCGGAACTTGGTATTATAATTTTAGTAAATAATTAAATTTTTTAAAACGTGCAATTTCAGAGTTACACCCAGACGTGTGGAAATGGTTCAAATTGCATTTGCTGTTTTCCCCTCAAGAGCGGCTTGTTTTAAAGAAGGCTGTTTGATTTTCATTAAAGAAACAGCCGCCTCCCCTTCTCTGTTTTATATTTCCGTGTAGCTATAGAAATGAATTTTTTAGAACCAATTTTATTTAATACCTTAACATTTTATTTACTAATGTAGTATTTATCACCCCATTGTCTGATGTTAAATTAACTCATTGCAGTGCTATTAAGTTACTATATTACTTCAAATAATCAGTGATAATATGTAAAGGATTATTACTACGTAAAACACAGAGGTTATTTAAAGGAACTTAAAATTTCCTAACCAGAATATGACATATTTACAGGTACTTAAAATTTTCTAACCAGAATATGACAATTTAAACATTTTGAATAACATCTGTCTATACATGCTATTGATGTGCATCAACAAAAGCGCACTTACACTACAATTTGAAGTCATACCTAAACCGAATTCGAAGAAATCATAAGGGCATGCGACATGCAACGGAGGACGTGGGCACCATCCCTCTGTCAATTGGTTAATTGGTATAGCGCCACGTCAACCTTTATCTAGAGTTTGGCCAGAGTGTGGGGTCACACCAATGCCTCGCATCGAGCGCCCAAATCCAACGCCGGATCCATCCGGATGGAAGTCCAGCCGACCAAAGCGTCCATCCGGAAATTCACTCTTCTCCTGTCTCCCGTGCCCAGTATTTATTGAACAATAATTAGTTGCAATACGAGGCCAAAAAAGGGCATAATGATACATTTCGATGTACATTTTACAGAGTTTGTGAACAGAGATTACATTGAAAATTTAAGTACATTTGGATACATTTTACATGCATTACATACAAATTTAAGACATTTATATCATATACACTGCTTTCGTATGCATTTACGTATTAGGTTCATTAAATGGTGCTATTTACATTTATATTGCATTTACCTTATGATACATTTACATTACATTATCTTCACGTCTAAAATATAAACACTTAAAGACGCCACATGCTATGCGCATTGTTTACTAGTTCTCTATGTGCACCACCTTCACAAATTCATTACATGGTGTTATTTACATTAATATTACATTTGCATAATCACAAGGGCATCAATAATGGATGGCTGAAAATCAAAAAGCCAAAAAAATCGAAGCGTTTTAAAAGTCAATTCTTTTTCGCTTCTTTCACTTAAACACGCAATGCAAGCTCTACTTTGATGCTTTATACATAAACTCGACCTAAGGCAAAAAAATAGGGAAATTCGGATATGCATTCGTTTGAGTGTATAGGAATTGCGCTCGCTGCCTTAGGTCAAATTTACGAATTGCGCTCGCTAACTTTAAGTCTTACCTACCTTATACTGTACCTAGTTTTCAGTGCAAATTACTATTTCTTTTCTTACTATTTGGTTAAAAAATATTTCAAAGACAATTTTTGAAATAAACCTAACTTCGATCTAGTGATAAAGTGTGACTTTGACTAAAAGACTTTTGGTTGGATATTTCGTCGACCTAGAAGATTTTTAGTAATCATTTCGACCCCAAACATTTTTGTTTAAGTTTGGTAAGAAGAAAAATTTGATTACAAAAAGTATCAATTAATGAATTGTCTGCAGAAAAATCTAAAATTATTAAATTCAGTTTATGTTTACAGTTTATTGACTTCCGTATAGAAGATAATCACAAACATCAATAGTCTAACTGCATGCTGTAGGTAAAGTTAACAAAATGTATTATTGTTATTATTATTGTCGTGGAAGTTTGTAACATATTACTTTATGGTAGTGTACCATGCACAGAAGATCGGATGCAGGTATATTAAGTGGAAATTTCTGATTGAAAATTGACTTTAGGAAAATTATTGCTTTGCATGAGGAGACGCAGACGCACAGTTCGTTAATTCAAAGTAGCCCATACTCCAATAGGCCTTCACATAACCCTAGATCCAACGTTTTAATGTGGTAGGTAATCGGTACCTTTGATATCTCATATGAATTAAACACATTAGTAATTCAGAGCAAATGATTCTGTTATATAGCTATCGCTTAGGAGAACAACACTCGTGGCGCTCTATATTTCATTTGGAACTGTCTCAAATCATTAATTATTTGGCAAAAATTATGTGAAGATACCTTGTGTCATAAGTCTGGTGAAGTGAGTCTCTCTATTCATAAACCTACCATTGCGCATGTTCTCCTTAGCCGTAATGTTTTCCTTAGCTCGAATTAATTTTAAGTTTTAAAGTTTAGGGGCATAAGTATGTTCTTAATGTATTCAGATATTATGCATGTAATCTTGTATCCGTTGCTTTATGTCCCCAAACTATTTATAAAATATGTAGCAATGAGGTTTTCGCAGCTAAGGAAGTGAAGCGATACTAGTGGCACTACCTCTTGAGTACAAAATTGTGCACACTCCGAAACTCCTATTCATCGGTCACAAGCGAATCTGGCAGTTATTGATAGCTAACCTGAATTTTAAGCTATCGAACTAAAGGTGCACTCACATAATCCAGGAATAAATAGTAAATTAATTCCTTGTGTTACTATGTGGTTACTGCCTATAGTACTTTCCTACAAATCTACAATATTTCTTCCCTAGTGCAGCGGCGAGTGCGAGCTCCGTTGTATTACGGAGTATGTGAGAGTTGAGCTCCGTGGCATGCAGAGTCATAGGAGTATGAAAAAGTTCCAGTGCTTTGATTTGTAGTTGATTAGGTCTCAGTTGTAGTGAGTCCTAATGCGCACAATCAGAGAGCAACAGAAGTAGTTCGTACCACTCCTGTATCATCAGCCTTTATCGCTGAGCTATACCAAATGAAAAAAACGATGATAGTGACACCATCAGTTGAGAAGAATATTGTACGCCTATTTGGCTGGCTGAAATCAAAATCAGGAACTGCTGATTGCAAGCTCAATACTGAAAATACCGGATTCAAAGTGTATACGTGATCGAAATAAGGGAAATTGGAGATTAGTTTTCTTCATTTTGTGCTGTGTCCTTAGAGGTAAATTGAAATAAATATGAGTAGTACACTATGTTAGTGCTGCTAACTTTTCAATGAGTATAAATTAAATTTTTCTCTTGAAAAGCTCACCACTGACTACTGCTGTCAATACAAAATATTAGATCGGAAGATTTTCTTGTGTTCATTATCTAAAGAAGAAACTTTGGTACTTTTCCCTTTCGCCAGCGTAAATCTCGCCAAGTAGACTTTATTGGAGAAAACACACAGTATACACATAAAAAGTGTTGACAAATGTTAGTTCTAAGAATTTTTTATTTTGAAGGTATAAACATTTTAATGTCGTTTAAAATTTTGTAAAAGAGCCAATAAATAAAGACAATAAATTTGTAAAAAGGCTTTAATTTAAGAATTTACTATGCTTTCATCGTACAACATCTTGATTCGGCGGTTTATATCACGTGACCCCAAGTGATCTCATCTCACGTAAACCACGCTACAAAAATCTAATTCTCTCAGTAATTATCTACATTAATTTCAAGTTAAATCTTAATTTGGAATACAAGTTTAAGTACAAGAATTATTTCAATTCGTACGAATAGCTTACTCAGAAATTAAAACCGCAGTGCTTTACTTCGCTAGTGCATTCTCATTAGAATTGATGAATTTAACCCTTGACTTTGCCTTTTCTATATTTTCGCCATCGGGTAAGCGGTGTGATTGCATCCTAATTACCGCCCGCGAATGGACTTAGGGCATAAAACTGAACTATCTGGTAAACATTCTACGTAATTGTATGCCATTATTGAAAGAAACAGTCAATCTGATAAGAAATGGCTGCGACTTGTTTTGAAAATGTAAAAGTAAAAGGTTAGCAGTGAGGATATTTCGTTTCGCATCGGTTGTACCATTATTGGCGACTTTATCGCTTGCGCCGGCAAAATGGAAAAGTACCGAAAGTTTAGATGCTAGATAAAAATGTAATCTGGACGACTGACAATTTGAACACTTGTTATAAATTGTTTTTTGTACATAAAATGTTTTTCCAACTTTAGCATACGTCATAATAAGCAACATTATCTCATATTATCTAAATGCGCTTCAGTTTAAGTCAAAACTCATGCTTCACGATCTAAAGTTGTGCAGCTTGAAAATTGTATGATTCTGATATCATTATAGTATCAGCAACATTACTTCGAGGAGATACTAACAGCCACACTACTTCAGTAATGATTACAGACGAAAACATTGCGGCAAAAACATCGCGAGCGAAAACTTCGCGGAGAAAACAACGCAAGGCGAAAACGTCATGTTACAAAACATCGTGGGAGAAAACATCGCAGCCCTAAAACATCGTGGTACAAAACATCGTTGTCGAAAATAAAGCACTTAAAAAACTTCGCAGTTTAAAAACATTGTCGTCGAAAATATCGAGGTAAAAAATAAAGTATCTACAAATCATCGCATGACGATAACATCACAGACATGCTTTTTTTTTTCAGGCTTTAATAACTGTAAATGAGTATTGATTTGTGAGCGCAAGATGGAAAGAAGTATAATTTTTACTTTCACATCTTTTATTAACTAATAAAATTTTGCTGAGAAAATAAGAAGGAAACTTAAGCATAGAAAATGAATGCAACTTATAGCACTTAATAGAATTTTAAACCGACATAGTTAACTAACAAATGCCATTAATAAATCATTTTTTTATAAAGTTTTTACTGGTAATTTTTCATGAAAAGTATAATATATAAGTTGCATTTAATTTTCTATGCTGAAGTTTCCGTCTTACTTTTTCAGCAAACATTTATTAGTTAATAAAAAATGTGAAAGTAAAAATACATCTTGCGCTCACAAATCATTATGGGAATATCCATTTACAATTATTAAAACCTGAAAAAAGCATGTCTGCGATGTTATCGTCATGCGATGATTTGAAGATACTTTATTTTTTACCACGATATTTTCGACGACGGTGTTTTGTACCACGATGTTTAGAACTGCGATGTTTTCTCCCAAGATGTTTGTAGCACGACGTTTTCGCCTTGCGTTGTTTTCTCCGCGACGTTTTCATCTAAGATGTTTTTGCCGCGTCAGTAATACATCAAGTAGAACCTGCTGCAGTTTTCTAGCAATCGCCTTTACGGAAATTTTCAAAACTACCTTTCGAATGGTGTTGATAGTTCTGGACATCAGTAATCTATCATTAATATATCGTGGGTGGTTCTAGCTACTCGTGTCATGCTATATAAACGCTAAGTCGGTAAGATAACTCCAGTTAAGATACAATAACACGCCGAACAAATATTAGTTTAGAAGTCAAACAACAAAACTCAGCATGTGAACAACTGTTAAAATTTGAAAATATAACCCTGATTTTTATTGTTTGACTTCTAAATTAATAACTCCAGTTGTCTACCAAGCACTACAGAATTAGTGTTAAGGGCTCTGTTTTTCAGGCTGAGTTGCTAAGCTAAACCTTGCTGTAAAGTGGATTCAAAATTCTTGTAATCGTTTGAGATTAATGCATGTTTTAATATGTATTAATTCTCATTCTTTACCATAATTATTACAGAAAATTAGTGTTTCAAAGAAACTTGCTGTTGAAATTCAGGTTAAGACTTGTAAGACATTATTATACCAACATTCGTTTTGCTCATGTTCGTGGACACTGTAGAAAGTTTTGGAAATAAGGCGGCTGGGGCTCTAGGAAGGCTAGCCACGAAATTTCACATTGATTTCCGTGTTCTCCATGTTCTTGTTTCTCTCTGGAAGCTATTTTATAGAAGTGATACTACCTGTATTTGGAACAGATAATATATCTGGCCTCACCGAAAGCACAGTGAATCAAAAGGTTTCTTTTCCTATATTTTTTTTACAGAATAAAATTTTATTAATTTTCAACAGGTTTTAAAGTAACTCAATTTTTGACTAAATATAGCAATTTTAAGAGCTATTTAAGAATTTAGAATTGCTTCAAGTGCTTTGAGAAGCTGTGGTAGCGGCGATGAACATGTTAAGCATATTCTTTTTGAGTTCCATTCATCATGTTCAACAGAAGAAGATACTTCAGGGCAACTTTGCAGCACTTGTCTATGTCTTGGTCACTAAGTGTTCTGAACTTTTTCGGAGTAAAGAGAAATTTTCTGCTTTTTTTTAAATTTTATTCTCAGTTAAGATTATTGAGTTCTCTTTATTTAATAATTATTTCCTTTTTTCTTCTTCTTATTTTTTATAATTTTTCCCCTTTTGCAGTGCTATTGTGCATTTATTTATTTATTTTTAGTGCTATAACTTAACCTAAGTTTCGTGATATACTTTATGGAACACGAGGTACTGAAATTAGAGTTAAGAAAAAGAAAATTGTCTTCCAAAAAGTATTTAAAAAAAATCCATGCTACTACTTTGCAAAGTATATTTGAAAAGTTGTTGGAAATGTTTAACATTTTTATTGCCGAACAGATGTTTACAAAGTGTAGGAATACTCAACTGAACTACCTCATTTGATAGACAACTGGTGTTACTTGATATTTAAGGGGCTGATAAAATATGTAATTGCACCTATCATAATATATCCTGAGCATTAAAATAAAGTGGCTTTACCTGAATAAATCCTTGAATTTGCTTCGCTGCTTACGCCTCTTTTGGAGCGAAACGTTCTTAAAAATGACGATAATGCTGATTACTAATACTCTAGTTTTTAACTTCCAATCTTTTAAAGTAAAGGTGCTTCTAAAAATTAATTTTATTGTAAATCTTGTTACTAATGTTATTATATATGTACCAAGAATTATAATTCGTAATATGAAAAATAATTTAAGAGAACTTTGAAAAGATTTAAACTAATATAAATTTAAATTAGCCAAAATTCAACCTTTAACGGATGCTAAAAATTATGCCGTTTGAAATTCGAGGTATTCATGTGTCGTTTAAATTCTTTTTGATATTTCATTCTCTAGAAATTATTTTAGTAAATTCTTTGCGATGACATCTCTCTTATGCTTTTAGCCCTCAATTACTTCGCAGTAATAAAGCACTGCTTGATACGAAAAAGCGGACTCCACACTCTTTCGTACAAAGGGGCCCACCAGCGGCCGAGCGATAAAATCGCTGACCACTGGTAGTTCGGTCCGAGGTTCGAATCCCGCGAATGGGCTGGCTGCATGGGCGTTTTCGTGGTTTTCCCCATATGTAACGTGTATACGAGCCAGTTTCCCTTAGGAAGTCCTCCACGAAGGCATCCCTTCCCTTAGGCAGATAACCCTAGTGTGCTTTGCCGTATTCTCAATACACATAATACACACACTTTCGTACAAAGGAAATCTAGTCACCTACTTCTTAAGATAGAGATGCATATATTCACTTTCGAAATGCATAGATTTTTTAAACTGAATCTGATCTACCAATGAATTCTGCCTAATTTTAAAGTCATTTTTTCCACAAAGGGCTGTTTAATATTGCGTAATAATTAGCTTAGTTAAGTTTGTCATGACACGAATTTCCATTATTATTTTCATGATTTTTAAGATTATCGAATATGCATGAATGGTGAATAATCTAATAGATTCCAATTTTTTCCTATTATTTTGTAAATTTCATTATTATTGTTAGTTTTTTATATTTAAATGTATTTTATGCATTTTTATGTAAGAATTTCAGAAGAAATTTACTGCGAAGTAATTCTCCTTCCAAAAACCGACCTGGTGGATAGATTGAACTTGGAATTTCATACTGTAATTAGCTTCAGAAGAAATGCAAATTTCTATAATGCATTTCTTCTTTTATTTCTTTTTAGTTTCATCATGTTTTACTTCCTCAAAAGTTTACGAGATATTTTCTCTTTCCTTTCCTCATGCCTTCGTGGTATAATTGGAAGCATACTCGACGCGTATTTGAGAGGGCCAGGCTTCGAGCCCCGGTGAGGGCATTGCACACTTTTCACGTCTCCTGCTTAAAAAAAAAAAAAAAAAAAAAAAAAAAAAAAAAAGGCTAATTATATCATCTGAAGAATAATTACCACATGTTCCATTCAAATACTATAAAAAAGTCTGAAAGGTTTCAGATTTTAAATTACGTCAAAGGGACATTTTTTTAACGTTTTGTGTGTTACCTTTATTTATTAAATATCATGTTCTACGTACTCCAACAATAACATTAATTTCAACAGCAATATCGCAGATTTTAAAATGAGCATATCTTTAGAACTTCCGATACACTGTGTTGCGGGCTTAAGATGAAAATGTTTTTTTTTTTTTTCGTACAGTGTTGCCATTGCTTGCTTTAAAATCGTTTAGTTTTTTAATCAAACATTCGTTGAAGTGTTGCAAAATCTGAAATCGATAATAAAACAAATTTAAAATTTAAAATTTGGGCTTCCACATGCCCATATTCTATGGAAGATTACGTTATTCAAATTTTGATGGCTCTAGGTACCGTTGTTTTATCACAATGCGAGAAATATGTATACATTTATGCAGATTCTTCATTAGTTAATTTCTTTAAGACAGGGCGTTAATATATGGTGGCAACGATTTGAAAAGTGATACAGCCTTTTAAAGTTTTCGACGGAAAATGCCAAAACGACATTAATAGTCCATCTGGGCAAATTGCCCCTTTGGACTAATAATTTTACAATGGCGCCCGAACTAAAAGGTAGTGGTCGATAATTCGTCACCCCCAAGATTTGGCGACTGGGTCTCCTTATCGTCCGGCACTCTTAAAAGGGGGAGTATATAAGTTAGTTCCACCTTCCTTTCCGCATCCCTTCGTGGGAAGCATACTTGACGAGTATTGGCCAGGTCCAGGGTTTGAGTTCTGGCAGGGTACTTAACATTTTGTCACGCCTCCTGCTTCAAAATGATCTAATGACTCTACAAATTGTATAATTAAAAAGAATAGGCAATTTTATTTTTGTTAAAGAAAATGTAAAGCACACTTTACATGACAGTACCGAATGATGGAATTATTTTTATTTGAACCAGAAGAGGAATGTTTAAAAAAAAATCCTATATAACTGTGCTGGCATTCTGATGAATGTTACTCAGCATGTATACGACAAAAATCTTCGTAACGTGTCCTAGAACGAATGTTGGTTGCACCTTTAGCAAGTTGATATGAATCGAGAAAGCCTCACTATAGTTCTGGTACCTTTAGCTTGTAGCACCGTTACGCAAGTAGTAATTAGTTAATTAAATGGGAAATTAATTAAAATCACGGCATTTAATAGAAATGAGTAGTTTCTGCATAACAAAGTATAACCTTTTACGGATGGTTGCAGTGATCTAGAATAGTCTTACAAGTTACACACGAAATGGGGTACAAAAATTGTATTCCCATTAAATGGATAATGACTGAATCCTCGGAAACAGACATTATTCCGATGCTTTTAGATGTTTTCAAATGAAAAAAATTGCATTGCCATTAAATGTGCAATGACTGCATCTTGGGAAACACAATCTATAACACTATTTCGATGCTTTACGATTTTGTGGAATGAGATTCAAAACATTATTGCCATTAAATGCTCAATGACTGCATCTTGGGAAACGCAATCTGTAACATTATTTCGATTGGGATGTTGTGAAAATGGGATTCAAAATTTGTATTGCCACTGAATAGGCAATGTTTGAATCCTGGGAAGAACCATCTGTAATATTCTTCCGATGCTTTCGGATTTCGTGAAATGGGATTCAAAAATTGTATTGTCATTAAATTGACCATGGCTGAATCCTAGAAAACGCAATCTGTAATATTAACATGCTTTGCGATTTCGTGAAATAGGATTCAAAACTTTTATTGTTCTTAATGGGAAATGGTTGCATCTAAGGAAACACAGTCCGTAACATTAAAATAAGCAATGACTGAATCCTCGAAAACACGATCTATAACATTATTCCGATGCTTTAAGATTTTGTGGAATGGGATTAAAAAACTGTATTGCCATTAAATGGCAAGCAGTAACTGAATCCTGGGAAACACAATCTGTAACATTATTCTGATACTTTGGGATTTTGTAATGAAGGTATGATGCAGGAGTAAAAGGAATACTATATTTTTTTTTTACTTGTTACGTGCTAAGCCATTTGGCACTTTACTGGAAGGAAGAGATGCCCGATGGAGGACGTTTTTAAGGAAAACTGGCTCGTATCCACTTAAAAGTGTTGGGCCACGTTTACCGCTCTGCCGCTAGTGGCCCAAAAGAGTAAATGACAATAAATGATTTCTTTCAAAATTGTAGTACAATTTTATTAGCATATAAGTTTTCCTTTTTTTCTCAGCAATAAAAACGTAATATGGATTACATTACCTTATGATGAACTCTTTGAGATGAATTTTATAGTAATACTCTCAACACATCCTTTTCATTTACTTAAGGCAAAAAATAAAATTAACAAATAATATTAAAAACGTAGGCTTAACCGTTTTATATATATATATATATATAGGATACCTCATGTTCTTACTTTCAGAGGTAAAATGATGATGATAAAACCAATATCTGTTACTGATTTCTTTGAGAAATAAAATACAGTAATACTAGTATATATCTTCTTATAATTTACTCGCAGTATTAATTATCACGGTACTAAAGGTGATAATAATTTAATTCTGAAATATTAACCCATTTTCTTTTCATAGTTTTCTGTCTTTGAAGAAAGGAATATTCCGTCAGATTTCTTAAATTAGCTCTGCAAGATTTATATATATTACATTACGCCTATTCTCGCTGTTAATTGTTATTCTCTTTCAAATTATATTAGTATATTTATTCGCATGCTACAGGTTAGGTATTTGGTGCCGTGTTGTCCTATGTGCAATGATAAATAGCTAGATTAAGTTGTACTTGTGTCTAAATTACGTACTGTCTATATTATTGTAACTTAGGTCTTTGATTTTCGCATTTTTTATTCCAATTTTTTTATCTTGATCTTCAACTTCGTAGAGTATAGCAAAATCTTTCTTTGCTATAAAGTAAAAATTGTCCTTCCTCTGCATATTCGGCTTCACACACATTTATACCTAACTTCTGTTCCTGCAGGAAGAAAGGTTTAACGGTGGCAAAACAAGATATAGCTTTTATTTAAAGTAAAAGTTTGGCATTTGCATTAGGTAAAAATGTATGGATTTAACTTTTTTAGTTTTATGTAAAAAAAGATAATAGTAGAAGTTATTGTTTAGCACGAGGAGACTGCATTCGAATTTATTAGATGATAATACAGTGATTTGAGATTGGAACTACAGGATAAAAAGAGTCAATTTTCAAACGTTAAGAATCCATATTTTAATCAGAGTAGGTTTCTGGTACAGATGTTTCAGATAAATTGGTGCATGGATCCATAACTAAAGATCTTTCTACCTTGGACTTCACGCGACCCTTACCTCAAAGGATTAGACTTAACATACCTATATCTCAAAGCGAATGAAGTTTATTCATTCCATTTCCTCCTCGAACTGATAAAGAATGTCTCCAGTGTAATCAGAAAAAAGTATCAATAGACGACTTTATAGCTGAAGTCATTCTTTTGCTTCCTCTTCCCCTTTGTCTTGACACTGACTGGGCGGAAGAGAAAGCGTTTCCGCCCGACGCTCCGTCAAATTCAAACACCTATTCAGGTCACGGCCTCGAGAACAGCTTCTATTTTGACTTGGGAGCTCGCTGTAACGCCTACAAAGTTATGTTCTTTGAAATGGTTTACATAAGTCAAATTCATCTCTAAAGCACTGCATATCAGTCGTAACATATTTGAAAATGTTGCTGACGGTGTGTTATTAATATGTTAAGAATATGCTGTCAAGATTGTTTCCTAATTCAAAAATTATCTTTTAATTTTAACGTGTAATGAAACAATCTAATAAAGTTTCTATTGCTTTTATATATTAGATATTCCTTTCTTAAATTGAAGAAACCTGAAATAAAGTCGCGCTTTCGAGCCATGAAAAACGCAATTTGAATTTTGTCAATCGGCCCAGTAGAAAGGAAGATATAGAACTGCTTCCCCCCCCTTTTTTTTTTTTCCGCAGTGCACATTAAAGCTCTGTATGTTCAAACCTCAAACCTACGACTCTCTAGACCAGATTGAAAAACAGCGGATATGGTTTTCATATGAAAGGAAGCAAGATTGTCTTACATCATTCAAAATTCTTTCGGCTGAAAGTTATTCAATAATCGTTTAATCGCTATGGTGAATGAGCCATATTTTTATGTCTTCCATCATCTTTTCTCGTCATTCGTAATCTTTATTTCCTAGTAACACTTTTTAATGTCCACTGAAGTTGCTCAAAGAAAGGTGTGAAACGTTTTGTGTACTTAAGAAAGTTTGTCTGAAGAAAGCTATATCGTGTGCAATTTGGGGGATTAAAAAAAAAAGAGAATGGCCATATGTGTTCAGACATATTCATCGTAGACATTACAGTTTCAAATAAATCCAGTCATCTTTAATAGTTTCAATCCAATGATCTCTAATAGTTTCTTAGTTTTTGTTTTTTTTTAATGCATAGAAAGATTTAATATAAGAACTTAGATTCATACCCCCCGCCAAAAAAAACCATATATGTATAACGATCTGAATATGTGCGTATGTCTCTTTACGGTTTTTAACTTCTTAGCGAATTGTTTTGCTTTACTGTTGAACGTTACACGAATTAAAAATCTGATTTCAATATGTAAAGTTCATTTTGGTTTAAAAATCATCCAATAGTGTTAAGAAACTTTTTAATGCTTTCGTATACTGCTAAAGTTGGATAGATGACTAGTTAAATAAACGCACATTTTCAGAAAGAAAGCACTGAAATCGTGACTGTGATAAGGATGATGATCACGAAATTGTTAGTACCTCTGAAGAAGCAGAATCTTCTTCTTTTAGAAAATACCTCAACAAAAATTTAATATTAAGGTAACATAATTGATGCAGCGTATTATTTGGGATTCGTCCCCCCCCTTCAACAAAATCTATAATCTTCAGTTGTGTGTAAGATCATGAAATGTCCCCAATAACTTAATAAATTATTATGATTACAATTTAATTCTTTATTAGAAGTGCATTTTCGCATTAAGCAATCTTATGTTTAATAAAAAATGACGTGTGAAAACTCAGACCTTTGAATTTTTAAGCAAAATAATGTTAACATTTTTTAAAGGTTTCCTAAAGATAATACGTATAATTCTTTCTTTTGTAGAAGCTCTGCAATAAATTTTTTTTTTTTTTTTTTTTTTAATGTTTTAATTATTTGCAGTGATTTTAAGTGTGAGAAAATGTTAAGCCAATAAAAATTCTTTGAATTAGTGTTCTAAATTTTGAAATAATTTTATTATTACTTAACTGTGTTTTTCAATAAATTAAGAGCTGCCTTAATAATTCATCGTTTAGGCTAATTTTTAATAAATCCTCACTTGAGAAAATTTCATCAAGAAGTATATTCGAATCTCAAGCAAAACAAAGGAACGTGATAAAAACGATTTGAGAATCACGGTTACATTTAAATATAACTTCTAAAGTCATAGGAGCTTTTATTATGTTTTAAATGCATTAAAATTGTTATTTACCTAACTAAATTTACCTTCTTCCATATACGCCTAATACAAAACTCTTTTAATTCCTACAATTTGGAAAATTTATTTTATATTTGGTTTTCAACATAGCATACATTATTTTTCTAACCTTCAAAACGAGGTATATAGTCTATACCATAATGACAGTACAAAACGCAAGGAATTCTCTAAAATCTAGAGATTTACATTCGTAAAAACACTTTATTTACATTTTAATCAGTGAGAATATAATATGGAAAGAAATTTCATTTACAGAGGTTGGAGTTTTTATAGACACAGCTGCTGCCAAATTCTATCTCATTTTTATGCAGGCTATGCATATTTCCATGATCCTGAAGTAGACCATGCATATTTTCATGATCCTGAAGTAAGCCATGCATATTTCCATTCCAGAATTATACATCGGAGTGGTAAAAACGGAAAGATGTTTAATCATGGCAATGAGAAATGATCTAATACAGTTAATGGCATAAAACATGTTGAGGATAACATTATTTTTCAATAATTTTAATCAAATAAAAATTTTAATGCATTTCAGAGATGGATAATATTTCGCCTCGGTTAAAAGTATTTTTCTAATGAAGTTATCTTACGCAAGAAATTTCAGTCCTGCAACGCCTTATAAAACTTGTTACATTCCATAACACAGTTTAACTAGCATAGCTCACACAGTCTCAAAACTTAAACTTAATTCCTCCTTTGTTCTCTGAGTTCCTTCTCAGAAAAACTGAGATTTCTAAATAAATATAAGCAAATATGTCAAAAAATGGAAGAAAAGATGCAACTATTCTTAGACAATGGGAAGTTAATCACAGTATAGGCTATGAGGACAGAAGTGCTGCATATGTCTGTGGATTAGAAAAATAAGTTCTATAAATCAACTGAATCGGAATTATAATTGCGTAATGCAGTGGGTTGAATCACATGCAGTGCCAATATATTACGCTATTCTATCACCTCGATGAACCGAATCATGCAGGAAGAAATTACCAACAGATTGCATAATAGTATGAGGATGTCAGGTTAATTGATCAAATGACATAGGATGTCTTAAATTATCTGTTAAACTTATACGTTTTTGTATTTCCATAAATGAATTCGCCACTATAAAATAAAAACATGCGACATCCTTTCAAATAGTTAGTTTATTGCTTGAAAACTGTTTAGTTAAAAAAAGTATTAGGAGTTTATTCTTATCAATGGTTAAAAGTTACAAAAATAAGATACAAACTGTGTATTTTATTTTTGTGTGCGAAAATATTCAACCAGAACACAACAGTTTGAAAAAAAAATTAACACAGCCTTGCACAATTGCAGTATAAATGGGCAATTAATCAAAACGAAAGTGTGTTTAACGGCAGCCCAAAGTATACATTTAAATTGTTTTTGATAAAAAAAAGACTGTAAAACTTTTTCTCAGAAATAAATTCTTGGCTGCATGGTTAATCTTCTGTTTCACCACTTGAGGCTAGACGCGTTTTTTTAGCAGAATTTCATTGTTTGGACACGTTAGCGACTTTTTCATCTCCAGAAGGTTAACTGTGGGTAAAAAAAAAAATTTAGTACGTCAAGGTCACAGTGACAAATAATTAGGTTAAAAACAAGTATACGTAATTTTTCTAGTATCTAGAAGGTTGTCTTTATTTTATTAGATGACCAAACAAATTAGCCACACTTAATCGAGTTAACATATGCTATCTGTCTACAAACAGCCCTCATATAGCTTCTTACACTACTTTTTAACTTAATGAGGTACGAATTTAATAAAAAATCTTATACGAATAATGAATAGCATTATACTGTAATTTGAAGGGAAATATAGAATTAGCGGAGATATTGCAGAGTAAGTAATTCATGAAATTTTGTCGTTTAGAATTTACACTAACAATTTCGAGAAATATCAGTGGGTGAAGTTTTACTCTAAATGTTTCAAATAATGTGAAATGAAGCAATAATGCAAATAAGCAGTAAGAAATTTGTAGAGATATTAGATCATTTCAAAGCAGGAGGCATGAAAAATGGGCAATGCCCTCGCCTGTTTTTCGAATCACGGACCTCTCGATTACGGACCGAGTATGCTGACCTCTACATCGCGAAGATATACTAAGAAATCGGGAGAAATACCTTATAAGGGCGACTGGGGATTAGGGGACCCAATCGACAAACTGGTGATGGAGAATCATCATGCACCACCTTTCTTAGTTTGGGCGCCACTGTAGAAACATTAGGATATTTCAAAGCAAGATATATGAAAAATGAGCAATGCTCTCGTGGTACTCGAACCACGGACCTCTCGAATACGCGAAATGGCACTCGTTAAGGAACTCGATGTTTCATTACATGGCTGCAAAATATAAAAAACTAAAAAGTGTGTATTACAATTTTGGACAAAACCGTAACACAGCAAGAAATTCGTAGTGTTTTCACGCTTAATAAGAAATGGCTTGCTGTAATCAGCGAATGGAACAGTCAAGGATTTTTTAACTCCATCAGAATTCTCATGCTTCCATACAAAAACTCAGACAACGAAGATGTTAGCTTAGCCTCCCCTTCAAGTTAGTCTTAAAAGTCAGATAACGATCTTGCGTTCAAGTCTGAGATGGTCTAGTAGTGATAACTGACATGTACAGGAACCACGCTGAGAATATTCGAAGGCTCTGTCGAACTGAACTCGAAAAACCGAAACATCGAGAGCATGAAGTGCTGAATAGGAAGTAATTCGCTCATTGTCGCTCCCGTCTAAATGTTAAAATTTCATGACGTCATTTTTCAGCGAAAAGTAGAAAATATAAATTTTCAAAAACTTTAAGTCATTCCGAAACTTATTCAAAATTGCTAAACACGCCGTAAAACTTTTAGACGATATTAAAAACAGCACCAATTTGGAAATATTAGAAAAAATACTAGTTAGAAATATTTACTTATACCATATATGTACACAGTTTGATAGCGTTTTAGTTAAATGCAGTCTAGATCTTCTGCTTGAAGTTAATGACTGAGCTGACGGTGCCCATGTGAACATCTGTCTTTAGTTTAATTGGAAGTCCAGGCTTCAAGAAAATATCTAAAGAGGTCTTTTTTTCAAGATTACCTTGAAATAATATATAGCATTGCCATTGAAAAAATAAAGCGCTATTTTCACTCAGCTTACTTGGATGCCATTGCTTGCTATAATCTGCATCTCTTCCCATTTCGAACGGAATAAATTTTCACTTACGAAACGGATATCAATCTAATATCCGCTTTTTCAGAAGGTTTTACAGTTATATCAACGCAAGAGACTTAAAAAGTATGCCATGCCCTTGCCGAGAATCGAACAGCGGAATCCTGATTGTTAGCCGGTGTGCTATCTAGTTACACCAAGTAGGCACGTGGAAGGGAGGGAGAAAATATCTTATAATGTGGTATTTAATAGTTGCAGCTCGCTTGCACTCTTTGTATTCCCCTCACTCTCAATAGAAAAAGTTCTCTCTAAACTTCATTATGTTCCGAGTTCAAGGAAAGTTTACAGTTCTTTAGTGATAATGTGATATAATGGAATTTAGAATCAAGAACGTTTCTCATTTCGAAAAAAATAAATTCATGAGAAATTTCTGAGAAAAAATATCTGACGGAACGAATGATGTTTAAAGTAGCAAACACGAAACCCAACAATAAATGATTTTCAAGAGTTTTTTAGATAACTCCTAACACAGAACTAACACTAAAAGACTTCAGGAAAATTAGGTTTAATTTCTCTGTTGCTTAACGCTCTAGCTGCAAGTGATTTACAGTACCAAAAGTTCGTCTTGCATTAAATTGTGGCTTGATTGTTTACAGAGACTTTAAGGGATCTGATGCTGAACATGAAGATTTTTTCAAAAATGAAATAACTCTGGTAAATCAAGATATGGATTCAATCCTTATGTTTTCAAGCTATTAAATATCATATTCATGAGTTTGTTCTGAACTGACGATTTAGTTGTAGAGGTAATATTAAAATTGCTTCATACTGTTAATCGAAATCGGCCATTTACCCTTAAATATGAAACGTAAATAACGTTGTTAAAGTATTCTCATAGTTTTCCGCAATACATAAATTAATGAGCTTGTTAATCTTTTGAACTACGTTATCAGTTAACTATTCATAGTCCACACAGACATTTCGTTAATGCTCAGCTAGATGCAATTGGACAAAAAATTTTGTTTTCTCAGACTTACTGTCTACAGTAACTTCAAATCATTGAGATAACCAAATTAAAAACTTATAAAAATCCAAGCTGACGTTTCAGGTGATAAGATTCAACTTTAGTACATTCTTGTGAGTGTTCTAGCAAATTGTAAAATGATTTCAACGATTCCCAGAAAGATTGTTATCGGTACTGCGATTTTTATTTAATAGGACCTTGTTCCGTTTGTTCGAAAGTAAATTTTAAAAGCTGTTGTCAGCTTATAAGGCAGTGAACGAATATGGTGGCAGTGAACGAACTGATGTAAAATTAAGAAGTATTTTATTATGGTTATAAATGTTGTTGGCAACAAGCATACTGCTATAGTTTGGTCTCACTTCAACAGCTTTCGTATCGCAAAGTATTTATTTCCTAATTTCGAAGCAAGGATTGAGATTAAAGGCGACATACAAACTGATTTATTGATTATGATTGATTCATAACACCTCAAAGGCCATATTTTGAACTATTTTCTTGCGGTATGAGACACATATACTCACCTTAATAATTTATCATTTTGTTGCTTCGGTAAGCAATGTGCATTTCAAATATATAAGTTTGGCTTATTTGATGTTATGGCAAAATATTCGAGGACTATCTGCCTAAGGAGAAAAAATGTCTTTGTGGAGAACTTTCTTAGGGAAACTGTATACAAATCATACATCGGGAAATCTATAGAAACGCTCACGTAGCCAGCTTGTTTGCAGAATTCGAACCTCGAATTGAGCTCCCAGTGTTCAGAGACTTTACAGCTCTGCCGCTGGTAGGCCCAAATATAGAAAATAAACGGAATATTTTATTTTCTGCGAAATGATAACAGCTTTGGTGTTTCATTTGGAGCAAAGTCGTTTCTCAGAAAGCAAGCTTTTTATACAATAAAAATCACACACTTCCTTTTTTTTTCTTCCTTCTGCCTTTCTTCTTTCTGGTAAGTGAGATAAAAAATATCCACATGCTTATTGACATTCCAATGAAAACCGTACAATAATCGTAATGAAAACCGTACAATAATTGAATGAAAACCGTACAATAATTGCAATGAAAACCGTACAATAATTGCAATGAAAACCGTACAGACCTAAAAGTATTTTAGTGGTTAAAATCATATCAGTTCAGAAGATCATTAAGATAATCTACCAGTTTTACTACCATATCATTTTGCTCTACTCTAATAAACTATTCGCTTCAACGAAATTTAATCTTCAAATAAAAAAATATGTATTTTACGCATGCATTGAAAAATGAATTATACAAGCTTTTTAATTTCCTCGTCTTCATAATTTTTTAATTTCTCTTTCTATAATAAAAGGGTCTAAATAGTACAGTACACAATAAAAATTCCGATATTTGTTTTCGAATCTTTTCCACTTCATTTCTTGACGATGCAAATGATTTAATTGTGCAACATTATTTTGCGGTGAAATAAAAAAATGATTTAGCGAGGAAAAAAAAAATCCCATATTGGAACAATGCTATTGTAAGAAGATTCACGCATGACGAAATTTAAGAACTAAGCGTGCACAAACGGTTCACGAATGTTTTTTTTTTTTTTTTTTTTTTGGTTTTCTTGTTTTGTTCAGCTTTATGGAGAAGCTGGAATCACTCTCACAAGCATTTAGGTAACAAGGGCAAGCTGAGGAATAGAGTACCGATCTTTCGAGCGTATAAAAGGCAGTTTTTCTGTCTCTCCATGTTGCGGGTAATGAAATATGACATCCAATTTTGTTTAATATTTTATTTCGAAATTTGTTTTTAGCTATGTCAGTTCTACTTTTAATCAGTATTAAACAGACAAAATCCAGATTGCAATCTCAATTCATTTTAATTTTTTTTTTAAACTACTATTTATATTTTTTATTTAGTTTTATAATATGCTGCAATATTGAAACCATGTTAATTGGGTTAACTGCCCAATCGGATATTCGAAAAATAGTTATAATTTGATTGTTGCCAGATAAGAATTCATCAATTACGCTTCATCTATGAGAGAGCAGATCATCATTTCATAACACCCACATCTCTGTTTATATATAATTTACTGCTTCGATCTCTGTGTTCATCATTCTTTGTTATCGTGCAAATCAATAATTCTTTTTTTTTATAAAACATTAAATACTTTATTGTTATCCCTTACTTTATAGACCATTATTTTTACTTTACTTCCCTTACTAATTTTTACTTTTACTTCACCTTTAGTGCTACACTTTACTTTATAAAAAGTCTGACTTGGACGCCCCATCCTATAAAATTAAACATATTTTTCTGCCTTTCATTTAATTTTATTGCTTCGAATTATTCTAACTTAATTAACATATGTCCATACATCTCAAGGTAAGTTGAAAAGGACATCATAACTTTGAAATTTTGGAATTAATTATCCCGGTCGATTTTTGACGTACGAATTTCAGTAGGAGATTAAATTGAACTTAAAAGTTTTAAGATGACATATGTGCATCTGTGTGTATATGTAAATATTTTTAAGGCATTTGCAAAAACAAAGAGAAAAGAAAATATAACCTAGACTCCAATTTTTGCAGTGTGCTGCAAAATTTGAAAATAATAAATCAAAATCTTGAAACTCGGAGCGATAAAGAAAATTTCGTACTAAATATTGGAAGATTCAACCTATTTTCCCTGTGAAACAAAATAAACTGGCAAAACGCAAATCAAAGAAAATTATACATTGAAAACAAAAAAATTTCATTTCAAAGCGGAATAATTATAAAAAGCGTTAAAAGTATTAACATATTAAAACGAAAACAAAATAAAATTTTTAATCTCCTTTGTTTAACGTTTCAAACAGAACTTATCAAGGGAAATGTGTTTTGAAGCCTTAAACCAAGTTGATTAATGAGTGACGAAGTACATGTTCTGTTCCAATAAATTCCCTGAGACTGTAAACCGCTTTAAATTAATCCAACTTTCTTTTCAAGCATAATACTATTTAAATGTGTCATAAAATTCATTTCTTTTCCCGACATAGTTTCGCCCTCGTATAGTAAAAAATTATTTTAAAATTCGAACAAATATATAAAAATTATCAAAAAGGCCTAAAAAGTATAAAATAGAAACAATTACTATACATAAATAAAAAATAAAAAGATAACATGTGGTTACAGAAATAAATATTCAATTTAATTTTCAAAATTGAAAATTAATTGCATAGTCTTATTATATAAATCCTAAAATAAGGTCTGGCTCATTTAAGTGACCACCGACCTTTGACCCCCAAACGGGTAGTTCTGTGGGAAACGAAAATGCCCGCATTTTTGCTGCATTACAATTTTCCCTAGCTTAATAAGAGCTTTACCATATTTAAACGGAGAAAAAGTTTAAACAACCGTATATTAAAATTAATTCCCAGACAGTAATGTTAAAAATTCACTATTCACTATAAGTTAGCATATTCACTAAACACTATATAATAAATACGTCTCAATTCAAAAATTCCCGTTACGTTTCAAAAATTAATGGTTCCTACCATTAATTTTTAGGTATTAATATTTTAAACTGACTGACTGAGTCACATAAGTGTTTTTCCTCTTTCTGGCGCTGGACCAAAAAAAAAAAAAAAAAAAAAAAAAAAAAAAATGTTAAAATACGTGTGTTAAGCTTTTTCAATCAACAGAACGTGTTTTCATGTTTCATTCATGCAAACACGTGACTGTGAGAACTGTGTGATTGTGGAACTGTGAGAACACCTAAGTTGCAAAGCAAACTTAGGTACTCTCACAGTTTACTTGTAGTTAATAATAACAAATAATTATAATTCCTTTAAGATTCGCATAACTTGCTTCTTACAAGCTGCTATTGTCACATTTTCTTACAGACTTTGCTTCATGCTATACTGTCATCCCATTTTGCATCTTTTAGTTTTTGGCCATTCTGAATACCTTTCTCTTTGGGTTGTCAATTATATATTTCTTTGCCTCCACTGTGTTGTCTCAGTGCAGGCTCTAAACAAATTAATGATCTTTGTTTTATTATTATTGATTATTATGCTATTTCCTTACTTTTTGCTGCAAAATTTGTTTATTAAAAAAATTTTAACCAGAGCTGGAACTTTTTTTAGGTGGGAGAACTGCCTTTGTAGATGCTTCCTGATAATGAGCATACTGACAAATTAAAATCCATTTTTACTACAATTTTTTTTTTCATTCTTAATCATTAAAAATTATTTATCGATATTGCACCCAAATATATTTTCCCTTCCGTGAGTAAGAGAATTTGACTTAACTTTCCAAGTTTCTTCGAAGTGTTGTTGGTTTAGAGCATAGTAGAAGTTAATTAATAATTCGTATACTCTATGTATTGCATAGTTTTGCTCAAATAACTTTTATTTTAATTCAGCTGATTGTCGACGTCTACACCTTTGTTAAACATCATATACCAGTATTTAAAGAAATGCCCACCTTGGAATGAAAAGAAATATAAAGATAAATTTTCTGCATTTGTTTTCCCCCTTCCTTATGATTAATTTATACAAAGCAAGTATGTTTGCTTTGTTAAGTGTGTCGTTTGTTAAGTGTTTGCTTTGTTAAGTGTGTCGTTTGTTAAGTGTTTGCTTTGTTAAGTGTGTCATTTATTATGTTAGATTTCAATGTTTTAAACATCGACGAGCTTTAAGTAAAGTATCATATCGGTTGACTGTTTTTAAACAAAATCTAACTTGCTTTTCCAATAAAGAGAAAGGTCTGCAATACGAAATTATTTTATTAGGTACTATTGATGTGTAAAAACTACTTTTTTAAACTTACATCAACATAATTTAATTTTTGATCCTTTATAATTTTATTACAATTTTATAATATGTAGTTTAATTTATTTTTAATTAAAGGAAATTATATATTCAAAATAAATTGGAAATAAATTTTTTAAACGAATACTATAATTTAATTTTCGTCTGCGTTATTTCTATAGTATTATAGAGTATATTTCTACCGCCTTCTTAGCATGTCTTCGTAGTGTAGTGGTCTGCACGCTGGGCGCGTATTCCAGAGGTCCGTGGCTCGATTCCCGGCGAGGACGTTGCTCATTTTTCACTACTTCCTGTTTCAAAAATACCTAATGTCTCTACAGTATCAATAAAACTAAATTCATTTTAATCAGCACATACCTCTCTGCTCATTAGTAAATATAACTCATTCAACTGCAGAAATATGTTATGAATTAATATATGCAGTAACATGTTGCACTGATTATTGCTTAACCGTTGTATGATTCAAGTAAAGTACCACTTCAAGTTGTCCAATTTTGCCACAAATCTGTTCAACTTTTCATATGAATGCAGAATGCTTAAATACGAGAAACAGGGACTTTTGGAAGTTTGATACAAGATTTATCGTGTACGAAAAAATCTTCATACATACAGACAGGCTGACATAATTTTTAAAATGCTGAAAAGGTGTTACGAGAACCTTAATTCGGGCTCATTCACTTTAAACTCACTATCAGAGTTATGGACAGAAATTACCTCCCTTACCCATATATACATAGTTTTGCAAGACTAAAAAAAGTACACAACTGAAAATTTTTTAATTGCCTTAAGTTAGAAAATTGCCACTTGTAAAGATACCATTAGCATTCATTCTTTGATGCATCGCCCTCTAACAGCTCCTTTTCTTATATCTTTTGCATACGAATGAGTTGAAGCAGTTATTCATGAATAATTATGCAACGTGATTTCTTCCACATGTGGTAAAAAATATATACGTTATGTGATATCGCTTTAAACTGAGATAGTCAATCATTTATTCATTGTGCGCTATTTCAAAATAGTCATGTTTTGGACTGGAAATATTTGTTCTTGGAAATATTTATGCTTGATAAATATTTTTCAGTTAAAATGAATTTGTAGGAAAAATGCTATATTTTTGCCGTGTGTTGTTACTTAACTGATTTGCCCGAGTAACAAGAGATGAAGGCCATGAATTTATTGTGACCAAGGAAAAAAGTAACTCCTTAAACAAGAAAAGGATGATCTGCATATTTTCACAATCCTGAATTAATTATCTGAAATGTTTGCACTTAATCTTTAAACCACAGAATAATTTCAAATTTGTTAACAACTATAATTTATTAGTCGAAAGGGGCTTTGTCCCTGAAGGACTATTGTTTTCGTTTTGCGATTTTGCGTTGAATCACTATAAATGTCCGTTTCACCTTTCAAACTGTTGCCACCAAATGTTAGAGCCCTGCATTATATTTCAAGAAATTAAATAATGAAAAATCTGCATAAATGTATGTATATTTCTCGCATTGTGATAAAACAACCGTACATATAGCCATCGAATTTTGAATGACGTAATCCTCTTACGAATATGGGCATTTGGAAGACCAAAATGAAATTTGGAATTTGTTTTATTATTGATTTCATATTTTGTAAAACTTTAACGAATTTTTGATTTACAAACTCAAGGATTTCAAAGCGAGCAATGGCAACAGTCTAGGGGGAAAACATTTTTATCTCCAGCGCGTGGAACTGTGTATCGGAAATTCTAAAGATAGGCTCATTTTAAAATTATTTTGCGACGTTGCTATTGAACTGAATTTTATGGTTTAAGTGCAAAGAACATGATATTTAATAAATAAAGATAACACACAAAACGTTAAAAAAACACCCCTTTGGACGTAATTTAAAATTTGAAACCTTTCAGACATTTATTTTTCTGACTCGATTTTATTTCGAAATGAATTCCACAATAAAAGTACGTTGATATTAAGTACTTTTATTATACATAAGTGCATACATAATTCTTCTTCCTCCGAATTCCGATTATCGCTTTATACAGCGAATATTTAACGATTTCTTAAAATTTCTGAAACCTGAGAACTGAATGGCACTTCGAAATAAAGACTTAAATTCCGAAAATAAACTAGTTTCACGTGTCATTTTCTCATATTAATTAAATTAAGTTATATTAGATTTCTAATTATATTAATAATAAATAGTTATTATTTAACTAATAACAGCAAATTATAAGCGCTTATTAAATTTTTTGATTCACTAAAAGAAGAAGCTGCCAATTCGTTTTTGCTTATTATACGTATTTTGAAAAGATCAGTGCTGCTTACAGATTACAGCGCTTAGAAATTATATCAAAATTTGAGAGTAAGAAATAATTGTTTTCCGCTAGAAGTATTAGTTCAGTCTTTACTGTGAAAAATTTTAGGATAATTCCATCGTAAAATGCAATCATTATGTCAGATTATAAATAATAAGTAAAGATTTGATACACACAAGTAACTCATGAGATATACAAAGCGATGAATCATAAAACAAGCCAGGACAATGATAAGTGTTTTTTACAATTTATAAATAAATATATCTTTGAAAGAGTTATCTCATTGCACTTCGTCGTTACTGTAGATTATTACGCCAACAGTAAAAAAATTTAAGTGATTAACTATTCTTTCATATATATATCAAAGGATATTGAACATTATTATATCATTATCAAATGAATATTTAGCAATATAATATCAATAATCATTTAATTATATATCAAAGGAATATTCAGCATTCTTTTATATAGTATATATATATATATATATAATTTTACAGACCACACCGGACCATTGACATACCCGCACACAAAATATAACAGGGTTAGACATTTTGAACGCATGTTAAAATACTTTATTCTGCTATTGGACAGTTTGAACGTTATCGCATACGTTTTCCAAAAACTACAAAATTTCGGCTTCTCCAGAGCAATTTGAATTCTACTTTCTTTAGCAAGAACACCGTTTGGTTATCTTTATAATTCAGTTAGATAACGCATAGAAGGTCGTGTTAAGATTTCAGTAAGTTTGCGTTTTTCAGTTCTTTTTTTTTTTTTTTTTTTTCTCAATTATTGTTTCAAATAGGTTTTTCAGTTTTTATCTTTTTAAAGCTCAGATTTAACCTTTTTATTTATAGAAATCTCTAAGTACAGTTTTTTGCTTTCTTGATAGTAAACGTTTAGTTTAACATAATTGGGGATCTCCCAATTTTTTAGTTTGTTTAAATGATTCTTAGTTTTGCTCTTTATTTATACTTGATTTAGAATTTCGGTTTAGCATATATTGGTTTTAGACCAATTTGTTTTTTTTAAATTTTAGTGTAAATTTAAATTTTAAATAATGTAAAATTCTATGTTTTTTTAACTGTTCTTTTGGCTCTATGTAATGTTTTATTCTTTTTTCCAAGTGTTTCGAAAATATGTAAGGAAAATTCCTTTACATTTGAGATTCGAGTTTTCAGTTTTATATGAATTTTAAAGTCTTTAATAAAAATTTGATAAAATCTTTTTACGGTTTTTGATGTCAAATGAACCAGGAGGACGAAACGTATAAATCAACTTTTATAAAGCTTTATTTCATTTTCCCCTGATGATTTCTGAACTGGAGTTTTAATAAAAGGAAATTAATTTTTATTTGTATATTTTTCCTTTCTCAGTTTTATTTTTTTAGATTATTCTACTATGAATTCTTTCTTTGATTGCATTAGTTTTGATATTGTGTTAAACCTCTTTTACGCGGTTACAGTTATTGTATCATAGAGGAATTGCCTTGCTTTTATTCCAATTTACTAATTAATTTAGATGTTTTAAGTTCATCCTACTTCAATCCTGTAGCTATAGCGTAGGACGAGTTAAAAAAAAATTATTTAAATTTTTTAATTCACATTTTTAGCCTATTTATATGTTTCGTTTTATACTAATATAATATATATTAATATAAAAATAATTTTAATACTAAATTTTAATATTAACTATAAATATTAAAAGCACAAGGAAAAGCCAGAGCAGTGTCGATGCGTGCTTACTTCTAGGCTTCTCTTTACTATTGTTTTCCATGATTTACGTAGTAGACTACCTATACTGCTATAAGAAGTATGTGCAGCCTCTTTTTGTGATGCAGCAATCTAGAAAGCTGCAATTACTTTTAGATTTTCATTAATTACAAATGACCTAATTTGAAGAGAAACATAATTTAAAATAAGGCACAAAAACAATCTTTAGTGGGAATTATGGTGAATTTATAGCATATTTTGTTAATGTGATTAGACATAGATCAATTCAAACTAAAACGCCGTCAAAATTTCACATCAAACCTCGCAAATCTTATGTTCTAAGACTAAAAATAAACAGATCTTTGATAACCAAGTGTAACTAGTCATTTAACCATAATTTTGATTTCGGCTCCGTGAAATTTAACCACAAAGTTTCTTCAGTTCTTGAACCAAGTTTCACTTACAAAAATTTAACTTCTTTAGTTAATGATAGTAATTCCAACTCAGTTCTTCCCAAAACTTTCAAAAATTCCAATATTTCTAATGTCACACTTTTTTCACTTTTCATTACAATTCTCGATAGATTGTGATGCACTGGTTTTCGCTTTGCTCATATTACTAATTTCCATAGAAACCTTATATATTTCCTCCCACCTATATAACTTTAGTTTTCTTTCTGAAGAAGAGGGACTTAAGTTCTATCGCCTCCGAAATCAATGGGGCTTAAGAATGTGCCATTTTAAGCTCTCTTTCTTTTTTGTACCAAATTTTAGAAACGATATCTTAAGATTACGGACTTCAAAACGTAGTCGATATCTATAGCTGTAACTGAGTAACTAAATACAGTAAATATCCACAACTGAAATTTATTTCAATCTTCTTACTGCTTGTTCTATTTTTATATCTTAAGGAATTTCGGGACATTAAACCTAACATTTTAATGTCACAAAATTCCTCAAGATATAAAAATTTCTATATAAACGTGAGGTCTCTCCTCCCACCTTTCATGAAGGTTGTATATAAGCACGCACATGCAATACGAAATAGTTTCCGTTCATTTGCACAGACTGACAAAACTTTAATATTACTGAACTATTTTTGTAAGCAGTGGTTCTGAAACATTTGGAAAAGTAAACAAATATATACCATTATGTTTAATATTTTTGGAGGGCATTAATTAACTTATCAGATTCTTGTATACAGCGCAATTTACATTTCTCACCTTTAAATCAGGCCGTATTAATAATTCATATACTTTAAATACACTTTGGTTTTCCGAGCTAATATATATTTTTCTTAGTTTAAGACAGCTTGTTTCTTATAAAAGCAAATTTGAAGAACTCATTTCCATACGGATATGCATGCCATCTTGTAAAACGTATTCTTTAGGATGCTACCATAAATTTGACAAACGTGTTTTGTGAAATGCGAGTGTGTAAACCCAATGCGAGTAAACTTCTTTAAATATTGCTTAATGTTCAAATATAGTAACTTTCACAATTTATTAAGACGAAAATTTAAAATTATACTTGCACGTAATTAATATTTCTTCTAGTTAGGAACGAACTCAACTCAAACGTTGTAAATGTACTTTTCTGCAATCTTGTATCCATTTTAAAAGCTCAAATAAAATTCAGAACTATGTTATTATACTGCGTTTTTCAAGGAACGCAATGCGAAATACGAATGATTAATTCCCAAGAAAAATAAAGATAGCCTTCGATTAATAAATAAAGATAGCCTTTAATTATCCAAATTATTAGCCAGAAGGGCTATTAATTTCGTTTGGGCATTTTGCGTTGATTCACTATAAACGGGGAATCACTTTTTAAATTGTTGCTACCAAAATTAAAATCCTATATCATATTTAAAGAAATTAAATAATGAAGAATCTGCATAAATGCATGTATGGTTTTCGTATTGAGATAAAAATAACGGTACCTAAAGCCATCGAAATTTAAATAACGTACTTTTCCACCCGAATAGGGGCATCTGGAAGCACAAAATTGGAATTTGTTTTATTATCTATTTCATATTTTGTAAAGCATTTATGAGTTTTTGATTAAGAAACTCAATGATTTCAAAGCGAGCAATGGCAACACTGTACGGAAAACAACATTTTATCTCCAGCGCGCGGAACTGTGTATCGGAAATCCTAAAGATATGCTCTTTTAAATATATTGTGATATTGCTGTTGAATTAAATTTTATGGTTTAAGTGTGAAGAACATGATATTTAATAAATAAAAGTAACACACAAAACGTTCAAAAAATACCCCTTTGGGCGTAATATAAAATTTGAAAGCTTTCAGATTTTTTTTTGTAATATGTAATTTAATATTACTTATCAGTTTAGAAAAATATGTGTTGAATTTTTGCAAAATGTACATTCTTCATACGAGATTAACTCCGTAACTAAGTAACGTAATAAAAACAAACTAACACGAGCCTGAACGATATCTAGATAACAATGTTAAAATGTATTATTGCTGTCTATTAATAACAGAATAAGTCAAATACTATGAGCCTTACTGATTTTCTTAAAATACGTACATAAAAGTTCCGAAAAATCTTCTTCCCTTGCACAAACAAAACTCTGCAGCTCATTAATATAGCAAAAGTGACCGAGCAGTGAATTCACAAGCTTGAAAATGGTACCGAAAACAGTGTCAAAAACAATCATTTTGACAGTTAATTCATTTAACGTAATAAAAACAATTTATTACGTTCATTTATTACGTTCATTTATTCGTTAAATTTATTACGTTCATTAACGCAATAAAAACAAACTAACACGAGCCTGAACGATATCTAGATAACAATGTTAAAATGTATTATTGCTGTCTATTAATAATAGAATAAGTCAAATACTATGAGCCTTACTGATTTTCTTAAAATACGTACATAAAAGTTCCGAAAAATCTTCTTCCCTTGCACAAACAAAACTCTGCATCTCATTAATATAGCAGGACCGAGTGACAGGTCTACGAGCAATGAACAGGTCTACGAGCAACAAGTGACCGAGCAGTGAATTCACAAACTTGAAAATGGTACCGAAAACAGTGTCAAAAACAACCATTTTGACAAAGAAAATCATGTTTTTCAAATGTTCTTCTGCAAAAAGAAATCCCAAAGGGAGAATCGTGGCACATGGATAGGTTGACTAGTTGAACTTTCGAACTCTTTCTATCTTTAATAAAAATAAGAAATGAAAATTAGTTGCAAAAAATTAAAATTAATATTTCTCCTCCACCTCAGTCGCCTCTTATCGACTTCCAGAGCCCACCATCGGCCGAGCGGTAAAGACGCTGAACACTGGTAGTTCGGTCCGAGGTTCGAATCCCGCGAACGGGCTGGCTGCATGGGCGTTTTCGTGGTTTTCCCCATGTGTAACGTGTATACGAGCCAGTTTCCCTTAGAAAGTCCTCCACGAAAGGCATCCCTTCCCTTAGGCAGATAGCCCTAGTGTACTTTGCCATAATTAAAAAAAAATCTTATCGACTTCCAATCTTAATCACAAATGAATTAACTCTTTCGCTAGAAATATATTTCCTCCTTTTTTTGCACATGAAATCATTCACTTTGTATTTTAACTTTTGTTTTGAATTATCTGTTATCTGATTAAGACACGGAAGGGAGAACAATAAAAAAACTTTATCTTATTACGTGTTTTAAATGCTGTTAGTTAAGAATTATTTAACGTGAATTTGCTTTTAGAAGTTAATCAGTTTATCATTGTCTTCGACTAAATTTACACTTTCAAAAAACTTAAAATTCGAATTCGTTGTATAATTCGACTCTTGCCGTTCTAATCAATGATAACGGTACGTGTCATATGGATGTATTAACATACTGTACTGTGGTATGATTAATTGGAGACTTACTACAGAAGAGATTAAAGCTATTCTACTGATACCTCTACACACAGTATAGGAGAGCCGTAGAGTATGTTACTTTAATTTACCAATCATTATGATTTAAACATTTACTACAGTATCTCCTTTTCGGTATTCTTTACAAAGATGAAATTTAGTCGAGGGATATATAGATATATAGTTTCGGCAGCGTCATGTCTTGTTTGCGTTCTGTCGCCCAGTTTTGCCAGTGAATATATCGGCTGTATTCGTTTTACCAGCCGACGTTAATAACGCACCATTAAAATATTCAGCTTAAATGAATTATTTCTTAGTCTTCAATTATGTCGCCTGAAATTTGAAACTTTGTTATTTTAAATACCTCAAGTGGCGAAGTTTATTTGTACGCAAAAGTAATGTTTTCTGTTCATTTAAATAGTAGTAAAGTAGTAGTAAAAAGTAGAAATTCTGGTAAAAATTAACGAAATAATGTGTTAAATAAAATAAATTTTATAAGACCTTACAGAAAATTTTCTCTGTCGCGATGTCTCGCAAATGCCTTAGCGTTCAAATGCCAGTAGATACTTTTATCTACACTAATGTCCATATTATATATAATATAAATAAAATTATATATAATATAAATTTATAAATTAAGGATAATTCGGAGTCACCCGGAAATCGAACTCTAAAATAAATATATCACCTGTACAATCATTACACACATCTTCAAGAATCATATGCAAATTTCAAGAAGCAACCAGATGATACCTATGGTTCGTCACAATGACGAGAGTGTAAGAGAGTGATATATAAGAAATACAAGCAAAGAAGTGAAATTGTTCACAGGCGCTTTATAAGCATTTCAGTGCAATAACAGAATAGTTATGACACAAAGGACGCATTTGGATGATTTTTTACGTGGTAGAATTATCGGCCGTCTGGAAAGTGGGCGTACCCAGCTGGAACTATCAGACGAACTTGGAATTGCCCAGAGTGTCATCTCCAGGCTTTGTCAACGATTCCAAGATGATGGTAATGTGAGTAGACGTTACAGCACAGGTCGCCCCAGAGTTACAACGCCGAATGAAGACCGGTATTTGGCAGTTACTGCCAAAATAAACAGCCTCAGACCTGTCTCGTCAGCTCTCTTCAGCCACTGGTACGACAATTTCAAGGCAGACCGTGTACAGACGCTTAAGGCAGATTGGTCTATATGCTCGTAGACCTGTCAAATGCGTTCCACTTACTGCAACTCACTGTCGCTTGAGATTAGCCTGGAGTAAAGGGCATGCATTGTGGACACCGCAACAGTGGGCTTGTGTGGTGTTTTCCGACGAGTCCAGGTTTAGCTTGCAGTCTGATTCTCATCGGACTTTCATATGAAGAGCTCCAGGTACCCGTTACAACCGAGAAAACATCTTTGAACAACACCGTTACGGGGGTGCAGAAGTGCTCGTTTGGGGTGGAATTATTCTGGGTTCCAGAACTGACCTGCATGTTCAGATTGGAACCATGATAAGCCAAATCTATCGGGACGTCATTCTGGAACAACATGTACGTTTGCTTCGGGGTGCCATGGGCGCACAATTTGTGTTTATGGATGACAACGCCCGTCCTCACCGTGGAAACATGCCGAATGCCTTCAATCGGAGGATATCACCCGTATGGACTGGCCAGCATTCTCACAGGACTTGAATCCAGTAGAGCACGTGTGGGACATGCTTGGCCGACGAGTTGCAGCCCGTCAACCTCCTCCTACATGTCTACCGGAACTTCAGAGAGCATTGCTTTTTGAGTGGTGTAATATCCCCCAAGATCAGATAGATAATTTGATACTCAGCATGCTTAGGCGTTGTGCGGACTGTATTGCATCGTCTGGGAGACATACAATGTATTAACAATCACACCAACCATGTAATATTGGTATTTTGTAAATAGGTTTTTTTTTTTTTTTTTGTAATTTGCTCCAGGGAGAAAAAATCGCTAATTTTTTTTAATAATATCAAACATATCGCATCTTTTTTTTGCTCTTTATCTTTTGTTTAATAAATAAGCTTTACAAATAAGTCAAATTTGTTTTGCTTCTAACTCTTCCTTTGCCTGATTTTGCATTATCCTTAATTTATGGACATGAGTGTACTTGACTTGCAGTACAAGAATGGCATAAATCCTGAATAAGAAACTTAACACGGTTTTCCTGGGTGATTAGCACCATTTTTAAAGTAAAACATTTTTGCTGTGCGAGAACAAGAATGTATGATTACGCTTTAGATTAACCTCGCATGTTTCGAAAGTTCAGGTTTCACCTAACCAAATATATCACAAGCTTCCAAATTATTAGAACAAGGTACGTTTTTAAGTATTGGAATAATTACAGTACATTTCCGTGCATAAGCAATTTTCAAGTATATTTTACTACAAAAATTTGAGTACTTGGCTGACATACAACTTCAAAAATATTTGCAAATAATTTTATCACAAAAAATGACATTATAGTTTGTATAATAGAAAACCGTTACTTTTATTTTATTTAATCCTAGTATACATTCATACTGCTTTTCATGATTTTCTGAAATATGTAGCAATCCTCGAAAATCCTTTGCTGTAATAAGCACATCGAATAAATATCATCATCCTTCATTTCGCTTCAACTTCACTGTCATCCGCCTTATAGACAATATTACCCTCTGTTCTGTCAATAACATTATTCAGCAGAAATAAAAAAAAAATAATTAATTACTAGCAGAATACGTGTTTCTTTTTTGTCTGAGCATATATCTCTATGTAGCAAAAATGAAAACCTGAATTTTTACCAAATATGCCCTTTCATTCTACAATGACTATTTATGTCTATTTTTCAGAAACACCCTATCAGTGGCCGAGTTGTCAAAATTACTGAATGTTAGTGATTCGTTCGGGACCGAACCAAGACAAACAGGCTATCCATATGGTTATCGTGTTTTCCCCGCATATGGCAGTCCCTTAGAAAAACCTTCACAAAGGCATTTCTCTCCTTGGCAGATAACTGTTGTGTGCTTTGACTTGACATTTCCAAATAATATAACCAAAGCATAACCTATTTTATTGAAAATGATTTGTCAGTGATCTTTAGCAGTCTAGAATTATTCCTTCACTTATAAACTGCTTCAGCCGTTTTCATATTGTACGATATTTTCTTCGAATATTGTGATGAAGAATGAGTTTCGAATAAAAGAATATGAGATAGTAATTCTTTACGTTTTGCAGGCGATAATATAAAAAGTCGATTATGTTCTAAATTTCATTACTTATATACAAACTTAAGTATGATTAGATTTTTGATGATGTAAAGAGGCAAATCATGATCGAACTTTAATTGGCAATTGGAAACCATTTAGGAAAGCGGAAATTTCCTCCTTCAAATTCATTTTCACATCGTTGTAGACTGATACAATAGAATGAAAATTAGACATTAGTAAGGCAGCAAGCAGATAGGAAAAGTTTGTTGTTTAGATGCATTTTACGTCCTTCTAAGGTCAGGACTATTCCTTTCTGTTTGCTTCTTTCTTATAAAATAAAGAATAATTTTAATTGTTATTTTCTCATTAAAGTACTATATTACTTTAATTGAGAATGATTTATATTAAAACATATAAATATCATTTAGTTATATCGTTAGAATTCTAGTGCACGTTCAGTAAGCAATTATAAAAGAAATATAGAAGTTATAATTAATAATTGAAAAAAAGAAACGAATAATATAAAGAATTTAAATAATAATATAAAAAATTATATGTAATAAAATTATACATAAAAACTCACCTGTATCTAAATTTATAATAGTTAATGTTCAAATCTTGATTTATTTTTCATATTTTGATTAAAAATTTTTATGCTTGCGTTTTATTGCTCAGTGTTTTCACTTTTTATATGATATAAGGTATCCACTGAAAACATCGTGGACAACAGAGAGAAAACAACGCAACAATTTCGTAGTTATCAATCTTCGCAACGAAAGTCCCAATTATAGCATGCGGATTTATTTTATTTGTAATTTTAGCATCATTTTAATATATAAAATAATGCAGTATAAAATTTTCAATTGTCTGATATGTTGTTTTCATATTACATAATTCTCCATCTCACAGGAGAAACATTTGAAATAGTTATTCACTAATTTTAGCATTCGTTATTTCATGCTACATTAATTAACTGTTAAAAAAAATAAAATTTGCTGATTTAATTATCTGCTTGTTAAAATTTCTCTTTTAAGAAGAAATCCATTCATCAAACGATTTTTTAGTTGATTTCTTTCTTTATTCTTATGTACAGTTTTATTCTTACGTTAGCTACTACTTAAAATCCTTCGACTCCTGTTCTTGAACGATAAAAATATAATATAGCCTTCACCAATGTCATGAATTCAGTAAATATTCGTTCTATTGCAATATTTTCAAACATTTATTCAAAAATAAATTTAATTCTTGCTTTCTTTTCTAGGGTTTCTATAGTTTTCGAATCTATCGTCTTTATCCACCTGTCTCTTTCCCCTTCACAGTTTTTTTTTTTTTTCAATAACTTTTGAATGCGTGCAGTAAAATGTATTACACTGTTAAAACTGTCTAAGACAAAACTTCTGCTTGACAAAAATCATGGTATTTGTATTCATCAGGGTATTAATCATATTATTTCTTCCTATTAAAAAAGCCACATACACTAATTATAAATAAACTGTAACAGAGAACATTGAATTGAAACTGGCTTGCCACTCCTTGCCTCGATGAATTGAAGCATGCATTGCCGCCAGGGGCGGTTCCATCAACTATTAATTTGAACACTCAATGGGTGATTGTGAGTCCTGAACAGCTACTATGGCCTTTATTTTATTATCTGCGTATGAGCTATACACATATTCAATTTCATCAAAAACAACCACTTCCTTCATGGTGCTTTGATGCTTTTGCAAAAACGTGTATATTAAGGAAAAATTAATAATGAGCAATTTACAGTTATAAAAAAGCAGTTTTTTGACAGCTCCCCTTCTTATTGCAAATTGCTTGTTTAAGGAACAAAATATCTACTGACATTCAGTCTTTTTCATAAACTTTTTTTTAGCTCACTCATAGTGTTTGTTGCTACGGTCAGAAGTTTATCATCTATTTTTAAGCTACTTCCTGATAAGCTATGGTATTCAAATTTTGTACGTATACTGTTTGTGGATTACAGTGCAATTTAGTCAAGCGAGGATTTTTAAAATTCGATTCAAATTTTTTTTAATTTAATGACTAAACGATTTTTCGCACATATGCTTAATTAGCGAACATACTAAAATTATTATAATTTACTGTTTGCACCATCGGATAGAATGGAAAGAAATCTTTTAAATGGTATTTGCATCAAAAGTTTTACATCATTTCTGATGATTTGACGAATATTCGAATATCGCTTGATTTTCTTTCGATTGGCCAACGTTTATGATTTTAAAATTTCGACGTTTAAAAATACATTCCTTACAAAATTTTGAAGTTTTCGCAGATTATAAAATATGCGCTTCATCTTCTTTTAAAAGAAAAAAATTGATTCTTTGATTTTCTGTATTTTTTTTTAATTTACGCAAATTTTACAATATGATATAGAATCGCTTCTTCCTTTTGCTAAGAAATATTTTTTCAAACTTATGATATTAATGCGTTATAATGAAACAGCAGAGTCATTTTTAATTTTTTCCAGTGTCATGAATTTATATACATTGTTCTCAGAATTTCATTTTAAAAGCTGGATTTTCTAAGTTTTATTGGGGCACATAATATATTCTGTAGTGGGCCTTAAAATTCTGACATCCAGAAAAGTTCTATTTTTAATTCATTAATTATTTTATGAGTTTTAAATGAAATTTTCTTTCATGTAAACCTTTGCTCTATCCCCGTTAAATCGGCACCATTTTTGATTTAATGTAAATTTTAAACTTTACATCGTGTTTCACTTTGCTTTCCTTTTAATTTGCTAACTTATTATCATTTTTTTCTGTATTAAAGTGCAGTAGCTATTAGTTATATCTGTTTTATTAATTTAACGTGAAGCAACATTCATAAATTCAGAACGAATGAACAATAAAAACATTTATTAGTCAAAAACTAAAGTCTACCAAATATAGGTTCTCAGAGCCTTAAATAAATTGGCAATATATGAATATATTTATCAAAGTTTCTATTGAAGATTTATGATTGATTCATGCATTCGAGGGATGAGAGATTTATTATCAATCATTCGATTGCCCGAGAAATGCATATGCTTCCCTCGGGTAGTATCTCATTTCCTATTGAAAGGTATAAATAATTGCAGTTTTCTGTATTATTATGTTCTATAAATTATTTTCTCCTATTACATTCTTGATTCTACTTTCTTTATTTTTCTCCTATATAAATACTTGATTCTACTAATAAACTTAACGTTCTTGATTTTTTTTCCAATATATTTGCAACTTTTTCTTGATCCACTTTGAGCGCGAAGCCAATTCCCCCTTTAATTTTCATAATTTCATTTAATGTTAATAATTTTTATCAGGTGAATCAGAAATGGCTATTTAATTATTGCAGTATTTTAAAAAAAATAAGCATAGCCCTACGGAATATAATACACATACATATTATATTTTCCAATTAATTAATTGATGTGTTAGTTAGAAAAAAGAAAAAAAAAATGAAAATGTACGAGAAACGTATATTATGTTACTCGTACATCTGTGAAAATAAGAAGTCTTAAATGGCGACAGAGAAGTATAGAAGTCTCTTTAATGCTGTAGAAGTAATTTATAAATAATTATGTCATTTTCCTGTGCGTGCTCTTCTGATGAAAGTAGTTAGCATATCCAGCTGACATCTGGAATAGCCATGATTCGAACCCAAACGTGGGCACTGTGTCCTTTTCATGTTTCCTGTTTCAGAAAACCTAATATCATCTGTAATTTAGACACTTCGTAATTGAAATATGGTTATAATCAGGTTGAAAATAGGGTTATTCTAAACTCTTTTGTATAATCACTGAGAATTTCAATGCATTTCCTGAAACGATGGACCGTTATTTGTAACTCTCAGAAAATTATCTTTTCCTCAATTATCCTATCATTTATGGGCTGCGTGATGATGTCGTCTCACTCCTCGTAGGTTTTTAACCCACAGAAGCCTTAATTTAAAGAGAAAGTTAAAAACCGTCTAGTACAACAGTATCAAAATGGAAATTTGTAGCGTTCCGCAAACTTCCGTTCAACAGAAACATCACGTTCTGAGTATTATGAGTAAATAGTCCTTCTACTGAAGACAGTAGTTAAAATCGGCAACAGTTTTGTTGAAAAGTGTGATGCATCAAAATTTTTAACTAGGGATTATGTCTCTTAAATTAAATAACGAAACACGGAGTCATCATGTAATTATGGAATTATCAGTTGCACCAAAGGCAAAAGTATTCTTATTTAAAGTCTTATACTGTCGGTAATAATTCAGTTAAAGCTCTCTTCCATTAATCTCCTTTCTTAAAAAATTTTCAGTATTTTATTTGTAAAAATTCTGTTTTCAAAGCACATTACATTTAAACAGAAATATCTGAAATTTCTGCCCCTTGTTTTACAGTAAAATTACTTTCTTGACAAATATATATTTTTAGTTGAAGGGAAACTCACTTATATAAAATATGAAATAAATATTTTTTTTATTTTTTAATTATTTAATTATTTAATATTTAGTTTTAAATATTTTTATATGTTTTAAAGTTTATAATTTTTTTATATTTTTATTTTTTACATCTTTTTTTCATGCTGCAGGTTTTTATTCCATTAATTTTTAGTTAGGAACACATCCCTTCTTAAGTTTCCTTTTTAATTAGAAGAAAAGTTTTCCTTATAAAAATTTATTCATAAAAATTATGTTTTAAAATCATTTTATCAGTACCTTGATTCCTTCAAAATGTTTTATAGTCTACCATTTTACAACAATAATCAATCGTTCTTCTTTCATTAATGTAAATATAAACACATTAAATCATGCTATTTTTGTAATTTTTTATTGAGTGTAATACTCTACCAAGCGAAACAAAACTTTCTCTCTTTCATTCTTACTCTTAGAGCTAAAAATACAAAGCGTGTTTAATTCAACAAAGACAATGTGATAAGCTTCCATTAAACTCCCCACCTTGGAGGCGAGTTTAATTTCCATTAAGGTTCTTAAATCAAGCATTCATAAATGGCTGTTTGAAAAGAACATTTTATTTTCACCATGAAGAGTGCTAGAAAAATAAAATTAGAAGATTTAGGTCATAGAAAATAAACTTCTTGATAACAATGGGATGAGGTGAACTTACACAGCTTCTAAACAGTTGTAAACACGATTTTGAATTTCTTCAGATTTCACGTTAGAGTGAAATTTATGTAGGCCATTGACATTGTTTAAGTACTGTTGAAGAACAGAATTTTCTGTTGCTTTCAGCGAAAGGAACATTGTACACTTTAATAAAATCTTCTTTTGGTTTTGCTTTTCTATTCTGCCTATATCTATGGCAGTAGAAAGCAAGTAGTAACAAAGCATAATATTCTAAGGAAAAACTGACCAAAAGAGCTTCTAATTAAAAGGTTTACTTTCTAACATTTCAGGCAGAACAGATTATTTGTATCAAGTATTTGATTGATTAGTTATGTGCATGTGTCTTACTATGTTTCTAATAAAACCTATACTATAATCAGTTACTCGCATAGTAAGGCAAACACATTAGGACAAACAGTAATGTAATACAAATGAGTACGAATTTAATTAGAATGCGGAGCAAACTATGCTTGAGAAAGACACAAGTTGGAGAAAGCATTATACGCATGCTATAAATTCTTATTAAACTTATTCCTAATTTTTTATTAACATTAGACGACGAAATCTCAACAATTACAAAAGTTATCAGACAAGTGTAAGATAGTATAATAGATGTAAGATAGCGTAGGAAAACAGTTAATGCTTGCCGCAGTCGAATTTGAAATAGAACTTCTCATTAGTCCAAGTGCACATGGGAGAAGTGCAATTAATTCTTTATATTCCCCTAATCATCAAAAGCACGCCAGTAGCCGATTGATAGCACAACTGAATATTTGTTATTTAATCTGGGTTCAAGTCTTGGTAATGGGCTAACTGTAAGGACATAACATTATTTAAACAATTTATTAAATATTTACGACTTTTCTCATCTGTAGCATGACTACAATCAAAGAGCCTCTAAACGTTCACCATAGAACCCCTGTGTTATGATGGGTAGCTCTGTTGTATCTTTTGCTTCAATTAAATCCACCAGCCTCGCTCATTAAACTGACCATCAATTACAAAAGCAAATAGGAAATTCTCAGTAATCTCCAATCAACAAATCCAAGTTTTTTGAAGAATTATAGTAAACCAGTATAGTAATTGCTTCAGAAGGAGATGGAAATGAGTTATGGAGGAGGTATTATGTAAATGTTATCCCTGCTTCTGCAGAGAATCAAAATCAGCACCTTTGAATTCAGAATAGATCATGAAGTCGTTTGAAACATTACAAGTACTTGAGTAGAATCTCATATACTATGGGCAAAATATTGAGAAAATTATTTGCCTTTCTGTAATTGAAATAAAGTGTTTTCACGCTCTGCATCCAATTTAATTCATTATCATAAAAACATATTATTGGAGTAGTATCATAGATTGGATCTATGTGCTATAATTAAGAGTATATATTTTGAAAAGCTTCTATAACATTCTGAATGATGCTATAGCCTATACCTTGTGGACACTACATCTACAGAAGATGTTATTTTCTGTTTCATTTCACACATTTAAATAATCTAGAATTGCCACTTATACACGTGTTTGTAAAAATCTGAACATTACATTTATATTCCCATTGAGATTTTGGATATTTATTAATTAAGGACATGATATAATACCTAAGACTATTGCAATAATTCGTATGCAAAACACTCTAAACTGATTTTTTAACTAATAAGCATTTTAAACTGATTTTTTAATTAATAAGCATTTTAAACTGATTTTTTAATTAATAAGCATTTTAAGACTTTCATAAATTATTCTTCGAAATCAAATTTAAAATTTTATTATTAAAATTTTATTATTAATTTTAATATATAATAAAATTTTATTATTAAATTATAATTTTATTATTAACAAAGGGGAAGTTTTATACATAAAACTGCGAAACAAATTAGAATATTAGTAAAAGTACCAAACTTAGACTGGAGTAGATTATCTAAGAAACTTTTTTTGAGTTCTCTACTTCTTCAGAAACATAAACAAATTTTGCTAATTTTTTTATCAAATCCTCTCTTGATGAAGAGTAACCTATGTATTATAATCGTCTTCGAAATCGATAGACTTTTGTTGAAAATGTACGTCAGTATAAGATTGTTATTTTGCCGAATTAATTATGTTACACTTAAATATTTCTCTTTACAATGAATTTCCTGATTTTAATAAAAATAAAAATTTAATGAGAAATAATTTTCATATAAAATCATGAATAATGACATTTATATCTTTATTTCTTAAAAGCAAGTACACTTTTTTTTTAAACTTTACTCAGTTACAAGGTATTGAGTGAAAATAAGTAAGTTGGACTTAATTGAAGCTGAGAAAATTATTCTGATTACACTTCTAAAATGGCCTACTAAACAACTGTGTTATGACGTTATACTTTCGATCATCTAATCGTTATTAAAATTAGGAAAGCTTCTCATCAGAGCATGAAGCGCATCTACATTGCTTTACGAAAACAAACCAAGTGGAATACTTTCTCTTTCTCTGGGAGTAGATATACTTCATTATAGCTTATAAGAATAGAACATGTCTTTAAAATCTATTCAGACATAATCAAGTTTACTACGTAAAAGAAACTTGTTCCAAAAGAATCTCTATTAACTAACTCCTTTTTTTTTAGACTTACGAACATTAATTTTTTATTCTCATGCAATTTTAATTACATAATCTTAATTACATACTTTAATAAAATAAAAAAACTATATAAACATTTCTTAAGACAATGGTAATAAAGAATTAAGTAGCTCCTTAACGAAAATATTCTATTAAAATATAATGTTCCAATATTTTTAATTTTAAAGTGCTTTTCTAAGTCAAAACAAAATTCAATACTTAAAAAAAGTTATATTTTCAGTAATATTAAATAATTAAACAAATTTTACATTTAAAATATATTAATTTAACATGAAAATTTCTGATTACAAAAGTCAATACTTCATAAGAATAAACACTTGTGCACATAAAATATTACAGCTCGGTAAACCATATTTTATCAAGCTGCAATATTTTTCCTATACATTTCGCTTAATATGTTATATTTTAAATTAATAAATATCTCACCTGTGACCGAGTAGTTTAGACCCGTAAATGCCTTGCAGTTTGACCCGGGTTCGAAACCAGATGAATGGGCTGGATCAGTGGCTGTTTTCCCTGGTTCTCTCAATGGATAACGTGAACAAGAGACAGTATACCTTAAAATGTCCTTCATGAAGACGTCCGTTCATGTGCTTTGCCATATTCGAATAAGCTACCCTTAAACTATTAAATCTTTTCCGATAAATGTTTCCTTCCTTCAATAAAAAAAGACTTTTTTTGTGTAGAAAAATAGACCTACCTTATTCCACGTTTGCGTCCATAGGACGACGCGCGCGGTTAGCTCAAAATCACAATTAATCCAAGAGAAATTTGTAAAACACAACAGAAAGAAATAATTCATTTTTAGTCAACAGAAATATATTAATAACAATTGACTTGAGTGCATTTAAAGCAATTTAGATTGGAGAATAAATTAAATATAAATTAAATCAATATTCAATATTTTTTAAATCTCAGTTAATAGTAGAACAAATTTCATTACAACTGAAAACCCTAACAAGTGGCAATAAGAACAATATTAACCAGAGAACTTCAACAATATCATTCATTTCAAGTGCGTGTAGAAAAATCGGGTACAAGTTTCTATTTTTAAATGATATAAATATGTTTTCGACTACATATAGTTAAATTGTGTGTCATTGTTGATAAGAAACTCCCAAATCCTATGACATCATATGTTATCTCTGCTGCAATTAAAAGCATTTTTTTCTTCATTTTATATTTTCAGCAGCAATTTTGTTTTACGCTGATAACTTGTGACAGTAATGTTTTTAATAACTAACTAATTTTATTTTTCTAAACACTTTAATTGTTTGAAATTATTTAAATTAAAAATATTTTTTAATTTAAAATTATTTGAAAGTAAGAACGATGTAGCTTTTTTTCCGCTCATGCACAATGTAAAAAGAAGTACCTTTTTTTCCGCTCAGCCGTAATGGAAGGGAAAGGAAAATTTATTGCCATATATTAAGAAATGCGCCAATTGAATTATTCTTGGGGTAAATTGAAAACATTGCGCCAAGATAAATGTTTGAATTTCTCCGTAAATTTCGCACGAAATTTTACAAAATTTAATATCTTGGCATAATTCGAGCCGTAGAATCGAAATATGAGAAAAAATGGTATATTATTTCAGAAAAGTCCGATTTTGTGTCAAAATACCTATGTTAGAAGAATGCTATATATATATATATATCTAATATGTATCCTAAGTCGCGCTTTCGAGACATGAAAAACGCATTTTGAATTTCGTCAATCGGCCGAGTAGAATGGGAGATATAAAACTGTCTCTTCACCCCCTCCAAGTGTACATACTTTCATGTACAGTTATCATAATAAAATGAATAGGAAATATAGCCCCTTTTAGCGGAAGTGACTTCTAGAATAGACGAAAGTATGCAGAAAGGGAGGGAGAAAACAATCCCTCTTTTAAAGGACCACTGGGGATTACGGGACTCAATTGCCAAATCTTAATGGTGAAGAATCATCATCCACCACCTTTTATTTCGGGCGCCACTGCAGAGTAATTAGGATTTTTAAGAAGAAATATGAAAAATGAGCAATGTTTTCGGTGGGACTCGAACATAGACATCTCGAATACGCGCCAAGTATGCTACCGTTACACCACGAAGGCATGCGGAAAGGAGGGAGAAAATACCTTATAACTTCTCCCTTTCTTTTTCATATGTACTTTTAGATAAGACATTGTCCCTAATATTCGAGTAAATATTTTTCATAATTCCATAATTCATTTATTTTTAATTATTCTTAATTAATCGACTGTAAAATAATTGTTATAAGTAATAAAAATACTTGTAGCGTTTAACGTAAAACGCTAGTTCTTATTAACATCAAGTTATTTTTTGAATGATTTTAAATTAAACTTTTAGTGCTTTTATTTTCTACACAACATATATTTCTTTCAAAACTGAAAGAACTCCGAAACGTTCTTCTTCTTTCATTATTCTTTCTTTATATATGTCACACAGGATATATGGCGGAAGTTATAAATTTTTTCAAAGTGGCCAAGATAAAAAGAGAGGAAAGGATTGAATAATGATATATTCCAAAGATAAAAGAAATAACAAGTGTTAAAAGCATAACATCTGTTTTTTCTCAGTCTTAATAATTGAATCATTAGTATGTAATACGAGTATTTTCGCTTGAGTGAAGGCTTAATATGAAAGAAATTTGATGATGCATAAAACTTGACTGCGATTTTCTCCTCTAAGACACTTAGAATGTGGAACAAATGAAGGACATTTTAACCGGAATAAAGAAAAGAATTCATTGATGTAGTGTATATTTAAGCAACTAGTTTAGTTTATAGAGGTTTTGTATAGTTGTAATATGGGAGTGCATAGGGAACATGGTTTCAAAGTAGACATTTAATTTCTTTCTAAGACTGGAACTACATGAAGAAACCGTTCCCCAAAATTGAAGAATAGGAGCAGACGACAAATATTATACCTGCCTATCCGTTCATTATGTAAAGTTAATCATTTTCACTAATATTTCAAGGTAATATTGTATAATATGTTTTCTTATCGTGTATCTTCGGGGTGTAGTCGGAAAACACGTCCGGCTAATAATTGGGAGGTCCAAAGTTTGAGTCCCAGAGAGGGCATTGCGCATATTTCGTGTCTCCTACTTTCAAATAAAATACCTAAATATCTTTACGATTGCCATGATGTTATTTTTTTGTTAGCTGCCCTTTTGGTATGAAACATAGTCTAGACCAGGTCTAGAAACTTAACATGTCCAGGAGGACGAAAGCGCTTGTCCTTGGTCGTCTCTCGGGCACCCTAAAATAGATAGTAAGCCCAGCGCTATAGTAATTTTGCTTGAGAATATTCTGAGAGACTGAATTAACTTTCAACAACTTCTAGCTTCTTCTCCTATCCTGAGGGAACTTTCGACTGGTGAGTTTTCAAGAACTTCATGCCACAAAAAATACTGTACATTTACAAATATCCTACTCCAAGATTCGAACTGGGGCCTAAAGTTACAGTAGTAAACAACGCTAACTATTATACGGACGGAGGCAGTATATTTCCATCATAACAGAAAAGCATAATTTAACATAGTTAATAGTAATAGAAACGTGTTGAAAGTTTTCACAAACTATGCAATATCTCATGAATCTGCACTTAGTGACTACGTCAATGTCTGTATATTGCAATCTAATTTTATTTCCATAGGCTCATTTTTTATCTGATCCATCTCAGAGACAACCCTATCATAATGCTTTAATTTCATTACGTCTGGGGATAATTAGATGCGAGTTTACCCCCTTTTCAAAGAAACTGAATGGGTGAGTTACCCGCAGAACAAATGACGACTGACTAGATTCTAATGTGACTTTCTTCCTTAGCACTAGGTTGAGTACTTGCGCCAGCCATGGTCTAAGATTCAAATACACTACGGCATCGTACTACTGCGATTATCATTCAAGTGGATCAGAGAACACGAGGGAATAATGGCGGCATCTAATTACACAATAGACAATTCCCTTTCCATAAAAGGTGGACAAATTCAGCATTTTATAAAATCTGTAAGGAAGTTTAAATATTTCTCATCCCATTACCGGTAGTATATTACCTCCCCATAATTATCCTTATATCTAACAAAATAGTGATATATAAAAATCCCTGAGACATTCTAACTCGTTTTCTGTTTTTGTTTTAATTTAAAGACACATTATACAATAATGTGTCTTTAAATTAAAACTTTTCCTAAATACTTATGTAGAGCAAACTCTCTTCACATTGTTATTTTGCTCTTTCAGATCTGTACTTTGGGGAAAGGGTCTCGGCTCTGGAAAGACATTATGAAATATCTTTCTAGTTTACATCCCTTTGAAGGAAGTTCAGCTAGGTCGGCAACCAATAGTTTCGAATAACCTTTCACTTTGGCTTACGTTACTGAATGGTTCGTCCTGCTTGACATCGGATCAGGACCTGAAAATTTTCGGGATAGTAAAATTTTTGAGACCTTAAAAGGGAGATTTCCTCCTACTTCACATAAAGCTAAACCAAACTGGTGAGATTCGATAACTGACTACTCTAAGGCATGGGTGTAGTGTTTAGCAGTTATGCAGTCTTGTATTAATGTAGTGTAGGAATATTTTATTACTTAAATGTTTATATAATAAGTTTTCGTTCTGTCCGAACTGAGGAACAACCCTAAATATGAATGTTTTTACATTCTTTCATTCTCTTAAGATGGGAATTTTTAGATTTTTCCCTTTTTTTTCTTCTTTCCCTTTCCCTGCCCCCTTAAGAAATCTGTAAGCGTGATTCTGAGTTTTTAAATGGAAATGATAATTATAAAGCGCAATTGTTTTATTTACATATTATAAATAAATCTTGTTTCTTGAAATATACTAAAAATTTAAATTATTCGTCGACTGAATATGTAAGCAACAATCATAGGTATTGTATTTTAGTTAACTATTATTAACTTACTGGAATATACAACGCAAGATCTCACTGCAGCTCGGCAAGCCTATTTGTTTTAAATACTAGTTTATGGAAAATTAGAAATATGAACAGAGATGAAAATAATGTGCTTTTAAATAGGAAAAAAATTCAACTATAAAATTTTTTAAAAAGAGCATTTTCATTCTAAAATATGATTATTAATGCTTTTCCGATTCTAATCATTCAATTATTTATTTCCTAAGAACTTCAGAATCCAAACACATTTAGTACCTTTATTAACTCTAATAAAATATTTCTTCCTATAACTTGTCGTTTTATAAAATTACAGTTAGTATTTATCAGTATATATTCAAAGTATTTTATTTAACTATATATGTTTTTTGTATAGATTTCATAACTAGTTTTAGTTCACAGTTTAAGTTAATTGAGTACATAGCGATTTTCAGCAACTTTACCCATTATTTTAATTTGTTTCATTGTACCTTATTCATGTTTTTTAATAAAAGTGTTATACGTACAATATTTTTATCTAAAAATATTTGGCTATAGGATAAGTCTAGCTAATAAACTACAGCTCTATATTTTTTATAAAATTTTACAGAAGCTAAAATTTGATAAAATTTAAATAGATGGGTATTAAATAAATGAAACTGTGCGTTTTAAAAGTCAGAGATTAAATTACTGGTCATAATTCTGATGAATGAAATAACGTCACAAAACTCTCTTGAAATGTCTCTTTTCTTAAAATGAATATCAGGCTAAGAAAGCTAGTAATAAGAGGCTAATAATAATGAACAGTAGCTAGGTAATGAATAGACTAACAATAAGTAGCTAGGTAATGAATAGTAGTGAATAATAATAAATAATGAAATAAAAAAATATTCTTTTCAAAAAAATTTCAGACTTGTCTTTCAAATTTTGTCCCTAGTAACAGAATTTTTTTAATTTTTATTTTATATTTTTTAAAGTTTCAACAGTTTGCTTACTTCAGAAATGAATGAACAATAATCATTTTGTAAAGATATGTCATTCTAGATTAAAACACTTCGATGCATTATTTCTTTTGTACATATTTCTGTAAATTAATAAAATCTTTATTTACTGGTAAAAGTGAACTTTGAGTTGCTTTGAACTTTTGAGTTGCTTCATTTGAAATCAACGCCAGGTGAAAATTTCAATTTTGGTAATTATTAACTTTTACCTACTCTTTCTCATTGTTTTGTAAGTATGTAAAGAATTTTCTCGTTTCTTATCCCACGCCTTCATGGTGTAATCGGAGGCACATCCTGCTAGCAGCAGAAAGGTCCGATCCCAAATACCGGCGAGGACGCAGCTGATTTTTGATATTCTCCCTTCTACAAACTTAATAACTCTACAATCATTCAGATGATGCGTTTTGTTACGCCATCTGTTTCACCCACCTGTTTCACCCATATAAATCCTCGTTGCGACTGGTGTTATGTAGGTTCCTCGTGACCAAATATTTGTCGAATTTTATACTACTATATTAAGGTGAGTAAATAAGCGTTTCACAGGTGAAGATATTAGGCGTTCGTTTTTGCTACAATACAAGGGGAAGTCAGCATTTATATTTTTATCTAATTTTAGGTTATTAAGGCACATCAGAATCAGATCTTAATATTCTCTTCTATTCGGGTTATTGTTAGTCTCAGCACAAGCATGTCCATTTTCAAATTTAAATAATCTCCTCTTTTTGGCTTATTCGCTATATAAATTTTATAACCGCATTGTCTTGCGCCCTCACATATCTAGCTTTAAGAGATGCATCAATTAACATTTTAAGATATTGTTGCAGCTGTGGGTCAAAGCATAATTACATAATTTTGTATAATTATTACATTATTTCAGGTACTCAAATTACTTTACAGCGATATATACACTTAAAATAGCACACCCAGCAGAGCGTGACGTAATGATGCTCTCCAGGGTTGTGACGCTCTTTTGGGATAGCGTTATGTAATAACTCTCCTCCATGCCTCCCTAAGTCTCTCTGGATTTGCATAACTATGTGGTTAACTCTTTCTTAACCGCCATAATTTCTGTTCCTGAATCAACGAGGGCCTTCCCTATTGTTCCATTCACACTAATAGGAACCCTTTTCATCTCACACAGCTTATAGTCGTTTACATCCCCTGACTTCCTCAAAGGATTCACACGAGCTACCACAACTTTGTCCTCTAGGATATCATTATCTTGATCTTTCTTTACCCAGTTTACCCTGGCTTTATCCTTTTCCTCATTTCTGTTATATTGCCTAGAACCTTTAATCTGAGGACAGTGCCTTTTAAAATGTGAAGCTGAACCACATACAAAACATGTTAAACCTTTAACGTTCCCTGTGGTTTTCCCTATGGTTTCTGACGTATGCCGACTGCCTCGTCTTTCTTCGACCTTAGGTTTCTCACCTACTGCCTGATTTAAAATCTTAGTTTCACAAGCTTCCCTACGTACGTTGTAGGACTTCCCTTTAGCGGCAAAGAATATGTCACACTCCTTTCCAAGCTCTCTTGGCTTGAACCACGAGTCTCCTGCCTTATACCTAAGTGTACTGCAGTTTCCGTATCAAGGGTCTGGTAGATTTTGTCCGCTACCACCAACTAATTAAGACCTTCAAAGTCTGTCACCCCCTTGATTTCACATAATTTTCCCACATGGCAGTAACTCTAGTAGAAAACTGGCCAAAGGTCTCTTCTGAACTTCGTCTTGCCTTTCTGAAATTCTCCAGGCATACCTGAGGTGAAGGTTGAAATTCTTTCAACACAGTTTCCTTTATTTCCTCATAATTCTCATACTTATTCTCGCTTATCAATGTTAATAAATTTGCCGCTTAATCTCCCAAAAGGTAAATCAAAATTTTGGCCTTATACTCATCAGGGACACTTTCATTGACATAAGCTCTTTCTAAACTGGAGAAGAAATAGTCCCAGCCATCTGCTTTACTTGGAACCTTTACTGTCAATAATCTGATTGTTCTCGTTAACTCTTCTACTGATCTTTCCTTCCCATTCTCCCCCGTTCGGGTGTAGTACTCCTATTCGAGTAACGATCCTGGCAATCTACCTTATACTTCTCAATGGCAATCCGCTCCTCTGCCTCTAACTTTAGTTTATATTCCCTTTCTTGCCTTTCCTCCTTTGCCTCCCTATCTGTAATGATAACACTCAGAAGATCCTTTGCTACCTGCTCCTCATAGCTTTCACTAGCAAGAATCTTTTCCCTCAAGTCCAAAATCCTAAATGTAGGCAACACTTCAACACCAAACTCTTGTGCAAGGACGACTAGATCAGCCTTTCTAGATTTGGCCAAAAATGACTTTATGTTCAACTTAAATTAAAATAACAGAAAATTAAAACTAAATGTCCTTACATAAAATTATACATCAAGTTAAATCCTTAACTTCTGTTGAATCATAAACACATAGTATCTGCATTAAATATGCACAACATCCAAATACTCAATAAATAAAAAAAACATGTATGTTTATATTAAATTTAAAAATTAATGCAATCATATCTCATAAATAAAACACAAGCATTACTTAAATTAATGATCATTCACTCATATAATAAAAGATAAATGCACTTGCAAGGTAATTCAAGTCTCATATGATAATCACACTGATAATAGTCTTATAAAATACTTGTTAAGTGTACCTTTACATTAACAGCAAATTTTTCATAAACACAAACATAAATAAATCACTTAACGAAAGAACCTGGTAGAAGATAACTATTCCAATTAATAAGCTTCGCAGCATTCGTAAGGAATTCACTTGAGCTTTTTCCGAGTCGACAAATATACATCCAACCAGCTGCCACCACTGTCATGGATCGATCCTTTGATCAATTCATCTTTGTCGGTTCGTTTTCCATCCACTTATGAATGTTATTAGTCAACTCTATTTGCAGGAAATAAACTGGGACACTTATGCAGGTTTAATAATAACATAAGCTATATTTTAATTTTGTAAATACACATTAACTTTTCACAAAGTATTGCTTTTATTCACATTTACATCAAACGCCCAAGTAATACAATGCATCTCTCCGTTCTTAACAAAAAAAAAAAAAAAAAAAAAAAAAAAAAACAAGACCAACTCTACTCTCGGAATACAGCCAAACTAATTTAATTTCAAATTTTTTCTCACGAGCATGCCGTCCTTCTCGCATCAAGCACGTTTCTTCTTCTCGTTGCCAGATATTTTTCCCTCTCCTTTCAGATAAACTGTTTTTTTCACACGAGCATGCCGTCCTTCTCGCATCAAGCACGCTTCTTCTTCTCGTTGCCAGAGTTTCTCCTCTCTCCTTTCAGCTATAAGTCGTTGGTTCAACTGTTCTTCCGGCAGGCTTGGTCGGTAGCATCCTCTTACTGAGTATATGCATGACATGCAGGATATTGTGTTTTTCTCAAATCTCTAATAATTAATTAAGCTTTTTTTATTCGATTAATTGATTAAAGAAAAGTATAACGGCTGAAGACTACAGAGGTCATTTATTGATTTAAATGTGTTGTTCTGAAATGGGGGTTCTTGATATGTTTCGAAACTGTAAATTTAAAATTTCGCAACTAATCTGGCGCCCCTCCTAGCCGTTCACTTCAGGCAAATGTCTCACATGCCACACTCTTGTCTCAGCTCTGGCAGCATGTTTTATTACTGCATCGTCTTTTGCGTATGCCCGAATTTTCACAACAGTGACAGAAAGGAAATCAAGCTACTGGGGCCAGATATGATGCTTGATTTCCTTCCTGTGACAAAAGAAAACACCTATGAATTAATTTCCTTATAAGCTGAAGGTAAAGGCGGATTTGAATTGGGATCCTTTACTAGAACTGAAGGATTTATAGATACGTGAAACGTCTCTATAAAATCTAACTATCCAACGCAAGATGTTTGCAAATAAATTTGGCTACCAAAAAAAAATGGAAAATGGGATTTTCCGACTAGCAGTGAAGGGCAAGGGAAGATGTGTGCGATTTTTTTTCCTAACTTATGCCTCATGTTTCTTAGAGCGAAATTTTACAGCTGCCTTAGTCTGATTAATGTAAATTAATCCCACTAGCAAGGAATCCTGCATAACTCCTTGAGTTTATATCCGGAATGAGGTCCTTAGTATGGAACTTAAAGACCCCATTCCGAGATACGAGGTCCTCCAGTAATTTATGCTTTAAGTTCTCGAATAATCGTTATTCAGTGCATTATTTTGACTACAATGCATGTTTATTGTTTAAGGTCATGCTTTTCAGGCTGTCCCATTGAAGTATATGAGGTAATTAAAAACGAATCGCCCAAATACAAATGATTACATCTAGCAATGTAATTTGGCAGATATTACTTGTGATGAATTTAATTAAAGTTTGACTACTCGCATTTTTGTCACAATTAAATAAACTCTAATATCAGTATCAGTAGCGCAACTACCCTAGTGGACCACGGCCTGCAGTGCCCCGAAATCTGCTTTCCTGACTTTGGGTCCCGGAGTGCATTAGCAAATGCTCTGGGCAAGTGGTCAGCTTGCCGCAAATCCCCTTCCCCTCCTCGTGTTTAGTCCTCAAGCGAACTTGTACTCATTTTATTGGCCCATTCAAGGGATGAAAGAACCCCGGAACTGTGGTTCTGCTGCCCGACGCGCTACTCACTTCACCACCGGTTGTTCTTTGTTACAATTAAATCTGCTCTATATGAGATGTTCACATTACGTGACACACGTGCAGTCTCTAGTCCAAAGGAGCAAATGGCCATACGTTCCTCACCTGGCCTCCTAAATTGCTAGACAACACTTCTTTATACTTTTTGAGAAGTGGGTGTACTAAAGATTTTGTTTCAGCGCTACCATTGCCATACGACCGGGTGAATTTAGAAACCGCAGTATCTATGCCACAGCATCAAATGCATCTTAAAAGTTTCAACATGTGTAAATCGAAAAGGATTATATGTGTCAGGTGACAAAAGGTTCTCATATATAACGAATGTAATAAGTGACAGGAAACTTGGATACTCAAAGATTAATTCGAGTTTGTCACAGATAATTACTTGACAAATAATTGTTCGTTATACTCATTTGTTTGTAACAGGATTATCCTTTTTGACTTACCCTATATTTTAGGTTAAAATAACACGCAGAATAATGATTATTGGAGAAGTCAAACAACAAGAATCAAGGTAATATCTGTAAATTTTACAGGGCCAGTTTCGATGGTTTATGTACAGAAGCATCTCCTTCAGCTGCCTAAGTGCAAATGCATGAGATAAGATATGGTGATAAGATAAGAATGGCTGGAAAGAAGTTAAGCTACTGGCGCTGTCAATTGATGAAACAAGAAAACTGAAACATAATTTCTTTAAAGTCTGAAGGTAAAGATAGATTGGAAATTAGGGTCGTTAATTAGAACAGAAAGTTTTTTCAGTGTGAAATATCTTTCGAAAATCTAATTCACCAACGTAAGATGTTTTTGAATAATTTTGGCTACAAAAAAATGAAAAGCGGGATTTTCTGACCAACAGGGCAGGGCAACAGAGGTTTTCCGTGTTTTCTTTTTCCTAGCATATGCCTCGTGTTCTTTAACGCGAAATTTTAAGCCTTTATAGTTTGGCCAATGTAAATTAAACCGCACTGGCAAGGAATCTTGTGAACACCCCAGGAATTCATAACCGGAATAGGATCATTAAGTATGGAACTGGGAATTTTATTAGTAGGAGGAAAAATGACCCGAAAGTTAAATTTCTATGAAATATGTGCAACTCTTTCTGTTTTAGTTAACGATCCTAATTCCAATCCATCTTTACCTTCCCTTGGAAATTATATTTTAGTTCTGTTTCATCAGTAGATGGCGCCAGTAGCTTAACTTCTTGCCAGCCATTCTTGATCTCGTTCACTTGAGTTTAGAGAGCGGAGGAAGATGCTTCTGTAATTAAACCATCGAAACTAGTTCTGCAAAAATTACCAATATTGCTCTGATACTTGCTGTTTAACTTCTCCAGTTACCCTATATATATCTAAGAGAATGAGATTTAGGCCGTTTCTTAAGAATCTGGTTACAAGAGCCGTGATTATTCAAGAAGACTCATAATCTTAAAGTATCTAAAAAGGGCCCAAACCATTAATAGCGCAGAACATTATTATCGGCATACTTTTAATCAATAAATAGTATAAAATTACATAGTTATTTCAGCCTATCTGGCTGCTGAAAACTTTTTCTAAAGGTTTGTGTCATTGCAATAAGTTTCTTCAAAGATCGCATTATATGTAGAGGATCATAATACCTAAGATCTTTACATTTTGATGATACGTCATTCAATTGACTTATTAAAGTCAATTGACTGAAAATATTATTATTACAGCTAATGGCACAGCCATACTCAGCTCATTGTCACAAAAAACATATAGAGTAGTATTCCTAAGTACTTGTACACAGAATGCAATTACTTCTCGCAGTTGTCTGATATCATATATTCGACCCCTCTCACGATTAGTATTTTCGCAATGATACACGGCTGTCTTACATATTACATTATAGTGAGGGTTAATTCGGCTTTGTCAAGTGAAAACTATATAATGCACCCTGTTTGTACAAATTCAATGCAATAAATAGTTTTTTTTTGGAGGGGGGGGGCAAAAATGGGACAATAAAAATATTTAATTATATATATTAAAAATTTTACGATATTTAATAATAATAATGATATTTTATTGTGATATTTCTTTTTAATATGTAACTACCTATATCTTTCTTTTTAATATGTAACTACCATATGATTTTCAAATGAAAACCTTACTTCTTTCCTTTCTACACATCGTTTTTATTTAAAGTATTAATTTTTAAAACTCGACAGAATTTGACTTATTTTGACAGCATAAACTAGTTCCAGACCCCTTGGAGAGAATTATCGGTTGGTCTGAAGGAACTACAGAGACTTGAAAAGACTTGAAACAACATTTTTATTAAAACAAAACTTGAACATAAATCCACATCTCTTACTGACAAAATCAGCCACATCTTGAGGAGATGCAACTTAAAGTAACATTCAAATATAAAATTTAAAATTTTGCCTAGCACTCAAAGAGCATACAATTTAATTTTAAGTTTCTTCAGAACTTCTCACGCAAAAATTAAATGTCGACAGCAATAACGCAAAGCCGAAGAATTTAAATCTTATCAGAGCTGCGAATTGAGTGGCGTGGCTTCGACACGCGGAAGCACGCTGTATCTTAAAATTCCAAAATCTCAGCTTAAATGCTGTCAAACTGATTTACATTTCTATTGAAGAAACAGAAAAGGAGAAGTTATAGTACAGGTATAAATCATTATAACTGGTTAATTGAAATAATAATAACCCTACAACTCTTCTATTTTAATTAGATATTCTGCTTCGTAATAATTCATCAAGTCCAGTGCAAATCAATTCAGTAATGCGTTTGCAAATTTTACAGTACTTAGTTTAATTAACCTGCATTTATGTCCTCTAAAGAAACAAATATGCTTTATAGATAATCACAGAAAACATAGCTTTTACTTCAACTAATGCCTTCATAAAGGCTTGAATTTTAAACAAAATGAGAGATGCTGAGTAGAATTGTGAATGAAAATGAATACTGCAAACAAAAGAAAAAGCACAAACAAGCCATAAACATATTACACAACATATATTTTGTTAGCCATAAACATATTACACAACGCCCTCATTAGCACTCAGAAATAACGTATGTCATTTTGAATCCTAACTGTACTTTCGGGCCCTCAAGGTCATCTGCGCTTGTATTGGCCCCTTTCAGACTCGAAACCTCCTTGCTCATCTGCACAGAGAGAAATCGTGAAGACCTAAGAAGAATATCTCTATAATCGTCTCTTCTAGCAGATCCACAGAGTAACTATAAACAAATCATAAAAATTAAGGTATTATGTAGGACGAACAGCATTCGTTAAGCCAGAAAACATTCATAACAATACCCAAGCATAAAAATGTTGGCACACTTGGCAATAAAACTTATAAATGCACTAAAAGAGAATATGTCTGATTATTGTCCGGTGAAGCGGTCATTTGATAAGAACACATGCATTAGAGCCTGTTTTTCGTAAACGATATAAGCTTATGAAAGCTTTATGATTAGCATCGATACTTTGTTTGATGAAATAATGGTTTTAAACTAGGAACTATGCCAAAATTAGTACCCAACATGAGTGATTCCCAAATTGTAAGTCTCGAAGCAACAACAGGGCAAATGAAGCATTTTGGTTTATTATCTAATATTCATTACTATTAATTAACTAATAGAGTTTAATTAGATGCAAATTAACATGTACATTTAGCTGTTATAACTTGATTACTACATTATTTTCTTCCAGAACCACATTTTTTTTTCACGTTTTAGAATAACTTGTTTTAGGTCACCTATAAATTACCCATGTAGAAGAAATTGGACCGTAGTTAAACTTTGAAAAACATTGCGGTAAAGTTTATCACAATCTTAAAAATAATAACCCTTATTAATTTATTTTACGACTTAAGAGGCTTAACTACTTAAAAAATTTCTGTTTCATTTGAATACCCAGTGTTTATGTTTACATACACTTCTAAAGTTCAAAGTTCACCTATGAGTCATCGAATATTCTGTTACACGAAGTCTAAATTTGCAACTATTTTCCCCATTATTTTTGACATATACCTCACCTAAAACAGAAAATGGAAAGTAATCAACCAGAAATGGAACAAAGAGCACCACTTCAGAATATGACCACTATCAGATCACAACCAAAGCAAATTCGGTAATTGTACGTAAACATTGCAAAAAAAGTTGGCTAGTGGGACACAGCCTTTAATTTACGACCTTTACGCGCACTAAATCTATATGCACTTGGACCAGCATATTGTATCGGATTCAAATGCCGCCACAACGACGCAAAGGGTGAAATAAAAGACAAGCTCTCCGTGCAATCTGAGTTGATCGAAGCGTGTCAGAAACGATTTGTTGCAAGTGTTCGAAATCGAGTAAGCACTGCTTCCGCTTTTTCGGAAACTTTGTTTATTTCATTTATTTTTCTTTTCTTTCCGCAAGAAAAGCGAAATCGGATTTTCGTTTTTCATCGCCCTTCTTCCTCGTCGAATAACTGTCCGAGTTCTCGTAGCTATCGCCACTAGACGGCGCTCGATACGAGCGCAGGTTATCGGGGACGGGTTTGAGCAATTTTTTAACTGTTTCTTCATTTCGCCGTCCGCGAGGCGAACGGGCCACTTTGGCGTAGTTGTCACTGCACCCGCAACGTTCACGCCCTTACCAGGTAAGGCTTTTTTTAATTGTTCTCCATAGAAGTAATTATTTTATGCAAAAATATTTGAATATTAAAAATAAAATAAATTTTATACTTTAACTTCTGCTTATAAAAGTTTTATTTAAATTAATATAAGTGTTATTTTGGACGCTTATGAACATTTAATTTTATAACTTGTTTTCATATTTATATACGGTAGATATTCGTTTTGCACTAATGATTCTTAAGCGATTTTTATAGTACTTTTTATTTACTATCTGTTTAAGTTCGGAAAATATAAACATTTTAAATTGACCATAAATAAAAATATTTTCAAATAAATTTATATCTAGAATTTTAATAATATGATAAGATTTATTTCAGTCAAGTAAGAATTTACAGTGTTTGAAAAATTAAAAAGACATATCTCTTGCCGTATAATTTTATAATTCATGTAGCATTTTATGAATAATTGCGAAAAAAATGCTCTCCATTATCGTTCAGCTGTTTAATTTGCTCTTAAAAAGGAGCAATGGAATTCCAAACAGTGTGTATAAATTATCTTAATGTATTTATTTATATAGGTTTTCATTTATCAAGAAATACCGTGTAACGTTGCGCGCCTCCAACTTTCACGCAACCAAGAGGTGACTGTGAAAACTGGATAAAATACAGAGTCTTGTGAAGGGTTTAAGTCCCTTTTTATTCAACGTAAAAATTACAATTGCGTGCTCTTGACGCTCACAGACTGCGCCAACTCGGCGGTCAAATAAAAATAATAACCTGAAAAGAAACTAAAGACAAGACTCTAACTACGAGGCTCTCTAAAATAACTAACTCACCGCGTTTTACAATACCGCTGCTAATTCAGCAGACTTGAAGCTCACTTGAACGATTAACACTACTTCCCGCCAAGCACATAGGCCGAAACGCGGGGTTCTTCAATTTCTCACTAACTACCTCCGCGCTCGTGAAGTAAGAATATCACACACCGAACTTGTTTCCTTTCTATTTAAATCATAATACTTCCGCTGATAATTTGAATCCTTGCGCGTTCTACTAAAATTTACATATTCTGGCATTGGCAGTTCCAGGGGAAAGTAAGGCTTGACAGGAAAGATAGTTTAAACTTAAAATAAATGTTAGTTAAAATAAATATAAACCCTACAACCGTAACACTGTGTAAAATTTTTATTTCATGTATCTTAATAATAATTTAATCATCCAAAGATAATTATTAATAATTGTAGAATTTCATATAATTATAGAACTGCATCTTAATCTATATAGCATAAAGACTATTTTGTTACATTATAACGTTTGCAACATTTTCTAATGTCTTGTTTCAAATATAATTATTAGATATTTTAATTATCAGCTCTTCACCGAATTATTTAAATTATTCGTATCCTTCTTGATTTATCTAAAAAAGAAACTATAATAATTATCAAAAGTGAAGTTTGCTATGATTAAAACTCTCGCGAAGGAGGGAGACGTGAAATACAAAATTTGCGATAATACTTAGCCTTCAACCAGAATGAAGCAAAATATTATTGATCAAATTGAGAATAGAAAATACTGACATGTAATTAATCTGTAAATTTTCCTTTTGCAGTTTCATTTTTGTAATAATGATTTTCACTATAGCAGAGGTTCTCAACCAGGGTGGAACTCTCCCTAAGGCTGAATTTCACAGTTTTAAGGGAAATTTCCTTTTTAAATATTTTGTTTTAGTTTACAAATATAAAAAACTAGTTTTATACAAGTTTTGATATTTATATATATTTTCTATACATTTTCCTGTTTAATATATAAAACGCATTAAAAAATAATCTAAACTTAAATATGTATTTTTCGAGTCTTTCAAAGGGAATGATAGTCAAGCAGTGGTAAAAGGAGTGCATGGAACAAAAAAATCACTTGAGGATCACCGTAGTATCTTAATTACTATTATAATACTTTTGATAAATAAGTAAATTGTGTTTCATATAATATACTATAAATTAGAAGCTCTGAAATAAAGGTCACCAAATATTTGGGGGATGGCAGAAACATTCTAAATTTTTATTTTCGCGAATAATAAAATAAGTATAATTTTTAACTCTAAGAGTAATATTTTGTGTTGTATATTGCATTCCTATATTGTAAAATTTATCAACGTTATCGAATATTTTTTTTTTATATTTTGCCTATTGTTCAGTTTTAGAACTTTTTTTGCAATAAACCTCAAGAAATGTGTTGCAATTTTACAGTTGCATTTTTATTCAATTACTGAGGTCACAAAACTTTTCTTCTAGCCAAAAGGTCACGCAAAGTAAAATATCTTAAGGAACCTTTATTTAGATTATACATCAATTAAATACAAATTATTATTGTGCGAAAATTAAATTTGTGAAATAATACAGCGCGCAAGGACCACGTGAATTTGCCATCACAGTAAGTCAACACGTTATTGACGAGTTACCTGACTTCCACACTTAGAAACGAACTCTCGAGTTTAAGATAATGATAATTTACATACAGTTATTTAAACACAGCATCACTTTTCTCTTTCGAACTTTTCGTTTGGGTTTTGAGAATCTATATTTATTTTTGTGAGTATAATTTCAAAATGAAACCCTATCCGTCTTCTGCGACATTACTGGCTTTATATTTTGAATGATTCTGATTTTACCAAGAGGATTCAATTAGTTTGAACTGAACAAAAGAAATCAAATCTTGTAGTATTGTTAATCTTTATCCTCCAGATATCATGAATTTACCATCACCAAAATGGCCTGTCGTTGGTCAACCCTTTGGGCTCCTTATAAGTGACAGTTCGGCCTGCCCAGCTCTCTCCCAGTTTTTATCAAGAACAAGGACGGAGTCTACAAATCCCGGACTTCCACAAGTGTGCTCCAGCATAAAACTATCCTCACCTATAAATCACATCACCGTCATAAAACTATCTTATGACGGTCGCTTTTTGCATGCTAAAAATGAATTTCGAAATGGAGCACGCACATTTATGCCGGAGGCATTCTCATGAAGGTTTCTGTACTTTTGAGTTGAGGCTGACCTTCAGAAGGATACTAGAACGTTTATAACAGGCACTCCTATAAAGCTATTGCTCTAAATGTCCCTACATGCTAAGAGGCACCCGGATCCGAAATACAGCAGCTAGAATTGCTAACCGTATAGGGCAGAACGTCAGAAAGTAAATATGAAGCCTCAGATTTTGCAAGTCTTTTTTTAGGGGGGGAGGGGGAGATTTATTTTAGTGAAGAGTAGCCTTTTTCATCTGATGATCGTGTTTTGTTTATTTTAACAGCTGTTTTTGCACTTGCTCAAAATTAATTAAATGTAGGCATAAATTACGTATGCAGCTTTAAAACTGAATAGTATGGAGAGAGTTAAAAAATGAATAGATAAGTTACATGTTAAAGAACTTTTTGTTTTTCATTATGCGAATTTATATTGTGTGAGTTATAGGATAAACTGGCGATACTGAATTTAAAATATGGGACAAACGACCTTAGAAAATATTCCAAACTCCCACGCCACCTTAGACTGACCCCTACCCCTTTAATGGCCTAATAGCCGATAAGCATGGAGTTAGAATTTAGATTTAGATCAGGTTACATAGAATCTATTGTTGAATCAGTTTAAAGATCATAAGGTTATTTGTATGTAAGTCCTGCTATTTTACTGCATACTTTTCAAAATTTTTTATCTTTGTAGTCAAACACTGGAAACAAATGCAGACTAAAGGGATGTATTAACAAGCTTCTGTCTATAGTATGTTCTACTTATTTTATTACAGCTGGTTAGCAAGTTTACTTTTTTTCGACATAAGTTTTCTTCTGCTTTCTTAACTTATGTATTTTATTAATGTCACCTATTAATTTAGAACATTTCCCAGTTCGTAGCGAAGCCGAAAAATTATTCTGTTTACATAACGCGTCTATGAAGGTTTAGGACTGAATTCATATTTCCTTTTTTCTATTTGAAGGAAAGTATTTTGTACATTCTTTCTACAGTTGCATACCTCTTAGAATGTTAATAGAATTTTTGAAAACTTTCATAAAAAGCATCTGTTGGAATACTCGTTTAATTTTTGTTATTTTTTATGAATTTTTCATATGTATTTTTGACCTTTCATATCAGATTTCACTTTAGAAACCAACATGTAATATATATGGTACATGGAAGTATGATATGGAAGAACCATTGGGAGTGGTATTTCTCCGGCCATCCTAGCATGCTTTCGTGGTGTGGTGGTCTGCACAATGGGCCGGTATTCCATAGGTCCGTGGTTCGATTCCCGGCAAAGGCAATTGCTAATTTTTCCTCTTGCCTGCTTCCAAAATTACCTAACGTCTCTATATCCTTAAGATGACAATTCTAAAGACTAAGAACATGATTAATTGGAGTTATTAAAACTTCACTATAATTGCATCGTACGAAGTAGCACCGAACCTTACTTTATAAAGTATTTCTCTCGCCTTTTTAGAATGCTTTCGTGATGTAATGGTCAGCACGCTCGGAGCGTATTCGAGAGGTCTGTGGTTCGAGTCCTGGCGAGGGCATTGCTTCTTCTACAACTCTCCTGCTTTCAAATAATATATAATGTCTCTACAACTTGATTGATCGTTCTATTGCTAATGCAAAAAGTTAGTTTTAGAATTAGTTATCTATTGCTTCTTTCTAAAATCTAAAGTCTGCTGGAGTCAATTAAAAAATTTCGATAATACAATGAAATCTTCTAAAAGTAGCATTTCTCTGAAACTTCTGTTACTTATGGCAGCGATTATCAATTTGCATTTGTCATATACGGAAAAGACCAGTGTTTCTCACAAAAAGAGATTTATTTAAAAAATTTGGATTTACTGACTGTCATTTCATTCACTTCATTTTGTTTACCAATCTTCAAATATGTAACAGAAGATATCACCTGCATAAATGTGGGAAGAAAGAAAATATTCTTTTCACAGTGTGATTGTTTTTAAGAGAGTTGAAATATGCTAGCGATTATTGCCCTTAAGTATGATATGGAAGAACCATTGGGATTGGTTTTAGTATTAGAAGTAACTATACCGTGAACCATTGGTTTATGTCTTAAGAAGAACTCATTATAAAAAAGTTGAGATTTTAGATTATATTCAGTTTCGTGTTGTACTTTAAACACTTCACTAAAAACCGGTATGTTATCATAATGAAATGGAAATCCGACATAGAAATTTTCAGTGCTTTTAAAATGCATAACCTAAATATAAGGCACTTTTTCTCAGAAGTATATCTAAGAAATGATATTTTCACTGCACATAATTAAACCCTTTTCTCAGCCTTCTCGAATTAACAGCTAAACATTACTCTTTATGTGTCTTAACTTCCATTTGGCATAAACTTTACAATCGCCTACAACAGACATATATGTTCTACAATATTTGTCTTAATACGATTGAGCAGTTACATACATGCATTTTTGAACCACTTCCAAATTATTAAGATGAAATAAAGAGATAAAAATAGTCTAAGTATAACCTGGCAAGGACGTTTTGAAATTACAATTATATTCAAGACCAGATGTATATTGCCGTTGTTCGGAAAGACAGAATACTGGAGTTTTGTGACCAAGGCCTTGGATAATCAGCCGTTTCAAGGTACCATATAAATTCGCGTAAGCTTATTATAACGTAAAAATTGAATTTTAAGCATACAAGGTTTAACTCTGATAACTTTCATTTCATATAAACTTCGCTTTCAAATTCTTCTCTGATCCATCTCAATAGACGGACACATTTCTGAATATTATGATCTATCATTAAACTTGAAATTTTCATACAGAGTTACGAGTTCTGTATGAAAATTTCAAGTTTAATTTCTGACAGGTCTTATAATGTTTTAATAATCTTGTTCGAAGTTTTCAATGCATGAAAATATTATTTTCTAATGATCTTCTACACTTGGCTTAATAAATTAGAAAGATACTAACACTTTGTCCGGTATTTAATTCTTAGAAAACGAGAAGCATTCCAGCAATAGGTCTTCGGGATTTTTTTCCATTTGCAGAGCAAATATTGGATTTAACAATTTCTTATAATGCAACTAAACGCTGGTTTTGCACAAATTTTAATTTTTCCCCTAACATTCTGAAAATTCCTTCACATGAAGATTAAAATAGCTATGCGTAGTTTATAAAATAATTCAAATTGGAACTTATTTTCAGCTGCAAAAATAAACGTTAATTTGGAATCCATGTAACATTGTAGGAATTCTGCATTGCCTGAAACTTTTACAGTTAGGAAAACAAAAGCTTCAATATCATATCAAATAAAAAACTGTATCTAGAGTGTGCAATTTCTTATCATCAGTATTAAAGAATACTAACCTTCAAAAACATTTTAATGCGTATACTCCTTTTTAAAAATTAAAACTCATTACTGTTTCCTGCTTTATTGTTGTAAAACAAGAGTGAAAATAATGACAAGTATGATTTAGAGGAAACTAATTGCACATGCAAAGAGAAGCAATCACATAAAATATAATCTTCCTTTATTCTTTAATAATAACTTACTATTTAGCTTAGAAGAGAGGGATACCAGCAATTTTTAATTGCACAAATACTGTGATTTTAAGAATGCTTTAGCTGAGAAAAATCATCTGCTTGATTTTTCAAGCTTGATTTTTAAATCAACTTCTGCTTGATTTTTAAATCAATCATAGAAATTTTTAGAAGGGCATCAGAAACTAGGCTGATGCTTCCCTATTTGGAATAGCTATTGACTCAAAATGAATCGAAACGGGCTGCAGAATCAGTTTCTTTGAATCCAAGTTATTGAGAAAATTAACTCACTAGCGCTCACCATTTAAACCCCATCTGAAGACCGTTTCATGTTTCTGTCAATCTGAAGGATAAAATATGTGATTGTTCCTCAGATTTTTATTGGCCAATTTGAAGCATTTTTTTTTATTGTGAGGAGAAAGCTCAAGTAATACATTCGTAATTACATTATATTCAGTCATTTAAATGGGGTAGCACAATTAAATTGGCCTAGAGAACATGTCACATGGAACAGTCAAAAGCAGAGAGAATACACAGATGATATAAATGATACATCTTCTAGTTTGTTTCATATCCTGACGTACAAAGTAGAAGGTATAGTCTTCCCAGCATTTTACGGAAATAGGGATCTTATAAAGTAGCATGTTTGCTACAAAATCTCTTTGGACTGCCTCACTGACCTCCATTTTTCGATTGATGTATTTCTGAATGATCTGAGATATAGAGACATTGTCCTCTATCATTATGTGAGGTAATATATTAACTCAGAAACGGACATTAATGAGAAAGTATTTGTGGTCAACATGCGTACAATTTAAGGATATTCAGCTAGTAAATTAGGCAACTGGTGCACGAAATCTCTAAGTTGTCAAACATTTGTGAGGGCATCTATAAAAAGAGGGATCTACTCTACGTCCCCATCTAAGATTAGGTAATGATCTAGAATAAATCCTGAGGCTTATGTGGTCTTTTCTTTCGAGTGTCTGCTAATTGGGACTATGAAGTAACTTACGTGTTAATACGGAACAAAAGAGCCAAGCATGTACTCAAACCAGCTTTAAACAAATCTCATATTATGCTTTATTATCTTTATTATATTTACAAACAATTGAGTTTATGTAATACAGTGTATGTACAGATTGTTTTTGAATTGCTAAGACACATGCAACGTAAAATACTGTGAATTATTATGTTCCTGTCTTGTGTATATTAAACACTGAGATCTGAAATTCAATGAGCCTTAACATTCAGTTAGAAGTTATAGTTACCTATATATTAAACTTTAGTTTTTTTATTCCTAATTATCATTTAACTTCTTTATATTACTGATTCAGAAGTCAAACAACAAAAATCAGCGTTAATTCACAAAATTTTCACAGGAATTACTGTGAAAATTTTGTGAATTAACGCTGATTTTTGTTGTTTGACTTCTGAATCAGTATTTATTCGGCGTGTTATTGTGTCTTCTTTATATTAATTAAATGAAAGGTAATCCTTCATCATTACTACATGTAACTCTTATCTAAAACATGTTTGGATTATATACTGTACAATATTGATATAATCAGTTAAAATATTAGTTGTATAGTCAAGCTCAATAATTTTTATTTCTCCAAAAATTACCTATTCTCCAGTCGTAAGTTATTTAATATTATAAGAAGGTTTCTTGGTAACAGTATTTAATTTGTAAATTTTGTTAAGTTAAAATTTTTTCAGTCAGTTGTTTTTTAAATATAAAAAACAGCATTTTTGCACTGAAAAATTATCTTTTCCAGAATTTAAATATTTTAATCGACTATTCGTTTAGTCTTCAAATTCGATTCAATTTCAGTTGCAGATTTTACCTTTAGGCAGGTAGCCTTCATGAAATTTGACGTATTTATACAAACAAATTAAGAACTGTTTAACTGATGTTTCAAAATAGCTACATTTACTAACACAGCAAACTCTGGTAAAATATTCAGTGAGGTCATATTTTAAGTCTACGTACAAATGACATAACTGTTTTCTTGTTCTAAAAATCAATTCAGAACCCAGCTTTACGTACACATAAATAATAATTATTTAAATGTTACTGCAGCAATATATATATATTAAAATCATATAACTATTTGTGGAAAAAAGCTTCTAGAAGCCGGAAGCCAAGCATACAAAATAACTTCTTGAGGCCTAGAAACAATTTTAGTCATATAAATCTGTGCGTTTGTGACTCATAGGGCTTCGAAGAATAAAAAACCTGTGAATCATATTCGATACAGACGGATCCTAAAGGTAAGGTCGCTGCGAATCATCGGTGATCACCTGGACAGTCAAGGTGTTAAAAAATACGGTAGTCTTATTGAAAATCTAACTGCAATTTATTTAACAAAAGGTCCCCTCTTTTAGTGTGTTTCTTACCAGTCCAACCAATCAAACTCAGTATTTTACTGGTTTAAACCTGATACAACTAGCATTGACTATGAAACTATTTTTCCCCAGCATAATGTATTCCTAATGAATCTTTTTGAATAAAGTTTAAAAGCATTTTGCGATGCATATATTTTCTCTCTACTTTACGTTTTATTAAAAACATATTTAAGGCATTAACATTCTAATCCAGGTTTTTACATTTTTATTTTTTCCCGTAGATTTTAATGCATTATTTTATTTAATAGCTTAGAGTTATTTTATGAAGAACTGAAGAGTAGGTTTTCCACTTTTCATTCTGTGGCAGCATTTAGTGAAAAATTTCTTTCATTCTGCTGTCAGAATCCATTAGTTAGTTAAACAGTTAATTGAAAACTAGCGAAGAAATCTTTAATACATACTAAATAGTTATATACTTAGACTAGATCTCCAGTTTCCGCATTTTTGAATTGGGAGCGTGGTCCTGATTAATGGACTGTGCAATCAGTGACCTAGGGAATATTCAACGAACGTAGCCTACCGAAAGAAGGCTCGAGTGTTCCAAGAGTGTAACACCTCTAATGTTTCTGAATGTGCGAGATCCAAAATTTGGTATGATTAATTGTACTCATATGCACCACACACACACGTATATATATATATATATATATACTTGTCTCTAGTTCCAGTCCCAGCAAAGACAATAATTGATTGCTCATAGTTCTTGCTTCTAAAACCTAATGTTGTTTCAACCTTGAGGAAAAAATATATGGTTCGTGTATTATATCAATCGCTATGCAATACTTAAAGTGAAATATTTGAAGTGGGAAATTTAAATAGATATCGGAGTAGTTTAGCACTTCATCAATAGCCGGCTTATTATTTGCTGACAATTTTTAATCTGATTTAATGGCCTATAACTAAGTTTTCATTACCACAAATTAAATGTAAACTAAATTTAATTTTGATGCAATGTACAGTGAATTAACTATTTTCAAATGTTTTCACAAGTTTAAAATTGATTACAGAGTTATAAGTAATTTATATTTGAGAATTCTAATAGTAATAGGTTCCACTGTGCATAATTTCGAGTTTTCTTCCTCTCAAAGAGACTATTCTTTAGATCGACTTTAATCAGTGCTTATATTTCTCATAAAACAAAAATATTCAAGTAAAGGGAAAACAATACTACACAGTGCATAATTTTTTAAGACTATAAACATGCGTAGATGTGTATCAGAATCAGTAATATATGCATGTTTTTCTTTACTTTATTTACTTTTTAATACTTTAATTTATTTAACATGCGTGTAGTTAATGTTCATGTCTTTCCATTTTTGACGCTTGATTGTTTTATTTTACGGTACACTCAAAATGTTGTTAACTGATATTTCTGTAAGTTGCTATTTCTCTGACATCAAACCTTTCATCGGGGCTAATTGCACGATCGCCATTATTGCGTAAACTGCCGCTTAGTTTTTGTTCCTGTTGGTTTAAAAAAGGCCTTATTATCTGTCCTTACCCTTACTTTCTATCCTCTTTTTTGTTCCATAAAATCATAAAATTTCATTAAAAGTATTTTCTTCGCTCCGAGTTTGAAACACCTGGTCCGTTTCAAAACTTTGAAGCTCGTTACTCAGAAAAACAAATACTGTCTCACTTCTAAACGCTTTATTTGTATGTGGTCTTGGGCAACACCAGTATAATATTTGAAACTGAGTAATAAAAAGTAGTGTTGTAACACGCGAGTATTACTCTTTCATGCATGCATACAAAATTTATTCCGTTCAGAAGGTAACTAAAAAAAAAAGAGAAATCAGTATCGCATAAAATTCGCATTTTTTAAAATCTTAGGCAAATGTTTTCAATGTATAGTGTCTAATTAAATCGACTAATTATAAAACAACTGAGCCAAGTCGTGATGTCACCTGTGTGGTGCTCAAGACTTGCCCACGACAGCCGCCATCTTGCACTCTTTACCAGGATGAATATCGTGGGCTTGTTCTTATGTTACTGTCAGACAAGTGAGCATTAGTCAACCTGACAGACAACAGACCAAGATGAAGTGGTTAATACTGGCGTTTTGATTAAAATCAATTTGAATATTTCTATCAATCTTTTGAATCTCGGTCAAATGAAACCTTTTACGAACTTTGCCTCCTTACATAATCTTGGCTTATCGATGCGTTAAACAGAACGAAGAATAATTGCATAGCATTCTTGATGAAGATAATGTGTGTTCTGGTAAATTTATTTACGCTCACGAACATACATTCGCTCAATTGAAAATGAAGAATATACCTGGAAAATTTTCAGTATTATTCATAGATACCATATGAATATGTATTTAACTAGGTTTCGATTGGTTGTTTCAGGTAAAGTAATCTGACACTACCTAATTAAAGTATGTCTTCGCAGATGCTTTTTGAGAGGATACTCATTTATACTTAACTTCATAAACTTTAAAAAATAATACTCAATTTTCAGTTCGTATCACATATATTCTCTGAGACAAAAAATTTATGCAATGTAAGAGCATTCGAAAGAAAGTTCAGAAACTATTAGGTAGACTAACTGCAATTTATGCTTATTTATTATAGGGTAGAGGTGAAATATAAGAGCTTAACCACCAACAGTGACGTTATTTTAGGATTGTAGAGATAACTGTAAGAGTTTTCAATGTTTTCTGTTTTGCTGTTCGAGTTTGGTTAGTTACAGTAAATCTTCAGTTGCTAGGAACATCTAAGTGTATTAAATAAAAGAAATGTACTCTTGGTAATTGTAATACTACATGGCAGCATGCCTACTTTGATAACGTCATTATCACTAAGTTAATGATTAGCTCGTGAGAGCTATCCTCCTAAGAGAAGGGATACCTTTGTGGAAGCACTTTACAAGGAAAACTGGCAGAAAACCATGAAACCACTCATGCAGCCAGCGTGTTCGCGTGGAATCGAACCCAGGTCGAACTACCAGCGTTCCGCAACTTGACCGCTCGGCCACTGGTGGGTTTGCCTCATTAATGAAACTTGCTGAGTTGTCCCTTTTAGCTTTGTGTAACTCTCCAAGAGTGAGCAAATTAAGTTTTGTGAAGTTTTTATCTGTTTCTTTTCAAGCTGATTAGATTTGTAGATTGATAACTTGAAGTGAATTCTTAAGTGTATCTTTATCCATTATCTAGCGAAAAATCAGATAAGTCTTCATGTAATAATTTGAGCATTTTGTTCTTAATCGTGATATTAATATATTGCAGTTTTTTTACCCTGAGCGCTTTTATAGAATGATCGCTTTAAAACAGCATCCCCAAAACTACAATGGACAAAACATTTTTCTGTACAGTTTTCACATCATAAAAGGTTATAACTTTCCAATATATTTTAAATTAATGCAAATTTTTCTGGACAACATTAACAAGACAAGTTTGAGAGCTATTTAAAGCGATCTAGATTTTCTCTATGAGCGATGAGTAGCTTCGATAGCAACGATGAAGAAATAGTCATATTCCTGTTGAGTGTCTTCTAACTGAATGATCATGTCCAACAGAAATATTGTCCATGTCCAGAAATGTTACTCATATTCCCCATACCCAACAGAAAATGATACTTTAAACATTTTTAAAAGACTATCCTGCATTTTATCTATCAGGTTTTTCTGAAACTTTTGTAAGTCTAAGAGCATAATGGCTAAAGAATCTTAGACATATAAAAGTGATAGTTTTGTAAGTCTAATAAGGGCTAAAAAGGGAGCTTTCGCTCTTCAGAATTTCATTATTGTTTTACATTCTTAAACTTATAATTTTTATTTAATTATTATTTAGTTTTCTTTCCATTTTTTCTTTCGGTGTTATTGTGCTCTAAATTTTTATATATTATAATAGCGCTATAGTATATTTATGTCAGCTTTGTAGTATATTTTGAAGAAAAAAGAAAAAAAGTTTTAAAATATCGTAATCTGATGCTGAAGACAAGATCAATGATACCTACAACGCAATCCTTTACATCTTCAATAATTTAAAATTTTAAATATGATAGAGAGATTTAGATCTATACTACTAGTCCATTAAATGGTTTAACAAAAGAATAATTAATGAAAATATTTTGGGCATATAGGAATTAATCAAAATACTTCTGATATGTCAGATTAATTCACTTTTTTATATTAATTCTTCATATTATTTCATTTGAAACCGAGAAGACAAATTTAGCAAAATTCTGTAACATCTAAACTCAAATCGAGATAAGATTATGAGGGAACTATCATTTTTTATCAGAAGGAAACATAGCATCAAATTATAAGGGCCTCTTTTAGTTAAAAATGTCTGAATTAAATCAATTTCTTATTGTCTGTCTGTGTCTAAAGAATTTAAAAAATTCGTGGCTCACTAATGATCAATACACTGAATTCACGGTTATCCTCATGTGGTTTATTCATGATTTTCCACGTGTTTCCTTTACCCCTCTCCGCAAAAAAATGCTACGAATAAAATGGTAGATTTCTAAAATCAGCATTATCTTTCCATCTGTCCATCTGATTAGGAGCAAAAGGAGTGAGATGAGTTATAGCTTGTAATTAGTATTTGGATTTGCATTTATTTAATTACATAAGCTTGCAAAATTTGGACTGTCATTTTTTTTACTTTAACGATAGCTTTGATTACCATATAGTTTTTAAGATGAATCTGAAAATGACAGTTCTTTTTTTCCCCATCACGTCAGGGATTTTGAAAATCACAACTTTAAAAATTTATAAAAGTCGAAAAATTGTGAAAATATTAAACACTAAAATAGACCTATAACGTTTTTTCTTAGTACTATTTACCCTTTCGTTTAGCTTATACGTAGACAATGTACGTGAAATACGCAATTTTAATTCATGTGCCTAAGTTTCCTGGATGCTTTTCCTTTTATGTTTTTAAAAGTGTTCATCTCTGTGTAAAATCCAGCAACAGTCAGCCATCATTGAAGTAGTACATTTTCCATTATACTTCTTTCCATTTCTTTGATGCTTTGATGGAATCTCGAAACACCCTTGTTTAAAGCTCAACTGGCGCTCGTCCGATGAAGGAACGTCAACTTATTTTGTCAATTGGGGGGGGGGAGTTCTCGGATACTGTACACTCACTTCAAAAATAAGATTCAACTGTTATATGACTGTGATTATTTTATTAAAAATTTGCTGCAATAATTATATGAATCGGCCTTAATGTAAACAATATTAGTAATTTCGGCATTGTAATTTTTAAAAAATTGATTTTTTAGAAATTTAAAATATTATAACATGAACATTTGCTTCACGTAAAACATTTTTGTAACTGGAGCTGTATGTCTACGACCGGCGCTTACGAAAATAGAGGTCACGTAAGTACTTATTCTCTCGTATAACGTATTTTGAAGAGCTAGTTTTCAATTATCAGCGTTTTCTGATTTCTGAGGTCAGTGGCACAATAATTAGCGTGAATTATCAAGAGTTCATTGTGCTAATCAAATACACCATTATCAAGAAAACAATATTAATTTCAAGGTTAGTAAATGTTTAGTGATTTTCTTGCCATTATTCCTTCAAATTAAGCAAAATGATGCAATGGAAAAGCTAAAATAACGGAGCCGTGAATAAAATCATCTCGATCCATAGTGAATTATGAGATATATAAAGAATTCTTATTCTGATACTTTGAATATTTTCGTATTCAATCCAAGTTAGCTTTTTAATTAATGCGGTTTAGATGAGATAAAATTTATTTCATTAATGCTTAAACTGCATTGAGCTGGAGAAAACTTTAGCGAGCGATGCATTGCTTTACCTTGATTTACACTGATACGTAATTTTTGTATTTGTTTACACACAGAAATTTATGTAAAACTAAGTATTTGGGGGGTATTAGTTACATTATATGATATTTTCCTCAAAAAGAGGGCAATGTGCATTTTTGAGACACTGCCCCTTTTTTGTGGTTCTGTTTTTCTCAGCACTCACTTTACTTTTGCATTAATATATTAAATGCGTCTGAATATAAACTATAGACGCTGCCAGAAAATACATAGAACCTTTTGGATATTTGTTACAGTTTGAATGCATGCAATTATTAGCATGGAATACAGTTTTCATTTTCTCATCACATATTATGGAAGCAAGATAATAAAGATAAGAAACTTCTCAAATCATTTATAACTATTAATCTACAAAATTTTCTAAAGTACACACAGTTGTACAAATTTGAAGGGACATGCTACATGTGCACACCTGCATACCATTGCAAAAAGAATACGAGTCATCATGTTTATTCTAATATTAGACTATATTTTGTAAATTCCGATGGTCCAATAGTGTGAAGGGTTAATTGGAGTAATATGATATGATGCTTGTTAGCATGCATGACTATAATATATAAGTATGCTTCTTTCATATCTCTCGGACCAGTAACACCCTTCAGAATCATTCTTCAGAAACTACCGGTGGACGATAACGCCTTCAAGATGGTTTCATTTCCAGCTGATAAGATAATTGTCTCTCATCGTACGTTAATACTTACAATACTTTTCTTCTTAAGCACCGCTTGAATGATTTTACCGTTAGCTCGAGGCATTACCATATGTTGACATTAATAAGAAGAGAAGATAAATAAGTATGTCACGAAATGTTTTTTAAGAATTAAAACGGAAATTAAATTACTCTGTATTTTCTCGAAAGCTTTTACAAACAATGATTTTTGTTTAGCGAAGTTGAGTTCCTGTTAGCCTCCGACAATAAGTTTAGTGTACCAAAATAAGGAACAAAATATTTCCATATTGTTAGGCATAAAAGACCTCTTTCGAAATAAATTCAATATGTAGAAGCTATTATGAAGTTAAGTTATTTTAATTTAATTTGGTGTTGTATGAAAGGTGAAAATTAGACAGAAATAGGGTTAAGTCTAGCTTTACTTGTTTACTTATGAGTGTCGAAATATTCGCCATATTATTCCAGATTAGGAAGATTTATTTATAAAAATTACTTAAATTAATTTTTTCTAGATTTTACGTATTTAGTAAAGGCCGTTAAGTTTTGCAAAGCAAAGAAACAGGAAAAACTGATTGTATTCCCCCCCCCGGCTTCGAACCATAGATTTTCCACTTTCTAGCAATACAATAATGTCTTAAAAGATCAACTAAAAATTATTTAATTCGTAATTCAAAATAATTATATAAAGATTATTGAATGACATTCTAGAGATTAGATTTGTGAATACACAATACAAATGAAACAAATTCGTTAGTTAAAAGTGTACAAGTAAGCTAACATTGAAGCGTCTTACCAAGTGGTACTGTTCCACTAATACGATTTACAATTTATTATCCACGCACTTGCAACCCGCCAGTTTTCAAAAATGATGCTATTTCATGTTCCATAAGATTTCTAATTTACTTCCAGAAGTAAATACCTTTAATAGCCAAATGACTGAAAAACAATATTTATACTTCTTAACATCGTTAGCCTTTATTTAATTTTTATATTTCTAATTTATAAAATGTCTGATTTAATTTATTTGAATGTACCTAGTTTAATTTTCCCAATTAATGTAATTAATGGGAGGTATTTCTGACTCCATACATTATGTCCTTGGTGTAGGATAATTCTTGTTTTCATTACATATTCTTACTTTTAAGAAGAACTGCAAAATCACTCTTGAATTTAAAAAGTAGTGAATTCTGCCATAATAAAAATAATAAATATTTTCCTTAGAAAACTATGGAATATCTGGTTCCCTTCACCGTCAGTTTCTGCTGAGATATGACCATATGATACAAGGTCATATTGTGCAACTTATATTGTGTACATATTTCTTACTTAAGATATGTAAAGTTTATTTGAACTAACACTCTGTTCCTTACCTTTAATCTTTCCTACACTTCTGCTGTTAACATCATTAGAAGATATAAATGAATGCAGCTAAATAACGAGCGAGAAGGAGCGAATATTGGCAACATCAGCTTGCCGTTCTAGATCTCCTCCTTTGCTGCCTGCTTTTAACTTTATATACAAAACGTATGTACGGTTCATCTTTGATAGAAACTACGTTAGCAGTTGCAAAACCGGAGTCATTTTGTTCGACTTCAGATCTAAACTGTGACTTGTAAATAATTTTAATCGTTGGTTCCTGCGCAATCCGCAAGAAGGAAAAGTTAATTTAATTAATGGTTTAAACTCCTGTAGTTTCGAGCTGAAATGAATGTAAATGTTTTACATTTATTTTTATCTTAATGTTGTTACCTTGGTATTAAAAGTTTGAAAGTAAAAGCTAGGCGATCATTCTTTCAACTGTTTAATGGTTTATGCTACTCTTTATAGTGAGCTAAATTAAGATTAAACTTACAGTTCTTTAATTCGATGGTAATGGAAGAGATGATGAAAAATTTATAAAAGTTTATTCTGTAAGTGAATTATACTGTAAACTGCTAAAGGTATAAGAGTGAAATTAAAGCTAATCGTTGTAAGTTAGCTAATCATTACTTAATTTTATTACTGAAAATTCCCCGATACTGTAAGCAATATATTTTTTTACTTTTGTTTTTTCACGTGATACTTATAGATAACTTAGTTCCTAATTTATTCGGAGCATTAAACACTTGTATATAATTCATATGCTTTCATTGATGAATTTATTAAATAAATTTCTGTTTCTAATATCTGAAATTTACCGAGTCATTTTATACGAACTTTAAATTCCCCTCTCTTCCACATTAAGAAATTTAAAAGAAATCAGAAGTGTCTTTAAACATTTGTTTGTAATATATAAAATATAATTTTCGGTGAACTAAACCATTTTCAAAACATTTTCCGTTGAAATAATAATTGGAATGAATGAATTGTTACATAAAACTTGAAGAAAAGTGATTTAAATACTTTTAATAAAATTTTCTTAACTTGAAACATTAAAAGATAAAGTGCTAAAACATCAGTGTTATGCCGAATATTAAGAAATACATTCTCATGTTTTCTAAATCAAAATACGAACAGTATCTCAACTTCCCTGTTGTATCCCAGTATCTTTCAAAACTAGCAGCTACAGACATATATTCGTTTATGAATTATTAAATACTGTTTGACAAGTTCACCAACATTCAGCTGGGCGTAAAAAAGAGAAGGGACTTCCGTAAACTTTTCAGTAACTGAAATAGCTCACCAAATAGTGAATTCTTTGTCATACTGGAAAGGAAATCAATGAGCCATTCGTGTTGAATTGAAGGTCAGATAATACAAATGTTTTTAAAAAGGTTAAACGAGTAGAAAATCGCTTATCCAGACTCTTACGGAAGTGACAGCAATTCCTAATATTTTAGATTATTGCACCTTTCGCTAATGACAGTTTCGAGGTAAAAAATAATTGATTTATTGTATTTCTTAGTTATTGGAATAGTTTTTGTCATAAATGATTAAAATTGAAATCTTAGATCTACAAATGATGAGGTATATTTAATCAAAAATGTGGAAAAGGAATTTAAATGAATTAAACATTTAATGTAAAATTAAATATGTATATGTATGTAAAATTTAATATATATTATTAAATAAATTATTATATAATTAAATAAATATATATATATATATATATACATACAAAATTTATAAGTTTCATAATTGTAATTAGATATGGTAAAATATGAAAAATAATTTTTCACCGTTATCAGAATATACTTTTCAATAAGAGATTAATATGAAATCCTATGGTCTCAAAAAATGGCACATTTTTAATCAAGATTGTCGATAAGAAATTTAAATGGATTAAACAATTTATATAAATTTATATGCAATAAATTAACAATTTGAAAGATTGAAACTGAAGTCAAATATATATATATATATACCATAACTGACTAAACTTAAAATCATGGGCTTGGAAATAATGAACGTGTTTTAATAAAACTTTTCAAAATAATAATGGAATTTTAATGTAAATTATCAAAACAAAGTCTAAGCGAATTAATATAAAACCATACATGTATATAACTTTTTAATTTATTTTTTAGTTTACATTATTAATAGTTACGAACAATACAATAATTATATACAGCAAAATAAAAACATCTAATAATTACATACCACAACAATCATATGACAAAGATTAATTTTGAAAGACGCAATTTAGAGATTTTTATCATAAGCATGTTATTATTTTTAGGAAAGAAAAGAGGAACAAGCAATTAAATATGAGATTTAAAGGACTATTACTGAATAAAGTAGTAATAAAAAAGAAAGCTATTAAATCAAAATGCAAATTAAAGTATTACAGAAAAAAAGTTTAAAAACGTGTTAAAGAACCGACACAATAGATAAGCCCGTTCTTTCAAAAAATCATACCTCAGTTCTGCTTATCACATTACTGAAACAAACAAGAAAAGTAGCGACAGCAAGCACTCAAGATAGAGAAGCGGAGAAGGGATGAATAGATAATACCTCGAATATTAGGTTTAGAATAATTCAGTTTTGGTTTGAATTTTTTCCTATTGACTAATTACGATTTTAGGTCAAAAATTTTAGTATTATCGGCTAAACCTTTGTATAAGTTAGTTGTGTTATTAGTGTTATATAAGAATCACGCGACAGCGGTTAATTTTGAACAAAGGTTCTATCGATCTTCAAGAAAACAACATTTTTGTACATTTCATATAACTTTTCCGTGTGAACGAGATATATATATCAGTGAGATATTAACACTCACTCAAAATACTCAAAATATATACAGCTGTGTATAATCAGCGTTATTTTGTAGCCATATTTGGGGACGGTAAACTATTTTTGTGTTTTTCACCAATTAATAATCTAGAATTAATAAATTTTGCAAACATATAGTTAATAACATCACCATATTATTTATCACAGAATAAAAGTTAATTTGTTTTTAATTTTAGTTCATTAAAATTTTAAATTTTCAATGGCAATTTTAAAATGCTCCCTGCGTTCCATTGTTTGCTTATTTAAAATAATTCTGTTCATTGATTTATAATTTTGTTCATAACTTTGTTTTAAAAAATGTCAAAGTATTACTCTTTTGAGAATCGAAAAGGGAAAGTAACTTGATTAAATAGGAGGCTTTTGCAAATTAACGTTATAATGATATTTTAGATGTTCTTTATCTTACATATGTATATAATTCTTTTGCATTGTAGTCCATAGAGGGAGAAGCCACAGCCTCTGAATGCAAAAAAAAAATTATTGCTTCTTATCACATTATCCCTTATGTTCATTTCAGGGTCTTATATCCTGTGCCCTAAGATTATATGGGATTTATTTATATATTTGTGTAATTTAGAAATGCAATCTCCTTATTTCTTAAAAACATAGAGTTGCTAAAAATAAAGAATTAATCTGCTTTAAAACTTTGTCTGTGTTAGCAGCCACATGAAAACTAAGAAAAAAATCGAACGATTTTTTTTAAATTGTCAAATAATTCTACAGGTGACGAAAATGCTTCATTTGAAACAGCAGTTTTAGAAATATATGTTAGCGCATGTAAGTAGGTAAAACTTTCATGATGATTATTGTGATTGCTAAATGAGGATATAGAAGAACTTTCAAAACTATATAAATAAACAGGAATCTATTTAAATTTTTTAAATGGAGGTGAAACATACTATTGTGATCATAGATAAGTATCTGTGCAAAATTTGAGGAAACATGGCTCTGGAAAATGAGGACATGTATTTAATTTTAAGTTTGAACACATAGAGCCAATTAACTAACAGAGAAAATAAGCCAAAGAAAACTTTTGGCTTATTGCAATAGCTATTTATTCCAAAATAAAATATGCGTTGGCTAGTAACAAAAGCGTAATTTCAAAATCAATAATTAAAAATATATTTTAGTTATTTGTGAAAACATGAAAGAAAATATAAAGCAAATGCTAAACACTATAAAGCATCTACTGTTTATTTAAAAGTAATTTAAATTTAATTGCAAATTGTTATTCAGATTTTAAGGAAAAACTTTAGGTTTTGCAAAATATTTCTGCTTTTTGGAATTTGTGTTCGTCATTGAATTTTACAAAGTTTCTGTATAAAATTAGCATTAACCTAAAATTGAATTTTGCCTAAATTTAGCCTGATGTTTATTAGATACTAATAATAAATGCAGTGTATTTAAATAAACATAATTCTCTATAGAAATATAATAAATACCGTTTATCTCCTAATGTAAGTCGACAGATTAGGGTTTGCTGCAAAAGTACAGCTAAAACTGAAAACCCATATATAAACTGAAATTAATGTATCCCATAGTTTTCAGTTACATATTGCCAAAAATGTCAATTGTGTGTCGTTTAACTCAGTTAGATCTATCATTGAAGTTGAAGACTAAATGGCGAACTTTAATGCAGTTCACAGATGTGATGTCGTAACTGTTTTCAAGCAATCATGAGGGCGCGAATTTCTGCTCTGCATTTGTAAATGCCCTCACAAACAAAGGACTGCATATTTTGCTAATTTTAAGCTAAGTGTTACAACTTTTGTTAAACAATCTAATACAATAGGCTGCTCTTCCTTTTACAATAACTGAAAAGTATCCGTCATTCAAAAAGTGTTGCATTAAAAATGCTATGGATCGAACTGAACATGGTAGTTATCTACGAGAAGAATAACAACGATTTTAATGGTGAAATGGAGCACGATACCATTAACCGGACTTGCTAGTATCTGACAGAGCGTCTCGAGAATTGCTGAAAGACTGGGAACCGGATACAAGTCTTAACAAGTTTGATTAATATGTATTAGAATCAAATAAAATCAAAATAGTATTTTTAAATTATAATAGAATTTTTATAAATCATTTTGAACTCATATACAAGCCGATTTCTAAAATTCGGTAGCAAAGTTCGAATCTGCAATTATAAAAATTATTTACAACAATCAGTTATAGATATGCCACCGGTTGGAAATATTATCCAGTTCCCAACAGGAGATATATCTGTATTCCTAAATGGAAAATTCACAAAATATTTTAAAATGATTTATTAGATGTTACGTATGACCCCTTTATTTCAATTACTGCAGGAGGGGAACTCATTTTTAAAGAATTCGTGTGCAACAAAAATTTGAAATATTGCTAATTCTTCATTGCAATTTTGATCTTTTTTAAAATGTAAGCATTTAAATAAGAATATATTAGGTAGCTGTTACAAGTTGTGGGGCAATACTCTAAATGTGACATAGCAATCACACATCTAAATAGCAGCTTCAGAAGTACTACTACTTTTCAGACAAGAAATAAAGTTTTTGATAATTCCCTTATTATCTCAGTCAACCCATTTAAGTTTAGTAAGGAAAAAGGAATCCTATGATGGTATTTTCTAATTTCTAAATTTACTATTAGGCAAATCCCTTTCATACATTTCTTCATTCAAACTTCCTACGAGCGCCAGATTTGGCTCTCTTTGTAATATAGTGTTGCTTTTCATCTCCAGGAAGAAATGAAACAATTTAGAGAGGAATAACAATAATAGGAATGAGAGCAAGTCTTCTTATGTATAATGGTTTCTGTTTGTTATTAAAAGAATGTTTTATAGTTCTTAAACGGTAAATACTTTTGCCAAGAGCAAACTGAGTATGATAAACAGTACTATTAATCATTAGTCCAAATCCTTTTTTGCACCGTCTGCTCTATTTTACTGAGCCGCGTGGGCAACGAATGTTTTTAGTAAAATAAATCCTTTGCTTTACCGGAATGCAGTCTATCTTGCTGCTAATTGCCTCTTTCTTGAAAATTTCCATAAATCGCCGAAAGGTTAAGATACAATACACTAATAGTTGAGCCTTTTTTCTCATATGTAACTAATGTACCAACCTGTTTCCCTTAGATACTCCTCCACGAAGGGGTCTGTATAAATAGAAAACCGTACCGTGCTCTTCCATAATTCAGTTTGTGACATTTACAATTTAAACTTAGCTAACAGATAGTTTTATGTTAATTTCGTTTCTTTATGCCTTGCCAAAGGTTTATGCATACTGCACCGAAAGCTTAAAGCTAGGAAGTAATCTTAAGCATCACTTTATATAAAACTCTCGCCGCTGGATTGTTGAAAAGAGCCGCACAGCAGAGTATAAAGTTTGAACACCCAGTGTTAGCCACGTTCGTTAATGTAGAAAGTCAACTGTGTTTACATTCGAGGAGAGCTGGGTTGCAAATGTAATTTTGCCAAATACTATCTCTTAGCTACGAATTTATGTACCTGCTATTCCACATGAAGTCGAAATATTGTTTTGTTGCTATATTTAGTATCATTGCCATAAATGTCGGGAAATAACGTTCTGTGTTAGATTTTTAGTCCAAAGGGGCAATTTGCCCAGAAGGACTATTTATTTCATTTTAGCATTTTGCGTCGATGCACGATAAGCGTTGTTTCACTTTTCAAATTGTTGCCACTAAAAATTATCGCCCTGTGTTATATTTAAAGAAATTAAATAATGAAGAATCTGCGTGAACGTATGTATGTTTCTCGCATTGTGATAAAACAACGGTACCTAGAGCCATCAAAATTTGAATAACGTAATCTTCCAAAGAATATGAGCCTGTGGAAGCCCTAATCTGAATTTGAAATTTGTTTTATTATCGACTTCCTATTTTGTAACCCTTCAACGTATTTTTAATTAACAAACTAAATGATTTCAAAGCAAACAATGGCAACACTGTACGAAAGAAAAAAAATTTATCTCCAGAGAGCGAGACTCTATATCGGAAATTCTGAAGATATGCTCATTTTAAAATTATTTTATGGTACTGCTGTTGGATTTAATTTTATGGTTTAAATGTGAATAACATTATATTTAATAAATAAAGGTAACACATAAAATGTTTTAAAAAACGGCCCTTTTGGAAGTAATTTAAAATCTGAAATCTTTCGGATTTTTTACCGTTGAGTTTTATCTTGTGTTTCAAAGTAAACCTTAAGAGAGGGCTTATTTATCTAACTAAATGATTTCACTTCAAAAGATCGATCGTTAGGATGCATAACAAGCACACAAGATTAATACTTTAGTTGTTATACGTTATCAGCTCTTTGAAAAGGGAAAGTTTATGTAAACACAACGATTTTTGCCCTACTTAAAACTGTCTCTGCGTTCCCAATTTCAAAACTGAAAGGGAGTTTAAAAAAATTGATTTTTTTTATTATATATACTGAACATCAGAGGTAACGCATTACCAACAAATATTATAAGTGAGACTAAATTTTGCATGCAGATGGAAAAAAAGTTTTTAAAACTTTAATTACCAAATATGTATTTAGTTCAAGTTAAGAAAATTATGATGAGACATATATATTATGTCCCGGAAAAATTACATCCCATTTTTTCCAGTATGCCTGCTGATTTTAACTGCTGGCAGCTGTAGGTTGCCTTGTTAAGAACTGCTTTTTAGTTGGATTTAAACATTTGATATTGCTTATGTTGTGTACAGTGTCTCTAGTAACTCCTGTTGAAAGGCTGCAATTGAAGAGATAACTACATCAATACACGCTATACAGATGATTTGTTGTTACGCCGATTAGCATCCCAAACTATGATGACGATTAACCTTGTTTGAGCGGGAAGGTTAGCTCGGCTGCCAGATTGCCAGCTTTATTTCGGCGGCCGACAGCTCTTTTGCAACACAGACGTCGTTAACGATGATATTCGATATTAAAGACAGTCTTCTAAAAAGAAGAGAAACTGACTCTTAACCACGTTACTTATAGAAGAGATTAAAGATTAAAACAGTCATACAGCTAGCCGATTGGCCTAGAATAGGAACCCAAGTAGAACTAACAATGTTCAGCGACTTTACTACCCGGTCGCTTGTGGGAGCATCGATATTAAATCATCTAAATATCACTATTTACTTCCCACAATGTTTCCATCTGTGGACTTTTGAGCCATTACTCCAAGACGTCAGTTAAACAGATCTATCTTTCCTGGCGTTCATCTTGGTGCTCCAGTTTCAGTATGGCGTGTTATATTTTATGTATTATAACCACTGTCTCCATGATTTTCTTTTTGTTGATTATCATTTTAGACAGTCAACACTAAATTTTTTTCACATTTATGGGATCATTTAAACGACGATATTTACCCTAAAGAGTTATTAGTTTTGAATAGTGGGAATACTACTGCAAAACATCCGATAAGCAGATATATTTTTTCTGATGTTTGTCTTGGAGCTCTAGTCTCAATATGAAGCCTCACGTTTCTTTGCTCTAGACAGTGTCTACAGGTTTGAGCCAAGATTGTTGCATTTTATTAAATTCTGAATATTATATAGTCCAATCCAAATATCAGTCGGCTGTGTCTAGTTGTATAAATAAACTGTAAATACATATGTTTGGCTAACATATTCCGAATGCTATCTCAGGATCATTTTCAGCTGTTAGTTCGAAACATCTGAACCTACTGAGAAATTCTTGAAGATATTTCTTGGATGGCATTCTTGATTACATTTTCTAAAAATGCGTTATAAACAGTGATAAAGACCTTAGCCTGGTAAGTTAGAATTTTTCTATTATTATCATTATTGAGTACAGAGACCTAAAAGGTGAAATATTGTAACTAAGACGTGAATTTGATAAGCAAAATTAAGTTTTTCTTCAGAACAGTTTTTCGAAGAATAAGCTTGCCTTTTTAATCAAAAATTTGCTGCCATCTTAATTTCTATAAGTAAATCAAATCTTCCGATGAAAGGAAATTTCTCTTTTCCTAGCGCAGTTTTGTAAATAACTCCGTGTTAAATCTTAATGCAACATAGGAGCCTTCCTCAAAAATATATGCCCTCCAGAGACGAAGCTGGTAAAATTACCGGATACTGGTGTTTTGACACGAATTTAAATCCTTTCAAACGAGCTGGTTGCAGCATTAAAATTTTCATAAATTTTCTCATTTCTAAAATAAATATTATCTTGTTTTCCTTAGAGAGAGCTTCACGAAGGCATTCCTCCTTTAACGCGGAGAGTTCTGGTATGCTTTATTGTAATCCAGTTCAATCAAGCTAAAAATATCTCAGAAGAGTGTTTTCAAATGTTTTTATTTTCTAGGATGTATGAAATAAAAATAAAAAAGGATGTTGCCTTACTTGAACGTTTTTGAATATATTTATCTGGGTAGTTTCTATACGGTTATTATTTGTTTATACTCTTATTAAGTGTCATTTGATAAGACGTCTGCCGTTGTGATCAGTAATTTAGTTCGGCAATCCTCTGGCACTTGGTTTTCAGGGTAAATCGGGAGATTATTCTATTTAGATATTTTAGATTATTATTGTAACTTCCGCTGAAAGAAGGTGATCAATTAAAAAATATCCGAATATATTTGTTGTATTTAAATTACGTTTGCATATTTGATGGATTTTTTCGATTATTTTACTATTACAATAGGCATAGAATATGATTACTTTTAAGTTTGTCTAACTTAAAAGTGGGAAAATTTCTGAAATTATTTTCTTTATTTCCTCTTATTCTTATTCTTTCGGAATATTCTTTGCAATAGAGGATGTACAAAATATACTTTCATTTTCTTGAAGTCAAAACTTCAACTTTTAAAAGTTTTATTTCAAAAACTTCTAAAGCTTAAAAATTTTTAAATTTGCTTAGTTATGAAATGATGGAAATACATATGCCTTATGTAACGGAATACATTTACAAGTGATAAAAATGTATAGCTAAACAAGTAACACGTATTTCTACATTCTGAAGTAAGTTGTACTTTGCAAAGCTCGTCAAAATTTAAATTTTGATAATTAAAATGTAGAATATTAGATAATATGTGATTTTTATTTAAGAGTGTCCTATTTCAATAAAGCTAATTTAGGGTACTTAATGAAAAATTAGAAATATTAAGAAACCGTTAAGAATTTAAAGTTCGTGCAACAAATGCAACGTGCAACATAACTAAGCAACAATGTGCAAGTATGGAGAAACGGAAGCAAAATGAAAAAAAAAAACGAACTGTATTAAAATAAATACTCAGAATCTCTGTACAATAGACTGTATGCTTCAGAAGGCTACTGTAAATGATATAGACGATGACAAAATATATTAATAAAGCTTATTCTCACTTAGTCCCCGGAGATCACCTTATTAAATGTTGTAAAATACCTATTTTGTAGTAAAAATATTGTTAAAATTTTGCACTCTTTCTTCCCTCCTTCCACAAATTAATTTCATTATTTTCAATTTTTATGACCCCAGTTACTGAAAGGTTAAGACCGCTGAATGTTCGTAGTTCGACCTTGTTCTGACATAGGTGAATGGGCTGGCTGCCTGGTTATGTTTTGTGGTTTCTTTCATAAATAACATGAATACGATCAGTTTCCATTGCACAAAGACATTCCTCTTTTTGCAGATAGCCATCGTGTATTTTGACATATTCAAATACTCTAACCTAATCTAATCTTGAGTTTTATAATTTCTCGTTTCAAAATCTCGAACGTTCTCCCATCCAGAGCACAACCTCATACCTAATTAGGAATCCAGGATAGTCCGAACCAATTCCGGACATCTCGTAGTCCTATTTAAGTCTCAACTTTCATTTTTCTGTTCGACAGGCTTTGAAACATTGTGCGTTAAAATAAGCAAACTAGAAAAATAAGTGATTAATAACTCAAGCAGGCTCTTTTAATGATTAACCATACTATTTTCTGGTTGAAGAAATGGATTACATTGATTTAAACCCAAAATATTCCCACCCTCGTCTCCAAGCGGCGTTCCGCTGCTGCTTCTGTAAGCATTATTTCAGCCTTCATTCGGTTAACATTAAGAATTACGATTCCATGAAGCATGACCAATATCGGCTAGAGACTTGCACTCATTCACACATGCGTATCGAAAGGCATATAAAATTGCTCGGCACTTTCTTATAAAGACGTAAATCAGCTTTCTTTACCCAGCTATCATTCAACAGAGCCAAATGGTTGCTCACACTTCAGCTTGGCTGAATGAATTGCTAAGACATGTTATTTAAGCCGGCCTGAAATTACGTACCTAAGTCAGGTTTCTAGAGCATGTAATAGCAAAATATACAAACATTCGTTGCATGCAGTGTTTTGTTGGAAGTAAAGAACATATATAAAATTACATAAAATCACGCTGACGGCTGACACTTATCAACAATAACGCCATGAAGGGTTCGACAAGAGATATGTATAATAAACACGGAGCAATGTACAATTTAAATACATAAATTACTTACCTAAAGTACTGTTCCTAAAAAAATATTCTTAAAAGTATTATTCTTAAAGGTATGTTCTTAAAAGCTCTTATTCTGTTCTTTAAAATATGTTCACGTGACTGTATTTCTCAAAGAGGTACTTCCTAAATATCGGTGAATAATCGCCCTGACAAGAGTCGACTTTCACAGCACAAATTAAACTCAACAAACTTTTATTTGGCCTTCTTGGTGGGTGATAATTTGCAAAAGTAAAAGATCAATTACTTATTGACAGCAACTGCTAAAAATTATTGATGCCGTGAAATGTATAAAGAGTAAAATCAGATCATCTGAAACAAGCTGCTTTTAACCTTAGATATTTGCAGTGTCGGACAGTAATGAGGCTCGATGAGGCTTCCGAGTAACACGCAACTAATGGATCGATGTTAGAAAGTGCGAATAGCAGAACCATTATCTCTTCTCGCAACAAAACTAAAAGTTACGATAATCTATCGCTAACTTTTAAATTCTTTTAAGCAATTTTTAATTCTTTAACTTTCTAATGGAAATGTATGCGTTGTGTTCCAAGGGAAGATTACACAATATTTAAATACCTCTTAAAAAAGCTTACAGTTATTGTCACAGGATATTTCTTTTACTGTTTCCTGTCCTCAGCTGGATTTGGTAGATAAAGTAGATTTCTTCCACTGGGAGATTCAAACTGACAGCTTAGAATGGGGATGTGTAATGTCATACTATTGCTTACGTAGAAAATAGTTAAATTGCAATAAAATTATAATGAATGTAAGTTTTAAAATCAGATTTATTAATTTTACGCAGTCTTAAATGCGAAGTTAACTTTTTGAAATATGTGCATATGCATATATATGCGTGTGTGTATATGGATATATCAAGGATAAAACATTGAAGTTCTTATGATATTAAAATTTTACTTCAGCATAAATTTAAAACTTTATTATGATTTCTCGAAATTAAACGTAGCTGCTCTATTATTTTATAGTTGCATTTATAATACTCTATATAATATTCATTTTTATGCTAAAATCATAATTTAACTATTTTTTCCGTTTATTATGATGTTTAAATATATATTTTTGCTGAATCTCGGTTGTAAGACAACTTTAAAAATTCTACTCTCTGTGTAAATTCACAAATTCAAATTCCAGGTCAAAGCTGATTAATTTCCACAAAAATTATGTTTAAAATTTCGATTTAAAGCAAGAGGTTTCCAAATTCCTAACAAATTTGAAGTCGTATTAATGAATAAATGTCTAAGAGCCAGTAAAAAAGTTTAGTGATGCTAAATTCTGAATAATACAAATGAGACTGTTTTTTTCATTATAAAGGCACTTGCTTTGGATGTTCCAAATCTTACAGAACAAAATAGCTATGAAGATCTCAGTAGAGAATTATATCTGTTAAGAACAACAGAACTACTTGGAAAAAAGTTTAAAATGAAAAATGCTGTAAGTGAACCGTCCCTAATTTAAAAAAGTATAAGTGAAGGCTGTGTTACGTCCCCTTATCAGTGATAATTGAAAGAATATTCTCAGCGGAGAAAGACAATAAAAATAAGTAAACAACTACAAATTCAATTGAAAAATGATTCCTTTTCATAAAGGAAAAATTAAAACATTCAATAAAATATAGCTTTTACTATTAAGAGTTAATTAATGTAACAAAATCTCTTAAAATAATAATGCTTCTCTTATAAGACTATACAGCCTCACCAATGGCCGAGGGGTTAGGACCGGTGGATACTGGCAGTTTGATTCTGGTTCGACCCCAGGCAAATATGCTGGCTGTGCGTTTAATTTTTGCGAATTTTTCTTACTGTAAGGAGAACACGAGCTAGTTTCTTATGCAAAATCCCCCAGGAAGGCAACCCTTCCCTTAGGAGGGTAACCTCCGGTGAATTTTCCATATTCAAAGTAACCTAACCAGGAACATAAGTAATTGGCATCGTATAATAAACAAACAAAACATCTATACATAAATTGCATATGAAATAAATAAAATGTGTATACATTAATAGACAATTAAATAACTAAAAATATAATCTTCCTAGACGACTAAATGAGTTTTGACATTTTCTTTCCTTATGTCGGACATGTGTTAATTTCTCAGTTTCACGTTGAGTTCGTCTGTGATATAAGACAGTTAACATCGTAAAATGCCCTAAAAAGAGTGAAATAGAAGTTTATATAAATTCATTACTTTTTCTTCTGGATTGTAACATTCTTCTTGCAATGTGAAATATTTTTACTTAGTGGTCAGCTTGACTGCCACTTTAGTATAAACAACAGCTGTAAAGCTGTTGCTCATGTAGTAACAGTGTAGAGACCTTAGGCTGATTGGAAAAAGTGGAGAGATGTAAAATGAGCAATCGCCTTTCCCGGGAATCAAATTACGGAGCTCTGGAATACCAGCTCAGCGTGCAGAACCACTACACCACGAAGGCATGCTAGGAATACCTTATATACTCTCCCTTTTAAAGAGGGACTGGGGTTTTTAGGGGACTCAAACGCCAAATTCTGGGTGAGAAGAATCATCATCCAACACCCTTTTAGTTCGGCGCCATTGTAGAGGCAGGTTAATTGAAAAAGCCGGAGAGATGAAAAATGAGCAATCGCCTTCGCCGAGAATCGAGTCACGGACCTCTGGAATACCGGCCCAGTGTGCAGAACCACTGCACCACGAAGACACGCTAGGAAGGCGGGAGAAATACCTTATAACAGAAGACCTTTAATTCAGCCAATCAGCAAACTGCTAATTCTGATATCTGCTATCGATTTTGCGGTACAAAGTAAATTCTTAATTTACTTTTCAGACTGTATAAACAGATTGCATAATTGAACGACTTAAAAACAATATCTGTGCTTTTTATTAACTTTTATTAAGAAAGTATTTTTATCGCGAATTGGGACAAAATAACAAATTTCGCCCTGCATGCGTGAGGTAAATAGTGAAAATTCACGTAACGTTTGAGGCGTGCGATTTACATTTACAGTATCGCAAAGTCTTTACTGCTAGCGATTGACATTACAGAGAGCTAATGTATACCAGAAACACAGCATTAACCCAAATAATTAGTGTGTAACTAAATAAAAATTATTGTGTACATATTTAATCAAATTTGACATTTATAGATAGCTAAATTATAACAAATTTTACACCATTACTTTAAATTAACACTGCCATTAAACTGTACAGTGGTTTTAGGCATTATACGGTATACACATAGATACTTTTCATTAAGGAATAGGTTTTTGAAGATAGAGAGATAACCATCGGAACTGACAAGTAATAAAGAAGGTTTTATGTAACTTCTGAGGACAACGACTGTTTTCAGATTATAGAAGCCGAGTAAAATGTAGAATTCGACGTTTTGTCTTCTAGTTAGAAGTCTTCTATTTCTATGCAGTATATTTTTACGGAAATTCTAACAGAAAGTAGCATAAAAATATTTGAATACTGAGTATAAAAATAATGTAACAATTAAAAAAAATTAAATAAAAATTTATAATAATAATAATAAAGAAATTTGCAAAATTTTAGAAATCTGCTAGAATTTACAAAGGTTGTGGCTTTATTTTTAATAATATATTTATGTTATATAATTAATAACGTAACTAAACGCCTAAGTATTTACTCATATCAACAATGTAATCAATAAAATTTTCCTAACACCACATGTTTTGACTCCGTTATTGAAAGATAACTTTCTTTCTGTATTGAAAAAAAATATTAATGATAGAAAATTTTTTATTTTTTATTTCTTAAATAATATTTTTTTTATTTGCTTGAGAATATAAAGGGAATTATGCTCTCAAATAAGATTTGGTTATAAATGCAATTTCGGGTTATGCCGTTTTATTCTTTTGTTGCGCGATCAACACTGTAAAATAAAGTTTTTTTTTATGTAGCTTAGTGACATTCATTTAGTAAAGACATTTTCTCATACTTTTGATTATCAGAAAAAAAAAGTCTAGCTCTGATTTCAGTCACTTTCGGCAGTTTATGTTCCAAGTAATCCATGAAACTGTGCATCAGAAATTATGACTATTGCTTTCCTTTTCAAAAGATTAACAAATATAGCTAATATATATGAGAGAGAGAAGCTTGTTATTATGTGCTGTAGAGTGATGAGAAAATTAGAGGCTGGCCATATTTTGCGTCAGATGTCCCAAAATTTCAGTATTTACCGAAATACACTGTTGGTCATTAAAATTGCAACATCATGAAGGAAAGCAAATACAAAAAAGATATTTAATGTACGTAAACAGTATGGCATGAAGTCAAAATGATTAAATTTGTAAGCAGTTTGGGGTTTACAGGGGTGCGAAATTATTAGAAATAGCTATCAGCCCTGGCAGCTAGAACGGCCCTTACTCGGTTAAACATGGAGTCAAATTGGGCTTGGATAACAGAACTGGCAATTCATTCCACGCTGCTTCAAGTATGTCCCACTTCATCAATCGTATTATCAGGTTCAATGTTCCTTCTAACCTTCTTCGGGAACATACAAGGACCTGACTCGGAACAGAGAGCTTACTAAAGCTATGTTCACTAATTGTGGTAAGTAAACAGGATACAGACGAAGGGTATACAAAACCCTTTATTTTTCTCTATATACAATAACTTCCGTACTTCGGAATACAATGACCCGCCACTCGGGGTCTAACGTAAAAGTATAAAAATAAAACTAAACTCTAACTTAACTTTAGAATAATACACGTGGAAGATTGGCCTTATAATAACATGAAGCGTATGTAGCACAGAGACTGTGAACACTACAATACGTTTAATTTATCAAGAGGATTAAAACCTCTGGCCTGGAAGGCAAACAGCAACTGCGTAACTTCTAAGGTAAGCGGCCTGCGTTGACTCACTGCTTCCTCTCTTTCGCTTGGCAAAAAGGCCACACTTAAATACTTGGCGTTCGCCAGACAAACTTTGCATAAAAACCTTCACGCTTATAATTCTGGCCGGAAGTAGAAAATAAGAAGTGATAGTAAAGATTTAAAATAAAATAAACGTTAGTAAAACTTAAGATCCTTACATACTTCCCGCCAGAGTTAATTAGTTTGAAACTGAGGTCTAAAACGACCTTGTTGAAAACTTTTAGCTCTAGAATCTAACGCGAGGCCAACCTTTTACAAACATAACTTCGCTAGAAACTAGAAATTTAAAAGAAAGAAATTTGTTACAATAGCAGCTCCCAGGATATACAACAATCTTTTTTTCATCTGTACTGCATCTAAACAGGAGCTTTTATTCAATTCTGGTTCCTTCCAGAGATCCTTCCAGAGATCTGGAAGGAAAACTAGTTTAATGAAATGTTACACAATGACATGGCAAGTAACATATACAATTATACTGCTCTTTAACATTCTTATTTCATTCATGACTATTTTAATTATCTCTCCCCGTGCTCTCTGACACGTGTTGTAAAAGAACACCAAACACGAATGTGTTTCTGTCTACGTGTGCCACACTTCCTCCTACAATCAAAACACTAACGTGTTAAAATTCAACATAACGAGACCTCTTAACACACCCTAATTTCAACTCTAAACCCTGAGGTACTATTCTAAAAGTGGCTAACTCTAAAGTGTAGCGTCAGAGAGCCTAACTACATCATTCAACCTTTAACACATATTCGCCATGATTTAGTCTTTACAGTCACACGAGTAACAAATTTTTAACATTACTTTCACTTTTACCATATCACGGTATTTCTTAACATTTAAAATAACAGAACATATCAACATGCCGTTAATTTTACAGATTTGAAAACATACATTAGTAGTACATTGTTAACTTCTATTCTTTTCAAAGCAAGTGCCAATTCTTTCTACATTGAAATACTACATTTCAAAAAAAGTCTTTCAGACTAAAACTTCTCTCTTGCTAGAATGTTTTAAATAAAATTTATACAATAACTTTTTACAATATTTAAGTTTTTACACAACGCTATTATACATCAACTTTAGTTTTACGCGCGAGTAATTGAAAAACATAATAAGAAAATCGGTCACAACTCATTTCTCGCCCTTTTGGCGATAAAGGTAGACCTCGCATGAGGTAAAACTTCTTGAAATCTGCCCCTTGCAGTAAGAATGAAAGATTAACTTAAGTTTGCAAAGTAACATAAAATTTTACTTATCTTTGTAATATTCGGACATCCTTTTCTGGGCCCAGTCTTTAAAGGTACTGCAGATAGTAGTTTGGTTTATCCTCCTTCTTGTACGGGCTCGCCCTTCAGTGCTTTCCTCTGGAAGCTTCCGTTTTTCACCAGTTCGGCCACCCTTGAACACCTTCCTTTTCTCCTCTGCTTGTGGTCTTGGCCGTTTGAAGGCAGCTGGTCTTGGCGGAACCGGGAAACTTCTGTCGTGATCCTGCTTGGACCTCGTTGTTGGCCGTTCAAATTTTCCTTGTACTTTTTCCTCCGCCGCTGATGGCCCTTCCGCAGTTCGGCGACTTTTGCTGCCGAGAGTTCTGTCGGATGAGTAGATCTTCCGTTTTAAAGCCGGGTTATAGTTGCCGTCATTTCTCCTGGTCCTCTTCACATACGTCGTCCTTCTCCCTTCTTCATTCTGGGGGTGTTCGTGAACTCTGTTTTCTGGACGGTGGAACGGCTTCTTTTTCTTGTTACCTTCAAATTTTCCGCGGGGCAATTTTCTTTTCACTTGCTTCTGTCTCTCATTGGCTTGCCCTTGTACTTGTCGTTTTTCCACCTCTGGAACTTGTACCTGCGGTTTCTGCCGTGCCGGATCCTGCAATAGATCTGAAAAGATTTGCATTTTATTACGATCGAAGTAGGGCTTAATTTGATCAATGTTTGCGGAACAGGTTTCACCATTTCTGGCTTTTAACACTACAACAGCGTGAGTTATTTTTTCTATAACATATGGTCCTTCAAATCGTGGAAAACATTTGTCAGTTTTATCTTCTGGTGCTGAAGAAAGTGAATGCTTAATTTTTAAAACTTCATCCCCTACTTTATAAGTTACTCCCCGTCGTTTCAAATCATAATAGAGCTTCTGTTTTCTTTGTGCTACTTCCGTATTCTTTTTTGCTTCTTTTATTAGTTTTTCTATATCACCCATTTTAAATTCTGGGGCTCTTTGTTGCACATAAAATAATTTATCTAACGGTGTTATAATCTTTCTGCCTAGAAATAACTCAGCAGGAGTTTTGCCCGTTGTATCATGTTTTGCGGTCCTAAGGGCGAAAGCAAATTCATTGACATAGTTATCCCAGCTTTTATGAAAATTTTTAACATAACTACGGATAATTTTCACTATATTTCTATTGACCCGTTCCGCTATATTTGATTGCGGCCGATACGGGACCATTTTTAAATGACGTATGCCCAGTTTTTGGCACATGTCTTCAAATATATTACTTATAAATTGAGGACCATTATCCGATATAACTTTTAGGGGCGCCCCGTATTTTAAAATATATTTATTTAAAATAGAATCGGTAACTAATTTCGAGGAGGCTCGTTTTAAGGGAACAATTTCGGTCCATTTACTAAAATGATCAACCATAACAAGGAGATAGCGACTTTTATTTAACTGACTTTTTGGGAAAGGGCCCAATAAATCGATGCCAATTATTTCATTTGGAAATTCGGATTTAATACTATTTAGAAACCCGGCCGGGCGGAAATTAATATAATTAACTGCTTGACATGTTGGGCAGGACTGGACATACGCCCTTGTTAACTTTTGCAGTTCAGGAAAGTAGACAGCCTCGCGTACGCGTTGGATAGTTTTTCGAATACCAGCATGAGAAGCTAAAGGGCTGTCATGGAGCTCCTGCAGGATATTTAATCTAAGACTAGCTGGGATAACAGGTCGAAATTCGTTGTTGGAATTCGTAGTTTTTGTATAGAATAATAGACCATCTATTAGTTCGTAATGGGCCGCCCTATTTCTTATCGCCACAATATCTTGGTGGCTAAAATTTTCAGGATCCTTCAAATACTCATAAATACTTCCAAACTCAGGATCCTTACCCAGTTCGGTTATTACAGTTTCTCGAGAATTTATTGTACACGCTGTAAGCATTGCCATCTTTACGGTATTGCCTTGTTCGTCTATTTTAAACCTTGATAGGGCATCTGCTACGATATTTTCCTTTCCAGGGGTATGCTTGATTACCAGATTATATTCTTGCAGCTTGAGTGCCCATCTTATTAAACTTGGGGATAAATTTTTCCTTGAGTACAATCTAGTTACCGCCGCATGATCAGAGTATACTGTTATCGGCGCCTTTCCAAAATAGACTCGGAACTTTTGCACTGCTAACAGAACTGCAAGTGCCTCTCTCTCGGTCGCGGAATAGTTTCTTTGTGTTTGATTTAAAGTTCGGCTAAAAAATGCAACGGGCTGCTGATTTTGCGAAAGTACCGCTCCTACCGCATAATCCGAAGCATCCGCTGAAATTTCTAAATTCTCATCCTTTTCAGGAAATTTCAACACAGGGGCTTGCGTTAATGCTTGTTTTAATTTTTCGAAAGCACTATTGGCTTCGGCCGTCCACGAGAATCTTGCCTTTTTTCTTTTTAATTTTAACAATGGCTCTGCGATAGCCGCAAAATCTTTTATAAAGGACCTATAATATGAACAAAGTCTTAGAAAAGAAGAGAGCTTCTTTGCCGTGTTTGGAGTCGGATACTTTTGTACAGCGATTATTTTTGATTCATCTGTCTCGATCCCTTTTTGAGATATTTTGTAACCTAAATATTTTAATTCAGGGGCTGCAAATTTGCACTTTTCGACATTAACTTTTAGACCGGCCTCATTTAATAAAGAAAACACCTGTCTTAAATCCTGTACATGTTGGTCGAGCTTATCACTAGTAATAATGATATCGTCTAAATAGATAAATGTGGACTTTCCAAGAACAGGTCTTAACACAATGTCCATGCATCGCTGAAATGTTGCCAGGGCCCCTGAAAGGCCAAACGGCATACGCAAAAATGCGTAAGTGCCAGACTTGGTTATAAAAGCAGTCTTAGGCACGTCCTCAGGCCTCACCCCTATTTGAAAATAACCAGTCGTTAAGTCTAAAGTCGTCATAAATTTGGTTGATTTTATGTTCCTTAAAATTTCTTCTATGATCGGTAACGGATATACCGGATATTTCGTTATGGAATTTAATTTACGGTAATCAATAGCGAATCTCCACCTTTTTGGATGCTCCAAAGGATAATCATTATTTTTCTTACATAAAACCACCGGGCTAGCATAATTACTTGAGATGGGCGTTATGATTTTTTTACGTAGCATATCGGTAATATGCCATTCTATAATTTTTTCCTTATTCTTATCATACCGGTATGGTTTTTGACGAACTGGCATTGCATCTCCGGTGTCAATACTATGGTTAGTAACCTGAGTAAATCCTGGAATATCACTAAATAACGAAGCAAATTCACTTACCACTTGTCGGATTCTATCTTGCTCGTCATTAGGCAGGTGGTCAAAATTTAACCTTGGCGGTTCAACCTTTTCTACACGCACTGGTTTCATTGTCAGCTTAAGTGACGCTTCATTAAAATCCAGTGTAGCTTGTGCGTCTGAAAGAAAATCTATTCCTAAGATCAAATGTGCTTGCAGATTCTTTAATATAAAAAACATCACCTTTACTTGTTCGTCCTTGATACGGATATACAAAGGTACTTTACCTACGCACTTACATTTTTCTCCTTGCGCCGCTAATACTGTCGTATTATCCGTATTATATATGCGGTATTTGCGAAAATACTTTCTAAAAAACACTTCTGCCACACAGGAACACTGCGCGCCGGTATCCGGGAGTGCGGTGGCCGGGATATTATTCACCAAGACTTCAATCTTCGGAAGAGTCAAATTTTTCACCATTACTGTATTTAACTTGTAGGAAGAGGGGTTTTCGTGGCCTTCGGATTTCCGCACCCTCTCATCAGCAGAAATCCGTTTTAGTTTAAATTATTTTTCCTTTCCGTGCTTTCCTTCTTTTTCCCCTGGCCTTGAGACTTTTTTCCTGGGTTGCTATTGAACTGTCGACGTTCGCCGGCTGTTTTTGAATGCTCGGGTTTCCTTGCCCACTGATTCGCTTTTTCTCCGTAGCCATGTGCTTGAGTTTGTTGTAGTCTTGGCGTACCAAATTGGTTTCGCTGTTGATATTGGCGTCTTCTTTCGACGTCCGCCGTTCTTCTACTTTCAAACTGGATTGCTAGCTCAAATAACTTTTCCAGTGTAGTCGGATTTCTTAATTCAATAAAGTCTTGCACTTGGGGCAGTAACCTCGGCACAATCACTTGAATTATTTCAGGATCCGGACGGTTTCCATACAAGAGCTTGAAAAAGTGAATTTTTCTTAAAATAAAGCTCGAGAGGTTTTCGATTCTTTGTTGATATATGCTGAAAAGTTCCGTTTCTAATTTCGCACGATCCCTTACAAGAGGGAAGGCTTTTAGTAGGGCAATCTTGAAATTTTCGTAAGTATAGGTGGGACTTCCTGCTTGACCCAAGAGACTTCTGCCTATACATTTGAACTAGTTAAGCGCTTGGCCCCTCAAAGCGCTGGTAGGTAACTTTTTGAAACTCGTGCATGGGGTAGAGCATGAAGTGGTCATCCAATTTTTCCAAAAAAACTGGTTACCGGTGAGTTTCCGTTAAACGTTGCTTCTGGTTTCATCGAAGCGCGCATGGTCTGGACGATGTAACCAAATCCTTCCAGGGCGGCAGCTGGCATTTCTGGATTCTGAGCCGTTTCTGCAGGCAGCACAGGTTCTTCTTGAAACTCGGCCATGGTTACTCTTCTTCGTTGGGCGCCACTATCAGGTTCAATGTTCCTTCTAACCTTCTTCGGGAACATACAAGGACCTGACTCGGAACAGAGAGCTTACTAAAGCTATGTTCACTAATTGTGGTAAGTAAACAGGATACAGACGAAGGGTATACAAAACCCTTTATTTTTCTCTATATACAATAACTTCCGTACTTCGGAATACAATGACCCGCCACTCGGGGTCTAACGTAAAAGTATAAAAATAAAACTAAACTCTAATTTAACTTTAGAATAATACACGTGGAAGATTGGCCTTATAATAACATGAAGCGTATGTAGCACAGAGACTGTGAACACTACAATACGTTTAATTTATCAAGAGGATTAAAACCTCTGGCCTGGAAGGCAAACAGCAACTGCGTAACTTCTAAGGTAAGCGGCCTGCTTCGACTCACTGCTTCCTCTCTTTCGCTTGGCAAAAAGGCCACACTTAAATACTTGGCGTTCGCCAGACAAACTTTGCATAAAAACCTTCACGCTTATAATTCTGGCCGGAAGTAGAAAATAAGAAGTGATAGTAAAGATTTAAAATAAAATAAACGTTAGTAAAACTTAAGATCCTTACAGTATTATCTGGAGAAGGGTGGCGTAATAGTCTCTCAGCAACCAATGACCAGATATTTTCAATGGATGACAGGTCTGGAGACCATGCAGACCAGAGAAGCAATCGAATATACTGTGTATCAAGGAAGGTCAGAGCAAGACGTGCAACATGTGGTCTTGAATTATCTTGTTGGAAGATGGTGCTTGACAAGCCTAGAATATAGGGCACAACCACTTGACCTAAGGAGTCAGAAATGTAATGATGTGCGTTCAAATTCCGTCGATCCGAACTAGAGATGGCTTTCGTGTACCCAATGGCTGCCCAAACTATCACACCAGGTGCAGGGCTCCTATGCCGATATCGAAAGCAAGCAGGCAACGTGTGGTCTCGGAACCTCCAGTGACATTTAAAGCTATCAGAATACTGCACGCAAAACCGGGATTCGTCTGAAAAGACTACATTGTGACACTCCAACCTTGTCGTTCGGCGCACCAGAGTTTTCGTCTCTCTCTAATGCTGCATTGTTAAGGGAAGCCGAAGATAATGGTTGCTGCAAACATCGACACACTGTACGAGCGGATATTGGGAGTGTTGCAAATATGCCTATTTCCTGACTAATGGTCCGTGAGGCGGCTGTACGGTTTTTCAGGGCTGACCTCACAATATATCCCTTATCTCGGAAATTATTCATGGGAGGGCGTTGAAATCATGCATGCCGTTTAGTATAACCCTCAACAACCCACTGATTCCCTATTCACATGATAGTGATTGGATGTCGACCAGTGCGAAGGACGATATCACGGAACGATAATCCACACTTTCCATAGGCAACAACAATCCTGCCTCTATCGAAATCCGACACTTTGTGGTAAACATTTCTTTTTATTATTCGAAACATAACACGATATTCTGAGCAAACTTCGTCCTTACAAAGCACTTTTCGAATGAGAAATCCACTGCACAACTTTTCTTTTATGCAGTGCTTCAGATGTCGTTTCCCTCTCCTGCGTCGTCTAAATGCGCTGAAATACTAATCATTTGCATATCTCAACCTCTTCTTCCTTTCATGTGATTTCGAAGTTCCTCAGATCATTCCTTCCTGGTGTTGCAATTTTAATGGCCAGCAGTGTAATATTGCTTAACCTTTAGAAAAATTCAGCGATAAAACATCTAGAAGTTAATGCGCACAAGGTGTCCCATGCATCACAAATGCACAACATAACACTTCTGTTCTCATAAAGTTTCCAGCCTCACCCAAACACTACAGTAAGTACTCTAGTTAATGTACTCTCAGGAATTATTACATTCAGACAATAGGTGTATAACTGGGCAAGAGGCTGATTTGCGGCGATACGACCCACAGTACGTATGCTCTTAACTCTTTGAAAACCGAAGTCTTCGCTAACCTGTATGCATAAAATACCAAACCGCCCGAAAAGGTTTTCAAGTGTTACAGCAATTCCCTCTCCTCCCCATCCATTAACCATGAAGAAGAGTGAAGATTTCAAATGACATCGTTTCTACTTCGTAACAAATCAAGATAAGAAACCATAAATAAATCCTTTTAGGACAAGCTGTCTGCAATAAATTGAAACAATGCATTTGGGGAAATTGCACCTGCTACTGCATACTTTAGGGGAGAAAACAACATCGGAATTTCGGTCGATTGTGGTTGCCTGAATGAAAGGCCGCCTGGCGCGTTATGCTCTTCAAACTGTTAAGCTAATAGGAAACTGTTAAGCCACTGGAAATTCAAACTATATACGCTGTTTCTAATATATGTATCCAAATGCTAAATGGTGACCTTTCCAAACGCTAAATGGTGTCCTTAACGGAAAATGCACATACTTGCTTGAAATGAAATACTTACTTGAATGCTTTTTTGGCAATGGACAAGCTTCTCAGTTTCAGTGTTCAATTACTGTATATTATCTTTAGTTATCGAAAACGTGTATAAAAATATTTTAAATATAGTCAAGTTTAGATAGGTCACAAACAGCGTGATACCGTGATAAGGGATTAATATTGTGGTCGTTATTAATGTTATAAGTTTAATTGTATCTTTAAACATAGATATAAGGCAAACATTTTTAGAAATAATCGTTTTTAAGATATTTTTAAATCTCTTTTGATAATAATTTCACAAAAAAAAATATTTTAAGGTAATTTCCATTGCGTTCAGAATATGCATTTGATTTTATGTTCTCACGAAATCAGCTTTCAAGATTACTTAATACGTACAGAATTTTGGAAAAAGCAAATACAAGTTGATTCTAGATATGTTTCATCAACTAGAGATCCAACATGTTCTTCAAAATAAGGTAGAAATATTTTTAGAAGCAATTTAAGCTTTTGTATGTAAAAATATTTTCTAAAATTAAAATCTAACTTTTTATATTGTCTTGTAGAGTAAAAATTCCTAGCCAGTGAAATGTAAATTATGCTTTAACAAGTCTTACCCAAAAAAGTCTCTATACCTCGCAAGATTCCACCAGTAGCCAAATAGCTGAATGACTGCCAGTGACTGCTGAATGTTAGCAGTTCGAATCCCAAGGAAACAGATTAGCTACATGGCTGGTTTGCGCAACTTTCCTAACGGGTAACTAAATACAAACTGGTATCACTCATAAGGAAGGTCTTTCAGCTTTGAACTCGCAAGTTTTTTGAAAAACAAAAGTGTATATCAATCTACTGATCTAGAAATACATAATATAAAAAATTGACTGCTAATGCTCTATAACTAAAACTTTTAAACATAGTGAAACATAACAAGATTTGGCAATACAGCGCTACTTGGTCACAGTCAAAATTTTCATATACTTAGTTTTTGAAAATGTTAAAAGTCACCAAGGTGATCATTGTATCACCAAGATTGAGTATGCGAAAGCACTTGAGGGCTATCTACCGAGATGAAGAAATGTCCTCGTAGAGGATTTTTCGAAGGAAAATTAGTTTGTATAGACAACATGGGGAAAACCATGGAAATGGCCCAAGCCCATTTGCCGAGATTCGAGCCACAGACAGAAAACTACCAGTGTTCAGAGACTTTACCATTCAGCCGCTGGTGGGTGCCAATGTGATCGAGTCTCGCGACAAAAGCATAAAATTATGATTGAGGAATAACAAACGAATTTATATATTTTGGCTGTCAACACACAGGAATTTAAGATGGAAGGTTAAACAGACTTGATAAAAATTTAATCTTTGAAAATTACGTCAGAATGCAAGAAATTTCGGACATCATTTTGCTGTGAAAAGGTATCGTATGCTCAATTATTATAGTAAAACAGTACAGACGTTATAATAAATGCGTTGATTGAGGATTTAACGCATCGCACAAATGAGGTACAGTAAATAATAACACTAGCTGCAATATGCGAAATAAATCTAATTATAAATGTCAAACGAAGAGAATAATAGATGTGACTTCATGTTTCAACAACACCCTTCTTCGTGAAGCTTGACTTCGCAACCAATGAAGCATGTAAATATTTACTTTCTTTTTTAAATTCTCAAGTTAATCCTAAGTATTCCGTTATCTCTACAAGTATTTTGTTTCCTCTGCCGACGGCAATAGGAAATCTGGCAACCGTAAAATTTTTAAAACTGACATCTTTACCATTCCATAATCTGATTCAAAACTTTAAATAATAATGTTCTTCCCTTTTATTTGTAACTCTGTACGCATTATTTAATAAACAACAACTGCTTTTTTAAGTAATTATATTTTATCATAAAAACAGTATTCAAACGTTTTAATAAATTAATACATCCTGAGTCAAACTAGCATTGTTTAGCGGCCTTATACTCTTGCCTGTTGTCTGGCATCTATATTTTATCCCTAACTATTCAAAGAATAAAATCTACAAGTTCTCCTATCTCTTAAACTTTCACTTACGCACCAGAAACGACACTCAGCATTAAGCCCAACTAAAAAGGATGAAACACCTCTAACATCGACATAGTTTCTCGAGCAGTAATACTAACTCAACGATCTGGCATCAGCTTAAGTTCGTGAACTACAGTATTTGCTCTCAAGAAACACCGATTTGCATACGTTCTGAATTGGACGCGGTACCGTAACAGAAGCCAACATAAAAATAAAGGAATGTAAAAAATTAAAATGTTACTGTTAGGAACGTCACATTGTAATTCTTTTCAGTTTTAATTGCAGTTTAAAACTAAAAAGTTTTAAACTGTAACCTTTGCAGTTTATATTATTTTACTTACAGAAAAAAGTGTAATCCAGGTTTGGGGATTTTTTTAAAATTCGTTATGGACTGAGTCCCAGTTAGCTGTGCTGTTTGGAGTTCTGCTACATTACTACTGTCCTGCTACATACTGCCTTCTGCGACTTTATCTTCATGCGATAATTTGTAGGTGCTTTGTTTTTTAAAGCGATGTTTTCAGCTTTGATTTTTACTGCGCTATTTTTTAAACTGCGAAGTTTTCGAACCGCTTTATTTTCAGTGACACTGTTTTGTACCACGATGTTTTAGTACTATGACGTTTTCGCCTTGCTTTGTTTTCTCCGCGAAGCTTTCGTCAACGCTGTATTTGCTGCGAAGCTTTCGGCGGACACCACGTTGGAGGGTAGGGGGTATGTAATTCAAGACTTATACTATCTAAATATTATCTTTGCACAGATACTTAAATTTAATTCGGAAAAGGCTTAGTCTAATCCAATTTTACAATGGTCCACAATGAAAATTTTACTTACGTTATAGAAATACGGAGAATCTTCAATTATGTTTCCTTTAGCCAAGAAATACTTCACTTCAAATAGCAAGAGTATAGTTATGATGAAGTTCGCTTTGAACAGAGTAGCCACTCAAGATTTAAAAAAAACTCCTACAAATCTACAGCATCATTCAGCTGAAAGAGACAGCATAATTCTTTAAAAAAGTTACTTAATTAAAAATATTGTACCAAAGAAGTGCACTCAATTTGTCTTCGTGCTTTAAAAACACGGGAAATTTCATAAATAAAGCATCATGGCGGATTTTACAGAAGCTTTTCTAAAATGGTTTCCTTTCCAAATGCTAAATGGTGACCTTCAACAAAGGGTGCTCGGTAATAATGAACATTTAATGACAGTAAAGTTGAATGATCCTTTTTCCATGATGATGTGAACTAGTAATTTTCTAAACGCAAACCAACAACAGTAAAGTGTCTGCAGAAGTAAAAATCAAGTAGTATTCGGCTTGTTAGAATGTCAGTCAAGTCTAGTTACAGTGAAAGTCAGAGTTAGGTTTGGGCATCGATGGGTTTCTAAAAAGCCTAACATTCGTCTGGGGCTGAAATTTTATGGTGAAAGTATGTACCGTGTTGTATTAAATACTGTGTATTCTTTTGGTATATATATATATATTGTTTCATAAGAATCAATAGTAAGGTTAAATTAAATTAAACTTAAAAATTTGAATAATCTTACGCAATTGCTGCAAGGAATGAAATTGAATTTAACAAGCATTCTCTTTTCGTATAAAGCAAGTTTAAAGTTAATTAAAATTTAAGTTTTAAATTATGAAATTTTAATTGCATACAAATAAATGATTAATTATTCTGCGAACTAATTTACAATGTCATTTAAATTCTGAGAGCATATGTAAATTAAATGTAAGTATCTAAAATCATGAATAAATATATAATATTCCAAAAAATTAGTTCTAAATTAATCCTATAAAATTAATCCTATATATATATATATATGAATGCAATATAATCAATAAAAAATAAGTGAGTGGATTTAATCCTATTAATTAAAAAAGATCGCTGCGTACAATAAGGAAGATTCCGGAATTTTAGTTTGCTTCTTGATATTGGCTGTAATTGTCATTATGACTCATATTCTCGCTTGAATAACAATCTCTTTAGCAGAAAAAAAATAAGATTTTATAAAACGTAAATTGGGTATAAGAAATCTGAGGAGTCTATTCTGGCGTATTTGGGCATCGATCATGTCCGCCTCATAATCATTTACTGTAACACAAGACTGAACATTTCTGCAGGAAGTGTAATACTTTGCTCGTGATTTATCAAACCTTTGCCTTAATTTCTCAGATTTAGTTGAAGACTTTCGGCTGTTATACAAGCGTATACAATTTATTGAACTTCTTTCAAATTCTTAAAAAGTATTCTGGGATTTTTCTTCTCATTTAAATGCTCATTTAAAATTTTACACTGTTTTTGCAGTATTCACAAATTACTTATTCTAACAAATACTACATGCAAAATTTGCATTTTAGTGGTGCATAAAAATGAAATCATTTGAAATTAACATTATCAATGCCCAACTCTCCTTTTGACAAAACTTTAGGGCATCTCCTTCAGCTAACATTAGTATATCTTATACAGCTAATATTAGTCTAACATGATCATTGCCCAATTCTCCTTTTGACAAAAATTTAGCATATCTTATACAGCTAATGTCTCTTTTTTGTCCATAAATTTCAACAATATTATTTAGTCTACCAGGTCATTTTTATGCGAAATTCTTACTATTATTCTTACGGGAATTTCATGTTAAGCATCTAGAGTAACTCTCCAACTTCCACCGTCTTACGTTCTTACCAGTAGCCTTCACTGCAAATAAATATTGTGTGACTCACTACAAGTTACCCCGCCTTCAATGCTGTTGCCATACTCTTTAGTCTTCCTTCCTGCTCACTCCTCTACACATCGCATCAAGAAGATAGTATGAATCTTGATATATTACAGTCGGAAGATTGTTACGTTTTCTTATTTTTAACAATTACCACCTTTAAATATATTTCCACAAGTATTTAAATTCAATACAGCCATACCTTCTAAAAGATTTGGCAGCCTTTATTATTCGAAATTCAGATGCAATTTGATACATGTAAACGAAATCATTTAAAAACAATTATCATTATTCAATTCAGTTTTTGACAGAAATTAGGAAAATATTAGGCTATCTTGACCCATTAACTTCTTTAATAATATTCATACTTATTGTCATGCATGATCCTCTGATCTTATCTAAAGTAACTCTCATCGTCTAAAAGGAAGAGAATTACCACCATATCTTTTAGCCTTCATTTCAAACAAATACATATCTTCCTACAGACAGTTAAATCCCACATTGTGCCATATATTCTAAAGGAATTACATTGTAGAATCCGATTATTATAGATTATGATTCATACCTATCCTAATGCTCTTAAATACTTGTTACTAATAGGCCATTCTATTTGTTGTGAAGAAACACTCACTTATTTATTGTAAAAGAAACATTTATTTAACTATATCGGTTTGTTCTCAAATACTAATCTGAGTGTTCGTTAAAAAGTGTTTTAAATATTGTGTAAATAATTATGCTCAAATTCGGGTACTCGTACAGCCACCCGGTTTAAATTACAGAGAGTATTGGATTTTTCGCAGCAGGAAACCGGAGCAATTAATGCTGACTACTCTATCGCTGGGCCTGGGTTCGAATTCCGGGGGGAAGTTTGGAGATTCCTAAGTGTCTTTGCCGTATGGGGATACTTAAAATACCAAGCCTTCCAAATGCCCTCTCGAGAGGTTTGGATTTAGGGAAAGAGGCCCGAGAAACCCTTGAATCTGCCTCCTGGAGGGGATTCTCCTTCAAAATTGGGACAGATCTGGGTAAATTTGTACTGTCACCTGTAAGTTGCCCAAGGCCCATGCGAGCGATAGATGCGCTCCTTCTCACTTTGTCATGATAAAATTCGTGGATCAGATCTGATGTTATTGTGACACGAGTTAGATAAATCACAAAGCATAAAAATTTTGTTCTACACTATAAATGACTTTTAATTATTATTGATGTTCTCTTTTAGTTATATTCTTTTAAATGGAATATTGGAAGTAATCATAAGTTTCGAACCATGAACCTTTCATTTGTTAACTGGACGGACTGACCACTTATATCAAGATTGTTCGTCAAGAAGGAATACGATAATTCCTCAGAAATTTAATCGAGAAGAGCATATGTTGTGCTACAGAGTTATAGGTTTGTTAAAATCGAATCAACTGAAAACATTTTGCATTATATCAACAACCATCCTAAACATTACCAGTGTATAAAATAGTCTTTAATCTTAGTTCCAAAGGTCATATTTCTTATTCCAAGTAACATTTTGAGTTCATCCGTACGTTGCGCTAGATGAATATTATTTTTAGACATAGTAGATCGATGAGAAGATTGACACTTATTAACATCCTGCCAAAGCATTTAAACCCATCTAGTAAATGCGTCAGATAGGAAAGACAGAAACTAAAGAATCTGAGAATGTCTTTATTGACCAATTGAGGTAACGTTTTCTAAATGATTAATATCTTTCAATTTATATTTTTCTGATTCTCTGCTCGTTGAAAATTATGCAAAAATAAAGAAAGAAAATAAAAAACGTAGAAACCTCTACTTTAGGGCCATATCAATTAAACCTTTCTGTCTAATTTTTTTCAGAATTTCGCATGTGTACTTTGAGCCTACGACAGCCGCAACAAAACTCGGCCTGGGAGTGTACAAGCAAAGCCCTCATTCGGGCTTGAACTTAAGAGACTAAGAATTAAACTAAAACTAAGATTAACTAAAGAAATATAGCCGAAGCTATCAAGATTCTAATCGAGTTGGCCCCTTAACTTATTTGACTACGAAGCTTAGCAAGGGCCTGAGTATGGCCAAGCGTAATAACAGCTTTGAGAGAGAGAGTGGCCAAAAAGGCGGACGCGCGTGAATCAAAAACTCTGATTCTCTCTGACTCTGTAAGTAACTTCGTGGTTTGAGTACCGCTCCTCCTCATTAAATATTCAGCAAGATTCCAAAACTACGTTCTGGCTGGAAGTAATAAGTTGAAGTTAAGAATTTGACAGGAAAGGAACTTAAAATTTAACTGTTAATAAAATTAACATAATCTTTACACGCTTAGCAACGAAGTCAATCCTTACATGCTCAAGTCATTCCTCCCTTTAGGCAGGTGGCCTTTCTATGCTTTGTTGTAACTTATACTCCTAATCCTGAATTTTTAGAGATTATACGGTGTAAATTCGAGTTCCGAAAGCATGACTTGAGCAAACTATTAGGTTTTTCTAATTTATGAAAAATGAAAAATCAACAATGCCGCCAGAATTCGAACCGTGGATCTTCCAGTTGCTAACTGCAGTGGTAATTACTTACATCAGGAAAGTACGCACGGATTAAACAATTCTTAACATTCTCTCTTATATGAAGAGTGACTGGGGAGATATAAGAGACCCAATTGATCAAATATAGTGATAACGTGTTTATCATCCAGATTTTAGTTCCTAGTAGAGATTGTTACACATTTCTAATCCAAGAAATATGCAAATTCAACTATTCCGAATACGAAACCACGTATATTTGAAGTGGAAACTAGATGGCATAACTTTTTATACCATAAAAGTACGCGCAGAGAATTCTTTGCAAACCAGTGTAAAATTTAGACGTGTTGTTATAGTTGAGAAAAAATTATTTTAGAAATTGAAGCGACAGTCTTTTGAAAACTTTTTGATCATTTATTTGATATCATGAATCAATATTTTTAGTAATGCGCTGGCCTGTTAAATAAAAGGAAGGGAGGTATCGCAGAAGAAAGAAAGAGAAATGGATGGAGTGACCCAGAAAATCAGCTGGATATTTTTTCACGCTTTCATTTGAATGGAATACTGGAAAAACAAATGCGTTCGCCGAAGCAAAACGAGAACATCTACTTCGTGCCATTCGGTAGCTAATCATTTGATGAGCCCAGAAACTACTACCTTCCGCTTTCGTGATACCTTTTAAATGACGTGGAAGGAAAATGTATAATTATTTGATTATTGAGCGCTTAATTTAATATAGACTCATGTAGAATTTTGATGAGATCTTATGTTTAATCCTCGCATCAGCAGAAAAATACTGATAAATATTTTTGAAAAAATGTAATTAATGTTGGGACTTCAGAGTTCTCAAAGTCCACAAATTTTTAAAAAGATTCGAATTTCAAAAACTGTATAACTCGCCCAATAGGGCGTTAGACCCAAAGGGCTATTAGTCTCAAAACGGCATTTTGCATTGTTTCACTTTCTGCTTTTGTTCACTTTTCAAACTAATGCCACCAAATATTATCGCCATGTATTATATTTAAAGAAACTAAATACGGTACTTAGAGCCATTAAATTTCGAATACTGTAGTCCAAAGGAAAATGGGCACTTGGAAGTTCGAATTTGTTTTATCATCTATTTCAAATTTTGTAAAACTTTAACGAATTTTTGATTAACAAACTCACCGATTTCAAAGCTGGCAATGGCAATACTGTATAGAGACATTAGGTTATTTTGAGGCTGGAGACATGAAAAATAAGCAATGCCCTCATTGAGACTCGAACCTGGACCTTTCGAATATTCGCCGAGTGCGCTAACCGTTATACCAGGAAAACATACCGGAAGGAGGGAGAACTATCTTATATACTCCCCCTTTTAAAGGGCGACTGGGGATTAAGGGGCCCAGTCTCCAAATCCTGGTAGTGAAGAATCATCATCCACCACTTTATTTAGTTCGAGCGCTACTGTAGAGACATTAGATTATTTTGAAGCTGCAAAAAGGAGAAATGAGCAATGCCCTCGCCGGGACTCGAACCTGCGCCTCTCAAATACGCGCCCGGTGAGCTAACTGTTACACCACGAAAGCATGCCGGAAGGAGGCAGAAATACCTTATAACTGCATGGAAAAAACATTTTTATCTCAAGCACACGAGACTGTGCATCGGTAATTCTAAAGATATGCAGTTTTTAAATATTTTATGATATTGCTGTTGCATTGAATTTCATGTGGGTTAAGTGCGAAGACATGATATTTAATAAATAAAGGTAACACACAAAACGTTAAAAAAGGCCATTTTGGGCTTAATATAAAATCTGAAAGTTTTCAGATTTTTTCAGATGAATTTTTTTAGTTCCATAGCATCTGAATCAGCAATATACCTACACCTAGTAACTTAAATATGTTCAGTTTTTAGTAGCTTTTTGAAACATTTTTAAATAAGCAACTTTTGAATTTTTTTAATTTCTGAACAGAATTTATTATTCAATGTTTAGCGTTTTTCTGTGTTAACTTTTGAAATAATATTCCGTTCTGTATATGTTTGATCTAAAAACATTCCGGATAAATGCACAAAAAATTAAACGTGTTACTCAAATTGTCTTTATTTATTTATTTGTTGAGAAAATGAAACACGAGTTTGAAGAATTTCAATTATTTAGTTTATTAAAAACTCCATTTACGTCCTCTTAAGTCTTAATAACCATAGGTGTATTTTTAAAAATTTTATTCATAAGTCTGTTTTATTTTAAACGAAGTCTTGAAATTTTGCTTTGATTAAAAACGTTTCGTATCAAATGATTTATTCCATTTCGTGATTTCTTGATTTTTGGTTGGTAAAAATTTGAGCTGTGATGGTTTTTATGATAAAATTTGCCAAACAACTATATTTGAAAAACGTTTAAATAAATATTCGTTAAAAAATCTTATTTTCGTATTTTGCCTTAATATTTTGTCTTTTCATCTTTTTCTCTTGAAATATTCTTGAGGAATATATAAATTCAAAATAAAGAAAATAACGCTTTATGTATTAACAATAACTATGAAATTAAACCCATTCCATACGTGATTTAAGTCAATGCCGATTTCCTAGTTTCTAGCTAGCGAGAGTGCAGCATTCATAAATATATTCATCTTTATTTAGAACTATGTTGAATTTGGTCTAAGACGGTGAATACAAGTTCATACTCTTTTCTTCAGAGAATTTTATAAAGATAAACTCTCGAATACATAAATATCATCAGGAAGGACTTTTATATAAGGATACGTGGATAATTATATAAGGATACGGGGTTTCAGGATACGGGGGGTATTTCTGGATACTTGGGTTTCTGGCACTTTTCTGGGTGTGACTCTAATAGTAGATAGTGAACTGTGTATTTATGAGGCAAATATCATTTGCCACGATTGAAAATCCCAAGCCTGCCCCTGCTGTCATGGCGGCAACAGACTGTCTGTTAGAACAAAGTTCAGTAGACAACATACAGTGCAGTAATCTTGGAACCATTGATAACAATGCTATCTGAGAGTGTAATTTTTCTGATTGTCGTACTGAGAGATTCATACAGACTAATCCATTTCCTGAAAGCGATGATGCGACCTTTGTCAGACTCATTGGACTGTTTGCTTTCCATGATTAAATGGGTCCTTTGGGCATTTTCATCTGCTAAGCAAACATTGTTACATAAGCAGACCTTATGTTCCAGATCCAGTCTGTAATGTTTTCTCATTGTAAGTTTTCTATCATTTTCATGCCTAGCTAAGAGATACTTATTTATAAATTCTTAAGACAATTCGGCAATTTTTTGTTAGAGTGCAATTTTAACTTTTTGATTCACTTATGGAAAAAACCCAAAATGCTTTCAAATCCCTAAACTTGGGAACTATGCAATTAATTTTCGTAGCAAGCTGGGCTCTAGGCAATTGAAAACTTTGACTACAGCAGCATTTTCTTTTCGATTTCTTCCATAAGTAACGTCTTCCACTAGGCATCTTTAAATATGAAGAAGATTTTTTTAAATATTAGTTAGTAGAATCATTTCCTTTACAGGGCTTATGTCTAACGCTTTTCATATATCCTAATTTATGACATGAATCAATTATTTGCTAGTTCATATCTATTACAATAGTATACTATATAATGAGTTGAAACTGTATATATATAAGAGAGTTGAAATTTCTAAATGTAAGAATGAAAGAAACAAGCATTTCTTTACAATTTCAACTCTATTAACTAACAGTTGAAACTGTAAGAACAATATTTTTTTTTCATTCTTATATGGAATAAATTTCTTTTCGTTATTTGGATGATTATTTTAAATTACTAAGCGAAACTATTTTCTTTCACATTTTAGACACTCGTTGCAGTTCCTTCAACTTCTCCAGCAGGTCCGTCTACTAATAACAATACTTCGACCACCACACCTGCACCTCCTTCAACAACTACAGTAGCCAGTTCTTCTTCTGCACCACAACAAGTTATCAACAACGACCAAATGGACACTTACATATCCAGCATCATTGAATCACCGCCTTTGCATTATATCTCTTATAGTGGACCAGACAGTATTATTGGCTATAAACCACCTTTTGACAATCAACCGTTTGATTTACAATCATCTAATTCGGATATTCATGGTAAGTATTTCTTTTCATACATTCACTGATGAGTCGGATCTCATGCAAGTGCATGACACGTGCGACGCCTGAACCTCTAATTATGTTCTATAAAGGAAGAAAGTTTCCTGAAGGTTTCCCGAGTTAAAAATGAGAAAATGTTTCCTAAAACAAATTACATATTAAAAGATTCGCACTTCATATAAGCATTTATTATACAAAACGTTTTGCTTCAGAGAAGCGATTAAAATGTAGAACACAATCCTTGATATGCTCGTGTACCAAAAGTCACTGGACATGTTAAACATTCATGAAAAAATACGCTAACTGCCCTATGAAAATGCATTTTGCACCCACGTTCATGTCCAAAATTCGAATATTTTTGGCAATATAAAATAATTATTTCAATATTTCATAGGCCCGTTACAGTTGGCCCTGCATTGCCATCTTAATCTTCGGATGATTTTTAACAATATTGTACTTGCTTAAATGCAATTTAAATACAATGCAATTGCTTCATTACACGATTTTTGTATTACTAAGTGTTCAGTATGGCCCAAAAATAGGAAAACGAATTCTGTGAGCTTGTTCAGAGAATGCGCTAGGGGCCGTTGTTATACACCAAGGACTTTAAATAGATGCGTAATTAAAAATTCATGAAGTCCACCGAACGAGGAACCAAACAGCCGGGTATAAGAAACTAACCAATAGCTCAGACAAAATGCCGTAATAATGGAACTTCCTCACACGGCCTGCTGTGTCTTGTAGTAACGTGACACTGTGAGGTTTCCTTTCCTCAGACATGGTACTATTGTTTGTTAACATTTTCCTTTAATTTCTATTGTGACATGGAACTCATTTTATAGCCAATAGTTCTTCATGGCGTTTCTAAAGTGAATTGGCTATGGATATGGATGCCATGAAACCGTTCTGCATAGTAATGATCCCTTTGCATATCAGCAGTGATGCTCCCTCTGCGCATATATAAGGATCAATAGTCTCATTCAGGGCTAATTGGACTTCATCTGTAAAAAGGATATTCAACATTTACCTTGGATATTTATCAGATATATTTTTCAAGGCCTATATGGCGAATCCTTTATCATATGTCTGCAAATGAATTACAATCGCAGCTTGTAGGGATACAGTTGCAACATGTCATGCAAAACCCACACCACTACAATATTTGATAGACTCTTAGTTTTTAGCATTTTCTTGAATATTGCTAATGCTACTAACTGCTTGTACCATCGGATCCCACTTGTATTTACATGGATTCAACTCACGATGGTGCGTCGAATACATTCCTGGATTCCTCAAATTACCGAACAAGAGGTTTTAGCGCTGTTGCAGTCATTGGGTTTCAACATGTTTTCAACTGCTTCTGTATACGAAACTGCCATAAAGGTACCTACCACAACGGATTCCCCACTCAGAAGGACAAACTTACCAGAAACACCATATCACCCAAATTGAATTTGTAGTAATTTATTTGTAAAATATGGTCTAATAAATCTGAAGTTTTGTAGGCATACATCTACTTTTCAAGCTACTCTTATTTAGATATCTGGACTTCCTACGGTGCAGCACTACCAGTCGGTAGATGTTTTAACACTTTGCGGCACAGTGTGTCCGGTCTGGACGCACCTAAAAATTTCCCTCTGTTCGCACAGAAAACTTTAATGAAAAAGGATTTATATGTTACTGTAAGTTACTCTGAACCTTCCTTATTTATAGTAGATGGCAGCTCAACACAAAACAGTCCATATATTTTAGCCATGTTTAGCTTTTTAAGACCCTCATTTTTCAACGAAATCTTCCAGATTTTTTTAGGGGATAAAAAGAATTGTTTGAACAGAAATTTCTATGTTATTTTTTGGCTGTATGCTAATCTCCTTGTTCTATATTAGTTTTAATTTTTTACCTTGAAATCTTGCCTAAAATCAAATGGCGAACCTAGGTGTACTCAGACCGGGCTCACCGATAATCTAGAACAACTGAGAGTCTGTATTCTTTGTTTCTCCGCATTTCATCGGTCATTTCATTGACAGCAATGCTCGTTTCTGCACTCTTTTCGAAGCTCTATTCAATAAGTGTGCCGCTTTGGGCACATCCACAGAATTAAAACAATAAATGCTATCTTCACAAAATTTTACTTGTGTACTTCTCTGGGCCTAATTAGGCTGCCTATCTTTTTTTGCCCTTGTATGGCCATGTACTTTGCCCTTGTATGGTTTTCGGAGTGTAGCTTCAGATAGTTGCGGGATCCGGACGATACCCGACTAGTCTATGTAAGCCGTCCGGGTGTCCGGACCTGCTCTCGGACCTCGGTGACAGACACAGACACACCGGGTGAAGACCCGGTGTGTCTGTGTCTGTCACCTGCCTATCTTTGTTTTATCAAAACTCCGACTTTAAAAGGTAGAGTGCTAGAAAGGGTTAATGGGAAAAAACACCACATGAGTTTTTACGCAAACTACATTCATTTATGGTAAATCGTTCATTTTTATGAATTGTTTAAAGTCTGGTGATTTTGGTGTACCCTGCATATCACTTGTTAAAAATACTTGGATACACGGTATCTATAGGTATGTGCTCCAGTTCCTCAGTATATAGCCGTGATGATACAGAAATCATTGACAATGAGATTTTGGGCAAGAAATTCTTTTTTCTGTGGATTTTATCTGGATTTTATCTGCAGATTAGTAGTCTATATTTTTAAGTATCGCCTATTTTTCTCGAAAGACTAGTTGCATTGTTCGTGCATTTGCTTTGTTTCACATGAACTTTAAGTAGGATCTGAATATAGGATAAATGAAGAGCCTGTTGTAGATTCCTTCCCCAAAATGAGCCAATCTTTATGAAAGAATTCTGTACATCCAAAAAATCAATTAAAAAAGTATCGAATATGCCAGTTATTAGATATCAGCATGAATAATTAAGAAATTTTGATGTATTTTAAGATTGCTTTTTGATTTAAAATCAAACTAATTTGGAAATTTTGGGATAACAAAACTTTACGAAAGTTTTACAGAATACTGCAAAGCAAAATAAAAATTTAAATTTTTATTGAACATTTTGAGCATCAGATATAGTTTCAAGGAAAGCGAGCTCAAAGTAGGGCTTATATTTTATAGGAGCAACGGGGGCATATGCGCTGCGCTTCCACCTTCAAGAGGATTCCAAATCCTCTAATAATATTGAAAATATATAAACTTTTACTTCACTTCTAGAATATTTTCTGCGCTGAAAAATTTAGAGTGGTTGGGAAGAAAGAGTTAGTCGTTGGGAAGAAATTTAGAGGGAACTGAAAAATTTAGTCTCGAAAAAGGTTTTTCTAGGGCCTCTAGTGTTGTAAATCGAGACCTGGCTCAATGGCTCGTCTTACAAAACTGGAGGAACACTATTTCACATCATTAGGGAATATTTTGGCAAAGAGGCGACCCTGAGAGTCACTTGTTTGACTGCCCAACAACAGATTGACTCCTCTTAAAAAAAGCTAAGTTTCCTAAAATATGCAGCAATAAAAAATTAATACCTAAGAAAATTCTAAACATGGTGGAAACCTTAGCTTCGGAAGATGAATTATGTGCAGCAAATTAATATTAATAATGAAAGTAAAATGTATCATGGAAAATGCCAAACACTCTATACGATTAGTTTTAATTAAATTATGCAATACTCTGAACTATTCTATGTACCACAAATAAAAAACCAATTATTAACTGCAAATGAGCGATTAACTATAAACTTTGCTGCTAAAGCTAAATATAATGCTTAATAAAAAATAAATTACATAATGCAAAATACGCTTAAAAATTCTAATTATAAATCACTGTAAATTCAAAATTAAGTGTAAAAGGACAGTAACTATGTATGTATATTGTAGCGAAGTGCTCTGCTGCGGTGGGATAGCTTCCCAGCAAAGCGGGGTTAGGGTTGCCAGAAAGTTATAGGGAAAGTAAGGGTTGCCATATTTGGAGCGAAATCGCCCATTTGGCGACAAAATTGACGATATGTCATAGACTGAGCGAGATCATTCTAGAACGAATTCCTACCCTTTTTCTCCAGAATGTTCTAGAAGGCACGTCAAAAGCTATATAAACCCTGGCTATATGAGAAGTAGCAGTTTATCGTGACGAGTATCTTGAGCTCAATGTCGTGTTTTGAGTTTAGAGATTAGCTTGAGAGCGATCGACCGAGTCGGAAGCTATACTTTAGTTCTTTGCCGTGAAGCTGTCTTCGTCGTTATAGCCTGAAGACTGTGTCGCTGATAGTTTCAGCGTGTTTAATCGTAGTTTTTTTTTTTTTTTTTTTTTTTTTTTGTTGTTGTTGTTGTTCTTGGTACGCCTTTAAACGTGTCTTTGAAACTCTCCTGTGTAATACTGATAAATTAGTTGCGTTTGTGTTTCTTCATCAAGTGTTGTCATCGATCACTCTAAATCCACGAACCCGTAGAAAGCAAAAATATTATATGTGTTATTTTGTAAAGGTACAACAAAATTACTGCAATGTAAAGTATCAAGCAACCAGATAATATTGCAACAATATTATGTAACAATTATAAATGTAATTCCATGTGAATATGTCGAGATGCCAATAAAGTATCCCAACCTAAGAAGAGGATTCCAAATGAGCCGCAGGCGGTGGAAGTGCCAGCAATGTGGAATGGATCAAAAGTTTATACTTGGTGGACTCTAGTCTGGAACCCTGTACGGTGCTTGTTTTTTTTTAGATAGTTAGTATATGGAGACAATACCTGCTTCACCGTTTGGAAAATAACTGGTGCCCTCTATATTTCTATGCCAATTTAAACATCACTAATGAAATATTATAATATATAGGATTTCGTTTACCTTATTTTTAAAGAGAAAAAGATTTAATGATACATTATTTTTGAAAATGTAATTTACCTCAAGGAGGTGCTTTGAATTTCCGTATATCGTTTTCAGTTATTAATTTTGAAAATTATTCCATAAGTATGTTGTCTTTTGACTAAGATTTATTGACTTCACGATTTAAATATTTTTACTTTGAACAGCATTTAAAATATGCGAATGAAAACCAGTGTAGTAAACAAAGATGCATTTCAAAACATATTTCTGAATAAATACGAATGTTACTGCGAAATAGCATATTTTATGTAGATTTCCTGCTTTCGATATTTTTTAAGTCATCGAAAATAATTTTGAATCAAAATTTTGAAGTAGGCCTCTTACTACACTGGTGTGCAAAAATTAAGGACGAAGTCGACAAATTAGCATATCAGCTGAACGAAGAGGCAGAGCGGACAGAAAGACCAATCAGGAGATTAAGTAAGGTGATGTACGGTAGCACATGCGCAGATATGCAGGTAGACGTAATGGGGGAGTGTCTGAGTAGTATAAAGCATGTTGTCGGTGTAAGATCAGTATTTCTGGCAAAGAGATTGCACGCCGTATAGCAGTTAAAATCACACCGAGTTGCTGCCTCAGCGAGAAATGGCGAATAATCAATCTGTTAGACGACATCTGGATGCTTTTACCCGAGGTCGAATCATTGGGAAGTTGGAGGAAGGCCGCAGTGTGACAAGTGTGGCTGCAGAGTTCGGAATTGCTCACAGCATCGTTTCACGACTTTGGAGACAATTTCAAACTACAGGAACAGCTATCCGGGGGTTTAGTAGTGGTCGTTCACAAGGAACCACACCCGCAGATGACCGGTATATTGCCTTACAGGCCAGAAGAAACAAGCGGCAGACAGCGGGAGAAATCGCTAGACACACGACACAGGCGACTGGCGACCGATATCGCGTTTTACCGTGGTCAGAAGACTGCACGGTGGTGGTCTGTTTGCACGACGCCCTGTACGGTGTGTACCTCTAACGCCTGCCCATCGGAGAAGGCGTTAGAGAGACAATGAATGGGGACGAGTGTTCTTTACAGATGAGAGCAGATTCAGTCTGAGTAGCGATTCTCATCGCATACTCATCTGGAGAGAGCGGGGAAGCCGCAATCATCCCTCGAACATCATTGAAAGGGACATGTCTGACGCAAGAAAAGAAAACTTTGTATGGTGATTATTGCCACGATATATTCAAGATCAAAACCTTGGCTTGCACAAACCCTGTGCATCGTATTAGCCAAATGAAGAATATCATTTTACAAAAATGTACTTTTATTTACAGATCGCATTTGCGTAAAGCTCTCCGTACTAAATCTTAGTTTTCTCAGAAACATATGGTCGGTTCACACAGAAAGCATATGCACAATGAAAATACTGAGCTGCAAAACGAGCATCATAATGTTATGGAAAATTGTTATGTATTGCTTTGTTGTGTACAATTATTATTTTACTGTGCATAAGGTATTCTTAGAAAATATATTATTTTATCACTCTTGTTCTATATTAAATATAGAATACTATAACATATGTCATTTACAATTTGTGCAATACGACATCTATACTCTGTAAATCACATTCAAGAACAATTTTTGTATTTACCAGAGTGAACATAAAAATACAACAATTCAAAATACAAGTATAAAATGTTTGCTTTGTGTTGTTAATAGTATGGCAAAAACCTATCTTATTTCTAAGGTCCTGTGGCTTATATTATTTAAAATTAAACAAATACAAATAAGTAAGTAAACAATCTAACGTTTATTCGTGGTGATTTTGATACGAAGTACATTTCGGAAGTGCCATGATAATAACAATATTTATTTATAATGTTAGGAGGTGGCTTGTTAGCATAATTAGCAGAAGTTTCACTATAAAAATAGCATACCTTTAAATTAATTAAAAAGTGGCGCCCCCATACCCTTACTGAAGTAAAATGAAATTATCTCTTTGAACACGGAACTCTTGAAATATATATGGTTTTACGCAGAGAACTTCAACAATCAGGTGAAGTAACTGACATTCAGAAAAATCGGTGGAAAGAAAAAAAGTCAAAGTGAAATGAACTATGGTAAGGAATCGAGGACGGGGTCAGGTTACAATTTTCCCCCTGGACAGCAATTCCATCAGGATGGTTCCGAACTTCCAACTTTCCGTAGGCCTAGAAAACAAAAAGGTCAGGACATTCCTTTTCAGCAAACAGTCTCAAATTTCGGTGTCCGTTCGCCTCTTTGAAGCTCTCTCAGATCATCCATGAAGATGATAGAAGTAGGTAGCATTGTCAGGACTTGTATGTCTTTTTATTTGCTTTGGAAACATGATGTGTCCTGAATAGGAACTGGGAGCTTACTCAAGCTATGTTCAAGTATGTGTGGAATGGACGACACAAGCAGGAAAGGTTTACTTTACCCTTTATTCTCTATAAGATTACAGGTGTTCCGGCACTTCGGGATACAGAGGCCAACCACTTGTGGTCGTAACATAAGAATATAAAACTACTAACTAAAATTCTAAATAAAAGCTAGCTTTGAATTAGTTTACAAACGCCTAACACTAAGTCTGACTTTTTTAAAAGGTTAAGTATGTAGTACGCAAACTGCTGAAACTACAATACGTTTTAAATATCAAGAGGATTAAAACTCTGGCCTTAAGACAAGCAGCAACTGATTGAAAACTTGTACAGAATGCAGTGACAAGGCGGCTCACTTCCCCCCTCTCTCTCTAAATCTTGGCAAAAAGCCACAACTTAAATACTTGGGCGTTAGCAAGTACAATTTGCATAAACAAGTTAATGCACTTAATTCTGGCCGGAAGTGGAAAATAAGAAAAGATAGTAAAGTTTTAAAATAAAATAAACGTTAGTAAAACTTAAGATTCTTACAGCATATTTTCGAAATTCAGACCGCCGCTGCTACTCTTCAAGCTGTTCAGTTGAGTTGCCATTCTCCTTTTCAGCTGCTCTCCGTCTCGTGTCCCAACTGCACAGCACTGTTTTGTACACAGGCGAGATTAAGTACTGTAAAAATTAAACTATTATTTAAATATCAAGTTAAATTACTGAAATATACACATTATAAGTTCTTTCTTCAGAAGAAATAAGTATACGTATTCATTTTCAAGATTGAGTTTCTTTTATAATTGATTGACTTTACCATGTCAGAAAATATGAATTCGAGAAACTTTAATAGAAAGAGGAGTAAATAAATTAAATTACCTTTATAAAAATTAAAATTAGCACACCAAAAGGGCAGCAGCAAAACTTCAAAATAATTAAAGTTAAATGTTAAACAACCTTAAGGGTCAGAAACAAACAAGTACAAAAACCAAGTAAAACTTATGTCCCTAAACACAAATAAAGTTAAACAACTTCAACTTAAGAAAACTTTTAAAGCAACCAAACTTAAATTTAAAGTTTACAAAAGTTACATTTTAAACTTACAACCAACTTTAACCAAATTAAAGCAAAAATTAATAACTTAAGACTGATTACTGAGCAAAGCTGAATAAGAGTACATAACTTAAAACTTGAAAATAATAACAATTAATACATAACAAATCCGAATTTGTTATGGAAAATTGTTATGTATTATTTTGTTGTGTACAATTATTACATATTATTTTACTGTGCATAAGGTATTCTTAGTAAATATATTATTTTACTGTAAACAATAAATTTGTAATGTTCGTATTTAGGAATTAATGTATAATATTTAGTATTGTGCAAACTTTTCGTTCAATTACGGCAAGCTCTTTTAAGTTTGCCTGAAAATGTGTTACAGTTAAAACGATGCGGGTGTATTCCCGTTTCTCACGAGTTGGCTTCTTGTGGGGGTCAGGGGTCGGACTGCACAGTTGCTTTTTCCTCTTTTCGCGGGGTTGACCACATGTTTGGGATGTGGAGGGGAGAAAGTATTTCGGCCTTTCTGAAGTAGAGAACAGGGTGACGTATTTATTACCTACTGATGTCGCAAGTTTAACTGAATTACGATTGAAAACATTCCTCTGTTGCGTGGGAAAGAAAGGGTCTGTCATCATGTAGAGAGTTCTGAATTACTTCGAATTCTAGAGGCTTTTTATCGCCTATGTTCTAGTTGGCCAGAGAGGGTCCAAGTTTTGCTTAAGATTGGCTAAATTTATTTTTATTAATGTTTGAGCCAATAGGGAATTAGAGACATTTACGTTGTGAGCATCTACCGAGCTTTCTTAAGCCGTTGAACGGTAGGACGAAAAAGATTTTTTCGGTGAGATTTGGTCTAGTTTTGATCGACTTCTGAATAGAGCGTAACCCGGCGACCCTTTGTGGGCGACCGCGGTTACGGTTAATATTGTATATCTCCGAGGTACTGGCTGCGTGGACCGGTCCGAGCTCGTCGCGGGCTCCCTTCGGATATACTTCGGCAAAAATTGACGGAAGATTTGGGGCTAGGTCCAACGTTTTCCCTGACCGGCAACTTTTGTTTGAGAAACATGTCTCTGACGTTTTCCACTTGTGGAGGAGTCTGAATTGCTCGCGCTGAAGTTCCAGTTTACTTTGGAATCTATCGAAAGAGGGAAGTCGTCATCTCCTGATGTCTTCTGTGGTCTGCTGTCTCCAGTTGTCTGTTTGCCAACCTGAGTGTCTCGAATTGACTGTGGTTTTATCAACTATTTCAGTCACTCAAACAATTGAGGATACACCTTACTTTCACTTGATAAATCCAACTTTCAATGGAAATAACACATTAACTAGAAGAGGAAACGCGTTTTTATTTTCACACGTAACAAAAGGGTTAAGTTACAGTAAAAATAACGAAAATGAACAAAAAAATATCTAAAATTAAAAATTTCACTAGTATTTGAAATAAACATAACCAGATCTTTGCCTCAAAAAATTAAGGATACACCAATGATATTTTTGTTATATATCACATACAAAGACAGTGTCAATATTTGGTTGCATGTCCTTTGGCTTTTATGATGTCCTCCAAACGTTTTGGTACTGATTCGATCAATTTTTTTGTGGTATCTGGAGATATTTTATCCCATTCTTCTTGTAACACTTGCTTAAATGGGCTTTGTTCCTAATTTGGTGTTTTCGGACTGCTATTTCGAGTGTGGCCCACAAATTTTCTATGACATTGATGTCAGGGAACTGTGGTGGTATTTTCAGTTGCTGTTTACAATGAAAAAGACACCACATTTTGACATTTTGGGTCGTGTGTTTGGGGTCGTTGTCGTGTTGGAATATAAAATTTCCATCTAAACCCAATTTTTTTGCACATTTTTAGGATTGTTGTGGATTATATCTACTATATAAAGCTTATGATCCATTATGCCATCTATAAAAACTAAATTTCCTACCCCATTTGAAGCCATACAACCCCAAACCATGACGGAGCCACCACCATGTTTAACTGTAGGACATAAATTTTTTGGATCCAAAGCGGTGTTCGGCTTTCTCCAAACGGTACGACGACCATCACTTCCAAAAATGTTGAATTTACTTTCATCACTAAATATAACTTTCTTCCAAAAGTTATCTGTCTTCAATTGACGAGTTTTTGCAAATTCCAAACGCTTTTTCTGATTTTGTAAGCTTATAAATGGTTTCTTTCTAGCTACTCGACTGCTATATCCAGCCTGTCTAATCACATTTCTCACAATTTCAGCACTTACACTTCTGCACATTATTCGAGAAGTTTCTTCAGCTAGTTTGACTGCACTTAGTTTAGGATCAATCTTGATATCTTTCAAAATTTTCCTTTTGGCTACATCACTCAGAATACTTTTCCTTCCTCTTCCACTTTTATTTTCAATTAATCCATCGCTTTCAAATTTTCTAATGATTTTCTGTACACACGAGTGGCTTCTACCGACAATTTCAGCTATTTCACGATAAGATTTTCCTTTCTTAAATAACCTTAATATAATTTTTTTTACATCAATACTGGTCTCTCTCCGAAGAGCCATTTTTCATTCAAAATTGCTACTTTAAATTCACATAACCAACATCAAAAGACAAAAATAACAGTCGAAAAAGTTTAAGATACAATTGCCCAAACTTAGATTATGATAGTAGCAAGCAGGAAAAAAATCTAGTTGTAGTTAAACAAAAATTTCATTGGCGTATCCTCAATTTTTTGAGGTAAAAATCTGCTTATGTATATTTGAAATGCCTCTGAAAATTTTTATTTTAGAATTTTGTCGTTGATTTTTATTTATTTTTACTGTTAATTAAACCTTTTGTTATGTCTAAGAATAAAAGTACGTTTGCACTTCTAGTTAATATGTTATTTCGATTGAAATTCGGATTTGTCAAGTAAAAGTAAGGTGTATCCTCAATTGTTTGTGCCACTGTATGTATCGATTGAACATTGTTTCTGACTGCAAGAGTCTTCAGACTTGTTTTTTGGACAGCGATGAAATAGCAAACCGTGACTGTCTCGAACAATTGCCAGATTTATTGTGGTTATATCAACTAATTAAGCATCAACTGAATATTGTTTCTCATGAGAATATTCAGATTTTGGGTTTTAGAGAGCGATCCTTCTCTGGTGTCGATATTTATGTGTTTTAGGTTTTAGATCTGAATTAGTTTTATTTTTTGTGAGACATAGCAGATTGGTGATTTGGTTGCTGAAGTGCATTTCGCATTTTGTTTTGATACATTATCTTTGATTCTAACAAAACATCAGGGAGGATATTTTTCTTTGATTTCTTTGATTTTAAGGTGTTAAGATTTTGATTCCGAGAGTAGTAAGTACTTAGTTTTTAGTTTTAGTTGAGTTTTTTTATGTCGTGGCACCAGAACAAGAAGTTAGTTAGCTTAAAAAATAAATGAAAAAAGTAATTTTAATAATTAATTTTTTCTACGTAACAATAAGTTCTGCCATCTGTTGAACAAATTAACAGCCTATTTCCGACACTTTATTGGAAATAGAGAAATCGGTATTTGCATAATAGGAAGATGTTCAAAGGCAATATGTGGCGCTTTATGATGAGTGCCACTTTGTTTTGGAGACAAATGACCGTGCCTAGATGTGGAAGCCTTCTGATCAATGGCACAATTCGCCACTGCAGGGATTATGATCTGGAAAGCCATGGTCTGTGACAACCAATCTTCTTTCGTATTAGTAAATGAGATATTAACAACTCAATGGCCTGTGACTATGATCCTAACAACTCACATATTTCCATTTTTGACAGGGAATTCAGAATAGATATCTAACTAAGCAAGATAACGTCTAACTACACAAACATAAAATAGCCTAGAATTGCTCACGTCATGTTTCTCTACTCTGTTGAATTGTACACCACTGAGACGTGAGATAAAAGTTGAAATTTCTGTGTCCCCCATGCCGCTGTATTTATGATATGCAGCAAGCATAATGTCCAACATGAGTGGGCTCATCTGCTTCAGGACATGATCAGGCACCTGCTTAACTCAGTGCAGAAATGTATATAACAAATTCCTCTGTAAGTGTATTCTCTGTATTCTCATGGCTGCTTAGGTTTTGTAATCATACGTGTTGTCTATTATTTCTGAGCCTTAAAACTTTGCAGCAAAAATTTTAAATGATATTCATAAATGTTAGATCTATTAGCGAGATATCAGATTAAAACAAAAATATTGAAATACATAGTATCAGATTATTATCTGACACTATAAATTTTATCGAATACTAAAATATATAATATCAGATTAAAATCAAAACTCTAAATCAGAAAGAACTGGATTAATATACGCACAGAACCCCGTACTACTCTGAAGAATGCCCTGTGACAGCTGTAGGATTTCAAGAATAAGGTCTTAGCATAGTTATATACATAAACAACGGGGAACTCCAGAAAGAAACTTATGTATACATTGTTTCGCCTAACTTTAAATTCTTGCTAAAAGACTCTTTATTATATAATGAAAGAAAGATCGATCACTTGTGCGTTAAAATTTATTTTGGGTACTATTTTCTTAGAATTTATGTACACCTGAAAAGAAAATGCTGAAAATAATTTCAATATAAATGAAATCAGTTCATTTTTTCCAAGCAACAATCAATTCGTAATTTTTTTCCCAAACCAGAAAACGAAATATTTTAACACTTCTGGTTAATATGCATATTTACAGAGTCTTGATTTAAATTTAATTTAATATAACAACTTTTTCTCAATATCAATATAAAAATTAATTTGGCAATAACATACCGTGTGTCAGTTATCCTAAAATGAAACAAAAATGTTGCTAAAGCAGCTATTTATTTAAAATTCTGACATTAACGAAACGTTTTCGACATACAGTTTAACAATATTTGATCTGTCAACACTTTTGTACCGTCTGTGCATACTCCAATGTAATTATTCCATTTAAAAATTCAGTTTGAAAAATTCGTCATCTTTACTATATTTGTCTTCCTCTGTAATATGTTCTTCCAAAGAACGACAAAATGACAATTCGTCATCGAAATTTTCTTTATAAATATGTTTGCCATATACTACCAATTGAATTGAGCTATTTTTGAAATATCAGATGTTTCTTCCGACAAAATTGTAAATTTTGGGCTTTCTTTAAGTGTAATACTAAGTTGCTCGAATTAGTTTTGCTAATTTCAGAAGTTCTACTTGTGACAGTGCTTTTGACAAAGGAATTTACCAAATTCCATTGCCATATTCACTTCCGAAAAATATTTCTACCAGTTTAATAGCAGCATGTAATTCAAGATCTTCTCCAACGGTACGCGGCTTTTTGTTTTTAGCAATCAGATCTGAAACGTCGAATGGTGCAAGTAAACAGTCTTTGTTAACAGTCCTAAATTTCTCAAATATTGTTTTTGGTCATTTGAAAATTTTAACAGTCATTCGAAATAATCTTTTAGTTTGTTGACGTACAAAGGATGCTTGGATTCAAAATGCCTTCTTAGTTTTTGATGGTTTCACATTCTCCATAGCCAAAACGTTATTGCAAATTAAACAAACAGATTACTTAATTAAATTAAGCAAAAAATTAAACAAAGTTTGATTATTAGATCCTGTTTAAAGAAATTTTATAACGCTGCCATATGCGTCATTATATTGTTATTTAAACTCATTTATCCATGGGTAAAAATAATTTTTTCCTAAAATATAAATAAAATGAGATCTTTCACAATAATTATTCAAATAAATTAAGAATAAATAAAATAAGATCTCTTATAATTATTCAAAATTAATAATGATTATTAAAGTAAATACCAACCTCAGTCGAGTAAAACAATAAAATGCAATAATATATTTTTCTTACACTTATCGCGATGAAATAGAAATAGCTGACTATACTGAGAAACTGACTACACTAGTCGTAGTGATACCGACATTGTTCTCGGCACGCCTGTCTGAATCAGAACATTTAGTACTTTTTACGTTTGCGGCATGTTTTGATAATGAAATAACTTATATGCTGAAACTGTAATGCGACCTCTCTATTATAATACGCTTATTGGTATTTTTCAATATGTAAATATAATTTACAGCTCAGTTTGGACAGTACTACGATTTTATAATTGTTCTGAATAGAAAATACCATAAATCAAAGATAGCGATAGAACTGCTACTGATGTTTTTTTCAAATTCATGTATTTCATGTTCTTTAAATTTTTGTCATTCCAACATTTTACTCTGCTATCCCATTTAGGGATGCGACGCAAATTTAGGAATTTAGATATCCGGCACTTCAGTTATCCGGACTGCCAGTCATTTCTAGATTAAGTTAATTTAAAATATTTGTTAGTTTATTTACGTCTTGTTGATTTAAATAGCGTAAGAGAAAAAATATTATTTTCGTACGAGTGAATTAATATATATCTATATATTTCTTTGTTATAACTAAATCTATATGCTTTTGAACTATAAAATTAACTTAGACGCATTCGTGCTACCTAAAATTTGGCTCAGAATATTTAACAAATATGTAGCATTAAAAACGTTAATCAAGAAATTATCAGTTACATAATGTAAATAAAAAAACATTGCACTATATTAAGATAGAAAAGACTTAATTATTCGAGGCTTTGTAGTGCATTTTTTTCTTTAATCATTTACGCACGATTCTCCAACAAAACTATAAGGCGAATAAAGTAAACACAATTTCATATTTTATCAGAAAACGAAATTTACAGAGACCTGGGTGGTATGTTAAAAAGTACTGAATATAATTTCATTATATAATTTTATCAGCAAACCTTCTATATTTTGTTTTACAAAAGAAATTGCTGTCTTTTTAACTGGGCAATTTTTATTGAAATACAAATATGTAGTAAACGGAAAGTAAATCTCCTTGCACTATAATTAGAAAATATGAATTTAGTCGAAAGAAAACAGTAGTTTAATTAGAAAAGAAGAGAAACAAGTTAATGTGACAATCAAAATCGCAATAACAACCTTGTATTTACCGTACATATATTAAAACACTCAATCGATTTCGAGGGCAGCTAAAGGTCCCTCCTCATCAGGAGAACGAAATTAACATTTCACTATATTACTATTTAATATATGTACGCTAAATACAATGTTGTTATTGAGATTTTGAGAGTAGTTTATTTGCTAGAATTGCCTGATTATCCAAATTGGCTGTGGTCCCAATTAGCCTGAATATTTATAGTTTTAGTATATATTTATTTTGTACCCATCTGACATTCCCTGTCCGCTCCTTAAGATGCTGTCCGTAATCCTACAGTCTTCTGCGACTTTACTTTAGCAGCAACCAAGGAGGGTAAATAAGCTTTATTTATTGCATTAACTTGTGAACATTTGCAGGACGCTATTATGAAGAAATGAGACCTTTCTTGTAAATATTAGACTCTGACTTACCTAATCGGGTCCTGTTGTATTTATTGCTGTATATAATAAATATGTTATCCTGCTTTAAAAGTAGATAACCGTAACTACTTCATCTTGTATAAGTAAAATTGATGTAAAAATATTTTAAAAAATAATTCTAACTTCGCTTCAATTGCACTTAATCTTTTCTTAAACAGGTACTTGTGGTATAGGGGGAAGGAACGCTAGGGTTGTTGGAGGTCATGAAAGTTATCCAGGACAATGGCCGTGGATGGTAAGTGAGACTTAATTATTAAATTTCATACAAGGCCCTAAAATCATGAATTATATTACAAAAATATATCTAGACCTTATTAACATTTTAACTGTCCACAGACAAACCTTTCGTCGCTTCAGCTGAGATTCATAATAACATCTGATAACTAACTAATTTGAGGTTACTTATACAGCATTCATTCAGGGACGCACAACAAGGCTCGCTCAGTTAACATCTGATAAAAATAACCTGAAACAAACAAGGCTATCATTAAATAAGCTACATAATATTTTGCACTTGCTTTTGAAACACTTAAGAGATTTCATCTGCAAGTGAACTTTGATCAGACGCCATATTTCAAATCATTTGTTAATACTTACTGTGACTGCTACAAATATTAAATCATCTTATTACTTATTTTTTTTTAACATTTTGATTCTTTTAAGAATTAATAGCATCTGTTTTACGATTAATGGCAGTTTTTATTGAAACAACTTTTCAACGCACACTAACAGTACACTGATTTATCTGCTAAATAAATCCTATGCTCGAGAATGAAAATTGTGGGAGGGAGAAACTTCCTTTCGTTTTGCACTAAACACAAATCAATTCATCAATAGATAAATAATTAGATAAATGATTACGAATGATTACTTCATCGATAGATAAAAAATTAAGACACTTTGTAAGAAAATGAATATTTTGATGGATGTCCTTCCAAATGAAATGCTTTCGTCTTATCGTGGAAAATAATGAAAAATTCAGTGCAACCAGATTCACTACGAAACACATCGGCAGAGGAATGCTGTGGTTCTGATGTCTTATCCAACCTGTCTGTTGTAAGGCCGGCAAGAATACTAGTCAAGTCCTAGTATTTCAAGATAATATTGATCCCAAAATACCTTAAATAAAATGCGAATAACTTAGAATATAAGTATCAGAATGTACTGTGAGTATAAGATCCCTGCACCGCAGCTATTGACAAACATTGCAGACTGAAATATATTATTGACTGCCGTAGTTCACCCTTCTTTTCATGAATCACACAATCCAAAATAAGAATAATATTTGTTTAAGTGACCACATATAACATGTACCACAACCACATATAGCATGATCAGTGATTATGCACTGATCAAGCTTATTTGTGTCATTCAGTTTCCTGAAGACGCATACTTGTCTGGATTCTTCTGCTAAATGCAAGTAAAAACTTCTGACTTGCTTTAGATACTCTTCAGTCAGATTTACATTATTCTTCAAATCAGAATACATAGCAGTATAACTCGAAGAATATCACATGAACTTCACTGAATCTGGCTCTATTCAACCAGCAGGCGGCAGAGATTCATCAAAGTATAAATCACCTGTTTGTAAAGCAGTTCTCAAAACTTAAGAGGTAATGCTTTCCGAAGATATATATCCTTTTCGTACAGAATAAAATCAATGGCGGTATCTGAAAGCTTGATTAACTACATTTTCTGCTGAACATTTCCTGTCCATCGTGATAAATTGCATTGTTTCTGGTCATGATTATTCCGGCTTCTGTCCCATGGATAAAGGACCGATTTTCTACCGAGTTAGAAATGTTAAGAAAAGCTTCAGCAATTATGTTAAGATTTACACTAGTTTACTTGGTCATAACCACAATTTCAAGGTATGAAACATTTAATGTCATTCGTATTAGAACAGTTTGCATATTTTCACTGAGTTAAAATTCATTCAAGGTTGACCTAGGTCATAGGTTATATGGCATTCTCATTGCTCTAGTAACAAAAAGAGAATAAAATGCAATATTAAGACAATAATGAAATGAAAGCAACATTTTTATTGCTCTAGCAATATTCTAACTGGCATGTATTTTATATTTTTAGTCTCCTCTTAAATTTTTTAGAATTTTTTTTAAAAACTTACATCAGGGTAAGGCATGCTAAAAATTGCCTTCTTCAGCCGATAAAAACAATTATAGTTACCCGGAATATATCCGGAAAATAAAATAATTGAATCCAGCGCTCGATACTGTTATCTTCAAATCGGATCTCTACAGCTGCATACTAATTAATTCTGGCGTTGTACTGGAGTAACCAGGTGCTATATTTCCGTCACTACATCAATAACCAGTGCGTCTGCTCAGTAACTCCAAGTACTGTTCTTGGTTTTTCTTTTCTCTTGGTTTCAAAAATTTCTTAATTTAAAATTATTGTTGCAAAAATCTCTTAATTTTAAAGACTAGACTGTCTTTGTCTAGTCCTGCTCAAAAGCAGAGTATTTCGCTTTACTGTGTTATTAGTCTTTAAGTCAAAAACGGTCTGCAGGTAATGTTTCACGAGTTTACTTAATCACAAGTAATTTATTTACTTACATATGATAATTATTATGTATTTTTAAACTTAAAAAAGTATTATTTCTTTTCAGTATACAGAAATGCAGGGGACATTGAATAAAATATATACAAAAAAGCAATTTGCAATATGCGTCTGTCTGCAGGTTTCTAAAGCAGAACACTGCTAAAAAATTAACGCTGCTCTTAATTACTTTGAATGTCGGTAATTTAACACATTTTATGGTGGACATTTCGTCCACGTTAATACCACGACAGTTTTTAACAATTTTTTTATTAATTTGTATCCTAGTAGATATCTATTAACCTGTTCAGTGCCGCGTTTTAACTTAGTAAGCCGGAGTTAACTCGGGAGCGGCACTGAGCGGGTTAAAATATATAAATATTCCTTTTTTGTCAAACTTTTATTTATTTTTTATCAATTGTTCCCTTAATTATTCTACTGCAAAGACTTTTATTCTGGGATATGCATCAACTTTACTGCACATCAGACTGACGTTGAAGGATCAGGGAAGAATTAAAACAACTTAGCATAAAATGTTTTCTACTAGCGCAATCATGGTTTGCATTTTTGCTTTTGAGATGCTTCTCTTCCTTGAACTTCTTGCGGTCTATCTAAGTTGACATGTGTTTCTTTCATTTCTTCGTCGATTACTAAATACTTCAGTTAGACTATTATTCTGTTAGGCATGCTGTACTCTTAAAAAAGCCACATGCATAGCCATTTTATCTCTATTAATCATGAATCGCTTGAGTTCATTTTGCTATTTTACATTATACACGAAAATGCTTAGTATCATTTTTCTACCAGGTATCAGGGCACAGGGACATAGGGATTTCAATGTGAGCCAAAGTACTATTATTCACAAGAATCTTGAATAAATAGCTGCTTTAATTGCTATAATTAATTAGAGTTCCATTTTTGTGATCACTTCATCTGTGTTCATTCACATCCTGCCTTCTTCTAAACAAGAGAACCATTCCTTTCCTTATCCTAGTAAAAGAATGGTGTGTTTCAGCTACTGAATACCTCTCAAGAAATAGTATAATCAATAGATTATTTTAACCTGGGAATGAATAATTTGAATTTCTTGCTCCTAAATTCGATTGAGTAGATATCTGAAGTAAAACGGTAAGTGGACTGCTATTTAAAAATACATAATCAGAGTGCCTTTTCAGCAACTGACAGCTAAAATAGCTATATGTCTAAAATATATTTGGTTAACTTGTGCATTGTGCAACCATTTTCAAACATTTTTTTTAATTTGATAGCGATGACGTAATATATTAGGCAGCAAAGTTGGAATATAGGGATTGGAAAACAGCAATTTTGAAAAATAAATCTGCCATTGTTCTTACGAATTTACATCACCTTGAATTTCTTTTGTAATCTGAATTTAGGATTCAACATTTAATTTAATATATGTTTCAACTAGAGCACACACACACATATATATATATATATATATATATATGCATTAAGAACTGTTTCCATCGAATTTTCTTTAGTGTTTCCATAACCAAAAATCTTGATTAACCAAAATTTTAGATTTTTGTTATTGGCAAATAGAAAAAATGCGCATTTGATTATATTTTTCCTGAAAAAAATATGTTTTTACTTTTTCCCTTAGGCTGCTCTCTTCATTATCACTGCTCGGGGAAAAGAATTTTGGTGTGGGGGTTCCTTAATAAATAGTATGTATATTTTGACAGCAGCACATTGTTTATCAGACAGAAGGGGCTACAAGTGAGTACCTTTTCCTCTTTATTGAAAGATTATTTTTTCAGAATTCGTAACTTATCATTAAAGTATTATGATTCATAAGAGGTGCGTTTCTTTTGAAGTAAAGTAATCAAAAATCCTTCAACCGTAAATATTCCAAATATTAAAATCAAAATCCAAAGTACTGAAAATGTAGCTTTGTCATTGATTGCAGATTAACTGAGGTGTCAAGGGGAACAAGTCAATCTACTACCAAATTAAGTGAGAGTGTTTCAGTTTTTCTTTTTTCAAATAAGGATCAAATTAGTTATTTTGTTAGAGTTAGATCATCAGCTACGAACAATTCTCAATTATTAGAAAGATAATAGTCTACTTAAGCTAAAATATTTTTTATCATAAACAAAATCTAAAATAAAAATGAGTAAAAAATTCTTCTTAATTTAAGGTATTCGTTAAGAACTGGATTAGACGAGATCCTTCTTTTACAAAAAATATCCCCCAACGCTCTCAAACTATTGTAAAAAAAATTAAAAATATAAAACACTGTTGATAATTGTATAAATTAATATATACGAAAGAAGACATTAATAGAAAAATGCATAAATGAATATATTAATTTAGACTAAAACTTTCTTTTATAATCAAACTCAAAATCAAAAGTAAAAACAAAATTTATATATTCTTTTATATTAAAACCTTAATTTCAAAATCAAAAGTAAAATGAATATATTATTTTAGATTTAAAAATTCTATTATAATCGAACTCAAAATCAAAATCAAAAACAAAATTTATGCATTCTTTTATATTAAATCGTTAATTTCAAAATCAAAAGTAAAATCAAAATTTATATATTCTTTTATATTAATACGTTAACTTTAAAGTAGCTATTGGCTTTAGCGCAAGTTTTCGACTTTTTAAATTACTCATAGTTGCGTTTACTTAGAAATTTCATTATATATATATATATATATATATATATATATCACACTTCCTATTTCATGTGAGGATACCCTAATACTACTACGCGTCTTCATGATAATATGGCATCGTATCTCGGTAACCGCTGTGAACATTAACGAACTCGCTCATCAACGACCCTAAGGTCTCTTCTAGTCACTGATGGTTTACTGTCGATAGTATGGATCCACTGTAAGCATTAATGAAGATGAACGATTGTGAGCGTAAGGAGTCCAGTGGATCTGCAGCTGCAGAGGCTGCAATCGAAAATCTGCGATGAGCTGTAGGCTCTGGCAAAAGGAAATTATTTTTACGCTTACAGGAAATACTCATCTACAATGCCTCTTACAACTGCAGATAACATGTGATAATTTGCCTAACCTCTCAATGAATGAGGCATGCGCTTTATCGAGTCTTCGAAGTTTCACTTGTTTTCAGACCATTTCAGTGGGTGCAAACTATTTAGAAAAAAATTATTAATTAGAAAAATTATAAATTAAACAAAAAACCAGCATCATTGTTCTAGTCTTCTTCTTACAAAAGAAACTATCCATAAAGATTTGTTTTGGGCTGAAACAAAAGGAATGCTTTCTTTTCTCCATGATGAGATGTAACGAAACAATGCCTAAGAGAGCTATTTATCTACAGCTATATATTTCATTGTATACAAAGTACAGTTGAATACATGTATATGTAATAAAACTGCAATTCGATGACACGGCATGAGTGATTTGATTATGAATGCGGCACACACTTGCATTAAAATTTTCGGTGAAACAGGACTTTTCCAGTGATTCACTATGAACACAGAATAACAACCCCGTGTAGATTTCTTCATAATTAAAACTGGCCGAAGAATATAATAACAGAACAATTTTGGAGGCACTGATGTAGGAACACTACGACGTGGAAGAGAAATATTAATGGCGTAGATACTTGATGCTTAGAGCGTTCATCCATTTTGAAGAATAAACAGTCAAGCCGGATTAAATTCTACATTAATTTTATTTCTCATTTGTAACCGCAATTCACTTAGCACTCCAGTCATACCTATTTTCAGAGCAATTTTGATACAATAGAGACAAAAGCGAATATAGATGATTGCAGAACGTATTAGCAGGAGGAAAGCTTAAGCGAAAAGAGAAAGAGTGTCGCAGTACTTCAGAGGAAAAAGGGAGGGAGACAAAAACGATTTTGGTTTACAAATTACTTTGATTGGGCAAAAAATATCTCAGGGTTCGTAGCGGTCCTTACAAGTGCTTATAAGTCCTTATATTTGAAAATAAAATGTAAGTAAAGGCCCTTATAGGTGCTTACTTTTTCTTTAAAGCCCTTTTTTTGTTTTTAGTGCTTTTTTTAATCCTTTGTTTTTAATGAACGCGCATTTTTTCCCCCGTACCAAAGCTGAAACTAAATAAACAACTTTTTTTCCTTATATGCAACGTCAGATGGTGAATCATACTCCCGAAAATTGCTTTTCCCCCCTTCCTCTGCATTAATGTAACCTATGGTGCGCGCGAGAGTACAGACAGGTGCACGTCGTTCTATTGGCCAAAGAATTTCGAAAACGTAGAAAATTCCGGACATTCGGTATTCTTTTCGTCCCACCCAAATACTATATACGTTTGAATTTCTATCAAGATTTTAATAAATTTGCATTCTCGTTCCGCGTGGTGCGTGGTCAGTTCATATTCGTGTTTATTATGATCCTTATGCTTATATTATGAGCATATTTATGAATATTTATAATAATATAATTGCAGTAACTGCTGAAGTATAGATAAACTTCCAAAAATGGGTGTGTTTTTACACAGATTAGCTTTCTAAGGAATAATATTCGGAATGGCTTAAATAAAAGGAAAGTAATCGAATAGTCAAAATAATTTCATTTTCTTTGCCAATACATTATACAGTACTTACCAATACCAGCCAATACATTATACAGGTTGGGAATTTCTCCGCAAAATCTCTAATATTGAAGCAGCGGACTTTTTTTTTTTTTTTTTTTTTTGGTCACTGTCCAACCTGGATTGAATAGGACTAAAAGTTTTTGCGGTCTACCCAACCCAAGCGAAGATTGATTCTATTCCGGAAATTTAATACAGTCTGTTGAAAATTAGAATCAGAAACACCCCAGATTAGTAAGTCTTTCTTTTCCTTTATTTAGTTTTTCTTTCTCCGAATACCGACAGGTGTTGATTCCAGTTGCGTAATGCACGTATTGCGCAATAACGTTTGCGGTATTTTTTTGCATTGATAATTAATTTTGATGTTCAGTCTGAGATTTGTTTATGAACACTTAAAAGAATTTTACTGTGCTTTCTAAGCAGAATATTTCTCAGTTCCATTGGTTTTTATATGATGCACATATCAAATGTCAAAATCATTTATTTAGCCTAAATTTAAATCTAAGGAACGGCTACAATCTCCCCCACTCCTCTTTTTCCAGTTACTATCCGGAAAATTCGGGAATTTCCGAGTATGCTGGTTAGTTAAGCTTTTACTGTTAAAGGATGACTGAATGAAGCAATTTCCCGTCTTCTGATTTCAGAAATGTGCCTCTTTTTTACTTAAATTACTTTGCTTGGGATATATGTTAAGGGAAAACTGTTATGAAATGAAAATTTAGAAAATGTTCAGAAATTTGATTTAAGTTAAATTATTTAAATATTAATATGAGTGGAAAAATAAATTGTATTTATTATTAGGTGCCAAATGAATACAATTAATATGGCTTATTATTATTTATTTTCTATATTTTCAACTGAAATATCATCATTAAATTTTGTAATATAGTTTAGTTCTGCATAGTTTTTTTCCCTCTCATTGTAAACTAATTCTGTAAATTGAACTGTCATTTAAAATTTAAAAAAAAGTTAATTGTTTTCCATTGTTGAGGTAATGCTCATTCTCTTAATAAATATTGCATTGCTCATATTTTAAATTACAAGTCTAATTTTTCTTTTAAGGTTATGCAGTTGTGTATAATATAATTAGACAGGTGCTTATTTTTTCCTTAAAATGTGCTTGAAAAGTGCTTATAGGTGCTTATTTTTTTTAACTAAAACTAATTTTTTAACTAATTTTATAACTTATTTTTTAACTAAATGTGGCTATGAACCCTGTATCTGCATTAAGGGTTATGTAAGATCGCATTAATTTGAATGACGCAGTTTAGACTTAAGACAGAGATAAAGTCCCCAAATGAAATAAAAAATAAAATAAAACATATAATATATAACTAAATATGATAGCTGTTTCAAAAAATAATTGGCAACCTCAAAATTAACATTCTAAATTTGGTAATCTGCCCCTAAATTCATCTCTTCTCACGGGTTCCAGGTTTTTCTAACTTACGTAACATTTTAATGCAGATACCTCTTGTCCAATCAAATTAATTGTTAACCAAAACTCTAAACTGAAACTTTTCCGCTACGTAACGTTTTAATGCAGATACCTCTTGTCCAATCAAATTAATTATAAACCAAAACTCTGAACTGAAACTTTTCTGTTTCCCAACCTTCTTTCTCTGAAGTTCTATGATACTCTCCCTTTCTCGTATAAGCTCTGTTGCTGGCAAGACGCTTTGCATCCATGCTGCTGCTGCCTACTTGCTTCGTTGATGTCGTACTTCAAAATGTAATTCATTTCATTCAAGTATAATTAGGAAAGATCTGTCTGCAAAAGGAGAATTTGATATACGTAAAAAAAATTAAGATTGTGATTCTTCAAGATACGTTGTGCTAAATTGCGTCATCATGCTTTCCACTCAGCCACCTTCAAGCCACTACAGTCTTCTCGGTCATCAAGTCGCAGTATCTAAGCTGTTAAAGGTTCCACTGGTTTTCATCTAAGCGTTTTTAAATTATTACATATATATAGCGTAAAACCTTGGAAATGTATAAAATTGTATAAAGCAGAAGTGAATTTCACATTCTGACTGATTGTTATAAGTGGATAAAAATATGGGTATATCTTAATTCCTCTGATTTCAACATAAACACGAAAGCATATCTCTCTTAATGTTGTATATACCGTATTTGACGGCATATAAGACGCACCCTTATTCAGACGGCCACACACAAGGAAAAAAGTTTCAATAGCGTGGTTTCTTTTAGTTCTCACGTTTCGTAAAAGCCAAATAAACAATTATTGAGTGCAATTACCTTCACGTATAAGACTGTGTTTTTCACGTATAAGACGAAGGTAACTTTTTTGAGACCAAGTATAGGAAAAAAAGGGCGTCTTATATGCCGTCAAATACGGTACTTTTGTTTCTTTCTGTTTTCTTTGTTTTTCTGTATATTAACACCAAGATGATTTTTGTATCTCAACGTCAAACATTTAACCTGTTAGAGGATTTAATTCAGCATAGGCTCCTCATATCTGACTTCATCAGACAATCCTAACCTATTTGCAACCTGTCAGTTTTCTGTTATAACAAGCAATCCAAAAATAAAATCATTAATATCTAATAACTATTCATTTTTCAACAGGTACAATCCTCGTCAAATGGTTGTACGGCTAGGAGAGCATCACTTGCTGAATTCGGATGGGAAAGGCATTCAAGAATATGGAGTGGCATCTTTAAAACCTCATCCTCAGTTCCAAAGAAATGGATTTTACAATGATATAGGTCTAGTAAAATTATCACGGCCAGTTAAATTTACAGATTATATACAGCCAGTATGCTTGCCCAGTAAATCGATGAAGTCCATGGTAGGAGTAATGGCGACTGTTGTCGGTTGGGGAGCAATGAATTACGGTCAGTGTCATTGCTTTTAATCATTTTGTTTTTTATACTTCTATTTTTAACTCTTCGGTTGGTCAAGCTATATATATATTCAAAAGTTTTTGTCACTTAAATTGGTACATTTTAAATACACAAACATGCAGCCTGAAATGTGTCCAGGATATTAAGAGAATATATATATATATATGTATGTATATATCTATATAACAAATACAATATCATTGTCTCATTCATATAAAGCTAATTAAACTTTTAAATTATGAAAATTCAATTGTAAACAAATAAAATGATTAATTATTGCTGCGAACTAAGTTGCAATATAATTCAAATTCAGGATGCATAAATAAATTAAGTGCAAGCATCTAAATGCACGAAAAAATGTATAATAATCTAAAACTTTTATCTTAAAAATTTTTTTTTAAAAATTTTTAATTAAATTCATTTGCATTAAGTGAATAATTGTTGAGCAGGCAGGAGACAGAAGTACTCCTCAATTACTCAATTCTTGTTTCGTCATCCATATAGGCATGAGCATTTTCATTCCTTGCAGCAATGAGGAAAGAGAATTATTTAATTTAATTTTACTAATTAGTTTCTTGTATACATATATATCGGAAGGAAAAGAGTGAAGCGGGAGAGTCATTTTGAAATTATAATCAAGAAAATAACACAAACTCATGGCCTTGGTATGTATATATATTAGAAGAAAAAAGTGAAGGTACAAAGTGGGAAGGTCATTTTGAAGCTATATTCAAAACAATACCACTAACTCATGGCCTTTTGGGGAAATTTAAGATTTGGAGCACAAAGCCTTAGACGCTTGGAGGGTTTGGGCAATAGTTTCTCTGAAGTCTATCCTGAATTTTAAGCCGAATATCCTGTTCAAATTTGGTCACCTTATAAATTATCTGTCAGAAAAATGTATAATCCCATAAAAAACAATTGTTCGCTCATTAACTCTGATGCAGCTTATAATAGGAAAATAAATTTAATTGAAGTTTCATCATCTTAAATTACAGATATTCCTATCAAGGATGAAAGAAAAGTTTTACAAAGGAAACTTAAGACATACTAAATATAAACTGGAAGAGAAATACGCTGATTGAAAATTTGAAGTAAGGCACAATATAAGCTTAATTTGAAGCATATTTTTAGTAAAACTATCTAGATTTTTAAAGTGTTCACACACAGGTCCCTCTTCTTCAGCAGCGAAAGTTTATTACTATTTTACATTATTATTATTTACATTTATTACTACTAGTTTATTACTATTTACATTTATTACTATTTTTTTGACAGATGGCCTTGCAGTAGTTTTCGATTTGCTCCACGCAGTGTTTCCAATATACAATGATTGCTCTCCTCGAATTTTTTGAAAAAAAAAAAAAAAAAAATATTTTTTGCTCCTGTAAAAAAGCACCTGTGTCTGGTAGTTCTTTAAACTGACAGCGTTGTTTTCAAAATTGACGCCAAATTTAGGTGTCCTTTTTACCTGATTTAAAAATAATACTAAGTTTGATTAGCAGAGACGAAACTGCAGTGAAAATATTATATAATATCTCACTGGACTATTTGCAATAAAATCACTTTTTTCTGTTGGATAATTTATAAACTAGTTTGGCTCATTAGTTTGATTTAAACTTAATAAAAACAAAAATAATACATCATTTTGAAAGCTTGTAAAACGAAGCATTGAAGCAAAACATTAGCATTACGTATTAGTATGACACCTCATATTTCCGCAAGATCTTGCATCTAATGACATAAAATAACAAAAATATTTTTATTATCATTCAATTTTTAAACTAATAATCTTTCGACACGGAAGCTAGTTTCATATACCAAGATATTCTAACAAATTGCTGTGCTTAGGATAAGAAAAAATTCCACTCTTTTTTGTTACAAAACGAATGAATTCGTATGAAATGTAAATTCGCATACAAATAGGACTCGCTTCTTCCTTCTGTAGCAAAATTTTAAAATGAGTATATAAATATATATATATATATATATATATATATGTATATATATATATATATATATAATTTAAGAAGACAGAGAATAAGTTTGAATTTTAATGAACTCGACGATGAAGCAGAAACTTGATTATTAATCCTGAAATCAAATGAAAATCAAAAGATAAGCATAAGCGGTTTAATAATTTTTAGGGTTCCTCACTTGAGATCTTGTCAAATGTAACGTCGAAGTACCAAGTGAACTACTAAGCGAATAATCGCTTAAGTCCAAGAACAGAAATGTAAACTCAAGAAGGGTTAATTGCCCTTTACTTGCTCATACTAAAGATTTAACAATTGGCTCCTTTTCTCAGGCGTACAGCAAAGCTTCCATTTGGGCTTATACTCAAAATGTAAGAAATAAGAACTAACTAATGACTACCTGAAGTTTAGCCGAAGCTAACATAATTCTAAACTAATTAGCCCGTAATATTAATTTAACCATCGAAGTTATCAAAAGGCACGTAATACAGCCAAGCGTAGTAACAGTTTAGACAGAAGTAGCCAAAAGGCAAATGCGCGCTAATCAAGAATCCTTTCTCTCTCGAAGTCAGTGGAACTTTGACTAAACACTTTCTTCTTCTAGTTTGCATTTAACGCGATTCTAAAATCTCACTTTGGTGAGGAATTGTAAGCTGGAAAAGATAGAAAAGTGTCATAAACTTAAAATAACTGTTATAAAAATTAATGTATATCTTACAAATTAACTAGATAATACTTTGCGTCTTTCAAGGAGAAACCAAGAGCATTATCAACGAAATAATTTTTCTGAATTATATCTGGATAAATTAGCAATCTTGGAACAAAATTTGAATTTGCGAACAAGCACTTTATTTTGAGAATAATTATAACACTTTTTTACGTTTCCTTAAAATAAACAACCAAATACATAATTAGTACAAAAATAAAAGTTTTCAAAATTTAATTAGTATTACAGTAACTTATTTTCTTTTTCATTTAAAGCATCCGACGCGACTCTTAGAACATACGTCTTTTACATATTAAAACAGCAATTTGAAAAGTATGAGACACACGTCAGTGCAAATTTAATTAAATTAAAATTCTTAAAATAATAATTAAGAACGTAATATTGAAATCTGCCATCGGTATTATAATCTGCTGCCTTGATTCCAGTAACATAATAAATGAAAGAATACCTACATATTTAGTATATTTGAACTAAATTTTATTATTATTTTTCTTGCTTTTATTTGTTCGTATAGTAATTTCTTACCTTGAGATCATTTATTCAAAATAAAATTAATATACCTCTTCATTCTCCTCATTCCTTAATGGGAGACCATTTTATCGTCCGGATAGAAATTCCTTTTTTATGTTTTCTGGATGGTTTAGCTAATAAAACTTACCGAAATAAAAAATAAATTCTAAGATGGGAAATAAATTAATGTGAAGGTACAGATTTAATTATTTATGAGGAAAAAAGTGGTCAGGTCCAGTTTAGCAACTGGCAGATATTTAAAAGTAACATAAAACGAGGCACAGTATTTAGGCTAATGTTGGTAAAGATGTTTAATATTTCGCTGTGGGAATTCACAAAGAGTTAAGAAAATTTTCAGGGCAGTTTGCAAAGGTTAGAAACTTTCGAAGTGCACCGATAAAGTTTTAGACAATTTCTGAACTTTTCTCTTGAATTCTTTTGAGGAAATATACAAGTATCATGCTAGGAAACAAATATGTATATTTTTCTCTTTCATATTCCATGTACCAGAAAGATGAAAATTAATACGGCCATTTACGAACACCAGACAGTATTAAATACTTACTAAAAAGAAAATTTCGATCAGAACTTTTCGTGTGCCTCGTTCGAAACTAGCATTTCTCACTTCTCATTAGCAAAGCGAAAATGAGAAGCATCTAGTGCAAATTCTTATGCCGATAAATATTCTTCTACAAAGGATTTAGTTAAAGAAACCTTATTCAAAGGATGATAAGGAAGAGAACATATGTATGAATCTCGAAATTAATGCACGAAAAAAGATAAACGCAAATTGATTTTAAAAGACTTAATGATCATTTATTTTATTGCAAACATCCTGTATTCACCATTAAGCTATTTTAAAATTTATGTAATGCATTTCAAAAGTATTTTTTAAAGCGATCTCTTGTGATTAGTATTGCTGTTAATTTAAAATTTAAGCTGCGATCAAGGCTGAATTTTAATACGTTACAAGGTATTTCTTCCGTCTTCTTAGCATACCTTCGTAGTGTAATGGTCTGTACGCTGGGCGCGTACTCCAGAGGTCCGTGGTTCGATTCCCGGCGAGGACACTGCTAATTTTTCACATCTCCTGCTATAGAAAAAAACCTAATGTCTCTACACTGGCGCTCGAACTAAAAGGAGGAGGGACGATGATTCTCCACACCCAAGACTTGGCGATTGGGTCACCTAAAAACCCTAGTCGCCCATTAAAAGGGGGAGTATATAAGGTATTTGTCACGCCTTCTTATCATACATTCGTAGTGTAGTGGTCTGCACGCTGGGCGCGTATCCCAAAGGTCCATGGTTCGACTTCCGACGAGGGCACTGCTCATTTTTCAAATCTCCTGCTTTAAAAAAAAATAACCAGTAAGAACTGGTTACTTAAGAATCAGTAAAAACTTCTTACTGGTCTCTACAACGTTTTATGCTATATTTTCAGAGTGCACTAATAATGTTCAACTTTGTTCGAAGTTTATGGTCACTTTTCTCACATTTTCTTACTGGTTTTATTATTAATTTTTATTACACTAGGTGAAAACGGGAAAATATATTTTTTAATGTTATAAATTTATAAAATTATGTTCGGATTTGGGCTTCAAAATTTTTCGCTTTCCTGTTTCTTCTACTCTGTATTGCGTACTTCTTTTTAAACAATGTATAATTTCTCTCTAACACATAATACATGTGTATGGGTTCTAGAAAACCCACTTGGGTACTATAGGCTTAATATCCAAGAGGATTTTCAATAAATACAAATGTAATAAACCTGACTTAATTTTTAATGCTTGTTGCAGTACTTACATCAGTTTCCTTTAGCTTAGTAGATTGCATCTCTAATGGATGCTTTTTAAATTATCCTCTTCCCAAATTAAATGTAAGTGCTTCTTATGGATTAAATTATTGTTAGAAATATTAGCAATTTCTGTAACATGTAGCTCTACATACTGTTAACCGTGCAATATTGAATACTTATACTGCAGGTACTCGAGGCACAGGCTCCATGCAGCAAGTATCGATGCCTATTTGGGACAACAAAGATTGCGATCAGAGGTATTATCAACCTATTACAAGTAATTTCGTTTGCGCTGGTTATAATGAAGGAGGAAAAGATGCTTGTCAGGTATGTCAAGTTTAATTTAATTTATATTATTACTGCATTTTTAGTTAAGATTAGAGAAATACGCCACTTACATATACCTATATGTGAGCTGTGTTCGTTGAAATACGAATATAGTTCTTTAATACTTATGATTAAAGATAAATATTCTTTCTTCGAGTCTTTAAAGGTTTAAAAAAGCAGTAACGCAAGGTCATCTTAAAAGATGGAAATGATTCCAAATTCCTATATTATGCTTTATCGAAAAGCAGTCTTCTTAACTTTTATATCAAACTAATTAAAATCTGTTCAGGTTTCTACTGTACCCTATAGAGCCTGAAGAAATAATTTTTATATGAGTTTTTACTCAGTTGTGATGATGACCCCCCTTTAACCAGACAGTTCAAATGAAGATGTTAACTGTACAAAAAGTCTAGTATATGTTGTGGTGCGCGTAAAAGTAACTGCGTCAAACTAGCTTTCGACGAACTTAGGGAACACAAATAACTGTTGCCAAATGACAGCTTTTTGTAGTTGCTATAGTCACAATAGACATGACCCATTATAAGTGAACGGAAACAGAACACCTCAAGGCAGTTAATGGAGTTCATAACCGATACTTATTAATTTAAGAGAGAAGATTTATTGTTCAGCTACCGCAAAAAGTTTTCGAATAAAATTGTTTAAAATAAAGTTCAGCCTTTTTTATGACTCTATCTATCTGCATGCATGTTATCTGCATGCATAGTATCTTAGGGAAAGGTGTTGATAACAGGAATTCAGTTGTTTCTCATGAAATAAAAGTCAAAAAGTGTGGCTATTTAAATCTTACATTCTTGCATTTCAGGACTCTCTTCTTCTTTCAGTATATGATATTAAGACTATTTTTGTAGGTTTCGCTGTCCTGCACAAAGGGTTTAACATTCAAGATTGTTAATCTTGCAATCACTCTTCAGATGTTCTTATATATAAGATTGCATAATTATGACTTATCTCACATTAAACATAGAACTTGTTACTCTGCAGTCAAATTATTTTCCTTAATAGTTTAAAACAGAGGTTCTCGAACTTTTCAAATTTTGTACCACAAAACAAAGAAACAAAAATACGTATCATCACATAGCAATATATGTATCAAAATGAGCACAATTATACATTCCACCACCATTTTATATTCATTTTGATCATTTATTTAAATCTTTCGTGGGAAAATTATTGCACTGTCAAAAAGAACTTAATATACCATAGTTTGAAAAGCTCTAGTTTAAAGCATAGGTATACAAAATGTTGTCTTATTGAGAATTAAGCTCAAAGTATAAATTTAGTTACTGTATCGAGATTAAATTGCCGTATTACCTTGAAATATGAATTCCATACTTCTGCCTGAATCGTAATAAAAATTATCACTCGTTTAATATTCATATTTTTCACTCGAAAACATTTTCTGTTCCTTACTAATTTGCCATTTGGTCTAAATATTTTTCCCTATAATTAATTAGATTCAAATCTCGTTTTTTTATTTAAACTCAATATAATCTACTTGAAAAGCAAACTTTTGTGTAGATCTTTCATAAAGTAATTTCCTACGAATTCAGAAAATTCCACATCTGGATTCTTTACCTACTTTTAGCATTATCAGTATTGATTCACAGCCATGTTTAAGACCTTAATTAATGTGAACAGTGTTAAAGTAATACTTTCTCGAATCCGTAATCTTGTCTGATGATGCTATCGCTCATCTGATGATGCTATCTTAATATCATATACTGTTAATGTTCCGCTCTATTCAGTCCGTTTTGATAGGATAAAGGGATATAAAACAATTGTTGTCGTACGCTGGTTTCTATGTAACTAGTGATGCTTGAAAATATTCTTATTATTTGTTGAAAATAAGTTTTTTTTAATAAAAATAGAAATATCTTCAAATGAAATTGTCTGTAAAGGGAAGTAGCAAATAACTAGTCTGTAACTTTTAATAGAAATATGATTATCATATATTTCGAATATATGCCAAGAAGTATAATATTGATGCTAAAATTTAGCCAAAACTTAAAACTCTTCCTGATTTAAAATCGCCCTGAAAATCCCAGCTATGTTTATCACCAAAAATATAATATATAGTTGGATTTACAGCACACTTAACTCAGATAGACCTATCAAACTGGGTGAAATTGAATATCAATTGACCATCAGCTCGATAAATAGAATTCGAAAAATAAAAGTGCTAGTTTCATATATTAAAAGGTCACATTTGTCGCCAAATAGTTTCACTTTTCTAAATCTTCCATCTTTGAGTCATGCGCATCATTTAACGTTTAGGCAATAAGATGGTGAATTTTAAGTCCTTTAAGGTAGTTTCTTTTAGTTTAGTCTTCGATAGTGATAACCATTCTGAAATAAACGAAACAGGTTTTTCTCCTTCAGTTGACCTTTCGATCGTACGAGTAAAATAATACAGTCCTTCATTTCTGCCATAAGTGAAAAAGCGTTTATTCTGCTAGTATTATACTTTTGAGGAGCAATACTATGAATGAAACTGAAGATGATTTTATCCAAGAGGCGCAGATGACAATGTGTGAGTAGGTAAATGGATGACAAGGGCATTTACCCAGACTTTACTTCCATTAAAGAGAGACCTCCGAAAATTGCTAGAAAATTCTCAATCAGATACTAACATTGAAAAGCCTGATTAACGTACATTAAGATAAGATAAAAACAATAATTTCCAGTTATCTGATATATAATATCATTTCTGTGAAAGAATTATTTGTCAATCGCTTTTAACTCATAGCTAAGCCGATCCGCTAGCATTAGTAGTTGTCGAATATAGATCAATTATAGATATAGATATGATGTTCTTCATATAAAAAGACTTTAGATACGGTAGAAGTTTCGACTTAGAATTAAAAACCCCTTTCGCAACAAACTAATTAACTGTACAGAAAATTCTACAAATCAAAGGATATGGCTTAATACGCCCTTCCCGTCTAGCATATAACATCTAACTGACTTCACTTCAGGTGAGGGCGCTGCTATCACTGTATGACACCATATTTCTCTACAGTTGTAAAACCATTTCTAAAATTTCTTGGTTTACCCTTGGAAATATACTTTATGTAAGTACTTTCCCTTTTTTGCTCTGACAATCATTGCTTGGCCATAGTAGGTGCTTCGATTCTAAAAGCAAATAAGGCAATAGTGACGTTATGTGTACTCTTTGGAATTATTATTACAAGACGCATTATAACTCTACTTTCTACTATTCATTTGGTGTATACTGGATTAATTTTGGAGTGAGATTTTTGGTTGCAAAAGATGAAATGTCATGTTTTTCTTGTATTTCAGGCAATTGTTTTAGAACTAGATTTAACAGACAGTAAAATTCTCTTACTCGCATTATTCTAAATACGCACTCAGCCTATAAAAGAAAAACTCAAAATGATTATTTCAATGGGATGTTGGTCTTATTAGTCAACATTATTAGAATCTATGCCTATATTCATAACCAAAATTCATTTCTATTTTGTAAATTTTAATTATTTTTTTGTTTTTCCAGGGTGACTCCGGGAGCCCTTTAATGGTGCCGAATAATTCTCGGCAATGGACTGTGGTTGGAATTGTTTCTTTTGGAACAAAGTGCGCGTCTCCTGGTTATCCTGGAGTTTATACAAGAGTATCAGAATACATAGACTGGATTAGGCAAAATATGCACTAAGAATAAATAAATATTAAATTATAGGCAGACATGAAGTCTGTGATAGGACCTACTTGACGCAAAAATGATGTAGCGTAAAGCTTTCCAAGAAGTGAAATTTTCTGTGAGACCTTTTCTGCAACACAGTGCGAAAGAGTTGGTCTTCCAGTAACAAGTGAATCTACTGACTGACTGATCTACTGTTAATAGTAATGTGTGTCTGCCAAATACTTCACAGTGATCTAAAGTCAGGACGTGCTGCTGCATGGAACTTAGAAATGTGGAACAAAGTTGTCCATTTCACTGCAAAAGTTCTTTATATATAGTATATACCTCTTAAAACTTAAAACTGTACAAAATTAATAGCACAAAAATGAAGACTAGTACGAAGAGGCATATAGTTTTGATGCCAAACACATTTGTTTGAATTATGATTTGAGATGATTTTTTTCAAATCTTTATTGAAAGGGTAGCGGGAAATTCGGGTTTTATTGATGTAATGCATTATTTTTCTTCGAACCCCAGTTTAAAAATATTTATGTCAATTTGCAGAAATTGTGTTTCATATTAGGGGCTGGGCAGATAATTTCGCATTTTGAAATTGTTTTTTAACTATAAAATTTATTTTTATCAATTGACTTTTTACTTTAATTTATTTTAACTTCAGACCAGTTTAGTCATATTGTATGAAATATACTTGTACTATTTTATGAAATTTTATTTCAGCTAATAATTTTAATTTCTTTGAGGATAAAAATTTATATCTACCCTTTTAAAAATTTTACAAGGAGTACTAAGTGTGGTTTTTATTTAATTAAATTTAACCTATATATCTTTCAGAATATAAAAACAAAATTTAATTTTTGCAAATGTTTGAAGAAACTTCATTTCTGATGATTATTTCTGTAATGTCAAACTTTTGAATGTATTACATTCATCTCTAAATTTCTAAACTATCTCTAAATTTCTAAAATTAACTGCATTGTTTTCCCGTGCCTTTTATGTAAAAATACTCTTAAACACATCTTGCTGTAATAAAAATTATTTAATTGATGAAACATTTAATAACATGTAGTAAAATGTGACAGTGCTTTAAATTCATTTCATTTTCAAAATATAGTAAATGATCGTTTCATACCAAGCTTGTACTAACAGAAGGACATTTTTGCACTTTTATGAACTGCTACATAGCACTTTTCTAAACTTTTTTATAATTACAAGCACAACTTTATATTACAGGAATAGTTTTCAAGAACCCCAATATACGCTTTTATACGTAAACTGATGAACTGCTAACAAACGAATTATATTTTCATATCATTAGTTGTAAAATAATTAGCATAGATAAGGAACAAGATCATTAGGAAAGATCAAAGGGCTAAAGTAGGATTACTTTGTACATATTCATGCACAAATATTTTCATAAGATATTTCATCAATCATTTTAATTTGACCCCGAAATAAAAAAAATATAAGCTAATTTTTTTAATAAATATATGTAACATAGTTCATTTTCAAATGAGACTGAGGTACTATAAAATATGTAACTGAAATAAAAAAGACCTTAAAAATTAATCATTTTTGAAATATAATAGGTAAAATTCAGCAAAATATTATGTCATTCCATGAGGATATTATGTAATAAAGTCGCATGCAGCTTTGTGGTTCATTTTTTATGATCAGGAGGAAATTCTTGATATTTATTATAAAGCAATCACAAACAATGCATCCTTAGATATAAGTTAAGTTTCTCAATTCTGTGCAACAGTAAAGTATTTTTTTTTTCTAAAATTAGGAATATTTTAAATAATATGTGTTAAAACAATTATTTTACCGTATTTATGTTTATGCAGTAGATAAAAAGAGATACGTTTTTAGTCCTAAATCGACAGTATTAAGCAATTAAGAGTTAAATATATTTGATACGTGAAAATATTTAGCTTTAAGTATGTTATTTGAAAACTGTTAATTTTGATACACGCAGATGTTCTAGAATATAAGTAATTATACAGAACTGACGTCAAAATATTTTGAATATATTCTCATCATCATTTGAATCTTCACAATGCACATGTCATTTATATTTTACTATAATCTTTTATAACAAAATAAAATGTATAATGTTGTGCATAATACTGAGTATTGTTGTTTTTTTCTATTTTGAAATGAAGTTACAGAACATATCTATGAAAAGAAGTTTATGATAAATTTAGAATAACCATTGTCACTGCATTCTGTTACATATATAGCGAATAGGTACACTATTGCATTATCAAAATTTGAAATTGCTGAGATTTCACATAAAAAGTGGATGGCCAATTTTCTCCAAAGTCATAAATGGCAAGAATATAGGCTGTTCGCACATTGTTTAGACGACTTTGCTTTGCTATAAAAAAAATCAGCTGCTTGGAATTTTTTTTAACTGTAGCTGTATTTTTTAAGGTTCCTGCTACTTGATAGTTTTTGAAATAATTTGTGCATTTCCAAATCAGATGATGGTGGTTCAGTGAGTTTACTAATTTTAACTTTTATATTTTTAACAATATTTTAATTCACTATATACAGAGCGTATTCTTAGGCCGCCGCCTTCAACATGAACAAACTTTATTCTTTTTCACCTATGCGAGCAACAGTGCCCTCTAGCTTTTTCCTTCAAATTACACAACAGTTTTGCTTTCATGCAAATTAGATTAAATTTTAAAGAAGCAGTGGATGGAAAGCTATGTTTGCGTTCTTTCGGAAGAAAATTATTCGTATATGGTTATTAAAAATGCTCTGAAAGCCGTGGTTTTTGACATCTAAAGCTACGACAGGTAATACTGTCAACAAGAAAGGAAAAAACGTCAAAGTTTGGCTTAAAGGGGGAAAATTGCTTCAAATACATATACAAGAAGAAAACGGGATGTTTCGAATGTTGCAAAGGTAAGACCCTTAATATTAAAAGAAAATCCGCCAAGCCAAAGGACAGTTTTAAAATCATTGAAATACTCAGTGTCAACTGGAAAGAAAGTGATTAATGTCGATTTGAATTTCAAAAAGGCGAAAAAGCATATTCTGCATCGTCTTTCTCCACGACGTATTACCGAACACAGAAAAAGCTTCAGAATTCTTTATGAGAAACATTTACCCGGCAAAATATGGAGAAAATGTTGTCGTAATAGATGAATATTTCGGTGTATTTAAATGACTGCAATAAAAAAATCCATTTATTACCATCAAAGAGGAGGAAAAAATCTGCAAACATGGATCAGAACATCTAAAGAAAGTTTTTCAAACGTATTTATGATTGATGTTGATTTTTAATATAACAGCAAATTAAAAATAAAGAGGATAGAGAGAAATTCTTACATCAGTTCTACCTTTTAATCACTAACATATTTTATAACCAATTTTCAAATATGAAATATCTGCTGTTTACCCACAGTGTGATCAATCAGAAGTGCGTCAAGACAAACCAAGCAGCCACACTTCGAAATCCACTGTAAATTCCTGGAAAAAATGGAATAAGGAATGGGTATCAAAGTCATATCCTTCACTCATATCCATACTGTTGTTCATATCCATACTTTCTTACTTCTGACACCAGTTGTTGCGTTTTTCTCTTCCTTCACGTTCGTACGGGTTTCGTGTGGATTTGGAGTGAATAAAGACGACACTACTTGATGAAGTATCGAAACACACTTTATTTAGCCAATATTGATCAGGACAGCTCCAAAATCACTTTTACAGTCGTCGAACTGTTATAAACACGCTGACACGTTCAGCGACACAGCCTTCACACTGTCAGGCAATAACGGTGGAAACAGCTTCACTGCAAAGCACCCGAGTATAGTTCCCAACTCTGCTTGGTCGTTGTCGGAACTCCACGTACTCTCGAGACTCTCCACGCGATGCACTCGACGATACACAAGAGTACAGCTCTCGACTCAGCACAGTCTAAGACTAAACTCGACGATGCACTAATTCGCTATTCACTAAAAGACTCTCTCGATGCACTCGACGACCAATTCGGCGCTAGACTTCGAGACACTCGCTCAATGACCGACTATCAGCTCGCTAGACAAGGCACACACTCTGACTCGCCCTCTCGACGAGGCACTCGCTCTCTCGCATTCTATGCGAGGCACACACACACTCTGACTGCGGGCCAGCATGGTTTATATAGCTTTTGGCTTGTGTTCGAGAACATTCTGGGCTAAACCGGTAAGAATTCGTTCCAGAAGATTCCCCAACCATCCATAGTACATCGCCAATTTTGTCGCCAAATAGACAATTTCTCGCCAAATGTGGCAACCTTGCTTTCCTTGCTATTTTATGGCAACCCTAAAACTGCTTTGCGGGTAAGCCATCTTACCGCGCCTGTACATTTCGTAACAATATTAAAACTTCTTTCATGGAGTTTGCGCTCTCGGTCTTTTAAAAAGAAGATTGTCCAGACGTCGACCTACAAAACTCCTTGGACTTTGGAAAACTGTTCAAAAGAAATGGTATAAAATAACTCTTCCGATACGACAAAAGACTATCTTGGAAATTAAGGTGTAGAGAGATAGTGTAGAGTAAGGGTTATCAAACAGAATATTTAAAACACAAAAATTTCAGTTAAACTATGTCTGTAAATACTACAATGAAAATCGTCTAAAAAATGTGCGAACAGCCTCTGAAATTGCTCTTTTCTGTAACTTCATGTTGCATTGATAAGACAGGAAAAGACATCTCATCCATTAAATGGCACTTAATGAGTATCTAACACTGTGACAGCACTGATGTATTCTCCAATTTATCTTGTTTTCAGCCAATTTTACTTATTTTCTCGCTTAAAATCGAAGTATAAAAACGGTGATTCAAGAAAATTAGAGAATTATTACTAAAAAAAAAGCAACTGAAATTAGTGTAATATTTATCTCAATAAAAATCTTAAATTCATGCTTTTACTAACTTTTATAATTTTCAAACATAAAGTATAGTTTCATTGAGTAAATGTATTCGAAATCCGTTATTAGGGTCTTTTAGATGCCACCTAACAGAGAAAACCATGTTCTATACAAATTTTATTATATTAGTTATTTTCCTATGAAGCGTTAGAACTAATGTTTATACGATAAGATGTGAACGTTGATATCTGAAAATTAAGATTCAGGCAGAAAATGCAAATTGAAACTGTTGCGGGAGTGTGTACACCGAGTTTCATCCTGCATATTATGTTCATCCTTCATATCCTGGAAACCTTTGTCTTACGCTGTTAGAGAGAAAATGCCTTGACAAAATGGGAAAATATCTAGTTGACTTTACCTAAGGCAGAATCGAAGTGAAATTGGAGGTTGGATTGTCAGCGTCAGAAGCAACGAACGAATTCGAAGTTGGCAAAGCGGAGTCACATGATTATAGGAAACGCTTTTTAAATGGGATTAGCTACGAGAAGGAACATCAGCCGCCAATCAAGTATAAAACAACTTCATCTGAAAACCGTTGCACACGCAACAGCTGCCATTGCCCATAAATCTCGCTTCAAAATGCTAGTAGGTTAGAAAAAGAGCACAATTCAAGCTCGGAAACAATATATCATAACGTTTTCTGCTCAGACAGTATTTCTATCAAGTTAGCTTAAGTTCTCACAATCCCAGCAAGCAAAGCAAGGCTTGTCGGTAGTGCCATAAACAATCCAATAGGAGTTGCAGTAAACTCTGCACTTTTTGTACGTTCACGAGAAAAACAGATCTGCTGTTCTAGTTAGACTGTTTTCGTATTTTGTGCTGAGGAGGACGAAGTCTACTCGTTATGTACAATGGTCAACGGCGAGGAAGGCTATATTATTTAAACATATGCTATTGAGTTACATGGGCGTACAAAGCCCTTAAAAACACGTTACATTTGTTTACTACGGAACAATGGGAAAAGTTACTATACCAAACCATCAGAATAAAGCAAAATTTCTGTTAAGTGTCACAATATTCAAAAAACATTTTTTTTTATCCACAACAATATATAACTGCACATAACTTATAATATAAAAACATTGCTCAATCATCCGGTAAAAATAAATTAAATCGTAACAAGCAACTTTGTGCATAAACATTAATATTCCATCTGACGCCTACAAAAATACGCGAGTAAAATAAACAAAAGCATTGTTTTCTGTGTTTGAAAGTGATTTCTTGTTTTCGAATATGATTTAATTTATATACACAAACAAACTTATTCTCAAATCAAATTGCTTGAAAATTCAGATAAATTGTTAATATTTTTTTACTGTTAATAGTATATAACAGAGTATTTTTTAACTGCTGTCGAATCATTCGTGATTTGGATTGACCGTGCATGTTATCCCCGTATTATCCCGGTTAGTCGAAAGTCTGCTATACTTCCGTTGTGAGTTGGGCCTTACCTATACTGCCAAAAACATCGAGTAAATTCTACATTGCAAAGGTAGTGAAGTAATCATGATGGATGGGATGGTATTTCGGACATACACTGTTGTTTGTTTTGGAAAAAAAAAACCATGACTGTTCAGCGTTCATCAAAAGATATATCAAAAGGCTGTTCTATCTGATGTAAGCAATTTCCATAATGTTTCTGGTAATTCATTTACACTTTTGAATTATAAATTTTTACACTGTGATGATGACCTGCCAAAAATGGATGAAATATATTAAAAGAATAAGCCTGATCTTCCTGATCTTAACCTCATAGAAAGTAACAGATTGGTTCTTATGCGTGCATTGCAAAAAGCAAATCTCTCCGAATTCTAAATAGATGTAGTTATGAAGTTAGACATGATGAATTTTCAACATAATTTCCCGTATGATATTGGCCAGAGCATGCAGTGTCAATACCAGCCATGCATTGCAATAAGCAGTAGACCATAACAGCATATTTAAGTTTCCCGTGGAACTTTATTCCACAATTTTCATCTACTGAGCTTTTGCTTTACAAACGACTAACATAGCTTGTTTAATTACTATAAAATTTTTCACATAAAATACAAAATTATAACGCCTAGATATTTCTATTAATTTACTTCATGTTAAAATATTTTCAATGTTCTCCACAAAATGTCTTATGTGAAGACCCAAATGATTTTCAAAAGACATCAGTGTATAATTATCTCAAGAATATTATTCTTAAGCACAAACAAATACACTAAAGTATAAAAGTTTGCATTAATATTTAGTTATTCAGAATAAATAGCAAAGATATGAAACATTTCTGTTATAATTCTAGGATTTGATTTAATTAATTTGTGGAAACTATTAAAGATTTTCAGAAATCTTTCTTTATTTTTCAATATTCAAAAGTGTTTTACATAATTCTTATTAATTACGTTATTTTATGAGGACACTTTACCTGAATTTATTTTCCTCGTTATTACACTCAGGAAACTCCGCAATGTTTACTTCAAATTGAAAAGAAAAATACTGCAGAAAAATTAGCGTATCGATCAGTCTTTATGGATATCATGAAAACAATATAGCCAGGGTTTAGTGTTTTTTAACCTTCGATCAGTAATAGACTCTCGTAAAAATCCTCTTTGTAAATGCTTTTATATATAGGATTATTCTTTAAGAATTATGTCCTCTAAAATAATCAATAATGCTTTCTCCTCATTCTGTAAAGAAATATTATGTCTTGTTTCGAAGGTGCTTAGAGCCTTTTGAAATGCGTCATAATGATATTTATTTAAATACGATGATTAATTATGTTGCCAGGAGAACTGCTGTCTTACAGTGCACGTAGCTTCCACTCTCAAAAGATTTGGCCATCACGTCGACTTAGTGACACATTCCGATATTTTTTAAATCTCATAATTTTAAAATGCATTTTATTAAAAGATGTTGCCATATATTATTCACCAGTTTCTATCAAGTGTCTAAGAATTTCTGCGTTTCGTTTCAGATCTTCATCATTAGGATCAATTTTTAAAGCCTCTTCAAAATCCATCAAACCTAAAAGCAAAAATACTATTAATATATATCTGAAACAACATATTTTTTCAATATAATATCATTCTTCAGCTATATAACATAATTCTTTCAATAAAAAAAGCCCCGAAACCTGGCATATCTCAAATGTTAGGCATTTTATTTCATTTTATTTATACGTGTGTGTGATAAAGAGAGAGATGTCAAAATGTGAAAAAAAATTATTACTATATTAAACTTAATTGGAACAGCCTCTTAAATTCTTAAATTTAATTGCGTACAACTCCTCTTCAAGGCTCCATATTGCACCATGTAGCATCACGCTTTGTCTGCAGTAACCGCAGTGCGAAATCTTTTTGCCCAATTGCTGCTCATTATTAAAACAATGATTTTCTTTCAAAGCAGTGGTAAAAGAGGATGCGCAGTTAGTTGCGGTGCTCTTTACAAGCTTGGAAAGTCTTTACTTTAATCCTGAGCAGCGATTGTACAAAGGATGTCACATTTCGGTTACTGCAGGGAAAGCGGAATGTAACATGGTGCAATATGGACCTTTAAAGAGGAGATGTAGGCAATTAAATTTAAGAATTTAAAGGACCGTTCCAATTAAATTTAATTTGGTAACAAATTTTTCTTCGTATTCTTATATCTTGTATACATAATCAAGAAATAATGATTAATTAAATAATTAAGAAATAATATTTAATTCAAAATCTTAATCAAAAAAGGTGTTAATTGTCTAACAGGAAGTATATACATCAAAACCGAAATAAAAACAAACAATTCAATAAAATTAACATAACAAATTGTAGAAAATTCCTTGGTCTTTTTCAAGGAGCACCCGAAGAATTTTGAACAGAGCCACGTTTCTGAATTATATCTGAATTATATCTATATCTATATGTCATATTAAAGCACAAAGGGAAAAACGGAACACTGTAGATGCGTAGTTATCCTATATTGAAGAGGAAGTAATCTGATTGCGTCGTAAGCTAACGTGTTGATTTCGTAAATAAAACTTCGCAGTAGAAGCGATTTTAATTCCATTTTTATTTCCAATTGATATTTGTGGCCACAATCACTTGGAACTCTAGTCGTGCCTTTCCACAGAAGATTTACATTTTTGATATTGTTGGGATAGAAAGCAAGCCAGCGAAATCACATCTTAGCACAGTAGCGAGCAAAAGCTGAAGTGCGTAGTTATGAAAGATGGAAGCACGCGAAGAGAAAAGTTTTGGTTTGCAATTTGGTGATTGGTCGAGAGGGATCTGCATTATGGGTTAAGTAAGATCACATGATTAATTTGAATGACGCAGTTTAGACTTAAGCGCTATTTTTAGGACAGATAGAGGAAGTTCTAAAATGAAATAGAAAATAATGGAAGTTATAGTGAATTAAGTTTAAAAGTTTGCTTTCATATGTTTTATCTTACATATCCTTCCTTCAAAAAGAAAAAGGCGTAGCGACAGTGAAGCCTTTTTAAAGAGAAAGAGTTAAAGCACTAGCAAATGTAAAGAAAAAAAACAAAACGCATAAGTCATAAAATTTTTGTCCTGTAAAGTATAATTTATAAATATCAATTTTTTTTAATAAATTTTTAATTTTTAGAGTCCTATTGAATTTTTCAGCATTTCAGGCCAAAAGTCTTTTTGTTTGAGAGTTCACATAATCATAATTCATCAGGGAAGGTTCTTGTTATTACAGAATATCACAAAAACTTTTACATAATCATTTCTTATAATTAAATGTAATGCACATAAATATTTAGGATACTTATTTCTATACTGATAAATTTTAATTTAACATCATAAATAATGAGATTAAGATTTTCAGTATTTATGGTTTCACCGTTATCATCTTTCATTTACAATTCCTGATTTTACCAAACTGGAAGGCCTCGCAATACTTCTAAACAAACATATCCATCAATAGGGCTGTCCTCTTGAGCTAACCAGTGTGTTCTCTGCACTGGTGGCCCAGGGTGTCTAGACAGTTACTTGAAAAGGCCTCCGTTCCTAGCATTAAGGTAACTGGCCTTTGAGAACTGCATTAATACATTCCATAATAAAAAATATAATAATAATAATAATATAAAAAATTTACATGCATTCATAAAATGAGAGGCTCCAACATTATCTTGCACGAAGAGGGTAAAAGGAACAACTGTACAGAGGTAATTACAGGCCTCTGTTGAAGGAACCAGTACACCCTCATCATACTATACTTAACACACAATAACCCATAAATTTTAACATGCATTTACCATAACTTCATATTACATATCTGTAATAATTTCACTTATTTTTTACACCTACTTCATTTTTAGAATAATTATAAAATTCGTATTCAAAATTCTCAACAAAATTTCAAAAACATAAAAACTTATCTTAATATCCTTCCCTATGAATAATTTAAATAGCTTAAAATTAATTACTTAATTTGCTCACACATAATTATGAAAAATTAGAAAAATTAATGAACAAGAATTTCAGATTTTCTCAAAACAAATTGCAGAAATTTTAACCAAAGTTGAAATGAAAACTATAGAATTTGCAGCACATTAAATAATGGAGTTCCTGAGCTAGGTTCACACGAATGTAATAATTTTTGAGCTGTTGAAAAAGCGAAAGTGCAAATAATTTTCTGTCGCACATACTTGCAAACACTAACTCGGATCGACCTTGAACCCGCTGTAATGCTGAATTCCTAAACGGTAATTCACTGATGATTTACAGCACTTTTTTTCTAAATATTGTAGAGATCGGCGAAGCAAATTCAATATTCCTTTTCACTAGGCATTCGAACTTCTCAATTTATCGAGAGATTACTTTCAATTTGTAAGCACTACACGAGATTATTTTTTGAAGCACTTGCAAAACACCACAGCAGAAGAATGATCTGTTATTTTTTAAACACTGAAAAAACAAATTTGATGATTCACTTCTTTCACATTATCTTGGATTTATCACAAAACGATGATTTGAAGAGCTGAATTAAATTTTCCATTGAGGTTTCAGGTTGCAGGAAACTATCCTACCGGCTTAATTGTCATATTAAAGCACAAAGGAAAAAACGGAACACTGTAGATGCGTAGTTATCCTATATTGAAGAGGAAGTAATCTGATTGCGTCGTAAGCTAATGTGTGGACTTCGTAAATAAAACTTGGCAGTAGAAGCGATTTAATTTCCATTTTTATTTCCAATTGATATTTGTGGCCACAATCACTTGGAACTCTAGTCGTGCCTTTCCACAAAAGATTTACATACAAAGTGCGTAGTTATGAAAGATGGAAGCACGCGAAGAGAAAAGTTTTGGTTTGCAATTTGGTGATTGGTCGAGAGGGATCTGCATTATGGGTTAAGTAAGATCACATGATTAATTTGAATGACGCAGTTTAGACTTAAGCGCTATTTTTAGGACAGATAGAGGAAGTTCTAAAATGAAATAGAAAATAATGGAAGTTATAGTGAATTAAGTTTAGAAGTTTGCTTTCATATTTTTTATCTTACATATATATATATAATTGCATAGTAGCTGCAATATATAAATAGCTGGATTCGTGATAAACCCGCCTGTTTGCAAAAGATGGTAAAGATATCAAGTCAGATTTGATGCTGCGTATTTGAAAACGTTCATGCAAGTTGTCTTCGCTGAGTCACGTTCGTACGTACAATTTACAGTTCCAATATATAGTGTAAGATGGTTAGCACTCTTCCTCTTGACTCATTTGGTATCACAGGTTATTCGGAGTCTTCAAAAAAGATTTTTCCTTTCCAACTACGCTTTCATGTAAGATTTTCATGTAACGCTATATTGTTGGAAGCAGCAGTTTTGTAGCTTATGGACATCACGCTGGTTCATTAACTTCTTAAAAACTTGTTGGTAGCATACAGAGTATTATGGAAAACAAATGGACTATTAAAAGACATCTAGACTTTGCATACAATAAACCTCATAGTCTTTTAGCATCTTTCTGTAAGTTCTTATCGCATATCTCATATTTATATATATTCAACAAACATTCTCGTTTCCCAAGGTCTTTCAGCGAAATAATCTTCTATACTCTGATAAATGATCTCTTCATTTATACTAATTTAGAAGAACTATTGCAAACAAAATATAAAAGATATCTATGACATACACGCCGAATATTGCAAATAATAATGAGAAAAAAAGAAGACGAAAGTTCTAATACTGCACCGCTACAGCTTTTAAAATTATCATGAAATCAATTTCATTTGGCTAATGATATTTTCACACAATGTAGTAACACATTGTTTTAAACGAAATATTCAACTTATTTCAACACTAAAATGTTTAAATTTTGGGGGAAAGAGTTTGTAGAACCACTTCTGCATAAAGTGCTAAGAACACGCTGATTTCTTTCCAACTCCTTTTGAGCCCAAAATGCTAATACAAACAGAATGCAAAATATGATTGATATCATAAACGTCTATTTTTAAGCCTGAGAAATGAAAAGAACGCTGATAAAATTGCTAAAATTAAAAAAAGCGTGTAATTAGTGAAGCGTTTACTATTCATCATATATATATATAGGATGCTTCTAAATTCATGGTCAAAAATTTAAGGGGTAATAGAAAACATCTAAACAAGCAATTTTTACTATACAATGCATTGGTGGAGAGTAAGCGGTGAATCGCTAGATGGCGCTGTAATGGAAAGCATAAACGATGAGTTTTCTTACACATCGTCATTTCTAGCGTAGATTTCAGAAGGTATGTCGATGTACAATAATCAGGAAAAGACGAACATGCATTTTATATATGATCTTGCGAATGGAAGTGCTTTGGAAGACGAAAGACTGTACAGGCACCATTTCCCGAGAAGACTCGTGGCAGACCGAAAAATGTTTGAGCGATTGCATCGGTGCCTGTGTGAGTCGAGATCCTTTGTTACTGGCATGCATGATGCAGCACGTGGCAGGAGTGTTCGGACGCCACAAGTTGTAGGACATTCTGCAAAGCGTGACACGAATAAATGTACCTTTTGAAGACGTTACTAATACTCATCTTTATCACCCCTTAAATTCTTTCCCATGATAAACATCTTGTGTATATATATGTATGCCATTGTTAGATTTCATTATTATTTTGTTAAGAATAGTCTATCATTCTCTTAAAAATGCATGCAAATTTAGCAGTAACAACAATTATTTAACAACTTGAAATTTTTGCATCGGAATATGTTTTTGCAAATAATACTTATCAAAATATTTTTCATTGTCTAGAATCGAATATTAATTATATCGAACTCTTTTTAAAATTTCAGAATTTTTAAATGTTTTATTATTTTTACAGCTAAAAGGAGAAATTAAATTAGTATTAAGTTAAATAAAATTAACCTTAAGTTTAATAGATGTTTCAGTATCCTCTCTTGGATGCCTAAACAAAACTTATAGAAAAATTCTGAAATTGAATGTCAACAATATTTGAAATGCAAAAAACGTAGATTAAAGCACTGCTTTTTTTTTTTTTTTTTTTCGGATATTTCTAATGCAACATACAAAAGATACTGATATCCAATTTATAGTAAATAAGTTCAATAACAAGAAGAAACGGCTTTATTACCTGCTAAATATCAATAAAGGGCATGGTTAGATAAGCATACATATTAATTCAGAAGTCAAACAACAAAAATCAGCGTTATATTTACAAAATTTTCACAGGACTAGTTTCGATAGTTTAACCGAACCACCATCTTCAGCTGCAAAACCGCAAATGAACAAGATAGGAAATAATGATTAGATAAGATAAGAAAGCCTGGACAAGAATAAGCAAGTGGCGCCATCTGTTGGTGAAACCAGAACTAAAACATAATTTCCGAAGGCAAATTTGGATTAGAATTAGGATCGTTAACTAGAACAGAAAGATTTTTATGAATGTGAAGTGCCTCTAGAAAATCCAGTTCTCCAATGGAAGATGTTTTTTGAATAATTTTGGCAGCAGAAAAACTGAAAGTGTTGTTGGTTTTCGGACCAACAATGTTGAGCAACAGAAGACTTTTGTGTTTCCTTTTTTCTAACATATGCCTCATGTTCCTTGACGCGAAATTTTAAGGCTCTCTTAGTTTGGCCAATGTAAATTCAACCACACTGGCAAGGAATCCTATAAATACCCCAGGAATTCATATCCGGAATGGGGTCCTTGAGTATGGAACTCGGAATTTAATTGATGGGAGAATAAACAACCCGAAAGTTAAATTTCTGCAAAATATGTGCAACTTTATAGCTAATTGATGGAAAGAAGGGAATGACAACAGAATTTTTATAATCTCCTAAAACAAGAGTGTGCCTTTTAGTGTGTTGAGATGAGAATTTTTTAACTGCTTGATTAATAATGTTGGGTGGAAAGCCCCTGTCAATAGCTATTGCTTTTAAATAATTTAGTTCTTCCTGAAGGGCTAGTTTGGAGGAGCAAACTTGAAGAGCACGGAAAACATAGGAATAAAATGAAGCTAACTTTTGTTTAGTCGGATGACATGATTTAAAGTGTGGTGGAAGGCAAACCGATGAAGGTTTACGGTAAACCGTAGTACTGAAGTTGGATGTGTTACGTGTGACCAGAATGTCGAGAAACGGAAGAGAATTGCAAGTCTCAAGTTCAAAAGTGAACTGAATAGCAGGATCAATAGCATTCATTGTTGAAAGAACTTTATTTAAATCATCTTTATTACCTTCAAACAGAGTAAAAGTATTGTCTACGTAGCGGAACCATGCCGGGAAGTTTAAAGTTTCAAACAATTTTGATTCATAATAATGCATGTAGATATCAGCCAGGATGGGACTGAGGGGGCTTCCCATGGCTAATCCCTCAGTTTGCTTGTAATATTTATTTTGGAAAACAAAATGTGTTTGTTTCAAACAGAGTTGAGTGAGAGAAATTAGTTCATCAATTTCGATGCAAGAGAAATGAAATTCGCGAAGTCTGGTTTCTAGACATCTTAATGCACCCTCCACTGGGACATTGGTGAATAATGATTTTACATCAAAAGAAACCATGAGTAAATTACTAGGAGAAACGTTTTTAACTTTTTTTACAAACTCTATTGAATTTTTTATGGTGTAAATGTTATTGTCTAATAGAGTTGAAAATCTAGAAACTAAATATTTAGCTAATGGATACGAAGCAGTACCTAAATTTGATACAATAGGGCGGAAAGGAATACCAGTTTTATGAATTTTGGGAAGAGCATATAATCTGGCACAATTCGCAACAGATGGGATAAGTGAATGTTTTAAGTTGCCTGAAATGATTTGCGGAGATTTGATCGCAGTTTTTATTTTTGACAAGTCCGAAGGTGAAGGATCTTTAGGGATCGGATTATATGGTCCTTCGTTTAAGAGTTTAGTGACACCATCGATGTAAGTGTTCCTATCCATGACGACTATCTGGCCACCTTTGTCGGCCTTTCAAATAATAATATACGGGTTAGAATGAATTTCATGCAATGTAGCTCTTTCTCTCGCAGTTAGATTTGGTTTCAAAGATTTATTATTGAATTTCACATTATGAGCGATAAGATGTCTAATCATTTCTTTCTGTGAATCTGAAACTTTACTGAACTTGAAAGCTTAGTAAAGTATTCGAAACTTAAAAAAATAAATAAATAAAAATAAATATCGTTAAAAGTACTGGATTAATTTTTTGTTAAAAATGTCGTTTTTTAAGATGGCAGGCAAGTGTAAATAAATACATTTACTATGAGTGTAAATTTCAGTAATATTTTAATCTAATTAAACGTTGGCCCAATGTTTTTATAGCGGTGTTTTTATTCTCTTCTTTGCTATATGAAAGTACTAAAGTAAGGTTTAGTTTAAAATATTACTGAAATTGAACATCGAATTAAAAACCATCATACCAACATTTAAAAGAATTAGAATATTATTAAATTCAAATACTTTAAAATACGTTATATAGAATATAATTAACATTAAAACATATGGACAATAATTATCTCAGCAATTTCTGAAAATAGTGTATTAATTTTTTTAACAAAAATTGAAGTATACAATTATAAAATAAAAGAAAAATATGTACTTACATTTTTTTGAGTGTTTAACCTGTTGTTTACTGATAAGTACCACAATAAAAAATCAGAATCATAATTTAGATAACATCTTTGAAGACATCTTTGAAGGAATTCGAAGAATGAAATTTTTGAAGATATAAATTAAATTTTAAAACGGCGCGGAAATGCACAAATTGTCAGTAACCAATCAGGGAGCTGATTACAGCTCGTTAATGCACAAATATTCTATAACCAATCAGAGAGCTTATTACATCACGGCTAGAATTAAAATTATTTAAAAATTCATACATAATAAAATCATTTTTTAAAAAAATGCAAAATTAAATTGTATTTTAATATTTAAGAGCCATAAATCATGTTTAAAACATTAGATTAAATTTATACATATTAAAACGAATTACTTTTAAAGTAAGGTGACGTCATTGATTACATCATCCACAACATAAAATTTCATAAAATATGATAAACAATAAAATTTTTATTTCAAATAAAAATGCAAAATTAAATTGATTTTTAATATTTAAAAGCCATAAATAATATTTTAAACGCGGAATTTATGCACAATAAAACGCATTATTTTTTAAATAAAATGACAACAAAATATCGGTTACCATAAATAACTTATCCAGCAATGGGTTTACCATAAGATGTATTACTCGCCAAAGGAAAATCGCCAAAATCCGTGCAACCGTCTACCAAAGTAGCACCCTCACTTTTTACCCACAACGTCTCCAGAGCTTTGAGTTGCGTCTCTAACTTATCATATAAGTTGGATAGAGTCATATTTCCTTTTTTGCTAGCTTGAGCCAAAACCAACTTTAATAATTCGCGAACATAGATTTCTACCAGTAACTCGTCTCGTGCAAATCGAGATTTTAGTTGCTTGATAGCGTCTTTATAATTCGCGCCAGAGGGAGGATAACTATCTATGAGCTCTCCAACGACCGTTGCCTGCAATAGGTATTGAAATTTGTCATCGTCATCTACGTATATTTACATCTTCGTCGATCTTCTTAAACTGTCCCCAAAATCCTAACCAATTTCCGGTCTCCCCATTGAATTTTTGAAGCTCCAACTTTTGGTAATTTAAAGTTCCTTTACGTGGAATTTTCTAAAGTCCCAGGTGTAATTACAGGAGTGGAATTCACCATTCTATTTTCTACTTTTGTTTTAAACTGATATATTTATCACGATATGTTTCATTCGTGTCAAAATCAGCTAAATATTCACTTTCGTTTTCACTTTCCAACAAAAGTTCGGAAATTAGTGATTGAACTTCATCTAATCTATTGAATTTTCCTTCCAACTGTGGGTTCAATACTTGGGAGTTGATTAACCTCCACGTCAGGCTTTAGAATTTCAGCATCTAAAGCACTGGCAGTAATCGTAAACGATTGCCTTAGAGGCTTACGCTTTCGTAATAAAATTTCCATGATTTTAAATTCAATATGTCCAATATATTCAAATAACAAAGGATATAATCAAATAAATCATAAACTCACTTGATAATTTCCAATACGAAATCGATGTTTCGTTTTCTTCAAATAGCCATTCCGTTCTGTCACGGACGCCAGTTGTTTGAAATTAATCAATTTCTTGACTTATTTAATAACTTCGGACGAATGGTAATATATTTAACAGAGAAAACCTTTTTAATTAACAACGAACTATTTTATTTAGCATTCTAAACGTAACAAAAAAAATAACATTCCATGCGTTACCACGCTCAAAGTAATATATAACAAAACATCACTGTTGCCACAAAAAATCTACATTATAATGAACATATTAAATTATTGTGTATTAACTGAGTTCGTGCAAGTTCCTGAACAATATATATGTAATAATAAAAGCACAAGGAAAATGACGGAACACTATAGATGCGTGATTAGATCCATATTGAAGAAGAATTTTGATTGCGTAGTATTAAAAGTGGCAGTCGAGGCAGTTTTAATTCCATTTCTATTTCCAATTGATATTTGTGGCCACAATCACTTGGCACTTTTTGATATTTTTGAGATAGAAAGCAAGCCAGCGAAATTACATCTTAGCAGAGTAGAGGGCAAAAGCTGAAGTGCGTCGTTATGAAAGATGGAAGCACGGGAAGAGAAAAGTTTTGGTTTACAACGACAGTTTCAGTTCTTAATTATTACGTCATCGGAGTTGCGCGGGCCACAGAGTGATATAGAAATGACGCAATGCAGAGAAGTTATTACGATTTTAGAATAGAGAGGAAGAATTAATGTTTATAGTTATAATTCTGATTCATACATTTTTATCTTACATATTCCCCTCTTCAAAAAGAAAAAGGCGTAGTGACAGAGAAGTCTTTTTAAAGAAAAAGAGTTAAAACACTAGCAAATTTAGAAAAAATATAAATAAATAATAAAATTTTGATCCTGTAATGTATTATTTAAAAATATCAATTTTTTTTTAAATAAATTCTTAATTTTTAGAGTCCTATTGAATTTTTCAACATTTCAGTCCAAAAGTTTTTTTGTTTGAGAGTTCACATAATCATAATTCATCAGGGAAGGTTCTTGTTATTACAGAATATCACAAAAACTTTTACATAATCATTTCTTATAATTAAATGTAATGCACATAAATATTTATGATACTTATTTCCATACTGATAAATTATAATTTAACATCATAAATAATAGGATAAGGATTTTCAGAATTTATGGTTTCACCGTTATCATCTTTCATTTACAATTCCTGATTTTACCAAACTGGAAGCCTTGCAGTACTAAACAAACATATCCATCAAAAGGGCTGTCCTCTTGAGCTAACCAGTGTGTTCTATGCACTGGTGGCTCAGGGTGCCTAGACAGTTAATTGAAAAGGCCTCCGTTCCTTACATTAAGGTAACTGGCCTTTGAGAACTGCACTAATACATTCCATAATAAAAAATATAATAATAATAATATAAAAAATTTACATGCATTCATAAAATGAGAGCCTCCAACATTATCTTGCATGAAGAGGGTAAAAGAAAAAACTGCTACAGAGGTAATTACAGGCCTCTGTTGAAGGAACCAGTACACCCTCATCATACTATACTTAACACACAATAACCAACAAATTTTAACATGTATTTACCATAATTTCATGTTACTTATCTGTACTAATTTCACTTATTTTTTACACCTTTATTTTTAGAATAATTATAAAATTCGTATTCAAAATTCTCAACAAACTTTCAAAAACATAAAAACTTATCTTAATATCCTTCTCTATGAATAATTTAAATACCTTAAAATTCGTTACTTAATTTGCTCACACATAATTATGAAAATTTAGAAAACTTAATGAACAAGAATTTCAGATTTTCTCAAAACAAATTGCAGAAATTTTAACCAAAGTTGAAATGAAAACTATAGAATTCGCAGCACATTAAATAATTTAGTTCCTGAGCTAGGTTCACACGAATGTAATAATTTTTGAGCTGTTGAAAAAGCGGAAGTGCAAATAATTTTCTGTCGCACATACTTGCAAACACTAACTCAGATCGACCTTGAACTCGCTGTAATGCTGAATTCCTAAACGGGAATTCACAGATGATTTAAAGCACTTTTTTTTCTAAATATTGCAGACATCGGCGAAGCAAATTCAATATTCCTTTTTACTAGGCATTCGAACTTCTCAATTTATCGAGAGATTACTTTCAATCTGTAAGCACTACACGAGATTATTTTTTTGAAGCACTTGCAAAACACCACAGCAGAAGAATGATCTGTTATTTTTTAAACACTGAAAAAACAAATTTGATGATTCACTTCTTTCACATTATCTTGGATTTATCACAAAACGATGATTTGAAGAGCTGAATTAAATTTTCCATTGAGGTTTCAGGTTGCAGGAAACTATCCTACCGGCTTAATTGTCATATTAAAGCACAAAGGAAAAAACGGAACACTGTAGATGCGTAGTTATCCTATATTGAAGAGGAAGTAATCTGATTGCGTCGTAAGCTAACGTGTTGACTTCGTAAATAAAACTTGGCAGTAGAAGCGATTTTAATTCCATTTTTATTTCCAATTGATATTTGTGGCCACAATCACTTGGAACTCTAGTCGTGCCTTTCCACAAAAGATTTACATTTTTGATATTGTTGGGATAGAAAGCAAGCCAGCGAAATCACATCTTAGCACAGTAGCGAGCAAAAGCTGAAGTGCGTAGTTATGAAAGATGGAAGCACGCGAAGAGAAAAGTTTTGGTTTGCAATTTGGTGATTGGTCGAGAGGGATCTGCATTATGGGTTAAGTAAGATCACATGATTAATTTGAATGACGCAGTTTAGACTTAAGCGCTATTTTTAGGACAGATAGAGGAAGTTCTAAAATGAAATAGAAAATAATGGAAGTTATAGTGAATTAAGTTTAGAAGTTTGCTTTCATATTTTTTATCTTACATATATATATATAATTGCATAGTAGCTGCAATATATAAATAGCTGGATTCGTGATAAACCCGTCTGTTTGCAAAAGATGGTAAAGATATCAAGTCAGATTTGATGCTGCGTATTTGAAAACGTTCATGCAAGTTGTCTTCGCTGAGTCACGTTCGTACGTACAATTTACAGTTCCAATATATAGTGTAAGATGGTTAGCACTCTTCCTCTTGACTCATTTGGTATCACAGGTTATTCGGAGTCTTCAAAAAAGATTTTTCCTTTCCAACTACGCTTTCATGTAAGATTTTCATGTAACGCTATATTGTTGGAAGCAGCAGTTTTGTAGCTTATGGACATCACGCTGGTTCATTAACTTCTTAAAAACTTGTTGGTAGCATACAGAGTATTATGGAAAACAAATGGACTATTAAAAGACATCTAGACTTTGCATACAATAAACCTCATAGTCTTTTAGCATCTTTCTGTAAGTTCTTATCGCATATCTCATATTTATATATATTCAACAAACATTCTCGTTTCCCAAGGTCTTTCAGCGAAATAATCTTCTATACTCTGATAAATGATCTCTTCATTTATACTAATTTAGAAGAACTATTGCAAACAAAATATAAAAGATATCTATGACATACACGCCGAATATTGCAAATAATAATGAGAAAAAAAGAAGACGAAAGTTCTAATACTGCACCGCTACAGCTTTTAAAATTATCATGAAATCAATTTCATTTGGCTAATGATATTTTCACACAATGTAGTAACACATTGTTTTAAACGAAATATTCAACTTATTTCAACACTAAAATGTTTAAATTTTGGGGGAAAGAGTTTGTAGAACCACTTCTGCATAAAGTGCTAAGAACACGCTGATTTCTTTCCAACTCCTTTTGAGCCCAAAATGCTAATACAAACAGAATGCAAAATATGATTGATATCATAAACGTCTATTTTTAAGCCTGAGAAATGAAAAGAACGCTGATAAAATTGCTAAAATTAAAAAAAGCGTGTAATTAGTGAAGCGTTTACTATTCATCATATATATATATAGGATGCTTCTAAATTCATGGTCAAAAATTTAAGGGGTAATAGAAAACATCTAAACAAGCAATTTTTACTATACAATGCATTGGTGGAGAGTAAGCGGTGAATCGCTAGATGGCGCTGTAATGGAAAGCATAAACGATGAGTTTTCTTACACATCGTCATTTCTAGCGTAGATTTCAGAAGGTATGTCGATGTACAATAATCAGGAAAAGACGAACAGGCATTTTATATATGATCTTGCGAATGGAAGTGCTTTGGAAGACGAAAGACTGTACAGGCACCGTTTCCCGAGAAGACTCGTGGCAGACCGAAAAATGTTTGAGCGATTGCATCGGTGCCTGTGTGAGTCGAGATCCTTTGTTACTGGCATGCATGATGCAGCACGTGGCAGGAGTGTTCGGACGCCACAAGTTGTAGGACATTCTGCAAAGCGTGACACGAATAAATGTACCTTTTGAAGACGTTACTAATACTCATCTTTATCACCCCTTAAATTCTTTCCCATGATAAACATCTTGTGTATATATATGTATGCCATTGTTAGATTTCATTATTATTTTGTTAAGAATAGTCTATCATTCTCTTAAAAATGCATGCAAATTTAGCAGTAACAACAATTATTTAACAACTTGAAATTTTTGCATCGGAATAGGTTTCTGCAAATAATACTTATCAAAATATTTTTCATTGTCTAGAATCGAATATTAATTATATCGAACTCTTTTTAAAATTTCAGAATTTGTAAATGTTTTATTATTTTTACAGCTAAAAGGAGAAATTAAATTAGTATTAAGTTAAATAAAATTAACCTTAAGTTTAATAGATGTTTCAGTATCCTCTCTTGGATGCCTAAACAAAACTTATAGAAAAATTCTGAAATTGAATGTCAACAATATTTGAAATGCAAAAAACGTAGTTAAAGCACTGCTTTTTTTTTTTTTTTTTTTCGGATATTTCTAATGCAACATACAAAAGATACTGATATCCAATTTATAGTAAATAAGTTCAATAACAAGAAGAAACGGCTTTATTACCTGCTAAATATCAATAAAGGGCATGGTTAGATAAGCATACATATTAATTCAGAAGTCAAACAACAAAAATCAGCGTTATATTTACAAAATTTTCACAGGACTAGTTTCGATAGTTTAACCGAACCACCATCTTCAGCTGCAAAACCGCAAATGAACAAGATAGGAAATAATGATTAGATAAGATAAGAAAGCCTGGACAAGAATAAGCAAGTGGCGCCATCTGTTGGTGAAACCAGAACTAAAACATAATTTCCGAAGGCAAATTTTGATTGGAATTAGGATCGTTAACTAGAACAGAAAGATTTTTATGAATGTGAAGTGCCTCTAGAAAATCCAGTTCTCCAATGGAAGATGTTTTTTGAATAATTTTGGCAGCAGAAAAACTGAAAGTGTTGTTGGTTTTCGGACCAACAATGTTGAGCAACAGAAGACTTTTGTGTTTCCTTTTTTCTAACATATGCCTCATGTTCCTTGACGCGAAATTTTAAGGCTCTCTTAGTTTGGCCAATGTAAATTAAACCACACTGGCAAGGAATCCTATAAATACCCCAGGAATTCATATCCGGAATAGGGTCCTTGAGTATGGAACTCGGAATTTAATTGATGGGAGAATAAACAACCCGAAAGTTAAATTTCTGCAAAATATGTGCAACTTTATAGCTAATTGATGGAAAGAAGGGAATGACAACAGAATTTTTATAATCTCCTAAAACAAGAGTGTGCCTTTTAGTGTGTTGAGATGAGAATTTTTTAACTGCTTGATTAATAATGTTGGGTGGAAAGCCCCTGTCAATAGCTATTGCTTTTAAATAATTTAGTTCTTCCTCAAGGGCTAGTTTGGAGGAGCAAACTTGAAGAGCACGGAAAACATAGGAATAAAATGAAGCTAACTTTTGTTTAGTCGGATGACATGATTTAAAGTGTGGTGGAAGGCAAACCGATGAAGGTTTACGGTAAACCGTAGTACTGAAGTTGGATGTGTTACGTGTGACCAGAATGTCGAGAAACGGAAGAGAATTGCAAGTCTCAAGTTCAAAAGTGAACTGAATAGCAGGATCAATAGCATTCATTGTTGAAAGAACTTTATTTAAATCATCTTTATTACCTTCAAACAGAGTAAAAGTATTGTCTACGTAGCGGAACCATGCCGGGAAGTTTAAAGTTTCAAACAATTTTGATTCATAATAATGCATGTAGATATCAGCCAGGATGGGACTGAGGGGGCTTCCCATGGCTAATCCCTCAGTTTGCTTGTAATATTTATTTTGGAAAACAAAATGTGTTTGTTTCAAACAGAGTTGAGTGAGAGAAATTAGTTCATCAATTTCGATGCAAGAGAAATGAAATTCGCGAAGTCTGGTTTCTAGACATCTTAATGCACCCTCCACTGGGACATTGGTGAATAATGATTTTACATCAAAAGAAACCACGAGTAAATTACTAGGAGAAACGTTTTTAACTTTTTTTACAAACTCTATTGAATTTTTTATGGTGTAAATGTTATTGTCTAATAGAGTTGAAAATCTAGAAACTAAATATTTAGCTAATGGATACGAAGCAGTACCTAAATTTGATACAATAGGGCGGAAAGGAATACCAGTTTTATGAATTTTGGGAAGAGCATATAATCTGGCACAATTCGCAACAGATGGGATAAGTGAATGTTTTAAGTTGCCTGAAATGATTTGCGGAGATTTGATCGCAGTTTTTATTTTTGACAAGTCCGAAGGTGAAGGATCTTTAGGGATCGGATTATATGGTCCTTCGTTTAAGAGTTTAGTGACACCATCGATGTAAGTGTTCCTATCCATGACGACTATCTGGCCACCTTTGTCGGCCTTTCAAATAATAATATACGGGTTAGAATGAATTTCATGCAATGTAGCTCTTTCTCTCGCAGTTAGATTTGGTTTCAAAGATTTATTATTGAATTTCACATTATGAGCGATAAGATGTCTAATCATTTCTTTCTGTGAATCTGAAACTTTACTGAACTTGAAAGCTTAGTAAAGTATTCGAAACTTAAAAAAATAAATAAATAAAAATAAATATCGTTAAAAGTACTGGATTAATTTTTTGTTAAAAATGTCGTTTTTTAAGATGGCAGGCAAGTGTAAATAAATACATTTACTATGAGTGTAAATTTCAGTAATATTTTAATCTAATTAAACGTTGGCCCAATGTTTTTATAGCGGTGTTTTTATTCTCTTCTTTGCTATATGAAAGTACTAAAGTAAGGTTTAGTTTAAAATATTACTGAAATTGAACATCGAATTAAAAACCATCATACCAACATTTAAAAGAATTAGAATATTATTAAATTCAAATACTTTAAAATACGTTATATAGAATATAATTAACATTAAAACATATGGACAATAATTATCTCAGCAATTTCTGAAAATAGTGTATTAATTTTTTTAACAAAAATTGAAGTATACAATTATAAAATAAAAGAAAAATATGTACTTACATTTTTTTGAGTGTTTAACCTGTTGTTTACTGATAAGTACCACAATAAAAAATCAGAATCATAATTTAGATAACATCTTTGAAGACATCTTTGAAGGAATTCGAAGAATGAAATTTTTGAAGATATAAATTAAATTTTAAAACGGCGCGGAAATGCACAAATTGTCAGTAACCAATCAGGGAGCTGATTACAGCTCGTTAATGCACAAATATTCTATAACCAATCAGAGAGCTTATTACATCACGGCTAGAATTAAAATTATTTAAAAATTCATACATAATAAAATCATTTTTTAAAAAAATGCAAAATTAAATTGTATTTTAATATTTAAGAGCCATAAATCATGTTTAAAACATTAGATTAAATTTATACATATTAAAACGAATTACTTTTAAAGTAAGGTGACGTCATTGATTACATCATCCACAACATAAAATTTCATAAAATATGATAAACAATAAAATTTTTATTTCAAATAAAAATGCAAAATTAAATTGATTTTTAATATTTAAAAGCCATAAATAATATTTTAAACGCGGAATTTATGCACAATAAAACGCATTATTTTTTAAATAAAATGACAACAAAATATCGGTTACCATAAATAACTTATCCAGCAATGGGTTTACCATAAGATGTATTACTCGCCAAAGGAAAATCGCCAAAATCCGTGCAACCGTCTACCAAAGTAGCACCCTCACTTTTTACCCACAACGTCTCCAGAGCTTTGAGTTGCGTCTCTAACTTATCATATAAGTTGGATAGAGTCATATTTCCTTTTTTGCTAGCTTGAGCCAAAACCAACTTTAATAATTCGCGAACATAGATTTCTACCAGTAACTCGTCTCGTGCAAATCGAGATTTTAGTTGCTTGATAGCGTCTTTATAATTCGCGCCAGAGGGAGGATAACTATCTATGAGCTCTCCAACGACCGTTGCCTGCAATAGGTATTGAAATTTGTCATCGTCATCTACGTATATTTACATCTTCGTCGATCTTCTTAAACTGTCCCCAAAATCCTAACCAATTTCCGGTCTCCCCATTGAATTTTTGAAGCTCCAACTTTTGGTAATTTAAAGTTCCTTTACGTGGAATTTTCTAAAGTCCCAGGTGTAATTACAGGAGTGGAATTCACCATTCTATTTTCTACTTTTGTTTTAAACTGATATATTTATCACGATATGTTTCATTCGTGTCAAAATCAGCTAAATATTCACTTTCGTTTTCACTTTCCAACAAAAGTTCGGAAATTAGTGATTGAACTTCATCTAATCTATTGAATTTTCCTTCCAACTGTGGGTTCAATACTTGGGAGTTGATTAACCTCCACGTCAGGCTTTAGAATTTCAGCATCTAAAGCACTGGCAGTAATCGTAAACGATTGCCTTAGAGGCTTACGCTTTCGTAATAAAATTTCCATGATTTTAAATTCAATATGTCCAATATATTCAAATAACAAAGGATATAATCAAATAAATCATAAACTCACTTGATAATTTCCAATACGAAATCGATGTTTCGTTTTCTTCAAATAGCCATTCCGTTCTGTCACGGACGCCAGTTGTTTGAAATTAATCAATTTCTTGACTTATTTAATAACTTCGGACGAATGGTAATATATTTAACAGAGAAAACCTTTTTAATTAACAACGAACTATTTTATTTAGCATTCTAAACGTAACAAAAAAAATAACATTCCATGCGTTACCACGCTCAAAGTAATATATAACAAAACATCACTGTTGCCACAAAAAATCTACATTATAATGAACATATTAAATTATTGTGTATTAACTGAGTTCGTGCAAGTTCCTGAACAATATATATGTAATAATAAAAGCACAAGGAAAATGACGGAACACTATAGATGCGTGATTAGATCCATATTGAAGAAGAATTTTGATTGCGTAGTATTAAAAGTGGCAGTCGAGGCAGTTTTAATTCCATTTCTATTTCCAATTGATATTTGTGGCCACAATCACTTGGCACTTTTTGATATTTTTGAGATAGAAAGCAAGCCAGCGAGATTACATCTTAGCAGAGTAGAGGGCAAAAGCTGAAGTGCGTCGTTATGAAAGATAGAAGCACGGGAAGAGAAAAGTTTTGGTTTACAACGACAGTTTCAGTTCTTAATTATTACGTCATCGGAGTTGCGCGGGCCACAGAGTGATATAGAAATGACGCAATGCAGAGAAGTTATTACGATTTTAGAATAGAGAGGAAGAATTAATGTTTATAGTTATAATTCTGATTCATACATTTTTATCTTACATATTCCCCTCTTCAAAAAGAAAAAGGCGTAGTGACAGAGAAGCCTTTTTAAAGAAAAAGAGTTAAAACACTAGCAAATTTAGAAAAAATATAAATAAATAATAAAATTTTGATCCTGTAATGTATTATTTAAAAATATCAATTTTTTTTAAAATAAATTCTTAATTTTTAGAGTCCTATTGAATTTTTCAACATTTCAGTCCAAAAGTTTTTTTGTTTGAGAGTTCACATAATCATAATTCATCAGGGAAGGTTCTTGTTATTACAGAATATCACAAAAACTTTTACATAATCATTTCTTATAATTAAATGTAATGCACATAAATATTTATGATACTTATTTCCATACTGATAAATTATAATTTAACATCATAAATAATAGGATAAGGATTTCCAGAATTTATGGTTTCACCGTTATCATCTTTCATTTACAATTCCTGATTTTACCAAACTGGAAGCCTTGCAGTACTAAACAAACATATCCATCAAAAGGGCTGTCCTCTTGAGCTAACCAGTGTGTTCTATGCACTGGTGGCTCAGGGTGCCTAGACAGTTAATTGAAAAGGCCTCCGTTCCTTACATTAAGGTAACTGGCCTTTGAGAACTGCACCAATACATTCCATAATAAAAAAATATTATAATAATAATATAAAAAATTTACATGCATTCATAAAATGAGAGCCTCCAACATTATCTTGCATGAAGAGGGTAAAAGAAAAAACTGCTACAGAGGTAATTACAGGCCTCTGTTGAAGGAACCAGTACACCCTCATCATACTATACTTAACACACAATAACCAACAAATTTTAACATGTATTTACCATAATTTCATATTACTTATCTGTACTAATTTCACTTATTTTTTACACCTTTATTTTTAGAATAATTATAAAATTCGTATTCAAAATTCTCAACAAACTTTCAAAAACATAAAAACTTATCTTAATATCCTTCTCTATGAATAATTTAAATACCTTAAAATTCGTTACTTAATTTGCTCACACATAATTATGAAAATTTAGAAAACTTAATGAACAAGAATTTCAGATTTTCTCAAAACAAATTGCAGAAATTTTAACCAAAGTTGAAATGAAAACTATAGAATTCGCAGCACATTAAATAATTTAGTTCCTGAGCTAGGTTCACACGAATGTAATAATTTTTGAGCTGTTGAAAAAGCGGGAGTGCAAATAATTTTCTGTCGCGCATACTTGCAAACATTAACTCAGATCGACCTTGAACTCGCTGTAATGCTGAATTCCTAAACGGGAATTCACAGATGATTTAAAGCACTTTTTTTTCTAAATATTGCAGACATCGGCGAAGCAAATTCAATATTCCTTTTTACTAGGCATTCGAACTTCTCAATTTATCGAGAGATTACTTTCAATCTGTAAGCACTACACGAGATTATTTTTTGAAGCACTTGCAAAACACCACAGCAGAAGAATGATCTGTTATTTTTTAAACACTGAAAAAACAAATTTGATGATTCACTTCTTTCACATTATCTTGGATTTATCACAAAACGATGATTTGAAGAGCTGAATTAAATTTTCCATTGAGGTTTCAGGTTGCAGGAAACTATCCTACCGGCTTAATTGTCATATTAAAGCACAAAGGAAAAAACGGAACACTGTAGATGCGTAGTTATCCTATATTGAAGAGGAAGTAATCTGATTGCGTCGTAAGCTAATGTGTTGACTTCGTAAATAAAACTTGGCAGTAGAAGCGATTTTAATTCCATTTTTATTTCCAATTGATATTTGTGGCCACAATCACTTGGAACTCTAGTCGTGCCTTTCCACAAAAGATTTACATTTTTGATATTGTTGGGATAGAAAGCAAGCCAGCGAAATCACATCTTAGCACAGTAGCGAGCAAAAGCTGAAGTGCGTAGTTATGAAAGATGGAAGCACGCGAAGAGAAAAGTTTTGGTTTGCAATTTGGTGATTGGTCGAGAGGGATCTGCATTATGGGTTAAGTAAGATCACATGATTAATTTGAATGACGCAGTTTAGACTTAAGCGCTATTTTTAGGACAGATAGAGGAAGTTCTAAAATGAAATAGAAAATAATGGAAGTTATAGTGAATTAAGTTTAGAAGTTTGCTTTCATATTTTTTATCTTACATATATATATATAATTGCATAGTAGCTGCAATATATAAATAGCTGGATTCGTGATAAACCCGTCTGTTTGCAAAAGATGGTAAAGATATCAAGTCAGATTTGATGCTGCGTATTTGAAAACGTTCATGCAAGTTGTCTTCGCTGAGTCACGTTCGTACGTACAATTTACAGTTCCAATATATAGTGTAAGATGGTTAGCACTCTTCCTCTTGACTCATTTGGTATCACAGGTTATTCGGAGTCTTCAAAAAAGATTTTTCCTTTCCAACTACGCTTTCATGTAAGATTTTCATGTAACGCTATATTGTTGGAAGCAGCAGTTTTGTAGCTTATGGACATCACGCTGGTTCATTAACTTCTTAAAAACTTGTTGGTAGCATACAGAGTATTATGGAAAACAAATGGACTATTAAAAGACATCTAGACTTTGCATACAATAAACCTCATAGTCTTTTAGCATCTTTCTGTAAGTTCTTATCGCATATCTCATATTTATATATATTCAACAAACATTCTCGTTTCCCAAGGTCTTTCAGCGAAATAATCTTCTATACTCTGATAAATGATCTCTTCATTTATACTAATTTAGAAGAACTATTGCAAACAAAATATAAAAGATATCTATGACATACACGCCGAATATTGCAAATAATAATGAGAAAAAAAGAAGACGAAAGTTCTAATACTGCACCGCTACAGCTTTTAAAATTATCATGAAATCAATTTCATTTGGCTAATGATATTTTCACACAATGTAGTAACACATTGTTTTAAACGAAATATTCAACTTATTTCAACACTAAAATGTTTAAATTTTGGGGGAAAGAGTTTGTAGAACCACTTCTGCATAAAGTGCTAATAACACGCTGATTTCTTTCCAACTCCTTTTGAGCCCAAAATGCTAATACAAACAGAATGCAAAATATGATTGATATCATAAACGTCTATTTTTAAGCCTGAGAAATGAAAAGAACGCTGATAAAATTGCTAAAATTAAAAAAAGCGTGTAATTAGTGAAGCGTTTACTATTCATCATATATATATATATAGGATGCTTCTAAATTCATGGTCAAAAATTTAAGGGGTAATAGAAAACATCTAAACAAGCAATTTTTACTATACAATGCATTGGTGGAGAGTAAGCGGTGAATCGCTAGATGGCGCTGTAATGGAAAGCATAAACGATGAGTTTTCTTACACATCGTCATTTCTAGCGTAGATTTCAGAAGGTATGTCGATGTACAATAATCAGGAAAAGACGAACATGCATTTTATATATGATCTTGCGAATGGAAGTGCTTTGGAAGACGAAAGACTGTACAGGCACCATTTCCCGAGAAGACTCGTGGCAGACCGAAAAATGTTTGAGCGATTGCATCGGTGCCTGTGTGAGTCGAGATCCTTTGTTACTGGCATGCATGATGCAGCACGTGGCAGGAGTGTTCGGACGCCACAAGTTGTGGGACATTCTGCAAAGCGTGACACGAATAAATGTACCTTTTGAAGACGTTACTAATACTCATCTTTATCACCCCTTAAATTCTTTCCCATGATAAACATCTTGTGTATATATATGTATGCCATTGTTAGATTTCATTATTATTTTGTTAAGAATAGTCTATCATTCTTTTAAAAATGCATGCAAATTTAGCAGTAACAACAATTATTTAACAACTTGAAATTTTTGCATCGGAATAGGTTTCTGCAAATAATACTTATCAAAATATTTTTCATTGTCTAGAATCGAATATTAATTATATCGAACTCTTTTTAAAATTTCAGAATTTGTAAATGTTTTATTATTTTTACAGCTAAAAGGAGAAATTAAATTAGTATTAAGTTAAATAAAATTAACCTTAAGTTTAATAGATGTTTCAGTATCCTCTCTTGGATGCCTAAACAAAACTTATAGAAAAATTCTGAAATTGAATGTCAACAATATTTGAAATGCAAAAAACGTAGATTAAAGCACTGCTTTTTTTTTTTTTTTTTTTTCGGATATTTCTAATGCAACATACAAAAGATACTGATATCCAATTTATAGTAAATAAGTTCAATAACAAGAAGAAACGGCTTTATTACCTGCTAAATATCAATAAAGGGCATGGTTAGATAAGCATACATATTAATTCAGAAGTCAAACAACAAAAATCAGCGTTATATTTACAAAATTTTCACAGGACTAGTTTCGATAGTTTAACCGAACCACCATCTTCAGCTGCAAAACCGCAAATGAACAAGATAGGAAATAATGATTAGATAAGATAAGAAAGCCTGGACAAGAATAAGCAAGTGGCGCCATCTGTTGGTGAAACCAGAACTAAAACATAATTTCCTTAAAGGCCGAAGGCAAATTTGGATTGGAATTAGGATCGTTAACTAGAACAGAAAGATTTTTATGAATGTGAAGTGCCTCTAGAAAATCCAGTTCTCCAATGGAAGATGTTTTTTGAATAATTTTGGCAGCAGAAAAACTGAAAGTGTTGTTGGTTTTCGGACCAACAATGTTGAGCAACAGAAGACTTTTGTGTTTCCTTTTTTCTAACATATGCCTCATGTTCCTTGACGCGAAATTTTAAGGCTCTCTTAGTTTGGCCAATGTAAATTAAACCACACTGGCAAGGAATCCTATAAATACCCCAGGAATTCATATCCGGAATAGGGTCCTTGAGTATGGAACTCGGAATTTAATTGATGGGAGAATAAACAACCCGAAAGTTAAATTTCTGCAAAATATGTGCAACTTTATAGCTAATTGATGGAAAGAAGGGAATGACAACAGAATTTTTATAATCTCCTAAAACAAGAGTGTGCCTTTTAGTGTGTTGAGATGAGAATTTTTTAACTGCTTGATTAATAATGTTGGGTGGAAAGCCCCTGTCAATAGCTATTGCTTTTAAATAATTTAGTTCTTCCTCAAGGGCTAGTTTGGAGGAGCAAACTTGAAGAGCACGGAAAACATAGGAATAAAATGAAGCTAACTTTTGTTTAGTCGGATGACATGATTTAAAGTGTGGTGGAAGGCAAACCGATGAAGGTTTACGGTAAACCGTAGTACTGAAGTTGGATGTGTTACGTGTGACCAGAATGTCGAGAAACGGAAGAGAATTGCAAGTCTCAAGTTCAAAAGTGAACTGAATAGCAGGATCAATAGCATTCATTGTTGAAAGAACTTTATTTAAATCATCTTTATTACCTTCAAACAGAGTAAAAGTATTGTCTACGTAGCGGAACCATGCCGGGAAGTTTAAAGTTTCAAACAATTTTGATTCATAATAATGCATGTAGATATCAGCCAGGATGGGACTGAGGGGGCTTCCCATGGCTAATCCCTCAGTTTGCTTGTAATATTTATTTTGGAAAACAAAATGTGTTTGTTTCAAACAGAGTTGAGTGAGAGAAATTAGTTCATCAATTTCGATGCAAGAGAAATGAAATTCGCGAAGTCTGGTTTCTAGACATCTTAATGCACCCTCCACTGGGACATTGGTGAATAATGATTTTACATCAAAAGAAACCATGAGTAAATTACTAGGAGAAACGTTTTTAACTTTTTTTACAAACTCTATTGAATTTTTTATGGTGTAAATGTTATTGTCTAATAGAGTTGAAAATCTAGAAACTAAATATTTAGCTAATGGATACGAAGCAGTACCTAAATTTGATACAATAGGGCGGAAAGGAATACCAGTTTTATGAATTTTGGGAAGAGCATATAATCTGGCACAATTCGCAACAGATGGGATAAGTGAATGTTTTAAGTTGCCTGAAATGATTTGCGGAGATTTGATCGCAGTTTTTATTTTTGACAAGTCCGAAGGTGAAGGATCTTTAGGGATCGGATTATATGGTCCTTCGTTTAAGAGTTTAGTGACACCATCGATGTAAGTGTTCCTATCCATGACGACTATCTGGCCACCTTTGTCGGCCTTTCAAATAATAATATACGGGTTAGAATGAATTTCATGCAATGTAGCTCTTTCTCTCGCAGTTAGATTTGGTTTCAAAGATTTATTATTGAATTTCACATTATGAGCGATAAGATGTCTAATCATTTCTTTCTGTGAATCTGAAACTTTACTGAACTTGAAAGCTTAGTAAAGTATTCGAAACTTAAAAAAATAAATAAATAAAAATAAATATCGTTAAAAGTACTGGATTAATTTTTTGTTAAAAATGTCGTTTTTTAAGATGGCAGGCAAGTGTAAATAAATACATTTACTATGAGTGTAAATTTCAGTAATATTTTAATCTAATTAAACGTTGGCCCAATGTTTTTATAGCGGTGTTTTTATTCTCTTCTTTGCTATATGAAAGTACTAAAGTAAGGTTTAGTTTAAAATATTACTGAAATTGAACATCGAATTAAAAACCATCATACCAACATTTAAAAGAATTAGAATATTATTAAATTCAAATACTTTAAAATACGTTATATAGAATATAATTAACATTAAAACATATGGACAATAATTATCTCAGCAATTTCTGAAAATAGTGTATTAATTTTTTTAACAAAAATTGAAGTATACAATTATAAAATAAAAGAAAAATATGTACTTACATTTTTTTGAGTGTTTAACCTGTTGTTTACTGATAAGTACCACAATAAAAAATCAGAATCATAATTTAGATAACATCTTTGAAAACATCTTTGAAGGAATTCGAAGAATGAAATTTTTGAAGATATAAATTAAATTTTAAAACGGCGCGGAAATGCACAAATTGTCAGTAACCAATCAGGGAGCTGATTACAGCTCGTTAATGCACAAATATTCTATAACCAATCAGAGAGCTTATTACATCACGGCTAGAATTAAAATTATTTAAAAATTCATACATAATAAAATCATTTTTTAAAAAAATGCAAAATTAAATTGTATTTTAATATTTAAGAGCCATAAATCATGTTTAAAACATTAGATTAAATTTATACATATTAAAACGAATTACTTTTAAAGTAAGGTGACGTCATTGATTACATCATCCACAACATAAAATTTCATAAAATATGATAAACAATAAAATTTTTATTTCAAATAAAAATGCAAAATTAAATTGATTTTTAATATTTAAAAGCCATAAATAATATTTTAAACGCGGAATTTATGCACAATAAAACGCATTATTTTTTAAATAAAATGACAACAAAATATCGGTTACCATAAATAACTTATCCAGCAATGGGTTTACCATAAGATGTATTACTCGCCAAAGGAAAATCGCCAAAATCCGTGCAACCGTCTACCAAAGTAGCACCCTCACTTTTTACCCACAACGTCTCCAGAGCTTTGAGTTGCGTCTCTAACTTATCATATAAGTTGGATAGAGTCATATTTCCTTTTTTGCTAGCTTGAGCCAAAACCAACTTTAATAATTCGCGAACATAGATTTCTACCAGTAACTCGTCTCGTGCAAATCGAGATTTTAGTTGCTTGATAGCGTCTTTATAATTCGCGCCAGAGGGAGGATAACTATCTATGAGCTCTCCAACGACCGTTGCCTGCAATAGGTATTGAAATTTGTCATCGTCATCTACGTATATTTACATCTTCGTCGATCTTCTTAAACTGTCCCCAAAATCCTAACCAATTTCCGGTCTCCCCATTGAATTTTTGAAGCTCCAACTTTTGGTAATTTAAAGTTCCTTTACGTGGAATTTTCTAAAGTCCCAGGTGTAATTACAGGAGTGGAATTCACCATTCTATTTTCTACTTTTGTTTTAAACTGATATATTTATCACGATATGTTTCATTCGTGTCAAAATCAGCTAAATATTCACTTTCGTTTTCACTTTCCAACAAAAGTTCGGAAATTAGTGATTGAACTTCATCTAATCTATTGAATTTTCCTTCCAACTGTGGGTTCAATACTTGGGAGTTGATTAACCTCCACGTCAGGCTTTAGAATTTCAGCATCTAAAGCACTGGCAGTAATCGTAAACGATTGCCTTAGAGGCTTACGCTTTCGTAATAAAATTTCCATGATTTTAAATTCAATATGTCCAATATATTCAAATAACAAAGGATATAATCAAATAAATCATAAACTCACTTGATAATTTCCAATACGAAATCGATGTTTCGTTTTCTTCAAATAGCCATTCCGTTCTGTCACGGACGCCAGTTGTTTGAAATTAATCAATTTCTTGACTTATTTAATAACTTCGGACGAATGGTAATATATTTAACAGAGAAAACCTTTTTAATTAACAACGAACTATTTTATTTAGCATTCTAAACGTAACAAAAAAAATAACATTCCATGCGTTACCACGCTCAAAGTAATATATAACAAAACATCACTGTTGCCACAAAAAATCTACATTATAATGAACATATTAAATTATTGTGTATTAACTGAGTTCGTGCAAGTTCCTGAACAATATATATGTAATAATAAAAGCACAAGGAAAATGACGGAACACTATAGATGCGTGATTAGATCCATATTGAAGAAGAATTTTGATTGCGTAGTATTAAAAGTGGCAGTCGAGGCAGTTTTAATTCCATTTCTATTTCCAATTGATATTTGTGGCCACAATCACTTGGCACTTTTTGATATTTTTGAGATAGAAAGCAAGCCAGCGAAATTACATCTTAGCAGAGTAGAGGGCAAAAGCTGAAGTGCGTCGTTATGAAAGATGGAAGCACGGGAAGAGAAAAGTTTTGGTTTACAACGACAGTTTCAGTTCTTAATTATTACGTCATCGGAGTTGCGCGGGCCACAGAGTGATATAGAAATGACGCAATGCAGAGAAGTTATTACGATTTTAGAATAGAGAGGAAGAATTAATGTTTATAGTTATAATTCTGATTCATACATTTTTATCTTACATATTCCCCTCTTCAAAAAGAAAAAGGCGTAGTGACAGAGAAGCCTTTTTAAAGAAAAAGAGTTAAAACACTAGCAAATTTAGAAAAAATATAAATAAATAATAAAATTTTGATCCTGTAATGTATTATTTAAAAATATCAATTTTTTTTTAAATAAATTCTTAATTTTTAGAGTCCTATTGAATTTTTCAACATTTCAGTCCAAAAGTTTTTTTGTTTGAGAGTTCACATAATCATAATTCATCAGGGAAGGTTCTTGTTATTACAGAATATCACAAAAACTTTTACATAATCATTTCTTATAATTAAATGTAATGCACATAAATATTTATGATACTTATTTCCATACTGATAAATTATAATTTAACATCATAAATAATAGGATAAGGATTTTCAGAATTTATGGTTTCACCGTTATCATCTTTCATTTACAATTCCTGATTTTACCAAACTGGAAGCCTTGCAGTACTAAACAAACATATCCATCAAAAGGGCTGTCCTCTTGAGCTAACCAGTGTGTTCTATGCACTGGTGGCTCAGGGTGCCTAGACAGTTAATTGAAAAGGCCTCCGTTCCTTACATTAAGGTAACTGGCCTTTGAGAACTGCACTAATACATTCCATAATAAAAAAATATAATAATAATAATATAAAAAATTTACATGCATTCATAAAATGAGAGCCTCCAACATTATCTTGCATGAAGAGGGTAAAAGAAAAAACTGCTACAGAGGTAATTACAGGCCTCTGTTGAAGGAACCAGTACACCCTCATCATACTATACTTAACACACAATAACCAACAAATTTTAACATGTATTTACCATAATTTCATGTTATTTATCTGTACTAATTTCACTTATTTTTTACACCTTTATTTTTAGAATAATTATAAAATTCGTATTCAAAATTCTCAACAAACTTTCAAAAACATAAAAACTTATCTTAATATCCTTCTCTATGAATAATTTAAATACCTTAAAATTCGTTACTTAATTTGCTCACACATAATTATGAAAATTTAGAAAACTTAATGAACAAGAATTTCAGATTTTCTCAAAACAAATTGCAGAAATTTTAACCAAAGTTGAAATGAAAACTATAGAATTCGCAGCACATTAAATAATTTAGTTCCTGAGCTAGGTTCACACGAATGTAATAATTTTTGAGCTGTTGAAAAAGCGGAAGTGCAAATAATTTTCTGTCGCACATACTTGCAAACACTAACTCAGATCGACCTTGAACTCGCTGTAATGCTGAATTCCTAAACGGGAATTCACAGATGATTTAAAGCACTTTTTTTTCTAAATATTGCAGACATCGGCGAAGCAAATTCAATATTCCTTTTTACTAGGCATTCGAACTTCTCAATTTATCGAGAGATTACTTTCAATCTGTAAGCACTACACGAGATTATTTTTTTGAAGCACTTGCAAAACACCACAGCAGAAGAATGATCTGTTATTTTTTAAACACTGAAAAAACAAATTTGATGATTCACTTCTTTCACATTATCTTGGATTTATCACAAAACGATGATTTGAAGAGCTGAATTAAATTTTCCATTGAGGTTTCAGGTTGCAGGAAACTATCCTACCGGCTTAATTGTCATATTAAAGCACAAAGGAAAAAACGGAACACTGTAGATGCGTAGTTATCCTATATTGAAGAGGAAGTAATCTGATTGCGTCGTAAGCTAATGTGTTGACTTCGTAAATAAAACTTGGCAGTAGAAGCGATTTTAATTCCATTTTTATTTCCAATTGATATTTGTGGCCACAATCACTTGGAACTCTAGTCGTGCCTTTCCACAAAAGATTTACATTTTTGATATTGTTGGGATAGAAAGCAAGCCAGCGAAATCACATCTTAGCACAGTAGCGAGCAAAAGCTGAAGTGCGTAGTTATGAAAGATGGAAGCACGCGAAGAGAAAAGTTTTGGTTTGCAATTTGGTGATTGGTCGAGATGGATCTGCATTATGGGTTAAGTAAGATCACATGATTAATTTGAATGACGCAGTTTAGACTTAAGCGCTATTTTTAGGACAGATAGAGGAAGTTCTAAAATGAAATAGAAAATAATGGAAGTTATAGTGAATTAAGTTTAGAAGTTTGCTTTCATATTTTTTATCTTACATATATATATATAATTGCATAGTAGCTGCAATATATAAATAGCTGGATTCGTGATAAACCCGTCTGTTTGCAAAAGATGGTAAAGATATCAAGTCAGATTTGATGCTGCGTATTTGAAAACGTTCATGCAAGTTGTCTTCGCTGAGTCACGTTCGTACGTACAATTTACAGTTCCAATATATAGTGTAAGATGGTTAGCACTCTTCCTCTTGACTCATTTGGTATCACAGGTTATTCGGAGTCTTCAAAAAAGATTTTTCCTTTCCAACTACGCTTTCATGTAAGATTTTCATGTAACGCTATATTGTTGGAAGCAGCAGTTTTGTAGCTTATGGACATCACGCTGGTTCATTAACTTCTTAAAAACTTGTTGGTAGCATACAGAGTATTATGGAAAACAAATGGACTATTAAAAGACATCTAGACTTTGCATACAATAAACCTCATAGTCTTTTAGCATCTTTCTGTAAGTTCTTATCGCATATCTCATATTTATATATATTCAACAAACATTCTCGTTTCCCAAGGTCTTTCAGCGAAATAATCTTCTATACTCTGATAAATGATCTCTTCATTTATACTAATTTAGAAGAACTATTGCAAACAAAATATAAAAGATATCTATGACATACACGCCGAATATTGCAAATAATAATGAGAAAAAAAGAAGACGAAAGTTCTAATACTGCACCGCTACAGCTTTTAAAATTATCATGAAATCAATTTCATTTGGCTAATGATATTTTCACACAATGTAGTAACACATTGTTTTAAACGAAATATTCAACTTATTTCAACACTAAAATGTTTAAATTTTGGGGGAAAGAGTTTGTAGAACCACTTCTGCATAAAGTGCTAATAACACGCTGATTTCTTTCCAACTCCTTTTGAGCCCAAAATGCTAATACAAACAGAATGCAAAATATGATTGATATCATAAACGTCTATTTTTAAGCCTGAGAAATGAAAAGAACGCTGATAAAATTGCTAAAATTAAAAAAAGCGTGTAATTAGTGAAGCGTTTACTATTCATCATATATATATATATAGGATGCTTCTAAATTCATGGTCAAAAATTTAAGGGGTAATAGAAAACATCTAAACAAGCAATTTTTACTATACAATGCATTGGTGGAGAGTAAGCGGTGAATCGCTAGATGGCGCTGTAATGGAAAGCATAAACGATGAGTTTTCTTACACATCGTCATTTCTAGCGTAGATTTCAGAAGGTATGTCGATGTACAATAATCAGGAAAAGACGAACATGCATTTTATATATGATCTTGCGAATGGAAGTGTTTTGGAAGACGAAAGACTGTACAGGCACCGTTTCCCGAGAAGACTCGTGGCAGACCGAAAAATGTTTGAGCGATTGCATCGGTGCCTGTGTGAGTCGAGATCCTTTGTTACTGGCATGCATGATGCAGCACGTGGCAGGAGTGTTCGGACGCCACAAGTTGTAGGACATTCTGCAAAGCGTGACACGAATAAATGTACCTTTTGAAGACGTTACTAATACTCATCTTTATCACCCCTTAAATTCTTTCCCATGAAAAACATCTTGTGTATATATATGTATGCCATTGTTAGATTTCATTATTATTTTGTTAAGAATAGTCTATCATTCTCTTAAAAATGCATGCAAATTTAGCAGTAACAACAATTATTTAACAACTTGAAATTTTTGCATCGGAATATGTTTCTGCAAATAATACTTATCAAAATATTTTTCATTGTCTAGAATCGAATATTAATTATATCGAACTCTTTTTAAAATTTCAGAATTTGTAAATGTTTTATTATTTTTACAGCTAAAAGGAGAAATTAAATTAGTATTAAGTTAAATAAAATTAACCTTAAGTTTAATAGATGTTTCAGTATCCTCTCTTGGATGCCTAAACAAAACTTATAGAAAAATTCTGAAATTGAATGTCAACAATATTTGAAATGCAAAAAACGTAGATTAAAGCACTGCTTTTTTTTTTTTTTTTTTTTTTTTTTCGGATATTTCTAATGCAACATACAAAAGATACTGATATCCAATTTATAGTAAATAAGTTCAATAACAAGAAGAAACGGCTTTATTACCTGCTAAATATCAATAAAGGGCATGGTTAGATAAGCATACATATTAATTCAGAAGTCAAACAACAAAAATCAGCGTTATATTTACAAAATTTTCACAGGACTAGTTTCGATAGTTTAACCGAACCACCATCTTCAGCTGCAAAACCGCAAATGAACAAGATAGGAAATAATGATTAGATAAGATAAGAAAGCCTGGACAAGAATAAGCAAGTGGCGCCATCTGTTGGTGAAACCAGAACTAAAACATAATTTCCTTAAAGGCCGAAGGCAAATTTGGATTGGAATTAGGATCGTTAACTAGAACAGAAAGATTTTTATGAATGTGAAGTGCCTCTAGAAAATCCAGTTCTCCAATGGAAGATGTTTTTTGAATAATTTTGGCAGCAGAAAAACTGAAAGTGTTGTTGGTTTTCGGACCAACAATGTTGAGCAACAGAAGACTTTTGTGTTTCCTTTTTTCTAACATATGCCTCATGTTCCTTGACGCGAAATTTTAAGGCTCTCTTAGTTTGGCCAATGTAAATTAAACCACACTGGCAAGGAATCCTATAAATACCCCAGGAATTCATATCCGGAATGGGGTCCTTGAGTATGGAACTCGGAATTTAATTGATGGGAGAATAAACAACCCGAAAGTTAAATTTCTGCAAAATATGTGCAACTTTATAGCTAATTGATGGAAAGAAGGGAATGACAACAGAATTTTTATAATCTCCTAAAACAAGAGTGTGCCTTTTAGTGTGTTGAGATGAGAATTTTTTAACTGCTTGATTAATAATGTTGGGTGGAAAGCCCCTGTCAATAGCTATTGCTTTTAAATAATTTAGTTCTTCCTCAAGGGCTAGTTTGGAGGAGCAAACTTGAAGAGCACGGAAAACATAGGAATAAAATGAAGCTAACTTTTGTTTAGTCGGATGACATGATTTAAAGTGTGGTGGAAGGCAAACCGATGAAGGTTTACGGTAAACCGTAGTACTGAAGTTGGATGTGTTACGTGTGACCAGAATGTCGAGAAACGGAAGAGAATTGCAAGTCTCAAGTTCAAAATTGAACTGAATAGCAGGATCAATAGCATTCATTGTTGAAAGAACTTTATTTAAATCATCTTTATTACCTTCAAACAGAGTAAAAGTATTGTCTACGTAGCGGAACCATGCCGGGAAGTTTAAAGTTTCAAACAATTTTGATTCATAATAATGCATGTAGATATCAGCCAGGATGGGACTGAGGGGGCTTCCCATGGCTAATCCCTCCGTTTGCTTGTAATATTTATTTTGGAAAACAAAATGTGTTTGTTTCAAACAGAGTTGAGTGAGAGAAATTAGTTCATCAATTTCGATGCAAGAGAAATGAAATTCGCGAAGTCTGGTTTCTAGACATCTTAATGCACCCTCCACTGGGACATTGGTGAATAATGATTTTACATCAAGTTTCAGATTCACAGAAAGAAATGATTAGGCATCTTATCGCTCATAATGTGAAATTCAATAATAAACATTTGAAACCAAATCTAACTGCGAGAGAAAGAGCTACATTGCGTGAAATTCATTCTAACCCGGATATTATTATTTCAAAAGCCGACAAAGGTGGCCAGATAGTCGTCATGGATAGGAACACTTACATCGATGGTGTCACTAAACTCTTGAACGGAGGACCATGTAATCCGATCCCTAAAAATCCTTCATCTTCGGACTTGTCAAAAATAAAAACTGCGATCAAATCTTCGCAAATCATTTCAGGCAACTTAAAACATTCACTTATCCCATCTGCTGCGAATTGTGCCAGATTATATGCTCTTCCCAAAATTCATAAAAGTGGTATTCCTTTCCGCCCTATTGTATCAAATTTAGGTACTGCCTCGTATCCATTAGCTAAATATTTAGTTTCTAGATTTTCAACTCTATTAGACAATAACATTTACACCATAAAAAATTCAATAGAGTTTGTAAAAAAAGTTAAAAACATTTCTCCTAGTAATTTACTCATGGTTTCTTTCGATGTAAAATCATTATTCACCAATGTCCCAGTGGAGGGTGCATTAAGATGTCTAGAAACCAGACTTCGCGAATTTCATTTCTCTTGCATCGAAATTGATGAACTAATTTCTCACACTCAACTCTGTTTGAAACAAACACATTTTGTTTTCCAAAATAAATATTACAAGCAAACTGAGGGATTAGCCATGGGAAGCCCCTCAGTCCCATCTTGGCTGATATCTACATGCATTATTATGAATCAAAATTGTTTGAAACTTTAAACTTCCCGGCATGGTTCCGCTACGTAGACGATACTTTTACTCTGTTTGAAAGTAATAAAGATGATTTAAATAAAGTTCTTTCAACAATGAATTCTATTGATCCTGCTATTCAGTTCACTTTTGAACTTGAGACTTGCAATTCTCTTCCGTTTCTCGACATTCTGGTCACACGTAACACATCCAACTTCAGTACTACGGTTTACCGTAAACCTTCATCGGTTTGCCTTCCACCACACTTTAAATCATGTCATCCGACTAAACAAAAGTTAGCTTCATTTTATTCCTATGTTTTCCGTGCTCTTCAAGTTTGCTCCTCCAAACTAGCCCTTGAGGAAGAACTAAATTATTTAAAAGCAATAGCTATTGACAGGGGCTTTCCACCCAACATTATTAATCAAGCAGTTAAAAAATTCTCATCTCAACACACTAAAAGGCACACTCTTGTTTTAGGAGATTATAAAAATTCTGTTGTCATTCCCTTCTTTCCATCAATTAGCTATAAAGTTGCACATATTTTGCAGAAATTTAACTTTCGGGTTGTTTATTCTCCCATCAATATAATTCCGAGTTCCATACTCAAGGACCCCATTCCGGATATGAATTCCTGGGGTTATTTATAGGATTCCTTCCCAGTGTGATTTAATTTACATTGGCCAAACTAAGAGAGCCTTAAAATTTCGCGTCAAGGAACATGAGGCATATGTTAGAAAAAAGGAAACACAGAAGTCTTCTGTTGCTCAACATTGTTGGTCCGAAAACCACACTTTCACTTTTTCTGCTGCCAAAATTATTCAAAACACATCTTCCATTGGAGAACTGGATTTTCTAGAGGCATTTCACATTCATAAAAATCTTTCTGTTCTAGTTAACGATCCTAATTCCAATCCAAATTTGCCTTCGGCCTTTAAAGAAATTATGTTTTAGTTCTGGTTTCACCAACAGATGGCGCCACTTGCTTATTCTTGTCCAGGCTTTCTTATCTTATCTAATCATTATTTCCTATCTTGTTCATTTGCGGTTTTGCAGCTGAAGATGTGGTTCGGTAAAACCATCGAAACTAGTCCTGTGAAAATTTTGTAAATACAACGCTGATTTTTGTTGTTTGACTTCTGAATTAGTATTTTCTCGGCGTGTTATTGTGTCTTAAGCATACATATATAGTAAATATGTATTCATCTTCGATACATGTAAAAATTTAACACAATTGCTATATTTTAACAACTATTTATTAAAATCTTCGACTTTAACTAATACGTTTTAATTAAAATTTCAATGCTACAGTTAGACCTTTTTAATTTATAATGAATAATAAAATTATAATATTTTTCAAAATATGTGGGGTTATAATAATAAATTTAAATCAGCTTTTTTTGTAGTTAATATTAGTATGTATGTATGCTGCATAAATAAAAATGGTTTTCCAAATCATAAAAAGGTTTTAAATTCCTACAAGATTAAGAAGGAAATTAAATTTAGAGAAAGAATTAAATTTAAAGAAATTTATTCGTCTACCGTAACATTATTATTAATTATTTTACAAATATAAATAACTACAAAATGTTGTTTACTGATTTGCAGTAGAAGAGTCGCAAATGTTTATTTGCTGAAAACTACAGTTCGTTTCCTTAACAGAAATTGCAACAGCATTAAATCAGGAAGAAGGAGAATAATGAGATTATTTTTACCTTCAGCAGGCAGCTCTAATTGATGGAAAGCTGTGCCACGGATTCTATGGGCGTTCACTCTTTCAGTTGCATTCGAAGGTACAGGTGGCACTAACAGCTCAAGGGCCTTCGTAAATTAGACATAAAACAATGAAAGAAACTTGTGGCATGCTTAATTTACTACAAGCAATGAAATAATAAAGCAGTAAGAATTTTTTTTTTCAATTTTAAAAGTAATAATGTAACTGTGATTTGAGATTTATTCAATAAAATTTGAATTTGTTGAACTTTTTGGTTTAATGAAATTCGGCTCACTGAGAAAATTAGCATTAATTAAATTTCTTCTATGGAAAACGGTCAGTTTAATTTGTTGAAAATTTTGAAATACCGAAGTTTGAATAATCAAAGTTGTACAATAAATACTTTTAGCCACCAGATAACGTGTATACTACGATATAAATTTGTCAAAAAATAAGATGTGTATTCGATTTGATTCTGTTGTTAATACTTTCAAGAATTAAGCAAATTTTTATAACATGAATAAGGAACATTTATTATAGTATTGTAAATACTCACAGTTTTTCGATGGCTGTATACAGGATTTGGATCACGAACCTTCTAATGCTAGTATTAACCACTTACATTACGACAGCTGGCATTGAAGTAATTACAATGTCCCTTACACGTTTCCGAATTTAAAGGACGACTTGTAAAGACACGAGACCCATTCAACCAAATGGTGATGAATTATTGTTCATAATATTTTAGCTCTGTCGCCCCTTAGAGACTATTAAGTTTCTCGAAGCCAGCGAACTTGAAAAGTTAACTTTGTCTTCCTCGGGGCTCGAAATACGGATCTTCCACTCGATAGCTGGAAGTGAAACTTTTAAACACTAAAAGAACACATATGAGAGGACACAAAAATTTTTTAGTCTTATCTAAATAATGGCATGGAGTAATTATGCTTAGATAAATGCACATAATGCAATAAAAAAGAAATCATAAAAAAAAATATTAGAGCTTATTTGAAGAAACTGAATTTCATAACTACGAAGTTTCATAGACATCTGATTTTCCTCAATGAAAATAACTGTTTAATAAATATGCCATTAATAAAAATCCGAGAAACAAACTCATGAAACAGAGGTACGGTTTAATTAAATTAGAAGTGCTTTCGGCATTTCACTTTACAGAATTATTCTTAATTCAAAAACTCATCACAAGAAAATTACGCAAACTGATATTTAATTTTATTATACAGAAATAGAGGACCTTATACGTTTCTGAATATAACATATATATCACATGATCAACTTTTCCTAGAAATTTCACAAATGTTCAGTCAACTTTTGATGCTGAAAACGCCCATATAAGCCAATTCGTCCAATACGGTGACGGTATCCTACATACTGGAGAAGAAAGGAGACAGAAATATAGTATTCTTGACAAATTCCAACAAAACCCGTGATAATGGGATTATTCCGAATACCAGAATGATCACCGCAATAGCATGTCATCTCTTCAAAGTGTGCTTCTTATCCTTCTGAATGGCAAACTTTGGATTGAAATACTCTTTCAAATTATGTCTATCGTTGAGACAAATTAAACTGAGAAAGTTTCCTAAATGAACTTGGTACTGGTCTCTGTGGTCCAAATGGTCTTAGACACTGTTTTAGTCAGTCTGACACTGTTTTTATTTAGTTGTAACATGTGCAACTGTTTAAGTAAATGGCAGAATATCAATAACTTCCGACAACTTATTGATATTCTGTCGTTTCGATAAACATAGATGCACTCAGCTTTCATGAAAAATGTAAAAATAACAATAATCACTTTTATTATTATTATTTAAACCTTAATGAGCTCAGTTTTATTTCCGTGCTTGAAAATTTCGTATTCGTAGTTAAGTTTATTTGTCATGAAAATTTTAAATATTTCAACGACTTATAAATAACAATCCATTGTTTCTTATGCTGCAAATAAATGGAGGACGGACACCAGGAAAAAAATTAGATCAAAACATGTTCCACAGATTTATACTAGCTATAAAAAAGCTTAAATATGATTAATTTGCTTGCATTTTCTTTTACTTTTATATTGTTCATATTCTTTGCTACCATGATATACCATCTACGTCTTCTGTTATATGAGAGAGAGAACTAGAAAAATAAAGAAGAGAAAAAATGCATAACGCCAGCTAAAAGTAGAAAATGCAGAAATCAAAAATCAAGAATACCCTTTATTACAGAGGACGTCGGTATAGCGAAGTACGTGAGTGGCAGGAAATATTGGGCCAGTATACTGAATCTCATTCACGGTGTGTGATGCAGCTAATAGAAAATTCTCAAAAATGTTTTGATCTCTGTCAGCTTGTAGTGCCCACTGAGCCTGACTGACAAGCCTGGTAGCCCAGGCAAAACCTATTAGAATCCAGTGTCTCTAATTTTCTTCAACGAAATAGGTGTCACCGATAAGAAATTATGCATCGTATCAAAGTAACTTCATTATTCAACGTTTTTTATTCAAATTTTTTCTAAGAAAAGTACTTTTTAGGCCTTGTTTTCATGGTTTCAGTTTAGTAAGCGTTGCATGAAATATAAATTTACATGGCTTAAACCAAGGTATCTTTTTTCCTTTCCCTGAAAACAATTGGAAAAGAAAGAAGAATCTAAAAGAGTTCTCCCTGATTCTTTAGTAAACTTTTAAAAATCTGACCAAATGAATGCAATAAAACATTTTATCTGTTTAATAATGAAATACAGGAAGGGCAATTATAATTAAAACATTTACTTTTAGTGTCTTTGAAATGTGAAAGGAATCCTTTCTTTTCATGAGTTGTCTTGGGATATTTAAATCCTGTGCTTCTTAAAAATTAGTTCTGAGTTGGATTAAAAAAATCTTGTCATTTTCTCATTATAAATCCTTATTATAACCTAATAAATAATCTATAATTTTAAATAAAAATCTATTAAAGCTCTTTTTCATAATTAATTTCGAAGTTATTAGCTAATCGTTAAATGAAATAAAAAGGGCTTCTGTATACAGAAAGTACAATATTCTAATGAAAAAATTTCAGTTTAAATGGGTTATTTTTAAATCTAATTTTTTCAGTCCAATTTGTAACAGGTTTACTTACAGGTTTTACATTATATTATCTTTTATGTAAAAGGACTGCCTATTTTAATTACCATATCTTAACGATTTATCTTTAAAATCTAGAATATTCTTTAAATTTTCAAAATAAAAAAAAAATATTTATGTATTCAAAACTTCTGCTTCAAATCAAACTAGTTATTACAAAATGAACCTAATTTCGTGGTAATCAATTTGGTTAATTAGTAACTAAGTTTCAAGAAGTCCTGGAGGTTCCCTTGAACTTGGAGACTAAGGGTATGGTTCCGTTTGCTTCTGTGGAAATCAGAACATGGAAGTCCGTATTTTATTTAACAGTAGACCAAGAAGTCAATAAAATGAAATTATCGAAAGCTTTTATGCCTTAGTTAAATCACATATAAATTTATTGTTTATTTTTTACTTCTAATAATTTTACTTCATGCGTCATTCTTTAATAAAATATGTTACTAAAATATTCATTACTGGAAAGAAATAAATAATAATAATTTCTTCTTTCTCAAAATGGAGATATTAGGCTCTATGCTTCACATGACTCTTGATGTCAGTGTTCCCAAGCATGTGTCGATGGAATTAGTCTGCTAAAGTCTGCTTTCATGTACATTTTCGCGGATTATTTCACTCGGGCTGTTTCTCTTTCGTTTATTTTGAATTACAAAAGTTTAAAAGTAATTTCTTACCTAAAGTTCCTTACTCCGCAATATATTAATATTGAATTTAAATGCAATGTTAAGGTGTATTGCAACCCTGTTTAACATGTTTACATTTTTGTTTAATTTTTTTATTTATGATTTAAATGCATTGAATTATACATATACTGAAATCACTAATTAATTCCAGCTTTTGTAAAACAATATAACAGAGCAGGAAGAAAACCAAGCATACCCTTGAAGAATCCTCAATGCATTTATGCAGATTTCGGAGATGAAGATGACAAGCAGCCCGTCCAGAATAGAGGCTAGAAAATAGGAAGACGTTATAATTAACAATTTCTTGTAATGTGAAAAAATAATGCATGAAGCTTTCTGTAAGTTGATCAGACATGTTTCCAAACGCTTTTGGTCTTCTTCGGAAGTGATCGTGCACGTTGACAGAAGTAACTGATATTTCCAGAAGTTGTTACCCCTCCAGGTGTCGTTGTATTTAGAACTGTTCAGAGGTAATTTAGTTTAAGGAAAGTACAACAAATGAAAATAGCATATAGCAAAATAGTTCCAAAAATGCAACAAGAAGGTGAATTAGGTACACCTCACTTCTGAAGAATGGTGAATCGTCGAAAGCACTATCATCCAAAATTTGTACTGCGAATTCAAAACCTTGGATTGAAATCTCAAACCCATATTGTGAGCTAAAACTCAAAATAATCTGCTTTGAAATGATTGTCTAGTTCTTTAATCTTCTTTTTAAATTTCCCGATAAGATATGCAAACATCCTTGAAATTTTTTCTTAGCTTCCATCAGAATGGCTAGTATGGCTTCCATAATAAATTTTTGGCCTTTTCGAAGGCTCCACAAAAAGGCGTCATTATTTTAGTATAAATTTTTCCAAACATTAGCCCAAAATATTTCTTAAGAAATGTAAAATCTTCGATTCTATTGAGCTCTTTAAAATTTTTCTATGACAGTTATAAAATATAATTAAAGTAAATCAAAACAATTTCACTCAAAATTTTTAAAAAATGCTTTGGTACATAGGTTAAAATTAGTAAAAATTATGAAAGCTCTCAGGAAAAGTACAACAGCATAAATTTTTGCTTGGCGCTCAGCAGTAGCGTATTAAAGAAACAAATTATGCTCACTTTTCCAACTTCCGCTCAACTCCGTCAGATAAAAGAGCAATGAATAAAGAAAATTAGTCTGTTGACTACTTTTGAGATCCTCTCAGTGGTACTAAAACTTATTTTCTCAATTGTTTTACTCAATCAGGATAAAATTTTAATGATGAAAAGACTGAAATGCCATTTATAATATTTTTATTATAAAACTGAAACTTCTTTTCTCAACTATTTCACTCAATCGGGAGGAAAATTTAATGATGAAAAGAGCACTGAAACTCCATTTATAATATTTTTATCAAAATTATTATTTAACTGAAAGCTTAATCATAGACTCAATGTTATGCAACAACACTGAATACAGTTTGGAGATGACGATTAAGAGAAGAAAATAGTGTGAAATATAGGTTTGAAATTCAGTACCAAAGCAAATGTCACAATCTCGTGTCGTGCAGTACCAGCCCCGTAATCGAATGTTACATGCTTTCTCTTTTATTGAGCATGATTATGCTAATAAAGTGATTTAAAACATGGTCAACGGATTTTCCTGCAATGACATTATACTGGTGGCTGTTCAGTGATTCTCGTCTTGACATGTGATGCTGTAGCCTTTGAAGAATAATTCTTTCCAGAACTTCACGAGTGCGGGTAATAAACAGATTGGCCTGCGTGGTGATGCTACATTGGGGTTCTTCTGCTCTTCTAAATAGGACTACTTCTGAAATATTTGCACTGGCAGGAAAATGTCTCACCCTCCAGCATGCCGTAATATAAGAGAACAAAAGTGCAGGATGAGTGTTAAATGTTGCGTGAATAATATTATGTCATTATCTATGCCGTCTGAATAATATTATGTAATATTATTCAGACGGCAATTATATTATATAATATTATTCAGATATTAATTAATATTCTGGCCCAGGAGCTTTAGTAGTATTCAGAGCTTTGATAACACTGCTGAGTTCCTTTTCTGTCGAAAATGGCTCTGAATCTGGCAAATTGAACTGAAAATATTGGGAGACATTAAGTCTAATTTCTTTCTGTGCCGGAGTGCCGTCAACTACGGTGTCTTATTTGAAAATTCTTTTAAGAATGCTGGCAGTAACTTGTATGGTGGAGTTTGTGACATTTTGAATTGTGGCGGCGAGGCTGGTTGGCTTGAACACTTTGTCATGTGCGATTTTAAAGTTGGCACCATATTTTTTAAGCGCTGTGGTACAGAAGTTTTGCCATGAGGCACGTTTGGCTTTGTTAAAGTGGCGCTTATAGGCCGCCCTATACTTTTTAAAAGTCATGGCCAGGATAGCTATTTCCTCAGGAATGTAGCATTTTTGCATTTGGCGGCTTAGGGCGCGTACTTTGCTGCTTTCGATTGTCAGTTGATTGTTTCATCACGGTGTTTTACTTCAGGTAAAATTTTTGCAGCGTTTTAAAACTTGGTCACACACTGAGTGAACACTGGTCATACACTGATATTTATAAGGCTATCATGAAGCTCGTCTAACTCTAATCTATTATTGCAGTTGTTGCACTGTGGTACCAGGCTTTATACATGTGGAGCTAGAGCATTGCCGAAGCAACGGAAATTAATTAATTTTGTCTTCCATTTAGTTTTAGTGACTTGCTGTGAGTCTTTGTATACTCCGAACTCGATGAAACAATGATCACTGAGCGAGGATTCTTCTCTCACTGTTGATCATAACGCTTTTGTTAAAGGTGAAGTGTCATTAGCATCAACAACTTACCCTCTCTATTGTGTGTACCACCTACGATGTATGACTATGCACTGATAAGGTACCACAGCCCATTGCACTACCAAACCTTCCGGGCGTATCAAATGTTAGTTTCCAGAATAACGCATAGTTTCGCAAAGCTAGCATCAACAAGCATTCTTTGCAAATTGTCTAGTGGTTCTTTGGTTATTTAGATCCTGAGATCTCGTGTACTTCAAAAATTTCGGAGTATAATTGGTCGTTGAGGGAATGCTGTCCATTGTTATTGCAGTAAAGATGAACAGATATATTTTGATCAATATTATGTAGCGTAAATTATTTAAGACAAAACTTGAGCATTCATTCCCTTAGTAGCAGCCGACATAATGATTAATGACTCAAAATAGAGCCTCTATTATTTATTAAACCTTATATTGTTTAAAATTATTTTTTCCAGACTATGTTTTTATATCTGTAGGCTAAGTTTTGCTTTATTTAAAGCATTTTTCCCATACTGCTGCGTTTTTGCTAGAAAACAGCATAACATAAAAATTTTAAGAAATTTAAAAAGCAAAGCAATATGCCCTGAATCAAAGGGGTAAAAATAAAATATAAACAAAAAGATAGATAAGCACTTAAACTAATTTTAAATAATTTATACATATCCTACTCTACCTGTATAGATTGGGACACATGCGAATAGCAAGACTGTAGGCATTCAATGCTGATCTATAATCTCCTTTTTTAAACATAGATCTAAAACAAAGAAAATAGTTAGGAAAAAACAGAATCAAAGGCTTTTCAGAATCAGTGGAAAATGAGACCACGGGATGTGTTCTAAACTATATCGAAATCTCTCTATATCAAAATGTTTGCCGTAGACTATATATAATAACAATAAAGTATATAAATATCAAATAATAAAGTATGTTATTAAAGTAGGTAAAGCATTTTTAATTACACATTAAGTAGGTAGTATTTAATTAATCTACACATTAAGTAGGTAATTTTTTTAATTCCATTATTCTATAATACTTACTTTGCTTTAGCTTTTAACCAGTCTGGATTTTTTTCTTCAGGTGATAGATCTTTACAGTCAAGTTCTAAACTTTTCGATGCTTCAGCTTGCTTCTCTAACCACTGACAATGAAACTAAATTCTCAGTAAATGGATCTGTTAATGCTTATTCAACAATTAAAAATAATAGCATGTAAATTATCAGTCATAGGAAAGGTCCGGGAATTAGCCGAATAACTAAGTAAATATGTTTAACTTTATTTTTATTGGTAACAGAAAACTATATTATCTACACGAGTTTCTGTTACGTTATTTTAAATTTATGAGAATATGTGGAAATATTTATCTTGCATGTACGAGAAGATACCTAAAAATAACAAGAATTAACAATGCAAAATAACAAGAATTATTTTTAGACAATTATAATGTACTTTATACTTGCATGTTTTAATCCCTTTCGAAGTATTTTTACCAGTATCAGTACACTTTCCGCAGCATATTACTCGCTGCTGAAAACAGAAATAGTTATGGAACTCTTGATATAAAATATTATTGAAGGATGCAACGTATTTTCTTTCAACTCATCCACATCACTGAACTGTTATTTTTTATTCACTGAGCTTCTTTTTAAGAATTATCTTTAGGCATGAAAAAAAGTTGCACTAAACGACAACTTAACGTAAAGTTTAAATTAAAAATTGTCATAAAAAACACGTCGACCTGGCTCTTACAGAAGCTGAAATTAACAGAAAGAAACGTCTGCTAATTTGCAGGCACAATAAGAGCTTCTTGCGTTCAAAGCCAACTGAAGGTAATTCACAAACAGAAAAGGCCTAATTTAAACACTGGCACCACCTGACTAATCACTCGCGAAGAATCACGGTTAGCAAATGTTTACTGGCAAACTAGTGACAAGAGTAAGAATTCAGAGTAGAGTCAGCTTGATCCACCAAATGCTGTCTTACGAACTTTAAAACTAACTGTTTTTCGTATTTTAAACTAATTTGCATTCTGGTAAAAGTTCACGTAAATAGAAGCATTGAATAACAAAAATGATAACACTATTGGTTAATTAAATTAAAATCCTACAAATGTATCACCTTTAAAGACCTGCTGAAGCATAGCAAATTCATTTCTCTCAACAGAAAAGAAAATTTCATCCACACTTTTCGTTCTTCCGAGGACGAACCACTCCACTCATGTTGGTACAACTTAGCAGACAGGCATAGAAAATCCTAAGCTTGATTTTGGTTTTATTTGATTAAGGCAAAGCACAATAAGACTATCTGCTTAAGGGGAGGGATGCCTCCATGGAAGTATTTCCGAGGGAAATTGGCTTATACACGCGTTGCACATGGGAAAGCCCCGAAAATGCCCAACCCTATGTTAAGAATATCCAGTGTCATGATCCGTGATTAAGAAATATTTGCACACAGTATTGTCATTCCGATAGTTTTTGCCTGCCCCTACGTACGTACATATTGTAATGCAAAAAACGTTATGCATAATGCCATATTTCCCATAATGAAGCACCGAAAAATATTTACTGTCCAGAAAAGTCACCAGTATTCAACAAAATGTTAAATACAAGGTCTGCTAAATTTTATCCATTTCATTGATGATGCCTTTAATCCCCAGCGATACGTTGTTCTTCCATATCATCCTGTTCGAAAATAAGCCAGTTATGTTCCCTACTGGATATGCCACCAAACTGGCCATTTTGTTAATTAGTCAAAAATTCTAAATTCTCATCTTCCCTCGGTAAGAAAATGAGGAAAATGTTTTTTGAATTATCAATCGATCTTAGCTAAATATTCTATAAGATGTTAGTACAGTCATTTAAAACTAACTTTTTAAAATTCACTGGAATACTTTTTAGGGCGTATTTGCCTTCAGATTTCCTGATTTATAGGTTACTAATTTCTGATTTGAAATAACATTAAGAACTTGTTCCTGCTTTTGGAATATTTATCAGCCATGCTTTCAATGAAGACAGCTACCTTGTTACATATACATTATCATGAAACTTATTACCTCGTACCTACATCTGTTACATTACCTGCGTCATCAATAGAAATTATTTCTAGACTTTAGAGTTTTCATCTTTAAAATGCGAAAATACTGATATATGTGAAGGCCTTCCTGTCTTTTGAAACTTTTTTTGGGGGGGTGGGGGATATTATTAACGACTTTTGAGGGGTGCACAATAATATTTAACATCAAATGGTATATAAAAAAATTAATCTGCAAAGTTTTTCTTAGAGGGTTTTTTTTATTTATTTTTTTCCCTCGTTTAACATTTCATTAAAAAATTTTAAAAAAGAAATGGATTTCTAAAGTTGATTATAAATTAGAAATGTAAGTCATTCTTAAATATAATTACTAATGAATTCTTCTGAATTTTAGAATTAAATCAAACATCTGTTTTTAGATATCTAAAGCTACTTCTTTGTTAACATTTTTATAAAGATGATGGTTTCGTTTTAAAAAAAAGAGGGGTATTATTTCTAAATGTGCAAACGAATTAATTTATACTGATCATAACAAAAAAAAAATTGTTTCTTCGAGAAATATTTTCAGTACATGTAAATAAATTAAGTACTATCACATTGTTAAGAGAAATATTCGGGAAGGAAAATGTGAACAAGAGCAGAGTAAGATTTACAATAAATTAATTTCACAAAAAGAAATTAGTGCGTAGTTATAAATTCACGTACTTTTTTCCATTTAGGATTTTGTACGTATAATTGCTTCACTAGATGTGATGAATACGGAAAAAAGAAGTTGTTGGTTTCACCGTGAAAAATTTGTTAGCTCTCTCCGCAACGAAATCTGTTTTTTTTTTTTTTTTTTTTTTTTTTTTTTTTTTTTTTTTTTTTTGTAATCATATTCAAAAGTGTGTCAGATAGATATTTATTATCTACCAACTTGTATCCGCCTCCATATGAATTCTAATAAGGAAGGCAAGTAATGACGGCGCTGCTTGTGTAAGGATACCGCTTTCGAAATATGTTAAAATTGAAATAAAAAAATCTGATGTGTACACCACATGACTTCCTTGTACGGAATATTAAATTATACGCATTTTTCCTTGCATTTCATTTAACTTATTAGATTGAATTAAACCTACTTCGTCGACAGTGCATAAACCACAATAGAATAAATGCATTTTTTTAAATTCACTTTGTTTACCATAGCGACACTCTGGCGCTAGGTTTACTTAACAGTATTATATTTCGTTCATATTATAACTCAGAATGCACAAAATTTATATCATTTAAAGAATTATCTAATCGTTGCCACATGTTCTATTCAAATACTATAACAAAGCTAGAACGATGTATAAAAGAAATTAAGCAAACAAAACGAAAAAGAAACAGTTTTTCACAGACGATTGAGTATTTCTCATTCAATTAATTCAGTTTTCACTTCGCGACAAGGCAAAAATACATAAAAACTCAAAATATCTGTATTAAAAATTACGAAGTAAATCTTAAATACTTATTTCCTCGAAAAAATTCCAGAAAGGATTAAGCATGATTTAATTCGCAATAATAAATGAAGGCGTTATATTTGTGTTGCGAAGCTTAGTCTCTCTAGATTGGCAACAAATCTACAATTCTGCTGTTTCAAATGTAAACAAATATGTCCGCCATGTTATTTAAAACTTAACCGCACTTAAACAGCTTTTAAATTGTTGATAATTGTACAAATATTGCTTCCAGAATTACGAAAGGCATAAAAACTTTAACCGGAAGATAAAAACAACATAATTCAATCATTTTTAAAGCAAAAAATGTACAATTTACAAACATATAAGAGTAAAGAAACTGAGATCACTGAGCCGGATAACAGAGTGGATATATTTATAAATATATTTATATACGTTTGGCGCGGCCGATTGAAACCAAAATACGAGGTGCACATCGATGTTATAGTAGTCTTATATGCAAAATTTCAACGTTCTGAGGCTACTCGTTTTTGAGTTATGCGAGATACGTACGTACGCAAGCACGTACGTACATACGTTCGTACAGACGCCACGAAAAATTCTCTTCAGAATTCATTTTAAAGCAGTTTTTAGTTTTTTTGGAGGAAAAGAGTCTTTTATTCTGTCCTTACGTATAGATATCACGCAAAAACATCGTTAAATTGCATTCGAAAGCGCTCTAAGTGGATATTTTCGTTGAAATATGCTGCCTGAAGCTTTTCGCGATTACGATACTTCCTTTTTACTTCGTACAAGGCAGTAAAAAGAAGTCAACTCCATCAAAAAAAATTTTTTAAAGGAAGAAAAATTTGTAGAAAGATCCAGAATACTGCTAAATTTTCGCAAAGAATCCAAGCCCCAACTAATATTTTTAGTTAATATCGCAGAATACCGGATAACAAACAAGTACCAAACCATAAATTACATTTATATTTATAATAAATTTAACTGTAGAGACGGCTGTATTATTTTGAAAGTGCATCTCATGCGATTCACACAAAAATGAGCAGAGAAACTCATGTTTTATACAAATACCTCATTCTCTTCAGCTTCCATTGATTCCCTAGCAGCTGTTGGGAAAACCCGAGGTGTAAAACTCACTGTGATATGAGCACTCTTCCTGGGCGGAGGCATATTCTGTAATTTTTGCATGGCTTCTTTTCTGAAATTAGTAAAATTTGAGTTAGTTTTTAAATTTTTTTTCACGATTCATAAAATCTGACAAGAGTAACAAACTATATTGTACGTGTTTAGCATCTATAATAATTTTAGAGTACTCCGAGTATTTCTGAATCAAATGTACCCTCAAATTGTTATTTACTCGAAAATAGCGCTAAAACATTAAACATTTACTCTTTCTATAAACCCCGCAAACATGATCTCTCATTGATATTTCAGCAAACCATATGTATGCTTGCTGACAGAAATTTGAGAATCTGACAAGAAGTCTAGAAGCTGATCAATTTATAGATACTTTTAAAACCAGCAAATGTTGCGAACCTCCCAACCATGATACCTTGGTATAAACCGATTTCTTTGTATAATAAGACGGTATAGTGATTAAGGGAGCCGACTGCGATATCAAAAGGCCCGTGTTCGAATCCTGGAGAAGGCATGAATGTAAATTGTCTGTTGCCTCATGAGAGGTAACGTTGGCCGCCTATTAGGTGTCTCCATAATATAATGACCGCAACTTCTGGCCTTAGCAGTGACTAAAGCCTAAAAATGGCTAGTGCCGGCCATTAAAAACTTTGTACAATTAAGTACAATCTATTAGAATTATAATCAGACTTTTTCACTGTGGGACTCTCGAGAATGCGTACATCTTTAATTTGTTAAAAATGCTAACTGTGAAACATGCAAAAAAATAACTTTCTATTTTGGAAAAGGAAAAAAAAATCAGTTGACAGTGAGGCTTTTCCTGTGTTGCAACTCTTGCAAAGATCTGATGGATGAGTGACGTCATCTCGAACTATGAACTCTTACTTAGAGATCGCACGAGAACTCGGAACGGAGAAGTCGCACGCTGCGTCGTGCCAAAATTAAAACCCTTTTCATTATGCAAATATTCTGTAACCCGTTTGCGTCTTCATTAAATATGTTTGTGTAAAGAATGCATTTATCATTTATGGATTATTCCCTTCAAGATTTTGCAAATATAGATGCACAGAAAAGATCAATATTAACCAGTGCCCCTGGCAGAACCTATTTGGACAAGGTAAGCAGTTTTGTTTTACCTTGATTAATTAGTTAGAAGTGTAAAACACTAACGATAACGATAATAATAAATAATAATATTGTGGCGTCATAACGTGGGGCCACTGGGTTGAATTTGAACTGAAATTTAATATATTTTGCTTTAAAAATAAAAGCAAATATAAAACAAAAACATGGATTTAGAAAATTTAAAAAAGAAACTATCTACTATAAGAGCAGTAGTTGCGAGGCTGATAAATAAGATAGAAACAGAAATTGCTAATGAGGGGGATAACAATGTAATTGAAGAAACGGTTACTCAGTTAATTAGTAAAGAAAAAGAACAAATATTAGCGTATATTGGTATTGAAACTTTAATTAATGTAACAAATTTAGAATATGAAATAATGTCTAGAGAAGAGTATAAAAGTAAAATTATTGTTTGGAAATCGCGCGCGGAAAGATATTTAGATACTAATCCACATAGCGCTAATTCTGCTTCATGTAGAACTGTCACGGAATCTCAAAACAGAATTAAACTCCCCAAATTGCCCCTGGAAACGTTTTCGGGAAAGGATGTGTGCAGTTGGCCTGGGTTTTGGGCACGATTTGAGACAGCTGTACACGAAAACGAAAGTCTACATGCAGTAGATAAAATTAACTATTTAAAGTCAATTCTTACTTCCGATGCAGAAACTGCAATACAAGAGTTGACATTAACAGCGGAGAATTACGAGAAGGCTGTGAAAATATTAAAAGATCGCTTCGGACGCAAAGAACTAATAATAGATACCCACATGAACAATTTATTAACTCTGACTCCGCTTAAAAGGTCTTGCGATGTGACAGCACTTCAGAAATTATATGATCGTTGTGAAGTACAAATTAGAGGATTAGAATCGTGTAATATTTTACCAGATTCGAACAGTAACTTATTGTATCCGAAATTAATAAAAATGATTCCGAATGATTTAGCACTAGAATTTAATAGGAAATATGAGATGATAACCAGACAAAAATTACAAATTTGCTAAATTTTCTAAGAAAAGAAAAAGAAAGTCGAGAACGTACAGGATTTTTAATAAAGCCAACAGATTCTGAAGTCACTGAAAGGAAATCCCATTTTGAAAATAAGCAGCAGTTTCGAGAACTGTTTCGAGACAACGAAAGAAATCGGTATTATAATAAGGGTAGAATTCCTTCAGCGGCAGTGTTAAACACATCACTTTCTAATAGCTGTTTATTCTGTTCTGAATATCATACGTCAGAATAATGTCAAAAGACTGTGCCAGAAGAAAAAGGAAGCGTTAAAGCAAAGTGGAAATTGTTTCGTGTGTCTCAAAAGGTATCACTTAGCGAGGAACTGCAAATCGAAAGTAACTGGTGGAATTTGTGATCGACGACATCATACATTGATACATTCTGTCGCAAAGAACGCGTCAGACGAGAAGCCCGTCCAAGGGGCAGCAGATAATGGCGCCAGCAAAGCGTTCACCCGCTGTTTGATTTAGGATCGCAGCGAACATTTATTACGGAGGACATCTGTAACAAATTAAAACTTCCGGTCCGGTTATTGGAGAAGAAAAATAAAAATATTCTCTTTCGGTTGCACGACGTCTGAAGCGCAGAATGTTAAAAAAACCAGTCTCATTTTACATAATTCGAAGTATCGATATGAAATCAAATCAAAATAGAAGCTTTAATTATTCCTGTCATTAATGGATCACATATTCATTCCCCTAGAAATGAAATAGTTAATCTTATTAAAAAAACAGGGCATGCAACTTTCCGATGAATGGAGACAAGGGAATAAAACGCCGAAAATTTCTTTGCTGATAAGAGCGGATTTTTATTGGAAAATAGTTACGGGTAAGGTTTACAGACTAATTTCTTAGTAGCCGTTGAAACAAAATCGGGTTGGACCATTAGTAGATCAGAAAGGGCTTACATAATTTCACCAACTAATGTGAATACTATGAAGGTTGTGGTTCATAATAATAAAGATACACAGAACGAATCACTGTCTGGTTTGCTGAAGAATCTCTGGGAGCTCGAATCTATGGGGATAAATTACGATTCAGATAAGGAACTCGAATTAGAAGATAATTTAGTTTTCGATAATTTCAAAAGATCTGTGAAATTTGAAAACAATCGTTATGTTGTCCGCTTTCCCTGGAATCATAATTCAAATGAGCTTGGAGATAATCTGGAGATTACTAAAATTAGATTTAAGAGTTTAAGTCGTAGATTTCAGAATAATCAACAGTTCTATCGCGAAGTAATTGATAAGTACTTAAAGGAAGGAATCGCCGAAGAAACTAACATTGAAATTGTACCAAAAACGTATTTTATGCCACATCAAGCCGTTATAAGAAAAAACAAGGAAACTGCAAAACTCCGTGTGGTTTTTGACGCTTCGTCACATGCGAAGCATTGTTTGTCATTAAATGATGGTTTACATTCAAGTCCCAAGATGTGTCCAGACATACTGGAATTGCTTCTTAAGTTCCTTCAAAATCGAATTGCGTTTACAACTGACATCGAACAAGCATTCTTGCAGATTTCTCTTGCTGATGAAGACAGAAACGCATTCAAGTTTCTATGGAACGATGGTGAATTAAATGGAACGAAAATAAAGGCTCTTCCGTATGACAAGGGTAATTTTTGGAGCAACGTCTAGTCCGTGTCTTTTCAGATCAACTCTTAATGTACACGCTGGCAAATGCAAGTCACAGTATGCGAACGCATTTTTCATGCTAACTGAAAATATGTATGTTGATGACTTAATCGCTGAAGCAGATGAAGAATCCGAAGCATTCGAGAAATCGGAGCATATTAGACGCGTACTGAAAGAAGGTGGATTTAACTTGCGAAAGTGGAAAACAAATGAAACGAATTTACAAAAAGTATGGAAGTAAGAAGATTTTTCACAGGATTCAACTTGTTCTAAAGTATTGGGGTACTTATGGAATAAGTCAAATGATACATTTTTTATAGAAATTGAAGATTTGGTAAAAGATGCCAAAAGGATAGATAACATACCCACTAAAAGGGAAATCTTGAGATTTGTAGGACGTTCCTTTGACCCACTAGGGTTTCTAATTCCTTGCACCATTCGAACTAGGATTTTACTGCAATATTTATGGGAACAAAAGATAGCATGGGACACTGAAATACCAGAAAATCTCAGAAAGAATTGGCAAAGCTGGTGTGATGAATTAGCTTATATTTCTAGTTTGGAAATACCAAGACATCAGTTTGCAGGTGCTGGGAGAATGGATATTGTTACGAATTTGGTATTTAAAAAGCTAATGTTAGTTCAATTATAAATTAAATGGTTTTATTTCTCGCGCAGTGCAGCGCGTGACGAATATTAAAAGAAAGCTAAGCCGTAAAAATTAAAAATACAAGAGCGCGTGCGTTAAATAAATAAATATCTCTTTTTGATTTCGAGAAAGTACTGGAAAATTCTAGCGCGTGATTTTAAAATCTTATAAAAGGAGGAAAACATCTCAGTTTGTAGGAGTTGCTTAGTTTGTTGTTGTTTAGAAAACTGCTCTTGTTGATTGTAGCGAATTCGCGGATTAGCGTTCTTTAGCTGTTTTGAATTACGTTCTATTGGACATTTGAGTAGTTAAAAGATAACTACTGTGAGATATTGTAATACTACATGATAATTTGAGAAAATTTAAGCATTTTTGTTGTGATAATAATAAATTTTTGTTCAGTTTTCATTGGACTTGTGCATTCATTTCATAACGAACCCGTACGAACGCAACAATTTTTGGTGTCAGGAGTGGGGTTTGAATGCCAATCACAAGAGCGATGGAAGAACAATTGAGACAGCTCATTAGTGCTTTTGCTGCATTCCAAGAAAAGATGGAAGCTGGCCAAGCATCATTTAAAGAAGATATGAAAGACTCTGTTAAAGCAGAGATAAGATCCGTTAAAAAGGAAATGGAAGCCGTTCACGAAAAGTTGGAAGCTGGTCAAGTAACTTTTAAAGAAGACATAAAAGCTGTACAAGAAAGAACTGAAGCAGGTCAAGACGAAATGAAAAGAGAAATAACCTGCGTAATAGAAAGTAAATTTGAGGCTATGGAAGACAGAATAGGAGCTGTCGAAAATAAAGTCGGGCAAATTGAAGAAAAGGTTTCTTCTGTCAAAGATGAAATAGAAGATAGAGTGTCGGCTGTGGAGCAACGAGTCGAAGGAAGAGTTTCGGCCTTCCAACAACAAATTGAAGAAAGAGTTTCTGCCGTCGAACAACAAATTGATGATAGGGTTTCTGCTGCCGTCGCCAAAGAAGTTGACAGCCTAAAGAAGTGCATCGCGACGGTAGGAAACAATTCTGAAGGTTTCAAATTTTTATCGATGCCTGCTCGTTCCGTTCTGAAACTATCTACATATGATGGGAAGACCTCCTGGCAGGTGTATAGGACACAATTTTCTATCGTTGCGGATGCGAATGGATGGGATTCCCAAGCTAAGGCCTGTCATCTCGCCGCTTCTCTAAGAGCAGACGCAGCGGATATCCTGCAGACGCTTCCCGAAAATCAAAGGCTAGATTTCGAAGCTCTATCCGGCGCTTTGGAGCTGCGCTTCGGCGAGAAATGTTTAAAAGACTACAGCAGACTCCAATTAAAATCTCGTCAACAGAAGCTCACCGAAACGCTTCAGGAGCTCGCCACGGATGTTGAAAGGCTGTCCCACCTCGCATTTACGGAGTGCCCGAGAGAAACGAGGGAAATTCTGTCGCTGCAATATTTCATCGATGGCATCCGGGACCCTGAAATACAGAAAGCACTGCGAATGGCAGATGTAAAGGATGTAAAAAGCGCTCTGTTGTACGCCGTGAAATTGGAGGCAGCCCAACAAGCAACTCTTAGGGATCGCTACCCAGGCAGAGCTGTGCGAGTCCATGAGCCAGTGGATCAACTGATGGCTCGTTTAGATGATTTAGCCAGACAAGTCGATGCTTTGATACAGAGTAGGAGCGAGAAGAAAGTGGCTCTAAGGTGTTGGAGATGTGGTAGTGAAGGTCACCTAAGACGGAATTGCAGAACACCCCAGGGTACGGAATATAAAGCAGACGATTTTACCAGACAAGTCAGTGGCTTGAGACGGAACAGAAGTGAAAAGAAAGTAGTTCTAAAGTGCTGGAACTGCGGAGTTGAAGGCCACATACGAAGAAACTGCAAAACACCCCGAGGTACGGAAAATAAGACCATTTCCCAGCAACGACGCAGTAAACAAATTAGTGACCATATCGAGGAACGGAGGTTTCCAGATAATGAAAAACCTTGTTTTAAAGCGCTTAAAATTTATACAGTGAGTGGCAACAGTAACGGACTGTCCATTAATGGGAATATCGATGGAGTTCCTTGCAATATGATCATTGACACAGGAGCTAATGTTACCATCATTAGGAAAGATTTAGCTGAACAGTTTAAAGATAAACTTATTTGGACGCCATCCTGTGTTACCCTTCAGACTGCGTCTGGTGACAAGATCGACATAACTGGGAAGTTAAACGTAAACATCACGTTTGGAAGTGCCGCCTACCATCACACGGCATATGTGGCGGATATTACAGATCCATGCATACTCGGATTGGACTTTTTAAGGAAATACAATTTTTCCTTAGACTTGAAAAACAACAAACTGCTTTCAGGATCTGAAGACATGACTATCCATCCTAAGAAGGGATCCTCACCTGGAAATGCCGACGCTTTGTCCGAAAGAACCAGCTCGAGAAACAGCCGAAATCATGCTAGGGTCGAAAAGAAACACCAGACTACCAGCTATTTTCCGTCTCAGATGCTCTTCGGTCGAGACCTTCGTCTGCCTTGTGACCGCCTGTTTCATCGCCGTACGGATGCGCCTTCATCGCCTGAGGAACACATCCAAGATGTCAAGGCCCGTTTTGAAGTGATGCACCGTTCCGCACGAAAGCGAGTGAACTTCGCGACGGAGAAAGTGAAGACCAGATACAACGCGAGAGCTACTGGACATAGATTCAACAAAAGAGACAAGGTGTGGTTGTGGAACCCGATTCGGCGAAAAGGTGTCAGGCCTGAATTACAGTCACCTTCGGATGGTCCATATACAGTCCTGAAGAGACTGAATGACGTCATGATCCGTAAGTCTTCGAACTCTAAACCTAAAGTCGTTCATTACGACAGGTTAGCCCTTTACTATGGCCATAGTACATAATGTAAATAATTGTAAATAGTATAAGACCATGGTCCATTTTGTTTTTAAATGAGTATTTGATTTGTATTTGATAGCATTTGATTTGTTTTATGTATTGCATTTATTGTTCATGTTGTTTATTATTGTAATGTAATGCTTATTAATGCATTTATGCCACAGTTGTAAGTTTAGCTTCCTGTCCAGGGATTGTACTGCCCGGGACGTGCAGTCCTTGGAAAGGGGGCAGTGTTACGAATTTGGTATTTAAAAAGCTAATGTTAGTTCAATTATAAATTAAATGGTTTTATTTCTCGCGCAGTGCAGCGCGTGACGAATATTAAAAGAAAGCTAAGCCGGAAAATTTAAAAATACAAGAGCGCGTGCGTTAAATAAATAAATATCTCTTTTTGATTTCGAGAAAGTACTGGAAAATTCTAGCGCGTGATTTTAAAATCTTATAAAAGGAGGAAAACATCTCAGTTTGTAGGAGTTGCTTAGTTTGTTGTTGTTTAGAAAACTGCTCTTGTTGATTGTAGCGAATTCGCGGATTAGCGTTCTTTAGCTGTTTTGAATTACGTTCTATTGGACATTTGAGTAGTTAAAAGATAACTACTGTGAGATATTGTAATACTACATAATTTGAGAAAATTTAAGCATTTTTGTTGTGATAATAATAAATTTTTGTTCAGTTTTCATTGGACTTGTGCATTCATTTCATAACGAACCCGTACGAACGCAACAATATAAAGGATAGTTTACAGTTACACTGTTTCACAGATGCGAGTCAGAAGGCCTATGGGACTGTTCTGTATTTTCGTTATTCGAGAAATGGAGTCATTCATACAAGCTTCATTACATCAAAATCACGAGTAGCACTTTTGAAAAAATTATCACTTCCAGATTGGAATTGATGGGTGCTTTGATAGGCTCTCATTTGTCAAAATACATTTAAAAGAAACTCAAGGACAGTGATTTAACTGTATATATGTGGACTGATTCTAGTACAACGTTACACTGGATTCGAAGTGATGTAAAAAGATGGAAGCCATTCGTTCAGAACAGAGTGAAGGAAATACAGAAGAATTCAGATGTCTTGAACTGGAGATATACGCTTGGTGAAAATAATCCAGCTGATTTGCTAACTAGAGGTGGAAATGTCAAACATCTGAAGCAGAATAGCATATATAGCATATGGTGGAATGGGCCCACGTGGTTAAAAGAAGAAATAGATACTGGCCAAAACCGAATTTATGTTCCACAAAGAACATTGAAGATTCCAACAAGGAATTAAGAAAAACATCGAAGGAAGTTTTCGTAAATCCATGCGTTACCGAACCTTCCGAAGATTTATTTAAAGCCCAAAATTACAGCAATTTACACCCTCTCAATCCATTTGTAGACAAAAGTGGTGTAATTCGTGTGTGTTGGTGGACGATTAGAAAATTCAAATTTGGATTACAAACAAGCACATCCAATCGTGTTGCTTGACAAAGATCATTTGACTGATCTAATTATTCTTCACAGTCATCAAGTGATAGGGCACGGAGAAATAACAGATACTTTAAATCAGATAAGAGATAAATTTTGGTTGCTTAAGGCTCGTAGGAAAATTAAAAGTATTCTGTACTTTAATTTTAAATGTCTGCAAAATATTTCGAACGAAACCTGTCATGCAAGATATGGCACCTCTCCCTCGAGACAAATACCGAGAAGCCTTTCTGTTTGTGAACTCCGGAATAGATTACGCGGATCCACTGTACGTCAAAAATGGGAGAGAGTTATCTAAGACATATTTTTACTGTTTACCTGTGCTGTAACTAGAGCTGTGCATTTATAACTTACAGCCGACCTTTCCACGAAAAAATTTTTGCTTGCATTTAGACGGTTTATAGCGAAAGAGGTTTGTACCGAATAGTGTATACCAATAACGCCAAAACCTTTAAAAGAGCGAAAAAAGAATTAGAGCTTTTGAACGAGGTGATAAAAAACAATAAAGTTCAAGACGAGTTCTCTAAGCAAGGAATCAAATGGAAATTTATAGTTGAGAGGGCGGCATGGTGGGGAGGCTTTTGGAAGCGTATGGTTCAATCTCTGAAAGCCCTTCTGAAGAGAATCCTAGGCAAATCATCCTTGACATTTAGGGAATTAGAGACAGTCATAATAGAAGTGGAAGCTATATTGAACTCCAGACCTTTAACATTTACATTCTCGGATCTAGGAGAGCCAGAATCTTTGACCCCTGGTCACTTCTTAATAGGAAGACGGTTACTATCATTGCCGCAAGGAAGCTCTAAATTAACTTCAACAAAGGAGAGTCTTACACGTCGATTTACACATCAACAGATACTGGTAGAAAGAATCTGGAGAAAATGGAGACAGGATTATTTGATGAATTTAAAATCTGCTCATCATTCCACACTGGCTAAAACGGGAACCTGTTTGAAGAAATAAATTATTTTATTAGTTCATGAAGATAAAATTCCAAGGCTGATGTGGAAGATGGGCATTATAGTGGAAGTATTTCCTGGAAGAAATGGCAAGGTGAGAGCCCGTGCTGTCCGCTTGCCCAATGGCAATAAGGTTAAAAGACCAGTGCAACTATTATATCCAGTGGATCTGGAATGTAAATTACAATTACAGCAATTGTCCTTCTGCGCCGGAGGATGTTGCAACTCATGCTGAGATCTGATGGCTGAGTGACGTCATCTCGAAATATGAACTCTTGCTTAGAGATCGCACGAGAACTCGGAACGGAGAAGTCGCACGCTGCGTCGTGCCAAAATTAAAACCCTTTTCATTATGCAAATATTCTGTAACCCGTTTGCGTCTTCATTAAATATGTTTGTGTAAAGAATGCATTTATCATTTATGGATTATTCCTTTCAAGATTTTGCAGATAGAGATGCACAGAAGAGATCAGTTTCTACCAGTGGCCCTGGCAGAACCCATTGGGACAAGGTAAGCGGTTTTGTTTTACCTTGATTAATTAGTTAGAAGTGTAAAACACTAACAAGAATAAATAATAACTAAGAATAAATAATAATATCCTGACCTTCGTAAGGTGAAGGTCATGGTACTGAAAAACATGGAGACCCTTTCCGTCCAGAGTTGTCATTGGAAAGTGTATTTGGAATTAGATATTTTTAATGTTTTTCCGCTTATTTCATTAAAATAAGTTGACAGAAAGCTGGTCTTTTATTTTCACATCTCTAAATGTTCTAAAACATTTTAATTAACTTTTCCCGTAACCAAATAAAACCAATCAATGAGAAGCTACCTCTTCAACAAAAAAATCTGAAAGTTCTGAAATTGAGTTTTAGCATAATCAATATTTCACTTTCTATTATAATTAATAGTTTATTTTCTCCGTTAATGGTTTTTTTTTTTTTTTTTTTTTTTTTTTTTTTTAAGATAACAATGCTTTCACGCAGAATAAAATATTCTCGAGGAATTTTTCATCTTTACTACATTTTTGTCTTTTAATAGAATACTTTGGAAATTTACAAACATTGACGGAGACCTTTTTCCAAATTTAATTGGATTTACAGCAGTGATCAGGCATTACTAACTTGTTATTCTGTTGAGAAAATAAACATTTAATAGGAATGCGCGAACACCCTCTGGGCGGTCAACTGCAAGAACGACCAGTCGAAAAACGGCAGAGGGAAAGATGACGCAGCCCTGTGTGTGCTGGACTAGTGCTCTTTATGTCGATCATCATGGGTGTATGGCATGCATTGTTCAAACGTGTTATAAATGGTGAATTTTTTCACCATGACACTTTGAACACTAACTGTTAATTACAAATTTTCAATAAATTTGTAAACTAACTTGATAGACAGTGACACCTACGTGAACGAACCTCGCATTAAAGCATGGCAGAAATCCAGAATTATTTGGAGCTATTATATTAATTTCGTAGAACTGAAGGCCACTAGTGTTTATTGACTAGATGAGTTTTTATTATGTGGAAATCCTTGTGTGCTTTGCCACATTCAGTTAAACAAATAAACAGACAGCTTTGGAAAAAGATCAGAGAGGTTATTTTACAACTGCTTTTGTAAATACGTAACGTTAAGTTGGATATTTTCTGAATGATGGTGATGGACGGTTTTAATACGCTATATAATACAGATATTTAATGTGAATCAAGCTATCCATTCATATGCGTATACTTAATATAAAAGAGATGCAAAATAATTATAGTACAATTTATAAATGTTTCAGACAAGGTATACTTTTCCATAATTATTCTATTAACTCTCGCTTGTTCTTTTTTCATTTGCTCGATTGCGGCAGTAACTCTCTCATTTTCCATTCTTTTCTCCTTTTCTATGAGCCTTCTTTCTTGATCTTCTAACTAAAAAAACAGGATTGAAAATAAGTCACGTCAGAGGAAAAGTTCTTCATAAACAGAAATAATAGTTATCAAAAATTACTGAAAACGATTCTTGCTTCTGAAGCTGTAGAAATAAGCTAATCTCATAAAGTTTCAAAGTTGCTAGTTTTACAAGTTACTGGTTTTTAAAAAATGCGAGTTTCGAGTAATTTTAATTTAAACATATATTTCTGAATCAGTGTTCTCTGCCTATGTGTGTAAATCGAAATCAAATAATTCAGAAAACTAATTTAATTTTTCCTTTTAAATTGAAATGGAGATTTTTAAGAACAGCTTAATTGATACCTTGATGCTCTGTAATGAAATACAATAAAACAGGCAATGATTTCAAATCCTCAATGAATTACATGTAACTGTCTACCATACAAATATACCTTTGTCACAATATAAGATTAAGAGGAAAGCAGCTTAATAAATTTATTTCATCTTGTACAGTATCACGGAGCTTCTTTACGAGTGCGCCTAGTTTGTATTGTGAAAACAGTTAATGAATACAAAGGATTGAAAATTACAATTAAATCCAGATGATTCTAAATTTAGCGAACATAAATTTAAAAATTTTAAACAATTTAAAATACGTTTGTGGTTTTTTTAAAAAAATTTCAATTTTAAGGATACATTTTAAGGATACTCAATTTGAAGGAAGTCCAGTTCAGTAAATTTTCAAGAAATGTTTTACTTTCTTTTTTCAAAAAGGATTCTTAAAAATTCAATTTCGCCTTCGACGAAATTCGAACAAGCGATTGTCAAATTATTAGTCGGGCATGCTAGCAATTATACCACAGACAAACATGGAAGCAATCATCCTAATTCCTTATAACTTCAGTAATTGTTTTTAACAAAATAAATTTTTATCAGAAGATACACCTAAGGATGATCTACCTATAAGCATAGATAGATCACCTTTCACTCTAAGCTTTGAATCTGGATTTCAAGTTTAGTTTATTGACAAATCACTTCAAGTAGGAGATGACAAGCGTGAGAAATAAGCCGAAGATCTCTTTTTCACTTATTTATCTCTTCCCTGAACATAAAAACTTTAATTCATCTAGTATAGCGCGAAATAGACATGGCTTATTCCTTATGCTTTAACTATTAGTTGCCTGAGTACATTCCAATTAACACACAAAATACATTATTAGTCCAAAGGGGTAATTTGCCCAGAAGGACTATTAATTTCGTTTTGGCATTTTGCGTTGTTTCACTTTTCAAATTGTTGCCACCAAGTATTATCGCCATGTATTATATTTAAAGAAATTAAATACTGAAGAATCTGCATAAATGTATGTATGCTTCTCGCATTGTGATAAAACAACGGTACCTAGAGCCATCAAATTTTGAATAACGTAATCCTCCTGCGAATGTAGGCGTCTGGAAGCCCAAATTTTAAATTTGGAATTTGTTTTATTATCGATTTCATGTTTTGTAAACCTTTAGCTAAATTTTCATTAATAAACTCAAGGATTTCAAAGCGAGCAATGGCAATGTTGTACATAAAAATAATTTTTATCTCCAGCGCGCGAGACTGTGTATCGGAAATTCTAAAGATATGCTCATTTTAAAATTATTTTGCGATGTTGGTCTTGAACTGAATTTTATCGCTTAAGTGCATGATATTTAATAAATAAAGGTAACACACAAAATGTTAAAAAAACGCTCCTTTAGACGTAATTTAAAATCTGAAACATCTCTTTTTTTTTTTTTTTTTTTTTTTTTTTTCAATTTTTATAATTTTTGAATTTTTAGTGTTACACGTTTAGTCAAACTTTTTGATAGCAAGTCTGTCAGATAAAGAGCCTCTGTGCCATACGGCCCTTCATATTCTCCTTGAATATCTGCGTTACATGATGGTAAAGTAAACCCTCAGACTATGCGCCGCATTAAGAAGATACGCCGAGGAGGGTCATGTTCCGTTCCTTGTAAAAAAAAAGAAAGTAGACTGTAAAAGAGGACGAACAGCAAACAGGTAGGGCTCAGGCCCTCTCTCTCGATCTGCAGCTACATTTAATGAAAGAAGCTAGTAGTGATGTTTCATTGTATAACTTTTTTTTTTTTTTTTTTTTTTTTTTTTTAGATTTTGATTTATTGTGTTGCAATTCTTAGTTTCCACCGCAAGTTGTCGGTGTTTTTGCAAAGCACTAAGTATGTGCCTTTTCTGTTCATAGTTGAAAATAATAAATGGATATTTTCTCCCTTCTTTTGTACTGATATTACTTCACGCCTGTGCGAGAAGTCGCCAGGTTCCTTACTAGGATCTAGATTAGTTTATGTGGCCATAGAGAATTAGATACTATAAATTGTGCAATGAAAAAACTTTGATTCGTTCTATAATTGTAAGAGTGATAAAAAATCAAGTGTTTTGTGATTATTCAGCTAATTCATTCAACGGGATTAAGGGCGGATAAATGCTATTCTTTTGGCAAAATGTAATGATCAAATTCCGATGATAAAAAGAAAGGAGGAAAAATAATGGCAGAAAAGATGCACACAATTTTTTCCTGTAATATTAAAGAACAGAAAACTAGAGTATTAATGGCAACTCAGTGCTTAGAATGAAAAGAGGAGCTTTGTTGGTAAGTGATCTTTATAAATGTGAAACTAGTTCCCAAAATATAAGTAATATTAAGTTAAAAAATGAGGTTTTTAATTTATTACTGTCATCCTCTTTTCATAAAAATGGCGAATTATGAATAAAGTTTCTTGCACAAACAATTTTTTTCCTCATTTTGGGCATCCTACCCAGTAAGACCTACACAGAATTTCCGTTTTCAAAGGATCAATAGCAGAAAATTTTTAATCAACCTTTATTTCGTCTTATCTTTATCTATCGCATTCCATATTTAATGAAGAATACTAATGAATAAAATCAAATTACCTTCAGAAGATGAATACATAAAAAATCATTTTTCGATATTTTCTTTTACGGGCCACATAATTTTCTCTAAGTGCATGCGCCAAGGCTGCCTATTATTCGCCGTTAAATTTAATGTGTTCGTTTTCTGTTAAACAATCGTGTACAATGGAACCTCGAGATACGAGCACCTCTATATACGAGAAATTCGAGATACGAGGAAAGTATGAGGGAAAATTTCGTCTCTAACTACGAGCATTGACTCGAGTAACCAGCAATGAACCACGCTGTTGGTATGCGTGGTGCTATTTTCCGATCCGGCTTGACTCGGGGAATTTCCTTATCAGGTCACTCAGTGTTCTTTGATCTACGTGTTTGTGCGATTGTGAGTTAATTGATTTTTACATTTTAACGTGAAAATAATTATTTCAGGATGCCTCCCAAAAAGATTGCTGTCTCAGATAGTGCTGCAAAGAAAAAGAAGGAAGCCATGGCCATTGAAACTAGAAAGAAATTATAGATAAACAGTAAGAGTGCAGTAAGAGTGACGGAATGGGCGAAGACTTACGGCCGTTCGATATCGACGATCTGCACTATTCTGAAAAAGAAAGAAGAAATTAAGAAACTTGATGTGGCCAAAGGAGTTACCGTTACTTCCAAGAACCATCCGAAACTCCTAGAAAAGGTTGAGAAGCTGTTGTTGGTGTGGATTAACGAGAAGCAGTTAAAAGGAGATTTGGGGTCGGAAGCCACCATTTATCGGAAGCCATTATAAAGGTAAACGACGGTTATATTATTTATCAGTGTTATTTATTAGAAAAACTGATTTTTATGTTGATATTTTTGTAGGTGCGAACGAATTAACTGGATTTCCATTATTTTCAATGGGGAAATTTGTTTCTAGATACGAGAAAATCGCTATACGAGCTCAATGCTGGAACGAATTACACTCGCATCTCGAGGTTCCATTGAACTTGTTTTCATTTTTACGAAATTTACATAATTGAGTTGAGCGGATTAAGAAAATACGTTTTCTTGCTGGAAATTCAGATTGGCACATATGTCTTTGTAGAGTAAAATGCTTGGCATCTGTTGCCTGTAATAAGAAAAAAATCCTCTACCCCCCCCACCCACCCCCGTCTTCCAAAGTTTATTATTTTACCTAACTGTTTACAGATTGAAGCTGAAAAACAGTTCTGAATCGTCGAAAATATTTAAGGCATCTTACATGCATCTGTTTGCGTACGCTGGCCTGGTGTAGCTCATTTTGCTTTTTGGACTTCATTTCTGCAGTTTGATGCAGTTCCGCTTGATTCTCTTCATAAGCATTTTCTCTTTCTTTCCTACGATACTCCTCACAGTCTTCATCATAGAAAATAAGAAGTAATGTTACATTATTTCATTTCCATATTAATTATATCACTTTGCTTAAATTACATGAAATAGTACATGGTGACTTCAATAATATGACAATCACCTTAATCACCGTGTTTGTTGACATTTATATACATCAGGTAAAATTATTTGAAATGTGGTTTTTCGCTTCTGTATTCGATATATATGCTCTTTATACGTTTTCCCTTTCTCACGGTAAGTAAAAGACCCCAAATTTTCAGACTGTGCCATACTCTGGTAACCGCATTCGAGCTACATAAAAAAATTCCCACTTTTCTGCAAGAGGAAGAACATGTAAACTCCAGATACTAGAACTCCAGACAAACTAGACTTTTCATTAAAACTGGCATATTTGTGCGATATATTTGACAAACTAGATACCTGGAATCTGTCCAAGGCGGTAATACATCTTGAAACTATTGGAGAAGGTTGCGGTATTTAGAAGAAAACTGCAGTTGTGGATAAGAAAAATTAATGAGGATGGCAGTCAAAGTTGTTTCCTTGAATAACATAAATACGTGTCTTCTAATGAGCTCGTTATCTCTCAAAAATTGCTTTCTCTTTTAAAAGACCACTTTTCTAAGCTCAGTGAATGGTTTGCAAAATACTTTGCAGAAGAAAATATCGAGAAATGTTTGTGGATTCAAAATCCTTTCCATGCTCAAGCTCCACCAGAATTCACTTCACAAGAAGAAAAGAATCTCCTTGAACTCTCTTGCGACAACTGCCTTAAAACAAAATTCGCGAGTTCCGATTTGGTGGAGTTTGGGATAATCATCAAAAATGAATATCCAATTCTAAGTTCAAAAGCTTTAATGACTCTTATTCCTTTCGCAACATCATGCTTATGCAAAACCAGCTTTTCAGCTGTAGCTGTAAAAATAAGAGTGACAATGTCAAGTCTTATCCCTCGCTTTAAAAAAACTTTGTGGAGATCAGCAAGGTCACCCGTTCCATTGATTTTTTTTCTATTTTTCATTAATTATAATGATATACTATTCTTGTGTATCAGTTCAATATATACCTATATGATCCTCAGATTGTAGTTGTTTTCATTTCTGTGCCTGGTTACTAGTATCAATATACTGTCGTATTTAATGAAATGTTGTAATTTGCTATGACACTATGTAGTAAGCAGGATGCAAAGCACAAACCTCGTAACCTGATCAACCCCTGATCAATACCAAAATTCCCTGATCCAAAAACCCTGATCAATACCAATGACTGAAGACCAAAATGATGACTCAATACAACAACAACAAAGAATAAATTATCATGCATTAAAAACATTTTATTGACCATACTTACTTTTGGAATAAGAATATTCTTTAAAGAAATAAGAATAAATTTACTGCCCAACAGGTAGTACTGACAGGTATAATTTTCTGAAGAAAATTGTGTAGCGCTTGGTGTCTATATCTACATTACATGTGAAATTCCGAACTACAGTAAAAGATCGAAACAACAAATATGCACAGATTGCTATTAAGGTGAAGAATAATAAGATAATGCATTTTTGAGCCATTTTGATTATGTTTCCCTTGCAAGATTCGGCAGGTAATGATAACGGTGCTGCTGGCTCGCTATAGAAGCGATCAACCTAAGCAGCTCTTTTCAGTGCTTAGTTCTAATATTTTCGTGTGTTAAAGCACGTTGTCTTTGCATCACAAAAACATTATTTCTTGATTCTGTTTTAAATAAATTGTTTACATAATAGTAAATAGGTTGTAATACCTACAAATTATTCGTAACTTAATCGTCACAGTTAACTTGCATTAATTAGAAAGATAATTTTTATATTAGAGCATTAATTATCAAGTTGAAGTTATGCGAAGCTGATTTCGACTTTGTTGATTCAGTGGTAGAATAAGCATTCGCAAAAAAATTTGATTTCGAATGCAATCGAAATATAACTCTTTCCATGATTTTATTTTTCAGCTTCTGAAAATGTATCTATTGTTAATATCACCATTCAGTCAGCAATGTACTTACCTGCTCTTTTATCTGTTAAGTCATTCCAGAGCTCTGGAGATTGTTTTCGCAGATCAAAAGAAACATTATTGTGTCCAATTCTAGCAATGCTTGTAGCTGGGTCAACAGCAGCAGCCAAAAAACATTCCCAAAGCGAAGGTGGTGAGCTTACCTGTAAATTTTAGTTTTATACTTATCATCTTCAATTATAGAATCAATATATTTTGCATTACGAAAAGAAATTTTATGAACAATAATATTGCAAATATTGCAAATATTATTGTTCAAACAAAACTCAATAATTGTGATCAATTCATCCCATCACACTGCTTATTTACTTTCCCATCTACAACATAATTTCAATTACTTCCTCTGTTCACATTCATATTGCTTCATCAGAAGATTAATTTTAATACCACGAAAAAATATGTATCTAGTTTCATTGCTCATTACTGATTCCTGGGAAAAAAAGAACGACTGGAATCCTTTATAATAAGATTGTAAACAGTAGTGAAAGTGAAATAATTAACTATGATTCTAAGCCTAAATAAACAATAATTAATTGTACTTATTAAATAGAGATAAATTACTTACATGCTTATTATAAATTCATTTTGACAGCCGGTTTTCTGAGCTAAAAATGTTTTAGGTAGTGGTTCTTTCGAAGTAGTGCGAAACAGCTGAATCGTATCATTGGTTATAAGCATCGTTGGTGGTTCCCTCATAAATTAAGAATGCAATAAAGATTTAGTTATGATTTTATTGTATTAACTGATATTGCGTTATTAAACAGGCTATCAAAAGACTGAATTTTCAAAATAAAGACTGCAATGGGCTATTTACGCTTTTCTTATGCTCGAAAGATGCACTAAAAGAATATTATTTCATTGAGACAATAAGAAATTTGCATGGAGGAACACCAAGACTAATAAATGTAATAAACGTTAGTGAAACATTGCTTTGAATTGGATAAATGAAGAGAAAGAGACTCTTTCTGAGAATGTTTTTCACAATTATCGACATTAGCACAAAGTTTTTTAATTTCTGCCATTTCCACTTTAGGAAATACAAGAGCAACCATAATTACGGTAGAATATTCACATTAAATAACAATATGTATTATTTTAGGAAAGTAAATCATTTTAAAAATCAATTTTATTCAATTGATAATAAAAAAATAATTTGTATAAATTTTTTTGTATCTGTTCCTAACGAAGAATTTTTTCAAATAAATCTATATCTCAAATAAATGTTTAATTTCTAAGAACATCATATCACAAATGTGTCATTTCAAAGATAGCAAATTTCTTTAAACTATCTGCACTTTTCTCACATAATAAAACTCCGTTTATAATACTGCTACGAATTTTGCATATATGTAAATTAGTGAAATCATATGAAATTGTAGTATCTTTTGTATAATACAACATGAAATGCTTTAAAAATAGCTTCAACGGAAAAATAAGGATGTAGGGGCAAGTGTATTTAAAATTGAAGTAAACAGTTATCTCCCTAAATGGAGAGATATCGCTGAGTTAGAGATGGCTTTTGGCGCCTAAATTTTGTTCCCAAATTTATGAAAAAATCGCCAAACATGGAGACCAATTGGTGACATTTTGGTCCAGTCCTTTACAGTAATAACTGGTATTATAACTGATTAACAGTAATTGATCCCTATGTGTAACTATAACCGTATAAAACTTCCAGTAATTTCGCGAAATGGAAGGTACTAGATTTCTCGGCAGCCGGCGTAAAACTTTATAAGACCAGACAGAGCATCAGCGCTCACTTTCTCAGTTCAGAGTCAACTACGGAGTATTGAAATATCTCCCTGTGAGATTCGCTCTTTAGATTCGCTTTGCATTGCCGTGTGTTTAACATTATTAGTAGTTTAATGAGCAACAACTGATTATGCTCTGTGATACTAAGAAGAGCTGTGCGGATATTTTTCTGGAAATTTCCAGAACTGTTAAATTTTTCTTGTGGAAAAATAAATTCTATCAAGCTATCATCTCTTCTGAATGCACTCAGTCTATTGCGAACCCGTATGCAGACAACAATTTTTGGTTACAGAAACGTAATTGAATGTCGTTAGCAAGAGCCATGAAGAAGTAATTTTGACAACTGGTGATTGCACGCCAAGAAAAGATGAAAGCTTTAACTCCGTCAAAAAAGAGATAAAAGCAGTTCAAGATTGATGCAGGTGGCCCAAGAAAGGATAAAAGCAGGCCAAGAAAAAATGGAAGGAGCTGACAATTCTGTTAAGGAAAATACGAAAACGTATCAGGAATACGTTAAGAAAGATATGGAAGCTGTTCAAGAAAATGGAAGTGGATGTCAAATCATTTCAAGAAAAGACTGAAGCAGGTCAAGGATAAATAAAAATAGAAGTTACCTCAATAAAAAACAAATTCGAAACTATGAAAGCAGAATAGACGCAGTTGAAAATACGTGTACAAACTGAAGAAAAAGTGCCTTCTGTCAAATAAAAAAAATCGAACAGAAAGATTCTGTTGCCGAACAACAAATTGACTGCAATGTTTCTGCTGCAGCCAAAAAAGTTGACAGCTTAAAGAAATCCACAACTACAGTACAAAACAGTTCTGACGGTTTTAAAGTTTTACCCATGTCTTCACAACCCCCTCATATGTTACCTAATTATAATAGAAAGATCTCCTGGCAGGTGTATAAGACTAAGTTCTATATAGAGACAAGTGCAAATGGATGGAATTCCGAAACTAAGGCCCGCCATATCGCCGCTTCTGTGATAGATCGTTTAGTCTTTGCCCGACAACTAGAGGCTAGACTTCGAAGCTCTATCTTGTGCGTTGGAGCTGTACCTTAGAGAAGTTTTAAAGTCTGTAGCAGACTTCAATTAAAATCTCGTCAGCAGAAGCGCACGAAAATACTCCAGAAGCTCGGTATGGATGCTGAAAGTGTGTTTTATCTTACGTTTTCGGACTGCCCAACAGGAACAAGGGAAATACTATCCTGCGAATTGCGTATGTCAAGGATTTAAAAAGCACTCTATTGTACATCATGAAATTTGAGGCAGCCCATCAAGCAAGTCGTAAAGATCCCACTCAGCTAGAGCTGCTGGCCAATGATTTGCTGACTACTCGTCTAGACGATTTAACCAAGAAAGTCAATGCTTTGACGCTGAACAGGAGTGGCAACAAACCAGTCTTAAAGTGCTGAAACCGCGGTGGTGAATGCCACGTGCGAAGGAACTCCAGAACATCCCAACCAACGGAAATAAGACCAATCTCCAGCAAGAAGGAGGGGAAACTAATTAGTGGCCATTTCGAGGGGCGAAGATTACCATACACTGAAAAGCATCATTTAAAGCGCTTCAGATTTTTGCAATAAGTCGTGACAGTAATATACTCTTCATCATAGGCCATATAACGGAGGTCCTTGAAATATGACCATTAAAATACAGGAGCCAGTGTCATTGTCATCTGGAAAGATCTGGCTCAAAATGTTGGAAGGTAAACTCGTCTTGACGCCGCCCTGCGTTACCCTCCAGACTATGTGCGGAGATAAAATCGACATTGATGAAAAATTAAACGTTAACATCAAGTTTATAAATTCCACCTACCATAACATGGCATACGAAGCAAATATTACTGACCCCCTCATATTCGGATTACACTTTCTAAGGTAGTATAATTTTTCCGCGACATTTTTGGGACTTTGAAAACAACGAACTGCAGTTCTGCCTCCGAGAGTTTAACCCCGTTCAGTCTTAAAGATAAAGAAGTTAAATCCGTCCACCAAATAATAGCCCAAATAGCTATCATAGTACCAGAAAAAGCAGAATTTTTACTTCCGGGGTCTATAGTTGAATACAAAAATTTCCGATGCGGTTTAATGGTATTCCGCGACATTTTTGGGACTTTGAAAACAACGAACTGCAGTTCTGCCTCCGAGAGTTTAACCCCGTTCAGTCTTAAAGATAAAGAAGTTAAATCCGTCCACCAAATAATAGCCCAAATAGCTATCATAGTACCAGAAAAAGCAGAATTTTTACTTCCGGGGTCTATAGTTGAATACAAAAATTTCCGATGCGGTTTAATGGTATATCCGAGGAACTGTAACAACCCGAAAGAAGTACTAGTAGACTCGACACGCGTCAACCTATCGAGGGCCGTCATCCCGGTGAAAATTGCCATAGTAAACTGACAAAATTATTAGGAAAGGTGAAGTGGTTGCAGCTTGTACTCCACTGTCCTGCGTTAAAAGAACCAGTATCCCTTTAGTGTCTCCAGAGAGCCTAAGATCGGATGCAGAATGCACATCAAAGCGATGAAGAGAAGAGTACTCCAGCACATGTCATTCAAGAATTTCAAGATATTTTCTCCCGCTCATCTTCTGACGTAGGTCCAACAAGTTTGGCTCAGGATAGAATTGATACGAGAGATTATCCGCCAATCAAACAATATCCAAGAAGTCTACGAATTGTTAAACAAGAGGAAATAGGAAAGCTTCTAAAGGACATGCGAGAAAGCGATGTTATTGAGGTTTCAGCAAGTGCTTTGGCCTTTCCTATTGTCCTGGTCTGAAATAAGAGTGACATTCTGGACACTTTTTCTAGCAGCAAATGGTTTTCGATGCTTGATTTAAATAGTGGATATTAGCAGGTAGAAGATACAACCTGATGACGAAGAAAAGACGGCAAGTGAGACTTTGAAAGTTCAAGGTTATGACGTTTGGAGTATGCAATGCTCTGACAAAATTCGAGCACCTTACGAAGACTGCGCTAAGAGGTCTTTCCTATGAAGCTTCTCTGATGTAACTGGATAACATCATTATCGTCAGAAAAAGTTTTGAAGAAAATTTGGAAAATATTAGGAAGGTGCTTCAGAAA